>NC_047087.1:201222509-202523781 GCF_902459505.1 Geotrypetes seraphini
GTATTCCAGGTGGGGCCTCACCATGGATCTACACAATGGCATAATGACTTCCGCCTTACGACTGACGAAACCCCTTCGTATGCAGCCCATGATTTGTCTTGCCTTGGACGAAGCCTGCTCCACTTGATTGGCAGACTTCATGTCCTCACTGACGATTACCCCCAAGTCTCGTTCTGCTACCGTTTTTGCTAGGATCTCGCCATTAAGGGTATAAGACTTGCATGGATTCTGGCTGCCCAGGTGCATAACTTTGCATTTTTTGGCATTGAAGTTGAGTTGCCATGTCCTAGACCATCGCTCCAGTAGGAGTAGGTCGTGCATCATGTTGTCGGGCACTGAATCTTCGTCTGTTGTGCATTTGCCCACTACATTACTCAGTTTGGCATCATCGGCGAATAATGTTATTTTACCTCGAAGCCCTTCTGCCAAGTCTCTTATAAAGATGTTGAATAGGATTGGGCCCAAGACTGAGCCCTGTGGTACTCCACTAATCTCCTCCGTCATTTCGGAGGGGGTGCCGTTCACCACCACCCTTTGGAGCCTACCTCCAAGCCAGCTCCCAACCCATTTCGTCAATGTGTCACCTAATCCTATAGAACTCATCTTGCTCAGTAACCTGCGGTGTGGTACGCTATCGAATGCTTTGCTAAAGTCCAGGTACACGATGTCCAGGGACTCCCCAATATCCAGCTTCCCCGTTACCCAGTCAAAGAAGCTGATCAGGTTGGATTGGCAGGATCTCCCCTTAGTAAATCCATGTTGTCGGGGATCCCGTAGATTCTCCTCATCCAGGATCTTATCTAATTGGTGTTTGATTAGAGTTTCCATTAGTTTGCTCACTATCGATGTTAGACTCACTGGTCTGTAGTTTGCTGTCTCCATCTTTGAGCCTTTCTTGTGGAGTGGAATGACGTTAGCCGTCCTCCAGTCCAACGGGACGCTGCCTGTACTAAGGGAGAGGTTGAAGAGCGCGGACAGTGGCTCCGCCAAGACATCACTCAGCTCCCTAAGCACCCTGGGGTGCAGGTTGTCCGGCCCCATTGCCTTGCTAACCTTGAGCCTTGACAGCTCACCGTAGACACTGCTGGGCGTAAACTCAAAGTTACTAAACGGGTCAACTGAGCCAACCCTTGTCTGTAGCGGAGGGCCAAGCCCTGGCGCTTCTCGGGTGAAGACTGAGCAGAAGTATTCATTTAATAGTTGGGCTTTTTCCGAATCCTTTTCCACATAGTCTCCGTCTGGTTTCCTAAGACGTACAATCCCGCCTGAGTTTTTTCTTCTATCACTGATATACCTGAAGAAGGATTTATCTCCCTTCTGGATGTTCTTTGTTAGAGACTCCTCCATGAGGAATTTAGCCTCCCTGACTGCTGTTTTGATGGCTTTTGATTTGGCCAGGTAGTCTGCTCTAGAGTCCTGCTTCCCTGATTGTTTGTAAGAGATGAATGCTTTTTTCTTCTCCTTGATTAGGTCTGAGATCTCCGCAGTAAACCACTGTGGCTTATTGTTCCTTCGCCGTTTACTTACTGATTTTACATAGCGGTTTGTTGCTTCTTGTATGGTTGCTTTCAAAGTCGACCACATGTCTTCCACGTTATCGGTTTCTTCTTGGCTTTGTAGCGCCTGGTGAACGAAGTCTCCCATTTCTTTGAAATTTGTGTCCTTGAATTTGAGGACTTTGGTTAGTGTAGTAGATTTAGTGAAACCTTTCCTGATATTGAACCATACCATGTTGTGGTCACTGGAGGCCAATGTGTCGCCCACCGAGACCTCTGTGATACTTTCTCCATTGGTAAGTATCAGGTCCAGTATTGCCTGATCCCTTGTCGGTTCCAACACCAGTTGCCTGAGGCTTGCTCCTTTCATAGAGTTTAATAGCCTCCTGCTGCTGCCGGAAGCAGAGGTAAGTGTAACCCAATCCACATCAGGCATGTTGAAGTCACCTAGCAATACTGTGTCCCCACGCAAAGTGATATTTTCTATATCTTCGATTATTTCCTTATCCAGGTCATCCTGTTGTCTTGGGGGTCTGTAAATTACGCCAAGATACAAGCATTTGTCCTTCCCTCTGGCCAAATTAACCCAAAGGGATTCCCCAGTATACTGGACATCTGAGATTCTCGTGACCTTAATGTCATCTTTAGTATATAATGCTACACCCCCTCCCTTCCTACCCTCTCTGTCCCGGCGAAGCAAGTTGTAACCCGGTATGACCATGTCCCACCCGTGGGAGTCTGTGAGCCAGGTTTCGGATATCGCCACCACATCCAGGTCGGCATTCCTTATTTCTGTTTCCAATTCCAGGATCTTGTTTCCTAAACTGTGTGCGTTGACGTACATAGCCCTCCATGTTATATTTTTGTTATGTCTCAGTGGGGATATTCCTGTTTGAGCTATTGAACACCTTTAGCATTGTTTGTGTTATTTGTGCTTTCCTGAGGCTCAGAACCACAATGTGTACTCCCCATATACCCAGAACTACAGTGTGTACTCCCCCTAGACCCGGAATTACAATGTGACCCATAAATATGATGTGACCCTACTCCCGACTCAAAAGTGTGTGCACTCACCCCTGACCCAGAATTTCGGTGTCTACTTTCCTCAGCCTCATAAATGTATTGGCATTTTAGTTCGCCTGGTATGTTGTTTGTGCCTGTACCCTCCCCCGACTTACCTAGTTTAAAGCCCTGTGGAGTAGGCGGGCTAGGCGGTGTCCAAGGACATTCTTCCCTCTTCTGGTTAGGTGTAGCCCGTCGTGTCCCTGTAGTCCTTGCAATGCTTCTCCATGGTGCAGAAACCCGAAGTTCATCTCCTTGCACCATCCTCGCAGCCAGTCGTTCGCCCTTTGTATTCGATCCTCTCTGGCTCTGCCCTTGCCCCTCACTGGGAGAATCGAGGAGAAGACTACCTGCGCATCCATCCTCCTCAGTTTCTCCCCCAGGGCCCTGAAGTCTTCAGGTATGCTGTCCGGGCTGCTCCTTGCGGTGTTGTTGGTTCCGACGTGGATTAGAACCATGGGGAAGTGGTCTCGGGGCTTGATGAGTCTGTCAATGCAAGCAGTGACATCCCGGATCCTGGCCCCTGGCAAACAGCAGACCTCTCTTGATTGTAGGTCTGATCTGCAGATTGGTCCCTCGGTGCCCCTCAGCAGCGAATCTCCGATGACCACCACTCTGCGCTTCTTAGGGGTGGGCTGTACTGTTGATTCCAGAGTTGGAACCGTCTGCTGAACAACTACTTGTAGCTCTTTCTCCGGACCTTCCTGTAGCAGCTGATATCTGTTCCTCAGGGCGATATGAGGTGTCGATGTTGAGCTGTCCTGTATGGGGGAAAAAGAGACAGAGTTAGGTCCTCTGCATTTTCTTGTGGAGGAAGTCACCAACTGCCAGGAGTCAGCGTCTCCAACCACTTCCTGCATTCCGGTAGTTTGTCTCAAGGTGGCCGTTTTGGATGCTATGGGTGTTCCCAGGGTGGTCTTGTCAGGTTCCTGTTCAGCGATCTGAGACAGCTCCTGGATGACTCCATCGATGAAGGTCTCGTCTTCTCGGATGCTCCTTAAGCGCTGAACCTCCTCTCTCAGGCTCTTTAGCTCCATCAAAAGGCTTTCGTCCGGTTGAACCATTACTTCTGTCTGCGTTGAGACTGTAGACATCTTTGAGGGGATGGCCTCGGTCTGTACAGAGACCTCTGCCCTCCGTCCTGGTTCTCCTTCCATCTGTACTCGGACCATAGCCATCCCCTGGGTGCTCTCGGTGACTGAACTGCCTGTTTTGATTGAAGTCTTGCTGCTTCTAGTCCTACCTGCCATTACAAAGGTTTATTGTTATTATTTCTTAATTTAAAATTTTTTATTTTTTTTTTAGGATGTTTGTTAGGGTGGGGGCTGTTAGGTGTTGGTCAGTAAGTGTTGAGGGAGGGATAGAGGTAGTTAGTTAGTTCTTGGTCTGAGGGATGGAGTAGTTAGTTAGTTAGTTAGTTAGTAGTAGTAGTTAGTTAGTTAACAGTTAGTTAATTGTCAGTTAAGAACGTCTGTTTGTTAGTGTGCCTGTTTAGTGAGAAAGATTTAGTAGCTTGTTGGTGAGATAGAAAGTTGTAAGATTGAGAGTTAAAGACTTGGTAGAAAGTTGTAGATTGATAGTTAAAGACTTGGTAGAACGCTAAAGAAAGACTGAAGACAATTGATTAGTTAGCTAGTCTTATAAGTTGGGAGTCTGGCTATAGTTGATAGCCCTTTCTTGATGCCCTTCTTGAGGCCCTTCGCAATGTGTTGGCTCCTTCTCTCTGGGATGTTATGCCTCTAGATATAAGACTAGAAATCTCATTTAAGAGGTTTAACTTTTCCTTGAAGTCTTGGGAGTGAAGTTATCAAGCTGTATAAGGGCTATAAGTCATGTTATTTGCCCCTTAACACAAAAGGGTTCTTAAAGCAATTTGACTTATTTGACCATGGTAATATTTAAATCACCGCAGATTACATATTAATGAGATACAAAGCATGCAAATGCATATATATACTTCTCCCTCCGTATTTGCAGTTTCAGCACTCACGATTTCGCTTATTCATGATTTTTGGAATGCTGGCTCCTCCCCCCAAATTACATCATCCCAGAGTGCCGGTACAAAGTTTGGTGTTTTTTTCCCTGGTGCAGCTAGAAAATCGCCACCAGCACAAGCTAATCCCTTAAGTTTCCCCCATCAAGGTGTTGCAATAATATAGAAGAAAATGCTTTAAGCTCAAAATCTATGGGATTAGGGTCCACACCACTCCCTTACCTGTTATGGGTTATTTACAACCTTCAGCACACCACCAGATTTAAAAAAATAAATAAACCCCAGAAGGAACACGATCACCCATTTCCCCTCTCATATCATTTTTCACCCACCTTCCTTTTTCTCCCTGCTCCTTCACTATCATCGCATCATGGAGGTCCACATAGGGTGCCAGAGTGAGGCTTCAAGATGACGATTGCACATGCTCTGAAGAGTGTTGAAAATTGAGCGCCTTCCAGAGCTGGACAAGAGTTTTTCTGTGCTGTTAGTGAGGGCAAGGAGAATTTGGTTGGCGTTGTGCTGAGACTCAAGCAGTGCAATGCCTCGGGAAATCATCACCCTGCAGCTGGGACAGTGTGGCAACCAGAGTAAGTTTCTGCATAGGGAATGAGGGGGTAGAAAGGTCTGGGTTTGCAGGCCCTACGCGGTTGTAGTAAGAAGATGGACACTTAGGCTTATTCACGATTTCATTATTTTAATGATGATTGTTACAAAAAAACTGCAAATAACATTAAAAAATTATTTGCAGTTTTTCCGTATTCGCAGGTCTGATCCGCCCCTATCCCCCGCGAATATGGAGGGAGAAGTGTAAAGCTCTAATGTGACTTGCAGTGTGCATTGGATGCACCCCAGACTTGCCCTTCTCTGTACCTTTCCCACTGTGTCTTTTATGAAATGCAATGACCAGAATTGCACACAATATTCAAGGGGCTAGATTCAGTAAATAGTGCTCAAAATTCAGTGCAAAAAAATTTGGTGCTGTAAGAGGCTGCCAGAGTCAATATGCTCCGTCTCTATCAGTATTCAAATCCAAGCTAAATGCCCACTGTATTGAAGCAGCTTTCAACTCTTAACTCCCACTCACCGTCAGATTCTTATACCCATCATATCATTCAAAGTTTCAAGGTTTATTAGTATTTGATTAGATCGCTTATCGAGTGCTTCTAAGCGAAATACACCAATAAAATTATAAGAACATAAAATATCATATAGCTTAAAAACGAATTACAATAAAAACATTTGAAACAAAATGGGTACACATACTAACTGGTACATAAGGATAGGGGGGTAGAATTACAATTTGTTGTAGAAAAGAAAAAGATAACATTTATGGAAAGCACATTCCTTCTGCTAGAAACTCCCCAACCCTGAGATGTCCTGTCTGTTCAAATTAGATTGTAAGCTCGCAGGGACCATCTATTGAATGGGCATTTATTTGGGATCTTCCCAAAAAATTTTAAGAAGACTGAGAATAATTCAGAATACTGCGGTTCGACTGATATTTAGTCTGAAGAAGAATGACCATATTAGCCCATATTATCGTTTGTTGCACTGGTTCATGTTGGAAGCAACAGTTCTATTTAAATTTTCTTGCATTTGCTTTAAGTTGATATCAGGAGAGTCTCCAATTCACCTGTCTCCTCATTTTGAGTTATATAGATCATCAAGGAACACAAGAAGTTCTAACTTATTTGCCTATCCTAAGCCAAATGGTGTCAGATATAAGACCTTTTTTGATAAGACCTTAGCGTTTCAGGCAGGTAAATTACAATCCTGGCTTGGTGAATTTATTCATCAAACTATATCTTACTGT
Organism: Geotrypetes seraphini; assembly: GCF_902459505.1. NCBI lineage: Eukaryota > Metazoa > Chordata > Amphibia > Gymnophiona > Dermophiidae > Geotrypetes > Geotrypetes seraphini. Next base: position 201,228,874 of record NC_047087.1, read on the forward strand.
TCTTTTCGAAAATTAGTTAAGTCTTCTTTGTTTGACAAATTTATTACTTAGTTGGGTATTTTTAAGATTGCAATTACATTTTTAACTTTTTATAATGATTTTATTTTTATGGTATGAATATATTTAGCTGATTGTTCAGTTTCTTATGGTGTAAACCGCCTAGTACTCTTGGTAATGGTATAAAAAAATTAATTTATTATTAAATGTACAGTGCTATAGAAATGATAAATAGTAGTAATACTGCTCTATAGACCAGCATTGAGGACCAGGACTAACACACCTGCTGAAACCAGCTGTAATTCCTGGCGCCCAATTTAGGTGCACATCTCTGGCATTCTATGACAGTGTGCACAAATTTTAGGAATGCCTCTGACTCACCCATGCACCTCCCATGGCTTCATGCCCTTTTGGGTTGCACACTATGGGATTAGGGAGTATGCTGTTTTTTTGTTGTTGTTTTTAAAATTCTTTATTCATTTTTAAACTTTCAACAAGTGCAACAAAAATACAACCAAGTACACTTTAATATCACTTATTAATCCAGCAAAGACTAATTCATAACAAATACCTTCCCTCCCTCCTATATAATCCTCAATAACACTTTAGTTCAAGATATCATTAAAGAATAGCACATAGCAGGATGTGCACACAACTTCAAACTGATGTCGATTAGAACCGAATTATTGACATTAATTGGTTAGCCAGTTTAGCTGGGTGCATATTTTGGATCAGCATCCAGTTTTGGGCACCTTATATAGAATCTGGGAAAAGGTCTGGTTGCATCATGGAGTGTCACAGAGGCTTTATAATATTCTGTTTTATTTAGAGAATGACATGGGGACAATTTGTTCCCCATCTCCGCAGTAACTCAATTTTCCCGTCCCGTCCCTGTGAGTTTTGTCGCTGTCCCTGTCCCATTCCTGTAAGCTCTGCCTTAACCTCACAAGCCTCAAACACTTATGATTTTAAAGAAACACTTCAAAATCATAAGTGTTTGAGACTTGTGCTGATGAGGATGGAGCTTGCAGAAATAGGGCAGGGACAGGAAAAGAACTTGCAGGGACGGGAAAACATTTGTCCCCCGTGTCATTCTCTAGTTTTATTCTCTCTTCCTTTCCGAATAATTCTTAACATTCTGTTTGCTTTTATGACTGTCACCACCTCACACTGAGCAACATATTTCAATTAATTATCCATGGTGACCCCTATATTTTCTTCCTGGATGAGAACATGTTAATTTTTACAGAGATTAGGGAAGCTGGCAAATAGGGCAACAGTATAATAATGGGTGATTCCAATTACCGCTCACAACTAGAGGCGATTGGATATACACTCACACTCCAAACAAAAAAATCCATTCAGAACAGAACCATACACTACACAACACCCTCACCAAGGTGGAGAAAAAGCCTCAGGTTTAAAGAGCTAAAAACCCTGTTGAACCCCAAGAAGGAGTATGTAAAACAGGTCAGCTCACCTTCAATCATTGGCTGAAACCTTACTACTAGAATGCTGAATAATTGACTTTGATCCAGGGGGTTTAACACTGACTGTTTCTATTTTTTATATGTTTCTACATATGTTATACTTTACAGAGTGTTTGGTATTTGCCAGGAGTGTGTAAGTCAATTTGCAGTTTGGATAATGTGATCATAAGTCCCGTTTTTAGCTCGCCTGTCCCGTGTTCCCACGCACAGCTTTGGGATGTTGAAATGTCCCGTTTTCAGGAGCAGGACAGGCGAGCTAAAAACAGACTGCCGCCCCCTATTTCTCCAAGCCACCATCACACTAACAGATCATTTTTGTGCAGCGACTGCCTCCTCCCCTTCCCTGTCAATTCTGACGTTGGAGAGGAAGTTCCAGACAAGCCAGGCAGCGATTAGCTGGCCAGGAACTTCCTGATCTGTTAGTGTGGTGGTGGCTTGGAGAACTAGGTGGTAGCTTGGGGAGGGGGGGGGGGGTAGAGAGAAAGAAAGACAGAAAAGGGGAGGGGGCAGGTGAGACAAAAAGATTGAAGGGGCAGGGAGAGAGAGAGAAAGACAGAAAAGGGGGGCAGGGAGAGAGAAAGAAATGAAAGAAAGAAAGGATGCAGTCAGAAGGAAGTGCAGAGACTCATGAAATCACCAAACAAAGGTATGACAAATGATTTTATTTTCAATTTAGTGATCATAATGCGTCAGTTTTGAGAATTTATATCTGTCTATATTTTGCACTATATTTAACCAAATATGTGTTGCCTTCTCTTTTTCTCCTTTTTAAAGGACATTTGATTGTTCACAACAAAAAGTGTTTTGCATATAGAATGCATATGACATGGTTTTTTGCATTGTTTGCACTAGTGGATAATTAATTTAGATGGTGGAAAGGAGGGGTAGAGCATAGATGATTACAACATTAAATTCAGGATGCGGATCTGGAATGATATATAGATCATAGGAGGTCCTATGATCTGATTCATCTAATATGTTATGATATGCTCATCTCCAACCTCGAGTGAGAAATTTACAAAAAAAATTTTTGATGGAAACTTTATTTACTTAATAGGAAATGGTTTTTGATAAATTTTGTTAAAAGTGAAATAGGTTCAAAGTAGTAGCTATTTTTTTTTTTTTAGCACTTTTGAGCATTTTAAAGTTTTGATATATTGAAGTTCTTGTAAATATGATGTCACCCATATTTTTTCTTTAAATAATTTATATTGGGTAAGATGAAACTCTAGGTTTAATTTTTCAAAATATCTTTGAAGATTCAGTTACAGCAGCTGGTCCAGGAAACAGGTAGGTGGGAGTAGGGAACTAGAGAGCAGCATTGGAGGGAGGGGGCTGGAGAAACAGCATGAAGGAAGGGTGGAAAGGAGGGAGGGGGAAAGAAAAACATGAAGGAAGGGGGCTGGAGAAACAGCATGGATGGAGAGAGAGAAGAGGGCTGGAGGAAGGATTGGAGAAAGTATTATGGAAAGGAGAGAGTGCTAGAGAAAAGAGAGCATGTAGTATGGGAGTGCTGGATGGGAGGGGAGGTTGTGAGGAGAGTGACCTTTGTGTGCGTGTGGGGGGGGGTTGGAAGAAGAGAGAAAGAGAGGCACCCACAGGAGATGGGACTTGGAAGGGGAGAGAGAAGCACCTGTGGGGGAGGAGAGTTGGAGGAAAGAAGAGAGAGACAAGCATTTAAAGGGTACAGAGGATGGGAAGGGGGATCAAGGAACTGGGTGAAATGTGGGCGGGGCTGTAGGTGCTGTGGGCGGGGTCATGTGTCCTCTTTCCCCCCCCCCCCTCTCTTCACAAATGTGTTAACCCTAGTCCTCAGGGGTCAAATGCTCTCTTCTCCTGTATAGAGGGAGGCGGAACACGGCAGCGAAAACGCTAGGGAGGGAGATGCGGGACCATGGGAGACGCGCTGATGCTGTCTAGAATGCTGCATCGTAGCTACGCCCCTTCGATCCTTCCTGCAACACTAGTTCCACGGTTTCTTGCCCCTCCCCCGGGCCCAGCACGACGCTAACTCCGCCCTCACGAGACCAGACGGCGGTAGCGGAAGTCCGCCTTCCCCTCCACTTATGACATTGGGCGGCGATTTGTGGTCCAATCCGGATAAGACTTCTTCGTCACTGTAACCGGAAGAGGAGGAGGAGGAGGAGGAGGAGGGAAGGGGGGAGGGTAGCGGCAGGAAAATGGCGGTTTCAGGTTCCGCTTTGCAGGCTCGTCTTCGCTATTTGATGAGCCGACGGCATGGGAAGCCCGCGTTGAAGCCGACCCGACCGCTGGTCCTGGCCGACCGTGTGGCAAACCGGAAAATGCGAATGGGAGGTAAGAGGAAGGACCCTTCACGGTTATTCTCATATTCAGACGGCGGCGCTTTCCTGTTTTGTTGAGCTCGATTTAAACATTCTCGGAGGTTATCTTCAAGTTTAGTTTTACTCCTGGGGCCTTTAAATTTGTCAGAGCTGTTTGGCTGCCTAGTTTAACAATCTCCAGCCTGCACTAGGCAAAAATAGTGCTTGGAAATATGGTCCCAGTTGCTATCGCCATTCTATTACCCCTAATGAATAAACATGAAGTTGATTTGCATGCAAAGGAGCCCAGTATATCGAAATGCATATCGTGCTTATTGTGGATAGCTTGAAACCTGATCTATCATACCAGTTTTGAGGAGCCTTGACCTGGGAAAACTTCAAATCAGATTTTGTGAATTAGTCCTGAAGTAGAGAATGACACAGTGACAAAATTCATCACCGTCCCCGCGGGAAACCATCTTCATGTCATTCTTTAAGGAGAGAGGGAAGAATCAGAGTATGAATGGCCACAGCCACTGACCCACAAGCTTTGCTTTGAAGAATGCTGGTGTAGAAGGACTGAGGTTGAAATAGACACTAGAAAATGACATGGGATTATTTCCCGCGGTTATCCACGGGGATGGGAACGGTGATGAATTTTGTCACCGTGTCATTCTCTATCCTGACAGGCTCACACTGCATGGAGGACGTCATCGGGGTGGGTTTTTTCTTCTGTTCTGTAACTGCCCCTCTCTGCCCTCCTGGTATGCATGAATCGGCTTTTTAAAAGAGGCTACAACGAGTCCTGATGAAGAAGGGGAGATGATCAGGCCCAACTCATCCCTCTATCATTTCCGCCTTCGCCTGCCTAGATTACTTCACCACCCCTCCCCCTTTGTTTTGACTTTGCTTGTGCAGGAGAGCAGCGCATGCGCAGATCGCATGTACAGCCAACAATGATGGTCTGCACATGCGTCACGATCAGTCTTCAGCGATCTATGGAATCGCTTGTGGGCGTGTGTCCGATTAGGTAATTTGCATTGGGAGCATTTAGTGGATCGACCTTGGATCGGAACCGGATCGGACAGGTAAAGGGGCTTGAGTGAATCTAGCTCTAAGAGATACCACATGCCTGTCTCACACCATCTTAAATTCAGAAACAGTCTTTATCTCCACCACCTCCACTGGGAGACTTCCAGTTCTATCACCTTGTCATCTCTTAATTTCATCCTATGCCCTCTCCTTCCATAGTTTTCCTTCATTTGAAAGACTTTCTTCCTGTACATTAACACCATGGAGATATTTAAACATCATTATCATATCCCCTGTCTGTCTTTCTTCCAGAGTTTACATATGAAGTTCTCGTAGTCTGTCCCAATAAGATTTATGAGAAAGGCCACTAACCAATTTTCTAGCAGCCCTCTAGACCAATTCCATCCTCTTTATATCTTTTTGAAGGTGCAGTCTCCATAATTGCACACAATGTTCCAAATGGGGCATCACCAGATACTTATACAACAGCATTATCACCTCCCTTTTCCTACTGACTATTCCTCTCCTTATGCACCCAAGCATCTTCCTGGTTTTGACCGTAAAACTGATTTTGCGATCGTCGATACAGGATCTTGCCTTATTAATCTCAAGCCCCTACCTGTCGGATTTGAGGATCCACTATATATATATATATATATATATATATATATATGTATGTATGCATATGTATTTTATTTTTATGTATATGTATTTATTTTTTTTTCAGTTTTTCTATATATATATATAAAGACAAACTGAAAATCTCAAAGCATATCCTGAAGAAAGCCACAACATGATGGCTGAAACGTCAGTTCTACCTGATCAGATGCCTAAAGACCTGTAAAAGTGCAACGAGCATAACTAACAGCTGGCTAGTTAATTTTTTCTTTCTTATCAGAATAGATAAGTCTTGCGTTTACCCCATTGCAAGTATTGTGTTATAGTTCATTTCCTTAAAACAGACAAGTGTGTACAAGTCCCTGCATTCAATGGGGTAAAACCAAGATATCAATCTGCACGGAAAAAAAATGGCGCCAGTAGATAATTGTAAACATAAGAGTGAGAAGCTGAGCAGACTGTCAACCAATGCATTTCTTTTCAGAGGCCACATGTATCACTGAGATGTCGTTGATGATGGCATGCTGGAAGGAAAACAATTTCAATGATATGTTTTGTGCCAAGGAAATCCAGTCTTTCTTTGATTGTAATACTAAGGTCCAGGTAATATATTAATTTGCATACTGTATTTTACAAGAGAGGTTGAATGCAGGGGATTACAATCAATAAATGCCTTACACTACAGAATTACAGCATGTCAGTATGATAAAATAACTAAATATTAGTGTAAAATCTGAAAAACAGAAAATCAGTTGACTGACTCAAAACACCACTGGAAAGACAAACATTTCTTTAAATTTTATTGATAAAGAATTCTAATACCATCTTAGTGAATGAACTTGATCTAGTTTTTTATAAAGATTTTTTAGGGTTGGGCTCCTAACAGGTTTTTACTACCCAAAGTGAAGTCATCTAGATGGAAATTCCTATTTAATTTTATTTTTCAAATAAGAAGACCCTACATCCATTAAAGTATTAGCTTTAAAATCCTAAACTACAACAACATAAATTTATTATTTCTATAGTGCTAACATAACATAAGAATAGCCTTACTGGGTCAGACCAATGATCCATCAAGCCCGGTAGCCAATCCAGGTCACTAGTACTTGGCCAAAACCCAAAGAGTAGCAACATTCCATGCTACCGATCCAGGGTAAGCAGTGGCTTCCCCCATGTTGTTCTTAATAACATACTTTGGACTTTTTCTCCAGGAAATTATCCAAACCTTTCTTAAAACCAGCTAGGTTATCCGCTCTTACCACAAGCTCTGGCAATGCGTTCTCCGAGTGAAAAAAATATTTCCTCCTATTGTTTTAAAAGTATTTCCCTGTAATTCCAAGTGTCCCCTAGTCTTTGTAATTTTTGACAGAGTGAAAAATCGATCCACTAGTACCTGTTCTAATTCACTAAGGATTTTGTAGACTTCAGTCATAACTTCCCTCAGTCATCTCTTTTCCAAGCTGAAGAGCCCTAGCCTTTTTAGTCTTTCCTCATGCGAGGAGTTTCATTCCCTTTGTCATCTTGGTCGCTCTTTCTTTGAACCTTTTCTAGAGCTGCAATATCTTTTTTTGAGATAGGGAGACAGAATTGAATGCAATACTCCAGGTGAAGTCGCACCATGGAGCAATACAAGGACATTATAACCTTCTTAGTCTTGTTAACCATCGCTTTTTTAATAATTCCTAGCATCCTGTTTGCTGTTTTGGCCTCCACCGCACATTGGGCAGGAGGTATCATCGTATTGTCTGTGATGATACCTAGATCCTTTTCTTGGGCATTAACTCTCAAGGTGGAACCTAGCATCCGGTAACTGTGAGTGGTGTTATTCTTCCCAATATGCATCACTTTGCATTTGTCCACATTAATTTTCATCTGCCACTTGGACGCCCAGTTTTCCAATTTTCTAAGGTTTGCCTGCAATTTTTCACAAACTGTATGTGTTTTAACAACTTTGAACAGTTTAGTGTCATCTGCAAATTTACCCCCTCCTTTAATAACGCGTAGCATGGGTTTTAGCAGCGGCGGTAACTGCTCCGATGCTCAAAGGAATTCTTTGAGTATCGAAGCAGTTATTGCCGCTGCTGACGCTAAAACCCACGTTACGTGTTAGTAAAGGAGGGGGTTAATCACCTCACTCGTCGTTCCAATTTCCAGATCATTTTTAAATAAGTTAAATAGCACAGGTCCCAGGTACAGATTCCTGCGGTACTCCACTGTTTATTCTCCATTGAGAAAAATGACCATTTAACCCTACCTTCTGTTTTCTATCTGATAATCAATTCGTAATCCACAACTGAACTTTGCTACCTATCCCATGACTCTTTAACTTTCTCAGGAGCCTCTCATGAGGAACTTTTATCAAAAGCTATCTGAAAATCTAGATACACTACATCAACCGGCTCACCTTTATCCACATGTTTATTCAGATCTTCAAAGAAGTCAAGCAGGTGATCTCCCTCAGGTGATCCCATGCTGACTCTGTCTCATTAAATCATGTTTGTCTAGGTGTTCCACAATTTTATTTTTTGTAATTGTTCCCCCCCCTCCCCCCCATTTTGCCTGGCACTGAAGTCAGGCTTAGTGGTCTGTAATTTCTAGGATCTCCCCTGGAATCTTTTTAAAAAATCGGCGTAACATTGGCCACCCTCCAATCTTCAGGTACTACAGATGATTTTAGCGACTGGTTATAGATCACTAACAGCAGGTCAGCAATTTCATGTTTGAGTTCTTTTAGTAGTATCTTGGGATGTATACCATCCAGTTCAGGCGATTTATCACCATTTAACTTGTCGATTTGGCTTAGTACAGGGATCTCAAAATCCCTCCTTGAGGGCCACAATCCAGTCGCTCAAGGAGGGACTTTAAGATCCCTGGCTTAGTACATCTTCCAGATTCATGGAGATTTCTTTCAGTTCCTCTGCATCATCACCTTTGAAAACCATTTCAGGTTCAGGTAGATATCTTGCATCTTTTTCTGTAAAGAACATAAGAATTGCCGCTGCTGGGTCAGACCAGTGGTCCATCGTACCCAGCAGTCCGCTCCCGCGGCAGCCCTTAAGTCAAAGATCAGTGCCCTAACTGAGACTACCCTTACCTGCGTACGTTCCAGTTCAGCAGGAACTTGTCTAACTTTGTCTTGAATTCCTGGAGGGTGTTTTCCCCTATAACATCCTCCGGAAGAGCGTTCCAATTTTCTACCACTCTGGGTGAAGAAGAACTTCCTTACATTTGTACGGAATCTATCTCCTTTTAACTTTAGAGAGTGCCCTCTCGTTCTCTCTACCTTGGAGAGGGTAAACAACCTGTCTTTATCTACTAAGTCTATTCCCTTCATTATCTTGAATGTTTTGATCATGTCCCCCCTCAGTCTCCTCTTTTCAAGGGAGAAGAGGTCCAGTTTCTCTAATTATTCAGTCTCTCCGCTATGGCCTTATCCTACCCGAGTGCCCCTTTTGCTCCTTGATCATCTAACGCAGTGATTCCCAACCCTGTCCTGGAGGAACACCAGGCCAATCGGGTTTTCAGGCTAGCCCTAATGAATATGCATGAGAGAGATTTGCATATGATGGAAGTGATAGGCATGCAAATTTGCTTCATGCATATTCATTAGGGCTAGCCTGAAAACCCAATTGGCCTGGTGTTCCTCCAGGACAGGGTTGGGAACCACTGATCTAACGGTCCCACGGATTCCCTCACATGTACCTAAAAAAATTATGAGTTTTTTGCCTCTTTTGCAAGTTTCTCTTCATATTCTTTCTTAGCTTTCTTTATCAATGCTTTGCATATAACTTGTCAGTGCTTGTGTGTCTTATTTTCGTCATTCAGGGCTGAAAGGTGGTAGGAGACTATTAAGGGAATGACAGATATTTAGTTGGGTCAGCGTTTAAACACAGCTTCAAATAAGTAGTTTTTTAAAGTCTGGCTTTAAATACTGCCAGAGACTGAGCCTGATGTAGTGAGCCAGGCAGGTTGTTCCAAGCATGTGGCACAACAAGGTAGAAGGGACAGAAATAGGTGTTGGTGGTAGAGGAGAAGGGTATAGAGAGGAGGGACTTGTCTGATGATCAGAGTTCCTGGAGGGAACTAAATGCCTTTCACATGTTACCCATTATACTATTATACTTCTATTTTTGACAATTGTTGTTTGAAGAAAAGTTTAAAAAAATATATAAAATTATAAGAAAATATATAAAACTATTAGAAAATTAGAATAGAGGTTCACTTACTAATTGGGAGTTTTTCTGACCAAGGATGTGTCTGCTAGGATTAAATTCTGTTTAAAACTAGCCTGTCTATATGGGAAGCTTAAAGAGCCCCTATTAGACACTGAGGTCTTTTCTCCCTTTTTGTAAAGAAAGGTGACTTTTTTGTCCTGTATTTTGGAGGGTGCAATTTTTTGTGATTTATTTTGGGCATCCTTTTCTTGATTTTTTTGGATATTTTTGATACCCATTATACTATGCAATTAAAAGTATAGGCCTCTCCATGTTTGTTCCCTATGCTAATTTTACACATTTAGGGCAAAAGTTGACATAATTATTCTAAAATAACTAGAACCAGAAAAGGATTGAGTTTTTCTACTAATCTAAACTTTGTCTACCAATTTTTTTTTACTACCAATCCAACCTATCTATTCACAAGTAATGAAGAATTGAAACTCACCCTTAATATTTTAGTGGTCAAGAGTGTATATTGCTTGTTTGCAAGAATTAGGATCTACCTATAGTATTTGTTTTCTTTATTCTGTCAGAGCCTATAGGAACCAGGATCACAACCATGAGAAGCAGCATTTTAAAAAGGATGTTCAGATGTCTAAATTCTGATCTGAATTTCAGCTAGTGTTTAAAACGGATATTTAGTATATCAAGACAGTAACAATACACCAGTATTTCTTTTGTACTGTTCATATGGCACACATTATGTGTAGAATTCTCGAAGGAGTAATATTTGGACAAAAAAATGAAGGAAATCTAGAAAAAAGACCAGAAGAGAGTACATGAGCAAAGAAAGGCAAGTTTGTATTCTGATCCATAAAGATTATAAATTTGGGGCCCTGCTATGGCATGATTGTACACATCAAAGTTTTGACTTGGGACTGATCTATATACCTGTATGCCATGGACCCAGTGGATACCACTGTTTATTCTCAAGAAGTGCTGGATGCATGAATGGTGCCCATGTAGGCAGAGAATAATGCACACTAACAGGAGATTCTACCTTATCAAAGTAGCAACACAAAGAAAACTGGTCACCTTCTCTATTTTCTTTGTAGGCAGAGAATATACAACTGTGACAATTGATGGATAGGTATTAGCATTTTTTTTTTCTTTGGCAGCAGGGATTTTTTTTTTTTTTTAAACTGTAAATTTAGGGGAGAATTCATCAAGGGATGCTAAGTGCTAAAGACGCCAATAGAAATATAATGGGCATTTTTTACAGTTAGTGCACGCTAACACGCTTACCATTCTTTGAATTCCAACCCTCCCCACCTTATTTACTTAAATGTCGGGTAGAATTGAGCATCTGTATAGCAACCTCTGTTTGAAGAATAACACTTGTCATTGGTTAAAACTGTAGTATTATGTGGGAAGCTAACGGCCTTGTTTCTATCTTTTGTTTCTTTCAGGCAGAACTTAGATTAAATGAGAAAACTCCAAAACATGGAGGACATCTACCTTCAAATCAAGTTAACAAACTGTTGCAGAGGTTTCCAAACATCACCCGTGAGATTTAAAGAAGCTGTGTGGTTGTGATTTTGTCAAATGCTACAGATTAACCACCTGGCTCAGCTAGGAAAGCAATTGGAGGAGCATGATGGGGAACAGCAGACCGACTCAAGAATTGCTCCAGACTCTCACCTATAATAGTGCTGGGACTGTTTATTTTAAAGAAACAGGTTTATTAAGAAATGGAAAGTGCTAACTAACCTAGTGTCTGGGAAAGGAAGGGTGTTTAAAAATATTTCAGTCCCATTGAATAAGATGTAATATTTTGATGTTTACTAATATTAAAGAGAAGATTTTGTATCCTAGCAAATGTTGGTTTTTCCTTTTCTTTCCCTTATCCTTTGTTTAAACACAGGCATGTAAGTGTAATACCTAAGCAGATCCAAAACAACTGAGTGTTACAGTTTAGTGAACAAACTCTTTGTATATGTGTCCCAGTTGTATTGGATGCCACTGACCAAGATGTAGCCTGTTCGTTTAACTTTTTTGTAAGTGATATTGCTGAAGGGCTGACTAGTAAGATTTGCCTCTTTATGGGATACCAAAATCTGCAATAGACATCCCTGATAGTGTGAAAAACATGAGGAAGGACCTAGCAAAGCTTGAAGAAAGGTCTGAAATTTGGCAGCTAAGATTTAATGTTAAATGCAAGGTCCTGCATTTGGGCTGAAGAAACCTGAGGGAATGGTACGGTTTAGGGGATGAAGAACTTTCTGTGCACAAAAGAGGAGAGAGACTTGGGTGTGATAGTATGTGATGATCTTAAGGTGAACAAACAGGTTGAAAAGGCGATGGTGAAAGTTAGAAGGATGCTTGGGTGCATAGGGAGAGATATGGCCAGTAGGAAAAAGGAGGTATTTATGCCCCTGTATAAAACTGGTGAGTCCTCTTTTTTTAGAATATTGTGTACAGACCACACCTTCAAAAAGATATAAACAGGATAGAGTTGGTCCAGAAGAAGGCAACTGAAATGGTTGATGATCTACGTAATAAGATATATGGGGACAGGCTTAAAGATCAAAGTATATATACTTTTGAGGAAAGTTGGGAGAGGGAAGAGATGAGAGAGGGTTAAATACCTATGTGGCATAAATACACACGATGCGTATCTTTTTCAATTGAAAGGAAACAGAGTGAGAGGGCATAGAATAAGGGCAAGAGGTGTAGGAGTAATCTAAGGAAATACTTTTTTACAGAAAGGGTGGTAGATGCTTGTAATAGTCTCCCTTGTAATAGTCTCCCAGTAGAGGTGGTAGAGCTGACTATCTGAAAGCGTGGGACAGGCACCTGGGATCTCTTAGGGAGAGGAGGAGGATGGGCCATTTGGCTTTTATCTGCCATCATGTTTCTAAGCCAATAAAGACACATTTTTTTCCCAATATGGTGATAATGGATGAAATCTTTATGATCTGGAAACAAATAATCAGTCTATGGAATGGTGTCTCACCTCTTCTCCAGTACAGCCCTAGAACAATCCTCCACCAGGCAGAGAAGACAGAACCTTAGACAAATTTAAAAGGAGTGTGTTTCAGGACTCCATGTTAGTTATCACAATTTTAAACTATAATTTATACATGACTTTTATATGAAATCACTGATCCAAAAAATATCATTTTATGAGCAATATGTATGATCAGAGCATCTTAAGTCTTATCAACATTTCACAAAAGATCTCCTAGGGACAAGGAAATACATGGTGCACTCTTATTTTGATGCTTTTGATATCGTCTCTTATACCTCATCAGTCTCTCTAAAAACATAAGCAGTGCCTCCGCCGGGTCAGACTATAGGTCCATCCTGCCCGGCAGTCCGCTCCCGCGGCGGCCCAAACAGGTCACGACCTGTCTGAATCACCAGAAGGGGCTCCCTTGCCACCTTGGTTTCTCATTGAAGTCCTATCTTCCCATCGTAGTCCTAACCCTCCGGTCTTGCACATGCACGACCTGTTGGGTTTCTATACTTATTACCTGGTTAGCTTTCTATACCTGTGTTACATCCCAGCACCTCTCTCAGTATCCCACGATCCCTTTATCCCTCAGGAATCCGTCCAATCCCTGTTTGAATCCCTGTACCGTACTCTGCCTGATCACTTCCTCCGGTAGCGCATTCCAAGTGTCCACGACCCTTTGGGTGAAAAAAACTTCCTTGCATTTGTTTTGAACCTATCTCCCTTCAGTTTCTCCGAATGCCCCCTCGTACTTGTCCCCTTCAGTCTGAAGAATCTGTCCCTATCCACCCTCTCTATGCCCCTCATGATCTTGAAGGTCTCTATCATATCTCCCCCGAGCCTCCTTTTTTCCAGAGAGAAGAGCCCCAGCCTATCCAACCTCTCGGCGTATGGGCAGTGTTCCAGCCCTTTTACCAGTTTCGTTGCTCTCCTTTAGACTCTCTCAAGTACCGCCATGTCCTTCTTGAGGTGTGGCGACCAATACTGAACGGAGTATTCCAGATGTGGACGCACCATCGCTCGATACAATGGCATGATGACTTCCCGCATCCTGGTTGTTATGCCCCTCTTTATGATGCCCAGCATCCTGTTGGCTTTTTTCGAGGCTGCTGCGCACTGTGCAGATGGCTTCAGTGATGCATCCACCAGCACACCCAAGTCTCTCTCAAGTCTGCTGTCTCCCAACAATGCCCCCCCCAATTTGTAGTTGAACAACGGGTTCTTTTTCCCTATATGCATGACCTTGCATTTTTCCACGTTAAAGCGCATTTGCCATTTGTTTGCCCAGTCTTCCAGCTTGTCCAGGTCCCTTTGCAGGTCCTCACACTCCTCCCTGGACCTAACTCTACCGCACAATTTGGTATCGTCTGCAAATTTTATAACCTCGCACTTTGCCTCCTTTTCCAGGTCATTGATAAATATGTTGAAGAGTAACGGCCCCAGCACCGATCCCTGTGGCACACTGCTCGTGACTCCCCGCCAGTCAGAATATTGGCCCTTCACTCCGACCCTCTGCAGTCTACCCGACAACCAGTGCTTGATCCATCTGTGCACATCCCCTCCCACCCCATGGTTCCACAGCTTCCTAAGCAGCCTTTCATGTGGCACCTTGTCGAAAGCCTTTTGAAAATCGAGGTAAATGATGTCTATGGGTTCCCCATTGTCCACCCGACTGCTTATTCCCTCAAAGAAGTACAGAAGGTTCGTTAGGCACGACCTTCCCTTACAGAATCCGTGCTGGCTTGTTCTCAGTAGGCCATTCCTCTCGATGTGCTCGTCCTTGATCATAGCTTCCACCATCTTCCCTATAATTGAAGTCAGGCTCACCGGCCTGTAGTTCCCGGGGTCACCCCTCGATCCCTTCTTGAAGATAGGTGTGACATTCGCCAATTTCCAGTCCTCTGGTACCTCACCAGTTTTCAAGGATAGGTTGCAAACATGCTGGATTGTGCCCGCTATTTCTTGTCTTAGTTCCTTCAGAACCCTTGGGTGGATCCCGTCCGGGCCCGGTGATTTACCGCATTTTAACCTGTCTATCTGTTTGAGGACATCCTCCTTACTTACCTCTATGTGCTCCAATTTTTCGGCCTGTTCCCCACTCATGAGCTCCTCTGAGTCCGGTATATTAGATGTGTCTTCGCTCGTGAAAACCGACGAGAAGAACGTGTTCAACCTCTCAGCTACCTCTTTATCCTCCTTAATCACTCCCTTCCTATCCCCATCGTCCAACGGCCCCCCCTCCTCTCTCGCTGGTCGCTTCCCCTTTACGTAACTGAAGAATGCCTTGAAGTTTTTCGCCTCCCTGGCCAGCCCCTCTTCGTATTCCCCTTTCGCTTTTCTAACCTCTTGGTGGCATTCCTTTTGGCATTTCCTGTGCGCCTGGTGATTTTCCTCTGTTGGGTCCTTTTTCCATCTCCGGAAGGATACTTTTTTGTCATTTATTGCCCTCTTTACTTCAGTTGACATCCAAACCGGGTCCTTTGATCGCTTGTTCTTGCAGCCTTTCCTGAAACTGGGGACGTACATTCTTTGTGCTTCCTGCAGGGTGTCCCTGAATAGGGTCCAGGCGCTTCCCACAGTCTCCATCCTAAAGATGTTTCTGAGCTTCCTCCCCACCATTTCCCTCATAGCAACATAGTTCCCCCATGTGTAGGCAGGTAGGGCTTTGAATTTCAGACTTAAGACGCCAATGTTCAGGACTAATTCTCCCAACATTCCTGGTATAAGAGATTACCTCTGGAGATCATATAGAAAGTTAACTCAATCTCGCCAAACAAAGAGATCCTAATACCACCACTCAACTTACTAAATAAAAGTATAACCAACCTTCTACATCCACTCGCTCATCAAATCATAGGTGTCCTAGGCAACAGAGGCAGCAGAAAAATTGATCACAGCTTCAATCCAAACAGCAGTCCTTTTGACTCCATACTAGAAAGCATTGCCAGCTTATCTCTACCTTAGACTGTACCCAAAGGAGGTTGACTCAACCACTTTTATCATTGTTAGACCCATATAACAAATCATTGGGTCCTTCACTGATCCAGTAAGTCAAACCCTATAAAAAAGCAGTGACAATTGTTTTTAAAAGTTTATAAAATTCCTCTGTCAACACATTTCCTTAACTGTCCTACTAGCGAATTCCATAATTTTACCCCAGCACAACAAAAAGTCCTTACTCTAGTTTCTATAAATCTGGGATTAACATTGCCCTTCAGCAGAGCTGAATTTTCAGAGTGCAAAACTCTTCTTCTCGGAGGCATGATCCTGGCTGCTTGGGAGTCCCATCTGTGAGAATGTAATGCCTGCTTGTCCTCGTAGAAAGCACATTTAACTTCAGCAGGTGTTTTCCGAGGACAGCAGGCATTTATTCTCACAACCCTCCCACCTCCCCAAATTGCCTTCTAAGCTTTGTTACTAATCGGATGATCCCATGAGATGTTGAGTAGGAAGGTACCAGCACATGTGCGGTATGGGTAGTTTTAAAGTGACAGTATGCTTTTTAACTGTGCTGAGTTCTGTGGATGACATCACCCACATGTGAGAATATATGCCTGCTGTCCTCTTAGAACACCTACTATAGGTGCGCAATTATGCTTTATAGTAACTCAAATTCAGTTCCAACAGTTCAACTTAAAATCTTTCTGAAAAGAAATAAAGCACTGCTGTTTTCTCTCCCACACAAAAAATGATAGCTGCTACTGACTTATTCAGCTAAATTGAGCAGTTTCCAATCTTTGTTTAAAATAGCTGCTGTAATTCTTTCACAGTCCCCTTAGTTTTCAATATTTCAGTACTCGGAACAAAATAGCAGAAGAGTTGCCATGTTGGGACAGACCGAAGGGCCATCAAGCCCAGTATCCTGTTTCCAACAGTGGTCAACCCAGGTCACAAGCACCTAGGAAGATCCTAGCAGGGGTGGGCAACTTCAGTTCTCGAGGGCCGCAATCCAGTTGGGTTGTCAGGATTTCCCCAGTAAATATGCAAAAATTAATCCACTCCTAGGGCAAGGTAGAACCCCTTGGGTTGAATAAAGAAGCTAAATGGCATTTGCTTTAATTAAGGACAGGTGTAGGGTTTGTAACAGGAAAGAGGAAGTGAGGTGATGCCAAGCAGTTGAATTTCTTCAGCATTTGTGCTGGGGTAAGATCCTGATTTGGAGTTCTCAGTCCTGGTTGAGGCCAGCAAACAATATATGATGAAATGTCAGGTATGATGTTACATGATTGGTGTTAAAGGTTTATTATAGATTTAATTTTATTTAATGTAGACTGTAAGGTTCATGGGTGAAGGTAATTTTGGAATTGTATATTGTAGAAACTGTGATGAAGTGGAGCCAGTTTCAGTCTTAAGCTCCTGATGACGCCTTAGGGTGAAACAGAACTGTGTCACGCCAAAATGTTTTCAATGATCAAGTTTGATTGAATGAGAGTAGAGGCAAATCCAGTAAACAACGGCGTGCAGAAGATAAACAATTGAGAACTGATACAGATAAAATTAGGCAATGAATACAGTGTTTTATTGAAGGGATGAACTTTTCATGAATTTTAACTTTTTCAAAGTGTCGGATAGATTGGGAGGGCTTCACTGTTTAGGAGAACAATTGTGTGTATGTTTCAGGGCTTCACTGTTTGGAAGAACAATTGTGTGTATGTTTAGTATGAAATAATGTTATAATATGTTTTAAAGGTTTTGATGGTGCTATATTATAATAAATGATTAATTACTTATAAGCATAAGAAATATGAAATATAGCTCTTATTTGGGTATTTTGTCAGTGAATATGCATGAGATCTATTTGCATTCACTGCCTCCATTGTATGCAAATGGATCTCATGCATTCATTGGGAAAATCCAGCTGGATTGTGGCCCTTGTTGCCCACCCCTCTAAGAGTAAAACAGATCTTTAACCAGTTCATAATAGGACATTACCTTGTATCCCATGACTTTCTGATTTCCTCAGAAGTCTTTTATGAGGTACTTTGTCAAATGCTTTTTGAAAAGCGAGATACATAAAATCAACTAACATTTATTCATCCCTTCAAAGAAACATATTAGTGAGAGAAGATTTTCTTTGGCAAATCAATGTTGGCTTTGTCTCATTAATCCATGCTTATTTATATGCTCTGTAATTTTGTTTATTATAAAAAAAAATAAGTTTTTACTATTTTGCTTTAGCAGTTCTGTGTGCTTATACTCTTGTACCACAGACTTATAGCCAGCCAGCCAGCCGCTAGCAAAAACATTTTTCCATTACTCAACACATTTGGGACATGTTTGAAAACTTTTGTCTCTACTTCCATTTCTTCATCACTTAGAATTACTCTGTCACCTGCTGCATCCTTCTTAGTGTCACAGCTCCAAATGACAGGCTACTCATGTAAAGCTCCTGGTGCATGAATTAATTTTTCACTTGACTGGATGATGACTATCATATCATGATCCACAAGTTTATGAAACACAAGGAAAAACTGCAGGACAAATGTGCAAAGCACAGGAACTTTATTGAAGTCAATAAAATGTTGTCCAAAAGGTGGTTCTCATTTATAAAAGGACAGGACACAACACAGTCCATGGTTTGAAAAACACTCCTTCCTCAGTGGTCCTGAGTGATTCACCAAAACAGCAGGATGCAAAAAAACACCTCCATGTGCGACCTAGACTTAGTCGTCCTGCAATGATAATCGAAAGTTTAATAAGACTGCCCCTAGATGGAACTTATACTTTGTGACTTAGGCGATCTGAAAACAGGTATAAGTGGCCAAATAACCACTACAGGGACAAAGTAAAGACCCACACACAATCCCCCAGTGATTACTCCCCCCCCCACCATAAAAATCAGAATAAAAAAGTACATACCTGCTTCCAAAACTTCAGCACCTGGCATAGGAAAGCCTAATAGAGCTGCACAGAGGTGGCTTAAGTAGCATGGGGGTGGGCTAGTGAACCATAGAGAGGAGGACCCAGGCCCATAAGCCACTCTAACCGTTGCATTCATGGTGAAAAATGTGCAGCCACCAAAGCCTTACTATTTTGCTATACAGGTGGCACCTACAGCCATAAGGGCTATTGGGGTGGTAGATGGGTATAGTAGGTTTTGGGGGTGTTTTAGGGGGATCACCATGACCTATAAGGGAGTTGTGGTGACCTATAAGGGAGTTGTGGTGAGATATTTATGTGGCACCCTTTTTGTGAAGTTCACAACAGTGCCCTGTAAGGTGCCCCACTACTCTGTTGCCATGTCTGGGTGGCTAGTCCATCACTTTGCTGATCCATTCCACGTCCAAAAGGTCTTGTTCTAGGCATTTTTGACTTGGACTAATTTTTGGACGAGAATGTAGTATAAAGATAGACAACTTGGTGGTTTGGACAATCAAATAGCTGGACGTAGAAGTAGACAATTCTCAAAAAAAAAATTTTGGGATGTATTTTTCAAGAATGGACTTTGGACATTTCTGACTTTGGGCGACTAGCATTCTAGGCCCAAATCAGACTTAGACATTTTTTTTTATTATGCCGCTCCACCTGTTTAAGAGATTTTTAGTTAAATGAGTTATATTATATTGCATTTGTCAATATAACTTAATAGTTTCCAATAATTATCTTCCAATAGTCACATGTCATATAAATTCATGATGAAATTGTCTTTTCTTCTTTGATAATTCTGGGACATAGACTGTAAAAGTCTGCCCAGTACTATCCCCATCCTAATCCAAATCACTCATATACAGGACACAGATATACAAGTCTGCCCAGTACTGGCCTTAGTTCATTTTATATCATTTGTTTTGTAATTAGAGATCCTCTGTGTTCATCCAACACTGTTTTGAATTCCATCAGCATCTATATCTCCACCTCCCTCAGAAGAGTATTCTAGGCATAGACCACTCTATCCATGAAAAATAATTTCCTAACATTCCTCCTAAGTCTACCACACTGTAACTTCAATTCATGCCCTCTAGTTTTACCATTTTCCCTTCTCTGGAAAAGATTTGTTTCTAGATTAATACCTTCAAGTACTTAAATGTCTGTGCCATATCTCCTCTGTCCCTCCTTTCCTCTAGATCAGGGGTGTCAAAGTCCCTCCTCGAGGGCCACAATTCAGTCGGGTTTTCAGGATTTCCCCAATGAATATGCATGAGATCTATTTGCATGTACTGCTTTCATTGTATGCTAATAGATCTCATGCATATTCATTGGGGAAATCCTGAAAACCCAACTGGATTGCGGCCCTCGAGGAGGGACTTTGACACCCCTGCTCTAGAGTATATACTGTATATTCAAGTCTTCCAGACTCTTCTTGTACATCTTCTGGCTCAAGCCCCATACCATTTTTGTTTCCTTCCTCCAAATGGCTTTAAGTCTTTTTACATTCTTGGCTAGATACAGCCTCCAAAACTGAACACAGTACTCCCAGTTATGACTGATCTCTTGTTGCAATTCACATGGAACTTTTTTTTTTTGTAAATATGAAGTATAAGCGCTTTATTGTATTATATTAATTTTTGTAGTGTTGATTGGTTTAAGTATTGTGCCTGCAAAGTCGAGGGCAAAATTTTGTTTTCATCTGTCCTGTAAATGGGGATGACAGTTAAGGAAGGGGGAAATGGGATGGGATTTGATATATCACCTTTTTTGTGCTTTACATATTATATACAGGTACTTATTTTGAGTCTGGGACAATGAAGGGTTAAGCGACTTGCCCAGATTCACAAGGAGCTACAGCAACAGTTAGTGAACATGAGAAACATAAGAATAGCCACACTGGGTCACAAGCACATGGCAGAATCCCAAATAGTAGCATGATTGCACGCTACTGTAAATAAATGAGAATGTATTATTATTCCACAAAGTAAAGGGCAAAGAAAACATGCAAGAGTAGGGATGGTTTGAGAGCAAGCAAAAGTATACCTCAGCTATTGATTGGCGACATCTCCTGCAGGGCAGGTGATAGTTTTCTGTAGGTTGTAGTGTGATCCTTGCACCTTTCTCTGGCCAGTCTGAGGCTACTGAGGAGATCTGCTGCTGGATGCTGCTTACACCTTGCTTCCACTCAACTTTGTTGACAAGCATTTTAGGTCATGGATTGATTTATTGCCTTTCTGTGGTACAGCTAAAGCAGTTTACATTTTATTATATGTAGATACATTCTCTGTCAATAATAGTCTCACAGTCTACCTATTGTACCTGGGGCAATGGAGAGTAAAATGGCATGCCCAGTGTCACAAGGAGCTAAGAAAAGAAGAATAGCCTTACTGGGTCAGACCAGTGGTTCATCTAGCCCGGTAGCCTTTTCTCACAGTCACTAGTATCTGACAAAAAACCATCACTCAGGATTATGTAGACTTCAATCATATCTCAAGTTCAAGTTCAATTTATTTGATATACCGCAAATATAAAACCAAGGTAAATCTAAGCGGTTTGCAATAGAATATAATAAAATGAAATAAAGATAAAAATAAAATGGGGTTAGTGAACAGAAATTGGACAAAAATATGAAGTTCCAACAAACAGTCAAACAATTGTTCACCCTCTCCAAGGTGGAGAGAATGAGAGGGCACTCTCTAAAGTTAAAAGAGGATAGACTCCGTACAAACGTAAGGAAGTTCTTCTTCACCCAGAGCACGGGTAGGGAACTCTGGACCTCGAGAGCCGTATTCCAGTCGGGTTTTCAGGATTTCCCCAATGAATATGCATTGAAAACAGTGCATGCCAATAGATCTCATGCATATTCATTGGGGAAATTCTGAAAACCAGTCTGGAATACGGCTCTCGAGGACCGGAGTTCCCTACCCCTGACCCAGAGAGTGGTAGAAATCTGGAAAGTTCTTCCAGAGGCTGTTATAGGGTAAAGCACCCTTCAGGGATTCAAGAAAAGGTTAGATAACTTCCTGCTGGACCAGAACATATGCAGGTAAGGCTAGACTCTAGTAGGGCACTGGTCTTTGACCTAAGGGCCGCCGTGTGAGCGGACTGCTGGGCACGATGGACCACTGGTCTGACCCAGCAGCAGCAAATCTTATGTTCTTATGAAAACATGAGGAGAGGAAGGAATCGGTAGGTTACAAAAAAGCAAATGGTTAGGGGAAAGGAGAGGAATGAACAATATGGTGGGGGAGGAAATCATATTTTATTGCTCAGCCGTCTCTTTTCCAGGCTGAAGAGCCTTAACCTTTTTAGTCTATTCTCATACGAGAGGAGTTTCTTCTCTTTTATCATCTTGGTCGTTCTTCTTTGAACCTTTTCTAGTTCCGCTTTCTTGAGATAAGGCGACTAGAATTGAACACAATACTCAAGGTGAGATCACACCATGGAGCAATACAGAGGCATTATAACATTCTTAGTCTTGTTAATCATCCCTTTTTTAATTCCTAGCATCTTGTTTGCTTTTTCAGCTGCCACATTGGGCGGAAGGTTTCATCGTATTGTTTACAATGACACCCAGATCTTTTTCTTGGGCACTGATTCCCAAAGTGAACCCTAGCATCTGGTAACTATGATTTGGGTTATTCTTCCTAATGTGCATCACCTTGCGTTTGTCCACATTAAATCTCATCTGCCATTTGGACGCCCAGTCTTCCAATTTCCTAAGATCTGCTTGCAATTAGTCTGCATGCGTTATAACAATTTTCGACAGTGTAGTGTCAGCTACCAATTTAATCACCTCACTCATCATTCCAATTTCCAGATCATTTATAAATAAGTTAAATAGCACCGGTCCCAGTACAGATCCCTGTGGCACTCCACTATTTACCCTCCATCATTGAGAAAAATGGCCCTGTAACCCTATCCTCTGTTTTCTGTCAAATAACTAATTCCTAATCCACAACTGAACATTTCCTCCTATCCCATGACTCTTTAATTTTCTCAGGATTGGATGGTATGTTCTTTGATAATGGCTTTGTGCATGGGTAGAGTTTGAGCAGAAAATGGGAGGAAAATTCCATCATTTGTGTGCATACCTATTAACCTATAGGTGTGAGCATTTATGCCAGCTACAGTATAGGGCTGGTGTAAATTATTGCATCTTATATTCAAGCATATTCTCACCCACTTACACTAGTATTATATAAACAAAAGTAGGCATCTGCTTCTTTTTGTGGAATGGGCCTGAGATAGGTACCTATGAGAGGGTGCTGAAAAGTTTTCAGCCCAACCAAGAGAATGACATGGATATGGTTCAATCAATGATCCGAAACAATGTCAAAGCATGGAATTTATTTTCTGCAACTCGGCACATAACAAAATAACACTCTTTTCAGCTACATTGACTAAATAATGCTCAAAATTTAGGAAGATGGTTGCTTGGGCAGAGAACTTTTCAGCACCTTTAGCCTCTTTTGCCAGGCTCCCTGTTCTAGAATTATCCTCTTAAAGGCACTCCTATTCTGTGTCAGTAAACAAAAAAGAGGTTCCTAATTGCAAAAAAATATGGATCTACAATACACAGAGTGATCGTGAAAAAGGAATTCAGAATGTTCAATATTTTAATCTCTTATCTTTTTACAATAGGAGCATCTGCCGTATTTGTGATGGTCAATCACAGATACAATTCCTTTAGAGGGTGATAGAGCAGAGGGAACTAAAATGCTTAAGCCATCTTTGTTGTAATCCAGCATATTGTATGTTTTAACATTTTATGAGGATGGTTTGAAAAGATAGATGAAAATGCAAATTAAACAATATAGTCTCCATCAGGGCTATACCCGTAGGGTTCTTTTTACGAAGGTGCGCTAGCGGTTTTAGCGTGCGCTTAGCACATGCTAAATTGCCACACGTTAACGCCTCTATAGAGCTTGCGTTAGTATTTTTCATGTAGCGCAGGGTTAGCTTGCTAATCTTCAGCGCACGCAAAAAAACGCTAGCGCACCTTAGTAAAAGGAGCCCTTAGTCCAGAGAGTTTCCATCTTTTTTCGTAAGCTATTTTTCCTACGATGCAAAAAAAAAAAAAAACACCCTGGAAATTCACTGAACTAAGAAGCTCGTAATCAAAACTTAAACACATCTAAAAACCTGCCCAAGTCAGCAGACCTAAAAGATAGGTCATCCAAGTGCTGATAATGTAATGTAATGTAATGTAATTTATTTCTTATATACCGCTACATCCGTTAGGTTCTAAGCGGTTTACAGAAAATATACATTAAGATTATAAATAAGAAAGGTACTTGAAAAATTCCCTTACTGTCCCGAAGGCTCACAATCTAACTAAAGTACCTGGAGGGTAATAAAGAAGTGAAAAGTAGAGTTAGAGGAAAAATAAAAATAAAATAAACATTTTAACAAGACAGCATTGATCTAAATACTTTGGAAGGTAGAAGAGAGGAGAGAAAGGAATAGAAGCAGAAGGGGGAGCCGTTGAACAGTAGAATTCTGGAGAAATTTAAATGATAGAAATAGAACAAAACAAAGACAAAAGGCAAAACAATAGATAAGATTAAAGATAAATCATAAGCTGGAAAGAAAAATAAAATAAAACTTTGTCTTCAATCCACGGTTTCAGCGTCAGTGATGAAGTGGAGCAAGTAAGTAAGTAATCTTCTTTCACATCAAGCAGCATTGTGGGGTAAAGACCTAGATCAACTGCTTTCACACACTACTTATGAGGAATTCAGAAAACGTCTAAAAACTCAACTGTTCCTAAAGTATCTAGACAACTGGCCCACTCATCTTCTTTCTCCTCCATAGTGATTCCTCTGTCCTATTAATCTCTTTCTCCTCAACAACGCATTTCTGGTCCTATTAACTCTCCTCTTCCCCCCTCTTAAATTCAATCTATTTGTACCTCGCTTAATCTATTGTAAACCGCATTGAACTTAACGGTATTACGGTATATAACTATTATTATTATTATTATTATAATCAAACTGAATTTCTGGACATATCCAGGGACTTTTTAGGGCTCTGAATGCCGCTGTGCGCCCAGAGCTGAAAGGGGCGTATCTGGAGGAGTGATTAGGGTGGTATTTGGGCAGGATATGGGCTGACCTAGATTTAGTTGCCCTGCATGGATAATCAAATGTTTCACGAGACTTCCTGGATGAAACTTATACATTGTGACTTAGACAATGTAAAAGCAGGTATAAGTGGCAAAAAGGTATCCAAAGTGACCAGATAACCACTGTAGAGACAATGTAAAGACCCACACTCAATTCCCCGGTGATCACTGACCCCCTCACTCTACCACAAATATCAAAATAAAAAAGTACATACCTGTTTCTGGAACATCAGCATCTACTTTGGAAAGCCTAGTAGAGCTGCATACAGGTGTCTTTAGTAGACTGGGGGATGGGCTAGTGAACCATAGAGAGGAGGACCCAGGCCCATAAGCCACTTTAACCACTACATTCATGGTGGAAAATGTGAGCTCACAAAAAAAAAATCCAAAACCCTACTCTACTGCCATATAGGTGCCACCTGGAGCCATAAGGGCTATTGGGGTTATAGACAGGTAGGTATAGTGTGTTTTTTTTGGGGGGGGCTCACCATAAACAATAAGGGAGTTCTGCTGAGATGTTTATATGGCACCCTTTTTGTGAAGTTCACAGCAGTGCCCTGTAAGGTGTCCCATTGCTCTGTTGCCATGTCTGAGTGGCCAGTTCATCACAATGCTGGCCCTTCCTACATCCAAATGGTGTTGTTCTGGGCATTTGGAACTTGGATTAATTTTTGGTTGAAAATGTGGTATAAAGATAGATGTACTGGCAGTCTGGATGATCAATGGCCTGGACGTCCAGATAGACGATTTTCGGAGAAAAATAATTCTAGATATATTTTTCAAAAATGGACATTTTCCACCTGCCGACTTTGGGCGTCTAGCGCCATACGTCCAAATTGGTCTTAGACATATCTTTTAATTAGGCCCCTCCATGTGTGCAGTATAGTTCTCTATGGAGACTAGACTTTCTTTTTTACAAAACTTTTCAAACCACCCTCCTACATTTTTTTTACATGTATCTAATTGCTTGTATTATTGTTTATTATGATTATTGGACTCTTTTTTTCCCAATCACTCTGTAATATTGATCCATATTTTATGTCTGTAGAAAGCTCAATTGCGCTCATAATATTCTTATTCTTTCTGTCTTGTACAAGCATCTTATTTCTTTTTCACTTCAGTTTTTCTTCTGATGCATTTGTTGCAGCTAGGTCCAGATGACTCCTTGTGACTTGTCTTGATGACATCCAGAGAAGCTGAGATTAACTGGGAGTGGACTGAGAGAACTGAGAGATTTGGAAATGTATACACAGAAGGAAGAAACATACCACACCAATAAAACAAAGAAAAAACCACCCCAACATGAGAAGAGATGGAAGTGATGAAAGAGCACACTTACAAACAGAAATATAGACGCTGGCCCTGAGCCAGTGAAACTGCATGAGACTGGGAGACAGTGGACGGAGTAGAGAGAACTGCGGAATAAGAGCAATGAAGAGAGGGCGGAACAAGGAAAAAAGGGAGGGGATGCACAAGCAGAGAGGGTCAAGGGGAAGAGGATGAGATAAGGTGTGATGAAAGTCTTCTTGCTCTCTGCAACTTGGCTTTTTACTGTCCTGGGTTTAAATTCGAATCCACTTCCAAAGAAAAAAAAAAAAAGTAAGGGGAGAAGGGACAGAACCATGTTGCGGTTGTGAATTTCCCCTCTTTTCCTTCTGAAGCAATGCCAGAGGGCTGGTGCTTTTGCTGCTGCCTGTGAATTCCATGAAGAAACAGGGTGGAGGAGTGTGTGAGGAAGGAGCTGCAGTTTGTCACTGAAGGGGTGGGGAAAGGAAAAAAGGATGAAGCCCCTGAAAGCACAAGGATTCCTGTGTGTTTTCTTAAGTCTCTCACCCTGGCTTACAAGTACTAAGGTAGGAGAATTTTACGGCTTGGCTGAATTCAATAGGTCATCTGGTTATCTCCTGATAATGTAATTGGACTTTGTGCATGCAGTCAAAACATACTCAGTCCAGCAGTGCTCATCTGGTTTGGATTGTTCTTTTTCTTCTATCATGCTTTCCCACCCATCTCTCCTTTTCTCTCTCACTCATCCACCAAGATGTTCTATTTTTGGGTTTTTTTTTGGGGGCGGGGGAATATGAAGTCATGAAAATAAAATGCATCATATATTAGTTTGCAACTGACTGCAGGGTTTTCGGCTTATCCATTGCTGTCCAAGCAAACACTCTTAGCACTGCAGTGACTCTGTCCCTCACTGATTAATACTTTTTCTTGAGGTTGCTTATGGGAGGGCTGCCTGCCTAGGTGAGGAAATGTGCCTTTAAGAAAAGTGTTCCAATATGCCACTTTGTGTGCTTATTTATTATATATATCCTGATCCATTCAACCTCCAGCAATCAAATTTTTACGATATCTATAACTGTATAAAAGCTAGAAAATGAAATAGCTTTTCCCCATAAAGTTTATGGATCCGGCCCAAAATTTAAATAAAAATGACATTTTCCTTTTTTTAAACTGATGAATGTAGGCCCCCCCCCAAAAAAAATAAAATAAAATCAATAATGTATATATATATATATAATCACTTATTTGAATTGCTATTCAATTTTTTTTTTCTAATTAAGCTATGGGGAAGAATACTCAATCTTAAGAGGCTGTCAGAATGAAGTGATTTCTCTATCACCTTCTGTTCATCTTCCTATATTTCATCAGCAGCGTCGGGTGTGAATCTCTTCCTCCAACGCACATGCTGCTGCTTTTCTCAGTGCTTCTGACATTTTAGAAATGTTTCAATGATTCATTTTGGAACGAAAAGCTCTCCGAGTTCAGCTTTTGTATTTTTTTGCATCTTGGCTGATCTGTACAGAGGAAAGTAATCAACTTGAGTATAAAGTTTAATACTTGATTTTCTCTTTGTTACTTTTGTTAGAGAAAGGACATTCGATGAAGGGAAAGAGAGCTCCATGTTTTATGTTAGTCAAAACAAAAATTGAACTATACCAGTCTCACCTTATAAGACAAGATGGGCCTTTTCATGAAGATAATAAGCTGACGGGGAAATTAGGGCTTTTCAGCTGAAATTTGATTTTTTTTTGTCATCTTTTCCAAAGAATGTTTATTGTTACTGTAAGATGTTTCTGGGGGTTGGATGGTCTTAAGAATCCGAATTCCATTTTTCCCCTCACACCTGGTACTTCAGTACCTTTTTCATATGAATAGAGTGTCTTCAGGTGATTGTGCTGCATTTCTGATACAGATTCTAAGCTAGAAGCTAGCAATCTCCTTGTGGCCTGAGACTGCTACTGAACACACACGTGATATGCACATTTTTGGTGTTAG
The DNA here is from genome assembly GCF_902459505.1 of Geotrypetes seraphini. Lineage (NCBI taxonomy): Eukaryota > Metazoa > Chordata > Amphibia > Gymnophiona > Dermophiidae > Geotrypetes > Geotrypetes seraphini. The sequence continues at coordinate 201,256,743 of NC_047087.1, forward strand.
ACAAACTGGAACCATAAGGCAGGCTTTAGGTTTCCCAAGGCAACTGGCCAGGTTGTACCCTCCTTACCCCAGCCCTCAAGATGCTGCATACACAGATTGCCAGCTTTAAACTGCATTTGAGTGGTTAAAGCAAGAAAGTATGTGGCCAGTTTGTAAACAGCACAAGTTGCAGCATTTCAGAAATCTATGTATATTCAGTTCCACCATCCAAATGGGGAGTGGTACTGATTATGCATGACAAACGGAGAAGAGAGGGAAACTAAAGTACACACTACACCAGTGGCGTACCTAGCTAGTGCACTAGTGACACCCGGGGCCCATCATTTTTTGACACCCCCCCCCTCATCTATATGAAAAATATGATTATTAGTAACAATCCACATATTGCACAACAAGATTGTACCTAGGAAAAGGCAGCATCTTAAACACTGCATTGAGCACTAGAACACCAACACACGCAATGTAAAACTAAACAAGCCAGATCCTGCATAGTCAATGCCAACTGAAAACTATGTCCTTTTCATACACACAGAACAGAGATACACCCTCGCCTAATATGGAATAATCACAAACTAAAAATAGAAATATGTAGACAAAAGTTAAACTGAACCGCCAAGAGACCAGACTCTGCATACAATGCAACACCATAACACCACAAAAACAGTGACACATGTCCCCTAATGCTGTGCAAAATATAAAGACAGTAGATGTAAATTTGAAAAAACTGATACATAACAATCACCACTTTACAAATTAACAAATAAAAATAAAACAAATAATGAGAAATAAGAAGATACCATTTTATTGGACTAATCCATTTCTCAATTAGCTTTCAGAGGCCAAATTTTTCTTCAATATACTGCTGTTATGGTATCCTGTCCTGACCTGAGGAAAGTCCAAAAAATCGCCTTATTTCCATTTCCTATTTATAAACTTTTATCAATACAGTTACAATACTATTTGATTTTAAGTAAAGCAACAAAAAAATCTTTCTACCTTTTATCATTTCTGCTTTAATCATCTTCTCTGCTCTCTTCTTTCTATACATTATTTGTCCTCTCTCCCTTCCATGCAACATCTGCCCTCTCTTTGCCCCTTCCACCCAGCTTCTGTCCTCTCTCTCTCTACCCCTTCCATCTACTGCCCACACTCTCTCTGCCCCTTCCATCTACTGTCCACCCTCTCTCTCTTCCATATGGCATCTTCCCTCTTTCTATGTCCCTTCAATAAATTGTATATCCTGTGTCCCTTCTCTCCTTTGCACATGATTCATTTCAGCTTCACCCCCTCTCCATTTTTATGTCTCCACCCCCCTCCCCTATGCTTTGGCATCTCTCTCTTTCTCTTCTCCTTTCCTTCCTTCCCACTCCACACCATGGTCTGGTATCTCTATCTCTTTCCCTTCCCTCCCCCATGCCATGGCATCTCTTCCTCCCCCTCCATGGTCTAGTATCTCCTTTCTTTTTTCCTTTCCCTCCCTCCCATGGACTTGGCATCTCTGGTTCCTCTCCCTTGTCTTCCTTCTCCCTCCTTCCCTCTGTCTCCCCAATTGGGTGCTGCAGCAGCAGCATTTTTCTACCCCCCTTCCCTGTGCAGCAGCAGCATTTCTCTCCCCCTTGCCTGTACAGCATTTCTCCCCCCCTTGACTGTGCAGCATTTCTCCCCCTTTCCTGTGCAGCAGCAGCATTTCTCATCCCCTTGCCTGTGCAGCATTTCTCCCCCCACCTTCCCTGTGCAGCAGCAGCATTTTTCTCCCCCTTGCTTGTGCAGCATTTCTCTCCCCTTGCCTGTTCATTTCTCCCCCCTCCCCCTTGCCTGTGCAGCATTTCTACCCTCCCCCCCTTCCCTGTGCAGCAGCAACATTCTACGCCCCCCTTCCCTGTGCAGCAACAACATTTCTCTTCCCTGCCCAGCATTTCTGGCCGGCTCCCCTGCTCAAAGCCGTGGGTGTCGGCTCTTTGCGCGATCCGCAGCTGCATCGGAAGCCTTCTCTCTGATGTCATGACATCATTGGGAACGCTTACGACGCAGCCACAGATCGCGTGAGGAGCCAACACCCACGGCTTTGAGCAGGGGAGCCTGCCAGAAGCTGCTGGTTAAGGAAAGCAGCAGCGGCAGAATAAGGAGGGTGGCCGGCTGTGCACCCCCTTGGGGCGTGCACCCAGGGTGAACCACCCCCCCCCACCCCCACCGCTACTGCACTGTGCAATGATAAAAGAAAAGCACAAAGGGTCTTTAAGTATAGAACAACTTTACAGGCTGTGTTTCAGCATGACTGTGTCAGGGGTCAATAAAGGTCAGTCAACATATGACAGCATCACAAAAATGTAATGTTGAACAATAATACCAACAGGATGAAAAAATTTCCTTTACTATATTTCTCAAAGCAACAATCAGTGTTCCTGTACTCTCTTATCGGCAACAATATAGATAGCAGCAATATTCAGCTACTAATCCTTTCAGCTTGGAAATGAGATGGCTGAGGGGAGATATGATCAAGGTCTACAAAATCCTGAGTGGTGTAGAATGGGTACAAGTGGATCGATTTTTTTTTTACAGTTTTTTTTAACTGCATCAAATTTACAAAGACTAAGGGCTCCTTTTACTAAGGTGCGCACAGGGCAGGATTAACCAATAGGCCAAGTAGGCACATGCCTAGGGCCCGAAATGGTCAGGGGGGCCCGATGAAGGAGGGCATCAACATTGTTAAGAACATAAGAACATAAGAAGTGGCCATCTCCGGAACAGACCCTTGGTCCATCAAGTCCTGTGATCCACACACGCGGAGGCCCCGCCAGGTGTACCCTGGCATGGTATTAGTCCCCATACTCTAAGCTTCTCATAAGAGATGCGCATCTAGCTTACCCTTACCTATGTCACCTTAAGCCACTCATAAGGAGGTGTACCTCTAACTTACCTTTAAACCCTGGAACTCCTCCAGCATCGATCGGCAACGTGCCCCCCCCTGATTGGCAATGCTGGCCCCACCCCAATCGGCAATGCGCCCCCCCCCCCTTCGACGGAAAGTAAGACAAGCAAGCAACGCGGGTAAGAAAGGCAATGGGAACTGTAATTGTGCAAGCGGTGCTGCTTGCCCAAAGCTTCCCTCTGATGTAGCTTTCTGTTTCCACCTGGGTACATGGTGGGGTGGTGCGGGGCAGGGGGCCCAGTGTACTTGGGTGCTTAGGGGCCCTCGATGAATTAATCCTGCCCTGGGTGCGCTAGCGTTTTTAGCGCATGAAGCAGATTAGCGCGTGCCAACCCCGCGCTACGCGACTAGAACTAACGCCAGCTCAATGCTGGTTCAATGCTGGCTCAATGCTGGCATTAGTGTCTGGTGCGTGCTATTCCGCTGTTAATGCCCTAGCATAGCTTAGTAAAAGGAGCCCTAAGGCAATAGGAGGAAATATTTTTTTCACTCAGAGAATAGTTAAGCTCTGGAATGCGTTGTCAGGGGATGTGATAAGAGCGGTTAATGTAGCTATTTTTAAAAATTGGTTTGGACAAGTTCCTGGAGAAAAAGTCCATAAACTGCTGTTGAGACAGACATGGGAGCAGCCATTTTCTTGCCCTGGATTGGTGGCATGGAATGCTGCTACTATTTGGGTTTTTGCCGGGTACTTGTGACTTGGATTGGCCTCCGTGAAGACAGGATACTGGGCTAGATGGGCCATTGGTCTGATCCAGTAAGGCTAATCATATGTTCTGGTCTCACTTACGCTACTATGCTATATGGAGAGTATCTGAATATTGCTGCTATTCCTATAACTGGGTGAAACACTCTTGCTATGCCCCAGCACAATTAAAAAAAAAAATTTATATTCCGCATATCCTACAATTCTATGCGGATTACAAATTATTCAGGTACTCGAGCATTATTTCCTAACTGTCCCGGTGGGCTCCCACTCTATCTAATGTACCTGGGGCAATGGGGTTAAGTGACTTGCCCAGGGTCACAAGGAGCAGTGCAGGATTTGAACCCACAACCTCAGGGTGTCAAGGCTGTAGCTCTAACCACTGCACCACACACATATTTTTAGTGGCACTCTCCTGGATTCTATATATGCCAACCAAATTTGGGTGCGCATGCGCAACTTAATTTCATAATGAGCCATATACTATCAATAATTGGGTGTTAACAACCACTTACTGACATTTATTGGCAATATTTAGGTTTTGCACTTGACTCTGGCTGCGTGCTGTTCTGTTATGCTGGGAGCCCAAATTCCATTTAGCATAACCCAAAAGGGGGCTTGGCCATGGAAGGGGCATGGATGTGCCCAATGACATAGTAAGGGGGAGGACTGTCCCAAGCACCATATTGATGGGGGTGCCAGCACCTCTCTGCCCCTATGCCAGGGGTAGGGAACTCCGGTCCTCGAGGGCCGTATTCCAGTCGGGTTTTCAGTATTTCCCCATTGAATATGCATGAGATCTATTTGCATGCACTGCTTTCAATTAGAGAATGACATGATGACAAAATTCATCACCGTTCCCGTCCCAGTGGATAACCGCGGGAAACCATCTTCATGAAGGAGAATTGAATGGGTATTGGAGCATTTGCCGCGCAACACTCATCTGTGCAGCTTTGTAAAAGTGGACCTTTATCAGCAAACAAGTAAAAAAAAGAGCACTCTCCCCCTCCCCTTTTACTAAACTATGATAGCGGTTATTAGCGCAGGGAGCTGCACTGAATGCTCTGCGCGGCTCCCGATGCTCATAGATTTCCTGTGAGTGTTGGGAGCAATGCTGTGCATTCAGCGCGGCTCCCTGCACTAATAACTGCTATTGTGGTTTAGTAAAAGGGGGGTTAATTAAAGTTACATTTTTTCCCCATTTATTTTATTTATATGTTGAATAGCATAACAAGAAAATGACAAAATATAAATCTAGAAAAAAAGTACACTTTAAGTAAAATCATATAGTTCTAGGCCACAGTTTCATTTTTTATGAGATTTAAGAAGTGATATATACAGTACAAAAATAATTTCAACCCAGTATTAATATGATGGGCTCCTTTTACAAAGCAATGGTAGAGGTTACTACCACGGGCCAGCGAGGCAAATGCTCCAAAGCAGAGAATTTCTTGAAAACAAACAGGAGAAACTGCCTTCACATTGGTGAGCTGCAAACAAAACAACAAAGGTGACCAATTGGTGTTCAGTCTCTTTTATTATGATGGACTTGACACAATCGTGTTTCGGCCCACAGAGGCCTGCCTCAGGAGTCTTCTTGTAAATCAAATCGTACAATATCCACAAACTGCTCAACACATTTCTCTCCTTGGTGAACTAACATGTACAGCTGACTGTAAAGATAAAACAGACCTGGTGGTCTAGCGATTTTTCGGGACAGGATCAATCTTCCTATGCTCCTGTCCTGTGCTGATCACTCATCCAGAATGGCTGCCGTGAGTTCCTGTGCAATTTATAGAATTGTGCTACTCAAAATTCAAAGTAGTAGTAGCCACTATCTATCTATCTATCTATCTATCTATCTATCTATCTATCTATCTATCTATCTATCTATCTATCTATCTATATACAGTAAATCCTTTTTAATGTCCAGCCCTATAAACCTGGGGAATTCATAGGACTTGTGAATTTAAATCTGGTTTGTTCACTGGATCTCTATGTGACTAGGCAAAGCCATTTGTTGCTTTTTACCATACTGGCGTTTTGTTTTCCTCACCCTCTTCAGTGACTTATTCTTTCTGACTTTAATCACCTTCAGTGTGGCCAGCCTCATTTGCTTCTCTAGCACCATAAGTGATACTGCAGAGCTTCTGGGAGGAAGTAAAAGCCTTTGGGTAACAATGCCACCTACTGGCAAGGCTCAGAGTTTATGAATATTGGGTGTAGAAAGGAGCTACAGTCTGTGGCCTCTTGTCAAGGATTTTGCTGGAGATGGCAGAGCTAGATGGAAGGAGTAATTGGTTCAAGTGGGGTGAAAGGAAACGTCATCCAGGCTTTGGGAGGCTCATTATGCCAAGACCCAATAGATGTCAGATTTGATGGAGCTGAAAGCCCAAAACTGCAGGAGGAAGCTGCTGTGTCTAATAAAACAAAATCTACTATTAAGACTTTCCATCCTAGCATGACTGAATGTGTGTTCCTGAAGTCTGAGTATTCTTCTGTTTTAATGAAAGATGTATGAATAGAAAATGTTTTTTTCTTATATAGTCACCATAAATTGTCTTCTTTTATTAATCTCAATCTGAGGCACACTGTTGCTCCTAGGTTCCATATCAAGGCCGATAGTTTGGAGCACAGTAATTTATTTAAGCTGGTTTGGGGGCCGTTGACATCATATATTACCTCACTATAGTAGGTCTTTGATTATGAGTCAGTTTTGGTTTATTTTCGTGGTTCATAGACAAAATCGCGCGAGACAACGGCGCGCCGACAACTGAGCGCAGACAACTGAGTGCAAGGTTGACGGCGCGCCGAAGAAAAGCACTATTTTAAAGGGTTCCGACGGGGGGTGTTGGTGGGGGGTTTGGGGGGTTGTAACCAGTGTTCCCTCTAAGCTGCGCTGGCGTGCGCTGGCGCACAAAATATTACATCCAGCGCACAAGTTTCACGTCACAGCGCACGGCGGGCAGGGCGGCGAGAGGAGAATCGGGCGAGTTGGCTCATAACTTGCTGGCGCCCGATATTTGTAGCGCACAGCGAAAAAAATTTTGCTCACAACACCCGCCCGCTTAGAGGGAGCACTGTAACCCCCCTCATTATACTTGAAACCGAACTTTTTGCCTGTTTTTTTAGGGAAAAAGTTCAGTTTTAAGTATAATGTGGGAGTGTGGGAGGATATTTTTAATCTGAATAGGGTAAGGTTATTGGGATAGTCTATGTTTCTGTGTTTTATTGAATAATCATTGGGTGGGAGAAAATGGTTGGTTATGCATATTTGTAAGTTGAATGTGCTTTTATTAACTTATTATATGATATATTTGTGTATTGCACTTTTAAAGTTTAGAAAGTCAATAAAGATTTATTTTTTTTTAAAAAAAAAGGCTTTGGAAAGAGCTAACCCAAAAATTTCATCCAAGTCACTTTATTTCTTCACGAGTCTGCAGAAAACAGAATGGCACTGTGTACTATTTGATGCATGCTGCAGGGAATGGCTTCCTAGTACCGTATCTAGGAATAGGTGAGAGGGACAATCATTCAGAACAAACTCCCTGGGGTGGAAATATGACTGAAATGGAAGAATAAGGATGCATGCAGCAGATGAAAAGTCAGGTAGATTTTCTAGTTACTGTCTAGTTTGGAAGGGAGAGAGAAGATTCAGGGGCAATGTTAGGAAATTCTACTTTATGGAGAGGGTGGTGGATGCCTGGAATGCGCTCCCGAGAGAGGTGGTGGAGAGTAAAACTGTGACTGAGTTCAAAGAAGCGTGGGATGAACACAGAAGATTTAGAATCAGAAAATAATATTAAAGATTGAACTAGGCCAGTTACTGGGCAGACTTGTACGGTCTGTGTCTGTGCATGGCCGTTTGGAGGAGGATAGGCAGGGGAGGGCTTCAATGGCTGGGAGGGTGTAGATGGGCTGGAGTAAGTCTTAACAGAGATTTCGGCAGTTGGAACCCAAGCACAGACCGGGTAAAGCTTTGGATTCTCGCCCAGAAATAGCTAAGAAGAAAAAAAATAAAAAATAAAAATAATTTAAATTGAATCAGATTGGGCAGACTGGATGGACCATTCGGGTCTTTATCTGCCGTCATCTACTATGTTACTATGCTACTATGAAAAGGAAAGAGAACCAGAGATTAGAGTGGGCAGTGAGAGAATCGAGAAATACATTTACCTAGGCACTAAAATAGCTGTGATTTCCTACCATGCTAATAGGGTGCTGCTGGCTGTTCTGCAGAACACTCGTAACTGCAATCTACTTCTAACTGGTCTCCCGCAGTGCCGCCTCTCCCCCCTGCAATCTGTGCAAAACTCTGCTGCACGACTCATCTTCTACCAACCTCGTTACACTCCTGTCATGCCTCTCCATAAATCACTTCACTGGCTCCCTATCCGCCTTCGCACACAGTTCAAGCTCCTATTGCTGACCCACAAGTGTGTTCATTCTGCTGCCCTTCAATATCTCTCCTTTCTTCTCTCTCCTTATACATCTCCCAGAGAACTCCGTTCTTCAGATAAGCTGCTCTTAGCTGTACCCTTCACACAACAAGTGGTGGACGCCTGGAACGCTCTCCCAGAGGAGGTTATTGCGGAATCCACCGTTCTAGGATTTAAAAGTAAACTAGACGCACATCTCCTTACGAGAGGTATAGAGGGATATGGGCGACTAAAATTATGCCAGGTGTACACCTGGCTGGGCCTCCGCGTGTGCGGATCGCCGGACTTGATGGACCGAAGGTCTGATCCAGAGATGGCAGTTCTTATGTTCTTATGATGCCTCATTCCACAGTACCTTAGAGCCAACCTCATCAGTGATGTTACAATGGAGTAGCAACATTCCAGAATCCCAAAGAGTAACAAAAGATTCCAGAACCCCAAAGAGTAGCAACATTCCAGAGCTGAGATTGTGACACGGACAAGAGGACATGGACTGAAGCTAAGGGGGGACAAGTCCAGGACAAATATCAGGAAGTTCTGCTTCACGCAACGAGTGGTGGACACCTGGAATGCTCTCCCAGAGGAGGTTATTGCGGAATCCACCGTTCTAGGATTTAAAAGCAAACTAGATGCACATCTCCTTATGAGAGGCATAGAGGGATATGGGTGACTAAAATTACACCAGGTGTACACCTGGCTGGGCCTCTGCGTGTGCGGATCGCTGGACTTGATGGACCGAAGATCTGATCCGGAGATGGCAGTTCTTATGTTCTTCTCCTCCACTGCCAATTCCAGACTTTGTTCCTTTCATCTAGCTGCCGCCTACGCCTGGAATAAATAACCAGAGTTTGTCTGCCAAGCCCCTTCCCTTGTTTAAAAGCAGACTGAAAGCCCACCTTTTAGATATAGCCTTCAAACCATAACCCTAATCCCCACTGCCCATCAACCCAGCCAACAGATTAACCATTCCCCTTAACTGTATTCATGACATCCTGTTTGTCTGTCTTGTCTGTTTAGATTGTAAGCTCTTTTGAGCAGGGACTGTCTTCTTTGAGACTCTGTGCAGCGCTGCATATATCTGGTAGCGCTATAGAAATAATTCATAGTAGTAGTAGTGTGCTCGTACACTACAGATTCCTCATTCTAGAAGTGGAAGAATTCCACTCTGGCTGGGAGCTGATGCCATTTGTAGAAGCGTTCCCTCATTATGGACTAGATTCTGTATGAGGTGCTGCTGTAAAGTTCTCAGCCCAAGAAAGATATAGTGGCGCTAGAAAAGGTTCAAAGAAGAGCGACCAAGATGGTAAAGGGGACGGAACTCCTCTCATATGAGGAAAGACTAAAACTGTTAGGGCTCTTCAGCTTGGAAAAGAGACGGCTGAGGAGTGATATGATTGAAGTCTACAAAATCCTGAGTGGAGTAGAACGGGTACAAGTGGATCGATTTTTCACTCCGTCAAAAATTACAAAGACTAGGGGACACCCGATGAACCTACAGGGAATTTACTTTTAAAACCAAATGGAGGAAATTTTTTTTCATTCAGAGAATAGTTAAGCCAGATGATGAGGTAAGAGCGGATAGTGTAGCTGGTTTTAAGAAAAGTTTGGACAAGTTTCTGGAGGAAAAGTTCATAATCTGTTATTGAGAAAGAAACGGGGGAAGTCACTGCTTGCCCTGTATCGGTAGCATGGGACATTGCTACATCTTGGGTTTTGGCCAGGTACTAGTGACCTTGATTGACCACCTGAGAACGGGCTACTGGGCTTGATGGACCATTGGTCTGACCCATTCTTATGTTCAACCAAGAAGAGAATGATGTGGAGCCATGAAACTTACAAGTTATTCCACACCTTTCTTGACACTTCTTTCAATGTATGAAACAAAAATGAAAAGGGTCAAGAAAAGTGTGGAATAACTTGCAAGTTTCATGGCTCCACATCATTTTCTTGTTGGTCGGGCTGAGAACTTTTCAGTGGCCCCTCGTAAATGGCATCCAAATATTGGTACCCAAAAAATGAGCGCTGAGCACTAGTCTATAAATGGCATAAATCTGAGCTGAGCGCCATTTATAGAATAGCACGTAGCCCCGGGATCCACTCCCAAGTTTGAGCATGGTGTAAATCAGGGCTGCCCAAGTCCGGTCCTCAAGATCTACTGGCAGGCCAGGTTTTCTGGATATCCGCAATGAACATTCATAAGAGAGATTTGCATACCAAGAAGGCAGTGTGGGCAAATCTCTCTCATGCATATTCATTGTGGATATCCAGAAAACCTGGCCTGCCAGTAGATGTCGAGGACCAGACTTGGGCAGCCCTGGTGTAAATTCTCATGTACAAATTGGGCACAGATCCTCCAAATTCTATAAAACTGCGTGCATCTTTAGTGAATGACCCTGACCCACCCAATGCTTCTCTCTTGGCCTTGCCCCCGTTTCAGTTGTGTGCTAAAAGATTAACATGCACATTTTTATTGCATAGTACTTATGTTAGCAAGATGCACATGTCAATCTGAAGAAAACTGAAAACCCACCTGTTTGACACCTAACCTCCTATATCAGGGTAGGGAACTCCGGTCCTTAAGAGCCGTATTCCAGTCGGGTTTTCAGGAATATTCAGTGCATGCAAATAGATCTCATGCATATTCATTGGGGAAATCCTGAAAACCCGACTGGAATATGGCTCTCGAGGACTGGAGTTCCCTACCCCTGTCATCTCCTCCTCTCTCCCCTCCTACGTATCCACCCCCTACTCTCTCCCTCTCCCCTCTCTTCTCTCTTTAAGTCGTCTTGAGCTTGTATAGGTATGAGTAGTGTGACCATATGGCTCCAGAAAAAAGGGGACGGATTGAGACATCCGGCTTTTACTTCCATTGAAAGCAACCAAGATGTCTCAATCTGTTCTCCTTACTTCCATTGCTTTCAATGGAAGTAAAACCCGGATGTCTCAATCCGTCCTCTTTTTTCTGGAGCCATATGGTCACACTAGGTATGAGCAACGCACAAATAGAAGATTAGATTAGATTAGAATCCACATTGTTGCCAACTGGTGCCAATAATTGATTGCTAGTGCCCAATTATTGCTGCCAATTGGCTCGTTGTTCAATTAAATTGGTGTAGTGGAGGGTGGGGTGCAGAGGGGAGAAGTAAAGATACTGGACACAGGCATAGGTTATGGCAGTGTTTTCCAAGTTGTTCTTGGAGTACCCCCTTGTCAATCAGGTTTTCAGGATATCCACAATGAATGTGCATGAAAGAGATTTGCATACAAGGGAAGCAGTGTCTGCAAATCTCTTTCATATATATTCACTGTGAGAATCCTGAAAACCTGACTGGCAAGGAGGTATGCCAGTTCTGACTTGGGAAACATTGAGTTTTGGAACAGAGATGCTGGACACCTGAGGAAAGGGAAAAGGAGATTCTGGACATAGAGGGAGGGGAAGGAAAGAGAAGATGAATCCTCACATTTTAACCTTGACATATGTACAGGTCAGTGCAGGTTTATTATGGTTGGCTTTTTAAAAACATTTTTGGACTCCAAATTGCCTATCAACATACGCACAAGTATATATGGTGTGTGTATATATATATATATATATATATCTTTATTCATTTTAAAGCCAAAAATAAGTGCAACATATTTTACAGACATACTTTATTTATTTATTTTATTTAAGCATTTATATACCACTTATAGTCTAAGTGGTTTACATTCAGGTACTCAAGCATTTTTCCCTATCTGTCCTGGCAGGCTCACACTCTATCTAATACACTTTAACAACACTTAACTTCTATCAAATTATATATACATATATATTTTAATTTTTTATTTTTTTTTAACGTTGCAAAAATATTTATTGAAGAATAAGAGAAAAAGTAATACAAGGTAATATAGAACAATCTATAAACACTAATAGCAGTATTAATTTCAATTCTATCTATACATATATATATCTTTTTACCCTTCATAGCAATTAAATTTACAATCTTTCTCCTATTTCCCATGCATACACCTCCCAGAATATCCCCCATCCCCCCTATCCTTTCCCCTCAAAATCAAACTAAGAAAGAATAAAATCAAGTATCCATTCCCCCCCCCCTCTCCTTTTCATAAAAGATTTAATTTCTGGGCAAGAACAGTCCAGTTATGCAAAGAGAATATATATTTATGACAAATATATATATTACCCCCTCCCCCTTTATACATATCCAACAATGGACGTGTATGATCAAAGGGCAAAATCAGGTTATATTGTAAGTGGGCTGTTAATCCATTGGAAGCTGGAACTTGGGAGATGAAGCTTTCTCTTACAAATCATCATAACCAAGGAAACAGAGATTACCATATTAAAAAAAAAAATCATGCACTAATTTAAATAAGTGGCAGAGTACTGTGCCATAAAACTGCAAGAACAATTAAGAGCCATAATTGTATCAGTTGCTGACAATCAGTTAATGCATTTTCACATTGAAAGAACTGAATCTAATGATACCTTTTAATACAGTAATACTACTACATACAATAGCTTCTTCGGTGGATTTAACCTTGTTCATTATTCCATGTTCAGTTTTCTTTCCTGCTATATTTTATATTCTATTTTCATGATAACAGAAGGAGGGCTGAAAAGTTCTGAGCCCCACCAACCAACTTCTCAATTCTGAGCGTTATTTTGCCACTGTAACTGAGAAGAGTGTTATCTTATTTAAGTGCCAATTTGCAGAAACGAAATTCTATATTTTCGATTGAATCATATCCACATCATTCTCTTCTTGGTTGGGCTGAGAACTTTCCAGTACCCCTCTCGTATTCTATACTATTTCTTTTATACATGCACCTCTTTTTTTTGGAGCTATTCCCTTAAATTTTTTCTATTTACTAATTTATAGAATTTTCTAAAACATATTAACCAATCAAATCTTGTACAGGAAAACGGAATCAACAAAAGAAAAGTACATATAAATGAAAACCAAAAAAGAAGGCAGTAAAAAATAAAATCATTATGCAGTTTAAGTCCACAATACTAAGGAGTAGGGTTGCCAGAGTTTATGATAGTAAAATCCGGACACCCTAGACCCGCCCCCAGGGCCACCCATTTCCGCCTTCTGCTGCCTGCCTCCTGCCTGACGCGATTGAGAGGAGGCTTTTCAAAATCCGGACAAAGTGCCGGGTTTTGAAAAGCCGTCCAGATCCCCGGACATGTCCTCAAAAGGAAGACATGTGTGGAGAAATCCGGACGTCTGGTAACCAAAGTCCCTCCTTAAGGGCCAAATCCTGTCGGGTTTTCAGGATTTCCCCAATGAATATGCATGAGATCTATGTGCATGCACTGTTTTCAATGCATATTCATTGGGGAAATCCTGAAAACCCGACTGGATTCGGCCCTCAAGGAGGGACTTTGGGGACCCCTGCCCTAAGGAGTCCTTTTTCCAAGCTGCAATAAGTACTAACATGCACTTATTGAAGCTAAAAGGGTTTACTGTGGGGTAGCACTGAGGCATCCTGCAGTAAAATCCTAAATGTGTGTGTGCTATCAACACGCTAATGGCCACACACTAATAGCAACATTAGCATATAGCCCTCAACGCTGAAAATAGACAATCATCACAACACCCAGATGAGTGGAGAGAAAGGAAAATCAAAGTGAGAATGGCTCTCCAAACAGAGAGGATTCCAAATATATCAAACCAAAATTGGTTAAATATTTTTTTTGAAATATGCATATCAACACCCTCATACAATAACAAAATTTGAGCTAAAAAGCTGTTCTTGTCACATCGATATGCACATAATTCTGCTCCTCAAATAATTTTCTAATTCTTTGGTTCTCAAACTTGTCCTGAGGGACCACCAGCCAGTCAGCTTTTCAGGATATCCCCAATGAATATGCATGACACAGATTTGCATACATGCCACCTCCATTGTATGCACAGCTCTCGCATGCATACTCATTAGTGATATCCTGAAAACCTGACTAGCTGGTGGTCCTCTAGGATCGGATTTATTCACTAAAAATAGAAATAGATTTCCACTCTACTGTCCCATAAATAAATATATGCTGAAAACCGTCCAGATCCCACTGCTTTGCAGTCACAATAAGGAATAATCCTTTAACAAAAGGGAAATCCAAGCAAAAACCTATCTGTTCGGTGTCGCAACTTGACAAACACTGTGTTCTGGCAACCCCATTTGACTCCACGCCTGTCCGTCTGAAGAAGGGCCCCATTTTGCAGTGTTCATCAGGGACTTAACCACATCTGGAGAAAAACACTTCTTAAATGTCTCTTTCTTTAGCCACTTTTTAATATTCCAACATTCTTTTCAAAGAAGCGGACTAACCACTCGGACAAACCATGGTCTAACACAAAGACTCCTTTTAAAAACGTGACGTTACAGATGCTGCAACATCTTAGTGTTATAACATGGCAAAAAACTTTACTAGAAAAACAGAGCAAAAAGCTAACAAGAAAGGTTAAATCATAAAAGAAAATGTGTTGATAGTAACTGCTGGAGGTGAGGAGTGGCCTAGTGGTAGAGCTACTGCCTTAGTACCTTGAGATTTTATAAGTTAAAAATTATTTGTTCCATCTCAGGTCTTTTGGAATAAAAATCCTTCAATATCCTCATTCACTCTTTAGTTATTACGCATCTGGACTATCTCAACTCCCTTTATCAAGGTATTAACCAAAAAGAAATCAGAAGACTTCAAATAATACAAAACACTGCGGTTCAACTCATCTACAAGGCTAAAAAATACAATCATGTTACTCCTCTCCATACATAAAAGGAGAAGCTTATTTTTCATAAATAACTACTTTATTCTCACAGTTTTTTCTTTTGTCACAAATTTTATCATGCTCTTAACCTTTTATATTTCAATAAATCTTCAATCAACAACAAAACAACATTTTGCAACCGAGGTATACACCACAGCAGCACTGAAAACCTGGAACATCAGTCCATTGATAACCAGTCATTAAGAACCAGTTCACTGTAAATCTCAACAATACTTGTATTCCTTGGACTTGATTCCAATGATGATAACATGAATAAGACATCACTGAATTGCCACTGATGGTAAAAGTACCTGTAAACCGCCTTGAATGTGTAACCACAAAAAGGCAGTATACAAATTCTATGCCCATCCCTCTTACTAAAGCAGTGGTTCCCAACCCTGTCCTGGAGGATCACCAGGCCAATTGGGTTTTCAGGCTAGCCCTAATGAATATGCATGAAGCAAATTTGCATGCCTATCACTTCCATCATATGCAAATC
The DNA here is from genome assembly GCF_902459505.1 of Geotrypetes seraphini. NCBI lineage: Eukaryota > Metazoa > Chordata > Amphibia > Gymnophiona > Dermophiidae > Geotrypetes > Geotrypetes seraphini. Next base: position 201,272,086 of record NC_047087.1, read on the forward strand.
TTTCTCATGCATATTCATTAGGGCTAGCCTGAAAACCCGATTGGCCTGGTGTTCCTCCAGGACAGGGTTGGGAATCACTGTACTAAAGAATGGAATTCCATTCAATCACTTCATTTAGTCCCCATGCACTCACTGCATCCAATTGGTGTATCTAAAATTGTTCCCTATATTCTCTGTCACTTCCTATTGCAGTCTTGAATTTGCTCAGTAACAAACCACTATATTTGTTCAATGGAATTGTACAGCTCTCTTTAGTTTAGTTTATTATGTGATTTACTGCCTTTCAGGCAAATTAGTCCCTAATAATGGTTACTATGAGAACTATTGACTAATTATGGAGCAGAGCAATACTTATTGCCTTAGGACATGGCAATCCATGATTCAACTGTAAAATCTATCTTTTGAAATCTGTTCACAGTGACATCTAATTGTTAGATTCATTATCACACCTGTTTTTGTGCTTTTATTCTTTCTAGAACAATAAAATGTTTCAGCAACCTCCAGTCAAATAGTCCTACTGCTGTCCTCTCCAAATAGAGAATGACACGGGGACAAATTTGTCCCCATCCCTGCAGGAACTCAATTTCCCAGTCCTGTTCTTTTGTTGCCTTCTGTTAATCATTGAGAGGATGGGTTAGGGGAGGGGGAGGAAGGGGTGGGCAGGCTGTGGGGTAATTTTGTATGCCGAGTCTGGGTTGTAAGAACCAACGTCTGGACTCATGCTGTTTTGCCTGTATTGTATCATTTGGGATTTAGTTCACTGTTAATATAAAATTTTGTATCAGTCTATGCACTTGACTTGTTCATTTGAATAAGTTATAAAAAAAACAAACCAACCCAAAACACCCAACCCAGAAATTCAGTGCCAGGCCATGTCCAGGCACATACATGCACTGAACTTCTGCATTTCCAGAGTTGGCTAACACATAGCCAGTTAAATGTTATTTTCAGCATTTAACCACCTATGGGGTACTGCATAAAGCGAAGCCTGACCTGGCCAGATAGGTACTGAATATTGGCACTTCACCAGTCAACTGCCTACTCCACCCCTAAAATAGCCTGCTTTAGCCGGTTACTTTCAGCAGCCACTGAAGTGCCACTGAAAATTAGCCTCAAACAGGTGATTTAACCATCCAGGAGCCATATATGATTGGCTGAATAACTTTATATACCGACCCAATGAATAACCCAACTGAATGAGCCAAATTGTGCAAATATTGTGACTCTGTGTGCACTTCAGTCAAGATCTACCCCTGAAGACACCTACATGCAGGTCAGATAAAAGTATGTGCCATCTTGTCACTGTGTTTAACTTTTTTCTTTTTTTTTTTAATAAACCCTTTTCATGTAAAAAAAAAAAATCCTTCATAAAATTATCTCCCAGGGGGTAATTTTATAATAGGGCATCTGGATCATCTCATAAGAATAGCCTTACTGGATCACTTCTTTTCACCTTTGCATTATTCATCTAATAGATTAAGTCATTTTTATTGCAGTTTCCTCCTTTTAGAGGTATACATCTTAAACATCAATTTAATTCTTTTACCTATACTGTTTGGACCTGTCGTAAGAACAAGTGGTATAACAAGTTTTAATAAAACATAGAACTTATTTGGGATGATTTACCTATACAAATAAGGACAGGAGTGAGTTATTGGAAATTTTGTAGAATGTTGAAAACATTTTTATAAAATAGATTGTAAAGTTAGTAATTTGGGTTAAAGAATTGTAAGGACATCTTTTTACCCAAGGAATTGTATTTTCTCCTAGAATTATTATGGCTTCTTTTTGATGTAAATTGGCTTGAACTAAATAATATTAGAGCAATTCAGAAATCTTGTATTAGATTAAATTAGATTAGGTAGAGAAGATGGCCTATTTTACATATCAGAAATACATGGAATAGCATTTTAAGTCATCAAAGTCCAAATTGGAAAGTCCAAGTCAGGTCGCCCAGAATGAACAGCCATTTTATAAACTAGACTGCCCAAACTAGGGATGTGCATAAACCATTACATTACATTATATTAGTGATTTCTATTCCGCCTGTGCCTTGCAGTTCTAAGCAGATTACAATTAGAAGATATCTGGACATATCCAGGAGAGTTACATAACAAGGAAGAGAGAATATATCAGGTTGCGATAGAGAATAACATCACATTCAGGTTACAAAAGAGAATTACATAACATTGAAGGAAGAAGGGAATATATCAGGTTGCAATAGAGCTTAACATCACATTCTGGTTACAAAAGAGAGTTACATAACGTTGAAGGAAATAGGTTTCTGGTTATAGATAGTGGTTACTTGGTTGAGGTTTCTGAAATTTTGAGATGTTGGGGATGGCAGAACACAGATGGCAGCACGAACAACCACATTCTAAAATGATGGCAAAAATATCCCTATGCCAGGACACGAATATTCCTATCAGCTGTTTTAATACAATGAACATCCAGCGTTTCTGAAGCAAAGACAAGGCTGGTCACATCTGTACATAAGTAACTAAAATATACTAATGTAGGCAAATACTTTACTGTTTAACGTACTCTTTCCCTTCTAAAATAATCTTTGCGGGGTCTAACCTCCCTCCCAAAACTGCAGTGTGCATGCTGTTGTTTCTCATGCCATCCCACCCATCATCATTTAGAATAATGCAGGTAGGATTTGGGGGCAGGATTTTTAAGAATGCAGTAAATTTGGGATACAGGTATGTTCTAAAGCAGTGGTTCCCAACCCTGTCCTGGAGGACCACCAGGCCAGTCGGGTTTTCAGGATAGCCCTCATGAATATGCATGAGAGAGATCTGCATATAATGGAGGTGCCAGGCATGCAAATTTTCTCCATGCATATTCATGAGGGCTATCCTGAAAACCCAACTGGCCTGGTGGTCCTCCAGGACAGGGTTGGGAACCACTGTTCTAAAGAGTGGGACATTTGTCTATACAGATATTTGTAGCACTGGGGAAATATCTACATTTCATGGGCTTTTCTTGCCTTTATGTTTGATGGTCCTCTCTTTTATACCCTCAGGGTGTCCTGGGATTCCAGCCCAGACAGAATCATGTGCAAGACACAGGTAAAAGCAGACCGCTCTTAATTCATTCCTCATGCCTACATCTCTCCCGACTGCATTGACCTGGCAGTGACTCTATTCAGTGTTTTTCAACCTTTTTTGGGCAAAGGCACACTTGTTTCATGAAAAAAATCACGAGGCACACCACCATTAGAAAATGTTAAAAAATTTAACTCTGTGCCTATATTGACTATATATAAAGTAATTCTCTTGAATAGGAATCAAATAAACACAAAGAAAGTATTTTATAATTACTTTATTATGAAATATTAAGTAAACAGAATAGTGAAAAATTATAAAATACTTTATTCAGTGCGAAACCTGGGCCTGTTTGGCTGAACACAAAGCTGATATTTTGGCTGGAATCGAAGAAAGACACACACGTAGCTCTTCGTCAACAGCTCTCAGTCTCTCTCTGTATTTGGTTTTTATAGCATACAAAAATAGACAAATATACCCTCCATCCTTTTTATTAAACCACAATAGCAGTTTTTAGCGCAGGGAGCTGCGCTGAATGCCCAGCGCTGCTCTTGACGCTCATAGGCTCCCTGCGCTAAAAACCACTATTGCGGTTTAGTAAAAGGTGACCATATTGTAAAATATAGACAGCAGATATAAATTCAGAACTGTGCATAGTAAGTGAAGGGAAGTTTTCATCTCTGGGAATTTACCCAGTTAACTATTAAGTTATTTGGGCAAATTCCTTTGAAAACTGTGGTAATACTGCCTCCACTTTGCTAAATTTAAAATAAAATCATTTTTCCTACCTTGTCTGGTGATTTCTGGTTGCACTTTCTTCTTCTGACTGTGCATCCAATCTTTCTTCCCTTCTATCAGCCTGTATGCTTTCTCTCCTCCACACCTCATTCCCTCCCCCAACTTTTTCTTCCTCTCTCCCTGACCTTTCTTTCTTTTTTTCTGTTTCTCTTCTTTCCTTCTGTTTCCCTGCCTACCCCCTTTCTTTCTTTCTTTCTCCCTGCCGTTCCCCAAGCCACTGCCACTGCCGCTGCCATCGGGGAACAGGACCCACCAATGGATAACAGGCCCCAAAGCCGACGCCGACGCATGCTCTCCCTGACGTCAATTCTGCAATCGGAGAGGAAGTTCCGCCCAGCCAGGCAGCGATTGGCTGGCCCGAACTTCCTCTCCGACTGCAGAATTGACGTCGGGGAGAAGAAGACTTATCGGCTCGATAGATTAGATCGCCAAGACAAAGTGAGTCCTGGGTGATCGACTCACTTTGCCTTGGCGTGCTACTGGCGCCCCTGCCTCGGGCCCCCTGTCAGCTCCGGGCCCCTGAATGCAGGACTGGTAGTACTGCCCTGATGGCGGCCCTGCGACACACCAGGCAACATCTCGCGGCACACTAGTGTGCCGCGGAACAGCGGTTGAAAAACACTGGTCTAGGAATATTGTATCTTCTCTCACTCAACATGGTCATTCTCTTGTGGTCTTTAGATTCTGATCAATTTTATTTACTCTCCCTCTCCTGTTATCCCAATGCACCTATTTATCGAATAACTCAGTCCTGGTGGTTTTCTGTTATATGTTTAACAAAATTGTATTCTTCTAAGTCATTTGTCAGCGATCCCTGCAGCTTGAGCTTATGGTTTATTTGGTTATAGCTCCCCTTTGAGAAGGTGGGTTACAATACCATATCCACAATAAGTATCACAAAACAGCCATAAAACAGACATACCGGTATATACATTTCATCAACATATCATACAAATTCAGAAGATAAAAAGAGCTCAGCACCCATACTTCATCTCGCAAACAAGAGGTCTCTTCCAAAGCTTCTTAAAAACAGCTTGGTTTTCACACTGCCCACATCACTGTAAAAGTCCATGGAATTTTTTACCCACAGTCTTTCCGACAGTTTGCAAATTGAAAACACGTGGATACTTTCACTTTATAAATCTCCTAAGGATAACACTCCATAAAGGCTCGCACCTGCTTTTTTGGGTTAATACTTTTTCCTACGAAAACAATGCATGCATTCTTGAAAATTTAATACTCTGAACAATGTAGCAACCTCTACCCTAATTCTTCCCCTTCAAATGTCCCCCTCATTGTGGGTAAACAGTACATGTGCTAAGGGACAATGCACAGAGTGATACCTGCACATAGGGTGGGCAGTTTCAAATTCCCCTTTTACTTGCGAAAACTTTATACCACTCTCACTTTCTTTATACATCCCCCACTTTCTCCAGGATCATTTTCTCCCTTTCTGTCCTTCTGCAGCCCCCTCTCAACCCCAAACACATGCCCAGGGGATCTTTCCCAGCCCATGGCCTGGATGGACACCTCCTGCAAGGTACAATTTTAGTACTATCCATTGGCCAGTAGGAACTATTACTATTACCATTAATTATTTCTAGAGCGCTACCAGACGTACGCTGTAAAGAATGACATGGGGACAAATTTGTCCCTGTCCCCGCAGGAACTCAATTTTCCCATCCTGTTCTTGCGAGTTTTGTCACTGTCCCTGCTCTGCTTTAACCGCACAAGCCTCGAACACTTATAATAAAGTGTTTGAGGCTTGTGGTGATGAGGACAGAGCTTGCAGGAATGGGGCAGGGACAGGAAAAGAATTCGACGGGATGGGAAATTGAGTTCCCGCGGGGACGGGGAAAAATTTGTCCTTGTGTCATTCTCTAATACGCAGCGCTGTACATAGTCATGAAGGAGACAGTCCCTGCTCACAAGCTATTTCAGTCTGGAACTGACAGTGCAGGAGAAGCGCTCAGATAAAAGTAACTCATTTGAGGAACGGAGTTCTTGGGGAGACATATAAGGAGACAAGAGAGGAGAGATACTGGCTGCAGAATGAACACACTTGTATATTACTGTATACCACAGCAATGGTAACTATATGCTATGGGTTTGAGTGCAGAGCCACTACAGTGTGACCAGGGCCAACTGGTTTCTACAAATAATCTAATCTTGGGTTCTTTGCACTAACCCACAAGACTAGATCCTCCCCGTCCGTTTTGTATTATTTATTTACCTCAGGGCTTCCCAACCCTGTTATGGTGACCACACAGCCAGTTGGGTTTTCATGATAATCACAATGGATACGCCTGAGATGAATTAGCATAAACTGGGCTTCTGGTGTATGCAACTCTATCTTATGCATTTTCATTGTGAGTATCCTGAGAACCAGACTGGCTACAGACAGATCTGAGAAACCCTAAATTGCATTAATAATTTGGTTTTGTGTAGCACCTATCCTTCACAAAGCTATCAACTAACTCACATGAACATAAGAGTTACCCTGATGGGTCAGACTAAGGGACCATCTAATCCTGTACACTGCTTCCAGCATTGGCCAATCCAGGTTGTAAGTGCCTTTCGGATCAGGGTTATCATATTTAACTATAGCAAAACCCGGAAGCATGGCCCCGCCCTGTTCTGCCTCCAGCCCTGCACCTTTTAACTGCCAGCCCCGCCACCAAAAGCCTAGTTTCTTTTTTTGCTAATCTCTAGGCCGCGTTTGGAGGGCCTCCAGCATGAGCGGATGCTTGTTTTTTCCCTTCAATGTTTTCTTTTCTATAACTTATTGTAGTTCTTCCCTCTTACCCATCGTTTAATTGTACGTCAATTTTATGTCTTGATTGTATAAGTCCACTGTTTTATTTTTGTCCTCCCCTTTTATTATCGTAAAAGGCCTAGAATTTCGGTTAGGTGTTTAATCATATTTTAAATAAAACTTGGTAAAACTTGTGACAGCCACACCTTGAATACTGTGTGTAGTTCTGGTCACCATATCTCAAAAAAGTTTCATGGAATTAGAAAGGTACAGAGAGGGGCAACAAAAATGATAAAAGGGATGGAACGACTTCCTTATGAGGAAAGGCTACAACGGCTAGGGCTCTTCAGCTTGGAGAAGATATGGCTCAGGGGTGATATGATAGAGGTGTATAAAACAATGAGTAGAGTGGAAAGGGTAGATGTGAACCGCTTGTTCACTCTTTCCAAAAATATTAGGACTAGGGAAAACTTGATGAAGCTACTTAGTAGATTTAAAACAAACCGGAAAAACGTGTAATTAAACTCTGGAATTTGTTGCCAGAGAATGTGGTGAAATTAGTTAGATTAGCAGGTTTTAAAAAGAAGTTTGAATAATTTCTTAAAAGAGAAGCTCATAAGCCATTGTTGAGATGGCTTGGGGAAATCTACTGCATATTCCTAGGATAAGCAGCATAGAATCTGTTTTGCTACTTGGGCTCTAACTAGGTGCTTGGGACCTGGGTTGGCCACTGTTGGAAACAGGATACTGGGCTTGATGGACCTTTGGTCCGTCCCAGTATGGCAATTCTTATGTTCTTATGTGAGTCAAGTATAGAATAATCAAGCCATTGTGACATCACTGATGAGGCTGGCTCTTAGACATTGGTGGAATGAGGCATTATGACATCACAATCTCAGCTCTGGAATGTTGCTACTCTTTGGGGTTCTGCCTGGTACTTGGGACCTGGGTTGGCCATTGTTGGAAACAGGATACTGGGCTTGATGGACCTTTGGTCCGTCCCAGTATTGCAATTCTTATGTTCTTATGTCATCCATGTATGCTTTTTGAAGGCCCTCCAGATGCAGCCTGACCTCGGGGCTTTCCAAAACCCGAACAAGCTGTTGGGTTTTGGAAAGTCTGTCCGTGAACCCGGACAGTCCTCTAAAAAGGGGACATGTCTGAGTTTTCCCAGATGTCTGGTGACCCTATGTCAGAGTCCCCGAAAGTGGCAAGATTCCATTCTACTTAATCCCAAGAATAAGCGGTGACTTTCCTCAGATCTATCTTAATAATGGTTTATGGACTTTTCCTCCAGGAATTAGTCCAAACCTTTGCTGAACCCAGCTACATTAACTGCTTGTACCACTTGCTCCAGCAAAGAGCTCCATAGCTTAACTATATATGGAGGGCTAGATTCAGTAAACGGCACTCAAAAATCATTGCTGAACAGCATTCCATAAAGAGTGCTAACAGAAAGCACCTGTTCACTCACTGGGGAATTCTAGATATGGTGCCTAGCATTATGTGCTATTTCTACGCTGATTTTCTGGTGCAGCAAAGCATTATAATGGAAGCGAGGAGCCAAAGCATCAGATCGGCGCAGAACTACACTTACGCTCCCTGTTACAGAATAGTGCCTAGGTGTTTCCATGGGAGGAACATAGGTGGGTCAGGGGTGTTCCCTTAAAATGTGCACCGTGTCAGTGGCGTAGTAAGGGTGGGAGGTGCCCAGGACAGTGGCATTCCACCCCCCCCCCTTTGCCCTATTCTCTGTCTCCTGCTCCTTCCCCACACCCCTGTCATGTGCGCTCCCCTTCCCTTTCCCCATATCTGTTTAGCCTCCCCAGCGCGAGCAATATTTCTAACTTGCTGCCCAAACCAGCATCAGCTCTCCCTCTGATGCTGCTTCCTAGTGGCGGGATGCAGAAGTAACGTCAGAGGGGAGCGCCAAGACTATCGAGAGCAGCAGGTCGGAGCTGCTGTTCGTGCTGGTAAAGAGCTAGGGGTACGGTGGCTGGGAATTGAAGGCGCACATGCAGCAGGGGAGGAGTGGAAAGGAGGAGGGGCGGAGAGGAGGCGAGGTGCCAGCCCCCCACCACTACAAAGATGGCGTCTGGGGCAGTCCACCTCTCCTGCTCCCTCTTACTACGCCACTGCACAGTATTAATGAATTCTGCGTTCAGCTTATTCGCTTGGATGTATGCCTGGTTTCAGTTGGTGTAAATGCTCATACCCAAGTTGGGCGCAGATTCTGGCACTATGCACTATTCTATAAAGGGCACCCACCTTGGAGCACGCTTTATAGAATACCATTCAGCACCAATTTTTTTTCAGCATTGATCGTTTGTGTGCCATTTACTGAATCTAACCCTCAACTTTCTCTGGAATTCATTGTTGAAGAATGTCATAATCGGTGGTGTTCCTAGTGGAGCAGGAACCTAGGCGGAACATCCTTCCTCTGACTGGAGCACCCCCCCACACACACACACACACCTTCAGGAAAGCCACTGCCAGATGTCTATCTTAATAGCAGATTATGGATTTTTCCACCAGGATTTTGTCAAGCCTTTTTAAAACCCAGATATGCTAACAGCTGTTACTACCAGTGGCGTACCAAGGGTGGGGCAGGGGAGCGGTCAGCCCCAGGTACAGGGAGTTCGGGGGTGCTGGAGCGGCCACAGGTCTGCGGTCAGCCTGTGCACGGATTTTGACTCCACCAGCCCCCACCCCCTGTGACATTAAATCCTGTTCCAGGATGGGGGACCAGCAGAGCCAACGGCCACATACAGGCAGCCCTCAACCAATCCACACACCTTCTCATTGCCTGAAGGTGTGGGAGGTGCCCCAGTCAGAGGAAGGATGTTCCGCCTAGGTTCCTGCTTCACCAGGAACACCACTGGTTATGACATTCTTCAACAATGAATTCCATCTCCGTCATTTGGATTTCTGATTTAATTACTGCCCTTTTTCAGATACGATGAAAGTCAAACCATCCTTTCTGATTTTATGCTCCCTGCATCTTTTTTTTTTAAATAAATTCTTTATTCTTTTTTAAACTTTCAACAAGTGATTTATAATACAATCATATACACTTTAATATCACTTTTTAATCTCACATATATTGAATCATAATATAATTCCTCCCTTTCTCCCTCCCTCCCTCCAACATAACATTATAATTTTAAATAATTTAAAATTAAACCTACCCTCCTTCCACCCTATACTGGATAGCTGGAATGCGCTTCCGGAAGATGTAATAGGACAGACTACATTAAGGGGTTTCAAAGAGGGACAAGATAAATTCCTGAAGGATAAGGGGATTGAAGGCTACAGATAAAGGAGGACACAGGAGCAAAAAAGGGCATAGATAAAAGGGAAAAAAGGGTTTTTTCAGGATATAAGGGAGTAGGAATCAACGGGTTAGACAAAAGATCACTCTACAGGTCATGGACCTGATGGGCCGCCGCGGGAGTGGACTGCTGGGCTCGACCCAGCGGAGGCAAATTCTTATGTTCTTATGTTCTAAATAAAAGGGGAAGAAATAATTATTAAATATCATCAGTCCTTACAGTAATTTGTTAATGGCTCCCAAACATGAATACATTTTTTATATCATCCCTGCTGAATAGCTAATATTTTCTCCATTTAAAAAAAATGGCACAATGAATTCCACCAGAAACTATAACTTAATTTATCATAATTTTTCTAATTTTTTGTAATTTGTTGAATAGCAACTCCTGTCATTATGAGTAATAATTTATTATTTTTAGAGGATAGTTGACTATGCTTCCTGCATCTTAAAAAAAATGCACTCTAGTATCTCACTGTGTTTCAAGCAGGATCTTCAGTTCCACATGGAAAGACTCTGATCTTGCAGTTCTGTCATATCTGTTTGTATTCTGTTTCCAGTTAGTGATGGTTTGTGTTCAGATGGCGTAGCATCCTTGGGATATTACAACGGTTCACTGTCAGTGACTGAATCAGGCTCTGAATGTTTGAATTGGTCCGCGTTTCCTGATTACATTCAGCAGTATCCAAATAGAGGCCTGGGTGACCACAATTACTGCAGAACTCCAGATGATGGGGCCAGGCCGTGGTGCTTCTACAGACATTATTCGGGTGCAGTTGGCTGGGCTCTTTGTGACTGCAGCCAAGGTAAGTGCTATATAAGGACTGGTTTCTAAAAAGAATCAGCCATATTGGGGCAGAAATAACCATAGCGCTAAGGGGGAAATTTGGTAAATGGGGTCTAAAAAGATAGGAGCCTATAATAAAATGAATTCTATGAGAGTCAGAGCAGCATCGGAGAATTTGGCGCACACCGCTCCACGAAAACCTCTACCCAGTGGCGTAGTGAGGGTTAGAGGCACCGGGGGCGGGGGCACCCCTCTTCCATCCTCTTCTCCATCCCCACCCCATCCGCTCTTTCCCCGCCCCCTCCTGCTATGCATGTGCTCCCCTTCCCCCATACCTCTGTAACATTTGTGGCGTGAGCAGCAATCCCTACCTGCTGCTCGCTCCAGTGTAGGCTCTTCCTCTGACGTCACTTACTAGGCACGGGTCGAGGAAGTGACATTGGAGGAAGGGCTGACGTTGGTGTGAGCAGCAGGTTGGGGTTGCTACTCATGCCGCAAACATTAAAGATGTACGAAGTAAGGGAAGGGACGCATGTGCGTGATGGGGGGGGGGCAGAAAAGAGGACGGTGCCAGTGCCCCCACCATGATGGTCCTGGGATGGACCTCCCCCTGCCCCTCCCCTTTTACTATGCTACTGCCTCTACCGCAGCTTAGTAAAAAAGGGAGGGGTAAAATAGAGCCCAGCTTTATGAGTTCAGCTTTTTTTTTATTTCAGAGTCTAACTTTTTAGAAAATTGCACATGGCATTATGTCACTCTGATAGGCTTGCTTTTTAAAGAAAATATTTTATGGATTTCTAAAGAATAAAATAAACCACAGCCTGATGTCACTTAGGAGCTTGTCTCATTTGTTCTGATAAGCACATACTTCCTTAGATGTGAGACATTTCTCAGTGCATGATTGTTTTATTTATTTATGTATTTTGGAAGGTGCTGTCCGCCTCAGTGGAGGCTGTTCTCAGATCAGTGGCAGGGTGGAGATATATTATAATGGACTCTGGGGAGCAGTCTGTGATGATGAATGGACAGACTGGGATGCCAGTGTGGCGTGCAGGCAGCTGGGTCTAAGGTAATAAAAAACAAACAAACATGGTTCCATAAATTAGCAGAAGTGCACATAGGGAGGTTATAAGAACAATACAGCCAGCCATTTTCTCCATAGACCCCACAAGGGGTAATGGTTAAAAAGAATTTGTTCTTGCACCTTGGGTACTTGAAATGCAGATCCTTCAAAGGTCTGATGACAAATGTCAACAGATGCCTCAAAAGATGCCTCAAAAGAAATAGAAGTCTTCTTTGTTTCTAATGAACAAATAAGTTTTTTGTTATCAGACCTTAAACTTTTACAGTGAGTCTTTCATTCGAAATGAAGGATACCGCTGCCTTACAAGATCAGTTGCCTCCTAAAATTTCCCTTGTTGAGATTGTTTTCAATAAAGTTGTCACATGTATTAAAAAAAAAAGAAATGAAGGATACTTTTATAATGTTATCAAAGCATGTGCACACAGATAAAAAGATCAATATTCAGCCGCTGATAGAATTATTCCCAGATATTCAAAGCTGGACATATGATTTCTGCTGAAAATTCAACCTAATCTGTCGTAATCTTTTCTAACATTGGCATATAGACAAAGGGCTCATCTGCTGTAACTGGCACTAGCCCTGAGCAATGATTGAGCTCTCCTGGAATGCTCTCCCAAAAGAGGTAATTGCAGAATCCACCGTTCTAGGATTTAAGGGTAAGCTAGATGTACATCTCCTTATGAGTGGCATAAAGTGATACGGGTAAGGGTAAACTAGATGCACATCTCCTTATGAGAAGCTTAGAGTGATATGGGGACTAAAACTATGCCAGGGTACACCTGGCGGGGCCTCCGCGTGTGCAGATCGCCGGACTTGATGGACCTAGGTCTGATCCTGAAATGGGAATTCTTATGTTCTTATGTTCTAGGAACTTATGTTATGCTCAAAAATTTAGGCCTGCCATTTGTTTGTTAGATTTATGAGCCTACTCAAAGCAATTTAAGCAGGCTTAAGTCCCCAGGGGCCACCTAACCCCTGATATTCAGCGGCACTAAAGCGAACAGTAACACTGATGATCACCTCACAAAAAGAGTGGGCGGCATTAGAGAGGAGCCTGGGGTTATGGGAGTGCCAGCAATATTTAATGTTGGTACTTGCATAGCTAGGCAGCCTAATTTAGGACAGCTTACAAACTGAATATTGGGACAACTCCCTCAGCTGTCCAGCCATCCAGGTGGCTCCCACAGGCCTACCTGGATGGTTAGGGGCTAGGGAGACTTCTTTCTTGCCACAAGCTAGAGGAGCGGGAGGGAAGGAAAGAGCATTGTCGTGGGGGGTTGGGAAGATGGCTTGGGAGGCTCAAATTTGTTTAAAAATAGTTATGCGGGCACTGGCCTGATAACTGTCTTATGCGGACCCCCAGTTGAATATTGGACATGGCTCAGCACTGAATATTAGGGGCTAATTCAGTTGGTGACAGTAAGTGTTTATAAAAATGCTGACCGCCATTGGCCAGCTAATGCTGAAAATCAGTGCTAAGCTCCTACTTTTTCCTGCCCTAAATCCATTTTTGTTACCACCTACTTTTTATGCTCCTACATGAAGAGTTTAGTGAAATTTTGAGTACAAATTTATGCACTCAGTCCTGGCAAAATTTTCAAAGAGGCCCATTTAGGAGCAGAACACTGAAAGTTAGGAGCAGAAATCCTTTGAATATTGGTCCCTAAATGATTAATGGCAGGATAAAATTAGGTTGAAGAAATAGTAGCTGTTTACATATACTTGTATTTTAAAACAGTGGTTGTTAAACCTGTCAGTCGGGCTTTCAAAATATCCCTAATGAATATGCATGAGGTAAATTTACATATAATAGAGGTAGAAAGGCATGCAAATCTGCCTCATGCATATTCATTAGGGATATGCATAAGGCATATCCCCCAAGACAGGTTTAACAACCACTGTTTTACAACAAACTGTGATGTCTACATTTTAGAAAATGTTGACATTTAGTTAAAGATCAGTGCCAATCACAATAGAACAAAAGATGTGAGAAGCTAAGGCAGTGCCACTCACCACCTCCACTCCCACCCCAGTTCCAGTCTAAAGTGGAAAGAAAGGGTCTTGTGGCATAGATTTGAGAATGGGGTATCTTCAGGAATGGTGTTATCATGGGCTGTATAGAAACTATTTTGCTCATATGTAAATTTATGGAATTACATTTAGGACTTGATTCAGTAAATGGTGTCTCAAACTGGGTGCCAGAAAAATCAGCGTGGAGCACTATTCTGTAAAGGGCATTCTGACTTGAACATTTTTTATTGAATAGTACTTAGAGCCCTTTCCTGTGTCCAACTATGCGTGCCAGTATTTACACCAACTGATTGTGAATGTGCTTATACAAACCTGAGACCCATATTATCATAGCTTATTGAACAAAAACATCTCATATAGTTTAATCTTCACACCTCTATCTATATAATGTGTATATCACAGGTATCTAACAGTTTCAAAAATATCAAGTAAAAAGAACAGGGGCTCAAAAATTTTTTAATCTTTTGCTGGATCAGTAAGAATCCATTTAACTTAAAGATTTCAAAGTCTCCGGCAAAGATCATGTTTCGTTCTCTGCTTCAGGGAGACCCCTGTGGCACCACTCCTTTGTGAATATTGTTCCCAGTAATTTGTTTAAACATGTTAGCAGCTTTGGTATTTGGGTGTGGAAGACGTGGCACTGTTCTATAACTCTGCCTGCAATTTTTTTGGAACACTCCTGTCCCACCCCTAGCCACACCCCCTTTCAGTCTCACACTAGGAGATTTAAGCATACGAGGTTATATAATAATTTCCAGGAAGATGTGTATGCAAATAATGGCAATTAACTGCACTAATTGATTAACATTAATTTATTGCAATTAATTTGCATGTGCACCTTCAATCGGCACCAACATTTGGACACCATTTATGCAATAGAATCAGTGCTCACATTAATATGGGCCAGCTCTAGCCTATGTGATATCTTGTTTATAGCAGGGCTCCTCCCAAGGGTGCAAAAGAGTTTCCGGTACCCTAAAAAATATAAATAAAATGTTTTCAGTTTTCATTAGGAAAGGGATTCTGTGAATTTCTAATCAGTGCAGAGGAAATGGGATTTTCTTCAAAACGAAATCAACACAGGCTAACACAATCATATTTTTTAAAAATGTATTTATTAGTGTTTTCTCTTCCTTCCTCCTCTTTGTGCTGTTTCTTCTCTCTGGGAGCTAGTGAGATTGGCATGGCAGTGAAAGATACCAATTCTGCCTCTCAACCAGTCCTCATTCATCTACACTCAGTGACCTGCCGAGGGGATGAGAGCATGCTGCTGAAGTGCAGCTACATCCAGGCCATGACAAGAGACTGTAGTCATGGAAACACAGCAGCAGTAACATGTACGCCTCCAGAAGGTAAATCCATGGGAGTGGTCGATGAGACACTTCTGCAGTTTTCTGGATGCTTGGGGCGGGGAGGTAGGTCAGAACTGAAGGACTTGCCATTGAAAAAGCCACTGGGAGATAGTGCAGTGAGGCCACTTATTTGAACTTACACCACTATTCAGTACTCCATTTCTGGGAATCATTGAACCATGTCTCTATGAAAGCAACATATCCAAGGGTACCTCCATGTAGACCTGAAATTGTACTGCTAGACCATAAACATTTGAACTCTCAGCCTTCCACCTATTTCTCCTTGGCTTGCTTGTAGTCTGTACAGTATAAGCTCCTTTTCTACCCTGAGCTCATTGTTGTATTAATTTTCTCACAGTTTCTGTTTTATGGGGGGTGTTGACCTAAATCAGTGGACTTCCCTACATTAGTTTAACTATCTGTCCACATTTAATCTGAATTTTTTATTTTAGATTATTTTCCAATCACTGAAAAATGTGGCGGGGCATAATCTAAGTCCGTTTTGGGCAAGTCCATTTTCAAAAAATATGTCCAACTTTTTTTTTTTTTTCCGAAAAATGTCCAACTGTACATCCAGCCTTCTGATCGTCCAGAGTGCTAAGTCGTCCATCTTTATACCCCATTTTCATCCAAAAATTCATCCAAGTCACAAACGCCTAGAAAAAGACCTTTTGGGTGTGGGAAGGGCCAGAAAAACTGGATACCCAGATATGGCACCAGAGTAGTGGGGTACCTTACAGGGCACTGCTGTGAACTTCACAAAAAGGGTGCCACATAAACATCTCACTACAGCTTCCTTATAGGTCATGGTGAGTCCCCCACAACACCCCGGGAATCTACTAGACCCACCTATCTACCACCCCAATAGCTCTTATAGCTGTAGGAGCCACTTATATGGCAGTACAAAAGAGTTTTGGGGGTTTTTGGGGGGGTGTTCATTTTTCACCATGAATGCAGTGATTAGAGTGGCTTATGGGCCTGGGTCCTCCTCTCCATGGTTCACTAACCCACCTCCAAGACCACTTAAGCCACCTCTGTGCAGCTCTTCTAGGCTTTCCTATGATAGGCTGCCAGGTGCTGATGTTCTGGAGGCAGATATGTAAAGTTGTTATTACGATTTTTATTGGGGGGGGGTCAGTGATCACTGGGGCAGTGTGTGTGGGTCTGTACTTTGTGTCTGCAGTGCGTATCTGGTCACTTTGGATACCTTCTGTGGACTTAAACCTAGTTTTAGATGGCCTAAGTCACAATGTCCAAGTTCCATCTTGGCAGTGTTGTAAAACTTTCGGTTATACATGCAATACGACTAAGTCTAGGATGGACCACATCCCACCCTCGACACTCTTCCTGAAACACCCCTTTTAGTTCTGGTCGTTCAGCAGCACCGTGAAGGCCTAAGTCGTTTTTAAATACATCTAAAACCCAGTTCAATTATCGGCACTTGTACGACTTGTGTTACTGATCGTCCGAGTGCCAATTTAGGCCGGTTTTTAGATGTATTTCTGTTTCGATTATGAGCCCCATAGGCTTTTATTACAGTGTAGCTTTTCATTGTTTTAAAAAAACAAATGTTCCAAGCTCCCAATTTATCTAAATTCTTCTTTGTACCAGATTATGAGCCCTATTTTGAAATCAGTGGTACACTTTAGCACAGTGGTCTCAAACTCGCAGCCTGGGGGCCACATGCGGCCCGCCAGGTACTATTTTGAGGCTCTCAGTATGTTTATCATAATCACAAAAGTAAAATAAAAGAGTTTCTTGATCATATGTCTCTTTAGCTATAAATTACAATATTATTATTAAGACTTAGCCAAAAGGAAAGATTTATAAACTATAAAGAGATTTACCTCATGCAAAATTGTCATTTCTTTAATGACATTAATTATTTTTTTCTGAGGCCCTCCAAGTACCTACAAATCCCAAATGTGGCCCTGCAAAAGGTTTGAGACCGAGACCACTGCTATAGCATGTCTTCACCCTTGCCATAAACAGGGAATACCTCTGAAAAATCTGTGGTCTTTTGCTAGATATTAAAGATCTTCCCCTAAATTCTGGAACTGCAGAGGCCGCCACTTTATTTTATTTGTTATATATTACCTGGAACCTAAAATCTAAAAGTGATCGAACTGGTCTGCAATCAAGTACATTAGAAATGCTAAGTCATTGGTTCCCAAGCAGATTATACCATCAAGATCAGAGTTCATCTTTTATAGTATGTTTATGTTTATTAACACTTGATATACTGACTCACTTTTATTATATATAGCAGTGATTTTGATTTCTAGAGACAATTCTTTTTACTTTAAGGGGGGAGAGTAATCAATATGTTAAGACGTGTTATTTTAATGTTAACCCTAGTTATTAGTAACCAGATCTAACTGTATAAATAGCATAAGTTAGGGGAAAAATAACATCTTAATGGCATCTTAATGGCACATTGATTATTATGCCCCTTAGTCAAAAAAAGATTTACATAAGATTTTTATAAATACTATCAAGTCTTCTGTGGATTGCAAAACAACAAAGGAGCCCTGATGTGTGCTCCTTTTGGCAACTGGTCTCTGCGCTGGATATCATTTGCAGAAAATTTCCAGCTAAGAAGGCCTAGATTCATTTTCAAACTCCCGCTTTTTACAGAGTGGAAGGTGAAGAGAAAGAGAGAGGGAGAGGTGAGGGGTGAAATTCAGAGCTCAGTCCTAGAGATATCCATGGCCAAATTGAGGTATTGAGAGAAAAAAGGTGAGGACCCTATAATTATCGGATCCTGGCCCCAGGCCATAAGATGGCCTTGGCTCTACTAGAGCTTCGGTTTTACCTTAACTTCCTCACTGCTAAGGACTCCAAATGCTTATCTCGTACTTTCTTGAAGTCTGTTTACTGTTGTTATCTCCCCTGAAAAGTGAAAGCAGTAACAGATGCAGATATGCAGCTCAAAGGAGGGGCCTTAGGCGTCCGAGCCAATCAGAGCCTTAGGCCCCTTCCTGGTGCATCGGGGGAGGAGCCTGAGGCTCTGATTGGCCCAGATTGTATAAGGACTTCTGGGAGGAAGGAGTCTTTGTCTCTCCGTGCATTAATTTGGAGGTAAGGGGGAGGGGGCATTGGAGGTGGGGGGAGGTGTTCTATGGCAGGGGGGTCACTTGCCAGCGGGGGAGAGTGATGGGTGCAGGGTGGTATGTGCGTGCAGATGGGATTTCTTGGCAGTGGAAGAGTGTGAGCATCTTTCCCGCTGCAGAGAGGGATGTTGCCGCCGTTCCGGGAGGGGTGCCGCCACTGCAGGGGAGGGGTGTTGTGATGCAGTGAGAGAGAATGGGCATCTCTCCTGCTGCATCACAACACAGGCTTTCTAGCAGTCTCTGACACTGACCGGCACCCCTGGACCGGTCGCTTATTTATGTTGCCAAAAGCCGATGCCACTTTTAGAAAATGGCTCGGCATTTTTTAAGAATCCACCCGAGGGCTCTTTTCAATGTTGAAGAGCCCATTTGCATGTCATTGTCGGAGACTGCTATAAAGCTCGTTGTTGACAGAGATAATCCATTTTGATAATCCACTGCTAAAATGAGTACAGGCTAAACCGTCAGTAAACAGTTTAGCAACGGCATTAAAGTTTTGAGAATCTGGCCCTGACAGAAGGATGACATATTTGCTGGGCTAAAACAACTACGTGTAAAACTGGGGGGATAGATAGCAAAACTTTCAACTGATGGTTACAAATAAGATATCTCCCCGAACCCCTCTGCTGTCAACATGAATGATTTGGGCTGGGATCAACTAGTGTCAGGAAGTTTAGAGAAGAAGTTAGTGATTACCTGGAGGCTATGAAAAATTTTAAAAATAAAGTCAAAGTAAAAAAAAAAACTGTTGAAAAAAAAAAATGAAGACATGTTATTAATGATAGCATGTAAATTAGTTCTTGTGCTTGACAGTACAGTCAACATTTCCTGAATGACACTCACATGGCATCACTAGTGCTGCTCTGGTACTTGTTCTGACCTCTGAATATAAACTACTACTCAAGCTTATATTGCTGGCGTGTACTGCAGCTATTCGCTATATGGTTAGATTTGCAACATGGTACAAGACAGTAGTGGCATTTTGAATCCCTTGGCTTTTCAGTCTCACAAAGCTCTTCTTTTCCTTTCCTGAAGAGTAGGTTTAGAGGCCCCGCTGCGCCTGATAGGAGGGAAGGAGCCCTTCGAAGGGCGAGTGGAAGTCTTTCATGACGGCAATTGGGGAACTATCTGTGATGATCGTTGGGATGACAGCGATGCGGAAGTGGTCTGCAGGCAGCTGGGTCTCAGGTAAACTATAGGTTGCTCAAACTAAACATTGAACCATAGTACTCTGATCTTCATTCACTGGAAAGAATGTGTATGCGAGAGTGGAGGGAGGAGTAATGGAGAGAATGGTTTAGAGCTACAGGGGACTGAGCTACAGTCCTTATTCTCTGTAGAAGCCAACTGAGTTTTGCTTTTGGATCTGGCATGGAAACTGCTCCGAAATCTAGGTTCAGGTTTTGGCCAAAAATGCATTTTCAGCAGAAACCATAACTGTAGCCCCACCCCTCGCTGCCGCAAACCTCTCCCCCCAACCGAGTCAGCCTCCCCCCCAAGAGAAAACTTGTCTCCCCAGGCCGCTCATCAGATCCAACCTCCCCCACCCCTAGGCCTACCTTCTAAAAGCCCTGTGGGCCTGTGGCCTACCTTCTAAAAGACCTCTTCGGAGCAAGAGATCCCATGTTGCTCCTGTCCCTGCTGGCTGCTTTGTCAAAATGGTAGCTGCAACATCCTGCAATAGA
The DNA here is from genome assembly GCF_902459505.1 of Geotrypetes seraphini. Taxonomy (NCBI): domain Eukaryota; kingdom Metazoa; phylum Chordata; class Amphibia; order Gymnophiona; family Dermophiidae; genus Geotrypetes; species Geotrypetes seraphini. The sequence goes on from NC_047087.1 coordinate 201,292,072, forward strand.
CTTGCATAACTGCCGTGGGAGATTGCAGCCATCATTGGAACCAACAATGGGCAGGATCAATCCCTAGTCAAATTCTGCTCATGTCATTTCCAGGGAGGTCAGGTTTTCTGTCTGGGGAGAGTCTGGCTTGGCTAGAACAGCAGGATGTGTAAGTATTTCAAACATTTCATTGTTACCTACCTGAAGGCAAAGTGGGGCACAAAACTTATTTGCTTGTATATGCATGGGCTAGTCGAGATTCTTGATTTCTTACTGTGTCTGTATTATTTACAGTGGGAAGCCAAAAGCCTGGGTATGGGCTCACTATGGACAGGGCTCTGGTCCAATCCTGCTGGATGAGGTGGGATGCTCAGGAAATGAATTGTCACTTGACCAGTGCATGAAGGGTAACTGGGGTGACCACAACTGTGACCACATTGAGGATGCTGGGGTATCCTGCAACCCCTTCACAGGTACTCATTAATCAAAGTGAGACCTTCGCTTTTGAGGTTCAGTTGCTGAGAAAAGCAGACCTGTAACCTGACCAGCGTAAGAAAAATGTCTTCGAATTTTCTTGACCATCACACAACTGACTAGAAATGATAACTTGCCCCAGTTTTCTCACATCTTCACTTGTCCATGAACTATACAAAAATGCATCTTAAGGAGTAGAAAGATTTTAAGTTCTGGACACTACAATGAATGACATTACACTGGGAGTTTCTCATCATGCTCCCAGCATTCACACATGAACTTGTCAGATGGATACCAATCAGGGGCAGACTGACCACTGGTGGGACAATAGGGCAGTGCCCAAGGGCCCACAGTAGGGGGACTCACTCTTCCTTAGCCTCCAACTAGTTTATTCACTTTGTATAGGTAACTAGGGGCTCATTACCCTTATTGTCTGTAGGCCCAAATCCCTGTCAGTCTGCCCCTGATACAAGTTTTACTCCTTCAGAAATGTGCTAATAAAAAGGAAAGCATCTATTTAAGACCGTCATAAATGTGCCATATTTGGTGGGGCTGCTCTATGAGGGGCCACTGAAAAGTTCTCAGCCCAACCAAGAAGTGAATGAGGTGGAGCCATGAAATTTACAAGTTATTCCACTCTTTTCTTGACTCTTTTCGTTTCATTTTATATCATTGAAATGAAAAGTGTGGAATAACTTATAAGTAAGTTTCATGGCTCCACACTCAGGGATCTTAAAGTCCCTCCTTGAGGGCCGCAATCCAGTCGGGTTTTCAGGATTTCCCCAATGAATATGCATTGAAAGCAGTGCATGCACATAGATCTCATGCATATTCATTGGGGAAATCCTGAAAACCTGACTGGATTGCGGCCCTCAAGGAGGGACTTTGAGACCCCCTGCTCCACATCATTCTCTTCTTGGCTGGGCTTAAAACTTGTCAGCGGCCTGTTGTATTTCTTTATTCTTATTTTGCTAGTTAGGCCAAACTGTAGGTAAGGAATATTTTGTTATTTATTTAGTCAAATTTGTGAATTGCTTTGTTTCCATAGGAATTTAGGCAATATAGATTATGAGGTTGATATTCAAAGTCATTTAACTGGCCAGAAATAGCTCTCGGTTGGTTAAATTGTTTGTTTGGGGCTAACTGATCATTTTCGGTGGCACTTAACCAGTTAGTGCTACTGAAAATGACCACTTAGCACCAAACTCAAAACGAGCTATTTTGGGGCATTCTGAGGTAGAGTCAGCGCTTGGCCAGTTAAGTGCCATAATTCTGCACCAACCCCTCCTTTAACAAAACCGTAGCATGGTTTTTAGTGCTGGCTGTGGCGGTAACAGCTCTGGCGCTCAAGGGAATTCAATGAACGTTGGAGCTGTTACTACCGCGGCCAGTGCTAAAAACTGCGCTACGGTTTTGTATAAGGGGGGTGTTAATCGGCTAAGGTCACCACATAAATAAGGTCAGTTATTTAATTTTAGTATTTATAGACCACATAGCCTAAGTGGTTTACATTTAGATACTCAAGCATTTTTTTCCATCTGTCCCAATGGGGTCACACTCTATCTAATGTACCTGGGGCAATGACTTGTCAAAAATAAACAAAATCTCCCACAGCAAAAAAGTAATTCAAACACATAACCCAAAATAGCTGTGAATATACATAAATCCAAATGACTCAATGCACCAACAATGGAGGAAAAGCCTCAGAACCTCATCAGGAAGAAAACCTTCCTCGGACTTGAAAAGGTAAAATCACTTCATCGGCATAAAAACCTCCATTGTGTGCCCGTACAGTTAATTTCACACTCATTTTGCGCTCGATTTCAAATTATATACTTTTAAATTATACTTATCTTTTCAGCATGTATTTTCAGTGTGTATGGCTAATCAAGCTCCCTGCCCGACTGATGATGGCCAAGCATTTCGCCAGAAGGCTGCATCAGGAAAATGGGACAGAGCCTGTGAAAGAATAAAAGACCTCAAATAAAATGCAAAACAAAAATCATAGATTTGTCAAAAGCTTTACGTACTCAGATCGGCATACACTGTGCTCAAATAGCCCATGCAGAGATGGACGCTTATACCCCACCCATTAGTCATTGCTCCAATCATAGAAACATAGAAACATGATGGCAGATAAAGGCATCACATGTTTTGCATTTCTGACACTTTGAATGACCGCCCCCCAGTCTTGCAAATGGCTGCAAGTATAGAGGAATTCCAGGGGCATAGAACTTCTTTCAGATATGGAAGACGGATGTAGGCAATCCTCAGAGGTTTAGATGTAAACAAAGGGTGCAACTGCATAATGTGCCAATGCTTCCTCATAATAGACACAACTCTGTCAATGCCTGCACAGAACCTTAGGACATCACAGTTACCTGATGCTAGGGTCCACCTTGGGTAGTTAGCGCCCAAGAAAAGGATCTGGATGTCATTGTAGACAATACAGTATGATAAAATCTTCTGCCCAATGTGTGGTGGCGGCCAGGAAAGCAAACAGGATGCTGGAAATTATTAAAAAAGGGATATCTTTCTCCTCCCTCTCTCCCCTCCTACCTATCCTCCACCCCTCTTTCCCTCCTCTCCTCCTTCCCTCCCCATCCTCGCCCCTCTCTCCTCTTTAAAGTCATCTTGAGCCTGTATAGGTATGAGCAACACACAAATAGATTAGATTAGATTAGGTAATGCCTCTGTATCGCTTCATGGTGCGGCCTCACCTGGAGTACATCGTTCAGTTCTGGTCTCCTTATCTTAATCCCCAAAAGTAAACCGCTCAACTATGTAATCTCTTCTGGAATTGTCCAGATAACCTCTAATGCAATCCACCTTGAACCTCAAGGTAATGGTGGAATAAAAGTCACTAATCTAATGTAATGTGTATCTGGGACCTTTTATGTGAAATTCACTGAAATGCCCAACTGCTCTGCTGAGATGTCTGTGTGGCCAGTCTGCTAAGAATGCCGGCCCCTCCTACTTCCCAATGGCTGGTTTTTGTGCGTGTTTCATTTGGACTTTCTTTTTTTCAAAGATGGCTCAAACAGATAGACACACTGAGACCAAACACATCTAGGAACTGGCCTTTTTCGAAACAAAAAGTTGTGTTTCTGGTTTGAATATGGCCATTTTCTGTACTGGATTTCTGGACGTTTTCTCCAAAACATCCAAAATCGGATTTAGACATCATATTGAAAATGCTCCTCCGCATATATCACATTCTAATAAAACAAGTAAGGTTTTACATTCATTAATAAAAAAAAATACTTCCATTCTGTTTTTAAATTTTAGTCATTAGGCTTTTCAGCGTTCCCATTGAAGTGAACAAATTTGCTAGTTGCCACCTTTTACAAAAGAAGGAACCTGATCAACAATGCAGCATTTCAAACTTTAAAAAGAATGATCTGCATTCAAACAATGATGTTCAACTGGCTCAAATCTCTGATGTTAAAAAAAAAAACACTTTTGTGTTCATGAATTCTTTTTTTTTTTTTTCTGAACAGTCAGCTTGTTTGTCCCACATAAAAAGCAGACACAGGCAAATGATAACATAAATCACAAATCTTATGGTTTGTAGGAGTCATATGTTTGAGCTTCAAAGGGTTTACAAACCAAGTGAGAACTTGTGGCAGCCATTCAGTGAGCAGCTCCAGGCAGGAGCAAGGAAAGCTCGCTCATGCCCGGTACACCGCTAGGCCACAAGAACTCAAGGTGGCCATTCAGGGAGGAGCTAAGTGCAGGGGAGTGTGGAAAACTCGTCTCTGCCTGGTATACCGCTGGACCACCAGGGATTCAAAAAGGTACGCATGAGGAGATGGGTGAGAGGTAAAAAAAAATTGATAGAGTCGCCTGGGACAGGAGAGATCCCTCCTGTTCCAGCCCACCAGGTTATATAGCAAGCCTGGTAGAGGCCTGCAGAACATCGGGAGAGAGGGGGTACAGGGCAGGGAGGGGGCTGTGTGCAGAACCTGGCAGGGAGGGAGGGGGATGGGTGCAGAGCCTGGCAAGGAAGGAGGGGGACAGGGTGGAGGGCCTGGCAGGGCAGGGAGGGAGGGGGCTGGATGCAGAGCCTGGCAGGGAGTGAGGTGGGGGTGAGTGCAGAGCCTGTTAGGGGAGGGAGTGAGGTGGGTGACAGGGCACATTAATATTAACCCCCCCCCTCTGTCTTATATTCGAATCAACCTTTTTTCCTCTTTTGGGGGGGAAGGGTACCTCATCTTATACTCGGATTGACTTATATTCGAGTAAATACGATAATTCAGTTGTACCATTCCATATCAAATTAAGTCAAAAAGATGCACAGGCACCATGAAAATTAAAATTTTCAAGCTACTAAAATATTTCTTTAACTACTGATAATGCACTACAAACAACATTTGGGACTCCCTCCTCATGCTCTACAGCACCCCCTCCCCCATCATGTTCGCCAATCCACTTCCTGATACTCTCCCAAGATGCCACAAAGCAACACTGGAAAAAGAGAAAAAGTGATGCACGTTCCCCTGTACTATACAAAATATAAAGAGAGCAGAAGTAAATTTTAAAAACTGATATATTACAATCATTATACTATTAGGTGCATTTTCAAAACTCTAAAATGTCCAAAATGGCTTAAATCAGCACTTGGACATTTTTCTCGCAAAAACATCCAAGTGACAATTTTCAAAACTGTCTTTCTGGACATGTTGTGAGGCATCCTAGCTGCTGTGCGTCCAAGACTAAAGAGGTGTGTTCTGTTGTTGGAGGCATGTTCTGGGTGGGCTTAGACTTGGACATCTTGCGGTAATAGTCAAACTTTTCCCAAGATGTCCTGCATGGAATTTAGACATTCTGAACTAGACCTGTTTTAAAAGCGTCTAAGTGCCAAAAAAGTACCCAAACTGAACAGATGACCACTGGAGGGATTGTTATGTCCCTCCCTACACTCTTCCAGTGGTCACTAACCCCCTCCCACCCAATAAAGATCTGAATAAAACAGTACATACCTGGCTCTAGAACAGCATCATCTAGTATGGGAAAGCCTAGTAGAGCGGCACACTTGTGTCTTAAGTAGCCTGGTGAGTGGGCTACTGAGCCATAGAGAGGAGGACCCAGGCCCATAAGACATTCTAACCACTATATTTATGGTGGAAAGTGTGAGCACACCAAAATCCTACTATACCATATCGGTGCCACCTGCAGCCATAAGGGTATAGTATGTTTACAGCTTAAGCATATTACAGATCTAAGTCGTTTACAATAAAATACAGGTACTTAGAATTTCCCTATCTGTCCTGAAGGCTCACAATCTAGCTAAAGTATTTATTTATTTATTTATATTTTTATCCCGTCCTCCCAGTAGCTCAGAATAGTCTACAAGTAAACATTCACAATGAGTGTAATTGTACATACAAGATAATACAGTAGATTTAAATGTTTGGACATACACGACTGTGCAGCAGTTTAAATACTAGTAGGGCATCGCTGCCTTTGTCGAGTATTGCCCAGCTGTCATCAATGACATCTAGGAGAACCGACTCCGTGCTGTGGCCTGTTCGGAAGCCGGATTGAGCAGGGGACAGAGCAGCTTGTTCTTCAATGAAAGGGTGTAGTCAATGGAGCACAATTCGTTTGAGGAGTTTGGAGACAAATGGGAGGTTGGAGAACGGGCGATAGTTGCCGGGTTCGTTAGGGTCAAGGGTGGGCTTTTTTTAGAATGGGTTTGATAATAGCTGATTTCCAGCTGAGGGGAACTGTTCCTGTGGAGAGGGAAGTGTTAATGATGGGAAGGATGGATTCTGCCATGGCGTCTTCTGTGGACAGCAGGAGGCTGGATGGGCAGAGATCGAGGATGGTGTTGGAGGGTTTGAGTTCTCTCAGGGTTTCGAGAACTTTGGCATGGGTGGCCATATCAAATTGAGAGAGAGTGGTGGAGAATGGGGTATTTGGGATAGGCTGGGGGTGTGTAGGAGTGGGGTTGGTGTTGGTGTCAAGATTATTGCGGATGGTTTGTACTTTGGACTGGAAGAAGTTCGAGAGAGTCTCGCTATCAAGTTCTGTTTGGTTGTTGTGAGTAAACAATTATTATAAGAGCAGTAGTTTAAATATAAGTAGTTTAAATACAAGTTTAAATACAAGTTATTTGAGTACAGGCTGAGAGAGGACTATATAGGAATTAGGGGAAGATTAGAAAGGAGAAGGAAGAGTAGAGGAGGAGCTTAAGGGGAGGGGTGTAGACTGAGGGTGACCTTTAGTTGAAGAGGAGGGTCTTTACCATTTTCCGGAATGTCATTAAAGAGTTCTGTAGTCTGAGTTGAGGGGAGAATTGGTTCCAGAGATGGGGAATGTAGTGGCTGTAGGAGCGTTTGCGGGCAGTTTCTGAAAGGAGGGACCCTCCGGGGGGAATGCATAGGCGTGTCTCCGATTCTGAGCGGAGGGTGCGGGTGGGGATGTAGATGGGTAGCTTGGATTTTATGTAGGAGGGGGTGGTAGCATAAATTATTTTATGCGCTATTGCCATGGCCTTGAATGCACAGCGCTGGCTAATTGGGAACCAGTGTTCAGCGCGAAGTGCTGGGGAGATGGGATCATGGTAGTTGAGGGTGTGTAGGAGGCGGATAGCTGCATTTTGGACCCGTTGGAGACGCTTGAGAATTTTTTTGGTTAGTCCATTAAATAGGGAGTTGCAGTAATCCATTCTGGAGAGGACATATGCTAGAGGAGTTGGGCCAGGTCAGTGTGGAGATGTAGGGTTTGATCCTTCTCAGTTGGTGGAGGTATAGAAGGAGTAGAGACTACTTGGGATATGTGGGCGGATAGGATAGGTGTCCGTCTAAGGTTACTCCTAGGCTGTGTACTTGATCTGTTGCCGTTAGTAGAGTGGAGTCCCATGCTAGTGTTGGGCGTGTGTATGTGGTCCTTTTTTTCCTGATCCATAAGAGTTCGGTCTTAGAGGCGTTCAGTTGTAGTTTGTTGTTTGTCATCCAGGTTTTCATGTCAGAGAGGCAGTGTTGGAGGTTAGCAATTTGGACGATTGGTTCTCGCCAAGTGGGAGGAGCAGCTGAATGTCATCAGCATAAGTGGATTTTAATGTTTATTTCTGCGCTATATCAATGACAGGTCTGATATAGAGGTTGAATAGGAGGGGGGATAGAAGGGCGCCTTGGGGAACGCCATATTTGATAGGCTTGGGGCTAGATTTGTTGTCCCTAGTAGGACAGTTTGGGTCCTTTGATGGAGGAAGAAGGTGAACCATTGGAGGGCAGAATCCTTGATTCCAAGTCATAGAGTCTGGATATGAGGAGGTCGTGGTCGACCGTGTCAAAGGCAGCACTGAGATCAAGTAGGACTAGTAGGGCATCGCTGCCTTTGTCGAGTATTGCCCAGCTATCATCAATGACATCTAGGAGAACCGACTCCATGCTGTGGCCTGTTCGGAAGCCGGATTGAGCAGGGGACAGAGCAGCTTGTTCTTCAATGAAAGGGTGTAGTCGGCGGAGCACAATTCATTTGAGGTTTGGAGACAAATGGGAGTTGAGACCGGGCGATAGTTGCCGGGTTTGTTAGGGTCAAGGATGGGCTTTTTTTAGAGTGGGTTTGATAATAGCTGATTTCCAGCTGAGGGGAACTGTTCCTGTGGAGAGGGAGGTGTTAATGATGGGGATGGATTCTGCCATGGCGTCTTCTGTGGACAGCAGGAGGCTGGATGGGCAGGGATCGAGGATGGTGTTGGAAGGTTTGAGTTCTCTCAGGGTTTCAAGAACTTCGGCATGGGTGGCCATATCAAATTGAGAGAGAGTGGTGGAGAATGGGGTATTTGGGATAGGCTGGGGTGTGTAGGAGTGGGTTGGTTTGGTCAAGATTATCGCGGATGGTTTGTACTTTGACTGGAAGAAGTTCGAGAGAATCTCGCTATCAAGTTCTGTTTGGTTGTTGTGAGTAAATAATTATTATAATAGAAAATATAACAAAATTCCAAGAATTGTGAGGGAAAGGTACAATTCAAATAATAAAAAAAAAAGATAAAAGAAATAAAAAGAATAAATTAAAATAAACAAATAAGTTTAAGAGATTGGAGACTGAGCAAAATAAATTCCAGTCTGGTGCTAAGTCCAATCATCAATCTGGTCCAATAGTGCTCCATATCTGCAAGGAAGGTATCGACACAAAGAAGTGATAGTGAGCTGTGGGGCCATCCCTGTCAGGCTGCAATCTGGGCCCAAGAACAGAAGGCAAAGAAACCAGGAAGAAGAGGCAGGCCATAAAAGGTCATCCAACGCTATACACCATCCAGGGAGGCCCCACTGATGCAAGCCAACAGCACAGCCTCTGTCAACTGTCCTTGGTCCCGACCCGCCAGAAAAGTAGTGCACAACAATCTCTGGTGCTGGAAGAAGCCAACAGTGCAGCCATCAGATACAACGCAGTCCCGCCAGCACGAAAGGGAAGCTGCAGTCCCCAAGAACCACTCCAACTCAGTGCCCGATGCAAGCAGCGGCATCCACAGCGCAGCCAACAAGCAGAAGACGAGAAGAGAGAGCACAGAGCAGAACTGAGCCCAAACACAGCAGACGCTCCACTCAAAGTCATCCAAAAGTCATCAGCATCCAAAAGAGAGAAAAGAAGAGCTGCGATCCTGCAACGATCCTTAGCCATCACCAAACGCAAGTAGGAAAGGCCTTGGCTAAAGATTAACAGCTCAAGGCCTTTAGATTCTATAACTGTCAAACGCCTACATTCAAAGATGTTAGTGATTTTCTGACTCGCCCAGGGTAAAATTAAAAGTAAAATGAACAGAATAAATAAAACTAATAAATAAAATAGATGAAAGAAACAAAATAAAGTTAAAACTAAAAATTAAAAAAACAAAAGAGGGAGACACTGAAGCCCAGGTCTTAATCGGACAACGAAGTTTTGGAGGGCTCACCATACATTAGAAGGGGGTTATGGTGAGATGTACATCTGGTAACTTTAATGTGAAGGTCACAGCAGTGCCCTCTAAGGTGCTCCACTGCTGCATTGGTATGCCTATGTGGCCAGTTCATTACAATGCTAGCCCCTCCCATGTGCAAATGGTCTGAATTAGGATGTTTTGAACTTGGACAGTTTTGTGGTCGAAAATGGCAAATAAAGTTGGACATCCTAAAGGTTGGACACCCTGGCATCCAAGATGTCTAAGTAGGCAATTTAAAAAAAAAAAAATTGAACATCTTGCAGTGGCTGGTTTCAAAAATGGTCATTTCTCTGCCTCCGAATGGACATCTTGTGGGAAACGTCCAAAGTTGGACATAGATGTCCTATCGAAAATGGTTAACGAATACAAATTAAACAACATTTGGGCAATATGATCAGGACAGGATTAATTCATTGAGGGCCCCTAGGCACTGGACCCCCCTGCCCCGCCCTGCCTCACCATGCCCCGCCCTGCTCTGCCCCATGTATTTACCCATTTTCTTATTTACTTCTTTATTTCTTTTGTTTTAAAATTCAAAACAAACAACAAAGAGTACCATACCAGTGCCAGTGTACAGTTTTTCTTCTCTGCAACCTCCATATATCTCTGAACAAATCTCCCTTCATTCCTAGAGGAAGAATCTTCAGCTGGCAGAGCTTTGAGAAGCCACCAATTTATTTTGCTTATGGGTAGGAGGCATGGGGCATGGCAGGAAAATTAGTGCCCATCATTTTATTGGACAAACATTTCTTACTTAGCTTTCAGAGGTTAAAACTTCTTTCTTCAGGTCAGTAAACTATACTGCTGTTACAGTATCCCTGTCCTGACCTGAGAAAGGAGTTATGGTCTATGAATTAGTAAAATTGTATTAAAATTAGTCCAATAAACAGGATCACCTTATTTCCATTTTCTGTTAATAAATGATTATCAACACAGCTGCAATAAACTTTATCCTAAAGCAAAAAGAAATAATAATACAAATAGAAATTGTTTTCTACCTTTGTTGTCTGGTTTCTGCTTTCCTCATCTTCTCATCATTCTCTTCCTTCCATCCACTGTCTGCCCTCTCTCTGCATCTTCCATATGGCATCTGCTCTCTTTCTATGCTTCTTCCAGAAATTGTCTGCCTATCCCTTCCATCTCCCCCCCCCCCCTCATTGGTGTGGCATCCATCTTCTTCCCTTCCCCCTCCAATGGTCTGGCATCTCTCTCCTCTCCTTCCCTCTCCCACATCCCCATGGTCTGGCATTTCACTCTCTCCTCTCGCCCACTTCCATCAGCTTCTGCCCCCTTTCCCTCCAACCCAATTGCATCCAGTATCCTTCCCCCTTATATCTCTCTCCTTTCCCGCACACCAATTCCATCAGCATCTGCCCCCCTTTCTTTCCCTCCAACACAATCCCCTCCAGTACTTTCCCCCTTATGTCTCTCCTCCCCTTTCCCTTTCCCCCACTTCCATAAGCATGTACCCCCTTTCTCTCCCTCTACCACCCTTCCATGCTCCTTTCTCTCTCCCTCCAAACAAATGCAAAACGGCATTGATGGCAACACCCGCCCCGACATCAATGGTAATGCGGCCCCCCAACATCAACGGCAATGCGGCCCCCTGACATCAATGGCAACGCAGCCAGCTGCTGCAGGAAGGTCTTGCTCCGAAAGAAGTTAGTAACGTCGGAAGGGGATGGACCGGCAGAAGCAGTCATCATGGGACCTTCTTGCATCAGCTGGCCGCATTTCCGTTGATGTCGGGGGGGGGGGGCGTGTTGCTGTTGATATTGTGGGGGGCTGCGTTGCCGTTTGAAAAAAAAAATAATTGGCAAGGTGAGTCGCTTGTCTGTTTCTCCTCCTTCAGCGGGCCCCCCTGACAATTTTGGGCCCTATGCATATGCCTACTGGGCCTACCCATTAATCCAGCCCTGAATATGATACCATTCTATTGGACTAAATACATTTTTCAATTAGCTTTGGGAGGCCAAAAATACCTTCCTCAGGCCAGGACAGTATACAGCATGTACCCTGCTCTGACAGAAAGGAGGTTTGGTCTCCAAACATTAATCAAAAATGTATTAAAATTAGTCCAATAAAAAGAGATCACCATATTTCAATTTTCATTAACGTTTATTAACACAGCTACCACACTACTTTATCCTAAACTAAAAATAACATTAACTATTTTTTACGTTTTTCTTTACTTCTAAATATGTCAGTCTCGGGCTCTGGTTTCTGCTTTCCTTGTTTTCCTCTTTACTCTCTTGCCAAGATTTCCTGTCACTCTGTCATTTTCTCTCCTACTTTTCCTCACAGCTTTCTTCAATTTATTTTTCTGCCTCTGTCCAGATTTAATTCTTTCATACTAAATAGTCTACAATTTTCCTTTTTTTAAAACTGTACCTACTACAGCTTTCCCTCACTCTGGTACTTCCTCTTTTTTCCCAGTCTATCAGTAACTCTTCTCCCCATCCAGCATTTGAACCCTGTCTCCTACTTCCATTCAGCATCTGCACCCTCTTCCCCTTCTATCCAGTGTCTGCTTCCCTTCTCTTCTCCTCCTTCCACCCAGCATCGTTCCCTTCCTCACTTCTACACCTTCCATCCAGTACCTGACCTCCTCTCTCCCTTCCATCCAGCATCTACCCCTCTCTCCCCTTCCATCCAGTGTGCACCCTCTCTCCTCCTCCTGCTTCCTCTTCCCCTACTATCCAGCATCTATCCCCTCTTGCTCCCCCTTTCATCCAGCACTTGCCCCTCTTTCTCCCCCACCCATCCAGTGTCTGCACCCTCTCTTTCTCCCTCTCTTCCATAAAGCACCTTACTCCTCCTCCATCAGCATCTGACCACCTTTCTCCCCTTTCTATCCAGCTTGACCCCCTCTCCCCTCCACCCAACACCTGACCTCCTCTCTTCCCTTTCCATTTATTGCCTGACTCTCTTGCTCCCCTTTCCATCCCATGCCAGATCCCTCTCTCTTCCCTCCCATCCAGCACCTGACCTCCTCTCTCCCCTTCCATTCTTTGTTTGACCTCCTCTATCCCCTTCCATCTAGCATCTGACCCCTCTCACTCTCCTCCTCTCCCATCCAGCACCTGTCCTGACCTCCTCTTTTCCCTTCCATCCAGCATCTGCCCTGCCTCCCTTTCATTCATCATCTGCTTCTTTTACCTTATATCCAGTATCTGCCCTCTCTCCCCTTCCATCTAGCATCTGCCCCCATCTCCTCCTCCATCCAATGTCTGCAACCTCCTTCTTTCTCCCCCCACCCTTCCATCTAGCACCTGACCCCCTCTCTCCCCCTTTCCATCCAGCTCCTGGCCCTCTCTCCCTTCCCCTTTCCATCCATTGCCTGACTCCCTTCCTCCCCTTTCCATCCATCATGTCTCTCCACCTCTTTCCACTGACAGCAAAAGATAAAGGTGTTGCAGGACCGCTCTATTCATCCTTGTGGCTGCCACCCCCTTCCCCTTCTGACATCATTTTCACTTCTGGGGAAGAGCCGGCAACCACAAGAATGAATAGAGTAGCCCCATGATCCCTTATCTTTGTTTGCCGCTGCTGAAACAGCAGCAGCAGTAGCAGGATATAAGGAGATTTTTGAGGGGTCCATGACACCTGTGGCTCCCCCCTTCCAAAGCCATGTCTACAGTATATTAATAAGAGGGGTTCTTGCCAAAGTTCTAATTACAAAATAGCTGCAAATACTCACTTTTATCTGTGCTAGAATGTGCATTTTACTTTGTCTTTTATTATTGATCCCTATTGTTAACTTCCATGATGCCTCTTATGCTATAAGGGTAGATTTACACTTCATTTTGATGTGTCTGCCTGACCTCAAATTGTTGCTTCAGGGCATCTGAAACTTGTTACTGTAGCATTAGAGACGTATGAATGCCTTAGCTGTTGTGTGTTCTCTTTTCTCTCTATCCTTTATCTTACAGAGGGCAAAGTGAGGCTGTCTGGTGGAAGAAGCCCTAGTGAAGGAAGGGTGGAGGTTTATTACAGCGGAGAAGTTGGGGTACCGTTGTGATGATGGCTGGACAGACCTCAGTGCACAGGTGGCTTGCAGACAGCTGGGATTCAGGTACGAGTAGGTCAACCACTGTGTGACAATCATGGCATGCTGCAGTGACATTTGCACAGGGTATTTAGTAAATATGCCAAACATGAAGGGTTTGACAGCTTCTGAGTCTAACAAAAACAAGAACAGGGGGCTCGGCTGCCATTACATAGTACTTTCTGCCACCATACTTCCCATTTGGCTTGGTGGCTCCAAAATAACAGTTCCCATTCCAGTGGAGATATTGCGACAATGATCCCAACAAAACACCACCTGTCCTCTTTTCTGATGTAAAACTGTACCCAACAGCTTCTTCCTCTCCTAGTCTCTTTTAACCTTGCACTTCCCCTCACTCTTGTCTCCATCCTTCACCCACCCTCTCCCCTGCCCTTATCCTGCTGTTCACTTACCTCCTCTCTTCCACACCCTCTCACTCCCTACCTTCTCTTCCTCCTGTTGCGTATCTCCCTCTTCCTATCCTAACTCCACCCCACATTCTCCTCTCTGTTTTTATCCTTTTACTCTTGATTTCATTTATATTCTTGATATACCACTATGACATCATATTAAGTGGTTTACAATACTAAATTCAGTAGTCTACAAAGATTACACAAAACTACAATTCAGTGGTCTACAATGGAACACAATATTCATAGCCATAACATAAATTAATAGCAACATCATTGACAGGCTATACTATGTGTTGAGTCAACTGACAAAATTCTTCCCTCTTTGTGCCAGCTTCCCTCACTCTGCCTATCATCCCTCATTTTTAGCCCATTTTTTTTTCTTTCCATCCTGCCTCAGCCCTAACTCATCCCTCTTCCCTCTTGCTATCTAAACTCTCCCATCTATATTCACAACCCCTCTCCTCTGTACCCCCTTTGCCCTCATTCCTTCTCTACTATGGAAAAGGAGAAGAGGAAAAGAAAGAGAGAAAATGCTGCAAACTTTAGAGAAACAAGAAAAAAAAAAAAAGACAGTCAATGGCAAGGCTAGGGATTCACTGAATCCCTTGAAGGTCCTGACGCCACTGTGGAAGCACTTGGACAGAAAAATTATTTTAGCATCTCTAACAGATTCAGGACCAGAATAATGATGATCCAAAAATATGCTAAAAAAAAGATTCCTGGTGTCACCTATTGGTTATCTTTGAAAGAAACATGAGTTAACTCCATGGCATGGAAAGGTATACTTATCAGCTGTTGTCATTTTGAGTAGTTATATTGTTATTACCTGATGCTCTGTCATGTTTATTTCTGTTCCCAGTGTTTCTGGCAATCACTGGCAATGGCAAGTAGATCCATTGTACTGCTTCTGCCATGTTTTGAAAGGTGTACCAGTTCTGTGAATTGGTTCTGCTGCTCAGCTTGAACCAAGCTGGTATAGAGCAGGTATGGTACACCAAGGAAAACTGCACACCATGAGTTTAATCAGCAAGAAAATTATGTTCCCTGTGAGCCCCAACTCCCTGTGTTATTCTGTCCCAGTTCCTCATGCAAAACCTTTTTGGCACCAGTCAAATAAACAATATATTATTACCCTATTATCTTTTGGAGTGAATGTATTGAATTTCTTTTCATGTTAAGATATCATCCTGTAGAAATGTTTTCTTTAAACAGACAAGGTGAATTCACTTTCGTAGCTTTAATCCTCCAAGTGAATACAATAGATATCTGAGTTTCCTGAATTATCAAAGGGTCTACTCAGAAGGTATATGAAGCTAGCAAATTATACAGCAAGCTCAACAAAGCAGTTTGAGGTGCACAAGAGACTGATCCAAATTGACAAATTAAAGAGTGATAAATCACCTGGTCCAGATGGTACACACTCCAGAGCAATGAAAGAACTCAAACATGAAATTGCTGATATGCTGTTAGTGATCTGTCACCTGTTGTTAAGATCATCCTTAGTACCTGAAGTTTGGAAAATGGCCAGTGTAACACATGTTTTTAAGAGGGTTCCAGGGATGATTAGGGAAACTACAGACTAGTAAGCCTGACTTCAGTTCCAGTCAAGATAACGGAAACTATTATCCTCTATAATAAAACCCTATGTGAGCATGCGCACTTACAATCGTGATCCCAGCCTCCGTGAATTTGTGCCTCTGTGGCCATGTTTGATTTACAGCACATGCGGCAGTTTGCGGTGCGCATGCAGCGGTTTGTCTCCTGCGGTGTGGCGGCAGTGATAGTGGCAGAAAGGGCAACGGCAGGAGGGTGTCCTTTGGCCTGGACGAGGCCGACAGGGTGAGGGTGCTGCGAGGTGTCCGGCTATCAGAAGAGGTGTTGCTCCCATGCTGGTAAATTACACAATGTAAAGGAAGCAGAAAAATGCTGCTACTGTTGCACAGGGATGTAGAGGGGGAGAGGGAAAGGGGGGAGACATAAGGGGGCCACGGAGAGACAGGCAGGCATGGTGCAACAGAGAGAGACAGGCAGGCAGGGGGCTAGGGAGAGAGACAAGAGAGACAGACAGAAAGAAAGACAGACAGACAGGGGGCCAGGGAGAGACACAGACAGAAAGAATGACAAACAGACAGGGGGCCAGAGAGACAGACAGCAGCCAAAGAGAGAGAGAGACAAAGAAAAAAAACAGACAGACAGACAGTGGCCAAGGAGAGAGAGAGAGAGAAAGAAAGAAAGAAAGAAAGACAGACAGACAGGGGGCCAGGGAGAGACACAGACAGAAAGAATGACAGATAGACACTGATTAGCGCACTGCTCCTAAGTGTTCAGGAATAATGACAATCGCACATATATTACCAGTCCAATATTATTATTTATTAATATTAATCTTACATTCTTGTCTCAGAAGACATATTTGTAATGGAGATATAAAGCCAGGCATATCAATGTACATCTCTCCTGGCAAATATGATCTCAAAGAACCGCTCTCACAAAGTTCACTTTTATACTTTTGTAATGCTTAGCATGACATCACACCTGTCAACCAATCAGCCAACAGAGGCCGTCTTTAGGTACGAACAAAGAAAATTCCTTTTAACATAGGAAAAATTCATATTTTTGTTTACATCAATTTCTGAATGCACAACACATTATATAACATCCCCAGTAAACACTGTAATTCTCAAAAAGTTTAAATCAAACCAGCCTTCTGACCAAAACTCAGTAATGCTGACAGCTTCAAACTTCACTAACACACACAAGAAAACCCCCCAGATCCCCCTTACTGAGAATTCCTTTGTGGGCTACAGGAGCCCCCCTTCACAAGTTTCTATGGTAGGCTAGCTTAAAGGTCAGAGAGGTCGAACTACAGATGTGGTACTTTTCAGAATTTCTCCTTAAAGTTTCTTGAATCTTATATATGTAAAACATTTGAAATTAAATACAAATCATTCTATCACACATCATTCTCACACATAGGGATCCCTTCATCCATACACAAGCAACACTCATATTTCATTCCTGATCAATACTGCATTCAAAACCTATTCAAGAAAGATTTTCTTCTATACCCAGCATTGGAATGTGAAATCAAATATACTCCAAACTAACAAGCTCAATTAGGCCATGAGGATCAAGGCAGGAAAGTGCACAAACATGCAGAGACAGACAGAAAGAAACATGGAGGCAGTTTAATTCAACATGGAGTTATTAATACCTCTAGAAGTGTTATGTATATCCTGATTTCCCCTATAATTTGGCTTAATAGCAAAATACATAAAGAGAATATTAATATGCTTTTCCTTATCTGTATTGTTTTTCTGGCCTTGGTTGCAATCCATATTCAGACTGTTATTGTTGTACTAACTTTTTGTACATTTCTATTGGGCGTGGCCTTAACTAACGCATATGTTTCTGACTAGATTTACCCTGAACCATACGAAAAGAAGGTGTTGTAGGTAGAAAAAATCTACAAAATACTCCACCAACATGTTCTGCACACTATCCATTCCATTAATGCATTATAGTGCCCCCCAACAGCCAGCGAGCACCACTCCACAACAGGGGGCCAGAGAGACAGATAGACAGTGGCCAAGGAGAGAGAGACAAAGAAAAAAAGTCAGAAAACAGCGGCCACAGAAAGAAAGAGAGAGAGAGAGAAAGAAAGACAGACAGACAGACAGGGGCCAGAGAGACAGAAAGAAAGAAAGACAGACATACAGACAGCCCAAGGAGAGAGAGAGACAAAGAAAAAAAGACAGACAGACAGCTGCTAAGGAGAGAGAGAGACAGAAAGAAAGAAAGACAGACAGCGGCCAAGGAGAGAGACAGAAAGAACAAATGACAAACAGCAGCCAAGGCGAGAGAGAGAGACAGAAAGAAAGCACTACTGCTGGACAGGGGGCAGGCAAGGGGTGGTGGTGGACAGCCGAGGAGAGAGAGAGACAGAAAGACAGACAGACAGTGGCCAAGGAGAGAGAGAGACAGAAAGAAAGACAGACAGACAGAAAGCGGCCAAGGAGAGAGAGAGAGAGAGAGAAAGAAAGAAAGACAGATAGACACATATATTCTAGCACCCGTTAATGTAACGGGCTTAAAGACTAGTAAAGAATAAAATTATGGAACACATAGACATGCATGGTTTAATGAGACAGAGTCAGCATAGGTTCAGCCAAGGGAAGTCTTGCCTCACCAACTTTCTGCATTTCTTTGAAGGTGTGAATAAACATGTGGAGAAAGGGTGAGCCAGCTGATGTAGAGAGGCATTTTCAATATGACGTCTAAATCCATTTTTGGAAAAAAACTTCCAAAAATACAGAAAAAATGGCCATTTTCAAACCAACTTTCTGATTTAAAAATGACCATTTCCTAGATGTGTTTGTCCTCAGTGCGGCTATCTTTTTGAACCATTTTTGAAAAAAAAAAAAAAAAATCCAAATAAAATATGCACAAAAAATAGATATTGGAACATAGGAGGGGGCCAACATTCTTAACAAACTATAAATTAATGTAAACCGTTCTGAGCTCCCTTGGGAGAACAGTATAGAAAATTGAATAAATAAATAAGTTCAGGCATTTAGGCTTGGATTCTATAAGTGGTGCCATCAGCAGCTACCGCCTTAAAAATGGCCATCAGTCATGCGATGACACTATTTATAGAACCACAACTTCAAGAAAGGTAGGCGTTGGAAATGTAAGCCAGAGTTTTCAAGGCCTACATTTCTGGCACCTACCCTTCAAAGTGAATCGCACCTACAGTGGTGTTAGGCATTGTAAAGCACCTCTGTAGGCATGATGCAGGCACCGTTTTTATAGGCACCTTGAATTTTGTTTAAAAAAACCCTTTTAAATGGCATTTTGCACTTAACTTAGGTGCTGGTAGAGAAATTACCAGCACCTAAGTTAAGGCACTGTTTATACTAGAATATGGGCCTTCATGGGTGATATGCTTATACCGCTATGTGTATTAAATGTGGAGATGCCAAAAATAATTTGCCTCATGCATTTTGGTTTGTAGATTTACACAGTGATTTTGGAACAGCATTCCTGCTTATATTGGATACATTCTTTTTTTTTTTTAATTTACTCTGTATTAATTTTCCATTCAAAAATATACACTAAAATATACATACAATTGACTTCAAGACAGCACTTACAATCGATCAAAGAAATACTGCAAAACATTCCCTCCCCCCACTAATTCATGAACAAAAACAAAGTGGATACATACAGTAAAAATCATAAACAGCACTTTCATTTGGTCAATGAATACAAGAAAATATAATGCCCCCCCCTCCCTTCCACCCTCCCTGGATGTGTAAATCAAATAGAAAATAAGGGGATAATCCAGCTAATCAGTGTTAACAAAATTTGTCAGTGGACCCTACGTTAATTTAAATAGCTTATTATTACACGTAATTTCTGAATTCATTTTCTCATATTTGTAACATAAACATAAAGAACCCCACCAAAAGGAAAAATTAAGTCTATCCCAATTTTTCCAGTTTTTAGTAACCATTTGCATGGCTAGCCCAGTCATTATGGCAAATAGTCTACTTTTATATCTATCCAATGGAGGTTTAGGTGACAACAATGTACCACGGATCACCACCTCATAAGACAACGGAATCGAATGATACATTCTACATAAGTCTGTTATACTTTCTCCTTTAGGAATCATTTTTTAAATTTGTATTGCACTTATTGAAAATGTTGAAAATGAATAAAGAATTTTTTTTAAAATGATTCATTGTGGCCCTTTGGGTAAGTGTGGATGTCGCCAATTTTTGTCTAAAGCCAGTATAGTCGGGGAAAATGTCTTTTTTTGCAATGTTGTCTACAACACTCCCCTTCATACTGGCTATGGAGATCTACTTTCTTAATCTTATGTTACTGGAAGCTAGAGATTCCTGCCTCACTGTGAAAAGGAAGAAATGCTTTTGGATGATATGGAAGCATATGTGAAGGATCTCTCACTGAGGGCAAGGAGCTTGGTTCTTAATGAGCTCCAATGGTGAACAGTGACTATGCTTGGATGTTTTATTTAATTTTATTTCAATATTGAATCCAGTGGCGTACCTAGGGGGAGCGGGGGGGCGGGCCGCCCGGGTGCCAGCCCTAAGGGGTGTTCCAGGCCTTGCCGTTCAGTCCCCCGCCACCCCCGAAGGACCCTCGCCCCACTGACCTTCCTGCACCACCTGTGAAGCAGCCCGCAGCAGGATCGCGAAGTCAGCGTCAGCATCCCTGCGCTGCTTCCTGCGCCGCGATCCCGCCCCTCCTCTGACGTCAGAGGAGGGGCGGGACCGTGGCGCAGGAAGCAGCGCAGGGATCGCTGACGCTGACTTCGCGATCCTGCTGCGGCTGCTTCATAGGTGGTGCGGGGAGGCCAGGGGGCGAGCGTCCTTCGGGTGGGTCGGGGCATCAGGCCTTCAGGGTGGGGCGGGCGGCAGGCAAGCAGGCTTTCAAGGGGGAGGGGGACAGGCAGGCAGGCAGGCCTTCAAGGGGGACAGGCCTTCGGGGGGGGGTGCAGACCTTCAAGGGGTGCAGGCCTTCAAGGGGCAGGCAGGCCTTCAGGGGGCAGGCCTTCGGGGGGGGTGTAGGCCTTTGGGGGGGTGCAGACCTTCAAGGGGTGCAAGCCTTCAAGGGGGGGAACAGGCCTTCAGGGGGGTGCAGGCCTTCAGTGCAGGCCTTCAGGGGTGCAGGCCTTCGGGGGTGCACAGGCCTTCGGTGGATGCAGGCATTCGTGTGGTGCAGGCCTTCGAGTGCAGGCCTTCGGGGTGTAGGCCTTTGGGGGGTGCAGACCTTCAAGGGGGGTGCAGGCCTTCAAGGGAACAGCCTTCAGGGTGCAGGCCTTCAGGGGGTGCAGGCCTTCGGGGTGCAGTCGGTGTTGCAGAGCTTGGGGTTGGTGCAGCGATTGCTTGGTGGGTGCAGGCCTTCGGGAGTGGGTGCAGGCTTCAGGGGGGGACAGACCTTCGGGTGGGGGGTACAATCCTTCGGGAGGGTGCAGGGCCTTTAGGGGTGGGGTTTAGGCCTTCAGAGGGTGACAGACCTTCGGTGGGAGGATAAAGTCCTTCGGGGGGGTGCAGGCCTTCAGGGGTGGGGTGTAGCCCTTCGAGGGGGGGGACAGACCTTCGGGGAGGGGGGTCCTGGTGGTAAAAGTACACAGAGGGGAGAGAGGGAAGAGGGGGTTCAAAGATACGTGCATATGCCAGACTTTGGGGTTAGAAATAAGGGTCTAAAAACAGAGGGAGTGGGGAGAGAGATGGTGCTTAATGGATTTAGGGAGGGAAAGAACAGAAAGGGAGAGAACTTGGAAACAGGGGAATGGTGTGGAGGGGGGGATAGAGATACTGATAGGAGGATAGTTGGGAACAGAAAGGGAGAGATGGTGGATCTGGGGTGGTGGGGAGTTGAGAAAAGGTGAATCTGTGATGGAGACAAAAAAAAGGAAAGATGCCAGATCTCCGGGAGAGGGAAGGGAAACGGAAGGGGAGGACAGAGATGGCAGACGGATGGTTAGCACGGAGAAAGGAGACCCTGGCAAGCAACAACAAGAGCCTGGGACCAACAAGATTTGAATATTAACCAGAGAACAAAAGGTAGAAAAAATAATTTTATTTTCTGTTTTGTGATTACAATATGTTAGATTTGAAAAGTGTACATAGACAGCTTGAAATGGGAACTTTTCTATTTTTGTGAATGGCAAGGCTGAGTTCAGTTAAAATATATGCTTTATAAGAAAATATAATAATGTGTTTTATAAAGTTTATAAGCATTGCTGGCATACTCGGTGAGGTGTTCCTAGTGTTGGTGGTGGTAGCATGTCAGTGTTTGAGAGAAGAGGTAGTCTGGGAAATTCTGCTGAGCAAACTCTGGGCCCATTTCCACCCCCAGTTAGTCCACTCCACTCAACTGGTTCACACACTGAGTGGGTCTTTGGGTGTTATTTCTGGGTAGTTGTTTTAGAATCTCTTCCAGTGGTTTGTCAGTATCTCCTTCTGGTCCAAGGAAGGAAACTTTGTCAACCTTAGCATTGACCTTCAGAATATGTTTGTAACAGCGCTGCTTGTGTGGCATTAGGCTATGTAGTGATCGAAAGAAAAAAACAGACCTTTGCACATTTTTGCACTATATGGTGGGTGTATGAGGATTCATTCCTGCACAGTTAAGTCCGTGTGAAGTTACCTTGTGCTGTATTTGACATCTAGCAAGGTCTCTGTTTGGAAGGAAAGATCTAAGCTTAAAAATGAAGTGGCCAGAAGTTATGTTAAAAGTAGATAGCGTAGCTGGTTTTAAGAAAGGTTTGGACAAATTCCTGGAGGAAAAGTCCATTGTCTGTTATTAAGACATGGGGGAAGCGTCTGCTTGCCCTGGATTGGTGCACTCAGCAGCAACAAATACTAGTTTTGGCTGGCTCTTTCCCCGCATTTCTCCTCTCTTCCCCACGATTTAATATCCAGTTCAGGCAGTAAGTAAATACATCGGCAGGGGGGGTCTGGTAAGTCTTGGGGGCTGGGGATGGAAGGTGAGAATCATGTTCTGTAGGCTATCAGAAATTTGCTTAATTATCTACTCACACAGAAAAAGCAGTAAAGTCAATAGTTCTCTGAGTGGGAACAACCTGTTTGATCTTGGCACTCTTGTGATTTGACCAATTGTTTATCACTGTTTAATTTATCACATTGATTAATTGAGCATACTGAGGTGTCCTATGATGGATGTGCACTGCAGGCAGAGGTGATTAACCTGTGCCTTATGTGTAAAGCGCTGGAGAATTCTCTCCTCTCGCTTACCTCTCACGCTGAGGACACCCTGCTTCAGTATAATCATTTATATGATTTATCTTATAAACATTATTACGTGTCTTTACCTCAAGTGTTGAGACATCAGGTTGTTCCCACTTGGAGAACCTATTGATTTTACTGCTTTTTCTGCTTTTAACTGCTTTAACATTTTTGCTATTCAGTATACCTAAACTATTATTCAGTAGAAAAATTTGTTTGTTCAATCAAATCTGTGTGGACCATTGGACTCTATGAGTGAATGTTCTGCTTGATTGAACAAACTAATTTTTTTTATGAATAATAGTTTAGGTACAATGAAAGTAAATAGCAAAAATGTTTGAGTAGATAATTAAGGAAATCTTTTTCATATTGCTTGCTTATGGACTGGGAAAAAAGGACTGTTCAGCAAATGTCTCCAGAAATGCTTTAGAGAAATAATGTGATTTTTTTTTTTTAAGTACTTTGTGAAATTTATTGTTGTTGTGAAATTTATTGTTATGTACTTTGCTTTAAACTTAAAAAGCTGTGTCATTACAGTGAATCGAATCGAAAAATCGATTCAACAGGGTGAATCGAATCGAATGAAATATTTTTCTCTGAATCGGGCAGCACTATTGGCTACCATGAGAATGGGCTACTGGGCATGATGGACCATTGGTGTGACCCAGTTAGGCTATTCTTATGTTATGTTCTCATCTGTAGGGGCCGTTATTTTCACTTCTTATTTTAATGTATTTTTTTCCTGGGAACTTATCATTGTTTTTTTATAATGGGAACAAAAATGGAAGAGAATTATTGTGTGTGGAATGGGGGGTAACTAATTTCTTCAGCTAAATAATTCAATCCACTTCAAACAGACATATGAGAACTCATGCACCATTCACACACCCTCCAACCAAAAACGTCAAAAGAAAAAAACTGTTTGACAACCTCCTAGCCATTCGAGCTGCAACACTTGACCCCCAACTCTACAACCTATTGACCTCGACCACAAACTACAAAACCTTCAAAAAAGAAATAAAAACCCTTCTATTCAAAAAACACATAAAACCGAACTAACATAATCAGAACTGTCCCAAGCATCACCTGCAACTACTCCATATGTACTTCTGATGTCATGACAATTCAGACATAATTTATGTTATGTTATGTTTGGAATAATAGTTAGAAACATAGAAACATAGAAATAGACGGCAGATAAGGGCCACGGCCCATCTAGTCTGCCCACCCTAATGACCCTCCCCTACCTTTCTCTGTGAATAGATCCCACGTGTCTATCCCATTTGGCCTTAAAATCAGGCACACTGCTGGCCTCAATCACCTGTAGTGGAAGACTATTCCAGCGATCAACCACTCTTTCAGTGAAAAAGAATTTCCTGGTGTCACCTCGCAGTTTCCCGCCCCTGATTTTCCACGGATGCCCTCTTGTTGTCGTGGGACCCTTGAAAAAGAAGATATCTTCCTCCGCCTTGGGCCCGTAAGATACTTGAACGTCTCGATCATGTCTCCCCTCTCTCTGCGCTCCTCAAGCGAGTATAGCTGTAATTTGTCAAGCCGTTCTTCATATGGAAGATCCTTGAGTCCCGAGACCATCCGGGTGGCCATTCTCTGCACCGACTCCAGTCTCAGCACATCCTTGCGATAATGTGGCCTCCAAAATTGCACACAGTATTCCAGGTGGGGCCTCACCATGGATCTATACAATGGCATAATGACTTCCTCCTTACGGCTGACGAAACCCCTTCGTATGCAACCCATTATTTGTCTTGCCTTGGATGAAGCCTGCTCCACTTGATTGGCAGACTTCATGTCCTCACTGACGATTACCCACAAGTCTCGTTCTGCTACCGTTTTTGCTAGGATCTCGCCATTAAGGGTATAAGACTTGCATGGATTTTGGCTGCCCAGGTGCATAATTTTGCATTTTTTGGCATTGAAGTTGAGTCCATGTCCTAGACCAGCGCTCCATACATATATGAGGTTCAATAAAAGAAAATTTTCACTGCTGTTTCTATTCTGACCATTTATTCCATTTCATGGTTATTGCAAAAAAAAAAAAAAATTTACATGGGGGGGGGGGGTGTCAAAAAATGATGGGCCCCGGGTGCCACATACCCTAGGTACGCCACTGATTGAATCATATGAGTTTGGGAATCAGATGGGAACAGGAGGCAATCCAGGGGATCTGTTAGAGTGGGATGGATGTTAGACTTGCAGCAGGAGGTCATAAGATTATAGACTTCCTGCCTGGTTGATATAATTTGTATTGAAGCTTTTTTGGCAGATGGGAAGGGATTTTTTTGTTGATATTTTTGTTTTTATTTTATAAGATCTTGTTCTTTTGTATCTATTAAATTTTTTTTTCATAGTAAACAGATTAAAACCTTTTAAAATGCCTTTTGAACCTGGGTGATTTAGCAAGTATTCATGTAGTCTTTTTGTTCCTATTAGGATTGCAAGGGTGTAGGAGGTTCTGGATGAGCGCGCCTTCTTGAGGTTCCACTCAGGTATACAAATGGGACACAGCATAGAAATGTTGTTATTTGTGCTGGAGTCCATTCAACAGGATCTAGATTGGAGTAGATCAGTTTTGGTAATTTTTCTTGATATTACTGTGGCATTAAAACCATGTACACACTGTTGTTCATATTGTGAGCTAGGTCTTTTATCAGGTCAGGACACCACAGTGTTTCAGAGGCCCCACAAAATTCTGTTCTGTGACAGGTATTTATGGTCATTTTGTATTTTACTGGCCTCATTGGGACTAAGCAGTAAGTGAGGAGTCCTGGGCAGATCAGCCTCTTATTTCAATGTAATGGCTTCTTGGATGAAGAATAATCAGTTATTGATAAATGTTAATAAGACAGATGAGCTGGTAGACAACCTCCATCACTTGGGCTGTTTTCAGTAGAATTTAGGAATGTGACATTATTTCTCCAGCTGGAGGCCTGTAAGTTAGGGGTAATGTTGGAAAGTAATTTATCATTGAAACATCATATGAAAATGATGGTTTGGGCAGGGTTAAACAAATGAGATCTTGTTTTTTTTGGAGAAGAGGTGCTTAATGTTTTATATCCAGCTTTAACCCAGTTCTTTATTGATTATTGTAATGCAGGCCTATTGGGTTTTCCACTGGCCTACATTCATGTTCTCCAGTTGCTGAAAGGCTAGTAATGTTGGGGGTGGGGGGTTGTTTACTAGGAACAAGAATCTATTTTTTTGATCTTTACTGGTTGCAAGTTTCATACCGGATCCAATTTAAGGCTCTTACCCTGGTTTTCTAGGCAGTTCATGTGAAAGCCCAGACAATTAGGATAGATTTGATGATGTACTAGTATAATCTTCCAATCAGGAAGATATGACATGTAAATAATTTTATGACAGGTCACCTACATTGAAAGGGACATGAAGACAACTATTTGTAGTCTTTTTAAAAAGACACATAGGGCATCTATGTGCCTATATAAAATACCAGTACAAATTATGCAGAAATTGCAGCTAACATGAAAGCACCATCATTTATGCCTGCTCAAAAGCATAAATGTGGATCCTCGGGGAAGAAGGAAAGTAACAAATAGAAGTCCATGGTAGGGACCAAAAAAGTATGTTGCCTATTTAGTGTTAATCTAGCCCTGTTCTAAGGAAAGTACCCAGAGAGACTTACTTTTTTCCAACATAAAACATGCCTCTCATTCTGTAATAGGTCCTCTACGAGGTGCATGCTGATTCCTCTTATAATCTTGTTTTGTTTTTTTCTGAGTTACATTTCTGAGTTACATTTCTGCTAGATTACGTGGTACGCGTTTACTGCATTACCCACAAACTAGAGAAGTATGATTCAAATGTCAGTTTAAATTCCTCATTTGTTAATGCTGCTATTGCTATTTGGAATAATTTACCATAGTAAATAAGGATTGAATTCAGTTATATGAGTTTTCGCAAAATGTTTGAAGACTCTTTTTTTTCATATGAAACTGCCTAGATATTTTATTTTAATTTGATTTAATGTGATTTTGACTGGCCCATGTATTTTCCTATAGTTTTGTATGGTTTCTTATTATTATAAAGCTCCTTGAAACCTATTTGGTATAAGTGTGATTAACAAATTGTGTATTAGGTTAGATCATATAATATTTATTTATTTAATTCATTCATTCATTTTTATATCCATCCTCCCCAGATGAGCTCAGAACGGGTTACAAGGTAACATACATAATAATTAGACAAAAACGAGATACAGAAAACTTAGTCAGTATGGGTTGCAGTGATATTCGTATAATACAGTTGTTCATCCTAAATTAGCATTCACAGAGAGATTTTTTCAACATACAGTTAATAATACTAGTATTTATATGTGTAACTATAACAGTTACATGTGTAAGTGCTAGGCATATGCTTAGCTGTATTCTATAACTGCCTTGTTGTATAAATACAAGGAGGCTAGAGGTCACAGCAGAAATTTTACAATGGTTGCCACAATGGGCAGGAGCACATGGGCATCACTTCTGCCCATAGCACCCTGCTGGACCACTAGGTGTTTATAGGTAGGGCCTGGGGAGACCTACGGGGCTTGGAGGTGAGTGGGGAGGCCTCAGGCTGAGTTAAAATATGTGCAGGGTGAGAGAGAGAGGGGGATCAGGGATGTGTGGGAGGGAGGGAGGGTGATTTGGAGGCATGGCACGCAACTTATATGAGTCCCAGATTGAATATCTGCCAGGACCCGCATAAACTCTAGCAGCTTCCTTAAATATATTTAGCCCCAGAAATTCAATGTTAGTGCCTAGACATGGCATAAAAAAAAAAAAAACCGCTGATGCCATGGGTTGAATATCGTCCAGAAATATACCACTTTCTACAGTTGTCTTTCTTAATGTTGGCTTTTCCTCTATGAAGCCTGGCTGTGTACATGTTTCAAGAGGATATATAAATGAGGCAGTGAAAGGACTGAAATTGGGCAAGTGTAATTAGCGTCTGGCCATACTTCATGCTGACATCACTCCTTAGGCACGCACCATGCACCGCCTCCACCTTCTGCAAGTCCAGATGCTGCTGTATGTCAGAGAAATAACATTGCATATCCAAACAGGAAAAACCAGCTTCATGCATTTTTTAGCAAGAGAGATCATGCATCCTACAACTAAGAAAACTGGTCTGGATAAAATCTGTCATTGTGTGTTTATTAATAGTCTTTTCACAGAAAAAGTATTCAGTCTCCCAGGATAGCATTTACGTTATTTGGCTGACCCTTCTCAATAGCTATTTGCCACAGCCTCATTTTTGACTTCTAAATGAATGAATCAATCTCTTATACACTCCTATAAATTATTGTTATTCTTATGATTATTATTATCATCATAATTTGTATGGCATGAAGATTATAATTAAAAGCATGGTGTGCATAATAATCAGATGACCTAGCCTTTCTTTCTCTCTTTCAGTGGCCCTGCAAGTGTGGCATCGAAGGGGGAATTTGATGCTGGAGAAGGCTTCATTCTTTTGGATGAGGTGACATGTACTGGCATAGAGGCTTCTCTCCTGGACTGTCCTCATAGCAACTGGGGACAGCATGACTGTTCTCATGCTGTGAGATGTGGGGTTCACTGTTCAAATAACAGCAATGACATCACTGCCATGCCTTCAGGTAATTGGCTGTTGAGATTGAGATATTGTGATGCCATACTCAGGGTTCTTAAAACCAAAATATTAAAAATGTAAATCTTCATAAAATACAACCAGGAAAAATACTTTTCAATTAAATAAGCAATGAGACCAGGTTTTAGTAGTCTTTGTGTAAAGAAGAAAACCAAAATCAAACAATCAAAAAAAGTAGAAGTGGATCTTAAACATAATGTAACCCAAATGGGTTACAATAAATGTTTTTAAATTTACCTGAGCCATGCTCTGTGGGAGGCTGTACAAGGCAAAGAATGCACATTTGGGTCCTTGCAGGTTGCCAGGAGGAGATATTATGGACAGAGAAGAGGGTAGCACAGCGCTGATACACTCCTCACCACAGATCTGGAAGTTTGGTGCATGTGCAAACAAACAGCAGATCCAGACTGCAGGGGGGGGGGGGGAGTGTGCAGGTGGAGTGAAAGCTGCAGCCAGTCCAAGCATCAGAATGGCCAAAGAAGCCGGTTGCAGGTAGTAGCAAGACCAGAGTTGAGAAAGCCAGAGAGCTTGGGCTTGGGACTGAAGGGCATCTGTGGATAGAAAGGAGCAGGAAGGGCTGGACTCTGTTGGGCATGGCTGGGACTCTACTGAGCATGCACAGTTCGATTCTTATGGATTTATGTGCTTTGTAAAAGGAGCCTGAAGTTAGGTTGTTGGATAATTATATGCTCCGCAGAGTGCCTTAAAGGGTTGGCTGTAATGGTGAATTAGATAAAACAGGTGCAAAGCCTATGCCTAATTATGAGCCTACAGACTGTACCACAGTTAATTTCAAAGAGAAAACTGCCTTGAGTATAACAGTATCCTTGAACCTTCAGATCTTAAGCTTTTGAAAAATGTTGACTGTGCTTTTTATACAACTCTGTTTTATAAGTTAACAGTATAATGCTTTTCAAAAAACATTATGGAATCAGGAAGTAAAAAAATCTTTAGAAAAGTCCCTCTCCTCCCCCATAAAATTGGAGTACCAAGTCTTACAGAATTCTTAAAGCTGATCTCTAGTGAGAGAAAATGGTCACATATCTGATGACATTCACAGCATTCTACTTGCTTTGCTAATGAGACATCTAACAGTGATGTCATCCACATGCAACAATTTGTTCTGTTTTGGTAATTAAGTTTTTTTTTTAATTACTTTTAAACCTTGAGGACAGAAAATAAGTTCTCTTTCAAAATGTTGCTAAGTGTTGTACAGAAGAATGTTTTTGAACTCTTGAGAGAAAAGGAATGGTGAAAGCAGTCATAGCAGAAATCTCCCAGCACCAGGAAAAAGAGAGGAGAAAGTGCAGTAATGTTTAATGAAAAAGCATCCCACCATTGCCATTATACCCTCATAGGGCTTGCAACAATTAAAACTGCAGCAGATAATCTAGTTGTCCTGACTCTGGTTTCATATCGGCTGATGTACTTGAGTGTTTCAGTGTTTTATTTAATTAATTAAAAATGTGTTACTCGTAACATCCAACAATTCTATGCAAGGTACAGTACAACATACACAATAAAACTGAATTAACATACAACTCTGCAAGGTCATAAAAACAACACATAAAAAAAATTCTCTCAAATAACATCATCTTTCCCAGTTCCCAGAACTGCAATACCTGATGAAAATACATTTGTTCACGAAATACAAGTGTTCACGAAATACAATGTGTTCACGAAAATTCTCTCTCGAATAACTCACCCCCTCTTTACAAAGCCGCACTAGCGTTTTTTAGCACCGGCCGCCGCAGTAACAGCTCTGACGCTCACAGAATTCCTTAAAAATGCTAGCACGGCTTTGTAAAGGAGGATAGTTTTTACCAGCTTCCTAAACTGCAGCACACTAGATGCACCTTTATTTGAAATGGTAATGCTTGCCATAATAACACTCCATGCACAGTCATCATAGAATGATGAAGACTAGAGCGCTTCACAATTTTCATGGATGGCACTTCCAAGCACATCTTGTTCTCAGAGTGTAAAGATCGCGATAGCTGATAAAACTGATAGATAGTTGAATAATTATATGCTCTGCAGAGTGCCTTAAAGCAGGGGTTCCCAACCCTGTCCTGGAGGACCACCAGGCCAGTCGGGTTTTTGGGGATAGCCCTAATGAATAAGCAAGGAGCAGATTTGCATCCATTATATGCAAATCTCTCTCATGCATATTCATTAGGGGCTATCCAAAAACCCGACTGGCCTGGTGGTCCTCCAGGACAGGGTTGGGAACTACTAGCCTTAAAGGGTTGGTTAGAGGGGTGAATGTGATAAAGAAGGTGCAAAACCTGTGCCTACTTTTGAGCCTACAGACCATACAGACCAAAGTTAGTTAGTGTTCTAATGTAATTCGATCAATTAACCTTCACAGTAACGTACAAAATTTGAATCATGCTATTAGTGGGTAGCTCAGGTCACCCTGTCAGTACAAGTAAGGCTTATTCCCTACAGAAGTTCAGTCTAGGCATGTCTGCCCTTAAAATCACTAGAAAATGGAGAAAGAATCTGTTAAATTATGCTATTTTTCATTTTGTTTTTTAACCACTCTGGATTTTTTTCTAAGGCAAAATCCGAGGTTAAATAAAAAAAGTAAAGGCAAAATATATTTAACGGCTTTAATAGAAGTAACTGTGAGCAATTAAACATATCACTCTTCCACATAGTCTTCATGCAAGATGACGCATTTGTAGTATCGTTCAACTAGCTTCTGCGCTCCTGCAGAGAAGAAGTTTTTCAGCTGGTCTTGAGCAGGTGAGCACCGCTTCCTTTATTTCATCACGCTTTGTCTTTTGCTACACCCATGTCTTATCGCCGGTGCCAGTTCTCTCCAGAATGCTCGGATCTTCTTCATACCGTCTCAGAAACTGGGTCACAACCTCCACACACTGTTGTTTTGTGCAGATCAGTAAGCTGTTTGGGAACCCATTGTGCACAGACTTTCATGTATCCCATATCATCATGCATTATGGCAAATTCAGATCCATAGCTGTTATCCAAATTTGCAGTCAATTGAGACACCATTATCAGTCTTCTCTAATCAAGGCATCTGCCCTGCCGATGTGCTCATGTGTGCGCGATGTTGATGAGCAACCAGAATGACCTTCGTTGGTTATACCTGCCCTTCTCGCTTTAAACCTTTTACCCATTTTGTTGATTCATGGTCCTATGTCCATACTGAGTTCAAGTTCAAGTTCAAATTATTTGATATACCGCCAATATAAAACCAAGGATAGAAATCAGCATTTCACAATAAAAATTGGGGTGGTGAAGTAAAAAACATTTAAACTCACTAAAAAAATCCTATTATAATATCAAACAATACTGGAGACATAAGGACAAGACAAAAGGGTAGAATTACAATATTTGAAGGGAGAAAGGCAAAAGGCAAAAACATAAAAGAGAACAGGATAAAAATAATCAGTTAAAAATAATATTCTTGATCAATATCTGATGGTAAAGTTCCATAGGTATCACTCACTCTGTCCCAAAAAAGTGCAGTACTTCATGCTGTTCTTCAAAGGTGCAATCTTGCAATGGAGTGTCCATGTTTCTGACCTCGTGGCTGCCACACAACTACAGGCCGAGTGCTGCACTGTGCATGGACGAACAATCCATCAGACAATGTATGAGTGCATTTCACTAATTCTGTTCCGGTTATTGTGTAATTTAACAATTGCATTTAATTTTTGATTCACTCTTCTGTAATACAAAAAATGAAAATGAGAGGGTTACCTAGATTCAAGATGGCCGCAGCACAGAAGTGCTGAGAGGAACGCATCTGAGCCGCTCACTCAGAACTTTTTTTCTTCCTTTTACGAAGGCCTGTGTGCGCCTTACCTTAACTGAGGCTGAAGAGGAGAGGCAGGAGTGCCGCTAATGCCTCGCGGTGCCCCGAAACGCCGACCTTTGGCAACATAGAAGAGCTATTGCGGCGGATGTAGGGAGCTGCAGCTGCGATGCCAGAAGGTAGCCCACTGAGAGTGCCTGGGCATGGCGAGACCAGTCACTTCTCCAGGGCTGGATACTACGCTCAGCCCCGACGTGAGAGCCCCACCCCTGCAACCCAGAGTTACCATTTCTCCAGGGGAAGAGGAAACCCCAGAAATGGGGGAGGAACTTTTTCCTGAGGCAAGAAGCTTACCACCAGAGAGCTTGGAAAAGACCCTGGTCCAGGGTGTCTCTGCAGAAGAAACCAGGGTAGATTCAGCAACGGGAGGTGAAGACATTCAGTTGGAGCAAAGCAAAGAACTTGATTCCTCTGAGAGTGAGCATTTCTATACTCAGCAAAAACTTTTAATTTTGGACAAGCTTCCACAAGTGACTCTGGAGTCTTTATGGGACTTAATTACAAATTTCACAAAAACTATTAGCTCCAATTTCTAATATGTTGAAGCTAAATTGATTCAACATACTAAGGAGCTTAAGGCTTTAAAAGAAGAACTGACTGTTTCAAAATCCTTAGCTCAAAAACTTGACCAGGATTTATCATCTACTAAACAAGTGCAACACTCCCTAGTTAAGGATAATGTGAGTCTTAGGAAGAAATTAGAATCACTTGAGAATAATGCACGGAACAATAATTTGAGATTAATTAATTTTCCAAGATTAGCAATGGTAACTCCTAGGGAAATGCTTAGAAGATACCTGGTTGAAATTCTGCAAGATCCAGAGGAAAATCTCCCACCTTTTTCCCAAGTGTATTATTTGCCTAATAAATAAGGGAGTCAATTACAGAAAAAAATTACTGATCAAGCACCATTAAATGTATCAGAAATCTTGGAAACATCAGATCGAGACATTGCTATACCATCTACGATGATAATAACAGTAGCTCTTTCTATTGATACAATGTGGTTGTTGAGGCTTTTCTTTAAAAACAAATAGAAAGAATTTCATGGATGTAAAATTCAAATGTTTCCAGATCTTTCAAGAGAAACTCAAAAGCGTCGTAGAGAATTTCTTCTTTTGAGACCAGGGGTCACCTCATTGGGGGCAACATTTTATTTAAGACATCCTTGCAAGTGTATTATTTGCCACCGCTCAGTTAAATACATTTTCTTTGAACCTCAACAATTAAGCGCTTTTTTGGCAATGTCCCGACTGGATGAAGGAAAATGAAGTGCTCAATAGTTAATGAAGCCGCTCCTACCCCAGTACTATCTGTATCTTATCTTGCTATTATGTTGTATTTTTTCCTTTATTTCTTCGCCTATCTGTAATCTTGGAATCCCAGATTGAGGACTTGAGCGAGTTAGTAAATGGGTTTTTATTTATTTTTGCAATTGTACTAAGGTGTAATGTGTTTTACACTTTATGAAGTTGTATTCTTACTATCTCACTTTCTGTACAAGTGTATTACTTGGTATGCAATAATGAAAAGTTATAAATAAATTAAAAAAAAAAAGAAAAAATGAGCCTTGAGCCTCTGCTTAGTACTGTTTATATTTAACCTGCCCTGATTATCAATGTTGCAGAACCAGCCATACGTCTGATGGATGGAGAAAGCACCAAAGAGGGGAGAGTAGAAGTTTTCCTGAATGGAGAGTGGGGTAGTGTCTGCGATGATGGATGGACTGACACAAATGCAGTTGTGGTTTGCAGACAGCTTGGATACAGGTAGAGTATTAATACTTTGAACTTTGCAGTAGAAAGCTGGGCAGGAACCTCTGAGAGTCTCTCATTTCAGGTTCAGTGATGCATTCAAAATTAACAGTACAACCCTTTACAGAAAGGGGTGTCAAAGTCCCTCCTCGAGGGCTACAATCCAGTCGGGTTTTCAGGATTTCCCCAATGAATATGCACGAGATCTATTAGCATACAATGAAAGCAGTGCATGCAAATAAATCTCATGCATATTCATTGGGAAATCCTGAAAACCTGACTGGATTGCGGCCCTCGAGGAGGGACTTTGACATCCCTGCTTTAGAGGGTGACCAAAACTTTTTTTTTTTCTCATTTTGGGCCAAAGCCGAATCTGTGTCCAAACTTCGCTGCTTGGTTCAGCTGAAACTGAAGCTGAAGCTAAAATTGTCTGCTATGGCATATTGGGTTGTATCAATAGAAGTTTCGTCAGCCGAAAGCCTGAAGTCATAATGCCGTTGTACAGGGCCATGGTGAGACCTCATCTGGAGTACTGTGTGCAATTCTGGAGGCCACATTACAGTAAAGATGTGCGCAGAATTGAATCGGTTCAGCGGACAGCCACCAGGATGATCTCGGGCCTCAAAGGTCTCTCGTACGAAGAGAGACTGAACAAATTGCAGCTCTACACTCTCGAGGAACGTAGGGAGAGGGAAGACATGATCGAAACATTTAAGTACCTCACGGGACGTGTCGAAGTGGAAGATGATATTTTCTTTCTCAAGGGACCCTCGGCCACAAGAGGGCACCCGCTCAAACTCAGGGGCGGAAAATTTCATGGCGACACCAGAAAGTATTTCTTCACAGAGAGAGTGGTTGAATCATTGGAACAAGCTTCCAGTGCAGGTGATCAAGGCAGACAGCGTGCCAGACTTTAAGAATAAATGGGATACCCATGTGGGATCCCTACGAGGGTCAAGATAAGGAAATTGGGTCATTAGGGCATAGACAGGGGGTGGGTAAGCAGAGTGGGCAGACTTGATGGGCTGTAGCCCTTTTCTGCCGTCATCTTCTATGTTTCTATGTTTCTGTGGCATGGCACAGCACAGTCTACTTTGGCCCTTTCCCCATAACAGGGGTAGTTCCCCACCTGGACCCTTCCTCCCACTCATAGCCCCCCTCCCCTCGGGTCTATCTTATGAGTCCTGGTGATCTAGTGTTGTAGCCAGGACAGGAGCTGACTGGAGATCACAACAGCCATTTTGATGGCAGAGACAACATGGGCAGGAGAGACAGGAGACTGCTCCTTTCCCAACTACACCAAAAGATCACCAGAGCATCCAAAGGTAGGCCTGGGGGGAAGGACATATGAGAGGGTCTGAGGGGAGGGCATGGAGAGTGTTTCTGTTCAGGGAGGAAGGGTAGTAGGGCTGCTCCTGTTTGGGGAGGAGGGGGGGGGGGAGGAAGAGAGACAAGGTGTTCAATGGGAGAGAGAGAGTAGAGCACTATGGCGACACTGCACTGACTTTTCATTTCAGCTGAAAGTACACTGACATTGTCAGCTGAAACATGGTCCAAATACCAATTTGGGGTCAGTTTCCGCATCAAAACCAGAACCAAAACTGAAATTCAGTTGGCCTCTGCCACCAATCAATAAACATATAAGTGGTTTACAATAATACAGAGGGGCTAAATGGACTTAACATTTGCTAGAACAGCAGGAAAGGTGTGGTATAAAAGACTCAAAACATCTCTCTAAAAGAGAGATTTTTATCCTGAAAAAATGACCTCACAATACCTTTGAACATGTCCTTCTTTCCTAATGGGGAACATATTTACATAAACACTCCCTGCCTCCGTAAAGCTTAGCAAGGAACAGGACTATCCCTGAAGTCATGAATAAATAAAGAACCATCAGAGCCAAATTAATTTCTGAGGTACTAATAAGACCAGGAAAACTTTAGTGATAGGTCACACAGAGATGACAGTTATTTGATATAAGAGTTTTGTGGCTTCTTTTTTGGCCAAAATCTGCATTATAACTCTTTACCTTTAGGT
Organism: Geotrypetes seraphini; assembly: GCF_902459505.1. NCBI lineage: Eukaryota > Metazoa > Chordata > Amphibia > Gymnophiona > Dermophiidae > Geotrypetes > Geotrypetes seraphini. The sequence goes on from NC_047087.1 coordinate 201,327,985, forward strand.
TGAGATTAAGAACATGTATAATAAGGAGCGTTAAACATCTGCCACCTGACGCCACTGAGGATGTCAAACCAATGGACAACCAATTTCAGACTGAAACTAAATTCAGAAAAGACAAAAATCTTTCTAGCAAGTCCAAACGATAAAATAACAGCACAATCACTTCATTTAAACAATCATGATTACCCAATTTCAAAAACGATCAAAATTTTAGGAGTCACTTTAGACTCCCACCTAACAATGGTAAAACACACAAATTTAGTGGTAAAAAAATGCTTTTTTGCCCTATGGAAATTAAAAACCATTAAAAATTATTTCGACCCTCCATACTTTAGACTACTGATGCAAGCACTGATATTATCTATACTGGACTACTGCAACATAGTGTACCTGGGAGCACAAAAGAAACTATTGAAAAAACTGAGAATAGTGCAAAACATGGCTGTCCGCCTGATATTCGGGCTGAGGAAAAATGATCACGTCAGTCCCTACTACCAATTACTGCACTGGCTGCCAGTAGAAGCACAAATAATATTTGTTCTCCTGTATTTGTTTTAAATTGGTCTGGGGGCTGACCCCTAACTACCTGTTACCTCATTTTGCGCTACTAAACCCTACCAGGATAACTAGGAACTGCAATTTATTTACCTACCCCAGAATCATTAGCTGTAAATATAGGTCTTTTTTGGATAGGATGCTAGCATTCCAAGCAAATAAACAACAATCCTGGTTGAGCATTTACATAAATGGAACCATGCAATCTTACAGCGTATTTCGTAAAGGGATTAAGACTGCACTATTTGATAAATTCATTTCTTAAATGAAGTCTCATTTTAACAATACTTTTAACCTGCTGTACTTTGATAACATGCTGTACTTCCATTCCCAATACTTTGTACTTCGCTGATTGACCAGCTTCTCTTCTGTGTAAACTGTCTAGAAGTCAATTGACTGTTGGCGGTATAGAAGAATAAAGTTATTATTATTATTAGGATACTAATCCTCTTAATATCCTATTTCTTTGGTTTGTCATTGATTTTTGGCATATGTGGACTTTGATTTACCTTTCTTCCTAATAAATTTCTCAGAGGATAAAGATGGCGGCATTTTGTGGTGATTTGACTACAGTAATGTTCTTTTCTCTTACCAATTTCTCTTAAATTTCAGTGGCCCAGCCAAAGCAAGGACAATGGCATATTTTGGGGAAGGCCAAGGACCAATCCATCTAGACAATGTGGAGTGTAATGGCACAGAGAACACTCTGAAGGAGTGTATGAAGCAGGACAGTGGGTTACACAACTGTTGGCACAGTGAGGATGCTGGAGTGATATGTGACTTTATGGAAGAAAAATCCCATGGTGTCAGACATACAGGTAGAAAAAGTACAGAAATACTGTCTTATTGCCTATAATAATTCTAGCAGAAGACAGTCTTTCCAAAGAGTTCTTTGTGATTGGAAAAAATGGGACTGGAGGACTTGAGAGATTTGTCATAGCCTCTGTCCCTACTTGGGGGGTGGGGCTATGACCCTTCTCCTTTGGGGATGCCAAATCTTGCCAGTCAAAAATGTTGCTGCAGCGGCACTTAATTTGCTTAGGCATGCTTGGGCCAGGGCAGGATTAATTCGTCGAGGGCCCCTAGGCACACAAGTACACTGTGCCCCGCCGCCCTGCCCCTCCCCACCATGCGCCCAGGCGGAAACAGGAAGCTGTGTCGGAGGGAAGCTTTGGCCAAGCAGCACCTCTTACACAATTACAGTTCCCGTTGCCTTTCTTACCCACGTTGCTTGCTTGTCTTACTTTCCATTGATGGGGGGGGGGGGGGGGGCGCATTGCCGATCGGGATGGGGCCCGCATTGCCGATCGGGGGGGCCTATGTTGCCGATCAGGGGGGGGGCCCACGTTGCCAATCAATGCTGGAGGGGCCCATTGCAGTTTGGAAAAAACAATGTTGATGCCCTCCTTCATCGGGCCCCCCTGACCATTTCGGGCCCTAGGCAAGTGCCTAATTGGCCTATTGGTTAATCCTGCCCTGGCTTTGGCTATTAATGCTGGCTCTCCTGCACATGCTGAAGTGCGCCTGAGCAAATTTTATGCTGCTGTAGGCATGAGCTAGGAGGGAGATGTCTTTGGCAAGAGGGGCTTGGCATCTCAGCCACCAAAGGTAATATTTTATCGGGGAGGGAGGAGGGAAGTCCATTTATGGACTTTTGGCTATACCCATACTCCACACATGTCTTGTGAAATGAGTTTCCCTCTTTCCACCACCTTCCAATACGCTGAAACAAAATAAGGCAAGGCTTACTTCTTGCTCTGAATTCCATACCACCCTCAACCCAAACATTAACAGGGAAATTCTCTAATTGGCGCCTACACTTAGGTGCCAGTAGGTGCCCTACCAACATCTAAGTTAATTAGCAAACATCGTTTGAAACAGCAATAAATGTAAATTTAAAGTCCCTACTGGCACCTAAACAAAAGACACCGGAATCAACGACACCGGAGGCGTCTACCAGTGCATAACGCCACTATAGGCATGGCTAACTCTGGAAGTGGAGTTAGGTGCTGGTAGGTGCCTTGGAGGTGCTATTTACATCAAAGATATGTGCGGGAAATGTAGTCCTAGAAAACCTTGGCCTACATTTCCAGCGCCTATCTTTGCCAGGAGATCCCAACAGTTGGTAGGAAGACAATTGGTAGAATCTTCCTACCAATTTTCATCCTACCAATTGTCCTACCTTGTCAGAAATGCAAAAATTAAAAATCTAAACATTCCAGGGCTTGCCATCAGCTGATCATGCAGGGGAAATCTCTGATCAGCTGAGGACTATCTGAAACCGTGGCTATGGGGAGTCCTGCCTGCTTAGCTGATTAGGGATTCCCCTGCTGTAATCAGCTGAACCGTCAGGGAGATCCCCCATTTCCTCTCTCCCTCCTACTCACCGATCCCCCCAGCCCCTCTCCAAAGATAGCCCCCTCTTGCCGAGCCCGACACACCACATATACCCCAACACCCCTCCATACCCCCATGACATCTCCAGCCCCCCTCCCAACACCTCACACATACTTCCCATACCCTTCCACATACCTCGTACCTTTGGATGAAACATCGACAGGAGGAATGCCCACTCCCTCCTTCAGATAGAGCCACCTCTTCAAAATGGTTGCCCTTCCGCCTCCCAGTGCATCTTGGAATGCACCAGGAAGGGCCTAAGGTCCTAAGCCAATCAGGGCATTAGGCCTCTGAGATTTCTGTAACCCTTCCAAAAATACTCTGATGTCTGGCCATTGCAATACTGCTCCTCTGCTGCAATCACCTCTGAATCACTTGAAAATTGTCACCTTTTCAAATTCTTTTTAAGGATTTGAAACAGAATATAGTCAAATGGAGCAAGATATGGTGAATAGGCCTCCTTTAATCAGCACAGCAAGCTACAATAGTATTCTGCATTAATTGTTTGGCCCTTTGGAAGATAATCAGTCATTTCAACACTTTCCTGATCCCAAAACACTATGGCCTTGACCTTTCCTGCTGACTTTTGGGTCTTGAATTTCCTTGACCTTGGAGAACCTGAGTGCTGCCATTGCATGGACTGTTGTTTTGTCTCAGGGTCATAGTAGTGTAACTATATTTCATCAATAGTAAATAGTCATTTCCAAAAGTTGGCACCAATTTGCTGAAAATGCTGTAAAATCAACTTGCAATTGTTCACTTGACATCGTTTCTCATCAACATTCAAACATTGGGGCACCCATTTGGCTGACAGCTTCTGCATACCCAGCTGCTCGTGGATTATGCACCCAACATATTCCCTGGATATCTGTAGAGTCTCAGCAATTGTTTTAGCCGATATTTGCTGAACCACCAAAATCAGATCATGAACATAGTCAACAATTTCAGGAGCAGACACTGTTTGAGGCCTCCCAGACCTTGCTGCATCTTAGGTCTCGAAATCTCCACACTGAAAGATGGCACATCTTCACTATGGAATATGATGGGCATTTGTCACTCAATGTTTGCATCATATATTCATATATTTCCTTTGGAGTTTTCTTTGGCAGGAATAGGAACTTCATGATGGCTCGGCGCTCCAAACTTGAAAATTCCACACTTTTCCTTGACATGGTTCAATCAATGATCTGAAACAATATCAAAACATAGCAATACGATGCTGCAAATTGGTCCTTTGCAAAATAAAATAACACTCTTTTTAGCTACAGTGACAAAATAATGCTCAGAATTGAGGAAGTTGGTTGGGCTGAGAACTTTACAGCACCCCCTCGTAACTTGTAACAAGACTACCTGCAAAGTGCTAATATTCAGCAGCCAACTTACTGATTATTAATGGTTGCCAGCTAAATGTTATTTAACTAGCCAGGAGCCATTCCTAGCTAGTTAAATAGCATTGAATATCGGGAGGCAAGACATTTATACTGTTATACCTTTAAATTTCATAAATATACTTTTTGAAAATTAGTTTGCATTACTCCTTGCATCCATGTCCCTTTTTCTGATTGCCCCTCTGCACTTGGATCTGTAACTCTTTATCAGCTCTGCACCTGCATATATTTAGCAATGATATAGAAAAGTTAAGAAGTAAATGATAAATGACTCGAGCTTAAGCGCATTCTGACACCTTGTCTGGCTCCCTCCCACAAAGGGGTTCTCCTCCTGCTGGCAGGCATAGATGACAGCACCAATGATCATTCTGTTTCAACTCATATCCCACTTGATTGTTCTCTTATCCTTCTAGTCCCTTTTTGCTTATTCTGTCACCCCCCCCCCCCGTCCCACCTTTGTCATTTTTTCATACCCTAAGCTGCACTTACCCATTCTCACCTTCATAACCGCTCCTTGCAAACAGAATATTATAAATTATCAGGAAAGGGATGGAAAACAAGGATGAAAATATTATAATGCCCTTGTGTCATTCTATGGTACAGCTGCACCTCAAATACTGTGTGCAATTCTGGTCGCTGTATCTCAAAAAAGATATAATGGAATTAGAAAAGGTACAGAGAAGGGCAATGAAAATAATAAAAAGGATGGGACGACTTCCTTATGAGGAAAGGCTAAAGAAGCTAGGGCTCTTCAGCATCGAGAAGAGATGGCTCAGGGGTGATATGATAGAGGTCTATAAAATACTGAGTAGCATAGAAAGGGTAGATGTCAATCGCTTGTTTACTCTTTCCAAAAATACTAGGACTAGGGGGCATGTGATGAAGCCACTAAGTAGTAGATTTAAAACAAACCAGAGAAAATATTTCTTCACACAATTAAACTCTGGAATTCGTTGCTGGAGAATCTGGTTAGCTTAGCAGGGTTTTAAAAAGGTTTGGATAAATTCCTAAAAGGGAAGTCCATGGACCATTGTTTGTTTGTTTGTTTTTTTAAATTCTTTATTCATTTTTAAATCTTACATCAAATGTACAAATAATAAAACATATGAATTAAATACATCACTTGTATTTCAAAAATGGGCCATTGTTGAGATGGCTTAGGGGAATCTACTACTTATTGCTAGGATAAGCAGCATAAAATCTCTTTTAGTACTTGAGATCTAGTTAGGTACTTCAGACAGGATACTGGACTTGATGGACCTTCAGTCTGTCCCAGTTTGGCAATTCTTATGTTCTTATGTTTCTCATTCTTTCATTACTGATAATCCTACATGTGTCCTCCACCCCTTCCCCTTCCCTAAGGTTAGACAGCACCATTTTGTATTTCAGGATATCCACAATAAATATTAGTACATGAATGCGAGTTGTATACAATGGAGGCAGTCTATGTAAATAAACTTCATGTTTTCATTGTGGATATCCTGAAAACCTGACTGGTAAGGGGGTACTCCAAGACCGACTTGGGAAATACTGCTGTAGAGAATTCAGCCTGGCTGCATGTTTCAGGGCCCTGAAGTCTATAACCTATTTCCTTGGTTCTTTCACTGAATGCTTTGAAAAGTATGGCTTCTTGAGCAATTGCATCTTGTTTTTGTCTGCGTAAAGTGCTTTTTAGGTAACACTGGCTAGTTTTGTCTTTTAGATGCAGTGTCTCCTGTGTGTGGGCTTCGTCTCTTGCATCATCGCAAGAAGAGAATCATTGGGGGAATCAAATCAATAAGGTAAGACGAGTAACCTCTGAGGCATAGAGGGCAGTCCTTGTGACCATGGGCACTGCTCATTTGCCCTGTTCTGGTGCTGTCTCACCTTTGAAAAGTAAATGTCATGACTATCTCTGACTGCTGCTTTGGATTTACAGTGTTTCCAAATAATCTCTTTGTCCAGTTGGTACCCTGACTAATGAACTCTCCAGTAAGCTACAAGGTACATTATGGCATAGGTGTTGGAACAGGGGGTGTCACAAGGGCCATGGTCTCCCCCCCAAAATTGATGGTAGGACCTCTTGTGCAGTTCACAGCTCCCTGCTGGGTTCCAAAGCCCCCATCACCTTATAAACTGCAAGGAGGGTGCTGGCCCGGCAAAGATTCTCCAGCACTGCTGGGCTTCTTCTCTGCATTGTCCTATTGCCACAGTCCACCTCTACTGTGAAGAAACTTTCTGTTTCTGGTTGGGTGGACTGTGGCAGAGGAAGCCGTGGGCAGCGCCAGAAAATCGCTCCTGCACCAGCGATCTCCTTGTAGTTTTCAAGGTGAGGGGGGCTTCAGAACCGGGTGGGTAGGTCATTCGGTAGAAAGGGAGGGTGAGGAGGGAGGGAAGAAGGCAGATATGCTGAATGGGAGGAGCAGAAAGGAGAGGAATGGGGGATACATGGATTGAGGGGAGGGGAAGGGAAGAGAAGGGGAAAGATGGTGCACATGGATGGATGGAGGGAAGTGGAAGAGGAGGGAAGAGAGTGCACATGGATGGTGGGGAGGGAAAGAGGAGGGAAGAGAGAGAGGAGATGGTGTATATGGATGGAGGGGCGGGGAAGAAAAGAGATGGAAGAGATGGTGCACATGGATGAAGGAGAGAGGAAGAAATGGAAAGGTATATAGATTTGAGATGGAGGCAGAAAAACAGAAGAAAACTGAATATGAAAATCAGTGCCAAAGATGGATGTAGTGCAAAAGGTGAAGGAGAAGAAAGAAACAGCAAATGCATAAGGAGGCCTTGGAAACAGAATTAAGAGCACTTGGAGGGGCATAATCAAAACATATGTCTAAGTCCGATTGGTCGTATGGTGCTAGACGCCCAAAGTCAGCAGCGGGAAAATGCCATTCTCGAAAAATAAGTTCAGAATATTTTTTCCTGAAAATTGTCTATCTGGACGTCCAGGCTGTTGTTCTTCCAGAACATCAGTACATCTATCTTTATATCACATTTTCACCTAAAATTTTGTCCAAGTCCCAAACGTCCAGAGCAAGACCATTTAGGCATGGGAGGGGCCAATCTTGTAATGGACTGACGACCCAGACATGGCAACAGAGCAATGGGGCACCTCAGATGGCACTGCTGTGAACTTCACAAAAAGGGTGCTAGATAAACATCTCACTAGAACTCCCTTATAGGTTATGGTGAGCCCCCCAAAACCCACTATACCCACCTATCTACAACCCCAATAGCCCTTATAGCTGCAGGTGGCACCTATATGGCAGAAGAGTAGGGTTGGGGGGGGGGGGGTGCAGATGTTCCACCATAAATGAAGTGGTTAGAGTGGCTTATGTACCTGGGTCCTCCTCTCTATGGTTCACTAACCCACCCCTCAGGCTATTTAAGATACCTCTGTGCAACTCTACTAGGCTTTCCTATACCAGGTGCTGATGTCCTGGAGACAGGTATGTACGTTTTTATTCTGATCTTTGTGGGTGTGTGACGGGGTCAGTGAACACTGGGGGAGTGTGTGGGGGTATTTACTTTGTCTCTGCAGTGGTTATCTGGTCACTTTGGATACCTTTTTAGCACTTATACCTGTGTTTACATCGTCTAACTCACAACGTGTAAGTTTCATCCAGGATGTCTAGTAAAACCTTCAATTATCCCTGCAGCATAACTAAGTCTAGGTTGACCCACATCTTGCCCATAAACTGCCCTAACCACAAATCCAGATACACCTATTTTAGCTCTGGGCACACAACGGGATTCAGAGGCCTACAAAGTTCCGCAACATGTCCAGAAAATTGGTTTGATTATGCATTTGAATGACCTGTCTTTTAGGTCATCCAAGTTCCGACTTGGGCAGGTTTTTAGACGTGTTTAAGTTTTGATTATGAGCCCCAAAGGGAACACGCTGATCAGAAAAAGATTGCCAGATAACAAAGGTAGGAAAAATGTTTTTATTTTCAATTTAGTGATTGAAATATGTCAACTTTGAAAATTTACATCTGTTGTTTTTATACTTTGAACTGTTCAGGAAGGAAATGCATTTCTTTTTATTTTTTTTGTGGTGTACTCAGTGCAGAGTCTGGCATATTAGGGTTTCATTTATGTAAAATAGTAACTTTAGTTTGTGGGTTTGTATTTGAAAAGGGTTTTTTTCTGTTTTCTGCATATGTGACTGAGGCCAGGTGTTCTGGTGGGGATGGAAGTCCAGAAACTTTGGTTGATAACATGGCCCCAAGTAGGAAGATATTTATCGGTTGTCCTTCAGCTTTTTTGGACTTGAAACAGCTCCAACTTAAAAATTAACGAAGACTACTGTCCTACCGCCTACTGTATTATTGCATTGATTTGTGTTGAGAGTGGACATTGAAGAACTCACAACACTTCACAGTTTGTGCAATGTATGTTGTTTAGTAAGATTAAATAGTTAACAAAAAAAAGGAAACAGGATAATGTGCTAGATGAACCATTGGTCTGACCAAGTAGTGCTATTCTTATGCTCTTTGCAGAATTTTATATTACTTAGTGGCATGCCAAGAGGGGAGGCGCTCCTGGCATTGGAGTCATGGTCCGGGAACTTCCCATGCCGGCAGTGCCGATGTTGGGGCCTTCCTTTCTGCCGAATCCTGCCTTTGCGGAAGCAGGAAGTAGGCAGGATCTGGCAGAGCAGGCTGTTTGTGGTCTACTCCGCCAGGGCCTTCCTGTGCCGTGGCACTGATGAAGCGGCAGAGAGAAGAGCATGCCTGTATTCTCCCTTTCACATATGCTGCCGATGCACAGTATCCATGGGGCTTTGCATCTTCTTTTTTAGTGGATTGATTGTATAAGGAAAATAACGTGTGTAGGTTAAAAATACAGGGCATGCGTTTTCTTTTTGATCCTACCCAAACACACCCACAGCTTTACCACCCCTAAAATCGGCTGGAAGTATATGCATTATGAAAACCTGCCTGTATTTCTAGCATTGAGGATACTTTTTAGAAAGCAAATTTACCTGCATTAATGGATCTTAAAATTGTCCTATGAACTTTGAAATTTTATTCAGACATGTTCAGCAGAAAGCCATAATGGGCATGATAATTTTTTAAATTCTGGGGAAAAGATTTGGGGATTTAAACTCATCAATATATTTGAGGTGTTGCTGGGGGGGGGTATATTCTTCTGAATTACATTTAGGGCTCCTTTTATCAAGCCGCGCTAGCGATCCAACGCACATAATAGCGCGCATTAAACCGCTAGCAGCTACCGCCTCCTCTTGAGCAGGCGGTAGTTTTTTCATCACGCGCTAACCCCCACGCGGCTGAAAGTCACGCTTGCTAACTCCGCTAGCGCAGCTTGATAAAAGGAGCCCTAAAAGATAATGATTAATTAAGGGAAAAAAACTACGCTTCAAGGAAGTATGGTCTTCTGCCCTCCAATCAACTGTATAACAGTGTATATTGCTTTACTGTTTAATGGTCATTAAGAAAAGAAGAGAGAGGAAGATCTATTGTTACTGAATGTAACTTGCTTTCTGCTACAATCTATAATAACAAAACGCTAAGTGTGCAAGCGCACTCGCGCCGCGTGTTCCCTGAGATCTGATCTGTCGGGATGTGGCGGCATGAGTGCGCATGCGCGCTTCCAGGACGCGCGGATAGCGGCTGCCGGGAGGAGGGCTGTCGGCGGAGGGCAGACGCCGAATCCCCCCTCCCCGGGACGAACCGAGAAACGGAGCGGCCCGGCCTCTGCGACAGACCTGAGGAGCCCAGCAACTTTCCGCCCCGGCTCTTGCGCTGACCCTGCCGCCCGGGACCCGAGTCCTTTGCTGTCCCCCCCTTCCCTTCCCTTCCCGTGGTCCCGACTACGAACCTGGCGATTCCAGCAGCGTGTACAGCAGTCTTCACACGCTGCTTCGGGCCCTTCTACTGCCCTGATTTGCTCTGCCATGTCCTCTGATGATGTCATCAGGGACGTGCCAGAGTAAATCAGGGCAGTAGAAGGGCCTGAAGCAGCGTGTGAAGACTGCTGCACACGCTGCTGGAATCGCCAGGTTCGTAGTCGGGACCGCGGGAAAGGAAGGGGGGGGGCGGTAAGGGACTAAGGGAGCCGGACAGACCGCGGGAAGGGAAAGGGGAGTAGAGGAAACCCTACTGCTGCTGCACATGGAAGTGGTGTGGGGGGAGGGAATGCTGCTTTGGCTGCTGCACAGGGAAGTGGTGGGAGAGAAATGCTGCTGCATAGGAGGCAGGGAGAGAGACAGATAGATAGAAAGACAGATAGACAGCGGGAGGAAGGGAGACAGAAAGAAAAGAAGAAAGACACAGGGGCAGGGAGATACACAGAAAGATAGACAGACAAAGGGGGCCAGGGCCAGGGCCAGAGACAGACAGAAAGACAGCGGGAGGGAGAGAGAGACAGAAATAAAGTCAGACAGACATATATTCTAGCACCCGTTAATGTAACGGGCTAAAATACTAGTTAAAAATAAAATAAGTGAGTTAAATCCAAATAAATAAGGGGTCCTTTTACTAAGGCACGCTTGCCGTATTAGTGCTAGACTATAATGGACGCATTAGCGTTTAGCATGTGCTAATATTTAGCGAGCGCTAAAACGGCTAGCATGCCTTAGTAAAAGGACCCCTAAATAAGTAAATAATTAAATACAATAATATGAAAGCAATTAGAATTCCTGGTTTGATGACTTCCATACATCTTTTGCTCTTTCAGAGGTGGATGGCCATGGCAAGCCTCTCTGCGCCTCAAGGGATTCTATAAAGAAACTCGGTTACTGTGTGGAGCAACTTTGATTAGTAGTTGTTGGGTTCTGACAGCTGCTCATTGCTTCAAAAGGTAAAGTAGGGATTATCTCAGATGTGTCACATGTAGGGGGAATTTTCAATAGGATGTCTAAGTCTGACTTTGGACATCTTGTGGGAAACATCCAAAGTCAGAGGCAGAGAAACAGCCATTTTCAAAACTAGCAACACCGTAAGATGTCCAAATTTTTTTAAAATTATCTACCTAAACATCTTGGCCACCAGGGTGGCCAACCTTTGAAAATTCAAGTTTGTTCTCCATTTTCGACCACAAATCCGTCCAGGTTCAAAATATCCTAATCTAGACCATTTGGATGTGGAAGGGCCAGCATTGCAATGGACTGACCACATAGACATACCAAAAGAGCAGGGAGGCACCTTAGAGAGCATTGCTGTAAATCTCATATAAAGGGTGCCAGAAGTACATCTCATTATAACCCCTTTATAAGGTTTGGTGAGTTCTCCAAAATTCCTCCCAAACCTCTAGCATCCCAATAGCACTTACGGCTGCAGGTAGTATCTATATGGCAGTAGTATAGTTGGATTTTGGTGGGTTCACACTTTCCACCATAAATGTAGTGGTTAGAATGGCCTATTGGCCTGGGTCCTCCTTTCTATGGCTCACTAGCCCACCCACCAGGCTACTTAAGACACCTGTGTGCTGCTCTACTAGGCTTTCCCATACCAGATGCCACTGTTTTAAAGACAGGTATGTACAGATTTTTTGGGCGGTGGGAAGGGCTCAGTGACCACTGGGTGAGTGTGGAAGGGGTCATAACTTAATCCCTCCAGTGGTCATCTGGTTAGTTTGGGTACCATTTTGACACTTAGATGCTTTTAAAACTGGTCTAGCTCACAATGTCTAAGTCCCATCCAGGACATCTTGGGAAAGGTTTGATAAAATGTCCAAATCTAAGCCCACTGAAAGCCTGCCCATAACACACCTCCAACACAGCCCCTTTAGTTTTGAACCCACAGCAGCTAGGACACCTCGCAAGATGTCCAGGTAAACCGTTTCAGAAATTGGCACTTGAATGTTTTGGTAAGAAAAATATCCAAGTGCCAATTTATGCCATTTTTTTAGATGTCGTGGAGAGGCATTTTCGATAGGACATCTAAGTCTAATTTTAATGTTTTGGAAAAAACATCCAGAAATCCAGTAGAGAAAATAGCCATTTTCAAAACAGCCAGATGTCTATCTTTTATTTTTGAAAATGACCTATGTAGACATTTTGGTCCTTAATATTTCTATCTTTTTTAGCCATTTTCAAAAATAAAAATGTCCACATGAAAAACACACAAAAGCAAGTTTTGCAGATGTACCCAGCTACCTTGTCTGATCACAGCAGAGGAATCCCCATCAGCTGAGCCTGTTTCAGGGATTCCTGCTGGCTCAGCTGATGGGGATTCCTTCTACCAGGATCAGCTGAACTGGCAGTGAGATTCCTCTCTCCCTCCCTCACAGTCCCAGATCCCCTCCAGTACGCTTCCAAATTAACCAAATAAAGTGCCGCAGGCAGGAGGGGATATTTTGTGGAGAATCTGAGCTGTCAAGCCTTACTTTCCTGTCAGTGCCTGAGCCGATCAATGCTCAAGCATTGACAGGAAAGTAAGGCTACCGCAGCTCAGACCCTGCTGTTAAAGTTTACAAGGGAAACAACACATTTCTTTGCTGTGCAATACACGGAATGCTCATTATAGTACTAATGAGCTACTTGTAATGAATTATCATAGGATTCTCAGTGGCTGCTACGACAATCGGTAGCAGCCACGGACAGCCTTTTTGTACATATACAGTACCGCTTTCCAATGCCAGTAAGAGTGCTTTAATGCAGGGATCTCAAAGTCCCTCCTTGAGGGCCGCAATCCAATTGGATTTTCAGGATTTCCCCAATGAATATGCATTGAAAGCAGTGCATGCACATAGTTCTCATGCATATTCATTAGGGAAATCCTGAAAACTCAACTGGATTGCGGCCCTCAAGGAGGGACTTTGAGACCCCTGCTTTAATGGCTCTTACTGGCATGGAAAGCTTTTGAGCATCGGGGCTTTGATTTGTTATTTAATCGTTGTAATTGGATTAAAGTCATTCTTTTGTACATATCATAGTTTTACCAGATGTCCGGATTTCTCCAGACATGTCCTCTTTTTGAGGACTCTGTCAGAAATCCAGGTGGATTTTCAATTTAAGAACTTTTGTCTGGGAAAACCGGACATCTAGAAACCCTACAGTAGCTCAACCTATCAGGAGTCCTCCTCCCTCCCCCACGCACACCTATCCAGAGTCCTGTTGCCTCTCCAACCCCCCCCCCCCCATCCATGCCGCGCACCTATCCGTGGTCCTACTCCCTCTCCAGCCCCTCCCCCCCAAGGGGTCCTGTGCTTGTTCACCCAGTGCTTATGTAACTCTTCAGCCATTGTTAGTGAACTAAACATGCTGCCTTTGATGATCAGGAAGCTTTCTGCCGAGAAAAGATTTTGGCTCGCTGAAAATGGCATGTTACTCCTAAGTCATTCAAATGTGCTATATGTCTTAGAAGAATGTCGGCTCAGAGAAATGGAACAAAAAGTAAAGCAACATTATTATGTCTCAGAGATTGAACATATGAAAATCAATGAATGCAATGATTGGTGAACTACGCGAGGTGGGTTAACACCCCCATTAGAGTTCCATTTCTCTGAGCCGACAAGAATATCTCTGTTTATTCTTCTTTTTTTTTAAACTAAATCTTTATTCATTTTCAATCTTACATCAAGTGTACAAACATCAAAACAATAAAATTAAATATATCACTTGACAATCATTCTAATTTATCTTATAATACATAAAATTACCACCCTCCCCTCCCATCATTCCCTCTATTATTTCCCAATATGAATACTAATACAGTATATAAAATCTCCCCCCTCCTAAAATTAGACGGTGTATATTTCAATAGAAAATGGTATCTACTAATTACAATATATAAGACATATAGCACATTTGAATTACATAGAAGTAAGTTGTGTGCATATCTATATTCAGTATACATTTTGAGTTACAGTACCCTGTGTAATTATAATTCAAAAAGATGGATATAGGGCAGAAAATTAAAGAGAGAAAAATAGCAATTGAATAAGGCGGCCATGGAAACAGTTAAGAGCACAGATGAAACCAGAGACTGGGAAAAGATGAGTAGAAACATAAAATCACCAGACAACAAAGGTAGTTAAAGTGATTTTATTTTCAATTTAGTGGTTGAAATGTATGAGTTTTCAGAATTTACATCTGTTGTCTATATTTTGCACTGTTCAGAAAAAATGTATTTCTTTCTATTTCTCTGGTGTTGTAATGCATGTAGAGCAGAGGTGTCAAAGTCCCTCCTCAAGGGCCGCAATCCAGTCGGGTTTTCAGTATTTCCCCAATGAATATGCATGAGATCTATTAGCATGCAATGAAAGTAGTGCATGCAAATAGATCTTGTGCATATTCATTGGGGAAATCCTGAAAACCCGACCGGATTGCAGCCCTCGAGGAGGGACTTTGACACTCCTGATGTAGAGCCTGGCATCTTAGGGTTTCGTTTGTGTATATTAGGACTTTTAGTTTGTGGTCCTGTATTTGCATAGGGTTTATCTGTGTTCTGCATGTGTGACCAAGGCCAGGTGTTCTGGTAGGAATGAACATCATGAAGCGTTATTGGTGTCGTGGCCCCAAGTAGGAAGATATTTGTTGACATTTTGTCTAGGTTTTGGAAGGCCCCTAACTCTGCGCATGTGCTGATGTCAACATGATGACATCACATGCATGCGCGCATGAGCGTGATGTTATCGTATTGATGTCCACGCATGCGTGGAGACCCTCTAGACACAGCCCAGAGCTCAGGAAAGGAAACAAGAGGTTTGTGTGGGGGCCGAGCTGGGGACGGAAAAAGGCAGGGCCAAGTGTCTTCTTTTTTAAAAGAGAAAATCTAGTAACCCTAACACATCATATCTAACGTGACCACTTATTTTTTCCCACAAAACGGGACCGGATCCTCCCGGATCCTGGACACACACCCCTCCCTCCGAAACCTGTTAAATATCATGCAAAATATAGATAGCAGCTATAAATTCTCAAAACTAACACATTTTGATCACTAAATTGAAAATAAAATTATTTTTCCTACCTTTGTTGTTTGGTGATTTCACAAGTGTCTGGTTGCACTTCCTTCTGACTGTGCATCCTTTCTTTCTCTCCCTGCCCCCCTTCTTTCTGTCTTTCTCTCTCCCAGCTCCCCACACTTTCTGTCTTTCTTTCTGTCTCCTGGCCTGGCCCCTCCAAACTACCACCGCCGCTTATTTGTCCAAGCCACCACCACACTAACATCATCTTTGTGCAGCGACTGCACAAGCCTCCCCCTCCCCCGATGTCAATTCTGACATCAGAGAGGACGTTCTGGGTTAGCCAGGCAGTGATTGGCTGGCCCGGAACTTCCTCTCCGATATCAGAATTGATGTCCGGGGGGGGCGGGGGGGGGAAGGGGGAAGGCTTGTGCACTCACTGCACGAAGAAGATGTTAGTGCGGCGGTGGCTTGGACAAATAAGCAGCAGTGGCCCGTTTTTAGCTTGCCTGCCCCGCTCCTGAAAATGGGACATTTCAGCGTCCCGAAGCTGTGCGTCGGGACAACGGGACAGATAAGCTAAAAACGGGACGGTCTTGTTCAAATCAGGATGTATGGTCACCTTAATCATATCACACTAGATATTTAAGGCTCCTTAAAAGAAAGTGGGAGGAGCTTTAAAGGACTAACTGGTGGCTAGTCATTGCTTCTGTAGTAGTAAAGAGCCTGTGACAAGGGTTACCAAATGACTCCAGAAAAAATGACAGTTTCAAGTTTATTAAAAAAACCTTTTAAACCGCTTAATCAGTTTTCTAAGCAGTGTACAATATAAAATTACATAAAAACATATTAAAACAAAGGATGCTGGATAAAATCCAAGTGTCATAATAAAGCACTGATAAGACGTCAATAGGAAAGTGGGGAAGAACTACAATCGTTAAAGAAAAGTGCGACATAAAGGGAAAGTACAATAGGTTAGGGTAAAAAGTAACAATTTGATCTAAATTTTGTCCTTAAAAGGACAGTTGTTATCCAAAAGCGTCCTGGAAGAAGATTGTTTTTAGTTTTGTTTTAAATCTGACTCATTGCGCAAATGGTTGGGCAACAAGAAGATTCTGAGACATTGAACAAAAAGATTTTAAAGTATTGTAGGGAATTAAAAGTCTGTTGATGAACTCTGGTTGGTTGTTTAATTTTGTTGTAAATGTTAAAAGTAGGATTTTATAACTGATTCTATGTTCAACTGGTAACCAGTGTGCACTAATCAGAAGGGGTGAGACATGATCGTATTTCTTTGCGCCATAAATGATCTTAATAGCTGTGTTTTGTACAATCTGAAGCCGTCTAATTTCCTTTTTTGTAATGCCCTTATACAGGACATTACAGTAGTCTATACAAGAGATTACTAGGGAGTGGATCAGTGTATTCAAGGAAGCCGGTTCAAGCAACTTAGCAAGGGAACATATTATCCTGAGTCGATAGAAGCATTTCTGAACGACCGTGCTAATATGAAAATGATAAGAAAATTTACTGTCGAAAGTAACTCCTAATAGTTTTAAAGTAGGGACAATTTTGATGGGGAGCGATTCGAGCTTCAGCGGAGCCTGAAGCATTGTTCCTTCTTTAAAAGGAAAAATCATGAGTTTTGATTTATTGATATTGAGAGCCAGTTTGTTTGAGTCTAACCATGATTTGATTGTTCCTAATTTATGGTTAATGGAAGCTATCTCTCATCCGTATTGTTGAGATCAGTGGGATGGATTAATTGCACATTGTCCGCGTAAGCAAATGTGGTAAAGTTAATAGATTGGCCCACCGTCAGAAGGGGCGACAGGAAGATATTGAATGGTGATATTGAATGGATCCCTGTGGTATTCCATGTTTAGCAGTAAAAGGTTCAGATGACGTGCCGTTAAAAATAACCTTAGATGATCTATCAGTGAAGTAGGAAACAAACCAGTCCATGATCTGGTCAGACAAACCGATTTCGTGAAGTCGAGTTAAAAGCAGGCTGTGATCTATAGTATCAAAGGCAGAGGAGAGATCTAGGGAAATAAGCAGTACTGATTGATGATGATCAAGATGGCATAGTATTTTGGTAGTAAGTCCTAGCAAAGAAAGTTCTGTAGCCAGTTTGATTAGGGTGAAGTACATTAGTTTTCTCAATGAAATCAGAGATTTGATGGAAAACTATTTTTTCAGTAAGTTTTGCCAGGAATAGTATGTTTGCTATGGGATGGTAATTAGACAAATCCTGAGTGTTAATATTTTGATCCTTAATGATTGGATAATCGATTGTTTCCAAATCTTAGGCAGAGATCCTGATGATAAACTTGAATTGACCAGATCTTTTATGTACGGGCCGAAAATAGAGAAAAACGTTTTAAAAGGAAGGGAGGGATAACCTATGTACTAGTGCCTTTTAAATTAAGCAAATTAATAATTTTTTGTATTTCCTCCAAGCTAGGAAGGGTGAAGTGGGAGCATTTTGAATAGGACAAATTAGTTGAATTATTAGAGTCTATGTAATCTACAGAGTGACAAGAAATAGAGTTAATCGGGAAAGTGTCTCAAATTTTCTGTACTTTGTCAATAAAGTAAGAACATAAGAATTTGCCTCCGCTGGGTCAGACCAGAGGTCCATCGCGCCCAGCAGTCCGCACCCGCGGCAGCCCATCAGGTCCATGACCTCTCATGTTATCTTGATTTAGCCCTATAGCCCCCTTGTTTTCATCTATACTCTTTCCATACTCTTATCTACCCTTATCTGTATCCCTCAATCCCCCTATCCTTCAAGAATTCATCCAATCCCTCTTTGAATCCCTGTAGGGTACTCTGCCCGACCACTTCCTCTGGGAGCGCGTTCCATGTGTCCACAACCCTCTGTGTGAAGAACCTCCTGGCATTTGTTCTAAACTTCTCCCCTTCCAGTTTCTCTGAGTGCCCTCTTGTGCCTGTGGTTCCCCGTAGTTTGAAGAATCTATCCTTGTCTACCTTCTCCATGCCCTTCATGATCTTGAAAGTTTCTATCATGTCCCCCCTAAGCCTCCTCTTTTCCAGGGAGAAGAGCCCCAGCTTGTCCAGCCTGTCACCGTATGAACAGTCCTCCATATCATTTATCATTTTCGTAGCTCTTCTCTGGACCTTCTCAAGTATCGCCATGTCTTTCTTGAGGTACGGCGACCAATATTGGACGCAGTACTCTAGATGCGGGCGCACCATTGCACGATATAGTGGCATGATGACTTCCTTCGTCCTGGTTGTAATTCCCTTCTTAATGATGCCAAGCATTCTGTTAGCTTTCTTCGAGGCCAATGCACATTGCACTGATGATTTCATGGTTGTATCCACTAGCACACCCAAGTCTTTTTCAAGATTACTCTCCCCCAGCAATGTTCCCCCCAAAGTAAGTGGCGAGGGCTTGAGCTGAAGGTGTAAGATTGGATTTGTTCATTTATTTTTTCTTTGTTGTTAAGGATTTAACTATTGCATATAAAGTGGAGGAGTTTTTAGCTTTCTTGATTTGTTTGGTATAATATTCTTTTTTGTTCTATTAATTTCGGATCTTTAATATGCGGCATGTTCCTTGAATTTGTTAAGATTGAGCAGTGTTTTATTGTGCCTCCATTTTCGCTCAAGAGAGCGTAATTGTTTTTTTAGTAGGTTTAGATTTGCTGAATACCAAGGATTTTTTTGTTTACGGGGAGAAATTGTGAAGGTAATTACTGGTGTGATAGAATTTAAAAGATTACCAATGGACTGATTCCATGCTAAGATTTTTTCTTCTACAGTAGACCTGGAGAGTTGTTCTAAGGTAAGGCAGAAGTTAGATGCAATATCTGCAGCTTCTAGCTTACTATAGTTTCTAGTGGTAATTGTTTTAGTTTACTTTGGTAATTTGAATTTAATTGTTGAAAAGAAACTAAAAAGTGGTCTGACCATGGAACTTGTGTAGTAGCTAACATTTTAAAGTTGTATCTTTGAGATGCTTGGGTCAGTACCATATCTAAGATATGACCAGCGATATGCGTGAGACTTGTTATTAGTGGGTACAGATTCAAATCCTTTAAGAAGGTAAGAACTTCTGACATGGAGACGTTGCTGGAGTCAAAATGAATATTAAAATCACCTAGGATGATGAGGTTAGCAGAGGAAATACAAAAATCCAAGATAACAGATTGAGATATCCGGGTTTTACTTCCATTGAAATTAACAGAAGTAAAATCCAGATGTCTCAATCCATCCTCCTTTTTGTGAAGCCATATGGTAACCCTACCTGTGACAATCCTAGTTTTACAGCTCAGCATCAAGGCCTTGTGATTCAAGCCAGGACTTGAGGTGTATCTTTACTTAAATTAGGACTATGTGATTGAATACAGGCTGGGAAAGTTGCCCAGGTCATCAGAATAAAGGAAGAAGGTTTAGTGACCAGAGAATCACTTCCTGTATTTGCACTTGATAAGTGACTTTACTGGCCATCTACCTTAAGTAGCAAGGGACAGGAAGGAGAAATATCTTCATATAAATGAGGCTCAAGCACCCTTGATTGTTCCTTTGTGAGTGAAGCTGTGGTCATTATAGTCAAGTAAAAGTGTATGTTCGGCATTTTCACTGTATAGACCATAGAAATGAAGTGTTATGTTACAGCTCTCCCATTACTATATTTGTATATGTGTGTACTGTTTCTATGAATATGTAAAATGGGGGAGTAGAATTTATTCCCTGCAAGATTACACTGAATAGCCATAATTTTTCTTGTCTATGGTGTTTTCAATGGACAGGTTTGGTAGAGACATCCACCGGTATACCCTGCGAGTGGGTGATTACCACATGGGTATAGAGGATGAGTTTGAAAAAGAGTTACCCGTGCAGAAGATTGTTATTCACTGGAAGTACCAGTCAAACAGCAATGATCGTGACATTGCCTTGGTCAGATTACAGGGTAAAGATGGGCAGTGTTTGACCTTCAATCGCCATGTCCTACCTATCTGTCTCCCTGATAGGGGACAGAAATTCAGCAGCAAGCAGACCTGCTTCATCTCCGGTTGGGGTGACACAGGTAAGGAAGCCCTGAATGAACTGTATCCTAGAAGGAACCAGTACATGTTCTAGTGGCAGGCCCTGACCCCTGCCTGTTCTCTTCAGTAGGGAGTTACATATTGGCTGTTACCCCGTCATTTACAAAACTGCAGAAGTGGTTTTTAGCGCAGGCCAGTGCACTGAATGTTCTGTGCTACTCCCGACGCACTTAGGAACTCTACGAATGTCAAAAGCAGCGCAGAGCATTCAGCGTTCAGGTCTGTGCTAAAAAATGCTTTCATGGTTTTGCAAATGGGGGGTTAATGTCCAAAAATGAAATCTCTTTGCTGACAAATTGCATCTTAAATTTGAGATTGCAATCACACATGTTCAACCATTGGTGAAATTCTGCAAGTCTTTCTGCTTTACCTCTCCAAAAAATGAAGATACTGTCAATATATCTCTTATATAGAATTACCTCTTGTGCATATGTGTGATCTTTCACAAAAGTCTTTTCAAATTCAGCCACATAAGATGGCCAGGTCTGGTGCCATTGAAGAGCCCATTGCAGTTTCCCTTATCTGCTGAAATAATTTTTCTTGAAAGCAAAAATAGTTGTTTGTCAATGCGGGAATTCTCTTGTATGTCTTTTTATTAAGATTTTTTTTTTCTATAATACTGAGAGATTCCAATTGTGGGATATTAGTGTAAAGAGCATCGATGTCCATGGTGACTAGCAAAATTTCCTCCAAATCACCATCAAATGACTAAGAAATTAATTATGAAAGACGAGTCCCAATTATATGACTCCATTTGTGGAAAGGCCTTATGAAGAAACTGACAAATTTTGAAAGAGGCTCCTTTTTTTGAATGTAATAGCTGGATATCACCATTAAACAGTTCCCTCCACCATTTTCTTATATGGATAGTATCAGGTCATTCAGCTGGATTTTCAGCCCAGTAAGAACTTAAGAATAGCCTTAATGGGTCAGACCAATGGTCCGCCAAGCCCAGTAGCCTGTTCTCATGGTGGCCAATCCAGGTCCCTAGTACCTGGCCAAAACCCAAAGAGTAGTAATATTCCATGGTACCGATCCAGGGCAAATTCTATATAAGGCTGCAGATTCACATATAAGGGGTGGGGGGGGGGGGAAGAGATCAATCAAGGTACAGTAAAGGTTCAACCTTAACTGCATCCTAATGTCCTGTGGGAGTCAGCAACTTGTGGTATCCCAGTACCACAGGTTGCTGAATCCTGTCCTATAGGAATAATGCTGCCTGTGAGCCACCTCACAAGAGCATTGGGCTTTAGGGATAATGTTCGTCTCAGGCCCGAACTCCCCCCCTCATTTACAGCTCCTCCAAACCCCCTGTGCAATCCACAGTGGACCAATGGCGTCCAGAAGGGCAGCCAGGAGCAATGCCCCATCACTCCTGGCCTCTCAGGCACTGCTAAGAAAAAGACACTCCTGCCCCCCTCCCCCCACCTGGACCCCACCAGATATCCACTGGACCACTATGGATTGTAGGTAGCCAGCCACCAGCGGGGTTCAGTCCTCAAGGGGGGGACTTTATCCCTACTGCCATTTCACCTCGCACCTATCATCAGTCAGGTGGACTGTGGGTTTTACACCAAATGCCAGAAAGATAAATTTGGCCAAATTTACTAAAGCGCTATACAGATGAAATGATTGTTTAAATTGTGAACAGTATTTTTCCACGGAGGTTTTTCTGTCGATGAAGTTATTTACCCTTTCTGGTTATAAGAAGGGGTTTTTCTCTATAACAGAGTTCTGAGGCTTTTCCTCTGTGCAAATAACAGCCTTATTCAATTATCTCTTTAGCTATTTGAACTCCCTTTCAATGTGATATGCACACAGTTAGGGTTACCAAACATCCGGATTTCCCGAGACATGTCCTCCGTTTGAGGATATGTCCGGGGGTCCAGATGGCTTTTCAAAACCCAGCACTTTGACTGGGTTTTGAAAAGCTTCCCGACATAATCACATCAGGAAGGGGCATCCGCACATGCCGTCTGGAGGTGGGGCTGGGGGTGGAACAGGGGGGTTCTGGCCATGGGTCCGGATTTCCCCAAAGAAAAATCTGGTAACCCTACACACAGTATTTTGGAATATTGTTGACATAAATCTTGCTTTTGCTGTATGGGTTTTGATAGTTGGTGTTGAATTGGATTTGATTCCTACTGCAGCAACTTGTACCTCTAGGCAAGTCACCAACCTCCCCTCTTATTGCCCCAGATACAATATAAGCCCCTGTGTTATAATAAGTAAAAGGCAGTATATCAAATCCCATTTCCTTTCCCTGTCTTAGTGTTCTATCTATATATCCTTGGGGGCTTGAACTACAAAAGAAGTCACAACTGGTAAACATTTTTGCTTTCATTTGAAAATTAATGAATGGGGCACACCAACTTTAACTATCCTACATAAAATAAGCAGTTTCTTGGACTCTAAACAAAGGTACCTCGGTATAACATTACCCCTCAAGTGGCAGAAAAATGTTAGTAGGTGAAGTTTAGTATCTGCTGTGGCATATTTTTGCCTGTACTCACATTTTTCTTTTCTTTTAGGAAAGTCTTACTCCAGGACATTGTTGCAGGGTGCAGTCTCCCTTCTCTCTAAAGAGGCATGCGAGACTCAATATGGAGAAAAATTTACCAAACGCATGCTCTGCTCAGGCAACCTTTCTGAAGACAAGCAGGTGGACAGCTGTCAGGGAGACAGTGGAGGACCACTCATGTGCCAAAGACCAAGCGGCCATTGGGTCATTCTGGGGATCACTTCCTGGGGCTATGGGTGTGGCCAAAAGAACTTCCCAGGAGTCTACACCAAAGTCAGCAAATTCCTCCCATGGATCCAGAAAGTGACAAAGCAGCCATGAAAGTGCAAGACAAGTGAATCTTTCCACCGACCGCGGTGAATTCTCATAGCTCACAGCCCCTCATGTTTCAAACAATGGCAACGTCAGCTATTTCTTGCAAAGTATTTTCTTTTGTTCTCTTTTGTGGCAGGACTTGGAGGTAAACCCTTGAAAAATAAAATCTCACAGTCTGATTGGACTCTGGGGGTCTTTGCTTGGTTAAGCTGTCAGTTTTTGAATTCTGTTCCTTTTCCGATTTATTGTGAGACAGGAAGAAGAATAATGGAGCCCAGTACGTTCTCGGTAACAACAGTACACTTCCACGGAGAACATGCTGGTTGGCATCCCAACCATGACTGTTTCTCCTTAAGTCAACTGAGGCTACATGTGCTATACAGCAAATGCTTCCACTTTTGGCTAACCTTCTTCCTATGTTACACTTGTGAAAAGAAAATGTAGAATACAGCCAAATGATGGGAAGAGATATGTTATGTGTCCTAGAAAATTATATTCTTTTAATTTTGTTGACTTTCAAATAATGGCAATATTTCCCCCTCTGAAAACCAATTTTCAAAAAAGGTTTGTATATTTAACAGTGGTCACTAGAGTGCAGTTCTATCAAATAGGTGCTAATATTTACACGTTTAGAATACTAGCATGTATGCATAACTTGTACATGTGTCAGGCCAGATACATGGTCTTCCAATAAAAAGGGGAGGCCTAAAGAGTTAAACAACAATTTTATTAAATAGGTTAGAAGAAATCTCAATAATATCCACCACAAAACTACGACAATGAGAGCTCTTCTGACCTATTATTTAATAGTTTAGAAGAAATCTCAATATCCACCACAAAACTACGACAATGAGAGCTCTTCTGACCTATTATTTAATAGGTTAGAAGAAATCTCAATATCCACCACAAAACTATGACAATGAGAGCTCTTCTGACCTATTATTTAATAGGTTAGAAGAAATCTCAATATCCACCACAAAACTACGACAATGAGAGCTCTTCTGACCTATTATTTAATAAAACTGTTTGGAACTCTTCAGCCCTCTTTCCCCTTTTTACTGGAAGACCATTGATCTGGCCTTACTTTTCTTAACCTTTTTTTAACCATTGTGGGGTCGGTTGTTTTTCTTTTTTTTTGGGTTTTACACACATGTGCTTATATGCACTAATTTGTAAATACATACATATCTTGCATAGTGCGTATTTGCAAGGGGATGTACACATGGATAGAGCATGGGTGGGGCATGGGCAGGACACATACACATACCTTAGAGAATGCTTTGGAGTAAAAGTCTACCTTCAGCACTTTGGCATCCATGGTACACCAGTTCTGTGGCTAGCATAAATGCTCACACCTAAATTTTGCTGTTATACTAGTATAGTATTAAGGAAATAGACACCTATATTCCTTTATAGCAGTGGAGTACCAGACTTTGTGGCCACCCAGGACAGAACAATCCCCTCTTCAAGGCAGTAGGGGGGGGGGAGTACTTGGAGCAGTCACAGGGCCATGGTCTGCATGCGGGTGGCCATCGACTTTCCTAGTCCTCTGCCCTGGAATAGAAAGTTGTCATCCGATGGGTGGGGACCAGCAGAGCCGATGGCCACACATATAGACTGGGACCACTCCACCCTCTCGGACCTGCCCTTGGTACATTAGAGCTTTACAGGATAGGTCCCTTCTGAGCACCCATTTGAGGTGTCCTATTTTATTTTTTTTATTTGCATTTTATTATACACTGTACATATTTCACACACATGAAACACAGAGAAATAATAGTCCACATCAACGAGAGGTAGCTGTAATAATAATAAAAAGAAAAGTCATAGAAATCTGGCCCCCCCAATTCAACCTTCTTACTATTCATTTTATCTAAATTCCTATCCATTCATCTATTACCCCTCTATAGAACTTTCTTTTCCAATCAGTAATCTCTGAAGCTGGGCAGGATCTAACTATATCTTGTAGAGTTTATTGTTACCACATATTTACAGGGCAATTGTAGAAGCAAACTCTTCCTAATACAATTACTTTTTCAATTTCAGAAATTCTTTGACACATCCGTACGGTTGTAGCTACATTCGTAAAAATCTGGACCACAAAACAGAGCATCTTTCTTTTAAAAATATTGTTTCAGTATATTAATTTGTTCCTGTTCAGATGGAAAGGTGCATACAGAGTAGCCCTAAAAGCAATTTCTTCTTCTAAGAGGACACCAGAAAATTAGTCAAATCAAGGGATTCTAAAATAGCCTCTTTTGGTAGACCATCTCCAACTGTTTGAGGTATAAAAACATAATGACATTCACTATATTGTTCACATTTTCAATTAGCTATACCTCCTTCAAATATCTATGCAACAAAATATGACAAATATCTATGCAACAAGATGACAAATAGGAAATACATAATGTTCTAGATCAGGGGTGCCCAATACGTCGATCGCGATCGACCGGTAGCTCAGGAAGGCAACGTGAGTCGATCACGAAGCCCATCCCGTGCTCCGTGATAGACTCGTGTTGCCGTCCTGATCTACCGGGCCGATCAGCCTTCCTATCCAATGTTCTCCCTAGGGCCTATTAGTGGGCGTTCCGCCCAGCTGTCATCTGCTGCTGCTGCCGCTGAACATTAAAAAAATCCAAAAAAAACCCGGCTTGGAGATTTCAGCCCGCAGCGAAGTTATGCTCCGGGTTCTAATGTGTGTGTGCCGGCTTCCCTTCTCGTCCCTCCGAAACTGGAAGTTATGTCCGGGGGTGGGGGGGGGAGGAAGGGAAGCCGGCGCGCACATGTTGAGAGCCCTGAAGCAAGCGTTCGCTACGGGCTAAGGCAGGAGACAGGTTAGTGAAGCATTTGATCTTCTTGCTGCCGGGTCCTGCCTACTTTCTGTTTCCGCGAAGGCAGGACCTGGCAGCATTTCCCCCAATAGGTCGATCGCGATCTTGAGCCGATCAGCCTTCCTCTCCCCGACGGCAGAATTGAGGTCGGGGAGAGGAGTGCTGGTCGGCCGAAGCAGGGAGAGCTTGGGGTGGCGTGGCTGTTATTTGTGGTGGTTTGGGGCCTGGTCCCCAATGGCAGTGGCTTGGGGGAGGGCAGGGAGAAAGAAAGAAAAAGGGCAGGCAAGGAGACAGAAGGAAAGAAGAGAAACAGAAAAAAAAGAAAGGGAGGCAGGGAGAGAGGAAGGAAAAGTTGGGAGAGGGAATGAGGTCTGGAGGAGAGGAAGCATACAGGCTAAAAGAAGGGAAGAAAGATTGGATGCACAGTCAGAAGAAGAAAGTGCAACCAGAGACTCATGAAATCACCAGACAAGGTAGGAAAAATGATTTTATTTTCAATTTAGTGATCAAAATGTGTCTGAATTTATATCTGCTGCCTATATTTTACACTAAGGTCCCCTTTTACTAAACTGCAATAGAGGTTTTTAGCGCAGGGAGCCTATGAGCGTCGAGAGCAGCGCTGGGCATTCAGCGCAGCTCCCTGCGCTTAAAACTGCTATTGTGGTTTAGTAAAAAGGGAGGGGGGTGGGTATTTGTCTATTTTTGCACGGTTGAAAAACCCCCGGAATAGGAATGATAATTAACAATTCCATGCATACAGTGTGCTTTGTGTTTTTTTTTAAATTTTATTGTTGGTAGATCATTTTGACTTGGTCATTTTAAAAGTAGCTCGCAAGCCCAAAAAGTGTGGGCACCCCTGTTCTAGATCAATTATGATTTAATAGAAATTCCAGTTGTATATGGATCACTAAACTATCTCTAATAGAAACATGATGGTAGATAAAGGCCAAATAAACCATCCAGTCTCTGCACCTGCAGCATCCACTATCTTCTACTCTCCCCAAGAGATCCCACATGCCTGTCCCATGTTTTCTTGACTTCAGACCTAATCTTTGTCTCCACCACCTCTACTGGGAGAGTATTCCACACGTCTATCACCCTTTCTGTAAAAAAAAAAAAAAAAAAAAAAGTATTTCCTTAGATTACTCATGAACTTATCATCTTTTAACGTCATCCGGAGCTTCCTTTCAAATGAGACTCATCTTATACGCATTTATGCTACGTAGGTACTTAAACATTTCTATCATATCTCCTCTCACTCGTCTTTCCTCCAAAGTATACCGTATTTTCACTCATATACCGCGCACCCGTGTAAAACGCGCACACGGGTATAGCGCGTGGGAAACTGTAATTTATGTAAAGAAATTTTTATATACCGCGCACACCCGTATACCGCGCATGCCGCCCCGACTCTCCCGTCACCGCCCGACTCTCCTTTCGCCCGCCCCGACTCTCCCCTGGCCACCCCGACTCTCCTTTCGCCCGCCCCGATTCTCCTCTCCCCCTTGAAGTCCTGTCCCCACCCTGAAAGCCTGATGCCCCCCCCGACGACCGATTTACCCCACCCCGAAGGACCGCTCGCACTCCCACCGCCTCCCCACCCATCATGGAGAAGCTCCTACCGTTGTCCTGCTGCTTCCTCTGCCGGTGGTCCCGGCCCTTCTGCGAGCCCTGCGTCTGCGCTGCTTCCTCTTCCGGCGGTCCCGCCCTTTCTCTGACATCAGAGAAAGGGCGGGACCGCCGGAAGAGGAAGCAGCGCAGACGCAGGGCTCGCAGAAGGGCCGGGACCACCGGCAGAGGAAGCAGCAGGACAACGGTAGGAGCTTCTCCATGATGGGTGGGGAGGCGGTGGGGGTGCGAGCGGTCCTTCGGGGTGGGGGTGCGAGTGCGAGCGGTCCTGCGGGGTGAATCGGATGTCGGGGGGGAACTATGTAAAAAAAACGTTGTATAACGCGCTCACGCTTATAACGCGCATGGTTATGCAGTTTGTAAAATCGTGTATAACGCGCGTTATATGCGTGAAAATACGATACATATTGAGATCTTTAAGTCAGTTTAAATATCTTTATTCAGGGGGGCGTGGCTTAACGCGATCACGAATGGAAGCGTAATCGCAAAGCTCCTCTACAACTAGGCACAGAATATTAAAAAAAAATTTTTCCTTCTAAAAAAATTCATCAAAAAATAATTATTAAAGAAGCTGAACATAAGACAAATGAAAATATCCTCTTTTACTAAAGCTGAAGCGAAGCTGAGGTAGTGTGAGCTGAAAAGGCAGAGTGCCGTTTTTTTTCAACGGTTTTATGAGACTTGACTGCAGCGCCGAGAAAGTGAAGCGTGTGAGTAAACAAAAGACAGAGATAGAGGCACAGATATAGAGGATGATTGTGTCATGATATTGTTTAACATAATATATGAAAAATAAACCGATGAATGTTGCCAGCCTTCGACGAAACTGAAGAGGCTTGGGAGAGAAAAGCTGAGAGAGGAATGGCGGCGAATTGAATGGTGAGGCGCTAAAAACAGATGAAAATCAGTTGCTTGGGAGATTATTGAAATATAAAAAAATTACTGGAGTGAATGTTGCTCTCCTCTATCGTAGCTGCGAATGGGCTTGTGAGAGGAGAGCCGGAAGAAAGGATTGCCGATTTTTTTTTTAAACGCTAATATTGAAGATAAAGTACCGTTTTTTTTTATCTATAACGATACTGTGAGATTTGAAATGCAGCGCTGAAACAGCCTGTAAATGAAAAGCCGAAAGAGAGAAATACTTGAGTAAATTTCGCTCTCCTCTATCACAGCTGCGATTGGGCTTGTGAGAGGAGCTGCAGGAGGATTGCTGATTTTTTTCTAAACATTGAAACGGCGAGATATTGAAGATAAGTAACAGATCGGTGCACCATTGGAGACAAATAAATGACAGAGGGTGAAGCCAAGCTGGAGAAAAATTGACCAAAAAGAGGAAAGTTTCAAAGCGGTACTAAAATTAGTACTTTAAAAAACTGAAGCAGCAAGACATTGTGGCAATCAAGAGAAGCAAAAAAAAAAAAAACAGAAGACAATTGCTTCAAATTGCTCAAAATAAAGGAAAATAATTCTATAAAGTGTTGCTCTCCTCAATTGGGGCTGAGATTGGGCTTGTGAGAGGAGAAAAATAAATAAATAAATACCAAGAATTTTTTTGTCAACGCTGAAATGGTGTCTCATTGAAAGAGAGAGTGAAAGTCAAGAGAGATTTAAGAGAAGGAAATGTTGTTGGACTGAATGTTCCCTCCTTCATTGAAACAGTAAAGTGAGAAAAATAAAGAAAAAAAGGAAAGATTTTTTTTAAATTGACATAAGTAAAGGAAAAAGAAGGAAAAATCACAAATAACCATCTAGCTAATATTAAAGAGATAAATAAACTAAAAAAGGAATACTCAATATTGTGACAGAAAACTAAAAAAAAAAAAAAAAGGACTTAAAAAGAAAATTTCTACTTCAAAAGATAAAACTAAATCTTGGAAGTAAAGAGATTAAAAACCTAAGAATATCAAATCTAAATCTAAGAGACTAAATATAAGAAATAAGAACAACCAAGAAAAAAGAAAACAACAACATGACAAGTACCAGACAAAACAAAAATGAGGCTGGTACATCTGCAAAAAGACAGAAACAAGACCAAATAACACCAAGCAAAATACCACTTCCTATCGAAGAATCAGACACATTAAGCAAAGCTGAAGTCATGGAAGAATTAAAACAAATCAAACAAATGCTTAAAGAAACTATAACTAATATGTCTGAAATGAAAGAAGAAATTTTAAATATACATAGACAAATGGAAGTTAACAACAAAAGAACAACTGAACTAGAATCAAAAATGGAAACTATAGAATGTGAATCAAAAAGATGTAAAAACGACAACCTGGAATTAAATAAATTAAAAGATCAACTGGAGGATTACGAGAATAGAGGAAGAAGAAAGAACATCAAACTCTTTGGAATACAAGAAAATTTAGAGGGAAAAAATACTATCCTTTTCCTTGAAAATTTAATTCCAAAAATTCTACAATTAGACTTGAAACAACCAATTGAAATTGAAAGGGCGCATAGAATCCCAATTAAAAATTTAGAAAATAAAAACAGACCAAGACCAATCATTTTCAAAATGTTGAGATACCAACAAGCACTAGAGATACTAAATGCCGCAAAAAAAGATAAAAACTTAAATTATAAAGGATCAAGATTATGGTTTTTACCAGACTTCGCCAAAAACACAGCAACTAAAAGGAAAAGACTACTAGACATGAGACCTCTACTCAAAGAAAAAGGATTTAAATATGGTCTATACTACCCGGCGAAAATGAGAGTGTCATCTGGAGACAAGTCATTATATTTTGAGGATCCCGAAAAACTAAAAGAGTTTCTCTCTAAACCAGAACCTATGATATATTAACATAATATATTAAGATGGTTTTGAAGACTTTATGAAAAAACAGAAAATATAACATATCGAAATATTTGAAGAAATGGAAGAAAACAATACAAAGAAAAGACAATAATAATTATATGAAAGAAAGAACAGAATATAGGAAAATTATTAAATAATACACTGCATATATGTTTAAAATAATCATATGTTGAAATCATAATACTAAGGAAATACAAATTAACATATTGTTAAATGGAAAATGATACATTAATAAAATGTTATGGAAACTGATTAAATAAATATAAAAGATCAATATAGATAGATAGAAGGGAAATTTGTTTAAACAATTGAATATTGATTGCCTGGAATGGGGAGACTGTTAGGATTACAATTCCAATGTGTATCCTTAAGCAGCCAATGTATTGGGTGGGAAAGGGAGGGATAAGGAGAATATTTATTAGAATAATTAAGGGAGATAAATTAGGGTTAAATATGTGTGTCATGAAGAAAATTTTTTGGATATTAAATATGAAGGAGGAAGGGAAGAATAAGATAATGAAAAGTATTAAAATATATAATGTCTCTTAAAATATATTCTATTAATGTCAATGGCCTGAATCACGTAATTAAAAGGGAAAAAATATTAACATTTTTAAAAAAACAAAATGCAGATATTTACTGTCTGCAAGAGACCCATCTTAATATGAAGGAATCACAGAAATTATCAGGTGGATGGATAAAAGAATGTTTTTTTGCTCCAGCAGTGGGTAAAAAAGCAGGGGTTGCAATCCTTATAAATAAAAAATGTATGGCCAATATAAAAGTAAAAAATTCAGATCCACATGGAAGATGGATACATATCGATATAGGTATGGGAAATGATACCCTGACGTTATTTAATATATATGCCCCTAATTCGAATCAATCAGAATTTTTCAAAAAGCTACAAAATATGTTATTACCACTGGCTGCCTCTAATTTAGTGGTGGCTGGAGATTTTAATGCTGTAATGGATCCATTATTGGATAAAAAACCAGGTAAAAATATTAAATCTTTAGGTCTAGATAATTTAGTTCGATCATGTGATTTGAAAGATATATGGCGTATTCTTCATTTTAATGATCAGGAGTATTCATTTTGTTCACAGGTTCATAAATCATTTTCAAGAATAGATTATATTTTTGTTTCAACAAATAAAGTGCAACAAGTGATTAAAGCCTCCATTGATCCTATTATCATTTCGGATCATGCGGGAATATGGATAGAATTACAATTAGATCAATTAGAAAATAATAGACCTCTTTGGAGATTTGATAATGCATTGCTTGTGGATGACAAATTTTTGGAAAATTTTAAAATACAAATTAATGAATTTTTTCAAATAAATTTAGTGGAAGATACATCTATAGAGAATGTATGGGATGCATTTAAAGCAACTATGAGGGGTAATATCATATCATATTCAGCTTTTATTAGAAAACAAATTAAAAAACAATATATAGAATTAGAAAAAGAAATAAAAATATTAGAAGCTAAATTGATAAGTAAATGGGAATATGAAGTTTTGCAAGCTCTTTTGAAAGTAAAAGGTAAATATAATGAATTAACTTCAAAAATGATAAGAAAAGATTTGTTTTCCAAACAAACGGTGTATTATGGAAATTCTAATAAGGCGGGAAAATTATTAGCAAATTATCTTAAAGCAAAAAAAAGGAGAACTAATATTAATGGAATAAAAGATGATAATGGTATAATAACAAATCAAACAAATATAATATTAAAACAATTTTTAAATTTTTATAAGGATCTATATTCTTCCGAACCTTATTTGGAGAAACAAAAAGATGGAAAAAAATTTTTAGAATTAATAAATGGACCTAAGATTCCTGATCATATAAAACGAAGTTTAGAAGAACCTATATCATTAAAAGAAATAGAAACAGCATTGAGATCTCTTAGAGTTGGATCCGCTCCAGGTGGTGATGGTTACACAGTAGAATTTTATAAAACATTTCAAAATATCCTCTCCCCACATTTATTAAAATTATATCAGACACAACTTATAAAAGGTAATATAAAAGGTACTATGGCTGAATCAATAATAATTGTTTTGCCTAAGCCAAATAAAGATCCTACTTTGGTTTCAAACTACAGGCCTATATCTTTGATAAACGTTGATAATAAACTTTTGGCGAAAATTTTGGCTTTGAGATTAGCCAAAGCTCTCCCACATATTATAGATATGCATCAAACGGGTTTCGTTGCTAAAAGACATTCCTCCAATAACTCTAGACTATTATTTCACATGCTAAACTTATCAAAAAAAATGGATGAACCGGCATTTACAGTTTCATTAGATGCTGAGAAAGCATTTGATAGGGTAGAATGGAATTTTATGTATCAGGCTTTAGAATGGTTTGGTATAGGTTCTGGATTTATACAAATGGTAAAAACATTGTATAGCTTCCCGATTGCAAGATTAAATATTAACAATAAGATATCTGATGGTTTTCAATTGCAGAGGGGAGTTAGACAAGGTTGTCCTTTATCTCCTTTGTTATTTGATGTTGTATTAGAACCCTTATTGTTAGCAATACAGCAAACGAGGGAGATACAAGGAATTCCATATTCAGATATGGAATATAAAATTTCGGCTTATGCTGATGATATTTTGCTTTATTTGAGAAATCCAGAGTCTACCTTATCTTCTTTATTGGAATTAATTGATAAGTTTGGCAAATTTTCAGGTTATAAAATTAATTGGAATAAATCTGAAATTATACCCTTGAATGTTTACTGTGTAAAAGGATTATTTGATATTTTTCCATTCATATGGAAAGAAGAAGGATTTAAATATCTAGGCATTCAAGTTAAAAAAACAATTGAAGATACTGTAAAAGAAAATGAAAAATATGTATTAAAAAAAGTAACGGAGTTATGTGAACAATGGAACCCATTACATATATCTTGGTGGGGCAGAGTTCAAACTATTAAAATGATGATGTTGCCTGTGGTTTGCTACCAAATGAGTATGATACCTATTTATTTTCAGGGGTCCTTTTATAAGAAGCTTAATAGAATTTTAACAAAATTTCTTTGGCTTGGTAAAACACCTAGAATAGCTTTAGTAA
Source organism: Geotrypetes seraphini (assembly GCF_902459505.1). Classification (NCBI taxonomy): domain Eukaryota; kingdom Metazoa; phylum Chordata; class Amphibia; order Gymnophiona; family Dermophiidae; genus Geotrypetes; species Geotrypetes seraphini. Next base: position 201,361,475 of record NC_047087.1, read on the forward strand.
CCTTACAAAAATCAATTAAGGAGGGAGGGGTAAATTTTCCAAATTTCTATAGGTACCATCAAGCCTATATTCTACGTCAGGGTATGTATTGGATCCTCCCAGAACTTATAGATAATGCACCAGATTGGTTATATTTGGAATGGCGCCTTATGTTTCCCCTAAATTTAGTTCATTTACCAAGTATTAATATACCTAAAAGATACAGAGAAAATAAAATAATAATGGATACTTGGAAAACATTGAGATTTATTGATAAATTAACACCCATCCCAATATATAAATCAACTAATCAATCCATATGGATAAACTCCAAGATCAAAGTAGGCGGAGCCCAAATCCTTTGGAAGAACTGGATTATTGCAGGAATTAGATCTCTAGATGATATCATTTCAGAAGGTAAACTGCTGGATTTTTCACAATTGCAACATAGATTTGGTCTTAATAAAACACAAAGTTTTAAATGGTTGCAATTGAAGCAGGCCATTCAGGTTGGGTTCCCTGAATGGAAATCATTAAACAATCAATATAGTTTAAAGTTCTTATGCTTTAAAGCAGACTTCCTGGGACATCAAGCCGCATTGTGGTATAAATTAATATCTGGATATTTGAATAAAAAACCAAAAAATGGTCTAAGAGACATTTGGAGCATTGAGATTGGACATCAAATTAATGCATCTCAATGGCCACTGATTTGGTCTTGGAGAATGGGATGTACAATGTCAGCGTCTATGAGACAAACATGGTTCTTTTTATTACATAGAGCTTTTTGGACCCCTACTCGTTTACAAAAACTAGACAGTTCTAAGTCTAATAGATGCTGGCACTGTAGTCTAGAACCAGGGACATTAGATCATTTATTATATTACTGTCCTTATATTAAAATATTTTGGAATTCAATTTGGCCACAAATTAATAAATTAATGGAAAATCATATTGCAATATCATATGATACAATTTTATTTGGAACAATGATGAGAAAAAAAAGTCAAATTTCACCAGAAAATAATAAACTTTTATTAATTATGACAGGGGTTGCCATTCAACATATAACTAACAATTGGAAAAATTACAACAACCTAAACTACACATTTTGGTGGAATACAATATGCCATGTTTTTAAAATGGAAAGAACAATATCAATACAAAAGGGGACATATAATAAATTTATAAAAATATGGGGGCCATTGACAAAATACTGTAATGATTAAATAATAGAATACTTTTTCTTCCTTTCTTCTTTTAGAGATTTTCTTATGACACACATATAGGGAGGGTAAGGAAAACAATTTATATATAATATATTATAATATATGATACAAAATGTAACAAATGATTAAGGGATAATAGAAGGGTGGGGGGAGGGAAAATGAATAAAATTTATCCAGAATATATTGTATTAGATATAAATATGTTATTGAACAATTATCAATTGTATTCTAATATGTTATATACTTTTATAAAATTTGAAAATATTATATTAAAGTGGTGAAGGGGTGGGGGGAGGGTGAAGGGGAAAATCAAATTCAGACATACATTGTGATAGATATAAAAGTGATACCATGCATATATCAAATGTATTTTATTATTCTGTACACTTTTTATGAAATTTGAAAATAAAAATATAATGGAAAAAAAAATAAATATCTTTATTCATTTTAAAGCCAAAAATAAGTGCAACATATTATACAGACATTTTACACTTTAACAGCACTTAAATTCTATCAAATTATGTTTTATGACAAATACATATATCATCCTCCCCTTTCTACATATCCAACAATTGCACTCAAATTAAAAGTATTCCCTCACCCCGGACGTGTATGATCAAAGGGCAAAATCAACAATCACTCCATACAGAATTGTCAATGGCTCCCAAACATCCATAAATTTCCTATAATGTCCCTGTTGTATAGCTATCATACGTTCCATTTTAAAAGTGTGGCATAGAGATTCCCACCAGAAAGTATAATTTAACCGATCCCAGTTTTTCCAGTTCCTCAAAATAAGTTGTATGTCATAATAAAGAGAAGTTTATTATTATGGGAAGATATTTGGCTTTTAGCCCTCATTAACGTGCCAAATAGCACGGTATCATGCGTCAATGCCACTGGATTTTCCAATAATTTATTCACTTGACCCCAAATGGATCTCCAAAATTTAAGTATCCAGGGACAATAGAACAGTAGATGATCCTATGTCCCTACATCGAGATGACAGTGCCAGCATCTATTAGACTTAGAACTATCCAATTTCTGTAAACGAACAGGGGTCCAAAAAGATCTATGTAACAAGAAAAAACATGTTTGTCTCAGAAGCAGATGCCTCATTCTCCAAGTCCAAATTCATGGCCATTGAGATGCAGAAATATGCTGCTTTATCTCAATGCTCCAAATGTCACGAAGACCAGTCTTTGGTTTCTTATTCAAAAATTCAGATGTTAATTTGTACCACTGAGCAGCCCGATGACCCAGGAAATCTGTCTGGAAGCAAAGAGATCTTTAACTCTATCCCCATATATCTTATGAGGAAGACCACTGACCATTTTAGTAGCCAACTACATCCTTTTTATATCTTTTTGAAGTGACGGTCTCCAGAATTGCACACAATATTCTAAATGAGGTCTCACCAGAGTCTTATACAGTAGCATCAATACTTTTCCTACTAACCATACCTCTCCCTATGCAACCTAGCATCCTTATAGCATTCGCCATCAGCTTTTCAACCTATTTGGCCACCTTAAGATCATCACATGCCCAAGTCCTTCTCCTCTTTTGTGCACAAAAGTTCTTCACCCCTTAAACTGTACCGTTCCCTTGCGTTTTTGCAGTCTAAATGCATGACCTTGCATTTCTTAGCATTAAATCTTAGCTGCCAAACTTCATTTTATTAACACTATTAGGAGTGTCTACTCTATTGCAGATTTTGGTATCATCCGCAGAGGCAAATCTTACCCAACAGTCCTTCAGCAATATCGCTTACAAAAATATTAAAAATTATAGGCCCAAGAATCAAACTTTGAGATACACCACTGGTAAAATCCTTTTCCTCAGAGTGATCTCCATTTATCATTAACCTCTGTCACCTTCCACTCAACCAGTTCCTGACCCAGTCCATCACTTTTGGGCCCATTCTGAAGGTACAGCTTGTTTATTAGACACCTGTGTGGAACACTTTCAAAAACTTTGCTAAAATCCAAATACACCACATCTAAATGCACTACCTCTATCCAATTCCCTAGTCACCCAAAGAAATTGATCAGATTTGACTGACAAGACCTGCCTCTAGTAAATCCATGTTACCTCAGGTCCTATAATCCACTGCATTCCAGAAATGTCACTATTCTTTATTTTAAAAGTGTTTCCATTAATTTACTTACAATAGCTGTCTGACTTATGAGCCAGCCTGTATTTCCTACTTTTTCCTTACTTCCAATTTTGTGGCGAGAGACCACATCTGCCCTTCTCCGGTCCTTCAGTACCACTCTTGACTAAGGAATCATTGAAAAGGTCAGCCAGATCTGCCAGAACAGTGGCATAGTAAGAGGGATGGGGTCTTCCTAAGGTGTGGCACCCCTCCTCCTTTCCGCCCCCCCCCCCCCCAGCTCCTCTCCTTGCTGCGGGTATGCCTCTTGCCTTCCCCATACTGTTTTAACTTCCCCAGTATGAGGTTCCTGTCCACGTTGACATTGGCGCTCTCTCGTTGTCACTTCCTGGATCCACGCCTAGGAAGTGACATCAAAGGGTGAGCCAACACTGACGTGGGCATGCTGCTCACGCCAGAGAAGTTAGAAAGGTATGGGGAAAGGGGACACACATGTGTGCAGCAGGGGAGGGGGCGCAATTGCCCCAGGCACTGCTCACCCTTACTACGCCAGAACTTCCCTAAGTTACTTCAGTTCCCTCGATGTACACCATCCAGCCCCATCGCTTTGTCCACTTTTAGTTTAGCTTATTCCTCATGAATTCAATTCTCCGATAATCTATTAGGGTCTACAATACCTCCAGCCCTATTGCGTTTGTCTTCTGTGGTCCTGCTCCCAGCGCGTCAACTGTGAACACAGAATAGAAATACAGTCAAACCTCGGTTTACGAGTGCTGCAGTTTGCGAGTGTTTTGCAAGACGAGCAAAACATTCTCGCAAATCGTGATTTATAAACCTAGCATTGACTCGATTTGCGAGTTGCCCCCCCGCCCCGTGAACTGGCATCGCCCCCCCCCCACGTGAACCAGCATCCCCCGCCCAAACTGAATGCTTACCCCCAATGTGCAGCACTGGTGGCTGGGGGGAGGTGGAACGAATCAAGCGAATTTCCCTTACTTCCTATGGGGAAACTCACTTTGATATACGAGTAAATTGGTTTACGAACATGCTTCTGGAATGAATTATGCTCGTAAACCAAGGTTCCATTGTATTTATTTAGCAATTCAGCCTCATCTTTATCAGCTTCTACATGTGCCTCCCCGTCACCTTTTGAGTTTCACAATGCTACTTTTGCACTTCTTCCTATCACTAATATATCTAAAAAAATGGCTCATCCCCCTGTTTTACCGTGTCAGCTATTTTTTCTTCCATTTGAATCTTTGCTTTCCTGACTATTCGACCAGCCTAAATTTTTCAAGTTATAAAAGTTTGGAAAATTTACCCCACCCTCCACAATTGGTTTTTGTAATAATACTAAGGCAATTCTAGGCATTTTACCCAGCCAAACAAATTTTGTAAGAATACCATTTATTTTTTTATAAAATGACCCCTGAAAAAAAAACCTGGTATCATACTCATTTGATAACAAACCACAGGTAATATCATCATTTTAATAGTTTGGAATCTCCCCCATCAAGAAAGATGCAAAGGATTCCATTGCTCACACATTTCCGTTACTTTTTTTAATAAAAATTTTTCATTCTCTTTCATTGTATCTTCTAGAGTATTTTTAATTACATTACATTAGAGATTTCTATTTCGCCTGTGCCTTGCGGTTCTAAGCGGATTACAAATTAGAAGATATCTGGACATTTCCGAGAGAATTACATAACAAACATTCAAGTATGTTACATAACAAAGATTCAAGTATGTTACAGGATACGGTAGAGAATAACAATACATTCGGTTCTAAGCGTATTACAAATTGGAAGTTATCTGGACTTTTCCGAGAGAATTACATAACAAAGATTCAAGTAATTCCAGAATACAGTGGCGAAAAACAATACATTCGGGTAACAGAAGATAATTACATAACATTGAAGGAAGAAGTTTACTGGATACAGATGGTGGTTGCTTATTTAGTTATCTGAATATATATTGGAGGTATGGTTTGAGGAGTTGACTAATGTGGTATTCACGAGGGAGTATGCATGTGCGACTAGGGTGGAGGTTAGTATGTAGAGAAGTGTTTTTTGAATAGAAATGTTTTGATTTCTTTTCGAAACACTTTAATGTCTGTTGTTTTGATCATGAGTTTGGTGATGGTAGGGTCAATTTTCGCTGCCTGTGTCGCTAGAAGGTTGTCGTATAGTTTCTTACGTAGGGTACCATTGTGAGGAGGGAAGGTGAATAGGTTCTGAGTTCTCCTTGTTCTGGGTGAGAGGTAACGGTATAGGCGGTTGTTTAGGTAACTGGGGGCAATACCATGGGTTACTTTAAATAGTAGACAGTAGAATTTGAATAGAGTTCTTGCTTTTATCAGTAGCCAGCGAGAGTCTACATAGGCGGCGGTGATGTGGTCAAATTTGCTAAGCGAGTAGATGAGTCTGAGGGCTGTGTTCTGAACAGTCTGTAGTTGTTTTATCATGTTGTTTGGGCATGGTAGGTAAAGGCTGTTGCAGTAGTCTAAGATACTAAGTATAAGGGATTGGACAATGATCCTATAGTGATCTTTGTTAAAGAATTTTCTTATTTTTCTTAGGTTTCGCATGGTGAAGAATGCTTTTTGTATGATTTTGTGGATTTGTGTCTGCATTGTGCAGCATCTGTCTAACTGTATTCCCAGAATTTTGAGGGTGCTCTGTAATGGATACTTGATTGCGTTTACTTCCAGTTCTGTTAAGGATACCTAAAAACTTTAATCCCTCTTCTTTCCATACAAATGAAAAGGAATTAAATAAGCCTTTAGTACAGTGTACATTAAGTGGAAGAATTTCTGACTTGCTCCAATTTATCTTATACCCTGAAAATTTTCCAAATTTCTCTATCAAGTCAAGCAAGCACAGAATGGTAATTTCTGGATTTCTCAAATAAAGCAGTATATCATCTGTATATGCAGATATTTTATATTCCCAATCTGTACGAGGAATACCTTGTATCCCCTTTGCTTGTTGAATGGCTAACAACAAGGGTTCTAATACAATATCAAAAAGCAAAGGAGATAATGGACAGCCTTGTCTAATCCCCCTCTGCAAATTAAAACGCTCTGATAAATTATTATTAATGTACAATCTTGCAGCAGGGAAACTGTACATCTGAATCATTTGTATAAATCCAGAACCTATACCAAACCAATCTAATGCCCGATACATGAAAGTCCATTCCACACGATCAAAGGTTTTCTCCGCATCCAAAGAGACAGAGAAAGCCGGATCATCCATGTCTATTGTTAAATTTAACAAATGAAAAGCCAATCTAGTATTGTTAGAGGAATGTCTCTTAGCAACAAATCCTGTTTGGTACATATCAATAATAAAAGGAAGAGCCTTAGATAATCGTAAAGCCAATATCTTAGCTAAAGTTTTCCATCAACATTGATTAACGAGATAGGCCTGTAGTTCGAAACCAAAGTGGGATCTTTGTTTGACTTTGGCAAAACAATTGTTAATGATTCTGCCATAGTACCTGTAATGCAACTTTAGTTAGCTGGAACTGATATAAATGTAATAAATAAGGTAATAGGGTACTTTGAAATGATTTATAAAATTCCACTGTGAAACCATCACCACCTGGAGCGGATCCAACTCCAAGAGACTTCAATGCTGTTTCTACTTTTTTTTAGTGATATAGGCTCTTCTAAACTTCTTTTAATATGTTTAGGAATCTTCAGTCCAACAATTAAATTTAAAAATTCTAAACCATCTTTTTCCCTATCTCCATAAGGCTCAGAAGAGTGTGCTATCTTTGCAAAGAGTGTGAACTATTATTGGCAAAAAAAAAAAAAAAAATCCCATATCATTTTTAGCTCATTTTCATTAACATGCAATGACATAGGATGTCATGAACATTTCCCATGTCACTGCACATGACAGCCCATCCCTAGTGATTGCAGCACTTGGCTGACTAGCAGGAAAGCCCAGTTTAAATTCTGCAGCTGCTCTTTTCATCTTGGGTAAAACTAAATTTTCCATTAACTCAGGTTCACACTTAGGGGTTCCTTTTACTAAGGTATGCAAACTGATTTAACATGCACTAAATGTCAACAAGCCCATTTTATACCTATGAGCTTCTTAGCATTTAGCACATGCTAATTGTTAGTATACCTACTTGAACTCATAATTATATAGTTGTAACTACAGTATGGCCTAACTCTATTAATAACTATTAATTCTATTGAATGTCCATTGTAACTTCCTGGGTAACTGACTCAACCTCTTGCAATGTTAGCTGACCTTGATCCGAATAGGTAAAAGCAGAATAGAAAACCTGATTAACACCTTAGTAAAAGAACCCCGTAAAATGTAAGCCCTCCAGGAAAAGGAAAATTACTTGGTGTACCAGAATGTAACTCACTTTGAACTACTACTGAAAAATGTTTGCTGAATTCAAATAAAAGAACGATCTTGCCTTAAATTGTCTGCTGTAAATCTCTTTATCTCCAAAAGACTTATGGCAATTAATTGCAGCAATGATGGGCTCTAGTCCAATTACTGCAGTCTTCTCTCTGCTCTAAACTCCCTTTCCAAGTCTGACCACCTTTGTCAAAACTAAGGGATGTAGCTCCTTTGATTTGGCATTGCCAGCTAGTTTTTGGGGTGTATGTGTGTGTGCACAAAGTTTGTCAATTGTTGTATAGCTGTATAGAATGTGTTTCACCACATTTCATAGCCCTGGCAAGCACACCCATGTGAGGTTTTCCCATTCTGCTGCTGTAGAGTGAAATGAGGCATCTCTCTCTCGGGCAACTATCCTCCAGTTATTAGTGACATGATAGCCAAGATTGCATATACTCGTATAATTAAAATAAGTCTATGGTGCCTTTTACAAGTGTGTTCTGTTATAGACAACAATACATGTTGCATCACTGATGGCTCCCATCAAACATGGTTGTTCTTAAATAAACAGTAAACAGCTTAAATCATTTTTAAAATAGTGACTTAAAACTAATACGTTTTAAGTGATAGAGGGTGAGTTTGTGCCACTTGTGCTTCTGAATGGTTGCACAGGGTTACGAGGCTATAGCATTCCTGTAAATGCGTATTTGAAGACAAGACCAGCTGTCCAAAAGACTAATTCCAAAACAATCTAAACCATGAGACAGTGTAGGAGGTTCATTTACATTTTATGCAGACAGAGCTCCCCATTTAAAAGGGGAATCCTAGACTTTTAGACAAGGGTAAGGAAAGCTGTGAATCCCTTTACTGATAATGGCCTCACTTTTCTTCAGGCTGGCAACTGCAGAGCAGCTCCCGTTGTCGAGAGGATTTTGCTAAAATGCTTTATGTATCATTTCTTCTGCATGAATTCAGACATTGAAACATGTCTTCTGTTTACCTGTATTGTTTTTTATTATTTGTACCTAAAATAGGTTAAGTACTTAAGAATTTTATAGATTTTTTTCTATATCAAATATACAAATGTTCTAAAATGACCCCATTGATTGATTTCAGCCACACAGATCTGAGCTGAACTCCTAAATACCCGATTTGAATATATGTGTAAAAGGAGGGTGGGAGAATAAGGGAATGAAGCCCTCTAAACAAGTATAAAAGATGAAAACTCTTAACAAATCAGGCCCAGACTTGCCCTTTTTAGGTAAAAAAAAATAAAATAAAAAAGCAGCCCCCTAAAGAAGTTAACTATTTTAAAAGTAGTAATCTGTAGACAATACTAATGTGCACATAAATACATATCAAAGAATTGTAGCCTAGTCCAGTGTTTCTCAACCTCTTCAAGCCAAATATCCCTACGCATAACAAATACCAACTGAGTACCACTGCTCAAGTTCTGTCCCAGGCCTGCCCAAGCTCCACCCTTGACCCCACCCCCATAATAACAGTACTAATTGTAACACAATTTCTTCCATCCATTTTTCATAACACATAATTTAATCTTATTAATACATAATGGTAACCACAAAATTAAAAAAAAACACAAGGTACACTGTAAGCACAGAAAATGTTAATTATCATTTATATTTAGGGGTTTTTTCAAAGAGATCAAGGCAGATGACTTTAAAATAAGCAATCGGTAATAACTATAGAAAAAACAGACAAATATAGAGCAAAATATAGACAGCCGATACAAATTCACAAAACTGACAGATTTTGATCACTAAATTGAAAATAAAATTATTTTTCTTACCTTTGTTGTCTGGTGATTTTATGAGCCTCTGGTCGCATTTCCTTCCGACTGTGCATCCAATATTTATTTATTTCTGCCTCCTGCATGCTTCCTCTCCTTCGGACCCCATTCCCTTCCCCAACCACTGTCTCTCTGTCCCTCCATGAATCCAACTTTACTTCCTCTCTCCTCCACCCCTATAGGTAACAAGTCTCCCTCTCTCTCACTGCTCATCTGTCTTGAGAGATCCAGGCATCTCTCCCACCCCCTCTACTGCCACATCCAACACGTCTCCCTCTCTCATCCCCCAGATCATGTGCAGCATTTTTTACAACTGCCCACCAGTCCCAGCCCCATTTCTCCTTTTATCACCCCTCTCCAGCACAATGCCACATTTCTCCCTCCATCACTATGCCCAAAATTCCCCCTTGAATCCCCTTCAATCTGACCTCTCCACCACCATATCCAACATTTCTCCTCTCATCCTTCTATTCACCATGCATCTGTACCTCACTCCACTCTCTCTATGTCCAATTTTCCTTTCTTCCTTTCTCCATGTGTACCATCTTTCACTCACATTCATGCCCATCAATTTCATTCCTCCTATATCCCTAGTTAGTGCCCCCATGTTCATGGGCTTTCCCTTCCCTCTGTGTCGAGTCCATGCCTCCTTCCACTCACAAAAGCCACCGGCGGGTATCCCTCCCTGCTGCACCACCCCTGAAGCCGACATTGCCACCTTGCCAGTCGGACACGCTCCATCCCCCTCCCAGCAGCAACTCCGTGCAGGGATGGGCTATGGTGTATGCAGCGATTCACACACTTCCGGCACACAAGCCTTCCCCCCGGACGTCAATTCTGTCATCTGAAAGAAGGTTCTGGGCAAGCCAAACACTGTCTGGCTGGTCTAGAACCTTCTATCCGACATCAAAATTGACGTTGGTGGGAAAAGGCTTTTGGGTCAGCCATGTGCAGCATGAGTCGCTGCACGCGCCATGGCCCATCCCTGCGTGGAGTTGCTGCTGGATGGGATGGAGCGTGTCCGGCTCCAGTGAGTCGGCTTGGGGAGAGGGGTGCAGCAGGCGGGCATACAGGGAGGCAGGGTGGGATCCCCGGTGGCAGCTTCAGCATGGGGCAGGCAGATATCCCCAGCGGGAGACAGGGAGGGATTCCTGGCGGCAGCGGTTAGGCCACATACCCACAAGGGTACACATACCATGTGTTGAGAAACACTGGCCTAGTCTATTACTGAAAGTTCAATTTTATTAATATTTGATGAATCGCTTATTCGGTTTGCTAAGCGATGTACAAAATTATAAAAAGAAGTAAAATTACAAAAAAGACAAACCAAATGACAAAATTCTTGAAGATAAGACAAACTTGAATTGGGAGGAAAGGAGGGGAAAATTACAATTTTTTTAGTGGAAATAGACAAAAAAGGAAGAGAACAATGGGGAAAGATAAAAATCTGAGAATATTTAACAAATCTAAAAATTAAATGTTTAAAGATTTTAAGGATTTTTTAAAGAAAGTGAGATCCCTTTCATTTCTAATATATTGTGGTAATGAGTTCCCCATTGGGGGCCCATTACGGAGAACATATCAGATCTTCTCGTGCCTACTATTTTCAAAGAGGGGATAGAGAGGAGATTTTGGAAGGATGATCTGAGTGGTCGTATAGTACTATGGGGTATTAACATTCTAGCTATAAACTGAGGTTCATTAAAGGTTAAGGTTTTAAATATTAACAGCATGACCTTAAAGGAAATGCGATGGCTGATTGGGAGCCAATGGGAGTCGATCAATAATGGCAAAGATTTATAAACTTAGATCAATGCTTATCAATTGTTTTACGATTGGGATTCCATGGCAAAAAAACAACAAAATCCAAATAGCACCAATAGGTTCCACAAAGGAAATGAAGCAGCAAAACAAAAAGATTGTGGAATAGAAGATTGGATAAGCATCCAAATAACTTAAAAACAATCTACAAAGAGAGTGTATACAGTCACAAATGACTCACAGGATGGAAACAAATAATGTGTACCATAAAAATGACCCAATACGGGCTGTGTTTTGGCAAAATAAAAGTGCCTTCCTCAGGAGTCCTATAGGGTCCTTGGCTGTCAAATATAAAAACATAAGTCACAAAAAAAAAAAATCCAAGTAGTTAAGAGGCTACAAACAAGCATAACAATTCACAAGACTAAAATGCAGGCTGGTGATTCCGTGGTCACAGCCAAATTACATTGTGCGATTCCCCCTGAGGTACAGAATAATGATGTATCGATGGAGATTCCACTCAGGTTGCGATGCCAATATGTGGTTTTTGTCACCCCATTTGGGGTTCTAACCCACAGTTTGGGAAACTCTGACTTACACTCTGTTTAAGCCACCCAGGCTGGGAGACTTGAACAGCGGGATCAAAAGAATTGCCAGAATGGACTCTCTCTCCCAACATAACTGGGCTAGAGACTCCATTCTGTGAATTCAAATAAGACATAAGAAAAAGCCGTGTAATAAGCAAATATGTGTTTATTAATGCTTTCCATGTCTGAGGAGAGACAATACGCATCAATCAAATTTTCTGTGCTCTCCAAAGGGAGAAATCAAAGTCAAACAGGTTTATACCATATGTGACATCATTTGTAATAATCATCATACAGCTGATCACATGACTTCCTTCCCAGGAATACCTTGTGTCAAATCCTACATTTGCCAATGCTAAGCCCAATGTTTAAACCCAGCAGGTGGCAGTGTTTCACTTTTTCTCCATATGACTTCTAAATAACTTTCGACCTATTTGACCTATTCAGACACCAATCATGTCAGTAAAGGCCTGCATCTTAATCTGTAGAAGCAGACGCATCCTAACTTCTGTATGAACTTCCCAATTAGCTTTGTGTGTTTTAATCTAGAAGGAACAGCCCTTTCCATTTCCGTACATCTGCCTACCTTACAATGGGATCTTATTAATCTCTGTCGGTTCTTAAAATAAGCTTTTCCTTTGTCAGCATGTTTTTTTCTGAAAATTTCAGCTTAAACTTTAATATTTTAATTTAGTTTGATTATATCATAGCCAATTTAAAATAACCTCTTATAGACAGTTCCACAAAATTCACCTGTCTGTCTTATTTACTCCAAATAATGTCAAAGTTAATTTGCTTGTATCACCTTGCATGCTTTTATTTTCCAGTTTCAATTATAAATAGAAGCTGGGCAAGCCCATGGTATCAATATATCTTCAATACCTCTCTTCCTCACCACTAATAAAATTACCAGCCAACAGGGTACTTAGGCAGGAAGGGCACAAAGCACAGTTACTTACTGTAACAGGTGTTATCCAGGGACAGCAGGCAGATATTCTTAACTGATGGGTGACGGCACCGACGGAGCCCCGGTACAGACAATTTTAGAGTGACTGCACTCTAAGAACTTAGAAAGTTCCAGTAGGTCGCATCGCGCGTGCGCGAGTGCCTTCTCATCCAACGGAGGCACACGGTCCCCAGTTACGATAAGCCAGCTAAGAAGCCAACCCGGGGAGGAGGGAGGGATGTAAGAATATCTGCCTGCTGTCCCTGGATAACACCTGTTACGGTAAGTAACTGTGCTTTATCCCAGGACAAGCAGGCAGCATATTGATAGCGTCCCGCACCGCAGGTTATTGAACAAGCTGAAATCGCTAGGATTAGGGGACACACTAACTACATGGGTTAGAGATTGGCTAGGCGGTAGACTTCAAAAGGTAGTGGTAAACAGTACCCCCTCCAAAACGTCAGATGTGACCAGTGGAGTGCCACAGGGTTCGGTCTTGGGCCAGATTCTATTTAACTTATTCATAGGTGATATGACCCAAGGGCTTAGAGGAAAAGTATCTTTGTTTGCCGACAACGCCAAACTATGCAACATAGTAGGCAAATGCATTTTGCCTGATAGTATGAAGCAGGACCTACTACTACTGGAACAGTGGTCATCGACTTGGCAGCTCAGCTTCAATGCTAAAAAGTGTAAAGTTATGCACCTGGGTAGGAAAAATCCATGCAGAACTTACACACTAAATGGTGACTTTGGCTAGGACCACGGCGGAACGTGATTTGGGGGTGATCATTAGCGATGACATGAAGGCTGCCAATCAAGTGGCGAAGGCCTCCTCCAAGGCAAGGCAAATGATGGGTTGTATCCATAGGGGTTTTGTCAGCAGGAGACCTGAAGTGATAATGCCGCTGTACAGATCCATGGTGAGACCTCATTTGGAGTATTGTGTTCAATTCTGGAGACCACACTACCGGAAAGATGTGCTGCGAATTGAGTCGGTTCAGCGAATGGCCACCAAGATGGTCTCGGGGCTCAGGGATCTCGCGTATGAAGAAAGGCTAAATAAATTGCAGCTGTACTCACTTGAGGAACAAAGAGAGAGGGGAGACATGATTGAGATGTTTAAGTATGTTATGGGCCGTATCGAGGTGGAAAATGATATCTTCTGTCCTATAGGACTCTCGACCACCAGAGGGCATCCGCTGAAAATCAGGGGAGGGAAGTTTCATGGTGATTCCAGGAAGTACTTCTTCACAGAAAGAGTGGTTGATCATTGGAACAGTCTACCTCTGCAGGTGATTGAGGCAAATAGCGTGTCAGATTTTAAGAGAAAATGGGATATTCACGTGGGAACTCTAGGGGAGTAAAGTCAGGGGGGTGGATCATTGGGGTGGGCAGACTTGATGGGCTATGGCCCTTTTCTGCCGTCATATTCTATGTTTCTATTCTTAACTGATGGGTGACCTCCAAGCTAACCAAGAGGGATGGAGGGACGGTTGGCCATTAAGAAAACAAATTTTGTAAAACAGATTGGCTGAAGTGTCCGTCCCGTCTGGAGAAAGTATCCAGACAGTAATGAGAAGTAAAAGTATGAACTGAGGACCAGGTAGCAGCCTTGCAGATGTCCTCAATAGGGGTTGACCTGAGGAAAGCTACAGAGGCTGCCATAGCTCGAACCTTATGGGCCATGATAGAACCTTCCAGTGCGAGTCCGGTCTGAGCGTAGCAGAATGAAATGCAGGCAGCAAGCCAGGTGGAAATTGTTCGTTTAGAAACAGGATGACCCAGCCTGTTAGGATCAAACGAGAGAAAAAGCTGTGGAGACGATCTGTGAGGTTTGGTGCATTTTAGATAGTAAGCCAACGCACGCTTACAGTCCAAAGTATGCAAAGCCTGTTCCCCAGGATGAGAATGGGGTTTAGGAAAGAAAACAGGTAAAACAATGGACTGGTTGAGGTGAAAGTCAGAGACCACTTTAGGCAGAAACTTAGGATGAGTAAGAAGAATCACCTTGTCATGGTGAAAAACAGTGAAAGGTGGGTCAGCCACTAGTGCATGCAACTCACTGACCCTCCTGGCAGAGATGAGAGCAATAAGGAAGACCACTTTCCAAGTGAGGAACTTGAGATGAGCTGTGGCCAATGGTTCAAACGGAGGCTTCATGAGAGAGGAGAGAACCACATTAAGGTCCCAGATAACCGGAGGGGGCTTAAGAGGTGGTTTCACATTGAAAAGGCCCCTCATGAATCTGGGTATTGGTGATCTGTAAGAATAACAAAGCTTTTATAATTTCAGAACAGGTTTGTCAAGAGGGAAAGTTGTTTCTTACAATATGTGATATCAAGATAAACTGTCAGTCATTGTTGAAGATGTCAATAAAAGATCATCAGATTGCAGAAACAATGATTATTTTGGTACACCATCCTCTTCCACCAAAGCACTGGGAAACTCCAATACAAGAAGGAAGGCACCTATGCCAATGGAACAGTGAGAGTTTGAGTGTGGGAGAGTGTTATGTAGTGGTTAGAGTTATAGCCTCAGCACCCTGAGGTTGTGGGTTGAAACCCCGTGCTGCTCATTGTGACCCTAGGTATGTCACTTAATCCTCTACAGCCCCAGGTACATTAGATAGATTGTGAGCCCACTGGGACAGACAGGGAAAATGCTTGAAGTACCTGTATGTAAACCATTTTGAGAGTGGTTGTATAACTACAAAAAGGCAGTATACAAGTCCCTATTCCCATTAGTTGTGCTTTATTCTGATGCTATAACAATTTTTAAATAGCCACTTGAAAAGCTACTCTGTGTACTCTAACAGAGACTTTATATGCTAAGGAAAAATCATCCCCCAAACTCCCTTGCTAAGTGAGCAGAGTACTTTAAATAAAATAAAGTGCTTGAGCTTACCTATTTAGCTGTAGGTTTCCTTCCCCCCACACCCCGAGCTAGTAAGCTATTTTCCAGCAAAGTCTTACCAGTGAAGATCTCTGTCTCTGGAAGTCCCCTCATAACAAATGTTCCAAAGTAATTTTGGAGATAAAAGGGGACCACAGAACTTGATATTATCTTTCATTTAAATATATCAATAAGAAGAGAAATACATTTTTGAAGTTATAATACCAAGAAATGAAATTTTAAACAGGAACTAAGCTTTTATGGTTAGGTCCAAGATTGGACTGTCTTCCTCCTACTGTAGCTCTGGTATCTGGGTCCTCCTTACCAATTGAGTTCTTTGCTAAGATTTTGGTAGTCCTTTTTGATTCCTCAGTCAAGAAATGCTTCTTTAGTTTGCGAATGCTGAGGAAGGTTAGACATCTTTTTCATCATCACCGTCATTTTTCTATCTTAGTTCAATCAATTATATTATCTAGTCTCGATTACTGTAACGCTATCTACCTTGGCATTACAAAAATTTGTTTTCATAGATTACAGTTAATTCAGACTACTGCTGCGAATCTGATCTTTGGAAAACGTAAATTTGACCATGTGACCCCTTTGCTTCAGAGTCTTTATTGGCTCCCGATTTATTTAAGAATTCAATTTAAATGCACTTGTATTTCTTGTAAAATTCTACATGGTATCTTTAATCCTCTTATTCCTTTATTTTGGAATGTTTACCGATTCTCCTTTGCAAGAAGTATCCAACAATTTTAACTCTCCCTTCCTTCTAAAAGAGGGATTAAAGGATTCAAGATCTTCAGTCAATCTTTGGTCTTTAAATTCTCTCAACTCTTGAATGATCTCCCCCTTTTTTTAAGGAGTTCCAGTTCATTTCAATTTTTCCGTAAATCTTTATAAACTATACTATTTGCCAAACATTATGAAAATTAATTCTTTTGAAATTTTGCTATTATCTTCTATTTATCATTTGTAAATCATTCCGTTTATTTAATTGCTGTAAAGAGTCGAGCTTTCTCAGAATGATAACTCCGTATACAAAGTTAAGCTTTAGTTTAGGAACTTTTGGTAGTGGTGTTGTAGTTATGGTACTCTAAATTAAAGTATTAGAAACATAGAAAAATGATGGCAGAAAAATGCCTTAGCCCATCAAGTCTGCCCACTCTAATGACCCACCCCCTCGACTTTACCCCTCTAGAGATCCCACATCTGTATCCCATTTACTTTTAAAATCTGGTTGCCTGAATCACCTGCAATGGAAGTTCGTTCCAATGATCAACCACCTTTTCGGTGAAGAAATACTTCCTGGTGTCGCCATGAAATTTCCCTCCTCTGATTTTTAGCGGATGCCCTCTTGTGGCTGATGGTCCTTTAAGAAAGAAGATATCATCTTCCACCTCGATACGGCCTGTGATATATTTAAACGTCTCAATCATGTCTCCTCTCTCTCTATGTTCCTCGAGTGAGTACAGCTGCAATTTATTCAGCCTTTCCTCATACGGGAGATCCCTAAGCCCCGAGACCATCCTGGTGGCCATTCTTTGAACCGACTCAACTCTCAGCATTTTTTTTTGGTAATGTGGCCTCCAGAATTGTACACAAATTGTCAAATTTTAGACAAGAGGAGAAAAAGAAATTATATTCTATGAGAACTTAGATGACAGAGCATGTCTTTCTAGAAAAGTCAGTTTGAAAGAATGAGAAGATTAAATATGTGATTGCTACAGCTGGAACTTATATGAACAGTAAATGATTAAAGAGAGATTATGTATTTACCCTGGTAAGCTCTTTTTCAGTAGATAGGTAAGACATTCTAGACTCCTGCATCTGCCTACTGTCTCAGTTTGTTTATGCTGCTTCAAGTTGTTTCTTGGATGTCTGTCAGCCCTTGGTAGGTGGTACGAATACTGTATATACGAGGTATGTTACTTTTTCTGCAGGAGTAGTTTGAGCTTCTCTGAAGTTTTTGTTGGTTGTTTCCAGTTGATGTTCTCATATTAATTCTTGAGCAGAACAATTGTTGCTAAATTTGATTGCCATGGGTATCTCTACTTCATGTTAATTTAGTGGCTCTTAGTGCCTGGGTACTAACTGTAGGTGGAGCTAGAGAGCACAGTGAAGTACAGAAGAGGCACAAGGGAAAAATCCAAAGTGGATTCCTTCTGCAGATGGCATGTGGCCAAGGGGACACTACCCATCTGTCTAGAATGTGTCACCTACTGCACTGGAAATACTATAGCTGGAGCTTCTGCCAAACCTTTTCATTAGACAGACTATAAAGGTTTGGTATTGAGAGTCATTTAAATCATCTTTGATTTTCTTTAAATATATCTTTCAGTACAAAATATTCTAATAGAGCAAGTAATAGTGAAATTAAAAAAAAAAAAAAGCTGAAAAGAACATATTATACATACACATTTGTTTGTTAAAAAGGAACAGAGAAAAATAGCTCATAACATCCCCCACCCCCAAAAAAAGTACACACTGCTTACCTTGAAGACTCTTACAGGGACCTGTAAAAAGGAATAGAACACAATTTAAAACAAAAGAATCATATTCTTGTTCTATATACTACAGGGACAGGGTCACACAAACACAAAATTTCTACTTATCTGAATGTAAATATTCTGCTCTTCAAGCAAGCTGAGTTGGCAACACGATTATTGCTGTTAAGGTAATAATTAGAATTTAATGAGTGTAAAATGGATACAGCCACAGGAATAAGGAGTTAATGGCACATTTTAATTGAAATAATATTATTAAAACTTCAATTTTAAAATTAGGCTCAAATATTAAGAATACAATACAATGGACTTCTAGTCTGTTACATTACCAGTAGGTTCAGTGCAGTTTATAAACTAAATAAAAATCAGGGAAACATAAGATCCCTAGAATTTACAATAATAAATTAACTCCTACAAGACACAAAACAGCACTGGCTTTTACAAAGCTCTACCATTGGCCAGCAAGGTAAATGCTCCAATGTTCACAGGATTCCTATGAGAGTAGGAGCATTTACCTCACCAGCCCATGGTAGAAACCTCTACCATGGCTTTGTAAAAAGCCCCAAGATAACAGAAAAAACCTTTTGCATAAAAATGTCTTCAGCAAAGGAAAACTCTTTTCAAATATAGGCTGAGTTTTACTCAATGGCACTAGAGGTAATATGCCCTCCAACTTTCTAAAGCACTTCCCTTGTTAAAGCGATAACTATGACCCTTGGACATCTTACACCAGGTGACGGAACAAAAGCGCGCCAGACAAAGCCACGCTGACATTTCGGCCCAGACAATTGCACACAAGACTCCAGCGCGCCACTGTAAAAGTTGATTTTAAAGAGCTCCAATGGGGGGAACCCCCCAACATTTAACTTAATACCGTTTGCACTGCCATTGGGGGGGGGGGGCAACACCTCACATTATACAGAAAACTTAACTTTTTCCTATATAAAAAAAAAACCAAAAACGGGAAAAAGTTAAGTTTCCTCTATAATGGGGGGGAGGGGGGGGTTCCAACCCCCCCAGCAGCGCGAACAGTATTAAGTAAAGTGGGGTGGTTCTCCCCTCACACCCCCCAATAGAGCTCTTTAAAATTAACTTTACCGACGGCACGCTGGAGTCTTGTGCCAATTGTCTGGGCTCAAATGTCAGCGCGGCTTTGTCCCGCACGCAAATGATTGTGAACCCTTATACCACTCAGGAGTCCTTTTACTAAACTGCAGTAAGCACACATTAAAAAAGGCTTACCGCAGGACACGCTCCGATATCCTGTGGTAAATACGCCTTTTACACACTAAAAAAATGTTGTATATTCCTTGAAGTGGTGTGTTAGGGGATGGAGAGTAGGCATGACACCACTAATAGTGCATGGCAATGCCTCGCACACCGATTAGCAAGGGGGCCCTTACCACCTACAAATTAGGTGGCAATAAGTGTTCATACTGCAAATTCTTATAACCATGCGCAAAATGGCAGAATGGCAAAATTAACTTGTGGCCATTAATTTGGAAAATGTGCCATTTTCCATCCAAGGCACAAATGGCCTTGGTGCCCAAGAAAGACCCACGTAATAAAAGCGCTAAGCTCACTTTTGCTATAGCTTTAGTAAAAGGGTCCCATATTATCCATTCTCACCCTAATCTCACACTTTTTTTTCAAAGGAGCAGACGGGCGATTCTTGAACCCATATGGTACTACCACTTATGTCTATATAGTGTTGAAAAGGAACACACAGCACTGTATGTTTAACAAACAATAGAAGAGCTAATTTGGACAGACAGGACATATAGGGGTTAGGGAGTTTCTTTTTTAATAAAATAATTCTTTATTCATTTTTACATTTTACAACAAATATATAAGAAAATATCATTTGAACTTATACAATAACATTTGATTAGCTCTCATATACAACTTAAATTATAAAATTTAACCCTCCCTCCCATCCCTACTAATTCATATATCATAATATATTGTATAATAATATTTCTTATACTCTAAACATTTAATATCAGATCAGAAATCCCTCCCTCCCCATCCCTCACTTTACAATTGTACTAATAAGAGAAAAATGATATTTACTCATCACAATATTCTATTAATATTTATTGAAAATTCCTTTTTGCATAGCTAGTGTTCTTTCCATCTCATATATATGACACAAAGAGTTCCACCAGAAACTGACAAGTATTTATTGTTCTCACTCTGTGTTATGCTCCGTTCTGGTTTTGTCTTTTTGACTCTGTGTGCACACTTGTTTCATTACTCAGGGGAAGATTCTCAAAACTTAGGGGTCCTTTTACTAAGGCGTGCTAGCCGATTTAGCACCTGCTAAATGTTAACGCATCCATTATATTCTATGGTCGCTAAATTGGCTAGCACGCCTTAGTAAAAGAGGGCATTAATGTTGCCTTTAATGTGGTTGCTAAACCAGTTCCAGCTGTTTTAGCTTGCATATATTTTAACGGCAGATTATCAAAATAGCTTACCGTGGTCTTTTCTGAGCTTCATAGCAGTCTCCGATTCTGCCATGTAAATGGCTCATCGATATTTAAACGAGCACTCCAGTTGATTCTTCATCTTCGCCGAGTGATTCTCCAAGCACAGTGTCGGCTTTTGGCGAGCAAAAGTCAGTGACTGGTCCAGGAGTGCCGGTACTGTGCCAGCACTATGAAAAGCGCATCTCCGGCGTGTATTTTGACTGTGGCTAATGAAACAAAAATAAAAAAATTACAAGATTCACATAAATTATAGAAGTTGTATATGCAACAAAGAAAAAAATCCAACAAAAGCTGCAGTGAAAATGAGTAACCAAACAAAAATCAAAAGGAACTGCAGACGAACTGCAGAGTAGGTACTACTCCTAGTGGGCCACATTACATAATACATAACTCCTAACTCCATTTGCTGTAGGGCATTCATGCCATTCTATTTAATGTGTCGTTGCTTTTACATTTCTGTGAAGTAACTTTCTCCAAAGAACAAAACAGATAATTGAGTTACCCTGCTTACTCAACCCAATTATATAACCTTACTCAGCCTCTGTCACTCTTGCTTGCAGTTTTACTCAAAAATTTCTTTCTGCACTAAGTTCTCTGATCCTGCAATTATTTATTAAGTTCATAACTCAAAGCCACTAGAACCCTCCACAAAGATTTAGGAAATCTAGAATTTTGAATCAGTCTAATCATATGTATAATATCAGATATCACGTTTAAAAGTTTTGCTGGCATCTGCCCAGCTTCCAACTTCTGCTTATGAAAGATTTTTTTCCTGTGTTAAATCATTTGATGCTCAGAACTGTGTACCTGACCAATACCTTAGAAGCAGTGCAGAAAAATAGGTCCCCAATACTCAATTGTAAAAAGATGCAAATGATATATGCATACTATTTATTTATTTCTAAAATTTCTTGACCGCCTATAACTAAGCAGTTAACAGAATAAAACATTCACAATGTTTGACTGAAAGTAAAGGGGGGTGTGGTTTCACATTAAGGAGAGCTCTTGTACCAAGCAAATCCAGAAGCAAAGTACATATAAGTGCCATTCTTTTGTACCTTTAAAAATAAGATTTTCAAATTGGTTTAGGGGTTTTTTGGGCCTGAAAAGCTTACATTTAAGTGCAGAAAACAGACACTGATGTGTGCTTTCACTTTCGTGTTTGCTTTGTCTTGCACACATTCATGTCTCACTATCAGCACATAGGAGCTTGTATGGGGTTTCCAAATTAAATAGAAACCAGCAGATTTTAAAAAGACAATGCCAAGTTGGCACAAGGTTTTCAGCTGTTAAGAGCAGCTTTGTTTTGTGCTATGTTCTCTGAGCTTTGGGAGGGAATCAGAAATAACTTCATTAAACATCGGTTGACTACATTTAAATGCTAATCTTTTGGCACATACATTGTTCCCCACCCTAGAGCCCCCACAATCTAGATCTTATAAACAAGTTGCTCCCCACCCTAGAGCCCCCACAATCTAGATCTTATAAACAAGTTGCTCCCCACCCTAGAGCCCCCACAATCTAGATCCTATAAACAAATTGCTCCCTACCCTAGAGCCCTCACAATCTTCTAGAATCCTATCAGTCCATCAACTCATAAACAGTCACTTAAATATTTATTCTCATTTTTCTTCAGCGACTGTTTATGAGTTGATCAACTGATTGATTATATGAGTTTCACTGGAGTATCAACTTTTGATTCATTTATTGTGAAGTGGTAAGCTTACTTGGATTTCAATCTAGATTCAGAGCATCGGGCTCGTATTCTCTGACAGTCTTATCCGAAGAAAGATTTCACTCGAACTAACAAATTAACATTATGCTCCAACCAGGTTTTTATTTAAATGCCCCCCGCAACTTTTCAGCACCTAATCACAGCTGACATCAATGTCTTTAACACATTTAACTACATACCAACCATTTCCATCCTTTTAAATCATCTATCTCAATGCTGTTCTTACTGCTTTTTAAAATCCTCTTATAACTTCTTCACGGACTCACTCATACACAGACATATACGTCCTTTCTTCGTATCTGTCTCCTTCCCAACTACCTAACTCAGCAGTTTAGAACTTTTTCTTTTAACCCGCTGCTGCTTTTCGAATATAACATTCAAGAGACCGAAAGCACAAACCAGCGGCACACTATTCCCACCTACCCCGCAGCGAACATATACTTCGCCTTCTTTAAAGATGACTAAATTTAAAATACATTTTTCAACACCATTTCGGACCTTGTTTTCCTCCCGTCCTTCGCGAGGTCGCGCACGTTCATACTGCTAGGTAGCCGCCTCTGCTGCCCGTGCACTTAAACAGCGCGGGCACCATTCTTGCGCTCAAAACGCCTCTAACTTCGATGAGTTTATAATAAAACCAACTTCAGGGAACTCGTTAGTTATTTCCTCGACTCCTCCCATCCTTCGCGTCTGCGTCTCTCTTTCTGCTCCCCTAAATAATTCCAGATGCCTGGTCGTCTGCTACCTCTGCGCATGCCCAGATACTTTCGGAAAACTTCAGCGCATGCGCAGAAATATAACCACGAAGGCCCCAAATGCTGCCTCGACTTTTCCTATCGACTGCCTCCAGCAAAAAGGTGTTTCTGTGGTTAATTTGGCTCCCAGTTCAACGGGATTCCAAAGCCCCACCTGGTAAGTGGTTAAAATTTAACCCTGGTTGCATTAACTGGCAACTGTTTCTAAACAGCAGCTGATTAGACTGCCTACTTTTCACGCTAACCCTAAAACCATAGAGTTTCTTCGCTCTGCACGGCTCGGGCGGCGTAGGTTTTTACTCTATGGTTATTTGGGTGGCTGAGTGGATAGGGAAGGCGGAAGCCGCCGAGAGCGGAAGCTGGGATCAGCTGATGGAGGAGATTCAGGTGAAGCTGAGAAGGGGGGGAGGGGTGGGGGAAAGAGAGCCATCTTTATCCGGAGAGGGAGCTGGGCAGTGGGGGGAGGGGAAGGTAGGAGGTCTGCTGTTGGTTAGCTCCGGCAAGCGGAATGAGGGGAAGGGGAACGGTAACGGAAAAGAGACGGGAATGAGTTCAGCCGTTGGCTGGGAGAGGGATTTCGCCAGAAGGTGAGAGGAGATTCTTGCCTAGAGTGATTATTCCGAGGGGGGGGGGAGACTGGGCGCCCGAGGCAGCCTTTCTTTGTGAGAGAAGAGGGGGAGAGTGAGAGCTAGTCCTTTGACAGGAAAGAGCTTCCAGTGCTCTCTGCTCCGGTTCATTTGAGTTTTTCCTCCAATTTTTTTTATTTGGGGGGGAGGGGACAAAACGCTTCTTTCGCTTTAGGGGTGAGTAGAGGGAGAGACAAATGTCTGGAGCAGAAACCAAACAACAAGAAAAGAAAGCAGACACGGGGATTTTTTTGAATATTTTTTTTGTAACTTTTTTCCTTTTCAGTATTAGTATATTTATTTTTTATTTCATTCTCTGACAAAGGAGAAGCAGTTCCTGTATGATCCTGACCCCAAGGAGGAAGAGCGTGTTCGGATTGGATTTTAATGTCCCAGTTCTCTGATCTGAGAAGAGACATGGAGCAGAATGGGGCTGCAGGAGATTTTCGCCTGTCTAATTCAAATTAGTAAGGAACATACTCTTTCATATGCAAAGTAAGACCTTTTTTGAAGGCAGAGAGAAAAGCCCCTTTTTCAGTAAGATTTAAACCATCCTTTTTATCCGTTGTCACAGATGAGCCTGAAGACATCACGAAGCTACCCCAGGATAGACATTTCCAGGAGGAAGGAATGAACATAGAATTTTCTAATAATGTGTCTTTCCATAAAGATCTCTCTCCCATTTTTTAATTAGTGTGTTTTTAAAAAGTAAACTTTTATTTTGAAAAAGGAAGTCGGGCACCTACAGAATCTTCTTTCACAGCCTTTGTTATTGGATTGAGAAAACCAAGATCAGATTTTTGACTGTTGAACTAGGAAAAAAACCCTTCCAAAAGTTTTGCAAAACAATAGAGAAAGAACCAATAAGTGTTTGGGAATAAAACTTTTTTTTTTTTTGGTCAAGGATGAATTTTTACAGGAAGGTCTAGTCATTCCATTGAAGATTTTCTTGACTTGTGATTTCCTAGGCCCCATCTTTCCTGCCTGGGTTCTGATCTAGGTAAAGTAGTTCAGCATCAAAACCTCTGGGGGAAAAATAAATATTGACTATTTTCACAAAGAAATTTAAGCCCATCTTATATCCTCCTTGGCTTGTCTAAAATTTGTTTTGTTTTAAAGTGGATTCCAACGCCATAACTAAAAGGTAAAGTTTTGCTTTTATTCTGGAACAAGTGCAAATTTAAGTTTGTTTTGCCCGGGTCAATGAATTCCAATATCTCGAACATCATTTTTGGTATTATTTTCAGTGTTATATCCCAGCAGATTTACAAACATGGCTATCAAAGACTTACAATATTTGCAGTTTTTTGTTCATTTTTCCTTTAATTTAACTGCTATCCCCTTTTAGAACTCTGTCTAACTTCACTGACTTTCTTCACAGAAACTTTTCAAATCATTGTACAGCAGAAAAATTTTGTAAATTAAGACTTCCTTATGAGCACTGAAGACTTTTTTTCAGTGGCTTACATTATTTGAGGAAAAAGCACAATCTCAGGAGTCCTGAAGAAAGGGGTTATTTTTTTCCAAACAAGCAAGTTAATTCAGTGCATAATAAAATCTAGTTAATTAAAAACAAACAAACCTTCAAAAGGAAAAAAATGCACTGTCTTTGATGGTAGCAACTTTATGTAGAATGGCAAAAGTATGAGTTAGTTACTTTTTGTGGATACATTCGTTTGTAAAGTTTTTAAGGTGTTTAAGTTGTCGCTTGTTTTGCTTTCCCATTTTTTAATTTTTTTTCTCTCTTTCATGTAAGTGTTTTTGTTTTCTTTTTCCATGTTTAATGGTGTGGGGACCCATTGGCACTAGTTTTCTCTGCACTCCTCTTCTCTTCCCCCAATTTAGTGTCGACCTGCTTGGGGTTTCTGTTGTGTTTGTCTGAGTCCATCCCTTTTTCCCTCCTTTGTCTGTTATATGTGATGGAACTCATGTTTGCTGAGTGGGAGGACGGTGAGAGGTTTTCATTTGAAGACTCGGACCGCTTTGAGGAAGACTCCCTATGCTCCTTTATCTCTGAGGCAGAAAGCCTGTGCCAGAATTGGAGAGGATGGAGGAAGCAATCCGCTGGACCCAATTCACCCACTGTCAAAATGAAAGGTGAGAATGGTTATGCTCATACTGGGTTAAATTAAATAATAGTAAATTTTTAAGTGTTTTATTTATAGGAGCAGAGAGCTTATTGAGAGCTTACTGTATATACTCAACTATAGATTGATCCCATACTACTACTTATCATTTCTGCAGCACTGTATATTAAAACATTTAAGAGACAGTCTCTGCTCAGTAGAGCTTACAATCTAATCAAACAGACCAACGGAACAAGTAGGGAGGTTAAGGAATTTCTTGGGCATGGGTGCATAGTTTGAGGGCAATTTTAGACCTAAATATGGGCTAAAAATCCTTCGACCAACACATAGGTCAACCCTGACCTAGGCTAGCACCTCTCTATATTCTTTCCATCTCCGGTGGAAAGCTGTTTCCCCTCTTCTTGCCAACACCAACCTGGGAATAACCAGTGCTGGTACTTGCAAAAAGTAGCTTGAGCCATAGTGACAGCCCTCAGAGGCTCTTTGTAGCCTGCTCTGGAGCACTCTCTATGATGAGAGGAATCATAGAGAATGTTCCAGGGCAGACCACAACAGCCTTAGAGAATTGCTGCTGCAGCTCAAGCTATTTGCAGGTACTAGTGGTGAGGATTCACAGGCTAATGTGCGTAGGAAGATGGGGATCAGCTTTACATGGTGGAAGGAAAGTAGAGAGAGGTGCTGGCACAGGAATTGTCTCTTAGATCAGTCTTTTCCCCAGGGCTCACTCCCCTCAAAAAAATTTCTTGACTGATAGTTGAGTATATAAGGTATATATTGCTTATATCCCTTCTGTAGCCCACTCAGTAAGAGTGCTCTAGCCTTAGAGCCAGCTCCTACTTTCTTGCTAACACCTTTCAGTTTAACATACTATTGCACACTTAATATTCTGTAGCCCAACCATATTTTCTTCACTTTGTTTACTACATCTTCTTTACAAAGTTAGTCCTAGAATTGTTTAAAAAAAATTGCTGCGTTATCAAGTTTTAGATATTTTAACACCTTGCCCCAGGATTCAGGATAGCATATGGGTATCCAGAATATTTGCATTTTAAATGGCATTCAATGGTTATGGGCATGCAAAATATAGCTTGACTTCTAAATTAAGTATGTCAGGTTCTTTGATATCTGCCTAGACTGTGTGTAACCTTCATGCTCCCTGTGGACATGGACTGGTAAATAAGTCTTAATACATGAAGCATTTTATTTCTCCCCTCCTCCAATGAGCTACTATTTGGGAGATAGTTAAAAAAAGATTTTGTAACCTTAAAGGAGAAAATTGAGGCCTACAGCAGGAAGAGCCATCACAGACATGTTGTTCCTCCAGTAGATCGGTTTAACAGAAAAGATGTTACCCAAATGCATGCCCTTAGTACTCCTCCTTGATCCCTGAGACCTGAGCCCTGCAGGAGGGGGATGTTTTGTAACACTAAGGGCCCCTTTTACAAATCTACTGTAGCAAATCCTGGCATGGCAAATGTGGCATCCCTTAGGTATTGAATGTACTGTGTTGCATTTGCAATGCAGTAATTGGTACAACGGCTTTGTAAAAGGGCCCCTAAATCTTTACTCTGGTTTTTCCCAAATCCTTTCAACAGCATAGCTTCTTAGTAATTTATTGTTACACACAAGTCCTTTCTCTCCCTACCATAGCATTTATAAAATAACAAATCCCCCACAAAATCAAAATACTTAACAAGTTTTCAAATTATATAATTTTTTTTTCCTTCTATTTTTATTTGCAAACAAGAAAAATAGCAGCCACATATCGAATGACAGTGTTTTCTCTAGGCTTCTTAAACTTTTGATGGGTCAAAAAACACTCCAAAATTTTCTTCAAACTGACTTTATTGCCACAATAATGATCTCCACTTTCTTTATATAATGGTGTTTTGCTGCTCCTTGATGTGCTCTTGCTTTTCTATACAAATTGTTTCAGTTCTTTCATCCTCATGCTGCAGTTATCTTTTACACTGGTATGAGGATGAAGCACTGACGAATTCATGGAGCAAAATGAATGCTCTTTGGGCTGCAGGTAAGTTTCACTGACAATTTAATATTTTGGCATTTACCCCCTCCTTTACAAAGCCGCGCTAGTGTTTTTTAGTTCCAACCGCAAATTCTATGAGCGTCGGAGCTGTTACCACAGTGGCCGGCACTAAAAATGCTAGCTCAGCTTTGTAAAGGAGGGGGGGGGTGTTAGATATTTGCCACATTTGCTCATTCTCATAGACTATTGTTTCACATTGCCAATTTTTTTAAAGCAAAGCAGACACAATGTTATGAATATTAAAATAAAAATTTATTCTAGAGAATTAATTCAAAATGTGGGTTGTTTTTTTTTTTTTTTTTCAACCAATGAAAAAAGTTTGTGAAATCTATAGAAAACATTCAGGGGTCCTTTTACTAAGGTGTGCTGATTTAGCACGTACTAACGATTAGAGTACGCTAATATGTCCATAGAATATAATGGGCGCTAAATCGATTAGCACGCACTAAATTAGCTAGCATGCCTTAGTAAAAGAGGGGGGCAGTGTAGCTCATGTCTACTGAGGTTTCTTTTTTTTCCATTTGCAAATAAAAGAAGAAAAATTTATATAATTCTGAAAACTTGTGAAGTGTTTTGACTTTTTTTTGTTGTTGTTGAAACAGTGAGTATAAAGTCCAACCTTTTGCCTATTTATGTATGTAAGTTATATATATATATATATATATATGTATGTATGTGTGTGTGTGTGTGTACACATTGTAAACCAAAAAAACCACACCAAATTGTTTTTTGTCGTATCTTCCACAGCTTGGCTAATTCTTATGACATTTAGGCCCTGATTCTGCAAAGTGCTCCCGATTGTAGGCGTCCTTCAGCTATCTAATCAGCCAATCGGAGGCACTTTTTTCTAAAAAAAAAAAAAAAAAAAAGCTCCCCAGGGAAGGCCGCCTATATTGAAGGTGCCTCCAGGGAGCCTAGAGAGGTCTGCCTAAGCTTAAGGCGGTAGCCTTAAGCGAACCTAGATGGCCCTACGTGTCTCCCTAGCAGAACGGGAGACGCTTACAATGTAGGGTAGCAAAATGCTGGCCTATATGGTAAGTAGACGCGACCGCTGTACCTAATCGCGGCAAGGATCAGGGAGGCAGGTTCTATCGGCAGAAAGGACTGAGCACCTTCCTGCCGGCGATCGTCATTGGGGGGGGGGGGGCCCGGGTTCTGTCAGCAGGAAGGGTTGAGCACCTTCCTGCCAGCGATCTTAGGGGGGACGTTGGGGTCCTGCAGGAGGAGTTGGGCACCCTCCTGCCGGCGATCTTCAGGTGGCCGTTGGGGGGGGGGGGTCTGGGGAGGGAGGTTGGGCATGTTAAACCCGATTCTGTAACCGACATCTGCAACATGGACGTCAGTTACAGAATCGGGTTAACTTTTGGGCGAGTGTAGGCCCAATTCTGTATAGGACGCCCGGACCGGCATCCTATACAGAATCCGGGCCTTAGTGCATCATGTCTTGAATGAAGTTGATGTAAATATTTCCCACTGCACCACACTACCTTGTGAAAATGAACTGTTGCTATGGGATACGTACAGAAGCAGACAATAGTTAGTAAATAGTCTCTGCATCATAATGGTTTTCACTACAGAAGACTGGATTCTGATAAAGAACTTGATATTGCTAAAAGGTTACAGCAGTGGATGATTGTTGAGTTTCCACAGAAGGGTTGGAATAAAAATGGCCTTGATGTGCTGCAATGCAAGATCTGGACTATGGGCACTGTAGATCTTAAGCCAGGCAATGGATGACTGCACTTGATTCGCACACAGGAGCACGTTGACTTTGTACGCAATCTTTTACTTAGCTAGGAGGATGCATCACAAAACACACCGAACAACTTGCCAAATAGCAAGAGAAGGAGGAATAAATCAGACAACTATGGTTAGGATAATTCATGATGATCTGAAGTTAGTGTCTTAAAAAGTATTGTGCCCAAGCTTTAACTTTACATAATAAAGACACACATCTGAAACAGTGCAAGCTGCTTTTGACTAAGTATCTAGACTAGAGCATAGCATCAGCTTCATCTGGTTTATAGATGAAAAGATATTTATCCCAGGACAAGCAGGCAGCATATTCTTGACTGATGGGTGACGGCACCGACGGAGCCCCGGTACGGACAATTTTAGAGTGATTGCACTCTAAGAACTTGGAAAGTTCTAGCAGGCCGCACGCGCGAGTGCCTTCCCGCCCGACAGAGGCGCGCGGTCCCCAGTTTCTTAGTTTCCGCGGAGCTAAGAAGACGCGTCTCTTTCAACGGCTGTTGAAAGATTTTTTTTGTAATCGCCTTCCCGCTCGCGTAAACCCTTTTGGAAATAAAGTTTCCTTTATTTCTTTTCTTTTCTTTAGTTTATTAAAAAAAAAAAAAAAAAATTTACTTTTTTCTTCATTTCTTTCGATTCGGCCCGGCGGGGCCTGTTGCCATCATTGAGGCCTCAGCCTTCGATTTGGCAGAAGCCGTTTTCACTTTCATGCCCCCTCAACCCGGGTTTAAAAAGTGCCAGCGGTGCGCTCGACCAATTTCACTGACAGACCCGCACAACTGGTGTCTGCAGTGTCTTGGTCCTGACCATCGAGCGTCCACCTGCACCTGCTGTGCGACTTTAAAGAAGAGAACTCTAAAAAACCGCCAGATCCAACAGCGGTTGTTATTTGGCGCCGAGATGTCTGATTCTGCAGCACCGGCACCGACATCGGCTCCATCTCAGTCGGCACCTACTTCGTCGACACCGCGCGATACCGCGCCGGCGTCGCACCCCGCAGGTAAGCCGGCTAAGAAGCCTTCCCCGTTGGAGCGTCCTCCGGTCTCAGTAGCAGCAAGTCCAATCCTGCCGACCTCGAGGCGCCCACGGAAGCGCTCCGCTCCTATTGAGGTGAGCCCCTCGACATCGGGTTCCTCATCCTCGGAGCGTAGAGCGGCACCACAGGTACCGCAGAAGAAAAAGGCGGTACCGGTGCCTTCGCTGGACGAGCGGATTGCTGCTGTCCTGCAAGTGCAACTTAAGGAGCAGTTGCAACAACTCCTTCCCGCACTTTTGACACCGAGCCTTCCAGTCCCGGTCCGGTCTGAGCCACCGGTACCGACAGTGGAGCGCCCTCTTTTATCGGCATCCACTTTGTCGGTACCGGTTCACACTGCTTCCTCGACTTCGATGCCAATCTTAGCACCGGAACCGAGAGCTCAACACCAGGCGGTGCAGACTTCAGTACCGACACAGCATGTCACATCTCCTGGTACCGTGTCTATGAGGTCGGGTAAGTCGGCGCGTAAAACCCGACACCTAGAACCCTCCACTCTGGAGTCTCGAGACCGTGGCTCTCAGATTCGGAACCCTGATTTGTGGGGTGACTCTGAAGAGCCCTTTCTGTCTGAGGGTGAGTGTTCCTCTGATGAAGAGGATCAACTTGTTGCTGATCCCTCTTCTAAACAGGATTCCACATCTTTTACCTCTTTCTTAAAACAGATGTGTGACTCTCTTTCTATTCCCTTGGAAGCTGAGTCGAAGAAATCCAAGGCATTCCTTGATGCTCTGGACTTTGACCAGCCTCCAAGGGAATTTCTCAAACTTCCTCTCCATGACATCTTACGAGAGACTTTTTATAAAAATTTAGAGACTCCCCTGACTGTACCAGGAGCTCCTCGTAAATTGGACTCCTTATACAAGGTTATCCCTATTCCTGGTTTTGACAAACCTCAGCTCCCGCATGAGTCTCTTTTGGTAGAATCCACACTTAAGAAATCAGCGGGAGCTAGTGTGTATGCCTCAGTCCCTCCTGGCAGAGAAGGAAAAGCCATGGACAAATTTGGCAAACGTTTATATCAGAATGCCATGTTAGCCAATAGGTCAGGGAACTACGCTTTTCATTTTTCATTTTATTTAAAGCACCTCATTCAAAACATGGCTGGTTTTGAAAAGTACCTCCCTGACTGCAAGAAATCTGCTTTTCATGCCTGTTCTTCCTCTCTTCTCCAGTTACGCAAGTTCCTAGTTCGGTCAATTTATGACACTTTTGAATTGACTTCTAGGGCCACGGCTATGTCTGTTGCCATGCGTCGGTTGGCATGGCTCAGAGTCTCAGAGCTCGATGTAAATCATCAAGACCGTCTAGCAAATGCTCCCTGCTTGGGGGATGAGCTCTTCGGAGAGTCCGTGGATTCCACTACACAAAAGCTGTCTGCCCATGAGACTCGGTGGGATACTCTCCTGAAGACTAAGAAAAAGACCCCTCCTGCTCGGCCTTTTCGCCAACAATCTGCCTACCAGCGCCGCTATGCTGCCCGTCCCTTGCCACCGGCTACTCAACAGCCTAGACGTCAGCGCCAGCAACAGCGACAACCACCTAGGCCAGCCCAGCAGCAACAGGTGAAGCCTCCTCCACCACAAAAGTCTACCCAACCCTTTTGACGTGATTCTCCAGGGCATAGCCAGTATTCCATCATCTGTCCATCTCCCTCGACCCATAGGAGGACGTCTTTCTTGTTACATCAGCCGTTGGGAGAACATCACATCGGATCAGTGGGTCCTCAACATCATCCGCCACGGCTACTCTCTCAACTTTCAGACACGTCCTGCACAAAGTCTGCCAAGAGAGTCTGCTTTGAACACCTCTCAGTCTTCTCTCCTTCTTCAGGAGGTTCAATCCCTCCTCCTGAACGCCATAGAGGAAGTTCCTCTAGATCAGAAGGGGCAGGGATTCTACTCCCGTTATTTTCTGGTCCCCAAAAAAACAGGAGATCTCAGACCCATTCTAGATCTTCGCGATCTCAAAGAAAAATTGGTCAAAGAAAAATTGGTCAAAGAAAAATTCAGAATGCTTTCTCTGGCCACTCTTTACCCTCTTCTCTGTCAGGGCGACTGGCTATGCTCCCTCGATCTCAAAGAGGCATACACTCACATTCCGGTCAATCTGGCCTCCAGACAGTACCTCCGCTTCATGATCAATCATTGTCATTACCAATACAAGGTGCTGCCCTTCGGTCTTGCCTCCTCTCCAAGAGTATTCACCAAATGTCTGATTGTGGTGGCTGCCTTTCTACGCTCTCACCATCTTCAAGTCTTTCCTTATCTGGACGATTGGTTAATCAAGGCCAATTCATCTCAAACAGTGCTCCTGGCCACCAACCAAACCATCCTGTTTCTACAACTTCTGGGGTTCGAGATCAATCTACCCAAATCTCATCTCATCCCCACTCAGAAACTTCAATTCATTGGAGCGGTGCTGGACACAGTCCTCATGAGAGCATTCCTGCCGTCCAACCGTCTTCAAACTCTTCAATCTCTATGTCAGCAGGTGCTTCCACAAAGTTCCATCTCTGCCAAGCAAATGATGATACTCTTGGGTCACATGGCCTCCACAGTTCATGTCACACCCCTCGCACGTCTTCACCTGCGCACTCCTCAATGGACCCTAGCTACCCAGTGGTCCCAAGCGACGGATCCTTGCTCACGACACATATCTGTGACATCATCTCTTCGTCAGTCTCTACAATGGTGGTTGATATCCTCAAATCTCTCTAGAGGTCTTCTGTTTCATCTACCTCCGCATCAACTTGTTATCACCACCGACGCCTCCCCTTATGCCTGGGGAGCTCATTTGAACGAATTCCAAACTCAAGGACTTTGGACAGCCCAGGAAATGAAACATCACATCAATTTCCTGGAACTCAGAGCGATGTTTTATGCCCTCAAGGCCTTCCAACATCTTCTCTTTCCTCAGGTCCGCCTGCTGTGCACAGACAATCAAGTTGCGATGTACTACATCAACAAGCAGGGTGGGAGAGGCTCTCGCCTCTTGTGCCAGGAAGCCCAGAAGATTTGGGCTTGGGCCACAGATCACCAACTATTCCTGAAAGCTATCTACATCCAGGGAGAACAGAATTCCTTAGCAGACAAGCTCAGCAGAATTCTCCAGCCTCACGAGTGGACACTCGATCCTTTGACTCTTCAGTCCATCTTCGCTCAGTGGGGCACTCCTCAGATAGACTTCTTTGCAGCTCCTCACAATCACCAGCTGCCCCTCTTCTGCTTCAGACTCTCCTCTCCTCACCGTCTGACAGCGGATGCATTTCTCCTCGATTGGTCCAATCTGTTCCTGTACGCTTTCCCTCCTCTGCCTCTCATGTTAAGAACCTTGTTCAAGCTCAAGAGGGAACGAGCCACCATGATTCTGATTGCTCCACGGTGGCCCAGGCAACATTGGTTCTCCCTTCTACTTCAACTCAGTTCCAGGGAGCCTTTTCTTCTTCCACTGTTTCCGTCTCTGCTTACGCAACATCAGGAGACCCTTCTGCATCCCAACCTCCAGTCTCTGCACCTGACAGCTTGGTATCTCTCGGGCTGACTTCGAATGATACTCTTTTGTCTCAGCCCGTTCGCTCCATTCTGGAAGCATCCAGGAAACCGGCCACTCTGCAATGTTACCATAAGAAGTGGACTCGATTTTCTTCCTGGTATCTTCTTCATCATTTTGATCCCACTTCCCTCGCAGTGGAGACATTGTTGGATTATCTTCTTTCTTTGTCTGACTCTGGCCTCAAGTCTACTTCCATCAGAGTCCACCTCAGTGCTATTGCGGCTTTTCATGAGCCAGTTCATGGAAAACTCCTCTCAGCTCATCCCTTGGTGTCCAGATTCATGCGGGGTCTTTTCAATGTGAAACCACCTCTTAAAAGCCCTCCTGTTCTCTGGGATCTCAATGTAGTTCTTTCCGCCTTAATGAAGCCTCCATTTGAACCTTTGGCTACCGCTTCTTTCAAGTTTCTCACTTGGAAGGTACTTTTCCTTATTGCTCTTACCTCTGCCAGGAGGGTCAGTGAGCTACATGCACTAGTTGCAGATCCACCTTTTACTGTCTTTCATCATGACAAGGTGGTTCTGCGTACACATCCAAAGTTTCTCCCTAAGGTTGTCTCTGAATTCCATCTCAACCAATCTATTGTTCTGCCTGTCTTCTTTCCGAAACCTCACTTGCATTCTGGAGAACAGGCTCTGCATACTTTGGACTGTAAGCGGGCTCTAGCTTACTATTTAGAGCGTACTAAGCCCCACAGATCATCTCCCCAACTCTTTCTGTCCTTTGATCCAAATAAATTAGGACGTCCTGTTACTAAACGTACGTTGTCAAATTGGCTTGCAGCGTGCATTTCATTTTGTTATGCTCAGTCCGGACTGACACTGGAAGGTTCTGTCACGGCCCATAGAGTTAGAGCTATGGCAACATCTGTGGCTTTCCTCTGTTCCACGCCTATTGAGGAAATCTGCAAGGCTGCTACATGGTCCTCAGTTCACACTTTTACATCTCACTATTGTCTGGATGCATTCTCCAGACGGGATGGACACTTCGGCCAATCTGTTTTGCAAAATTTGTTTTCCTAATGGCCAACCTTCCCTCCATCCCTCTTTTTGTTAGCTTGGAGGTCACCCATCAGTCAAGAATATGCTGCCTGCTTGTCCTGGGATAAAGCACAGTTACTTACCGTAACAGGTGTTATCCAGGGACAGCAGGCAGATATTCTTGCGTCCCCGGGTTGGCTTCTTAGCTGGCTTATCCTAACTGGGGACCGCATGCCTCTGTCGGGCAGGAAGGCACTCGTGCGTGCGCGGTGCGGCCTGCTAGAACTTTCCAAGTTCTTAGAGTGCAATCACTCTAAAATTGTCCGTACCGGGGCTCCGTCGGTGCCGTCACCCATCAGTCAAGAATATCTGCCTGCTGTCCCTGGATAACACCTGTTAAGGTAAGTAACTGTGCTTTACTGAAGCTCCACCAATTAACACACAGAATGATTGCATGTATCTTCCTTTAACAACACTGAAGTGTGAGGTTAATGCCAAATTCCTTTTATGGACCAGCCTGATCTTTAGCCAATTAGTCATGGTCTGGTCGCAATCTCAAAACTTGGACTCACAGATCTGGGGTTAAGATCAACAGCACATATTTCCGGGATGTCCTCAACGCAGAAGCTGTTGCCAACGATCAGTCGCATGTCGGGAGACTACTTTATCTTCCAACAGGACAATGCCCACACATCGGGCAAAGGACACCGTAGAACTGCCACATCAGGAGACCCCAGACTTTATTGTTCTAGACATCTGGCTTGCAAATTCACCAGACCTAAATCCAGTTGACTACCGGATCTAGGGGCTGATACAGGAATGTGTCTACCAGTCAGCAATATCTGATATTGAAGACCTTAAACTTCGCCTTGTCTCTGGGCTGAGCTGAAGCAGCGCATCATTGACAAGTCCATAGATCAGTGGTGTCCAAGGCTGAGGGCCTGCCTTTGTGCAAAGGGAGCGCACTTCGAACATCTGCTTAATTGAAACATTACTTTTTGACTTTACATTTTTCTGCAAGATACACCAGAAAACTTTTTGATGTGTTTTTATTCAGTTCACATTTCATTTTCACAAGGTAGTATTGTGCTGTGGGAAATATTTACCACATTTTATATCAACTTAAAACATTTTGGTGTGTGTTTTTCCAGTTCACTGTGTTTGTGTATATATCTGTATCCCTTTAATTGGCAGAACAATAGTGCTAAGTACCAGGCATTTGGAGATGCAGATCTCCCATAAGAGCCATAGGAAACGCATGTTGCTTTTGAACAACAATGCCAAATAAAGGGATTTATGTGTGTTTGTGTGTATTATTTATTTCATGTAATAACCCTTTAATATGTTATTTTTGTTTTGATTCTTTGTATTGCTTAATCAGTTCTCATCTGTATATTGTTCAAGCATAGTATTGATCAAATATAAAAATGAGTATTTTATATTGCATGTACATAAAAATGATAAAACATAGGAGACATCTGCAAAAGGTACAAAGAAGAATATATCTTGGGCAGATGATCTGTACACACTCTTAAACCTGTGAACTTGAAATACCTCCTATGTTTATGTACCATCCATATTTACAGACATTTCTCTGGATACCTTTCACCAGCCATGAGCAGCAGGCAGAATCTGATATCTATGCACCAAGACACCACTGTCATTGTTATATGTTATTTGGAGAGTGGGCGGGTAATAAGTCGAATATAAGGTTAAAGGCAGAAATCAAAAAATCAGGAATTGAAAATACAAAAGACAGAAATTAACAATAAAATAAGTTATAAACCAAATTTTCTAAAAGTAAAATAGTTAGCTGAGGCACATATTTCCACAAGAAAACTATTCCATAATTGTATAGCCTTATAAGAATGAGAAAAGATAGCCTTAAACCTAATTGAAGGAACTTCCAAAATTAGAGAGGTAGTTAATCTTGATTCGGAAACAGAACTCAACAATGTTACCAAAGGAACTAAACTTTCTGGATAAAAACCATGTTGCGTTTTTAAAATTAAGCATCCTCCTTTAAAGTTTATATGAGACCTTACTGGATGCCAATGAAGATTAGCCAGCAAAGGGATAACATGTCCAATGCAAGATTTTCCATAAATCAGTTTCACAGCTGTGTTTTGGAGTAACTGAATTTGATCAAATCATTTAGAGGCTATTCCTAAATACAGGTTTCCATAATCCCAACATAGATAAAATAGAAATTTGAACTATGATCCTAAAGTAATCAGAGAAGAAATAGGAGCACAGTCAGTGTAATTTTAGTTTAAAACCTGAGGCTTTATTGACAATGAAGAATCTAGGATTGTGCCTAATACCTTGGATGTTTTCTCAGTATATAAATGTGTACCATTCAAGCTCAAGAGATGTTTTGTAATATTATAATACATTAAATTAAATTATAAAATCTTAATTTTATCAGTATTTAGCTTTAAACCGAAGTAGCCCACTCTTTGATTTTTTTGAATACAGCTACTTATGATATGCCTAGTAATCTAAAAGTTGACATACTTGAACAAACAAAAAATATCATAGGCTTAGGAGAAAAGCTTCTTGCCAGAATTTAATATAATTTGACCTAAAACTCATATAGATCTCTTTCTACTAAGAAGCGTTAGAGCAGGGTTGCCTAAGACCGGTCCTCGAGATCTACTAGCAGGCCAGGTTTTCAGGATATCCCCAATGAATATGCATGAGAGAGATTTGCCTGCACTGCCTTCTTGGTATGCAAATCTCTCTCATGCATGTTCATTGTGGATATCCTGAAAACCTGGCCTGCCAGTAGATCTCAAGGACCGGACTTGGGCAGCCCTGCGTTAGAGCATTTACCGTGAGCCAGCGAGGTAAATTTTCTGATGCTCATTGAATTCCTATGAGTGTCAGAGCATTTACCTTGCCAGCCTAAAGTAAAATGCTCCAACGCCACTAGTAAAAGCCAGCAATAAATATTGTAAGGAAGACAGGAAAAAGGAGACCCCTGTGGAAACACCACAGGGAGGAACCTGCTGCTGTGAATATGTACCTTTTTTTTAAGAACCAAGTACTTTCTGTTTTTCAAAAAGAAGTTGAATCAGTTCAGCCCAGGGCTGACTATTCCATATTCAAACAATATAGGATTTCACCTCACCCTTGGTTCTACAGTAGTTATGTTGGCTACTTTTAATGATGTAGAGCTAGTTAGCGGTAGAAAGACGAATCTCATCTGACCTGTGAGGTGAACAGAGCTGGATGTATATAATGGGAAGAAAGTTTGCTCATTTCCAGCCTCATATTTTGAACTTTTGCTAGAACCCTTGGGCCTTGCAGAATGAGTAAACATGAGGAGACAGAAGAGGAAGTTGGAGAGCAGGCTTGTTTATCACTGGTAGGACCCTTGTAAATGGTCTGGAAGGCAGCACATGTATTTTTTTTATTTAGCTTTTTCAAAAATCTAAACAAAAGCAGTAAGCAAATATACAACAGCCAGGTACCCCATATTCCCACACAATCTAGATGTTGTACTGTGAGCCTTCAGTACAAGGCTAAACAATTCAACCTTAAGGACTAAACCCCCCCCCCCCACACACACACACACACACTTACTAAACAGTTGCATAAAAGGAGAGTGGATAAGTGAACATAGTAGAAGTAAACAGTTGGGCAAGACATGAGATGGGTTGACCATTTCATGTAGGGATCCCAGATTTTGAGAAGTGACAATTGATTATGCATCATTGCGGTTAATTTGGACATCTGGAAAATAAAATCTAACTTCCCAAGGAAGCGCTGCCAAAATGGGGGATGGTCCTGTTTCCAGTGTGCTGCTAACACTAGCCTGCCACAGCAAACACTTGGAAAGCCAGTCTCTGAAATTTGCGGGGCAGCATCCCATGAGGGACATGTAACAGAGCACTGCCCATAGTTTTGCGGATAGGGCTTTGCAGGATGTCTGATAGTTTCAAACATCATGTCCTAATAAGGAATAACTTTCAGATAGTCTCACAATATATGTATAAAATTTATGCTGCCCACACTGTCTCCAACACAGTTCTGAAGATTGTGGGTACATTCTATGGAGACTTACCAGGATAAGATACCAGTGATAGAGCATTTTATATCCGTTTTCCTCCAAGGAGCTCGTAATAAATGCGCGTAATAAGTTCTGCAATTGCTTCTCCCACCACTAGTTTGGCTGAGGTTGCCCCAACAGCGTCTCCCAAATTTGTATATATTTAATGGGGTTTGTTGGATAAGCGCTTTATAGAATCGGGTTATGCATCCTCTCCCACTGCTCCCACTTATGCCCCTTTCAAACAGAGTTTCCGGCAGTCAAAGTTCTCCAATAGCTTTATGTTGAATGAAATCTTGCATTTGCCCAAAGCGAAAAAATCAAGGGCTTCCAAATCATAAGCCTCCTGTAATGTAGAATAGGGGAGAAGCTGACCCTCCTTGAGGAAATCACCCAGTTAAACAAGACCCTGCTGTGCCTAAAGCTGGTACCGAGAATCAAGTCTACCCAGCAGAAAGCCCTTTGCCACCCATAATGGGGTACCTGAGAAATAGCATCTGCCATGAAGCAGACGAAGTCTAGTCTGAACCCAGACACTAAAGGTATGAGATAAATAAGGGTTGGAACCTTTCAATAAAGTCCGAGCCTCTGACAATGGCAACCAGGCGAGTTCTCGACACAGATTGTCAGTCAACAGGACTGCTCAAGCTTAACTCAACTTTTAGAGCAATCTTTGCACCATGTCAAGAAAGATATTAGTTGAGCCGCTAAATAATAGCACTTCAGATGTGGTACTGCCATACCCCCTGGCTACGAAAGGGGTATAACACACTTCTCTGCACCCTCGGAGGCCTAGGTTTCCAAATATATTGGAAAATTTTTCTGGCCAGGCTGCGAAAGAAAGTGGCCGAGAGCAGGATTGGTAATGCCTGGAAAAAGGTATAGTAACTTCGGGAGGACCATCATCTTCATATTCTGAATACGACCAAACCAAGATATATGTGTATTTCCCCCATCTATCTAGATCTGCTAATAGAGATTTCAACAAGGGTGGATAGTTGAGTTCAAATAAGGATTGAGGTTGTGATGAGATATTAACTTCCAAGTATCTAATGCTGCAAGTAGCCCATTTAGAAACATAGAAACATGACAGCAGATAAAGGTCAAATGGCCCATCCAGTCTGCCCATCCACAGTAACCATTATCTCTTTCTTTCTCTGAGAGATCCCATGTGCCTCTCCCAGGCCTTCTTGAATTCAGACAGTCTCTGTTTCCACCACTTCTTCCGGGAGACTATTCCATGCATCTACCGCCCTTGCCGTAAAAAAGTATTTCCTCAGATTACTCCGGAGCCTATCACCTCCTTAACTTCATCCTATGCCCTCTCATTGAAGTTTCCTTTCAAATGGAAGAGACTCGACTCATGCACATTTATATTATGTAGGTATTTAAATAACTCTTTATCATATCTCTCCTCTTCCACCTTTCCTCCAAAGTATACAGATTTAGATCTTTAAGTCTGTCCCCATACGCCTTATCACGAAGACCACACATCATTTTAGTAGCCTTCCTCTCGACTGACTCCATTCATTTTATATCTTTTTGAAGGTGCGGCCTCCAGAATTGTATACAATATTCTAAATGAGTGCTGTCCCTCTGATTCATGGAAAGAGATTTAGAATCTTGGATTTGTCCATATTACATTACACTACATTACAGATTTCTATTCCGCCATTACCTTTCGGTTCAAAGCGAATTACAAAAAGAGTTATGGAAGAAGGGTTACAACATTAGATCAGAGAAGGTTTCCAAGAGAGGGAAAAGTAGGATCTGGGGTTAGGGAGGGGATGGTAAGAGGGGGGTTAAGCTTTATCATGGTATTAAGCTTTATTAAAGGATTTCTTGAAGAGTATAGTTTTTATACTCATGCCTGGCCAAACTGATCAAGCTCCGTAATAATTACAGGGACAGAAGTACTGGGGGTGCGTAACCATAAGTATGAAATTATCAGCAAACAATAATAGCTTAGTGGAAATTTAGGCAGCATCTGTATTGCTAATAATCAGGATTCCCTTTGAGCTGCAAATAAATGCATACAACTTGAATCCTGCAATTTGTCTAAATAATTTCAAGGCACTATGATTTTTATGGAAAATCTTTTTTTTAATGAAAAACAGCATACTTCAAGCTCAATTGTACAATGATCCATGAAATTTTTGTGTTTTGCTATACCTCAACTACTATTACATCCATAATCCCTTCCCCACTTCCCCCCTGTAATAGGTACCATTACACAGAATAGCAGCTAGAGTGCCCAGGCTAGAGAATAACTGCAGCCTAGAAACCAACACAATGCCCACACAACATCAAAAGTTTCCCCAAACTCAGATGACATCTCGGGCCAAGGAACAATATCCCCTGTCCAGGGAGCTGAAAAATATAGTTTCACTGTTAAAATATCAGAGTAGAATCTTGAAAATCCCCCACCTACCCTTCTTCCCCCCCCCCCAATTTATGAAAGAAACCTAAATATAAAGTTGCAATGACGCGGAAGTGATGGTGCACAATAAGAGTGGACTACTATCCTAAAGCTAATCCCACTATTATATCGGTGGTGTAGAGCAGTGGTTCCCAACCCTGTCCTGGAGGACCATCAGGCCAATCGGGTTTTCAGGATAGCCCTAATGAATATGCACGGAGCGGATTTGCATGCCTGTCATTTCCATTATATGCAAAACTCGCTCATGCATATTCATTAGGGCTAGCCTGAAAACCCGATTGGCAACCACTGGTGTAGAGCAGTGTCCCCCATTTGGTTTAAAAGATGACTATGAAGTCGTGGGGGTAAAGATTGTATGTAAGAGCCCAAACAGTGTAGAAATGCTGTTGCTGCTTGAAAGTAAGTTGCAGGTCTCAGAGTTCTAACAGTAACTCATGTAAGCGATTGCGCCAGTGCCAATAGGATGGCCCAACATCCTGAGTCCAATGTTCACGGATGCATTTCTTTCCTACAGCACAAGCCTTTATCACCCAAAGTTTTGGACCCTTACCCCGAATCTCCAAATAGGAAGCTTGTCCCAATAGAATACCACCTGGAAGGAAACACATTGGCTGTTATAAAATACATTCCAGATATCTAATGAGTACCCTCCAATAGCAATATGAATACATCGCCACATAGCATATATGAAGGTGTTGGATCCCTTTTGGCATCTCTTACAAAGATCAGAAGATGCTCCTCCCATAAGAAAGAAACCATGCTGGGAGACATATGCACAACAAAGTACTCAAAACTGACATTGCCTCAGTTTGGTTGAAGTCACCCAAATAGAAATAAGACACAGGAGCCATGATAAATCAGAGGCAGAAATCTTGAGCTCCAGATATTTACCCCACCTCACTGCCAGTGTAGAGAAATAATTTGGAGTCACACACTGCAAAAACTTTTTGTGGAGGTATGATATTGATGGTGGATCCTCACTAGGAATTGCAAACAAATCCACT
Organism: Geotrypetes seraphini; assembly: GCF_902459505.1. Lineage (NCBI taxonomy): Eukaryota > Metazoa > Chordata > Amphibia > Gymnophiona > Dermophiidae > Geotrypetes > Geotrypetes seraphini. The sequence continues at coordinate 201,404,238 of NC_047087.1, forward strand.
AAGAGATCATCAACCTCCAAGGTCAAAGATGTCACAGGCAAGGACTTTACATAATGGCATAGCTGTCTATAAACAAAGATATCGGACCAGGAAGCATCTGGTCCACACAAGGATTCCAGAGACTGTCTGCCCCTCCTTCGTAAAAATGTGTTTAATTTGGCCAAGTCCCAAAGATCCCCATCTGTGAAGTGTAGGATTCTCCCTTTCCGGAAAGAAATCCCCATTGTTCTGCAAAGCCAATAAACAGCTAATGTAAGCATCAGACTTCCCCCACTTAGCCAAGTCTTTCCACACACCCCTAGCCACTCGAAATAGTACAGAGGAAAGTATATGGGAAGGAAGTTCTTGGGCCCTGGCAAGGAGGACAAAGAAAATGTAAAGGGGCACAGCGGGATTGTTCCATCTCCAAACGAGAGAAGCAATCTGTGGTATGAAACCAGTCCCCCAAATTTTGTAAGAGACACACCATATTATAAATTTTAAGGTTCGGAATCCCCAAAACTCCAAGCCGCCTCCCCCCCCCCCCCCAAAAAAAGCGAGCCAACAAATGGTAATATCGGTAGATTTCAGATATTAATGGGGGAGTTTGTAAACAATACATCCATTTAGGAAACATAACCATAACATATAAGCTAATATGCCCCATAAGCGATAAGGGAAGAGTAGACTATTGCTGTTAATAAGATTGTGTAGTGGACAATAAATGAGAGATGTTAAGCTCATATAAGGTAGTAGTATCAGTTTTCAATTGAATGCCCAAATATTTAAAAGAAGTTTGGGCCCTTAACAGGGGGCAATGGAGAGGCACCCTGGGATGCCAACTGGAAGGGTTTCTAAATATTCCGATTTAGTAAGATTCAATTTGAACCTGGAAAAATCCCCAAATTCAGCAAAGGTTTCCAACAGCTTTGGTAAAGAGCACTTAGGATGAGTGATGGTAAAGAGCACTTAGGATGTACCAGGATATCATCCGCAAAAGCTGAAAGCTTAAAAAATTCAGACCCAATAGTAACCCCTTCTATTTCTAAGTTATGTAAAATGTCTCTTAATTAAGGAATCCAAGACCAAAACAAAAAGGAGAGGAGATAATGGGCAACCCTGCCCCTTTCATCTGTGTACTGCAAATGACTCCAAAATGCAATCATTAACAGGAATTTTTGCCGTTGGACTATGCTATAGTGCCTGAACTAACTCAAATAGAACTATTTTTTGAAATAGTTCTATCTAACTATATTTGAACAAATTTATACAGTGGTCCTTCGTTCATAGTTGTCCTTAACTACTATATTATTTATTATATATTATTTAACTACTATATTATTGATAGTGCCTAAACACCAGATAAGACCCCCCTGGAAATCCATATGCACGAAGCGCTGCAAACATAAATGACCAATTAACCCGATGAAATGCCTTTTCAGCATTAAAGCCGATAAGCAAAGAAGGCACAGAGTCCTTCCTTACCTTTTCCACAGATAACAAAATCCACCTGATATTTTTCAATACCGTACGACCCCTAACAAACCCTACTTGAGGCACTGCCAAGTGTTCTGGTAAGACCCGAGCCATTCTGTTTGCCAAGATCTTTGCAAAAAGTTTGGTCTCATAAGCAATCATGGAGATAGGTCTATAAAAATCCAGTAATTGAGAATACTTCTGTGGTTTCAAAAGTACAATAATAGCTTCCTGCAAGGAGTCTGGTAACTTCTCCTCAAGAAAAGAATTAAACTCTGCTGTAAGACAACACAAGATGTCTGAGTAGAGGATTTTGTAAAATTCAGCTGAGAGACCATCTGCCCCTGGTGATTTACCCAGAGCACTAATCCCAATATTAGAGAACCTTCTAATATTTTATCGGAGAGTTAAGAGTCTGCCGTTGTGTCTCAGATAGTGATGGAAGATCAACATTCGAAAGGTACAAATTACTATCAAGACCTGGGTTTTTAGGAAAAGTAAATGAGCAAAAAATGCACTAAAGGCTTGAGAGATTCCCAGGTCTGTTCGAATAAAATCCCTCCTCTGTTTCCTGAGTTATAGTACTCATCTAGGATCCTTGGCAATAAGTCTAGCCAATAAAGAGCCTGGCTTATTAGCATGTTTATATAGTTGGAATTTATAATACTGAGCAGATTTCTTGGCCCTATCATGCAAGATCTGATTAAGGGTAGCCTGAGAGGCTAACCAAGCTGCCTTATTAGCTCCTGAGGGTAGGGAACCACAGTGTTGCCTATCCAGGCGTACCTGTATCTCCCATCTTTTTATTTCTGCCTCATAAGCACGTTTCTTATGAGCATTATAGATGATCTCACCTCGGAGAACTGCTTTCGCAGTCTCCCAAAGGAGAAGAGGCTGTGAAATATGGTCTTTATTATCCACCGTGTAATCTTTCTATTTTCCATGGAGAAAATCATGAAACTTGGTGCCATAAAAAAGAGCCCTAGGGAATCTCCACTGTTTAGGTGTGGGGACACTGCTGGCTTAAGACACTATGATAATTTTTAAAACTTGCATGCCTGCACTTCTGGCTGTTATTCTTGTGTACTTTGAGACCATTAGCCAGTAAGTGCCAACTTGCGTTAAAAATGTTTATGGTTCTCCTGGTATAGGCAAGTGATTGGAGGCACAGTTCAAGGGACCCTACCATTATTGCTTCTCTCTTGCACCTTATTTAGCATGGTGTTCATTGCTACACTTGCGCAGAATCCTGCTGCCCTTCTCCCTGCATGTGGCTAACATGGAAGCTAGTCTTTTTCTATTGCTGCATCACCTGCCGTGCTATGCATCTTGATCGATCTCGTGCAGCACTCTGGAGCCTTTTTCACTTTGCCTGATGCTTCTCATTGAATACCCTGACACCACTGTATTCTTGTTATGTTCTGGTCACCCTGTCTAAAGCTGCACCTGACAAGGGATCAGCACTAGGATACAAATTAGGCCATCCTGCTGCCAACTTGAACCTGTCACTTAATGAGGCCTCAAATGAGTAGGCAAAACAATATCAGTATTATGGTTGCTCGTATTAGTTCATATGCATGTCGATGATTCCCAACCTAGTCCTGGAGGCACCTCAGCTAATCGGGTCAGATTTTCAGGATATCCACAGTGAATATTCATGATACATTTGCCATATACTGGCTCCTTCCTGCAGAGCTCTCTCATGAATATTCATTGTAGATATCCTGAAAATCTAACCTGATTGGCTGGGGTGTCTCCAGTTCCAGGTTTCGGAACAGCTGGAACAAGTTTTTAAAAAAAACTTTTCTTCCCTTTGACACTTATGGAATACTCATACATATTTATATCTGAATCAAACTTAAAACATTGTTGCAATCAAGAAATACAGAAAAATAATTTAGCGTGACAAAAACTTATTAGAATACACATAATGGAACAGAATGTTGTATTTTTTTTGCGCCTTTAAATTGTACAGGATGATTTTTCACTTGGATTTTTCAAACCTTACATCCAGTGCTTGGGTAGGGAATTCCCTGCAGACAAATGACTTGTAGATGGCTCTGGATTCCAAGGCAATAATGATCACATATTTGAGTTTCTCCTTGGGTATAAGTTCAGTATATGAAAAGAAGTTGTCTTGCAACAATAATTTGAAGGATTTCTTACTCCTAATCTGCTTTGTTTCTTAATCTTTGAGATGGGTGATGTTTAGAAGATTTTGAAAAACAGGAGGAATTTCAAGTCTGGGTATGTGGTGTATCAAGAAGTTTTGTTTTTATTTCAAGGTATTTTTGCTTAGAAAAGAACCTTGCTAGATGATTCAAGTTGTGCTAAATGCATTCTTTTTTCTGCATAGTTATCTTGATTCTCCTGAATTTTATACAGAGGATTCTCTATATGCTTGCTGTTAGAATATTTCACAAGTTACAAAATCCTTGAGGGCCACAATTGAACATTTGTTGCAATCAGTTTTAAGGACTGTAGGAGGAACGTGGTGTAAGCAAAATTTTTGTTGCTAAGATTATGAGATTTTTCTGCAGTAGTGGAAATGTTCTGCAGTGTTTGATACCCCATGAGGCAGTAGTCCTCTAAAATTTTTAGGTGTGTGGGTTAAAAAATAGAATGTTTTTAAGATATTACAGATTAGGAATTCCTGATTACACTTGAACTTGTAGTTTAATCTTTTTCTTGCTCCTTGAATTCTTGTGCTTTTTCAAAAAACATTTCCCAGCTCAAGGGTGAGTTAAGTCAGGTTTTCAAGTTATCAGATAGAACAGATGTCTGAACCCATGAACCTGATAATGGGAAGTATTTCTGGATCTCAAGAACCAGAGGTGCCTATGCTACCTCGGTTCCAACTGGCTAACGTTTGGAAATACTACTTTGTATGCTTCAGTACCTTGCTCTGCCAGCTTAGGTTGTTGATCTTGTACTACCAGTTGTCTTCCTCTAAGGCTTGAACCAATCCTGGCTTATTAAGTAGCAAATTAAATACAGCACCCTTCTACTGAATAACATATTCCATTAGAAGGTGTTATATTTAATATTATATTGTCCTTCCACACTTGTGTTTGTGGATCTATTATTAAGTAGCAAAGCCATGATGTTGTTTGTTTATAGGCCCTCTGGTTTGAAAGGATTTTGTCTAGAAGTGTATACTAAAATGCTATACCCATTTCAGCTTGGGCAATTCAATATTGGCTATTGCTTTTCTGTGTTTCAGGCCATTGGATTGATTTGTGGTTTCTTTGTTTTAAAATGATAATTCAGCTGGTACAGTTTATAGTTCAGCACAAAGGACCGGATTCTGAAACCGGCGCCATTTGCGTGTCAATCGTGTACTGGTAACAGTTGCAGAATCGCGGCCACGTGTAATGTAGATGCCAGAAATGTAGGCCAGGGTTTTACTGGTCTACATTTTCAGCACCAACTTTACACAAGAATTGCGTCCACAGGGGCTCCTACGTTCACTTCCTGCGCATGCCAAGCCCACTTTGCCTGTAAGCACTGATAGGCACCTTTCTGGACATCAACTGCCTGTTCTGCAGGCGTATATATATATATTTATATATATATTTTTAATTAATTTTTAATTGGTTTTAAACAACGTGGTCAATTACTGCGTCGTTTATTGCCAATTAAACCAATTAAGTTAGGCGACATTAAGACACCTACCACCGCATAACTTTCAGCATCCCTACGAGAATTGGGGTCAAATTGCTTCAAGAATATACGAATGCTTTTTGGAAGAATAACTAAAAGTTGTACTTGAATAATGAATAATGGTTCTTGCATAAAATAACAAATATATTATTTGTTTGTGGTAAAGGAAGTATTAATTTATAATACCAAGGGGCATGCTATCTGCCACTGCACCCCTAGCACACTGCCAATGCACCAATTTCCAATGTTTAGTAAACATTCCTCTAATTAACTTCAAAAGTTAATTGTCTTTAGTAATGGGGTGTACCTTTTCATTACTGGATTGCTGGTTACAGCTGCACAGGTTGTGATGGCCTTGTAGTTTTTCTTTGGATTGCAACTAAAAGTAACAAATTGGCTCCCCCTTTTACAAAACTTTGGAAGCAGGTTTTAGCGCAGGCCGGTGCGCTGAATGTTTTGTGCTGCTCCCGATGCTCATAGGAACTCAGTGAGTGTCTGGAGCAGCACAGAGCATTCAGCGCGCCGGCCTGTGCTAATAACCACTTCCGGGGAGAGGGGGGTAGGTCAGGGGTGGGCAACCTATATATACATAGAGAGCTATGTGGTGGGTTGCAACATCACATAATGTTGGAATCGGAAACGTGTAGAGCTCCATAGACCACCTGTTATAAATAAGTAAAAATTTAATCAAAATGATAGAAACAAGTACTAGAATGGCTATTCTGAAAATATTTGTGAAATACAGTATTTAAAATTGCCAAAACTTTGATTAATAATGTTTTGTGTATACTTCCCATGGTCTCGCAGGCCATATTCGACCTGGGGGGCCACAGGTTGTACTCCCTTGTGTTAAGATCCTAATCCTTTCAGTTCAGCACATGAAAGTTTACTTTTCCTAGCCTTATTACCCCCTCAAGCTCTATTCCTTTTAACTAATGAAAGGGGAGCATTGATTGGTGACAGTCTTTAGAGGGCACAGGATGTTGCAGAAAGCGTTGTTGGCAGCGCTTTATACTGATGTGCTACTGACGTAATGCCCTGGTTTAACACTAAGAGCACTCTTTTCACGTGAGATTTTGTACTCAGAACATTCTAGCTGTCTAGGACAGGGCTGCCCAAGTCCGGATCTCGAGATCTACTGGCAGGCCAGGTTTTCAGGATGTCCACAATGAATATGCATGAGAGAGAGATTTGCATACCAAGAAGGCAGTGCAGGCAAATCTCTCTCATGCATATTCATTGTGGATATCCTGAAAACCTGACCTGCCAGTAGATTTCGAGGACCAAACTTGGGCAGCCCTGGTCTAGGAAGTTGCCATATAGATATTTTTCCTCGAACATAATCTGGCCTGCTCAAATTTCACTCTAAAAAACGAGTATATATATCCTTTTTTGAGTTATCTATTCTTTTTGTATATGACTAGCTTGCGCAGCAGGGCAGAGGAGAGAAGTACGTGCTAAACTGATGAAAAAATATAGGGATCGGTGGCCAGAAAATTTTTATTGCAGTTTTTATTTCATTTTGAAACAAATGTTAAGCATACACTATTTGCAGAAACACGATGAACTGAAAAAACCCACCAAAATGCATCGTGTCCTGAATGAAGCTGATGTAAAATGTTGTAAATATTTCCCACCGCACCACAACACTACCTTGTGAAAATGATTTGTGAACTGTACAAAAATGCACTAAAAATTTTTTTATAGCATATCTTTCAGAAAAATGTAAAGTCAAAAATAATGTTTCAGTTAAGCAGATGTTCGAAGTGTGCTCCCTTTGCATGATGGCATGACCTCAGCCTTGGCCACCACTTGTCAACAACGCTCTGCTTTAGCTCAGCCTAAACAGAAATGAGACGCTATTTAAGATCTTCAATGTTAGACATCACTGTCTGGTAGATGCATTCTTGTATCAGCTCCAGGTCTGATAGTCAACTGGGTTTAGGTCTGGTGAATTCGCAGGCCAGAGTTCTGGACTAATGAAATCTTGGGTCTCCCAACATAGCAGTCCTTTGCCTGATATGCTGGGGCATTGTCCTTTTGGAAGATAAAATAGTCTCCCAACATGCAATTGATCACTGGCAGCAGCTTCTGTATCAAGAGGACGTCCTAGTAGTATGTGCTATTGATCTTAATCCCAGGATCAATGAAGAACAAATCTGTGAATTTCAAGATTGTGACTGAGACCATGTCTGAAGGTCGGGCGGGTCTATAGTAGGTGTTTGGCATTAACCTCTCATTTCAGTGTTGTTGATCATTCTGGTGTTAATCGGTGGAGCTACTGTAAATATCTTTTCGTCTGTAAACCAGATGAAACTGACACTGGAAACCTCTGTGGCTTCGATCGATTTAATCCTGGCTTTTCTCCAGGATAGCCTCAGCTGGGACACTCAAAGTACAGATTGCAGGTCTTTCAACTTTCAAGCATGGGTGGGTAAGGTCCCCTTAGCCTCACACCCAGATGTCTCCAGATTTTTCAAGAGAACGTTGCAGCTATGTCCACCAGTGAAACAGACTTTTATAACATGGAACCTTAACTTGGTTCTGAAGGCTCTCTGTCAGGCACCATATGAGCCCTTACAGGGAGCAACGCTTATGGACCTTAAAGTAAAGACAGTCTTTTTGGTGGCTATAAGCTCAGCAAGAAGGGTTTCAGAGCTGCAAGCTTTGTGCTGTAGAGAGCCATGTCTGAATTCAAGAAAGCATGGGATAGGCATGTTGGTTCTCTTAGAGAGAGGAAGAAATAATGGTTACTGCGGATGGGCAGACTGGATGGGCCATTTGGCTTTTATCTGCCTTCATGTTTCTTTGTTTCTTAGTTCCAGAGGCTGGAGTCTCAATGTGGTTGGTTCCTTCCTTTTTGTTGAAAGTAGTTTTGGCCTTCCTTGTTAATCAAGATGTCCGGTTGCCCAAGTTCAGTTTGACAGGTTCCAGAAAAGTTAAGATTTTGCAATGCTAAGATGTCAGGAGAGTTCTTCTGAAATACTTTGAAGTAACCAATGAGTTTTGACTGATCATTTGTTAATCTTAATGAATCCAAGCTGGCGTGGAAAGCTGGCTTCTAGTTCAAGATGGATTCGCATGACAATATCTTCAGTGTACCTCGGGATCCCAGTCTCATTGAAAGCACACTCCAGTAGGGGAGTAGCAGCTTCCTGGGTGATGCTACCTGAGGAGATTTGTAGAGTGGCGACATGGGCCATCCTTCATACTTTCACAAGGTTTTACAAGGCTGGGTCTTCAAAGCTGGAAGCGGGCTCATCTGTCCCGCCCCAGACTCTAAGGACTGCTTAGGTACGTCCCATTGATTTAGGATCTCTGCTCCCATTGCATTGGAAAGAAAGATTAGGTTCTTACCTTGATAATCTTCTGTCCTATAAATGGGAGTAGTGATCCTGAAACCTGCCCTTCAAATGTTGTTGTTGCCTGCTTACTGTTTTTGGAGAGTATTGTGATAGACTGCACTGTCTGCCTCAGACAAGTATGTATTAACAGCTGTTTGAATTCCCCTTTCAAGCAGGGTCATAGACTGCTGAAGCTAATGTTGTTCCACATTGTTTTACATTTAAATGTTTATATTATGTGGTTAATGCATGTTTCTTACAGAGTAGAGAATGACGTGGGTAACCCACAGGAACTGGGGCGGGGGGGATGAACTGGTTGCCACGGGTACATGGACAAGGCCATTCATTTCTGGACAGGGGGAGAGCATAGGGATATAGAGGAGTGATAATGTACACAGGAGGAGGGGATCATAGAATGGTGAGACGATGAAGGCAGGGAGATGGGCACATGGAAAATACTATAAAGGGACGTATAGGAGACAGAGAAGAGAGATGCTGAACATGAGGAACAATGCATATTCAGAGATAGAAGAAATGTCAAATGGTCAGGAGACCATGGCAAGTGAGTTAAGAGAAGACAAAAGAAAACAGAGACCAGCGCCTGAGACCAACATGATTTGAAGAATAAATTGACGAGACAATAAAAGTTAGAAAAAATAATTTTATTTTCTTTTTTGTGATTAGAATATATCAGATTTGAAATATGTATCCTGCTAGAGCTGGTGTTAGACATAACTGAGGACTGTAAAGCCCAGACCGTGCTTCTTTAGCTTCTAACTGCCCCCTGGTCTTGAGACTTTCTGACCAGGGGGCAGTTGCCCTAGTTTCATTCCCCTAACACTATTCCTGTCATGTGTGATTGCAGTATTCTGTTAACATGACTTTTCTGTGTAGCATTCTGTAATAATTTGGCTTATTCAGTTTTCTTGATATTGGAGGGGATATTTGTGATTGGGAGGTGAGACAGCGGTTTTATTGGTCCTTGCTCTATATTATTTGTGATTATAAAATGACAATTGTACACAATATTGTTTCTTTTTATACTTTAATAAAATAAGTTTAATATAAAATCATAACTATTCAAGGCTTGTGCAGATGGGATCATACGGTTTGCGGGAACGGGGACAAATTTTGTCCCCCGTGAATTTCTCTATTACAGAGCAGAACAGAGATATTCTTCTTATGTAGGGAGTTTCCCCAAGCTTCTCCTTTTTGTATGCTATTTGTTAGTTACCTCCATTGTTTTGGGATAAATTGAGGGGCTACAGCACAGCCCTTTGGGAGGAGAGGTGGAGCCGTGCAAAAAGATGATTGGCCGCTTCTGCAAGGAAATTCTTGGTATTGGGGTGACTATTCATTAGTTCAGGATCTCTGCTCCCAGTTATAGGAAAGAAGATTATCGAGATTAAAAACATACCGTTTATACTCAAATATAAACTAGGATTTTTGGGCCCAAAAATGGGGGGTCCCAGTTTATATTCAGCTCACCACTTCACACCAGCACAGCTGTCCTCCTCCTATCCACCGTGAAGCTCCCGCATCATTCTGCTGCATGCAGGCCGCCCCCACACTGTTATCCTCAACAGCCACTGACATCCATATACCTACTGGTGCTGCTACCGCCGATGCAGCAACTGCCCGGAGCCACCAAACTCAGTGCGCAGGCCCACCCTCAAGAACAACTGACCTAATGCCACCGCAGATCCGACCGTTGACTTTAATCACCCCCGGAGCCGCTATCACATATGGTACAGAGCTGCCGCCTCGTCACGCCCCCTGGAAACACTGACCTCCATGCTTTCCCCCCGAGCCGCTCCCGCACTCCACCCCACCCACCGGAGTCGCTGACATCCATGCATGGAGCCATTGACCACTGTACTCACCCCCTGGAGCCGCTTACATCCAAACCAAGACCATTGGCGATCCACTTCGTTGAGCCAGTGTGGGGCTTTGAGCATCTGCGCATGCCCAAGGTCTGCTGGTAGACTCTGAACATGCAGAGACGCTCAAGGCCCCACATTAGCTCAGCATAAAGCAGATCGCCGACGATGTATGGATGTCAGTGGCTCCGGGGGGGGGGGAGGGGAGGGGCAGCACAGTCAGTGGCTCTGTGCATGGAGGTCAGCGACTCTGGTGGGGGAGCAGCTGTTCTCAGAGAGAGCGGGAGCCGCCATGCCTTGGGCATGCGCAGATGCTCAGAGCCCCGCACATGATCAGCCTTGATAGATATCTTCAGCATTGAAAGGTAAATCTGTTGTTTATTAGGTGATTTAATGTCTAAGAGGTTTGTTGCAGATAAATTATTTTCCCTGTGTGGTCACACTGAATCTGCTAACTATTGGAGGGGGGAGTTCATTCTTGTATTCTGAAGTTGATGTACCAGTAAGGATTTCAGGGCAATGGATGTGTGTGTGAGGGGGGGGGGGGGGTCATTCTTGTACTCATTCTGAAGTTTTATTGGTTCTTCTGTAAAGCCTGGGCACATCCAAGGAGCATTTCAGACAGTTGAAGCAGGAATCACTCAGATCCTGTATTACAGTATTCTATTATTAATAATGGGCATGGTAAGGATGTCCAGTCTTCATAGACTGGCTCATCAGAATCACCCAAGTTTCTAATCTTTATTTATATTCGAGTCAACCATTTTTCCTCCTTTTTGGGGGGAAAATGGGAGGATCGACTTATATTCGAGTATATACGGTAATCTTTTTTTCGTAGATTTGCATGCACATTCTCTCAATAATATGCAAATATATCTAATGCATATTAGTTGAGGTTATCTTGACAATCTTAGGCCAGAGCAAGGAGCAGAAAATCTGAGAATTGAAACCAGTTCATCTGCATGATGGTGCATAGTAGGCGAACCCAAGAGTGATATAGATTGTGTTAATATAGAGATGGGATGTCAGCTTAGCAATTTGTATCGTGCATTAAGGTCAAAGAAGCTGTTTTCCAAGGTAAAGAACCTTTCCTAATTCTTGAAAATATATACGTAAGTACATCTCATGTTCAAGGTAACATGAGATGTACTTATATATCAGTAATCTGTTTCACAGAAACAGAGAAACATGATGGCAAATAAAGGCCAAAAGGCCCATCCAGTCTGCCCATCTGCAGTAACCATTATCTCTTCCTCTCTCCTAAGTTTGTGATACAAATTAAAGCTGTTCATGGCACAATAGATATTTCTCAGAAAGTATAGTGGTGTCTGGGGGAAGGAGGCAGCAGGAACTCAAGTATTGATGTGTCCCAATTTTATAGGTCTCTAGAAACAACAATACCATTTCATTTAATCTATAGTTTCAACCCCTTTCCAGAAGTTAGACTTCAACTGAGCTTGTGGGGTTCAAAAAAAGGTCAGTTTTTCTGTATTCTTAGGTGATCCAAATGATTTTGATTAATTTGATGTAGAAAAATTGTTCAGGGAGCAGATTCTGTGATAGTGATAGTGTATTATATACACTGTGAAAAACGTTTCCTTTTATCAAGCTGTGCTAGAGGTTTTAGCGCAGGCCGGTGAGGTTGGTAAGTGCTCGACGCTCATAGGAACTGTATGAGGGTCGGAGCATTTATTGCGCTGGTACGCGCTATAAACCTCTAGTGCAGCTTGATAAAAAGGGTGCTAAATCTCTCAAGAACTGTGTTAATGGTTATAGTAAAAACATAATATAAGATACTCTGAGTGGGAGGGGAGAAAGGTCAGTTGAGACCAATTTGCACAGCAAGCGTTTAAAGAGTTGCTCTGTGGGCAGTACTGGAGTAAGAACAGACCACGACAGCTCAGAAAATAGAACACTGTGGGGAGTGAGATGGGGCACTGTGAATGCTATAGGCTATTTTAAGCTGAGCTGCAGGCAAGCACAATGTGCTTCATTGATTATTTCACTTCTCTCCTTCTGAGAAAAAAAGAGGGTGGCATAAGCAGAGAGAAAGGAATTTGTCAGCCAGGAGAAAATAAATGATACCTTAACCCCCTCAAAAGAAGTCATTGAGTATTCTCTTCAGCGAATAGGAGTGTGGCTTTTAATCTCTGTAGGCTGAAGATGATTTTTTCCCTTTGACTAATAATTACAATAATTTCCAATAAACATTTTTATGTATTTTAACTTGATCTGTTATATAGTATGTTCTTAATCTAGAATTGAATTCTAGTGGATAAGGCTTTAAGGCATTTTTTTACAAAGCTGTGCTTAAAAGTGCCCTTATTGCTCCCTTACATGAATCTTTCCCCTTTGTTAAGGCTATTTATAGCACAGCTGGGAAATGGATGATTTTTTTCCATTTTCCAAATTAATGGCTGCACTCTAATTTTCAAATAGGGAGAAATATAATACAAAACCCTTTGTGTAAAAAATATATATATATACTTCTCTAACAATTTATCACAGAGTATGCATTACAAAACATAATTATTAAATATACAAAAAAAAAATTTATGTAAAGTGCTCAGGCCAACCACCTACATGCTCAGTGAGTTAAAGCAACTATGGCTCAGGGGACCATCACAGCATTCAAAAAGTCAAATACCGCCCCAAACCTTCAAATAAAGCCAAGAGACTTACCTTTGCCTTATCGGTGGTGTTATTCCATTTCAGCCACTACTTGCTACCCCTTGTATGCTGTTACACCATGCTGCACTCCCCTGTGAAGTGACCCCCCTCCCTCGATCCGGATTTCACAAAATGCTTCATCAGGAAAAACTCTCAGAGACTGCATAAACAGGGAAGTGTTGAAGCCCTGTTACATTTAATGGAAATTTGTGCATCGGTTTTCACTGTGCAGTCTCTACCTTTTGGAACTCTGTACAAGAGTTATTTTAAGAGTAGAGACCTGCACTTTCATTTGGTTTTCCAGAAAAAACCCTTATAGTACTTTTTCAAAAGCAGACAATTTTAGCCTCATGGGATCTGATCTAGAAGTTCCTGTTATGCCTACTTAAACAGTTAAAATGACAGTCTAATGTAGAAGATCAATTTATAGAAGCTAACATCATGTATAGTATCCTGATTTTATTGCATATGTAACTTGTAACCTTACCCAGAATTGTAGATGGCATGAGTAAGACATTTTTCAAAATAAAAAAAATAAGGCTTTATCTTCCCATTTGTGCTGACTTGTCAGACACTGCCTTGTATTACTTCTATTGACTGATCAAATAGTATCACCAAAGGCAACTAAAATAATGCTGGTTAACAAGAGAAAAAGCAGACTGGTCATGTAGGGCAAGTATATAAATAAAGGGGCTGCTTCAGGGGTAAATAGATGCCAGTAGGTATAAGTCCAAACTAGTAAAACCCATAACTCTGGCCTGACTTACTACATGAAAACCCATGTCGAGCAAGTATGTATAAAACCTGGGAGCCAAAGTAATAAATGAAGCTTTCAATTTTACATGGCCTACTTTCTTTTTATACTAACCATACTGGATGTTGCAAGCCATTTGCCTTGCTATTTACTTGAACTGAAATGCTGAGATACCTTGGTCTGACAGATTCACAACTCGGTCCTTGAGGGTCAAATATGGATAGTTTTAGAAAAATGAATATTTACAAATTCACTTTTTTTTTTGAGCCAGGGATGTGCATCTCTATATGCATATTCAAACTGAACATTGAAAGTCCCATCTCAAGGTCTTGAAGACAAATTGAGAACCTTTTTCTAGTGGATTAGATATTGACCCTATCTAAGGCACATTTACTGTTTTACTGTCATATGCATTGACCAACTAGATATTGCATGGTAGCATCGTTCCGATTTATGAGATACTTTTCCTGTCCCAAATTCTTAACTCTTGAGATGTCTGCTTAGATACTAGTTCCCCAGTTATATGAAAACCAGTTTCACATTTGCTGTTCCCATTTACTGCTCAGACACTGGTTGCCCCTTCCTTGTGCTCATTCATTAGTTCAATTCCTGTGTAAGGGAAAGATGACTTGTTAGTACATGGCTTCACTCTTGAAGTAAACTATTGGCTTTGAAGTCCAGGGTTCTACCATTTCTGGTGTAGGCGGTCTGAGATTTGTTAGGGAGTGTAAGGCATGTGGGCCCAGGCAAACTTAGAAGTGGTATGATGTTCAGCAGAACAACTGCTCTTTATTTATTGTCAAGTAATCTTACTTAGGTCTTCTGTAGCATATATAGATACAAAATACATGAGCATGCCAAGACAACTGGCAAGTTCATATCTGACAATCTAATATTGATAGTCTTTGGCTTAATAGACTCATTGTCAGCAGGCAGCCTTGGAATAACTGGAGCACATATATATGTGTGTGTATGTGTGTGCACATACTAGCTGTCCTCTAGTATTGTCCCCCTAAACCCAAAGTGGGGAAAATCCCTTTGTTATATAAAGACTTTTTAAATTTATTAATTTAATAGACTATGTTTCCTACAAAGTAGAAGTGGGTCTGCGCTAATTAAATGTAATGAATAAGAGCACCGGCTAATATACAGCTAGCTTTACATTAACTTCAGAAATATGTGACTTAGTTTTTGTGCCTTAGCAGTAAGACATTAACAGGGTATGTCACGCTTTCCACATAACTTGACAACAGGGGTATCATCAGTCCTGAACAGCTGCAAACCAGTCTATTTTTCACGGTATCACTAATAAATATGTATATTTGGAGGTAGTGCATATAGATATCTCATGAATATTCATTAACCTAAAGCCTAAGCTTGGTTTTTTTTTTCAGTTAATTAAATAGCTGCCTATTGGATAACTCAGATTCTTAAAACCAGCTATTAAATATTTAATACAAACAAGTATTATCTTAATCAATTCAATTTTAATATTCTTTTCATTCACAATTCTTTTCATTACAGTACAACTTATCAATACTTAATTTATTAATAAATATCAGAATAATTTAGTCAGAGAACCTAATCCCCATCAACTCACACTCACTTCCCAACTTTCACACACATACTACAGTCATTGTGATTACTTTTATCCAACAGTCTAGCACATGAGAATCAGTTTCTTAAACACAACCAGTAGGCCTTTCTATCTACATGATGGTCCTGCTCTTCAATTCATAAAGCATTCAGCTCAACACAAGACTGTGTTTCGCCACCTGGTGTCTTCAGGAGCTGTATTTGCAAGGCTCACCAACATCACAACTTCAGCAGTAAACTAAGCATGATTCGAGCAGGGACCCAGGGTTCAGCACAAGCTGGGATCAGCTGACAAGCAGGAAACACACTGTCTACCAGGAAATCAAAATGCTTTATGAATTGAAGAGCAGGACCATCATGAGGACAGAGAGGCCTGCTGTTTAAGAAACTGTGATTCTCATGTGCTAGACTATTGTGCAACTCTCAGTTTGAAGTCCTCTGACTAGATGATCATGGACTAATGAACTAGCTAAGATCCAGTTTTGGATAAAAGCAATCACAATGACTGTAGTATGTGTGTGAAAGTTGGGAAGTGAGTGAGTTGATGGGGATTAGGTTCACTGACTAAATTATTCTGATATTTATTAATAAATTAAGTATTGATAAGTTGTACTGTAATGAAGAGAATTGTTAAAATTGAATTGATTAAGATAATACTTGTTTGTAATGAATATTCATTAGGGATATCTTGAAAGCCAAATTGGTTTGTATCCTTCTGGGATAGCAGTTTAACATATCTGCATTATACATTCTCACTTTTCATTGTTGCCCTAATATGACAGAATATAGATTCCATTTATTGCGGTAGTTATTGAGCACAGACTGTAGTATATGAAAACATAATGTCCAATTTTTGCACAAAACATAGAACAACCTGTCTTGTCTTCGTATTATCAGTGTGGCTCAGTTCTAGTTTTCATGTAGGCTAGTTGTATGCATTTTACTCAGAGGTGGGAGGGAGAAGGCTTTTGAAGACTGGCAGAAAAGGTGGTACTTTTTCCCATATTTCTCTAGCCTCATCACTTATTCTTGATCAATGTAAATACTCATCATTGATTATTCTCTTGTTACGTCTATATCAGATGGGCTGGTGATACCATTGGTGGAGCTATCAGCAAAGCAGGTGGCTTTTCACATTCCATTCGAGGTGGTTGAGAAGGTTTATCCCCCCGTACCAGAGCAGTTGCAGCTTCGCATAGCCTTTTGGAGCTTCCCAGAGAATGAAGAGGACATCAGGTACCAGATTACCCTCTGTGTTGTAGATTTTCTTGAGTTGTGATTTGAGATGCACAGGGGCCATGCATCTTCAAGATAGGGCAACGAGTTTATTTTTTCCTTTTACAACTTTCTTAGAGTCAAAATATATGTGCTCTGATTGTAATTACAGACTGGTAAGCTTGACTTCAGTGCTGGGCTAAATAGTGGAAACTATTACAAAAAATGAAATTACGGAACACTTAGACAAACATGGTTTAATGGGACAGAATCAGCATGGTTTCAGCCAAGGGAGGTCTTGTCTAAACAATTTGCTACATTTCTTTGAAGGTGAATAAACATATGGATAAAGGAGAACTGATTGACGTAGTATATTTAGATTTTTAGAAGGCTTTCAACAGACTCCTTAGAAAATCAAAGCATCATTGGATAGAAGCAATATTCTGTTGTAGATTAGGAATTAGTTATTGGACAGAAAACAGAGGGTAGGGTTAAAGGCCATTTTTCAAAATGGAGGAAGGTGAATAGTGGAGTTCTGCAGAATCTGTACTGGGACCAGTGCTATTTAACATATTTATAAGTGATCTGGAAATTGGAATGACAAGTGAGGTGATTAAATTTGCAGATGATGCTAAACTTTTCAAAGTTTTTAAAACGCATATAGACTGTGAAAAATTGCAGAAAGACCTTAGAAAATTGGAAGACTAGGCATCCAAATGGCATATGAAATTTAATGTGGACAAATACAAAGTGATGCATATTTGAAAGAATAATGCAAATCATAGGGCTCCTTTTACTAAGGTGCGCTAGCGTTTTTAGTGCATGCACAAGATTAGCGAGCGCAAGCCGAAAAATTACCGCCTGCTTAAAAGGAGGCGGTAACGGCTAGCATGCGTTATTCTGCGCATTAAGGCCCTAACGCACCTTTGTGAAAGGAGCCCATAGTTACCAGATGCTAGAAAAGGGATATCAAATAAGACTAAGAATATTTATAATGCCTCTGTACTGCTGTATGGTGCAACCTCATCTTGAGTATTGTGTTCAATTTTGAATATTTTATGTCAAAAATGATATAGCAAAAGGGGATAGAACTCCTCTCATATGAGGAAAGACTAAAGAGGTAAGGGCTCTTCAGCTTGGAAAGGAAATGGTTGAGGGGAGATAAGAATGAAGTCTACAAAATCCTAAGTGGTGTAGAATGGGTACAAGTGAATCGATTTTTTTTTTTTTTTTTTTACTCTCATCAAAATTACTAAGACTAGGGGACACTAGATGAAGTTACAAGGAAATATTTATTATTATTTTTTTTTAATCTTTATTCGTTTTCATATCTTACAACAAGTGTATAATATTCAATCAAGAAATATTTTTAAAACCAATAGGTGGAAATATTTTTTCACTCAAAGAATAGTTAAGCTCTAGAACTCTGCCAAAGGATGTAGTAAAAGCAATTAATATAGCTGGATTTAAAAAAAATGTTTTGGAAAGTTCCTGGAGGATCAGCCCATATAGTCTGCTATTGAGACAAACATGTGGGAAGCCACTGCTTGCTCTGGGAACAATAGCATGGAATGTTGCTATTATTTGGGTTTCTGCCAGGTACTTGTGACCTGGATTGGCCACTGTGGAAGGATACTGGGCTAGATGGACTATTGGTCTGACTCAGTATGGCTCTTCTTATGTTCTTAAGTTATGTGCAATTTTTTATTCCGCCGAATCCTCATTAATTAGAATTCTAAGTGCCATTGCTTTAGGAATATTGTTGCCCTAGGAGGGCTATATAGTAATATAGTTAGTGGTGATCTTCTGTTGTAGCTACATAAAGGCCTTTAACATGTGTGTGCCAAATGCAGAGCTAGGGAACATCATGTTTTGTATTTTTACCATGCACTTCATGCAACATAGTATATATTTCACTATTTGTGCTGTGCAAAAAAGCATACCCTAATGGAAAAGACCTGACATTTCGCTTCCTTGAGTGATATCAATACCATGCATATGTTAGTAAAATCATTGTAAGGGTTATTTGTTAGCAGGTAACAGTTAATGCTGTTAACTTGGTAATAATGTATGTTAATGGCATTAGCATATGCTATTAGTAAATGACTACCATCTTATATTTAGTACATTTTATCTTGGAGAAGCTGAAAAGCTTAGTTTAATTAGTCAAGGTTTAAAATGTTTGAACACTAGCTTTATTAGCAATAATTTTATATTTACCTCTGTCCAGAATGAATTACAAATTAATTTCAAACAGGGTGGATTTTATTTAAATTATGGTTTTCTACAGACTCATTCTTGCTGGTATAATCTTAGTATTTACAACCAAATGTCATCCGAATGGGCCAGTTTTTGATATACTGCTTAAAACAGTCCACTACAGAGTTCCATCTAACATCTTGTGGGAGTGTTAGCTTGGTTCCACCCATTGTTTTCAGTAATTTGAAATTTCAACAACATTAATCTTTATTTCTGGGACACTGAAGTCTTTGGCTAGGAGGTGCAGCAAATGAGCACTGCAACCATATTTTATTAGCTTGGTGTTCACTTCATTCTCTTCTAAATTTCTCCTCATCTTGGATATATTTGCAGCATTGTCTGTGACTAAGCTGCATAATAGACTTTTGAATTTCTGTTCACGTTCTATTATAGCTTTTGTTGCTTCTTCCTGTAAGTATTCCTTTGGCTGTGCATTTCTGCAAGAAAGACATTCTCTTATGTTATACAAGCACATACAACAGGATCATTGTGGATATAACTCTACCCATCAAGACTTACCAAAAAATGTAAACGTTGCATGATTTTACAGCCTCATGCTACATAATTAAAATCTAATTCTTATTTCATGATGAATAACTTTTGGGCTATAATGTATCTTAAATAGAAAACTGATAGATGTTTCCTTAAAAAAGCATTTTATTTAAAAAAAAAAATTTAAATAAAAATCTATTTTTTTTTTAATTAAAAAATAATGAATGCACCCTTATTTCAAATAACTTTGTATAAATGTTTACAGCAAATGCGCTAGCAATTTAAAACAACATGAGCACAAAATTTAAGATCCAAAGTTTTTGGGGAAACATCATAAAAAAAGTTCTGGTTTTACAGTATATTCTGCCATTTTGTTCTTTATTTACCATCAGTCACTGAGTTACTATGACATACTACTTTTCTAGTTACTGTATATACTTGAATAAAACTGATCAGAATATAAACCGAGGTGATCTTCCCCCCCCCCCAAAAAAAAAGGAAAAAAGGCTGACATGAGTATAAACTGAGATTAGAAATTTGGTTGATCCTGGTGAGCCAGTCTTCAAAAACTTGAGAATATCCACTGCTTTTTTTCTAAGCTAAGCAGCATAAAATCTGTTTTGTTTTTTTTAAGGGGTGGGGGGATCTTCCCTGATAATTGTGACCTGAATTGGGCACTGCTGGAAACAGGGTACTGGGCTTGATAGACCTTTAGTCTGGCAACTCTTATGTTCTTAATTAAGAAAATAGACAACAAGATCTGATGTCCCTTTCCAGTATACTAAAAGTATGAAAAACAGACCTGAATTCTATAATTACAAACACTTCCTCTTTGTCCTTCTACTCACAAGCAAGTTCCTTTTCATTATAAACCATTCTGGCATTTACACAGACATGGAATTAGAAATTAGATATCCCCTACCCCAGCCAACATCGTGCTTACTGTTGGTACTGAAGAAACTTGCTGATAGCCTATCCTCCATACAGCTAGCCCCGCACCCCGGTGATGAACATTGGCACCTCTATCCTCCGTGCTCCCAACCGCTGCTGTCCTCCAACTCCCGATGACCATCAGGGCTGTAATCTTAGGACATTCCCCCCCTTCGCTAAATACATGCCCCCATGATGAACCTTGAAGCCACTATCCTCCGTGCATACAAACCCCTGTCGCTGCCACCCTAATCCATGCACACTCCACTCCCCAACATCACGCTTACCATTAGTACTGGAAACTTGCTGCCACTGTCAATGCTGTATTCTGATCTGGTGCAGGGCCTTGAGCATCTGCGCATGCTCAAGGCCTGCCTGCTCCCGCCTTCTCTGAGAATCTTGGAGGGGGCAGGGGCTGGCAGGCTTTGAGCATGCGCAGATGCTCAAAGCCCTGCACCGGATTGGAATACAGCATTGATGGCAGCAGCAGGTTTCCAGTACTAATGGTAAGGGCGATGGGGAGTGGGGCGTGCATAGAGGAGGGTGGCGGTGTTGGGGGTTATGTGCACAGAGGATAGTGTCCTTGAGGTTCATCACGGGAGGGCATGTATTCAGCTTGGGGGGGGGAGGGGGTAATCGTCCTATTGAAGATTACAGCCCTGGTAGTCATCAGGAGTAGAATGGAGGACAGCCGTGCCATCAGTCGGGCAGTGGCTCAAATATAAACAAAGACCCCCATTTTTGGGCCAATTTGCAGTATATATGGTAGGTAGTACACTGCATCTTCTTCTATTATGCCTGAGTGGGATAATTTTGTAGGAGCATTATCAAGGTGTGATAGGTTAAGGTCATGATAGTATTACTGGACTGCTTTCAATAAGGAGATCTACCAGGCTATGGAAGAAAGTACATTCTACAAGTTCAAATACAAATCAAGCTATTGTCTATAAAACGGCATCCTTTCAGTGTCTTGGATTTGAAATTTCCATCCTCCGTGGTGTTTTTAAAGGGCAAACTCTACTCCCTAACTAAAATCTATTGTGATGCTTTTGTTGTCTCCCTGTGAATGTTTAGTGAATTAGAAAAAAACCAAATGACAATAGGGATCTTTCCATTTAAAAATTGTATCCGTTACTGTTGGTTGTTTTTTTGGGGGATAGAAGATGGTCTTCGGAGAATACAAAGTTGCTAATCTGTAACAAGTGTTCGCTGAAGACAGAAGTTCCCTGGTCATTGAAACCATGGAATTCTATAGAGAGCACCAAACCTATCTCCCCTTAAACTTAAAGGTTTGCTTCCTTCTATAAACTTCAGTATATATGGTCTGAGAGCAGCTATGGGACAGCTGCAGCTTAGAGATTTGACACATGGGCAGTAAGATAAGAGAGCACTGGGTACAGTATTTCCTTCCTCTGTATGCTGCATAGGCTTGCTAGATTTTTGTGAGTGAACAGCTGTTGTCAGAAAATGACCTTTACTTTCTTCTAGTGACTATGTTCCTTATGTAAAACTGCATTATGAACCTCAAAAGTGGTTGTAACATGCCCATTATTTTTGGAAGAAGAGGGACTAGAATAGTATAAAAGCAACATAGCTTTAATAGAAAAAAAAATATGACAGTGAACCCATGGAATAGATATAATAGTACTGAAACAAAGCAGAAAGGCTACTTTTCGTGGTTACTGTCCTGGCTTCAGAAGAAACTTGTAATTAGACTTTTGACTCTATTGTTTACCTTTACAAAGCCCTTCAGTACAGAGTATCATTTCTTTTAGATTTTGAAGTAGAAGCACATAAAGAAATTCTGTTGTAATTGAAATTTTCTTACTGCTTTCTGCTTTTTCTTGAGGTTGTATTCATGTTTGGCAAATGGCAGTGCGGATGAGTTTCAGCGAGGGGAGCAGCTGTTTCGGATGAGAGCAGTGAAGGATCCTCTCCAGATAGGTGTGTAGGAGCTTGGAGATTGATTTGTGAGTGAGTCCTGCACACATTAAACTGTTCACTTTCAAGTGGGGAAACCTGGATTCAGAAAAAGGTAGAAGATAAGGATTTAAACTCTGAACTTTTCTCTGAAGTAATGAATTTCCATTATGAGTCTGGATGAGTGACAGCATATAAACCTGTGGTTTTGAACCCAGTATGCAAATGTGCCCAGACAGTCAGGTTTTCAAGATATCCACCATGACTGTCCATGAGAGAGATTTGTGTGCATTGCCTCCATTGTATGTAAATCTGACTTGTAGTTCATGAATGTGAGTGTGTCCTTAGGACTGGTTTTGAGAATCACTGACAGGCAGTAATGATTTTAGTTTATATTGCTATATTGGTGAAAATCATAAGTTTAAAATTATTTTTGTTCTTATTGAAATAAATCTAATAGAGTAAGGTTTTCCAAATTTATATTGTTAATCCCACTCCAAGCTGGCTTTTTAGAATATCCAATTCTGTTGCAGATACACAGGAGTCTATGCTTTAGCTGTTGATTTCCATGAAACTGCAGAAGGGGTATCACTTTAGACCTTGATCACTTTAGACCTTGAACTCCTCTCATTTTGCAGAGAACAGCTTCCTCCTCAGTTTTTCCTTCTGCAAGTGAACTCGGAAGGTGTGTTTTGATCTGCTCTGCTTCTTTTTGTTCTTTTGGGGTATTTTTCCATTGAATTTTTGTGATATTTCATGACTTTGGTGCTTGGCAGTCATCTTCTTGAGCTTATTGTGCCAGGGAAAAGGTGCAGTCATTGTGGGTGGATTATAGCTCCCAGGCCAATCTCATAGAGTTCCTGTGGAGCCTACATGCTTTGTGTCCCTTCACGAGATTGGGGTCCGTCCCCTGAGTAAGGACCCTCATATCAGGGAGCCAGCTGTGTAGTTTCTTCCTGCGTCGCTACATGAGGACTCTTGTGAGTGGAAGTCTGTGGTCGCGGACAATCCAACCGGCAGCTAGAAGACTTCCTTTGATGAGGTTTGACTATTTCTGAGGCAGAAATCCTTTCCCTGCAATCAGGCTGATCCAGGAAAACAGGCATCTGAAACATTGAGGGGGGGGGGGGTGTCTGTAAATTTTGTATTTAAGGATTTCCGAGGCTATGATTAGGTTCCCTCTCCTCCAAAACCCTAAAATTGCTATTTTTTACTTTTGCATTTAGCAACAACGACCGATTTTCTGCGCAATTTTTTTTTACGGTGGCCATCTTGGATTTTTAGCAATCTATTGCTTTTTCTGCTTCGAAACTGCTCTTTTTTGTTGGAGCCTGCCTCTTATGGATGACTCAGGCCTTTCTAGTCCCGGATCCTGCGTTTTTTGTGGAAAGTTGCCAGTTGAGAAGCAGTCATGTTCCACATGTCGCAGAGTACAGTTGGAAGGGGTGGACGCTTGGGGCTTGCCCCCCCCCAGTCTTCCAAGGCCTTGGAACACCCAATATCACCGAATATCCGGTCTAAGGAGAAGAGATCTTGCTCAGATGATCTGAGCAACGATGGGGCACAATGCAGGGCTCTTCTGAGACTGTGGATGATGTGGGATCCCTTTCAGGGTCCATTAGCCAGGAGAAAGGAGCAGTGGCAGATCACAATTATCATCCTTCGGTGCATTGCCTTTTCAGATAAGCTTCAATTTCCTATGTCATTTCTGACACCCTATCTATACTGAAGCTTGATGCCCAGCAGCCCTCCACCTCACAGTGCATTGATGCACAGACAAACTTTTTTCCTGCTCATCCAGAACTTACCACCTTAGTCACTGATCGGTGGGAGGCACCTGAAGGTGGCTAAAACTATGTCTAGGCTCTATCCTATAGCAGCAGACTTCCAGTTTGCCAGCCAAAGGTGAACTCCGCAGAGGTGCAAGTAACCATGCGCATCTACCTTCCTAGTGAAGGTGGAGTGATGCTGAAGGACGCACAGGACCGTATGGTAGATGCGATCCTAAGCACTGGCTTTGGATGTCAAAGCTGCAGCAGCTGCCTCCTTCGTGGCCTGGGCCTGCCATACCAGGCTGCTGACTAGTCCCTTGGAGCTTGGGGATTTTTGTCTCCACATGTTTAAAGAGGGTGTGGATTATGTGGCTGATGCTGTTTATGACATCATCAGAGTCCTGAGTAAGTTTGCGGCCTACTTGATTTCTGCCTGCTGAATGCTCTGGATCAGACAATGGGCGGGCAACTTGACCTCCAAGGCCGCTCTCAGATTGCCCTTCAAGGGGCTAATGCTGTTCGGCAAAGGGCTAGATGATCTCATGGCCTGTGTGGTGGATCACTGCTCCCAAATCTATCCCAGATAGTAGGAGTCGGTGCAATCTTCTGGAGGCATGAAAATTGCCTCTACCGCCCCTGGCAATTTTCATGCCTCCAGGAGATTGCGCCAATTTTTCTCGGATTACTCCTCTCCTCTACTCTTTCAGGTGTCCAGACAGAAGTATGGCAGTTACAGACTCTGGATCCTGGAGAATGGTCGCTGTCGCAGAGGGTGTTTTCCCTCATAGTGCAGACTTTGGGCAGACCGGACATGGATCTCATGGCCACAGCTGAAGAGCCGAGCAGGGAAGCACAGATGATAGATGCTCTAGTTCAGCCCTGGCCTATGCAGCAGTTCTTCTCTGTATTTTCACCATGAGCCATGGTGGATTGGATCATCCATAGGATTGCGACCCATTGGGGTTTGGTGATCCTGGTGGCACTGGACTGCCCCGAAGGCCTTGGTATGCAGATCTGGTGCAGAGAGGCAGGTCCCTGAAACTGCTGGTCCATCTGGGGTTCCTCAGTCAAGGCTCGGTTCTGATGGAGAAGCCGGAATGCTTTGGTCTTACAGCATGGCTCTTGAGCGCACGGCCTTGATTCAGAAAGGTTATTTGGAGGTTATGGTTATGACTCTCCTTAGGGCTAAGAGGCCTGCCACTGTTGCGGCCTATGCTAAGACCTGGAAGTCCTTCCAGTTATGGTGCATCAAGAAGCAGATAGAGCCAGAGTGGGCTCCCATTCCGGTGGTCCTGGTCTTCCTGTAAGCCAGTCTAGAAAGGGGCCTTGCAATTTAGTCTCTCAAAATGCAGATATCTTATTCTTTTGGACTCTGATTGCTCATCTGGACGTCACTCGGTGTTTGAGGGGGGCTCTCAGACAGCGCAGACAGTTCCCCCTCTTGTGACCTCAATGTAGTTTTGAGGGGCCTGTCCCATGCTCCATACAAGCCTCTTTCAGAAGCTTCCCTGCTGGACCTTACAATCAAAATATGGTTTTGGTTGCTATTGTCTTGGCAAGAAAAATCTCAGAATTGCAGACCCACTCCTGCAGGGAGCCATTTCTCTGTTTCACGGGGTTGGGTGTTTCTCTGTGCACAGTTCCTTCCTTTCTTCCGAAGGTGGTTTCCACCTACCATATTAATCAGGAACTTTGTTTGCCTGTCTTTGATCCTAAGGGTACTGCCAAACAGGACAAACATTTTACATAAGCTGGATGTGTTTCAGTTCTGCGGGCAGGCTCATCTGTTCCCCCCTCCTCTAGAAGTATGGCACTGCTTTGGTACTTCACCTAAAGTACGGACTCCTATGTATCTGCAACAGAATGACAGATTTGGTTCATACCTTGATAATCTGGGTTCTGTTAGGATACACAATCCATACTGCCCTCCCTATGCAGTCTTTTTAATGATTCACTCGATTTCTGCCTTGAACATTGCTGGTGTCCATCTCGGGATCTCTTCTTCTGTATCTAAGATTAAGCAGAGATGTTTTTACAGGAATAATGGTTTCCTTTTCTCTTTCCCCTTGGGAGGGTTTCCTATCCCCTTCTAGTTGCTCTTAGCAGATTGGCTCTTAGTTACTCATGTGCCTGCTTTATTATTCATTGTTTGTCTGTTAATGTTTTATTAATTATTCTGTTTCAGAAGAAGTTCCCCACATCTCTCCTCCTTTTTGAGTGGAGTTTGATTGATTTGGTACCAACTGAGGAGGGAGCTGTTCTCTACTGTAGAAGGGGAGGAGTTGAAGTTCTTAAAATGATTCCTTTTTGTAGTTTTGCAGGAAGTGGGAATCAACAGCTAAAGTACGGACTCCTGTGTATCCTAACAGACCCCAGATTATCATGGTAAGAACCTAATCTGTCGATAGGCCCAATAAATGTGCACAAGATAAAAACTGGATGCACTGGAGTCTCAGCATCATTTCTACTACTATTTATCATGTATTTTCATTGTGAATATCCTGAAAACCTGACTAGCTATGAAATCACTAGAACAGGCTTCTGAAGCCCCATGTAGCAAAAAAAAAAAGGCTTCAAGTGAAGATCACACTATAAATATATTTATAAGTTACTACAGTGGAGTCTCTATTTTAACTGACTTTTTGGTTATCTGACCCTCCAGATTAACTGTTGGTTCATTGTGCCATGCCCAGTCTCTGCTTCCTGCTACACTTCCCGAACCCCCCATTCACCTTCACAGACAGAAGCAGCTTCCTGCTCCCATCTCCTCCCCAAGTATCTCTCTGCTCTCCAGGCATCTGCTGTGGTTGGCGGGAATCCTTAAGTCATACCAACCAAAAAGATTCTCATCTGCTGTCAGTGACAAAAACTGAACATGTGCAGGGGAGGGTACTTGAACTACACATGCTCAGTTTTCATGCTTATGTAGAAGTAGGGGGAGTCTGATACCTGATGAGAATTTCTTAAGGTGGGGCTTAAGGATCCCTGCTAGCCATAGCAGCAGATGTCAAGTTACTAGAGAGACACTCAAGGGTATCATATACTTGGAGCAGTTCCCTCTGGGAGAGTGGGCAAGATAGAAGGCACTTTTGAGGGGATTTTGGGAGGTGTGGGGAGGGGCATTTAATTTGGGCAATGTGTAATAGAAATACAGTAGATTCTCAGATTATCTGAATTTTCAGTTATCCTACAATGAGTCGGTCTAATTTATGTTGGATAATTGAAACTTGACTTTATTTTAATGCTATGGTTCATGTCCTTTTTAATCAGTCAAAAACAAGCAGAGATGACCAAGGTATCCAGGCTGACAAAAACTTTAATAGGTAGCTCGCATGGAACACATTTCAAACAAACCCAACACGGGCCGTGTTTCGGCAAATGCCTACTTCAGGAGTTCATAATCTCCTAAAATTGTAATACTATATGAAGCCCTTTATTTAGAATGTGTACCAACCTTAGCATTCTCAAAATGTGAATGAGCTTGTCCCTCACTATTGAAAAAATGATGGTGAAACAGCACCTACCCCCAACTGGCAGGACTGTAAATGGAGGACTCCTCAGCTTAGAGGGGGTTGTGGCCACCACCACTAAACTCCATAAACTGTTTTAAATATTGTCCTTAGTTTTGCTACAATTAAAATATTTAAACCAAACATTTCTTTCTTTATTCTTTACAGCTCAGTTGATGTTAGAAATTATACTAAGAGGTTGAGAATATCTGTCGGGGGGTGGGGGGGGCAGAATTATTCTGAAATTTTAACAAAATGGGACCAATTTTTTTTTGTTGGGTAAAAGACACTTTGAGTTTGCAAATGAGCCAAATCAAATCAGAAAACTCAGATAAATAAACTTTTCAAAAATTCTAAAATAAAGTTTGCAAAAACTGAATGCACTTCTGTGGGAGATAATTGGTCCAAAAAAAAAAGTTTTTATTTTCTACTGAGAACTTAAGAAGTGTTCTTAGTTTAATTTAATGACGCTGATTTCAGAACTGTAATTGAAATTCAGCTACCACGTCAGTTTTCTGAGATACATGGTTTTTTCTTTTAGACAGTTTGCCATATCGGCACAATATTGCAAGTATGAACTGTGTCCCACCAAACTTGTGTTAAGGAGTTTACTGTGAAAACAAACACGAAGACAATAAGGAGACATGTTACAGCATATATTTACACCTCTTGTAACTCACACAAAAGCGATGTCAGCATGTTCAGAAATGTTTGAGAGACTTACTTTTACGCTTGTACTGTACATTTTTATCTCTCTTTGCAAGAACCAACAATAGTCTCCCATCATACTGGGATTGAACTTTCCCTAATATCTGCTTTCCATCACCTTGATATCTTGATGAAATCTTTCCCCATGCTCATTGCTGACATCACCAAGATTGGGTGGAAAGAGTTCAAGGAGAGAATGTAAGAAGTGCATTTTAAGTGACATTCTGGCATCCATTAGCTGATATGCTGTCAGCATGTTCTCCACAAGCTCAGCATAATTCTCTGATCTGTGATTACCAAGAAAATTCTGAACAACCTGCACAAATGCTTCCCATAATGCTGATTCAGCTGGGTTCAGCTTCTATTTGAACGCATCATCAAGAATCGGTTCACAGATTTCGGGTCCAACAAAAACACCTTTTTTGATTTTGGCTTCACTTTTCTTGAAACCAAACATACTTCTTAGGTGCTGAAACGCATCACCATTTCTGTCCATCGCCACTTTGTTAATCTGGAATAGTGCAGCACACATGAGGTAACATAGTAGATGACGGCAGATAAAGACCCGAATGGTCCATCCAGTCTGCCCAACCTGATTCAATTTAAATTATTTATTTTATTTTTTTAAATTTTTCTTCTTAGCTATTTCGGGCAAGAATCCAAAGCTTTACCCGGTACTGTGCTTGGGTTCCAACTGCCAAAATCTCTGTTAAGACTTATTCCAGCTCATCTACACCCTCCCAGCCATTGAAGCCCTCCTCTGCCCATCCTCCACCAAACGGCCATACACAGACACAGACCGTGCAAGTCTGCCCAGTAACTGGCCTAGTTCAATATTTAATATTATTTTCTGATTCTAAATCTTCTGTGTTCATCCCATGCTTCTTTGAACTCAGTCACAGTTTTACTCTCCACTACCTCTCTCGGGAGCGCATTCCAGGCATCCACTACCCTCTCCGTAAAGTAGAATTTCCTAACATTGCCCCTGAATCTACTACCCCTCAACCTCAAATTATGTCCTCTGGTTTTACCATTTTCCTTTCTCTGGAAAAGATTTTGTTCTACGTTAATACCCTTCAAGTATTTGAACGTCTGAATCATATCTCCCCTGTCTCTCCTTTCCTCTAGGGTATACATATTCAGGGCTTCCAGTCTCTCCTCATACTTCTTCTGGCGCAAGCCTCCTATCATTTTCGTCGCCCTCCTCTGGACCGCCTCAAGTCTTCTTACGTCTTTCGCCAGATACGGTCTCCAAAACTGAACACAATACTCCAAGTGGGGCCTCACCAATGACCTGTACAGGGGCATCAACACCTTCTTCCTTCTACTGACCACTCCTCTCTTTATACAGCCCAGCATCCTTCTGGCAGCAGCCACTGCCTTGTCACACTGTTTTTTCGCCTTTAGATCTTCGGCCACTATCACCCCAAGGTCCCTCTCCCCGTCCGTGCATATCAGCTTCTCTCCTCCCAGCATATATGGTTCCTTCCTATTATTAATCCCCAAATGCATTACTCTGCATTTCTTTGCATTTGAATTTTAGTTGCCAGGCATTAGACCATTCCTCTAACTTTTGCAGATCCTTTTTCATATTTTCCACTCCCTCTTCGGTGTCTACTCTGATACAAATCTTGGTATCATCTGCAAAAAGGCACACTTTTCCTTCTAACCCTTCAGCAATGTCACTCACATACATATTGAACAGGATTGGCCCCAGCACCGAACCCTGAGGGACTCCACTAGTCACCCTTCCTTCCTTCGAGCGACTTCCATTAACCACAACCCTCTGGCGTCTGTCCGACAGACAGTTTCTGATCCAGTTCACCACTTTGGGTCCTAACTTCAGCCCTTCAAGTTTGTTCAAAAGCCTCCTATGAGGAACTGTATCAAAGGCTTTGCTGAAATCCAAGTAAATTACATCTAGTATATGTCCTTGATCCAGCTCTCTGGTCACCCAATCAAAAAATTCAATCAGGTTCGTTTGGCACGATTTACCTTTTGTAAAGCCATGTTGCCTCAGATCCTGTACCCCATTAGATTCAAGGAAGTACACTATCCTTTCTTTCAGCAACACTTCCATTATTTTTCCAATAACTGAAGTGAGGCTCACTGGCCTGTAGTTTCCTGCTTCATCCCTGTGACCACTTTTATGAATAGGGACCATATCCGCTCTCCTCCAATCCCCAGGAATCACTCCCGTCTCCAGAGATTTGTTGAACAAGTCTTTAATAGGACTCGCCAGAACCTCTCTGAGCTCCCTTAGTATCCTGGGATGGATCCCGTCTGGTCCCATCGCTTTGTCCACCTTCAGTTTTTCAAGTTGTTCATAAACACCCTCCTCCGTGAACGGCGCAGAATCTACTCCATTTTCTCGTGTAACTTTGCCAGACAATCTCGGTCCTTCTCCAGGATTTTCTTCTGTGAACACAGAATAGAAGTATTTGTTTAGCACATTTGCTTTCTCCCCATCACTCTCCACATATTTGTTCCCAGCATCTTTTAGCCTAGCAATTCCATTTTTTATCTTCCTCCTTTCACTAATATATCTGAAAAAATTTTTATCTCCCTTTTTTACATTTTTAGCCATTTGTTCTTCCGCCTGTGCCTTCGCCATAGCATGATATTTAGTAAAAACGAGTCCAACTCTTGAAGGTATAAGTTAATTAATAACTGTATTCAATTCTTGAAATAATGCTTGCAAAACTTTTAAAGAATACAAAAAAGTGATTGCATTCAGGTTGTGCTGAAGGTGTGAAAATGTACTTAGCTGAGATACAACTTCTCAGGGTCCCTGAGAAGTTGTATCTCAGCTAAGTACATTTTCACACCTTCAGCACAACCTGAATGCAATCACTTTTTTGTATTCTTTAAAAGTTTTGCAAGCATTATTTCAAGTATTGAATACAGTTATTAATTAACTTATACCTTCAAGAGTTGGACTCGTTTTTACTAAATATCATGCTATGATTGGATGAAAAACTCTTAACCTAAGAGGGGGTTACCTCCCTCCCTTCAGAGTTATATGTCTCTGAGCTACGTTACAGTATAACGAGTCCTTCTCATATGCTGGTTTAATTGACAACAAGTGTATAATGTTAACATTAATCATGTTTTTTACCTTTATAGTTTTATATCTTTTTAGTGGTTTTGTATTATTCTAATTATGTTTATTTGTTTTGACAGTTTTATAGTCCCTGAAGCAGCCCATCAGGGCTAAACTTAGCTAAGTTGAGCTTTGTGTTTTTTACTCCTCCAGCAACTGTTTATTAAAGGTGATGGATCAATATCTATGGCTTCATTTGCCATTTGTTTCTTGCTGCTCTGGCCCTTGTGAACCGACTGCCCTCTTGTTTTCTAGGCTTATGCACAAGGCATAAATCAGCTGGACAGGTCCTCAGGCAAATGGACCAGTGCACAGGCCTCTCTGGAGACTCAGAGCGCTTCTTCCCTGAAAGCGGAGGCTATTCTAGACTATGATGGTCCATTAGACAGGGACTCGGAGGATGAGGGGTTGGATTTGATCTCTTTACTTTCCCAAAGTTAGGCTTCCCTGATGGGTGAATCAAGCCTCCCATGTAGAGAACCAGGAGGTGGTATCGGCCATAGACCAGGGAGAGGATTCCTCTGTTCACTGACTTTTTAAGTCCTCTGCTTTACTGGAGGTCATTACTAAGTCCTTCTAAGAAATGAAGATAGAACCTCCACAAACCCCATTTTCCCAGTGTTCTCTTCTGAGTGGGGTCCAGGTTCATCCCGTGTCTTTTCCATGGTATCTGGACATGAAGATTCTAGTCACAGAGCCCTCGGAGACCTCCAAAGGCTCCTTGAGGGTGGTTAAAACCATGGCTAAACTGTATCCCATAGATCAGGAATTCTAGCAAATGTTTGCTATGCCAAAAGTGGATTCCCTGGTATCTCAAGTGACCAAACACACTTCCCTATCAAACAAGGGAGGTATGGTTTTAAAGGATTGCAGAGTGGATAATGGTCTTCAGTTTGAGGCTTTAGCCTTAGGTTTAAAGCTGCGGCAGCAGCCTCTTTCATGGCATGCGCCTGTCATGCAGGCTAGGAAATCAGCCTGATAGACTCCAACTCCTGCTTCAACTTGTGTTGGCAGGAATAGACTACATAATGGATGCACTCTAGAATATAATCAGACTCATGGGGAAAGTCTCAGCATTTTTTAAAATCTCTGCCCGTTGTATTCTTTGGATCAGACAATGGGCAGGTGATTCAACTTCTAAAGTGATGCTGAGCAGGCTTCTGTTCAGGGGACAGATGCTGTTTGGAAAGGGCCTAGGTGATCTTATGGCCAGTGTACAAGATTGTCAACCATGATCTTTACCAGAAGCAGACCCTGAGCAGCTAGAGGCCAGAACAGTTGGTCCTTTCATGAATCCTGGTACTCTCGCCAGAACTCCACAGGAACCTCTTTCCCAGAGAGCTTTTTAAGGTTCCATACAGAAATTCTCTGGGAACTGGAGGAACCAAGGCTCAGATTCTTGCTCCATAGTGCCAGCTAAAAAGCCAAAATGATGCCTGCCCTCAAGCTGCTCATCTGAAGATTGGAGGTGGGCTCTCTGACTATCTAGAGACTTGGGAGCAGATAACATCTGGTCACTGGGTCCTGGAGATTATCAGAGAGGGTTACAAAATAGTTTGTGCACCCTCTCTCTGACTGGTTTGTGGATTTGCCGGTAGGCTGGCCAGAGAAGGCAAAAAGGGTCCGAGCAATGTTACGAAGATTGCTAGATATTCAAGTCATAGAACCAGTCTCTTGAGAAGACTCGGGCTCTGGCAGATATTCCATATACTGTACTTTGTTGTGCCCAAGAAAGGCTCAGGAGTGAAGACCCATCCTGGATCTCAAACATGTCACTGTGGCACCGAGTTCCTCAGTTCTGGATGCAGCCCGTTCAGTCCGTCACCAAAGCGGTGGAGCCAGGAGAGTTTCTGGTTGCCCTAGATTTGATGGAAGCTTACCTTCATATCCCCACCTTCCTGGAACACAGGAATTTCCTCAGAATCCATGTGTTGGAGAATCGCTATTCACAGTGTTTCCCTTTGGACTGGCAACAGCTCCCCAAACTTTCACCAAGGTTATGATGGTGGTGGTGGCTGCTCATCTCCACGGAGCAAATTGGCAGGTGTATCCGTACTTGGACAATTGGCTCGCAATTGACTCATCAGAGCGCCATCCCAAGCGGAAAGAGAAATGGTGTTAATGGCAGTTGTGGAGCACCACAGAGTTTGGGATGGATTGTGAACTTTCAAAAGAGCCACCTGGTTCTGACACAGTCCCTGGAATATCTGGGGGTCTTAT
Organism: Geotrypetes seraphini; assembly: GCF_902459505.1. Lineage (NCBI taxonomy): Eukaryota > Metazoa > Chordata > Amphibia > Gymnophiona > Dermophiidae > Geotrypetes > Geotrypetes seraphini. Next base: position 201,437,728 of record NC_047087.1, read on the forward strand.
TCAACATGGCAGAAGGCCAAGTCTTTCTTCCAGAAGCACGCAAGCAGAAACTCATGGTCAGATTACAGATCTGTTGACCAAGCTAGAGCCTTACCTTCAAGTCCTTGAGTCAATGGTGGCCACAATAGAGGTTGTAGCCTGGGAAAGGTGCACATGCACACCCTCAAGGATGCCTTGTTGTCTCGCTGGCTATCTCAAAGAGATTCCCTGCAAGTTCCATTCCCCTAAACCAGGGGTAGGGAACTCCGGTCCTCAAGAGTCATGTTCCAGTAGGGTTTTCAGGATTTCCCCAATGAATATGAATGAGATCTATTTGCATGCACTACTTTCAGTGCATATTCATTGGGGAAATCCTGAAAACCCGACTGGAATACGGCTCTCGAGGACCGGAGTTCCCTACCCCTGCCCTAAACAGTGGCAGCCAAATGCAGCATGAGCTAGTGGCTTCATCCACATCCACTGGTGAAGGGGATCCCGCTTCGGATCGATTCATGGGTCATCTTGATGATGGATGCCAGCTTGTTTGGTTGGGGGGCTCATTGCAACGGTTATCCAGTTCATGGCCAATGGACTCCAGCACAGCGGAAGTGGTCTGTCAACAGGCTGGAACTATGAGCAATTCATCTAGCACTGCTCCAACTGCAATCTGTGTTGGAGAGCAAGGCAGTCAGTTTTCTCTCACAATACCACTGCAGTGGCCTAGGTCAATAGGCAGGGAGACACAAGGTGTGTTCTGCTCTGACAGAAGGCAAAAGCATTGTTTTGTTGGGCAGAAGTACACCTACAGGTGATCTCTACAGTGCACGAGGCTGGAGTGGACAACATTCAAGTGAATTATCTCAGCAGACAGACATTAGACCCGGGATAGTGGTCATTGTCCCTAAAAGTATTTCAAGCCATTGTGAGAAGATGGGGTCATCAGACATTTGACCTCATGGCGACAGCAAAGAAAAAAAGAAAGGCAAATTGGTTCTTAGCTGAAGATACAAACCCAGAAGTGCAGGGCTATACGCACTGGTTCAACCATGACATCTGAGACCAAGTGTTTCTCTCCTGGCCCATGATAAGGCTGAGTGATCCGCTGAATAGCACATCATATGGGAATAGTAGTTCTTGTAGCACCAGATTGGCCCAGGTGCATGTAGTATACAGATCTCGTATAGCCACAAAAGGAACAAATTCTCAAGACTCCAAGTGCATCCAGACTCGCTCTTGCAGGGGCCGATTGCCCTAGAAAATCCTGGACACTTTGGTCTTATAGCATGTCTCGTGGGCGCGCAGTGCTAGTCCAAAAAGGATACTTAGAAGTAGTCATTGCTACTCTCCTTAGAGCCAAAAAGATTGTTTCAGCGTGTGCTAAGGCATGGGAGACGTTTCAGCACTGGTGCAGCAAAGAAAAGTTAGACGGCAGTACCCCTATCTCGTCATTTTTGGCATTCCATCAGGAAGACCTTGACAAAGGAATGGCAGTGGTGTCCCTTAGAGTTCAAGTAGCAGGGCTCTCATGCTTCCATGACCGAGAAAAGAGAGATTTGCTAGCGGCCCACCTGGACATAGATTCATGAAGGGCACCTTGAGACTATGGTCCCTGAATCGAGACACCATTTCCATCCTGGAACCTTAATAAAGTTTTAGAGGACTCAACAGAGCCCTTTATGAGCCCTTACAGTCCTGAGGCCATTCTCATTGATCTGATGATCAAAGCAGTCTTCTTGGTGGCAATTACTTCTTCCAGGAGAGTCTCAGACCCTTGCATGCAGATAGCCGTTCTTAAGATCACAGAAGCTGGAGTGACTTTGCGTCCGGTTCCCTCCTTCCTATTGAAGGTCATCTTGGCATTTCACGTCAACCAAGAGGTTAGACTGACAGCATTTTTCACCCTACAAGTTCTAAGAATACAAAACCTTAAAGGTATTGGATGTCAGGAGAGTCCTATTGTGTTTATCTGAAGGCGCCCAATGAGTTTTGTCTCTCAGATCATCTTTTTGTGTTATCCAATCAGGTGAGATGAGGTAGACCCACTTCCAAGGCCACCATCTCTAGATGGATTCGTAGAGCTACATTCTCTGCATACATTGGTTGCAGCAAAAAGTTGCCTATATCATTAAGGCACATTCTACAAGAGGAGTGGTCTCCTCTTGGGCAAAAGCAAAGGCAATTCCTCCTGAGGAGATTGTGGATCATTGATAACTGGCCCTCCATTCATACTTTCACCAAATTCTTCAGAGTAGACATAGCAGCACAGGAGGATGCCACTTTTGGGTTCTTAGTTCTACATGCAGGTTCATCTCTCCCACCCTAGACTTTGGGGACTGCTTAGGTATGTCCCTATGGTTCAGCATACCATCCCTATTGCACTGGAAAAAGAGATTAAGTTCTTACTTTGATAATATTGTTTCCAGTAGCTAGGGATGGCATGCTAAACCCACTGCCCAGCAATTTATCTGATGCTCCTGCTTTCCGTTTCAAGCTTAATGGTCGGCTCCATTACTAGGATTTTCCTGACAGTCAAACTATTGGATTATGAAAAGTCTGTATATGATTGAAAGGGAAGAATGGTTGAGTTCCATAAATGTTCAGGCTGTTATGTTCTTGTTTAACTTGTATTTTCTTAGGTTCATTGTTCCTATCAGAGGCTTGTTAATGTTTTAATTACATTACTGTTAATTTAGTGATTGATTGTTTTAAAATTCATCTGAGTAGATCAGACAACTGGTTTCGGAGAATTCCCCGTACCCCTCCTTCTCTTGTCTCCTTTTATAGAGCTGTCGTTAGCTTTGGTATGAACTGAAGGGGGCTGCAGAGACCAGGGAGAAGGAGGAGGAGTTGAAAAGTGGTGTTTGACATCTTCTGCAGTATGCTTGCGAGCACCCATAGACAACCTTATGGTTCAGCATATCATCCCTATCTACTAGAAAGGATATTATCAAGGTAAGAACCTAATCTTTTTTTTGTTCTATGTCTGGCTACTGTTAATTGTGCCAAATTATAATCCTTTTGGTTAACAGTTAGGGACTTGTATATACCGCCTTTTTGTGGTTACACATTCAAAGCAGTTTACACATATACAGGTACAGTACTTATTTTGTACCTGGGGCAATGGAGGATAAAGTGACTTGCCTAGGGTCACAAGAATCAGTGGTGGGATTGATCCCACAACTTTAGGCTGCTGAGGCAGCAGCTTTACCACTAGGCTACTCCTCACCTCATTTAGAAGTCAGTCAATGATCTTAATTTAATACCTAAAATGCAAGCACAGAATTTATAGTAATATTTTGTCTAAACCTAAATTGTGAGCAAATTCACATGGAAAGAAGTTAAAATGCATCGTTTGAATCATTTATATAGGGATTTTAGTAGGGCTAAAAGTGCATTGATTTTACAATTTTATTTAAGTTGTGCTTTTGACTTGGTTGACCATAAGTGTTTGCTAAATTGTTTATAAGCTTTTGGGATAACTGGTGATGTATTTCAATGGTTTTCTGATTTTTCTATCTTCTAGATCACACATGTCAAACACAAGGCCCGGGGGAGGGGGGGGGGGCGAATCTGGCCCGCCTGGCCATTTTATTTGGCCCGTGGTGACTGTAGCACATCTAAGTGCCTGACTGTGCAGCCCCAGTCCCAGTGGTGCTCCAAACGTCTGAACGCGTTGCCCCACTCCCAGCAGTACTCCAAGCTCCTCGCCATGCTGCCTTAGTATCCATTTGCAGGCAGAAGGACCCAGTCCCAGTATAAAAGCTAGGTTGAATCAGGGCGCTCCATAAAAGTGTCTGACCGCACCAAAGGTGTCTGAGGGTGAGGCAGGATCTATATTTCTACTAAGACAAGTATCTTAATTAAAAAATTTGGCCCGTGATTTAGCCTGTGATTTAGATTTCGGCCCTTATGCGATTGAATTTGACACCACTGCTCTAGATCATATCAACTATTGTTTTAGTCTGATTTTTTTTATACCTGGAGGAATCCTTGTGGTCTTTCACAAAGCTCGCTATTGTTTTCATCATTATTTAACATCTAGATGTCATCTTTGGGTTACAGATTAACAAATTTAGGAGTGCATTTGTATATATGCTGATAACATTACAATTCTAGTACCTATTGACAAAGAACCATCTGATCAAAGTTATGCTGATTACCCAGGTTATGTCTAGAGTTGAAAACTGGACAAAGAATTTAAATTGGTTCTTAATCCTAAGAAAACCAAAAAAATTTTATGCCACTTCTACTAAGTGCATAATAGAGAGTTTATTAATGCATGGTGAATTGTATCAGATACTTCCTACTATTAGAATTCTTGGGGTGCTTTTAGATAGAAATTTAACAATGGGAGATCAGGTAAAATCAGTAGTTCAAAGAGCTTTTTTGTTCTTTGGAAGTTACGATCTATTAGATCTTATTTTGAAGAGTCGGATTTTCAAATTCTGGTTCAGTCTTTGATTCTCCCATTGTTAGGTATTCTAATACCATATATCTAAATGACCAGTGTAAACTGTTAACAAGATTAAGACTGATTCAAGATACGGCTATAAGATTGATTTTTAATTTACGAAAGTTTCATCATGTAATATCTTATTATGTTCAACTTCACTGGTTACCCATACATGCTAGAGTCATTTTTAAACTAGGATGTTTTTGTTATAAATTTATTAATGGTCTTTTGCCTAGTTATTTGGTGGAACATTTTGGTTTTAATTCAGCAGCAACCCGGAGTTTGAGAAGGACTACTTGTTTTGCTTTCTTCTCAGTAAATGGTAGTACACACAAGAAGCTTTTGAATTATATGCTTTCTAAATTAAACTAAACTAAACTAAAACTTAACCTTATATACTGGGTCTTCAACCAAAGGAAGTTTGACGCGGTTAACAATAAATTAAAAAAATAAAGTAAACTGAAATACAAGAGAGTTAGTTTTCAAAATGTTTAGCAAAAAAAAGTTTTTAGAAGTTTATGGAAGAGTTGGAAGGAACTGGGACACCTCAATATTAGGGGAAGTTCATTCCATAATTGGGGAAATTTAAACGCCAGAGAGCTGCTAAAATTCTTGAATTCCTTTCCTAGAAGGAAGAGAAAGTTTAAATCGATGAATGCCTCTCGCATATGAAAATCTATAAACATTCCATAGCAGAAGAACAAGGGGAGCAAAGATACCATTTAAAATCTTAAAAACAATACATAAACACTTTAACTGAATTCTAAAATAAACTGGGAGCCAATGGAGAGAGAAAAGCAAAGGAGTCACATGGTTGAATTTTGCTCTTTGATCAACTTCGCGGTGGTATTCTGAATCAATTGAAGATACTGAGCAGGAAAAATACTGGGAACAAGCAAAAGATGAACAACAGGAGTCCAAGGAACAAGAGAAACTGACGAACAATAAGAAGAGCACAAACAGAAAGAGGAACGGGAGAAATTGAGAAATCAGGTTGCGGATGAAAAAGGTGCGCCAAAAAGAGAGGAAGAAAGGAATAGAAATCAGGGACTGGCAGCTCAAAAAGGGGATGGCAAGAGGAGTAAATCACAAGGAAAACCAGCAGGGAAAAGAAAAGACCAGGACTTAAATTGCTTGTACGCAAATGCGAGGAGCCTAAAGACCAAAATGGGAGAACTAGATCTCACAGCCAAAAAAGAGGACCTAGACATCATTGGAATCACGGAAACACGGTGGAATGAGGATAACAAATGGGATATAGTACTGCCAGGGTACAAATTCTATAGAAGAGACAGGACTCACAAGAAGGGATAGCACTATGCATAAAAGACACCATTCACTCGACCAGAATGGATATGGAAACAAAGGCGGAAGGATTGGAATCATTATGTGTTAAATTACCAGGAAGGAATGGTTTTGACATAAAATTGGGACTGTACTATCATCTGCCTGGACAAACGGAAGCAAACGACAAAGAACTGGCAGCAGAATTGAGGTGGGAATGCAAAAACGGGAATGTGATGGTAATGGGGGATTTTAACTACCCCGGGATAGACTGGAGTATTGGAAACTCGAACTGTGCGAGGGAAACAGAATTCCTAGAGGCTGTGAGGGACTGCTTTATGGATCAGCTTGTCAAGGAACCAACGAGAGGAAATGCCACTCTCGACCTAATCCTCAATGGGCTAGGGGGATCTGCAAAGGAAGTGGAAGTAGTAGGACCACTAGGAAACAGCGATCACAACATGATCCAGTACAAATTAGAAGTAGGAACATTAAGAGGGAAGAGAACCATAGTGATAACGCTTAACTTCAAGAAAGGGAACTATGATGCTATGAGAGTAATGGTGAGAAAAAAACTCAGAAACATCTCAAGGAAAATAGAAACCGTGGAGCAAGCCTGGTCCCTATTCAAGGGCACGATGCAAGAAGCACAACTTATGTACATCCCCAGATTTTAGAAAAGGGAGCAAAAAAACCGAACAAAGGACCCAGTATGGATAACAAATGAAGTGAAGAAAGCGATAGGAAACAAGAAAAAATCATTCCGGAAATGGAAAAAGGACCAAACCGGGGAAAACTGGAAGGAACACAGGAAATGCCAAAAAGAATGTCATCGAGTGGTTAGGAGGGCGAAAAGGGAATATGAAGAAAGACTAGCCGGGGGGGGGGGGGGGGGGCAAAAAATTTCAAATCGTTCTTCAGATATGTTAAAGGGAAGCAACCGGCGAGGGAGGAAGTAGGACCGTTGGATGATGGAGACAGAAAGGGAGTGATAAAGGAGGAAAAGGAAGTAGCTGATAGGTTAAACAAGTTCTTCTCGTCAGTCTTCACAAGTGAAGACACATCCAGTGTACCAGAACCCAAAGAGGTCTTCAGTGGAGACCAGGAAGAAAAACTGTTGACAATAGAGGTGAGCCATGAGGATATCCTCCAACAGATAGATAGATTGAAAAATGACAAATCACCAGGCCCGGACGGAATTCACCCAAGGGTACTAAAAGAACTAAGAAATGAAATAGCAGAAATACTCCAACGAGTTTGCAACCTATCCTTGAAAACTGGCGAGGTCCCGGAGGACTGGAAGATAGCAAATGTTACACCTATCTTTAAAAAGGGATTGAGAGGTGACCCGGGAAACTACAGGCCGGTAAGTTTGACATCGGTTCCGGGCAAGATGGTAGAAGCACTGATAAAGAACAGCATCTGTGAGCACATTGAAAGAAATGGACTAATGAAAGAGAGCCAACTTGGCTTCTGCAAAGGAAGATCGTGCCTAACAAACTTACTGCACTTCTTTGAGGGGGTAAACAGCCAGATAGACAAAGGGGAACCCATAGACATCATTTATCTCGACTTCCAAAAGGCCTTTGACAAGGTACCCCATGAGCGGCTACTTAGGAAGCTGTGGAACCACGGGGTAGAAGGGGACGTACACAGATGGGTTAAACACTGGTTGGCAGGAAGTGAAGGGCCACTACTCGGACTGGAGGAGGGTCACAAGCGGAGTTCTGCAGGGGTCGGTACTCGGACCGCTGCTGTTCAATGTATTTATTAATGACCTAGTAACGGGAACGAAATGTGAAGTTATAAAATTTGCGGATGACACTAAACTCTGTAGCAGGGTTAGAACTGTGGAAGAATGTGAGGACCTACAAAGGGACCTGAACAAACTGGAGGAGTGGGCAAATAAATGGCAGATGAGCTTCAATGTAGGGAAATGCAAGGTCATGCATATAGGGAAAAAGAACCTGATGTTCAGCTACCAAATGGGGGGATTAGTATTAGAGGAAAGTAACCTTGAAAAAGTCTTGGGTGTGCTGGTGGACACAACAATGAAGTCAACGGCACAATGCGCAGCAGCCTCAAAGAAGGCAAACAGAATGTTGGGTATTATTAAGAAGGGTATTACAACCAGAACGAAGGAAGTCATCATGCCGTTGTATCGCATGATGGTACGACCGCATCTGGAATACTGTGTCCAATATTGGTCGCCATACCTAAAGAAGGACATGGAGAGGGTTCAGAGAAGAGCGACAAGAATGATAAAAGGTATGGAAAACCTTTCATACGCTGAGAGGCTAGAAAGGCTGGGGCTCTTCACCCTGGAAAAGCGGAGACTCAGAGGAGACATGATAGAGACTTACAAGATCATGAAAGGCATAGAGAAGGTGGAAAAGGACAGATTCTTCAGCCTATTGGGAACTACAAGAACAAGGAAGGGGGCACTTGGAGAAATTGAAAGGGGACAGGTTTAGAACCAATGCTAGGAAATTTTTCTTCACTCAGAGGGTGGTGGACACCTGGAATGCGCTTCCGGAAACTGTGATAGGACAGAGTACATTAAGGGGATTCAAAGAGAGATTGGACAAGTTCCTGAAGGATATGGTGATTGAGGGATATAGATAGAGGTAGAGATTGGTTCATAAAAGGGTATAGATAGAAGAATAATGAGAATTGTAAGGTTTTAGCCAAAGGCTGGGCATGATGGACCCCTGGTCTGATCAAGCAGAGGCAACTTCTTATGTTCTTAGTCTTTGAAGGCAGTTTTTAGTGATGCCAAGATAAATGGCGTTACAATAATCTAACTGGGATAATATAGATTGGACCAAAACAGAAAAATGACATTGATGGAAAAGAGATCTGACCTTCCTCAACATTCGTAAGCTGAAAAAACATTTCTTAACCAGAGTTTATTTGATCCTTAAAAGTAAGAGAAGAATCAAAAAGTATTCCCAAAATCTTAGAGGAGAACTCATTTGTAGGGAGGTTCCAGGATCTAAAAGTACAGTGGAAGGAAGGTGATCCAATTTTGGGCCTAACCACAGAAGTTTAGTTTTAGCTGCATTTAGCTTCATCTGGACAGACATAGCCCAAGTTTGAAATTTAAGAGATACAATGATTTAAATAGTTCAATGGGAGTCTGTGTTTCTCTCTCTGGTAAACAATGCGTCTTATTTAAATTTTAGGCGCATGTTTAAAAACAATTTTATTTATTAAATTTCTGGGGAATCTGATTATATATTGATATGTACTGTACTTAATGGCGATAGATTTATATTTTCACTGTTTTTATTCAGCTTGACTCTTTTTTTTTTGTAAACCACTGTGAACTGTAAGGCTCAAACCACTGTGAACTGTAAGGCTCAGCGAGCTATAAATAAAGTTATATGTTATGTTTATGTTACATACTGTTCCAACCAATGGGGATGTTTTTTTGATCGATGATGTCCTTAACACTGACAAAAAGGCTGCATTGAAAGAGATGGTTCATTTGGCCATGTTCAAGGTCTTGGAAATTTGGCAGTGTGCAAGAATTCCACATCAGTGAATTCCCATATTGATGAAAGTTTATGATGAATATGAAAAGCTAAAAAGGAACCAGCACAGCTGCAACAAATGTGATCTGGTGAGTCAAGAAGCCTTCAAAGAACATCTTGTCCATCTTTTTGATGATTCTACCAGTGATGTATTAGTCACAATAAAAATCAAAGACAGATGATTTCTAATCATGCAGCATGGCCAGCAGTGACACTGTACTTGCAAAGGAGGAGGATAGAGTGTGAGAAGAAAGATTTAGTACATTTGCAGCCAAAGCAGAGGCAGAAAATGCAATTGTCAGTAGTTCTACACAGCTAACTGCAACTTCTTTCCCTCTATCTGATTCGAAGAATATTTTTGAAGTTGACTCTTGACATTTGTTCAAATTCAGATGCTGATTTTGAAGTCAGCAGAACACCTTGTTACAATTCTCAGTCAAAACGGCCAACGGTGAAGTCTCACAAAGAATGAGCAGAAGCAGCTTCTCCTTTGCCTTGTTGCTCAGCGCAGAAAGACGTATCCAACTTGCTCCAAAGCCACACTGATGAATGCTGACAGAATGTAGGACTACCTGTCAGCATTCGCACATAAACATTTTGTATTTTCTGTGGAATAATGACATTAGTTACTAGTCATTACTGAACATTGAACAATGCATAATAAATCATTAGGCCAACAAGCCTATTTTCAGCTGTAGGAAACACAGTATATATTTTAACTTATTTAAATGTGCATTTGCTCACAATTCAGGTTTAGATGGAAAATTAATATAAATTTTATATTTGCGTTTTATGTATTAAATTATAAATTGTTGAGCAACCTCTAAAATATTCACCACACATTTGACACAATTGACAGTGGCCAGAGAACAAAAATAGATTTGTGGAGATCATTTCGCATGAACTTAATTTTTTGTTTGACCACCCTAGCAGGCAGCTTTCCCATTCTTATTTGCATGCTTTTTCTTTTTGTTTGCTTTTCTTTGCTGTCCACGTCGTTCTTCTCTAGATAGAACCCCTCCCTCCCCCTTCCTTTCTCCATCTCTCAGACGCTTCTCCCTCCCTCCTTCCTATGTACATGGCTGAAGGGAACCTTAGTCTATGACGAAGTTTCTATTGTCGCTGTGGTTGCCAGTCAAATTCAACCTGCTGCTAGCCTGAGCCAGCAGCATTGTTTCTTCCTGGTTGGGCACCTCATACCAAATTTTCCAGCCTTGATAAATGTGTGTATTATCTCTATACTTCTCTCTTTCCTATATTGAAATAACCAACTAAAGCAGGATTTGATATATAAAATTGATTTTTGTGTGCTAGTAGAGCTTGATTTATCCTTTTGTAGAACATGAAAACATTTATGAGAACCTTAAAAAGTCTTTGCGTTTATCTTTCTAAGGTTGGTATGTTTTTGTATGGAATAATATTATGTAGAAAATGTACGTTATGTGGGCTTTGTGTGTAGAAGAGGACTTTTACAACCATATACACATGTAAAGAGTTTATGAACCTTTTTATTCGATCTGCACATAGGCATTCCTGGAAGCATGCTGTCGTTTGAGCAGCGCAATGGCAGAATTGCTGTGTCTGCATATTTTATAGAATATGCAAATATATGTATACGGTACACTCACAAATTTACATCTCTGGGCAGGTATAAATCTGAGCTTTAGCAATTGTGTGCTGTGGGGGTTGGATCTGGGTGCCTGTTTTATAAAGACACATAGGAGTCTGTTGTCTTTATCAAATAGGATTAAAGTAGTCACCTTTTTAGGCTTCTCACATAGGTTTCTCCTGCTATAAAATGGCCCCTTACATAATCAAGCAGCTAACCCAAGTTTATACTGTTTTCCCAAACAGGATTCCATCTGAGTGCAACAGTGGTGCCCCCGCAGATGTTGCCTCCTAAAGGTGCCTATAACGTGGCTGTGATGTTTGACCGCTGCAGGATCACCTCGTGCAGTTGCACCTGTGGAGCTGGGGCCAAGTGGTGTGCCCATGTGGTGGCCCTCTGCCTCTTCAGGATACACAATGTAGGCATTTATGTACCAGTATTAGCCAATATATGAATGCTGCTAACAATTTATGAGACGTTCTTGAAGCAGATTGCCCACAGTTTAACCCAAAGGGGTACAATGCAGTATGAGTCTAGAGCCAGCAGGATGCAGATGTGTTGCAGACAATGCCACTCTATTCCTTGAATTGGGGTGGGTGGGTATGATAGTTGCTTTAGGCACACAAGCAGCTCTGAAGGGTCGAGTATTGAAAGAAGTCTTAGGTCCTCTTGCTAACTAAGAGGAATCATTTGGATTTTTATTCTGGGAAAGCAATGAAGCTGACATAAGTATAATTCAGCATCTGTCATGTCAACAGATCCTCTGCACATTTTAGCAGTCATACTAGTGACGCATGAACTGTGAGAAAAAGTGGAACTCTTAATTAACTGTTGCTATTGTTCACATATCTTCTCATGCTATAATAGCAGTGAAATTTATTTAAACATTTGGTATACTGCAATTTGAACAGCAGCATTGGGGTTTACAATAATGGTAAAACAGACATCAAACAATTGAGCAGAAAGATTTCCATTTATACAGTTAAAAAAAAAAAAAAGGACAGTTTCTCAAAGGGATTTTGGATCTGCCAGATATGATTGGAAGGAAGGAGTTTGGTAATCCCAAGGGAATAAGATAGCATCTCACTTCAAATAATTTAATATCCATTTTGAAGCTCTTACCCCAAACTCCAGTGCTGTCTAGTAAGTGATTTCATTATGACTAGAATTCAAAATTCCAGCTAGCATGTGCAAAGACTAATTGGATATCTGTGAAAAAAAAGCTTATATCAGGGTTGTAAGAGGAGATGATGATAAGAATTGGGGATAAGAAGGAGCTATGAGGGTCACCATGTTTCAAGGGATGTGCTCCTGAAACCTGGTTATCCATAATTGTGAAAGATTAGGCAGAGAGGTAAGAGTAAAACCATTTACAAGTCAAAATGCTATCTCTGTTAGCTTGTCCATAAGGATAGTTTGGTTGGCAATATCAACGGGCAGTTTTCAAGGTGACAAACCTAAGACTTGGACCAATATAACGCTGGGAAAGGTGGTTCTTTAATACAAATAGCACTGAACAACTGTTAGCCCTAAGGCCACAGCCTCTATTATAGAAAGGTTACTCTAGTGCAGGTCTTGTTTCAAGGGATTCAATCCCAAATTGAAAGGTGGTTTACAAATAACTAATAAAACCTGAAAAACTAGTGAGGCCAGATCAGTGACTGTGCAGTATCCCTGCCATGTGGATGAACTGGATTTGATGTTCAGGACAGATCTTCTCATTGAGTTGGTTGTGGCTGGAAATGCAATAGAGCAGCGATACCTGATGGTTGGATTTAAGGCTTAGAACAACAAGATTCCAGAAGGAGTCTTGTGGCATTGCTCCTAGTTGAGGACTTTCTACAAAAACTGGACTAAATTTTTCTGCAAAAACTGGACTAAATGCGGTGCTCAAAGTGCCTCGCTTCTGCATGGAGATGTGCACTCAGTGATAGCATTGGGGGCACTGGGGGAGTTTCTAGCCTCCCTGGATCTAACTGAGGTGTATCTGCACATTTCCATTTTCCCGGACCACTGGAAGTATCTGTGGGTCCACGTCTTGGGGCAACAGTTCCAGTTTGAGGCGATGCCATTTGGATTGGCAACGGCATCAAGGACCTTCACCAAAGTTTTGGTGGTGACGGCCCATCTTCGCACCCTGGGTGTCCTGGTTCATCCGTATCTGGATGACTGGTTGATCAGAGCTCCCTTGCTATCTGAGGGGTGTCAGGCTGTTCATCAGGAGGTACAGTTGCTGCAGCGCTTGTGCTGTGTGATCAACTTTAGAAAGAGTCACCTTGAGCTGATGCAGGATTTGGAATACCTGGGAGTTCGATTTCACATGGGACAAAACAAAGTGTTCCTGCTTGTGTCCCGTCATGAGAAGCTTTGACAGGTTGTCAGGGACCTTCTGGCCATTCTGGTCCCGACGTCATGGCAGTACCTCCAAGTTCTGGGGACCTTAGTGGCAAAAATACAATAGTGTCATCTAATAGATTATCTGTAGTGTTTCCAAATTACTTAAATGTAATTTCAATCTTGTTTGAAAAGTATAATGCTAGTGTGTTAGATGTAGGGGAAGCTACACTTGAGGAATTTACAGACGAGCAGTCAGTTTTGACAGAATTATAAATGGTTTCCTTAAATCTGACTTGTCTTCCCCAATCACAGAGGTGTGCTAAGGATCAGGTGGAGGGCTCCCCTTTCACTGGTTCTGGCTTTTCTTCAGGAGGGCCTAGAAACAGGTTTAGCAGTAGCCTCTCTTACAGTTCAGGTTGCAGCCTTTCATATTTTAGAGCACGCAGAGGCGCTAGTTCATTTCCTGCTCGTTCAGATATGCCAGGTTTATGAGAGGTTCACTTTGTTTGGGACCTCTCTTGCGTCTTCCTTTCCTTTCGTGGAATCTTACCATCGTTTTACAGGGCCTTGGAGAGACCCCATTCAAACCACTGAAGGATACTTCTCTTTTGGATCTAACAATCAGGACTGTCTTTCTGGTTGCTATTATCTTGGTATGGCATATATCGGAGCTTCAGGCTCTTTCGTGCAGGAAACCCTTTCTCTGTATTATGGACGCAGGAGTGGTCCTCCTTACTGTACCTTGCATTCTACCGAAGATGGTATCAACCTTCCATGTCAACCAGGAGGTTCATTTGACTGCATTTCTTCCTCAGGATCGGATCTTATGCAAGTTGGATGCCGGAGAGTCTTGCTCTACTATTTGGATTACAGGCGGTTTGATCACCTTTTTATCCTGACTGCTATGCTTCGCCGTGGTTTGCCAGCGTCCAAGTCCTTGGTCGCTTGATGGATTCAAATGACAATTTCCGCAACTTCCATTGCCTGCAGCAACTAGCCGCCAATTTTACTTGAAGCCCACTTGACTGGAAGTGTGGCGGAGTCTTGCACGATTCATCTTGATGAAATTTGCAGGGTGACTACCTGGTGGATGTGGTGGCTCATTCCAATGCCACTTTTTGTCCCTCCCTAGCTATTACCATTGCTTTGGTATGAAACCTATCATATGGAATCCGGAAGGGACGTAACAGAATGGAAGATTAGGTTTCTACCTTTGATAATCTTCTTTGTTAGTTCCTGTAGGATTCCATATGACCACCTTCTCTGTATAAATTCAGTTGTTGAATAGCTTGCTTCTTTCTGCCACAATTTTTCTTTTTGCAGGATTAAAGTCTTTCCAGCCAGTTGATGGATCCTGTGAGCAATGTTCCACTTCTGTGAGTATGCTTTACTGAAAGCTGTCTTAGGTGGGTGCTCGTTGCATTCAGCAGGTTAGTTCTACCTTGTTCCTCAGTGTTTGGCCGGATTGCCTTTGTGCATGTTTATTTCTTGTTTCATGTTTTGCAGAGCAGAGTGGTTTAAAATTGGTTTGTGTTGCTGGGGATCATCCTTCATACCCCCTTGTCATGAAATTATTCAGGTGTGTTACTTGGCTGTGGGACTTAACTGGATATGTTTCTGACTCATAGTCTAAGAGAGAGGAGCATGCGCTCGGAAAAGTGTTGGATTTCTGCAATTCCCAAATTGCGGGTTAAGATTAAACATGTAGTGTATGGTATCCGGAAGGGACTAACGAAAGATTATCAAAGGCAGAAACCTAATCTTCCATAGTGGTCTACATAAACATTTATTGTAACTATATCTTCTGAATAACCCATTTTGTGAGTAGGGCCTGCTACCATATATAAAAAGGAAAAGTTGTTGAAGTGTCTAAGATCATTCATATCCTCATCTAAAATATTTTCTAGAGGTAGGTTGTCATCTAATAACATTAGAGATAAGCATGATAGTGCAGCATTGGAGCACATTTGACCAAGATCCAAGAAGGTCTATAACACAGCATGAGGCCCAAAGGTCTGTGGTGCAGGATTTCTTTTAAATTAACTGAAATGGTGTGGTGGCCGTGTTAGTCCACTTTTCAAGGTACTACATAGAAAAAAACAAAGAAGAACTGAAATAAGGTAATACCTTTTTTATTGGATTAACTCAATGCATTTTATGATGAGCTTTTGAAAGTAACCCTTCTTCAGATCAGAAACAAGCAAATATTGACAAATATCAGTTTATACTCGTATAAGGGAAACATGAAAGCATTATATATCATAGTTACTCTACCTCCCTTTTTCTTTTGTCTATTGATTTTGGTATAATTTTATAGCCCACCATTTATTTATTTAGTTGGTTCCTTTTAAATCCTGTCCTCCCCAAAGAGCTCAGAACGGGTTACAGGCTAACATACATAATGCATAGACAAAAGGATACTAGGCAAACCTCTAAAGTTGAAGAATCAGAGTTATATTTTAGCCATGTCTCCATTATAAACACAGTTTTGTATTCTGTTTCCAGAATCGTATCTCAAATCAGAAGTTTTATTGCGTGGTAGTTTAGAAACCATAAATGTTGTGTATGTGAAGGTTACATCATTGTTTTGCCAATGTTATGGTTCATTTTGGGATTTCCAATGGGTAACCAAGGTGATAACCTACCTCAGAGGAGGCAGCTGTGTGTGTTGTTCATTCACAATCTCCTGGTGTAAATGTATGTGTCTTTGAGCAGGCTGTTTGCTTGCTTGGCCACAAGGGGATATGCTCTGTGCAGTTGCAGAAAACTTCAAGTCCAAGATCCTTCACTGCCACCTCTTATATTTATATGTTATATATTTATTCAATTTTTTAGCCCGTCCTCCCAAAGAAGATCAGAAAGGATTACACTAGGGGTGCCCACACTTTTTGGGCTTGCGAGCTACTTTTAAAATGACCAAGTTAAAATGATCTACCAACAAAAAAATTTAAAAAAACACAAAGCACACTGTACGCAGAAAAAATGTTAATTATCATTTATATTCCGCGGGTTTTCAAAGAGATCAAGGCAGATGACTTTATGCAATGTCACCTCAGTAACAACTAAACAAAAATAGACAAATATACCCCCTCCCTTTTTACTAAACCGCGATAGCGGTTTTTTAGTGCAGGGAGCTGTGCTGAATGCCCTGCACTGCTCTTGATGCTCATAGGCTCCCTGCACTAAAAACCGCTATTGCGGTTTAGTAAAAGGAGGCCATAGTGCAAAATATAGACAACATATATAAATTCTCAAAACGGACACATTTTGATCATTAAATTGAAAATAAAATCATTTTCCCTACCTTTGTTGTGTGGTGATTTCATGAATTTCTGATTGCACTTTATTTTTCTGACTGCTGTATGCTTCCAGACCTCATTCCCTCCACCAACTTTTTCTTCCTCTCTCCCTGCCCCCTTTTCTTTCTTTCTGTCTCCCTGTCTGCTTCCAAGACACTGCCGCCGCCATCGGGGAACAGGCCTCCAAACCACCGCCGCCCCAAGCTCTCCTGCTTCCCCACACAGAAGCGTCAGGCCGACCAGATTTCCTCTCCCCAACGTCATTTCTGAAGTCGGAGAGGAAGTTCCGGGCCAGCCAGGCAGCGATTGGCTGGCCCGGAACTTCCTCTCCGAAGTCAGAATTGACGTCGGGTGAGGGAAGTTGGTCAGCTTGGTGCTTCTGAGTCAAGAAACAAGTAGAACGCGAAGGCAACACGATCGACTCGCGTTGCCTTTGCAATCTACCGATTGATCACAATTGACCTTTTGGGTTCCCCTGGGTTACACCTCTCGCTGCTATATGAATACTTAATACTAGAAAAGCTCTCTTTGTTTGCCTTTCCCACCTCCTGAATTAACCCGTAGTGGCATAGCTGGCTTAACTATTAGGCAAACTAGGTGGTCAGCTAGATTGGCAGCTGCACCCAAAGCAAAATAATAAGTTCTGACAGCCACATAAAGTCATCCATCATTATGCAGTTTTACCCACAGGAAGAGTGGGAATTTTCCTATAGCCTGCTATTCCTGTATAAAATGACTGTTAGAATTTGCCTTCATTATGTATATTCCTGTATTCAGGTTGAGGCAAAAAAAAAAAGTAACCCCTTAGAGTTTTTGCTGCTTTGTCAGCAACCGTTTTCAGTGTGAAATTTTACAGCTTTGTTTGCTACTATCTATGTTTAATGGCAGGTGGCATGAGATTATCTTTAAACATGGTGACATTTTAGTGTGACCACCCAGCAATTTTCACGCATTCAAAAATGTTTGCACTTTTAAAACAAAGAAAAGAAAGGCCAACCCCCCCCAACAAAAAAAACAATTTTTGCAGAGTTCAAAAGAGGATGGGAGTGATCAATCCAATGAACCAGGAGTATGGGATCACAATTTTATTAAAAATCCAAGATCACAATTTGATAAAAAGTCCAATGTATATTCCAAGGAAGGACTGAAATACAAAGCACTGACCATGGATCCTAGTCATTCCATAATCCTTTGTTTTCAAAGTACCAAATAGTAGGAAGTAGCCTAGTAGTTTATGTAATGGATTGAGAAAGAGAAAAGCCAGCGTTCAAATCTATTTCTTTGTGACTTTGGAGAAGTTACTCCTGGCAGAATTCTGCATAACGAAGAATTCTGCACAAGCTGTACAGAATTCAATGCAGACACAGAGACTCTGTCTTTTCCCAGACAGTAGGGTCTTCTATTTTCCTTCCTGTTCTTGACCTGACACCCTCTCCTTCTCTAGTGTGGATCCGGCATATCTTTTCCTACTTGTGGCTCTCCCAAAAGCAGCAGTAGCTGGCCGGCAGAGGCAGCTCTGTGGACAGGCCTTTCCTCTTCCATGTCATCTGTCTGTGCTATCACTTCCTCTAGATAGATGATGTGGCAGAGGAAAGGCCCTGGAGGGGGACAGCTGCAAGCAGCCTATTTACAGAGCTGTCTCTGCTGCTTTGGGAGGGCTGCAAGTAGGAAAGGAGGTAACAGACCCGTGGAGAGAGTGGATGAGAAGAGATAGAAAGAGGCCAGACTGGTGGTGTTTGGCTAGATCCACAGGGGGAGTATGGATGCTGGACCTGCAAGTGTGTTGGGGAGGAAAGAGGGTGAGTGATCCAGACCTGAAAGAAGGGTGGGAAGGGAAGAGAGATACTTGGCCAGTAGATAGTGATACCAGGCTATGGAGAGTGGGGAGGGGATTCAGGGTATGAGTAAGAGAGGTGATGGTGGGTGAGGTGGGGGTGGGGATATGGATGCTGGACCCAGAAGTGGATGTGAGGGGAGGGAGTGACCCAGACCAGAAAGGGGAGGTGGGAAAGGAGGAAGAGCTTCTTGGCAAGTGGACAGAAGGGGGAGAGATGCAGACCATGTAGGCCATGGAGGGGATTCAGGGTGTGAGTAAGAGAGAGGTGAGTGTTGGGGGGGGAGCAGGTGTAGCAGAGAAGAGAGAGGGAGAAATGCTGTCTCCATGGAGGGAGAGGGTAGCAGGACAGAGAGAAATGCTGAAACTGGGATAGTTGATGCAGGAAGAGAGAAGGAAGAAGCTGGGTATGTAGCTGAGCAGACAGGGGAGGGATACTAGGCATGGAAGGCATCTAGGGATAGGTACACAGAAGGACAATGCTGGGCAAAGGCAGAGAATAGAGAGAGGAACACATAGGGGATATGCTGGATAGGATGAATAAGAGATGTAGAAGAAATATGAATGGTGGACATAAAGAATTGTCAAAAGAATAGAGACCACGGAAAGAGAGAGTTGAGAAAAAAAAATAGAACAGAAGAAAAGAGACTCTTGAACCAAAGCAATATTGAGACAACAAAGGTAGAAAATTATTTTTCTAAATTTTTTAAATTGTAATGTCGGCTTTGGTAAATGTGCACATAAACAGTTGATTCTAAGTTGGCAAAGGATGTGGTACTAGTGACCCACTGCAGCAGGTCACTTCCTCCTTGCTGTGCAAGCTCAGCAGGGAAGGGGAAGAATAAGCAGAGCTGCTGTTGCAGCTGAAGAGAAAAAAGGTGAGTGTGCAATGGAGGCGGAGTAAAGGGATAAATTATGTGCAGGTTGTAAATTATTTGGGGCAAGAACATTATATCACTACTGTACAATACTGTAGATCTAAAGGAAAAATTACTTATCTATATCTCATTTATTATTAAGATAGCCATAGTGTGTATCAAAATGTACCTCACGATTATTCAGTCTTCACTTATCTCATTTATATTCATGGTGGATATCCAGAATGACAAGTTTGGGAAGCCCTGGGATACAGAATAGAAAGCAAACAAGAGACTTAAAAAATTGTATAATAAGACTCTTAGATCATGTTTTCTTAGATAATATGAGAAAAAGGAAAACTGTTTTTAATATATTGTTTTCTCATTATCAAGGAACTTAATTTTTAGTGAAGTCATATGTATATGTCGTCTCCAGTCCCCCCCCAACCCCCCTTGGGCTTCTTTTATGTTAGAACCTAGAGATGTTTTGCAATAGGGTATTGGAAACAATGATGAGATGTTGCCAGGGTTCCACAGATAGTTCTCACATAACTGTTTTACTAGTTTTGATACCCAGCTTTAAATTACTGAAAAGCTTGTTGCTTAGACATGAGAGACTGGTGTTGTCGTTCAGTTTAAATCTGGTTATTTCATAAATTATTATGAATATGCTGTTATGATTTGTTGAATTTTTAGTGTGCCTTTTATTTTCTAGTTTAGTATATATTTGAGCTTGTGCTGAGAATTTGTGTCATTTGACCTTTTATGTATTCTTTTCTTGATTGTTCTACACCTAGAACTATTTTTGGTTAAGTGCAGTATAAATGTTAAAATTGAATTAAATTGTAAGAACTAAGGGGAGACATAGAATAGCTTACCAATAGAGGTGTTTGAATCTAGTACTATAGCAGTATTTAAGGTAAAGGTTGAAACAAGTTCAAAAGTTGGATAGAAGACATGGGTCGGGGTTTAAATATGGGAGTTTTTATACTTAGAGGAAGATTAGTGGGCAGACTGACTGACCCACTTGTTTTTTTATGTATTGTCATATACTTTAATACAAAAGTCATTTCATAAATAATGCACACCATTTTTTAAATTTACATGTTTAATTATTTTTTTCAAGTATTTCTTTACAATCCTTCAGTTTAGTCTCCCTGCTTTGCAATGACCGAGTCCCAATGTCCGGGAAGCTTCATTATTCCATCCAAGACACCGTTTTTTGTTCAGTTGCCGAATGGCTCGAGTAACGGCGGAAGAAAGCTCTCCCAGAGATGCAAAATGATGTCCACACATAGGTTGTTTCATTGGGAAAAGGTTGAAGTCTGGTGGACTTATGTCTGGACTGTAGGGAGCATGAGGTAACACCTCCCAGCTGTATTTGCGTAGTTTTTCAATGACGACGTGTGTGGACGAGCGTTGTCGTGAAGAATGAGTGGCCCAGCCAAGAGCAACTGAAGTCGGGTTTTGGGCATTTATTGGGGTATTTTTTGCAAAATATCACGATAATACACTGCTGTGACAATTCTTCCACATGGAACTTTGGCTGTGATGATGAAGCCTTCATGATCATAAGCAAAAAATATCATTTGACTTTTGATTGAGCTCGTTGAAATTTTTTTGGTTGTGGGGAAGATGGCGCTCTTCACTCGTTGGACTGTGATTTCATCTCTGTCTCAAAGTCTCTGACCCACGTTTCATCAATAGCAACAATGCGATTCAAGAATGCCTGACCTTCAACGTCGAATCTTTGTTTCAGCACGGTTGCATTGTCCAGGCGTCTCTGCTGCTGTTCAGCAGTCAAGAAATGGGGGACCCATCGCGCAGAAATTTTTCTCTTTTTTTAAATCATTTGTCAGTGAAATCCCTGTGGTTTCAGAAAGTTTCTTGCATGTCGCATGATGATCTTGTTCAAGTGTATCAGCCACGAGTTTCACCCATCGTTCATCGGTTGTTGATTTCAGCCTTCCTGGTCTTGCATCATCATCTATGCTCACACAACCACTCCGAAAACAAGTTGCCCACCGAGAAACTGTACTACGGTCCACTGTTAACGCTCCACAAACTGCATGTAACACACTGGATTTCTGTCGGGTTTTTGCCACATAGAATTTCAATCTAATGTACGACCTCTGATTGTCAACAGACACAGAACCCGAGACACCTGCAGCCTTCATTTCCCACACTCCCACACTTGTCACGACGAGCTCAATGTCAAAATTTCTGTCGGGTTTTTGCTGACAGAAATGTACAATGAGCTCAATGTACACTACAGAGCTCCTAAGCACATGTCCTGCTGCTTCAAGCACTGAAGTGAAAGTGAAACAGGGTTTACTGCAATTGCATCATCCATTCCCCAATGTTGCCAACCTGTGCATTATTTATGAAATGACCCTCAAATGTTCTGTGTTCATGCCAGAATGTTTTATGTCCAATCTCATGTAGTTAAGGATGAGGTTAAGAACTAGAATGTTTTTATAGCACTTTTGGATTTGAAAACAGAGAACTTGTATATATATCTTTTTCTTCTTAGGCATCTGCTGTATGTTTACGAGCACCAGTGTCAGAATCTCTGTCTCGACTGCAGAGAGATCAGTTACAGAAGTTTGCTCAATACCTCATCAGTGAACTTCCTCAGCAGGTAATGAAAGACAGTACTACAGTGATGCAGCTGATCTTTTCTTTTCATTTTTTTTATGAGCAGAGGCAGCTTCTTCATTTCTCATCTAACTTCCAAATTTGATTAGAACAGTCATATACCGAGGTTATATAGCACAATCAAAACAATGACAATCTTTGGTAAAAGCCAAAGATCATCCAGTAAACCTTTAACCTTGAACTTTGCAAAATTCTCCTAATTTCTGATCTGTTTTAATGGAGCTATCACATGTGACCAAATATTGCTTCTTTTCCATCATATCCTCTCCTGTACTATATATACTGTACACCAGCTCTGCAGGTTCATTTTGAACTGCTTCCAGTGTTGCTCTTTGGTAGATCTGCAAATATCATAATAGTTAATTGATCAGTGAAAACAATATCAGATATAGGAGTACAAGGTTCTTGTAATCTTTATATTTATGCTAATGACATCACAATATTTATTCCAATATTACAATCTCCTGAGGTAGTATCAAGTAGAATAAATGATTGCCTAACCTTATTGGATAAATGGACTAGTAGACACTTCTTAATTTAAACAAGAAGAAAACTAAATTTCTATTGATTTGCAATCCAATAGTTTCTAGAATGATAATTATATTAAGGTTAGGCAATTCCACTTTCAAATTTGAAACAGATTTCAAAATTCAAGGATTTTTTTTTTTTTTGTGTTCAGCATGTACATTAAATTTTTATTTATTAATTTTTTCATTCTTACAGTAATTGAATCACATATAATATAATTGATTATTACATGACATTTGTAGTTACATTCAATATATCATATCATAAATAATAAATCCCTCCCCTTTTTTCAATTCTTATGTCCAAAAATTATACATATCCCATATTTTTTTAAAAAATAGTATTCTCCTGTACTACAGATAAATGCATTGATCAAAAGATCTTTTTTGTTATTGAGGAAATTACGGAGACTTGGGCATTATCTTACTTTACGGCTAGTGATACAGAGTTTAATGTCCCAACTGGACTACTGCAATGTTGTTACGCAGACTGTCATAAATATCTTTTTTTAAAATTACAAACAATTCAAAACAGCAAGATTGATATATTTGGCACATAAATATGACAGTGTCACCCTGATGCTTAAAAAACTTCACTGGTTACCCATAGAAGTGCGGATACAATTCAAACTACAATATGTACAGTATTATCAATATAATTTATGGAAGGGCTCCTTTCTATTAGATATGATCTGCCTCCCTAAAGGCAATAGGTCAGAGAGGCTTCACAAAACACTTTGCTTTTGTATTTTCCTGACTGCAGATTTTTGCACTTAAAAGATAATTTTTCAATATGTTTTGCTTATCAAGTAGCCACCATCTAGACTACACTTCACATTCAAATTAGATATTTTTTTTAAATTTGCTTTTTCAGAAATTCTTAAAAACTTTGTGTAGTTTGTATAAATCCTCATAATATTTGCAGTATACAAAAAAAAAAGAGACACAGTAATTGTCTCAAAGGTCATGGTCTAAGTAGCCGGGTTTTAGGATCTAAAACCCAATGCAAAATAGCCAAGCAAATGCTAATGAATCAATCATTTGGCTATTTTGCCTGGGGTTTTACAAATTTGACCAATGACTTGTTTTATAATACATTTTCAGGCATATTTTGTAATTTATTATTGTGTTTCTTTGAGATAATTCAAATGGGGAAATAACTTAAGTGCTACTGTGGAGTATATTTTCAATCATTATAATCTTTGACCAAAGTGAACCATTTTGTTTGTTTGTTTAGATCCTACCCACGGCTCAGCGCCTCCTGGATGAGCTGTTGTCCTCGCAGTCCACTGCTATCAACACCGTGTGTGGAGCCCCAGGTAATACCTTTTTTTTTTTTTTTACAAAGTATATGGGAAGATTCAAGTTTAACTGCATTTAATATACTGCAAATCAGTAATATCTAAGCAGTTTGCAAACAAAAATTAAATACAGAAGAAGAGAATAGGGGGAAAAGAGAGCCACAAAAGGGGAACTAGTCTACATTTCCTGCTTAATAGGAAGATAGGGGAGGAGAGAAAATTAACCTTAAATATACAAAAGGAGGAAAGAACAGACATTGAAATACAAAACAGGTTTAGCACATACTAGGGCAGGGGTCTCCAAAGTCCCTCCTTGAGGGCCGTATCCAGTCGGGTTTTCAGGATTTCCCCAATGAATATGCATGGAAAGCAGTGCATGCACATAGATCTCATGCATATTCATTGGGGAAATCCTGAAAACCCGACTGGATTCAGTCCTCAAGGAGGGACTTTAGAGACCCCTGTCCTAGGGCTTCATGAGAGGGGCAATCCCACAGTAATGCAAACCTGCAAAATATCAGAGGCAACTAGCTCTATAGTGCAGTGGTGTGATATCTTTTAGGGGACTGCAGTCAGGCAGTTACCTAGGTCAGCAACTTCATTTCTATTGCAATAGGTTTGTCATTCTGGACAGTAGGGTATTCTCCCCATGCTTCTGAACCCTGCAGAAGGAATCCATTCCAGGTTTTCAACTCCTCCTCCTTCTCCAGAGGGCTCTGCTGCCTCCTTCAGTTTTTCCTTATACATGCGAGCTGAAAGGTGTCTTTCTGATCTAATCTGTGTATTTATTATTTTCAGTATTTTTTCATGGTATTTGGTGCACCAGAGTATCATGGTGCGGGGTAAATCTCTGCCTGTGTGGAAAAGAAATAGACTTGGGTCTGGGTCTATAGCTGGCAGGTTAATCTCTTAGGGACCTATTTGGCCAGTCTGCATAAAACTTAGTAGAGCTCGGGGTCCATATCCCTAGTAGCTTAGTTCGCCTACTGAATTGCAGGGGCTTGAGCGCAGGCTGTTATGCATCCATAAAGGTTCAGCGGAGCTCTTCAGGGTGTCCCCAGCCCCCCTGCCCTTCACTTGCGTGATTATGTAGGGGTTGAGGATCCATCTGACTTCGGTCCAACTGACAGCTCAAAGATCTCAGCATTTGGAAGACTGACTGATTGAGGCAGGGATTCTTCTCCCAGATCCAATTTCTTCTTAGAGCTGAGGCAGGCTGCTGTACCTTCAGAGCACATGTCACAATGAGTAAGGCTATTACTGCCTATGGGCAAAATCGGATATGTATGTGTATCTGGAAAAACCTATTTTTAAAAAATGTTTCTGCTACATCCTCTAGGGTCCCCCACCTCTAAAATCCTTTTTTCTGAGATTTTACTTTTATTTAAGCTATGTTTGAGATGTTTTTGGCACCAAAATGCTGATGCAGTGACCATCTTGGATTTCCCCCAATTTTTTTTTTCCAAAGTTCTCCAGATCCTTCAAATCATCTCATTTTGCCTCAAAACCAGCAGGGAGTAAGCCTCGGGCTCTTTTACCCTAAATTCATGCCAGTTTTGTTCTGGATGCTAGAAGAAAATCCTTGCACCATGTGCCGCACAGCACTTGAAGGGGAAACGGGAGCATCAAGCTAAGCCTCCCCTTTGGTTTCTAGGGCTGAGGAACCTCTGGGGGGGCCTGTCTATAGAGAAAAAAACCCCTCCTAGAGCCCCGGAACAGCAGCATACCTAAACGTAAGGGCATGTAAGCACCGAGCCCAAGAAATGTAAGGTGGAGTTACCTAAAGGGGGACTCAGTGATGCCTAGTAAAGCCTTTTCTCCTGAATTTTTTAATTTGATGATGAGAGCTTATTTGGATAACTGGGATCCAGCATCTGCTAGGAAATCGGGGTTACTGCCTGCTAGATAGCTGCATGATGGCCTTTTGGCTCCTGTGATTGTTGTCAGAAGATTCAATATTTCATCAGCATCTTGATAATCGGTACACTTGTCGATATGTTAATTACGACATTTTGAAGACTCTCAAGACTCCTGATAACAGGCCTTTCCTGCTGAAACATGTACACGTCCAGTCAATGAGTTTTTGGTTGAATTAAAGGACATTTATGAAATAGATTGAGTCCACCAGTCTATATAGGACATTTCCACTTTTTTCTTTGCGCAATCAAGGAGAAAAACATGCGGTGAGCCTTTTGTGTATCGGGTTGGCAAATGCGATTGCCACTATAGCTGTCAAAGCAGGTTTAGCAATGATCTCTGGCTTTAGTGCATCTGGGCCTCAATCAGGAATTTTGAGTCCAAACAGATTTTGATGTCAGACCACAAGGGTATTGCTATAATACATCGTGGTAATAAGAACATAACATAAGAACATAAGCATTGCCTCCGCCGGGTCAGACCAGGGGTCCATCGCGCCCGGCAGTCCACTCCCGCGGCGGCCCTCCAGGTCCATAAACTGTATGTTTCTGATTAGTTTTTTTAATGTTTCAATTGTTCAGTTAAAATGTTTTAACATGTTTGTTACACTTCCAGAGCAGAACAGATCTGTAGTTCGGGAAGTCTCTCCGTACCCCTCCGTCTTATGTGTTCCTATATAGGGCTATCACCTGCTTTGGTACAAACTGAAGGGGGCAGCAAATCCCTCTGGAGAAGGAAGAGTTGAAAACCTGGAATGGATTCCTACTACATGGCTTGTGAGCATGGGGTGAATACCCTACTGTCCAGAATGACACACATATCTACTAGAAAAGATATTAGCAAGGTAAGAACCTAATGTCTGTTTGCCTGTCAAATCTAGGCAGATTGAAAAAATACATTCACAATAATCATCTATTCAAACATGATCACAATTGCAAATAACCACAAAAAGAGTTAAAACAATAAAAACAGTACTCTACAAAAATTATCCACAAGTGTCAATCTGTATGTTATTTCATATTCTTATTGAAATAGCAAGGTCTTTAATCCTTTCTTAAACTCTTTCACATTTTGTAATGTTCTCAGTTGACAAGAGTAAGGAGTTCCAGAGCTTTGGCCCAGCAAAAAAGATGAATGATATTTTTCTAGCCGCATTGCCTGAAAAGAAAGCATGTCAAATTTGTAAATCTCAATGATCTTGTTGGTTGATATAATCTTAAATCAGCTACTCCAACGTTACTCAGTATTTTAAACACCAGTAATAATGTCTTAAACTCAATCCTCTGCTTAATTGGTAGACAGTGTAGTCGATTTAATACAGGTGTTCCATGAACGTCCAACAATTACTCTTGTGACTGCGTTCTGAGCTACCTCTAGAGCTTTGACCAGGTTTCTAGGTACCCCAAGTTACAATGCACTATAGTAATCAAAGCATGGAATCAGAAAATAAAACAGCTGTAGTCAAAGCAATAGGTCCAGACAACCACACAAGCTAGAAAAACATAAGGTTTGCAATAAAGAGAGACTCTGCTTGAGAGAATGCACCTAAAAGGTCTGATCAAAATTATGAACTGAGATAGCAGTGAAATAGGATGGCATCTTGAGAAAATAGTGATCACTGAAGTTAATGGGTTCAACTTTAGTCTGTTGTTCACTTTGCAAGAAGCAACCATGTCAAAACAAGTGATTTATTGCAACTAATTGTGAAGACAGAAAATTATTGAAGAAGAAGAAACATTAATGTTTCAGTATACGTAAATATTGTTGCCCCTGGAGATTGGATATGGAAATTGGAATGACAAGTGAGGTGATTAAATTTGCAGATGACACTAAACTGTTCAAAGTTCTTAAAACGCATGCAAATTATGAAACATTGCAGGCAGACCTTAGGAAATTGGAAGATTGGGGGTCCAAATGGCAGATGAAATTTAATGTGGACAATTGCAAAGTGATGCACATTGGGAAGAATAACCTGAATTACAGTTCTGAATGCTAGGGTCCACCTTGGGGATTAGCACCCAAGAAAAGGATCTGGGTGTTATCGTAGACAATATGATGAAATCTTCTGCCCAATGTGTGGCGGCAGCCAAAAAAGCAAATAGGATGCTAGGAATTATTAAAAAAGGGATGGTTAACAAGACTAAGAATGTTATAATGCCCCTGTATCACTCCATGGTACGACCTCATCTGGAGTATTCATTCAATTCTGGTCTCCTTATCTCAAGAAAGATATAGTGACACTAGAAAGGTTCAAAGAAAAGTAACCAAGATGGTAAAGGGGATGGAACTCCTCTCATATGAGGAAAGACTAAAACGGTTAGGACTTTTCAGCTTGAAAAAAAGAGACGGCTAAGGGGATATATGATTGAAGTCTATAAATCCTGAGTGGAGTAGAACGGGCACAAGTGAATCGATTTTTCACTTCGCAAAAATTACAAAGACTAGGGGGACACTCGATGAAGTTACAGGGAAATACTTTTAAAACCAATTGGAGGATAGTTTTTTCACTCAGAGAATAGTTAAGCTCTGGAACACGTTGCCAGAGGATGTGATAAGAGCGGATAGCGTAGCTGGTTTTAAGAAAGATTTGGACAAGTTCCTGGAGGAAAAGTCCACAGTTTGTTATTGAGAAAGACACAAGGGAAACATAGAAAGATGATGACAGATAAGGGCTACAGCCCATCAAGTCTGCCCATACCATTGACCCCCTTTTAAGTCTACTGGCCCCCTTAACTCTACTGACCTGCTCTATTAAGTCTATATCCTAGCGACCCTATTCATTGGTATGACTCTCGCAGTGATCCCACATAGGTATCCCATTTATTCTTGAAGTCTGGGATACTGCAGGCCTCGATCACCTGTACTGGAAGCTTGTTCCAATGCTCTATCACTCGTTCCGTGAAGAAGTACTTCCTGACGTCTCCACGAAACTTCCCTCCCCTGAGTTTGAGCGGATGTCCTCTTGTGTTCGAGGGTCCTTTGAGAAGAAAGATATCATCTTCCACCTCGACCCGTCCCGTGATGTACTTAAATGTCTCAATCATGTCTCCCCTCTCCCTACGCTCCTCGAAAGTATAGAGCTGCAATTTGTTCAGTCTCTCTTCGTACGAGAGACCTTTTAGCCCCGAGACCATCCTGGTGGCCATCCGCTGAACCGACTCAATTCTGAGCACATCTTTACGGTAATGTGGCCTCCAAAATTGCACACAGTATTCCAGATGAGGTCTCACCATGGCTCTGTACAATGGCATCATGACCTCAGGCTTCCTGTTGACAAAACTTCTCTTGATACAACCCATCATCTGCCGTGCCTTAGATGAAGCCTTCTCCACTTGAGTAGCAGTCTTCATGTCTGCACTGATGATCACTCCCAGGTCTCGTTCTGCTGTAGTCTTGGTCAAAGTTTCTCCATTCAAGGTGTAAGTTCTGCATGGATTTCCATTTCCGAGATGGAAATCCATGCAGAACTTACACCTTGAAGGGAGCCACTGCTTTCCCTGTATCGATAGCATGGAATGTTGCTACTCCTTGGGTTTTGGCCAGGTACTAGTGACCTGGATTGGCCACAGTGAGAACGGGCTACTGGGCTTGATGGACCATTGGTCTGATCTAGTAAGTCTATTCTTATGTTCTTATGAGAAGTTGTACAGAGGTGAGAGACGAGAGCCTTGCGTATTCCTGAAGAAATAGTATGAGCTGAGTTCTGAGTCATTGAATCCTAAAAAATCTATTAGATATGAAGAAATCCACTGTCCAGACTATGTTCCCTATCCTTATGTCTTGAAGATTAGTCAACAGTAATGAGTGGTCAATAAAGTTGATAGTGGTGCTCATATCCTAAATAGTTAGAATGGCTTAATTACCGTAATCTAATAGGGGACTATCTCCTTCTTTCAGCCATGTTTCCAATTTATATGCAGACTCTCAAGCAGCGAATTGGATCATGCAACAATATACTTCTTAAGAACATAAGAATAGCCGCTGCTGGGTCAGACCATTGGTCCATCTTGCCCAGCAGTCTGCTGACGTGGCGGCCCTTAGGTCAAAGACCAGTGCTCTTTACATGAGAGTGATGTGAATGGCTCTCCATATACACATTTTCTGACAACTGACCTTACCTGTCTAATCTGCCCTAATTCAGTATTTGTATTTGAAAGGTATCTACAGAAATGCAATAACTTCAGCTATAATAAGTAATGAGCAGAAAGTAAAGATATAAAATCAAATGCAAGGCTAGTTTGAATGTTTATTAATGAAATAGATATCAAAAACACATCTCGGAACAAGATGGATGTATGTCGCATTTGGAGGTTGTGTAGACCAGGTAACTTTTTTTTTTTTTTTTTGTATCTCTCTAGATCCCACTGCTGGGCCTTCTGCTTCAGATCAAAGCACCTGGTATCTTGATGAATCTACCTTGAGTGACAACATAAAAAAAACCCTCCACAAGTTCTGTGGCCCCTCTCCTGTTGTATTTAGGTAAACTGCTTTTTGTTCAGGTTTGCATTTTTCTAAAACAGCACTTAAGTTTCTATGTTTTATACTAGTCTTTCACATGAAGCAATGGTGTTCTCTCCTTCCCTGTCCCGCCACCTCCTCCTGTGAATGTCAGGATCTTTCCCTCTCTTACATCCATCCCTCTTGCAGTTACTGACACTTCTCTCTTTCCTCCCTCTTCCTGCGGTTACCAGCA
Source organism: Geotrypetes seraphini (assembly GCF_902459505.1). Classification (NCBI taxonomy): domain Eukaryota; kingdom Metazoa; phylum Chordata; class Amphibia; order Gymnophiona; family Dermophiidae; genus Geotrypetes; species Geotrypetes seraphini. Next base: position 201,468,012 of record NC_047087.1, read on the forward strand.
TCTCTCTCTACCCCTCCCCCCCCAAAAAAAAAGAAGTGACCAGCATGAACTGTTTGTGGTATTGCGGTATACAAAAATAAAGTTATTATTATTATTATTATTATCACACAGAAGTAACAGGAAGCAGGGCCAGGCGGGACATCTGTGCATACCTGAGGCTTCAGACCTGTCTTGCTTGCAGTTACTTCTGTGTTTGTGCAGTGTCTGGGCTTACCAGTTATTGTGGTCACCACGGGGATGGGGAGAGAGATGTGCTGACTTGGCTATAAGCCAAGATCTCAGTTTTTGGGCTTTTTTTTTTTTTTAAGCCTAAAAATCTAGACTTAGAGTTGAGCATATACAGTATTTATAAGAAAGAAAGCCATGTAGCACTATGAAGATCTTGTTGGTGACTCCTAGTGGGGCAGTAATTATCTATCTTTTGAGTGGTTCTGACACCATGATTGTAGCCAAACAACAGGATGACCGCCCTGGAAGAGCAGAATAATGAAGCCCTTTGGAAAGTCCATCTGAAACTTGACCCACAATTTGGGAAGCTCCGCAGTAGAGCTTTCTTTGCATTACTACTGCTTACTCGCTTCATATGCAAACAGAAGAATATTCACATTACAAATCTTGATCTTCAACAACTTAATGCATTTTTTTTTCTGAAAGTCCAGGTTTAAGAATAGTTCTTGCATGCTGAGGCTCGGAAATAACATGGAGGCAACTTTTTATCATGTGGAACTGTGAAAGGCTAAAGGAAGGATTGCGGGCTGCATGAATGTAATACATGCCTTCTGCTGTGTGAAAGATTCCTCTTAAAGAGGCTTTATCTACTTAATATAATTTTCCATATATCACATATACCAAAATATATATCACATATACAATATCTGGGGAAAAGCACATTTATGTTCTGGAAATTGTTATCCTACCTTTCATTGATGTCAACATCAAAGCAGTTTAAAATAAAATTTGCAACACAAAATATTTACAGAATGAAACTTTAAAAAATTCTTAATACTAAATTTCAGCTTTAGAGGATTCAAATCGTATTCTGAACTATTTCATCAATAGCTTCACTTCTACTAAAAAAGATGAAAATGTTAATTCAAATGAATCTTCACTGTCTTCTGATATTTCATATAGGAAGTCTCTAAAGGAAGTAATGAGCTTGCTGCTGTACTACAGAATCCTATTTGTAGCAAATTTAACATGAATTGTTTTCCTTTGGGTGGTCCTTCCTCTGTGCTTCGCCTGTTAGGTCTTCCTTATGTTGATGTAACCAGTACAAAATATAATACTTCTGGCTGCTGTAGGACTGCTCAAAGTTATCTTTTTTTTTCTGCCAATGTAAATATTATTCATTAGTTTATACCATTTACTATTGTAATAAGTTTTATCCCAGGACAAAAAGGCAGTATATTCTCACAGATGGGTGACATCATCGAAAGAGCCCTGGTGCAGACAGTGCAAAAGTGTGCTGTCACTTAAAACTTCTTCAAAAGTGTCGAGACTGCTCGTACTGTGCATGTACCTGTGCCTATTTCAGTTCGCGGGACCATCAGTTCTCAGTTTTCTGTGGAGCTAAGAAGCTGTATTTATGGAGCTACTCCAAAGTGCATCAAACTGTACCCTTTTTTGTGTGTCTTTATTTTCTTCAGTATTTTTTTTTTTTCCAAATTTTATCTTATTCTTTATTTCCTTATAAATTTTTCCACTTTCCATTTTTTGTCCTTTGTCCTTCTGGAGCCTATTTTTATGCCGGGAGCATCGACCGTTTTTCAGTATACAATCTACTTGACCTCCCTTGGACCATTGAGTCCTTTGACGAGGCATCAGCAGTTTTCCCCTCGATGTCCAAGCTGCCTTGCAGGTTTAAGCAGTTCACTTGGTGCAACAGAATCATGTTCGAAACTGATATGCACAATTGGTGCCTCCAGTGTCTGGGCGCTGATCACCAGGTAGAATTCTGTAAGCACTGTTGCCTGCTACAAAAAAGATCCATGAAGGCTAGATGACTGCAGCATAAAAAACGTTTTGGTTCATTGTCAGGAACATTGAGGATGTCCGTCGTCTCTGACTCCGAGGCCCAGAAACCAACATCAGTATCAAATCCAGCACCGGCATTGACACCCTGCTTAATGTTGGCTTTGTCTGCTTTGCCTCCATCTGGGATGCCTTCTAAGAAAGCTAAGAAGCGCAAGCATGCTTCTCCACCCAGAAGGATATCAGAGTCTTTTCAGACATCGACACACTCCAAGCTTCGACATCCAGAGATCCGCTGCTGCACAGGGTGATAGGAAGGAGGAAAGCTGCTGCAAAGGGGAATAGGAGGGATGGAAAGCTGCCGCACATGGGGGAGGGAGAGAAGAGAGAGGAAGAATTGTTGAAGATGGGATGGAGGAGAGGGAGGGAGAGATGCAACAGGGTTAGAAAGAGGGGAGAGGGAGATATCCTGCTTATGGTAGAGGGGAGGGAGACATGCATGGAGAAGAGAGAGGGAGAAATGTTGGACATAGGTTATTTAAACTTATTGAACGAAAATTTTGTTTTATTCCTTTCACAAGACTTGTGGTACCTTACCTTCTTACCTTTGTATCTTTTAAGGACATAGGGTAGAGGGCAGGAAGAGATGGTGCATGGGGAGAAAGAAATGGTGCACATGATAATGGAGGGGAAGAAGGTAGAGATGCTGCATGGAAGGGGAATAGAGAGGTTTAACCTAAGCACAAGGCAGAGAGATGTTAGACAATGGGAAAGAAACAAATGTTGGATATGGCAGTAGAAGAGAAGGTACAGAGATGGAAGATGGATGATGAGCATGGAAAAAGAAGAAACTATCAAATGGGTAGGAGACCCTGGCGAGCAAGATGACAGAAGTCAAACAGAAACCAGATCCTGGGATCAACATGATTTTGAATAATAAAATGACCAGACAACAAAAGGTAGAAAAAATAATTTTATTTTCTATTTTGTGATTACAATATGTCAGATTTTAAATGTCTATCCTGCCAGAGCTGGTGCTAGACAGCGAGTGTGAGCTAGGACCTAATAGAGAGGAAAAGTGATAAATCACCAGGACCGGATGGTATATATCCCAGGGTTCTAAAAGTACTCAAACATGAAATTGCTGACCTGCTGTTAGTGATCTGTAACCTGTTGCTAAAATCGTCTGTAGTACCTGAAGATTGGAGGGTGGCTAATGTTAACGCCAATTTTTAAAAAGGGCTCCAGGGGAGATTCTGGAAATTACAGACCGGTAAGCCTCACTTCGATGTCTGGCAAAATGGTAGAAACGATTATAAAATATAAAATTGTGGAACACATAGACAAACATGATTTAATGAGGCGGAGTCAGCATGGGTTCAGCTGAGGGAGATCTTGCCTCACAAATTTGCTTGACTTCTTTGAAGATGTGAATAAACATGTGGATAAAGGTGAACCGGTTGATATAGTGTAGCTAGATTTTCAGAAAGCTTTTGATAAAGTTCCTCACGAGAGTCCTGAGACAATTAAAGAGTCATGGGATAGGTGGAAAAGTTCAATTGTGGATTAGGAATTGGTTATCGGATAGAAAACAGAGGGTAGGGTTAATTGGTCATTTTTCTCAATGGAAGAGAGTAAACAGTGGAGTGCCGCAGGGGTCTATACTGGGACCGGTGCTATTTAACTTATTTATAAATTATCTGGAAATTGGAACAATGAGTGAGGTGATTAAATTTGCAGATGACACTAAACTGTTCAAAGTTGTTAAAACACATGCAGATTGTGAAAAATTGCAAGTGGACCTTAGGAAATTGGAAGACTGGGCATCCAAGTGGTAGATGAAATTTAATGTGGACAAATGCAAGGTGATGCACATTGGGAAGAATAACCTGAATCACAGTTACTAGATGCTAGGATCAACTTTGGGGGTTAGCACCCAAGAAAAGGATCTGGATGTCATTGTAGACAATACAATGAAACCTTCCGGCCAATGTGTGGTGGCAGCCAAAAAAGCAAACAGGATGCTGAGAATTATTAAAAAAGGGATGGTTAACAAGACTAAGAATGTCATAATGCCCCTGTATCGCTTCATGGTTCAACCCCATTTGGAGTATTGCGTTCAATTCTGGTTTCCTTATCGCAAGAAAGATATAGTGGCGCTAGAAAAGATTCAAAGAAGAGCGACCAAGATGGTAAAGGGGATGGAACTCCTCTTGTATGAGGAAAGACTAAAACGGTTAGGGCTCTTCAGCTTGGAAAAGAGACGGCTGAGAGGAGATATGATTGAAATCTACAAACTCCTGAGTGGAGTAGAACGGGTACAAGTGGATCATTTTTTCACTCCGTCAAAAATTACAAAGACTAGGGGATACTCGATGAAGTTACAGGAAAATACATTTAAAACCAATAGGAGGAAATTTTTTTTAACTCGGAGAATAGTTAAGCTCTAGAACGCGTTGCCAGAGGATGTGGTAAGAGTGGATAGTGTAGCTGGTTTTAAGAAAGGTTTGGACAGTTCCTGAAGGAAAAGTCTATAGTCTGTTATTGAGAAAGACATGGGGAAGCCACAGCTTGCCCTGTATTGGTAGCATGGAATATTGCTACACCTTGGGTTTTGGCCAGGTACTAGTGACCTGGGTTGGCAATCGTGAGAATGGGCAGCTGGGCTTGATGGACCATTGATCTTACCTATTCTTATGTTCTTATGCAAAAGTCTTATTTGTTTATTTTGTTTACACTACAGCACCGAAATAGGGCTGGAGAGGACAAAGGGGGCTGAGGTGGGAGAAGAGGCTACAAAATAAACTCGCCAAGACATTTGAAAAAAAACCACCCTATTGGGCGAGAAAAGTGAATCGAATCAAAAAATCAATTCAGTAGGCCAAATCAAATCGAAAACCTTTCCCTGAATTGGGTAGTACTAGTTTGGATAAGCAATTCTGCAGAATCTTTTTACTTTCTGACTGCCAACTTTCCCTCCTACCCTACAAAGGTTTTGTCGGCTCCTGTATATTCGATGTTTATGCTCTTCCATAGTCATGATCCTGGCATCTCGGGAGTCTCACATGTGAGAATATTATGTCTATTTGTTCTCTGAGAAAGCAAAGATATTTACCTGTAACAGGTGTTCTCTGAGGACAGCAGGCATATATTCTCACAACCTGCCCACTTCCTCTTGTTCTCTTAGCTTTGGCACTGAACTGAAGGTCCCATGAGCTGATGTCTAACGGGAAGGCATCGACATGCGTGTGGTATAGGCAGTGCCTTAAAAACTTTAGTTCTCGCAAAGATTATAATATTTACTATTGATGTGTACTTGGAAACAGTAAATCAACAACAATTATTTATGTTTCACCAAGTCCAGTTTCTTCCCGGACTTGAGCAACACCGCTCAACAATAGTGCATAGTGGTTAAACTTCACGTGTCCTCTCATCACAGATCCTTATTATATAGATACTATATTATTTAAACTCTCAATTTATAACCAAGCTTATAGATATTTAAAGGGTTTATTTATCTTAAAAAAATTTTCGGTACGATTTGGAAGGGCTAATCTAACATGTTTGCCCAAGGCTTTTTCAAGGATCCTCCCCTTACAAAAATAAAAACCACGTCAATATCCCTTAAATCATGAGTCACATGATTGAATCAAAATGATCTTTTAACCCCTACTGACTTTTGTTTATTTTTCATTTTATTTAAAAAAGTGCTTCTTACCAGAACAGCCCTTTGCCAGCCGACTCCACTAAATTCTTGGTGTCAAGATGGTTTCATCGTCTTCCCGCTACTATTTAAAGCTCATAAAATCAGCTGATACGGCCCCCACCAATCAAATAGCCCAATCAGATTAGAGACAGCCATTCTAACTCTGCATTCAATCCCCCTGGTTCCACTGTAGCTAATCTATAAATCCATCTTTGTTCTTTTATATTTAATAGTTGATCAATGTTACCACTCTCCCTCCCCTGTTCAATTTGATCAATTATACACCAACGTAGGTCCTCCACTTGGTAGTGGTAGTGTCCATACCAGGTTCTGTGAGTGATGTCACACGTATGTGAGAATATATGTCTGCTGTCATTAGAGAAGATCCACTACAAGTAAGTATTTTTGTTTTATACTATATCTTAGAAAATGTATTTGCGATCCTATCACTGAATTGATTTTGAAGGGTGCACTCATAATCTACTTTGGGGTTTAGATGGGGGACAAAATAATAGCTCAAGCTTTAGAACTGTCAACACAATATCCCCCTCTCCCATTTTCTCAGGTTTGTAAATATTTTATCTTTCTGGTCCTTATTTCTGCTTGTTTCTCTGTTCCTTTCTGATATCGTCCTTGCAAACAGTGATGTGAACTCAATGTATTTGTCCTCCACGGAGCCCCCAGCTGCTGCAGAATGGGCCTGTCTCCTCCGTCCTCTGAGAGGGAGGGAGCCTGAGGGTATCTGGAACCTTCTTTCCATTGTTCGTGAGATGTTTAAGAGGCGGGACAGCAATGCAGCTCCTCTTTTGGAGATTCTGACTGACCAATGCTTGACTTATGAACAGGTAGCTTATAAGACACTAGGAATACAGTAGTCAAGGAAGGATCAATGTAAATTCTTCCTAATGTGAAATTTAAAAACTTTTTTAATTCAAGTCTATTGATTTTTATCCCTTTCCCCAGTTTTCCTTATGTGTTTGAAGACTATTGAAATCACTCCTTAAAGTGATCTTCTCTGTTCCAAGCTATACTACTCAACTTTTGCTTATCCTTATAGGTCATATTATCTAATGAAAGAACACAAACTTAATTCAAGTATCGTTTTTCTTCTAAAGTGTAATCTAATACAACATTTTAACAGTGAATAGTGTGAAATACTCTTCCTTCCCCGTTCTTGTAATAAGCAGCTCTTTGAATGTGATAGTTGCATGAAGAGATCATGAAAGTGAACACCTTATGGCATTCTCTGTGCTTCAGAATGTAGAATGAAAGAGGTGTTTTTGAAATCCACTCCCCCTTCCTTCCCTTACACTGTGTGCTTCTTTCATGGTTTCATTTGTTTCTTCAGATTACTGGTTGGTGGTACAGTGTACGCACATCTGCATCCCACAGCAGTGCCAGTGGGCATACTGGACGTAGTAATGGTCAGTCAGAAGTGGCTGCTCATGCCTGTGCTAGTATGTGTGATGAGATGGTGGTTCTTTGGAGGCTGGCTGTCTTAGATCCCACTATCAGCCCTCAGAGGTGAGTTAAAACTATATTCATGGGAGAAGCAAAGATGATAGCTTTGAAAAGTATTTTAAAAAATCAACAAATTTAGTTTTCAAATGCACCACCTACTAATTTTGGTTAATTTTAACTCAGATTTTGAAGACATCACACTAGTTGTACAGTGGTTACCTATATTGTGGCAATTTTAAATAGTACGTATTTGCAACATACTTGGGCAGTTTTACCCTGCATACATTGCATCTAGTTTTTAAAGGGAAATCACTCTGGTTATTTCCCTTTGAAAATTTTAGCCACAAAATATGCATATTAAGGGGGTAATTACGTAAACAAGGAACTAACATTTACATGTCAAATAGGCACATAAATGCTGAAAATTCATTTAAACACTATTCTATAAATATGTGCATATCTTGCATAGCTCATATTTGACAGGTGGGCTTTCAAATGGATGGAGTCTGGGCAGCACATGAATAGAACTCAGATTTCTGCACATAACTTATAGAATGCTCCAGCATTTACAGTAGGTATGGATGGCACAGGGTCTCATGCTAACTACATATTTACAGTACTACTCTATAAAGGAATATGAGCTCTAGACATCAAAATATAGATGCAGAGTTATAGAATGGCCCTCTATAATGGCCACATGCTTGTACCTCCTAAATATAACCAAATAAATAATTGTACAAGTGATTGACTTAAGGGCAAAATAGTATGCTTATGTTTGAAATTCATTATGTATGTTTAGTACAACTAAAAACATGTAATTTTAACAAAATCAGTGAGAAATTTACCTCAGAGTTACTTGGGTAAATAGTTTTGAACATTGTCTACAGTAAGAGGTGATTTTCTGAGGAAAAACAAAATAACAAGTCCCTCGCATTCATCAGTGGTGTCACTGGCAGAGCCCGTGTGGGCATCAGTAAAGATGCTAAAACTTTTTGAGCTGCCTCACCATACATTCACATCATTTTCTGTCTGCTACTGTCATTCTACATCACTTCAGTCTTCTTCTTTCTGCAGAGCTGGTTAGTCACATGCATCAGCTTGCATCAGATGGATTGTCTGTCTTTATTTTATTTTTTTCTTTTTAAATGTGACTTTGTTTCGGGGGGGGGGAGGGGCGGGGGGCGGGGTTTGTTCATGCATCTGGTTTTGGGTAGAGGAGGGGCCATGATGCATACGTAATGTTTACTGAGGACACCAACCACTGGGGAAATAAGGATACTGAGACTGCCAGAGACAGAAAGTATGAGAGCACAGGGTAGTGATGGAAAACCTTGGTGGTACAAAAGTGCCATATGCCAGTCTGTTCTCAGGATGAATAATCTAAAGTTTTATTTGAATGAGTTTATCTGTTTTGGTTATCCTGCAGTCTGCAGACATTATGTTCCTGTTTCTCCCTTTTGTTTCTGGTGGTATAAATTCCTGGATACTGCATTGTTACTTTAGAGAGCTTGTTCTTCTGATAACAAAAGGGACATTAGTAACTAAGAAAGTATAAGAGAATGGAAACCATTAAATATTGTTCTTCTTATGTACTAGGTCGCTAAGTTAAGTTTAGATTGAAACCAAATTTCTAATGTCCAGTTAAAGCCAGTGTAATAGACTTTAGGTTAAAAATAAAGAAACCCCACGCAGTGAGTATTTGGGGAATTTAGCTCTAGGAGGTAGAAATACCTTTTAAAACAAATAAAAGGAAATATTTTTTCACTCAACGAATAGTTAAGCTCTACAGCTCATTGCTAGAGGATACACTAATAGCAGTTAGCATAGCTGGGCTTAAAAATGGTTTGGAAAATTCCATAGTCTGCTATTGAGACAGACGGAAGAAGCCACTTCTTTCCTTGGTATTGGTAGCTGGAATGTTGTTACATTTTGGGTTTCTGCCAGGTACTTGTAACTTGAATTGGCTACTTTTGGAATACTAAGAACATAAGAATAGCCTTACTGGGTCAGACCAATTGTCCATCAAGCCCAGTACCCCGTTCTCACCATGGCCAATCCAGGTCACAAGTACCTGGCCAAAACCCAAGGAGTCGCAATATTCCATGCTACCGATCCAGGGCAAGCAGTGGCTTCCCCCATGTCTTTCTCAATAACAGACTATGGACTTTTCCTCCAGGAACCATTGGTCTGATCCAGTATGGCTGTTCTCATGTTCTAATGTTAAAGTTATGATGTCAGCAGCTGTTCCAACAGTGGTGCAAAGTCATCCACTGTAAAAGCACTATGGCATTTTGTTTGTTTTTATTAGTTGCAGTCTGTGTTTGTGTAGACTATTTTGCTTGGAGGTAAAATACAGTCTGTCATGATTTCAATTATTCTGGCTTGGATACTGTGGATTTAGCAGAGAGATGCAGACTGCAAGCTCTGACAATCTCCAGCAACCCTCATTGGTTTTCAGCCAGAACAGGGAAAAAGTAGTTTGTCAGCCTCTACTCCAATCAGTGGGTTCTAAACTTTATCCAACCAGTAGTTTAACGATCCCCGCTAACTGTAACCCCTACCCTTATTGATTAGATTGTGAGCTCATTTGAGCAGGGGCTGTCTTCTTTGTGACCCTGTACAGCGCTGTGTATGTCTGGTAGTGCTCTAGAAATTATTATTATTATTATTATTAGTAGTAGTAGTAGTAGTAGTAGTAGGATAACCCCTGCATCTATTTGAGATACTACAGGCAGACCAGATGGAACCAGCAACACAAGGTGGCTTACAGATGGAACACACAGATACAGACCAAAATACAAGGAAACATTTTATTAGGTGACCCAACATGGTCCATGTTTTGGTGTGTTGCTTGTGTTGGACATTTTTAGCCGAAACAACCTGGATTTGTGGTCTGTTTTGGTGCTGAAATTTAGAAACATGATGGCAGATAAAGGCGAAATGGCCCATCTAGTTGGCCCATCCACAGTAACCATTATCTCTTTCTCTCTCTGAGAGATCCCATGTACCTATCCCAGGCCTTCTTGAATTCAGACACAGTCTCTGCTTCCACCACCTCTTCTGGGGACTGTTCCACACATCTACCACCCTTTCCGTAAAAAAAGTATTTCCTTGGATTACTCCGGAGCCTATCACCTCTTAACTTCATCCTATGCCCTCTCATTGCAGTTTCCTTTCAAATGAAAGAGATTCGACTCATGCACATTTATATTACATAGGTATGTAAATGTCTCTTATCATATCTCCCCTCTCCCGCCTTTCCTCCAAAATATACAGATTAAGATCTTTAAGTCTGTCCCTATACTCCTTATCACAAAGACCACACACCATTTTAGTAGCCTTCCTCTGGACCGACTCCATCCTTTTTATATATTTTTGAAAGTGCGACCTCCAGAATTGTACACAATATTCTAAATAAGGTCTCACTAGAGTTTTATACACAGGCATCAGTACCTCCTTTTTCCTACTGACCATAACTCTTCTTATGCAACCTAGCATCCTTCTAGCTTTCGCCGTCACCTTTTCAACCTGTTTGGCCACCTTAAGATCATCACATACAATCACACCCAAGTCCTGCTCTTCCCTCGTGCACATAAGTTCTTCACCCCTGCCTTTGGCAGGTGGGAAATGGTGTGCATGCATGTAATGAAATTCAAATATTTTAGTATTTCTAGCCTGGAGTAGTTTCTTTGTGTCTGTAAACCACTTAGATTTCTACCAATAGCCAGTACAGTATATCAAATAAACATAAACTTGAACTTGACATCACCCATGATGTGAGGACTTATATCCTGCTGTCTTTGGAGAACCCCTGCTACAGATAAGTAACTTGGTTTTCATGTACACAGCCCTTCCAAATGCTGATGTGTGTCCCGGATAACTACTTATCCCCCTTATTTCACAGATGTAATAATTAAAATTTTAGTACTGAGAACCTGTCCTACAGCATCCTCTTATTTCAGAAATCTGTTCCAAAGGATACCGCTAATGAGGTGCAAGATGTATTTGCAAAGCTGTGAAGCAGTTCAAGACTGAATGATACCGATAATATACATTAATCTTGACTTGAAATATCTCTTTCCTGACCTGTAACATTCCCTGGCTTTTTCCATTACTTGGGCCCCTCAGGAGGCTGCCCCTGTAAATCATTCTTCAACCTTCAGCATCCCTTTCTGATCCACTTTTGGTCAGTTATAGTCATTGCCTGTTGACTTACAAAAATGTTTGTTTTGTATCAAAAGTCTTTATTATTATTATTATTTTTTTTTTTTTTGCAGTAGTATCCTTTATCACCATTTTGAATTTTTTTCTTTTTTGTTCTATTCCTGCTTAGGCGCAGAGATTTATGTGCTCAACTCCGACAGTGGCAGCTAAAGGTCATTGACAATGTCAAGAGGGGCCAGCACAAGAAATCTCTGGACAAACTCTTTCAAGGGTTCAAGCCAGCTGTGGAGGCTTCCTACTTCAACTGGGAAGAGGCATATCCCATCCCTGGTATAACCTACAATAGTTCAGACAAAAAGAATTCCTTCTGCTGGGTGAAGGCTATCCAGCAGCGGAACTATCGACTGCAGTGCTCTGAAGCCCACTGTGAGGCTGGTAGGGTGCACAACCATGAGGCATGCCTGCATCTTGGAGACAGATCTCGTCCATCCTCTCAGGAGCTATCTGTGCGGCCTAAAGAACTCATTGTGAAGCGCAAAGTGTCTTCTGATGCTTCCCAGAGAGTCTTGAGACGTTTGTCAGCAGGAGACGACAAGGTAACTTACAAATCAGCTGTTAGCAAGCCGAAACTGCCATCGGGGAAGTGTTTATCTGGGAAGCATAGCAACAAGCGCCGAATGAGCAGTGAAGACAGCTCACTGGAGCCAGACTTGGCAGAGCTGAGCCTGGATGACAGCAGCCTGGCACTGGGGGCAGAAGCCTGCAACACTTTCAGCTTTACTGGGTCTCCTCTCAGCAGGAGTTACAGGGATAATTTTGAAGATGAAGGAGGAGTGTACTTTTCAGAGGGACCTGAGCCCAGTGTAAGTGACAGCCCTTCTGCAAAAAATATGACAAAGGACCCAGCAGTTGAGGCAGGTGGTAGTGGAGAAGAGGATCATGAGAATGCTGATGAAAATGATGAAAAAAGTTTGAACCCAGAGGACATCGGGGAGAATGGAGCAGTGGGAGGAAATGGAGGAGAAAGAGACAGAAGAGAGGAGGATGATGACTACCAGGCATATTATCTAAATCACCAGGAGTCTGTGAAAGAAGATGAAAAAGTAGAGGGAGGAACTGAAGAGGAGCAAGACATTTTTGCTGGGATAAAGCCCCTGGAGCAGGAGAACAGGATGGAGGTGAGGTACCTATAATATATCAGCGGGTATTATTAAAAAAAATATATATATTATTGGAATGTATTTTAGCTATGGTGAAGAGAGAACTTGATGCATGTCTTTGGTCCTGTAGAATGGAAGAAAGATGTTAACCATGATTGAGTAGGAGGGTTTTAATGCCTGGTGGAATGGGTAAAGGTTTAAGTCAGAATTTGGAAGGTGAGTTACAGCTATGCTAGAATGTGTATTGATAGGAAAATTTGCGTAATTTACTTAGGTAAGTTTCTGCTTTAGATATTCAGACATCAAATGGAAAGTGGTCTCTATCACTTTGGTCAGACCACTACACATACTCCTTCAATATCAATTGGGCCAAAAGCAAATCCAAACCAAAATCCCAAAAACTAACCTACAACTCACGTAAACATATCGACCCCTACATATTCTGGTCAAAAACAGATAAATTAATCCAAGAACCTAACCCCAAAGACTTCATTTCACAATGGAGCAGCTTAAGTAAAAACACCTTAAATGAGCTAGCCCCAATTCAAACAGAAACCAGAATCAACAGACGATCTGACAAATGGTTTGACAACGAACTACTCCTACTCAAAAGACAATGCAGATGACTCGAAAGAAAATGGAGGAAAACCAACCAAGAACCCACAAAAATCGCATGGAAAATACTCATCCTACAATACAAACTACAATTAAAAGAAAAAAGAAAAGCATACTACACCAACCTAATAGGCAGAGAAACCCAAGACACTGAAAAACTATTCCAAATACTGAAAGAACTCACAGACACCAAACCCTACCTGGCCAATGATAACACCCCTCCCCCCTCAGCCACCATTCTAGCAGAATACTTCAAAAATAAAATCACAAATGCCAGGACCAACCTAGCTGGAAACCCAACTCTCCTAGATGAGATCACTATAATCCCCTCAGACAAAGAATCAACAGCAGCAGATAGAACCTGGTCCCTCTTTCCCACTATACAATGGTCAGACTTTAACAAACTACATAAAATACAGTCACGCAGCCTATGACCTAAATCACTGCCCTCCATATCTACTAAAAAATGCCAGTTTCAAATTCTGCTCTCTCCTCCTACAATGGATGCAAACAATGCTCACAGACAGCCTTTTCCCACAAGACCTCAGCGAAATCATTGTCACCCCTATCCTAAAGGACCCTAAAGGAGCAGCGGATCAACCTTCCAACTACAGACCAATAGCATCAATACCACTTTATGTCAAAATAATGGAAGGCCATAGCCAAATTCCGCACTGACTTTCTAGAAGACCACAACATACTCCACCATACACAATCTGGCTTCAGAACCAATTATAGCACTGAAACACTACTAGGATCCCTCCTGGACACAGCTAGACAACACCTCAGTACAGGAAAAAAAATATTCCTCATACAATTAGATCTGGCCGCAGCGTTTGACCTGGTTGATCATAACATTCTTCTACAAATTCTGGATGTAATTGGTATCACAGACAAAGTGCACACATGGTTCCAAGGATTCTTAAAGACTAGATCTTGCAGAGTAAAATCAAGCAATGAAAAGTCAGAACCCTGGTCCAACCCTTGTGGTGTACCCCAGGAATCCCCTTTATCCCCCACACTCTTCAACATCTACATCGCATCCCTCGTCACCTCTCTAGATAAATCAAACATAATCTTCTACAGCTATGCAGACGACATCACCATTCTTCTCCCTTTTGATCAACCAAAACCCTCCATGACAGACACTATACATAAAACATTTGAAATAATAACAACTCAGACAAAACAATATTCATTCTCTTAGAAAACGATAAGATACCATCCATTACAAACCTAGTAATCAACTCAACCACATTCCCCATGCAAACCACTCTAAAACTACTATGAATGACGATTGACAGGTGCTGTACCATGCAACCATAAATCAACAAAATAATACAGAAATCCTTTGCAATCATGAGAAACCTAAGACAAGTGCGAAAATTCTTTGACAAAACTCAATTCCGGATCCTAGTCCAAGCCCTAATGCTGAGTCCACTAGACTATTGTAACATTCTCTATCTACCCTGCCCCGCGACAATGATTAAACAACTGCAAACAATCCAGAATACAGCCCTGAGACTCATCTACTCTCTGAGAAAACATGACCACATCACCGAGGCATACCTCCACTCACACTGGCTACCAATTCAAGCAAGAATACTATTCAAGTTCTACTGTCTTCTATTTAAAACCATGAACGGAAACAGCCCAATATATCTAAACAACCTAATCCGTCTAATCCGAACCACCTCAACCAGACAAAGGAGAACCCACGCTCCATTCACATACCCCCCCAATCAGAGAAGTCAATGGGAAAAAACTGTATAATGGCCTCCTGGCCACACAAGTAGCGAGATAGATCACCAACTCTCTACTTTGCTGATAACAACCCCTGACTACAGAACATTTAGAAAAGAAATAAAAACCATACTATTTTAAAAAACCCTGATGCCCAACAATCAAAACCAACCTAACGCCTCTCTACTCTCTAAAACAACCTAACGCCACAAGAACCACCTCATCTCTATGAACCAATCTAACTATTCTATAATTCCTCTGGAAATGGCCAGATAGATCCTTTATGTAATCCGCCTTGAACCGCAAGATAACGGCGGAATAGAAATCACTAATGAAATGTAATGTAGATTTAAAGAAGACCAGTAGTTTGCCGAGTTCATCTGTTTTCTAATTGGCTAATATCAAAAGAAGACAACAACCCCCAAACCCCCCCCCAAAAAAAAACCCAAACAACCCTGCATCTGTATGTCAGTTCTTTAGCAATATAAACAGAATTCCCTTCCAACCTCTAATACAGGAGTATGCAATTCCGGTCCTCGAGAGCTGGAGCCAGGTCAGGTTTTCAGGATATCCACAATGAATATATGAATGCCTCTTTGAGATGCAAATCTATCTCATACATATTTATTGTGGATAGCCTGAAAACTTGACCTGGCTCTGGTTCTCGAGGACCGGAATTGCCTACCCCTGCTCTAATATGTTAACTTGCTCTTTTCACTTATACTAGCTATCACAAATCCACCGTTTTGCTTCACAAATATTCAAAAGTTGTGTTTTTTTTTAAATATTCTTTATTCATTTTTGAAACTTCAATTATGCACAACAAATGATGCATTTACAGACATTATTATCATTACAGCACAATATACTTAATAAAAGAAAGATAAGACTTATTTTCTCCCATCCCCTTCCAATTTAAAAACATCTCATAAAAATACTTATAAATCAACCCTTCTTTACTTCTTGGAATTTGTTAAGAAGTAAAGAAGGGTTGATTCTAAGTATTTTTATGAGATGTTTTTAAATTGATTTTATTACCTTGCTAAATTGGCTCCACAAACTTGGAAATTGAGCGAATCATTTGCAACCTATAAAATCAGGATTTGATAATACTACTTATGTGTTCGTGATAGGAGAGTTTATCGTCAATGATGACTCCAAGTATTTTTAATGAAGTATTATGTTTTTTTTTTTTTTTTTTAATTCTTTATTCATTTTAACACTTACAATAAGTGAAAGAGTACATAATATTTTGCAAAGCCAATTTCAAATGCCATATCCCTCCCCATCCCTACTCAATAACATTTGTCAGTTCAAGCAAAACATATAATAACCTCCACCCTCCCCATATTGTTACTTAAAAAAAAAAATAAAAAACACAAAACCCCAAGAAATCCCCACCCCCCCTTCCTGGATGTGCAAATTTAAGGGTAAATAGTTGATATACAATCATTACAGTATTTTGTTAATGGCTTCCAAATACCTTGAAATTTCTTAATGCACCCCCGTTGTATGGCAGTTACCCTTTCCATTTTAAATATGTGAAATATTATGTTCATGCTACACACTGTCTAAAGCAGCTTCACCCCTTCTCTCTTTCTCCCTCCATTCAGCTGTTGTCTCTAATATGGCACCAGTGTCTCACCAAGCCTCTTTCTTTGCTACCTCCGTAAGAACACAAGAATTGCCATACTGGGACAGACTGAATGTCCATCAAGCCCAGTATCCTGTTTCCAACGATGGCCAACCCAGGTCCCAAGCACCTAACTAGATCACAAGTAGCAAAACAAATTCTATACTGCTTATCCTAGGAATAAGCAGTGGATTTCCCCAAGCCTTCTCAATAATGGCCTGTGGACTTTTAGCAATCTAACCAGTCCAAGCTTTATTATAATACTAGTCTTTAAGCCCGTTACATTAACGGGTGCTAGAATAGATGTGTGTGTCTGTCTTTCTTTCTCTCTCTCTCTCTCTCTCCTTGGCCGCTGCCTGTCTGTTTGTTTTTTAGCACACCCATCCCACCAAAACAGACCCCTTTCCCTCTTCCCCCTGGCCCCCTGTTGTGCCATGGCTGCCTGCTCCATAGCCCCCTTCTGTTCCCCCCTCCCAGAGCAAAGCATGTTTGCTGTCTGGTCCCCAGCACACCCCTCCCCCCAAAGCAGACCCCTTTCCCTCTCCCCCTGGCCCGAGTGAGTGGTTAGAGCTATAGCCTCAGCACCCTAAGGTTGTGGGTTCAATTTCCATGCTGGCCCTTGTGACCCTGAATAAGTCACTTAACCCCCCATTGCCCCAGATACATTAGTTTTTTAAAATTTATTTATTAAATTTTCTATGCCGTTCTCCCAAGGGAGCTCAGAACGGTTTACATGAATATATTCATAGATTGTAAGCCTACCAGGATAGATAGGGAAAATACCCTCCCCTGCCCCTCATCATCATTAAATGGAATATAAGACTATTTCTTTGTTGAGATGCCACATACAATTTCAAAAATGACCTCCTTATGCTTATGGAAACTGAATCAGAAAAGGAGCAGTATGCACACTGCAGCAATGGCAAGGTAGAATGTGTTCACCATAGGGAAGAGGAAAACATTATTTTACTGAACAGATTTACAGGAATATGAGCAAACTTGTTCTAGGATCAATTAACATAACTTTGTATGGCCAATAGTTGGAAGACAACTACAGAATACAAATATTCTTACTCCGTATTATACAGTATATGCCGCCTCCCCCTTCCCGCGGTCCCGACAAACCTCTCGCCTCTAGCAGCGGCCGCAGCACTCTACACATGCTGTTTAACGGCCTTCTACTGCCCTGATTTGCTCCACCGCATCCCTGATGATATCATCAGAGACGTGGCAGAGCAAATCAGGGCAGTAGAAGGCCGCGAAGCAGCGTGTGTAGAGTGCTGCGGCCGCTGCTAGAGGCGAGAGGTTTGTCGGGACCGTGGGAAGGGGCGGCGGCAAGGGAGTAAGGGTAGCAGCCAGACCGCGTGAAGGGGTTCATGTGCGCCGGGGGGGGGGATGGGTGCAACGACGACGATCTGCCTTACACGGAAACCGACTCCTCCTGGCAGCTGCACCGCCGCGCGGGCCTTAAACCGACAGCCGAGGGCGTCCTGGAGTCCTTTGTAGCGGATGGGGAGTGTGATGGGGCGAGCGAGCGGCTCTCCCCCCTCTCCCCCCAACAACCAACTTCAGATTTCAGTTTGTCCACCACTGTGCCGAGCCCTTTTCGGCGTCTGGCCTCTGCTGAATCTCGGGCCTGCTCTCCTTCCCATAAGTGCCGGTCCCTCACTCCCCCGCCATCTAGCGCATGCGCACTCGTGCCGCCGCGACAGATCAAGGAACACGTGGCGCGAGTGCGCATGTGCGCTTACCATTTTATTATATATGATGTTACAATCCTATGGTCCCAAAAAGGATCCTGGTTTTGGCAGTAAAAACTGCCGCCTTCAAGGGACAAACCAACTAAAAGAAAACATAAAAATATATAGCCATATTGTAATGAAAATGTAAAACATGCAGGACATAAAAATAATCTTAAATAATAAAATGCTAGCCCGCGCATGCGCAGTAGCGAAACGTGTTCCCTGATCCCTTTTCTGTCGGGATGTGGCCGCACGACTGCACATGCGCTAGATGGCGCGTTGAGGAGTCATAATGCAGACCCGGAAGAGCGAAGGAAGCCTCACACTGAGCAACTGTATTTACACTGTGCAACGAGCCTCTGCAACGGTCCCGGGTTCCACTCAGCCCACCCTTCTCGCGGTCTGGCCGGCTACCTTAGTCCTTTGCCGCCGCCGCCACCCCCTTCCCGCGGTCGACAAAACTCTTGCCTCCAGCAGCCGCCGCAGCACTGTAAACACGCTGTTTCGCGGCCTCTACTGCCTTCATTTGCTCTTCCGTTTCTCTGATGACGTCATCAGGGACACTGAAGAGCAAATCGGGGCAGTAGAGGCCGCGAAGCAGCGTGTTTACAGTGCTGCGGCGGCTGCTGGAGGCAAGAGTTTTGTCGACCGCGGGAAGGGAAAGGGGTGGCGGCGGCGGCAAGGGACTAGGGGAGCTGGCTAGGCCGCGAGAAGAGAAAATCGAGTGAGCCACGAAGAGACAGGGAGGAACTGGGAAGAAGGAAGAGGGAAAGGGGCCTGCTTTGGGGTAAGGGTGTGCTTGGAGGCACACAGCTTTGCTTGGGGGGGGGGGAGACAGAAGGGGGGCCACGGAGAGACAGGGAGGAACTGGAGCTGGAGAGGGAAAGGGGCCTGCTTTGGGGAAGGACTGTGCTTGGAGGCAGACAGCTTTGCTTGGGGGGGAGACAGAAGGGGGAACATAGAGAGACAGGGAGGAACTGAAGCGGGAGAGGGAAAGGGGCCTGCTTTGGGGTAAGGGTGTGCTTGGAGGCACACAGCTTTGCTTGGGGGGGAGACAGAAGGGGGACCACAGAGAGACAGGGAGGAACTGGAGCGGGAGAGGGAAAGGGGCCTGCTTTGGGGGAGGGGTGTGCTTGGAGGCAGACAGCTTTGCTTGGGGGGGAGACAGAAGGGGGGGGCCACGGAGATACAGTCAGGGAGGAACTGGAGGGCCAGAGGGAAAGGGGTCTGCTTTGGGGG
The DNA here is from genome assembly GCF_902459505.1 of Geotrypetes seraphini. Lineage (NCBI taxonomy): Eukaryota > Metazoa > Chordata > Amphibia > Gymnophiona > Dermophiidae > Geotrypetes > Geotrypetes seraphini. Next base: position 201,487,446 of record NC_047087.1, read on the forward strand.
AGGGTTGTGCTGGGAGGTAGATAGCTTTGCTTGGGGGGGAGACAAAATGGGGGGCCACGGAGAGACAGTCAGGGAGGAATTGGAGGGGTAGAGGGAAAGGGGTCTGCTTTGAGGGGGAGGGGTGTGCTGGGAGGCAGACAGCTTTGCTTGGGAGGGGAGACAGAAGGGGGACCACGGAGACACTGTCAGGGAGGAATTGGAGGGGTAGAGGGAAAGGGGGCTGCTTCGGGGGGAGGGGTGTGCTGGGAGGCAGATCATTTTGCTTAGGGGGGGAAGACAGAAGGGGGGGCTACGGAGAGACAGTTAGGGAGGAACTGGAGGAGGAGAGGGAAAGGGGGCTGCTTTCTAGCACCCGTTAATGTAACGGGCTTAAAGACTAGTTATAGAATAAATTTATAAAAACATAACAACAATAAGAATAAACTAAAAACATACCTGATGATGAAATACAGAAAGTAATAATATAATAACCTGAAACAAATAAAACCTAAAAAATAGTAGCCAAATTTGAGATGAAAATGAGTATGACAGACTTATTAAAAAAACCTAACAATCTATTAAGTAAAAGGAAAATTTAGGGCCTGTTTTACAAAGCCGCACGGCAACAGCCCCGAAGCCCTTTAAATCTCTATTGGCTTTGGGACCGTTACTGCGCTGCATTAAATATCAGGTTGTAGAGTAAATGTGACTTGAAAAGTTTTAAGATTGAATTTCTAGCTTTGTTTTACTTTTCTTTTCCCAGATATTATTTGCTTGTGCTGAAGCTCTCTATGCCCATGGCTACAGTAATGAGTCATGCTGCCTGACTGTCGAGCTAGCAAAAGACCTGCTTGCCAATCCACCAGATCTGAAGGTGGAACAGCCTCCAACCAAGGTATAACCAGTCTATTTATTGGTTCAGAAACTTGTATCTTCCATTATTTGTCTTTTTCTCTCTTCACCTTCACCTTTACTTTTAACACTGACAGATATGCCTGCTTCTTTTTCTAGACTTTGATTTGTTGAAAAGATGAGAGCAGAAATTACACCTTCCCTAAAAACTTTTGAAATTTTAGGGGCTCCCAGATGGAATTGAAATTGAAAAATGGTGAATATTTTTCTGATTGGTGTTGGATTGTCTTCTGCCACTACTGGATCATGAAAAACTAGGTCCACGGTATTCTGTCCAAATCTAGTAAAAGAATGAGAACATGGATGCTACCTGATATAAAAATTGTATAACTGGACGATATCCCTGCTACATAAATAAAATAATGACAATTGCTAGATTTAACCATTTAATTTCAAATTATAACTACGATTCCACATTTCTCTTGCTAGTAAATCAATTTAAATAGAGTATACACTGTGATTTAAAATAAAAGAGCATGTTGAATTTCATTTACTTTCTAATGAGAAGGCTTGGGGCCCGTGTATGTATTTCTGAAATTCTTCCCAACCAAATTTTGAGATTGAAGTTCTATATTGCAATATCAGGTCTTCCATTGAATGTGTTTCTCTCTTTCTCACTAACTGGCTTATTTATTTATTATTTGATTCTTATATACCAAAGCTTGCAACAGTGTTCAAGAAAATAAAAATATAGTAAAAAAAAAAAAAATTTAAAATATAAATACAGGGCTCCTTTTACAAAGTGATTCCCCCTTTTCAAATGCACCGAAGGCCATTTAGTTTCTATGGGCTTTGTTGCATTTGCCATGTGAGAATCAGTACTGTAGCTTTTTAAAAGGGGCCATATGACAATTCCCTGGCAAAGGTCTGTGAAACTAGTGATATTTAGATATGTAGGTTGCATACATGCTTAAATGGTGACTTTAGAAGCCACTATTTAACACATGGAGGTGTGGTTTGATCATGCTGTTTGTAGGATAAGTCTGCTCTGTATTCCCCTGGTATAATAGTATTTATTTATTTAAAAATGTATAGTCTGCATTATCTTAGTATTCTATGTGGAGAATAAATTACAGACATAATTAGTAATTTTAATTACCAACATGTCTGCAATCAGTTTGGCTTTGACGGTATTAATTTCCTTTGTTGGCCATGCCAATAAAAAATATTCCTGCTCTAATAGAAAATTGTTCTGGATGTTGATATTTTTAATTTATTCTTCCACTAATTTCCAGAATCTTTGCAAAAAGAGTCAAAGCTACCTCCTGTGCAGATAAGTACTTTCTATTATGCAGCCTCTTCAAATCTCAGGCCACTAGCTTATAATTGCTAATACCATGCACTACTTCGTTATTAGTTGATTATATTTTCTAGTAGCATAATTCACAATCCTGACTGTTAAGTGTTTTTGGTCTTTATTAATTCCTACAACTTTCCTTCTCATTTTTTTCTTTTAGTTTATATAGTAATTTTAAACTCATGAAGTTTGCCTCCCCACAACCTCAATTCATGCCCTCTAGTTTTACCACTTTCCTTTCTCTGGAAAAGATTTGATTCTATATTGATACCTTCCAGGTATTTAAATGTCTATCGTATCTCCCCTGTCCCTCTCCTCTAGAGTATGCATCTTCCAGTCTATTCTTGTATGTCTTTTGACACAAGCACCATACCATTTTTGTCACTTTTCTCTGGACCACTTCAAGTCTTTTTACATCTTAGCCAGATACAGCCTACAAAACTGAACACAATACTCCAGGTGGGGGCCTCACCAATGAACTGTATAGGGGCATCAACACATAAAAACATAAGCAGTGCCTCCACTGGGTCAGACCCAAGGTCCATCATGCCCAGCAGTCCACGCACATGGTGGCCCAACAGGTCTAGGACCTGTGTATTAATCCTCTATCTATACCCCTCTATCCTCTTTTCCAACAGAAAAATTGTCCAATCCCTTCTTGAACCCCAATACCATACTCTGTCCTATCACGTCCTCTGGAAATGCATTCCAGGTGTCCACCACACATTGGGTGAAGAAAAACTTCCTAGCATTTGTTTTGAATCTGTCATCCTTTCTTCTGCTGGTTATGCCTCTTTATACAGCCCAAAATAGAACCCAAAAATGTATAGGGAGGAAAAATATATAACTGCTGCCAAACCTCCCCAACCCCAAGAAAACCAACTGACAAGGGGGAGAGACAAGAAGAAACCTCAATCTAAATTAATCAGCAAATTGCACATAGTGTGAAACAGGAGAACCCTCAGTAACACAGCCACCCACTAAGGGAAAGGCTGTCACCGGCTGACACTCAGAAAGAGTGTAAACTGTGAAACATCCCCGGGTTCTTCCTGTGAGTGAGAATAAATCAAGTGCACCCCCAAAAAGTGCTACGTGTGAAAAAAGATTCTAGAAATCAAAAAAAACACACTATGAGGTTAAGAAATTCTTGTCTCTACTCCTTGCCAGGGGGGCCAAACAAGGAAGGAAAGTGTCCAAATCTGTCCAAATCAGAACCAAGCCAGTCAATAAATGGAAGTACTTAGCTTCTTTAGACTGTAGAACAGCCAGTCTAAAGAAGCTAAGTACTTCCATTTATTGACTGGCTTGGTTCTGATTTGGACAGATTTGGACACTTTCCTTCCTTGTTTGGCCCCCCTGGCAAGGAGTAGAGACAAGAATTTCTTAACCTCATAGTGTGTTTTTTTGATTTCTAGAATCTTTTTTCACACGTAGCACTTTTTGGGGGTGCACTTGATTTATTCTCACTCACAGGAAGAACCCGGGGATGTTTCACAGTTTACACTCTTTCTGAGTGTCAGCCGGTGACAGCCTTTCCCTTAGTGGGTGGCTGTGTTACTAAGGGTTCTCCTGTTTCACACTATGTGCAATTTGCTGATTAATTTAGATTGAGGTTTCTTCTTGTCTCTCCCCCTTGTCAGTTGGTTTTCTTTATACAGCCCAGCATCCTTCTGACTATAGCTACTGCTTTGTCACTATTTTGTCATCTTCAGATCCTCAGACACTATCACACCAAGGTGATATCTCCCTGTCCATGCATATCAGCCTCTTGCCTCCTAACACATATGATTCCCAATTGCATCACTCTGCACTTCTTCGCATTGAATTTTAGTTTCCAAACATTAGACCATTCTAACTTTTGCAGATCCTTTTTCACGTTTTCCACTTCCTCTGGGACATCCACTCTGTTACAGATCTTGGTATCATCTGTCAAAAGGGAAACCTTACCTTTTAACCCTTCAGCAATGTTGCTTGCAAATATATTGAACAGAATTGGCTCCAACACCAATCCTTGTGGCACTCTACTACTCACTTTTCCTTCCTCCAAGCAAATTCCATAAACCACCACACTCTGGCTTCTGTCCTTCAACTGGTTTCTAATCCATTTCATCACTTTGGGTCCTAAATTCTGCCTTTTAAGTTGATTCAACAGCCTTCAATGTGGAACTGTGTCAAAGGTTTTACTGAAATCTAAATAAATTACATCTAGCGCATTACCTTGATCCAGTTCTCTCGTCACCCAGTCATAGAATTCAATCAGATTTGTTTGACATAATTTACCTTTAGTAAAGCCATGTTGCCTTGGATCTTGTAACCCATTGGATTCTGGGAATTTCATTATCTTTTTTTTCAGCCATTCATCTTTAGTTGAATACATTGCAGACATCCCTAGTAGGAAAGACAGAGTATTCTCCAACTATGTCACCGCGGTAGATTATGTGAACAGTCAGGGAGGCACCAGAAGTGCCAAAGTGCACCTGGAGGTACAGATGTTGTTCATACGGATGGAAGCTCACTTACTGGACCTCTCTGCAGCCCACATGGCAGGAATAGAGAACATCCAGGCTGACTTTCTCAACCACAAACACTGGATCAAGGGGCGTGGTCCCTGTCCCAAAGAGTGTTTATCCTCATTGTGCAGTGCCAGGGAAGACTGGAGGTGGAGCTCATTGCCTCAACCAAAGAGCCAAACTGGGAAACATAGGGCTGGATGCCCTGGTTCAACCTTGGCTCAGAGTGACTCCTCTACATATTTCCACCGTGGGCCAGATCATCCACAGAATCACAGGTCATCAGGGTCTGGTAATACAGGTGGCTCCAGTTTGGTCTCAGCCTGGGTATGCGGATCTAGTGCAGCTACAAAGAGGCTCCTCCAGGGCTCCTCAGTCAGGGCCCAGTCCACATGGAGAATCCAGAGCACATCAGTCTTACAAGCATGACTCTTGAACACATGGCCCTAACACGTAAGGGTTACTTGGAGGTAGTCGTTATAACTATACTGAGATCAAAGAAGCCTCCACTGTTTGTAGTTTACACTAAGGCCTGGAAGTTTTTCCAGCTATGGTACACCAAGGAACAGGTAGATCTTTGAGAGGCACCAAGTCCTGTAATCCTGGCATATCTGTGAGCCGGGCTAAAAAAAAAAAGCCTATCGGTGGCATCCCTCAAAGCCCAGGGGGCAGGCCTCTCGTGCTTTCAGGCTCAAAATGGTAGGCGGTCACTGGTGTCTCATCCAGATGTTGCTTGGTTCTTGAAGGGGACACTCAGATTGTATTCCCTGTTGCCACCAGCCTTTCCTGTCTTGGAACCTTAATATCATTTTGAAGGACCTTTTTCAGTCCCCGTCCAAACCTCTTTAAGATGTCTTTTCTGGATCTTACAGTCAAGATGGTATATCTGGTGACCATATTCTTTGCGAGGTGAATCTTGGAATTCCAGGCTCTCTCCTGCAGAGAGCCTTTCTTTTGGTTTATAGAGGTTGGTATTTCACTGCAGACTTTATCTTCTTTTCTTTCAAAGGTGATCTCAGCTTTTCACGTCAACCAAGGGATCTGTTTGCCTACTTTTCTCCCTACAGGATGAGCTATCCAGGACAGGATTCTGCAGAGGCTGGATTTGGGAAGTTTTACTTCATCATCTGGAAAGGACCAATAATTCACATCTACCTGATCATCTTTTTGTGCTGACCAGTCAGTCAAGACGAAGCAAGCCAGCTTTCAGGGCTTCAATTTATTAGATGGATTCACATGGCAATTTCTTCTTCCTACATTGCCTATCTCTCTCAAAGCACATTTGACCAGAACTGAGTCTGCCTTCTGAGCAGAGTTCTGGGCTGTTCCGCTTGGACAAAGGGGAACCCATAGACATCATTTATCTCGACTTCCAAAAAGCCTTTGACAAGGTACCCCATGAGCGGCTACTTAGGAAGCTGTGGAACCATGGGGTGGAAGGGGATGTATACAGATGGATCAAACACTGGTTGGCAGGCAGGAAGCAAAGAGTTGGGGTGAAGGGCCACTACTCGGACTGGCGGAGGGTCATGAGCGGTGTTCCCCAGGGGTCGGTGCTCGGACCGCTGCTGTTCAATGTATTTATAAACGACCTAGAAACGGGGAAGATGTGTGAAGTAATAAAATTTGCGGATGACACCAAACTCTGCAGCAGGGTTAGAACTGCGGAAGAATGTGAAGACCTACAAAGGGACCTAAACAAACTGGAAGAGTGGGCAAGTAAATGGCAAATGTGCTTTACTATAGAGAAATGCAAGGTCATGCATTTAGGGAAAAAGAACCCAATGTTCAGCTACAAAATGTGGAGATCAGTGCTAGGGGAAAGTAACCTTGAAAAAGACTTGGGTGTACTGGTGGACACAACATTGAAATCAACGGCACAATGTGCAGCAGCCTCTAGAAAGCAAACAGAATGTTAGGTATTATTAAGAAGGGTATTACAAACAGGACGAAGGAAATCATCATGCCACTGTATCGTGCGATGGTGTGCCCGCATCTGGAGTACTGTGTCCAGTATTGGTTGCCATACCTCAAGAAGGACATAGCGATACTTGAGAGGGTCGAAAATGATAACAGGTATGGAAAACTTATCATATGCAGACAGGTTGGAATGGTTGGGGCTCTTCTCCCTGGAAAAGCGGAGACTCAGAGGAGACATGATAGAGACTTTCAAGATCATGAAAGGCATAGAGAAGGTAGAAAGGGACAGATTCTTCAAACTACTGGGAACCACAAGTACAAGGGGGCACTTGGAGAAACTGAAAGGGGACAGGTTTAGAACCAATGCTAGGAAGTTCTTTTTCACACAGAGGGTGGTGGACACCTGGAATGCGCTTCCGGAGGATGTGATAGGACAAAGTACACTAAGGGGGTTCAAAGAAGGATTGGATAGATTCCTGAAGGATAGGGGGATTGAGGGATACAGATAGGAGTAGAGAAAGGTTATAGAAAGAATATAGATAGAAAAATAAGAGGGATTAAAGGGCTTAGACAAGGATCACCTTACAGGTCATGGGCCTGATGGCCGCCGCGGGCACGGACTGCTGGGCACGATGGACCTCTGGTCTGACCCAGCGGAGGCAACTTCTTATGTTCTTATAAAATCTATAGAACAGCTATTTGGTCTACTATCCATACCTTTAAAAGGTTCTACAGAGTGGATATGGCGGCTCGAGAGGGTGCCACATTTGAGTCCTCAGGGCTGAGGGCTGGCTCATCTGTCCCTTCCTTAGACATCTGGCACTGCTTTGATACTTCAGCTTCAGTACAGAATCATTTGTCTTTGCAACAGAATGGAAGATTCGTTTCTTTTTTCTGTTATAAGACATAGAATTCTGTACGGCCTGCCCTGTGCAGATTTACAGTTCATCTGATTACTGCCTCGGACATTCCTAGGGTCTGTCAGGGGACTTCTTCCACTGTTGGTTGGATGAAAATGTAGAAAAAATAATAATTACAGAACAATAGTTTATTAAGAGCAACACTGTTTTTACATTACATTACATTACATTACATTACATTAGGGATTTCTATTCCGCCATTACCTTGCGGTTCAAGGCGGATTACAAAAGGTTAGTTTAAAAAAAAAACAGAGTTACAATGATTAGCTAGAGAGGTAAGTTGTAGATCTTATAAACATTTAGCAGGTTGTTGAGGGTGAGGTGGTTTGTAAAAGAGTTAATAGGTGGTCATAGTGGGAGTTCTTTTGTTATTATTAGTGCAGTAGTGGGTAGATCAAGTGTCAGTTTTAGAGTTACTAAGCGGTCGTGATGTTATTGCTGCTTCAGGAATTTCTTGAAAAGTGTGGTTTTTATTTCTTTTCTGAACGTCCTATAGTCTGGGGTGGTCATCAAGAGGTTGGAGATCTGGTTGTCCAGCCTTGCGGCTTGGGTGGCTAGGAGGCCGTCGTGTAGTTTTGTTCTTTTTACTTCCTTGATTGGGGGGGTATGAATGGGGCGTGCGTTTTTCTTTGTCTTGTAGTGGGTGCTTGTATGAGGCGATTGTTCAAGTATGATGGACTGTCTCCGTGTAGTGTTTTGAATAGTATGCAGTAGAATTTGAATTGGATTCTTTCTTGGATTGGAAGCCAATGTGAGTTGATGAAGGCTTCAGTGATGTGGTCATGTTTTTTCAATGAGTAGATGAGTCTCAAAGCTGTATTTTGGATTGTTTGGAGTTGTCTAATCGTAGTTGCAGGGCAAGGAAGGAAGAGGATGTTGCAGTAGTCCAATATCCCTAGTATTAGGGATTGTACTATAAGTTGGAATTGTGTTCTTTCAAAGAATTTTCGGACTTGTCTCAGATTTCTCATGATTGCGAATGATTTCTGAATTGTTTTATTTATTTGCGGTTGCATAGTGCAGCATCTGTCTATGGTCATGCCAAGTAGTTTTATGGTGGTTTGGATGGGATATTTGATTGTGTTTATGTCTAAGTTGGTTGTGGTTTGGATCTTGTCATTTTCGAGAAGGATGAATTTGGTTTTGTCTTGGTTGAGTTTAAGTTTGTGATTTTTCATCCAGGTTGTGACTGTTTCAAGTGTTTGGTGAAGTTTGTCTGTCATGGTAGGTTTAGAGTGATCGTATGGGATGAGGATGGTGATGTCATCAGCATAACTATAGGTGGTTATGCCCATATTGTCCAGATGCGTTCCTAGAGAAGCAGTGTAGAGATTGAAGAGGGTGGGGGATAGTGGAGATCCTTGTGGTACGCCGCAGGGGTTTGACCAGGATTCTGACTTTTCTTTGTTTGATTTTACGCTGTAGGTTCTGAGTTTTAGGAATCCTTCAAACCAAGAGTATACTTTATCTGAGATGCCTATTGCGTCTAAGATCTGTAGAAGGATGTTGTGATCCACTAAGTCGAATGCCGCAGTTAAGTCCAGTTGTATGAGAAGCATTTTTTTCCCTGTGCTAAGGTGTTGTCTGACGGTATCCATAAGGGAGCCTAGTAGTGTCTCTGTACTGAAGTTTGTTCTGAAGCCTGATTGCATGGGGTGGAGTAGGTTGTGGTCATCTATGTAATTGGTGAGGAGTTTGGCTACTAGGCCTTCTATAATTTTGACATATAGCGGAATTGAGGCTATAGGTCTAAAGTTAGATGGGTGGTTTTGTGGTGCTTTTGGGTCTTTTTGGATTGGGGTGATGACGATTTCGCTGAGGTCAGCAGGGAATGTGCCTTCTGTGAGCGTGAATTGAATCCATTGAAGAATTGTGGTGCGGAATTTTACACTAGAGGTGGTGAGGAGATATGAGGGGCAATGGTTGAGGTCACAGGAGGCATGGCTGTATTTTTTGTAGAATTTGTTGAATTCTGACCATTGTATGTTGGGGAATTGAGTCTAAATTCTGTCTGCTGCAGTTGCCTCTTTTCCTGGAGGGTGGATTGTGATTGGGTTTTGATGGGATGGGTTAAGGATGAGAGTGGCTCTGGTGTTGGTAATTTTGTTCTTGAAGTGTTCTGCTAAGAGGGTGGGTGATGGTGGAGGAGTATTCGTGGTGGTTGTGTATGGTTTGGTGTCTGTTAATTCTTTCAGGATTTGGAATATTTTTTTGGAATCTTGGGTTTCCGTGCCTATGAGGTTAGTATAGTAGCTTTTCCTCTTATCCCTTAGTTGATTTTTGTATTGTTTGTTGATTTTTTTCCATTCGGTTTTTGTTTGATCTTGGTTCTTTTTTCTCCATTTTCTTTCTAATCTTCTACACTGTCTTTTGAGTTGGAGTAATTCATTATCAAACCATTGGTCTGATTTCCTGCTGGTTCTGGTTTTGGTTTGTAGGGGGGGCCAGATCATCAAGGATGTTGGTGGACACATTTTTCCAGTGGGAGATGAAGTTTTTTGGGTCGCAGTCTTGTATAGTTTCGTCTACATTTGACCAAAAGATGGTTGGGTCGATATGTTTGCGTGTGGTATATGTGGTTTTTTTTTGATTGGGGTGTGTGTTTGGTCATGGTCCAGTTGATGTTGAAGTTGTATGTGTAGTGGTCTGACCATAGGGATGGGGACCATGTTCCGTTAGGAGTTTGGATTGCTGGATTGGATGGTTGGTGAGTCATGAATGCAGCAATGTCCAGTTGATGACCTTTTTCATGGGTGGTTTGTGGGTTTAGGATCTGGAAGGATAAGGCTTTGAGGAAGGATAGACAGTTATTTGCTGGTGTGGAGGTTGTGTCTTCTAGGTGTAGGTTTAGGTCTCCTAGGATGAGGTTATATTCTGCTGTTAATGAGTTTTGGTAGATGAAGTTTTCAAATTCAGGTCTCACTGTGGTCCAGTTTCCTGGTGTTATGTAGCAGAGCAAGCAGTTTAGTGAGTTTTTTAGTGTTGGGTTTGTGAGATGACATGCTAGGAGATCCATTTGCGGGGTGGATGTTTTTTCAAGTATGTTTAGAGTTAGGGAATTCTTGATTATTATTGCTAGTCCTCCTCCTCTTTTTTTTTCTCTGCAGGTTACTGTTATTTTGTATCCCGGCGGGCATACTTCTTTTATTCTTGGGTCTGTGTCTGAGGTTAACCAGGTTTCAGTGAGGAACAGGCAGTCAAGTTTTTCTGTTTTTATCCAATTTTTATGTTTTCTGTTTTGGGTCCTAGAGCTCTGATGTTGACATAGGCACATGTAAGGGAGGTCGTGTCAGTCTGGGGAATGTGTGTTGTTTCCGGGTATATGAGTGTTGTGGGAGATAGATGAGATTTTGTTTTCGGAAGTGTTGGTCTTCTTCTCCAGGTAACAGTGATGGAGTGTTGAGTGCTGGCGTGGTGGTTCGAGTTTCTTGATGTGATTATTCTTCTGTTGGGATGTTGGAAGTTGGTTGTACTGGAAGTTGTGGTTGTGGTGGGAAAGTTGTTTGCTGCTGCTTTCCAACTAGAAATGAGGAGGATTATCAAAAGGGTGGTTAGTGTGTGTGTATGCAAGGAGAGCTTCATTTTTGATGTCTGGTTCGGAGTGTTAGGTAGAAGGAATGGTTCTCCCTTTGAGTCCCAGCTGGATCGGGAGTGGCCGGTTTTTTCGTGCTGGGAGGAGGGGGAGGAGCGGGGATCTCACGCTCCTTACCTTATGTTGGAAGTCTGCAGGAGGTCCTGTGGAGTGGTGTTCCCGGTTCCTAGGTCCGCAAGTGCTCCTCTCAGGTGCTCCACGGAGACGCTCACTAAGGCGCCGTTGACCCAGGGTCGAATTAAATATGGTGTCCTCCTGCGGGAACGGGGGGCGGAGCAGGGCTCCCACGCCAGCCCGTTCGAGCTGGCTTGTGTGGTGTTGGCGACGGGTTTGTCTTTTTGAGATGGTGTCCTCCTGCGGGAACGGGGGGGGCGGAGCAGGGCTCTCACGCCGGCCCGTTCGAGCTGGCTTGTGTGGTGCTGGCGTCGGGTTTGTCTTTTTAAGATGGTGTCCTCCTGCGGGAACGGGGGGGGGCGGGGCAGGGCTCCCACGCCGGCCCGTTCGAGCTGGCTTGTGTGGTGCTGGCGTCGGGTTTGTCTTTTTAAGGTGGTGTCCTCCTGCGGGAACGGGGGGGCGGAGCAGGGCTCCACGCCGGCCCGTTCGAGCCTGGCTTGTGTGGTGCTGGCGTCGGGTTTGTCTTTTTAAGGTGGTGTCCTCCTGCGGGAACGGGGGGGGCGGAGCAGGGCTCCCACGCCGGCCCGTTCGAGCTGGCTTGTGTGGTGCTGGCGTCGGGTTGTCTTTTTAAGATGGTGTCCTCCTGCGGGAACGGGGGGGGCGGGGCAGGGCTCCCACGCCGGCCCGTTCGAGCTGGCTTGTGTGGTGCTGGCGTCGGGTTTGTCTTTTTAAGGTGGTGTCCTCCTGCGGGAACGGGGGGGGGCGGAGCAGGGCTCCCACGCCGGCCCGTTCGAGCTGGCTTGTGTGGTGCTGGCGTCGGGTTTGTCTTTTTAAGGTGGTGTCCTCCTGCGGGAACGGGGGGGGCGGAGCAGGGCTCCCACGCCGGCCCGTTCGAGCTGGCTTGTGTGGTGCTGGCGTCGGGTTTGTCTTTTTAAGATGGTGTCCTCCTGCGGGAACGGGGGGGGCGGGGCAGGGCTCCCACGCCGGCCCGTTCGAGCTGGCTTGTGTGGTGCTGGCGTCGGGTTTGTCTTTTTAAGGTGGTGTCCTCCTGCGGGAAGCGGGGGGCGGAGCAGGGCTCCCACGCCGGCCCGTTCGAGCTGGCTTGTGTGGTGCTGGCGTCGGGTTTGTCTTTTTAAGGTGGTGTCCTCCTGCGGGAACGGGGGGGCGGAGCAGGGCTCCCACGCCGGCCCGTTCGAGCTGGCTTGTGTGGTGCTGGCGTCGGTTTGTCTATTTTAAGATGGTGTCCTCCTGCGGGAACGGGGGGGGCGGGGCAGGGCTCCCACGCCGGCCCGTTCGAGCTGGCTTGTGTGGTGCTGGCGTCGGGTTTGTCTTTTTAATGGTGGTGTCCTCCTGCGGGAACGGGGGGGGCGGAGCAGGGCTCCCACGCCGGCCCGTTCGAGCTGGCTTGTGTGGTGCTGGCGTCGGGTTTGTCTTTTTAAGGTGGTGTCCTCCTGCGGGAACGGGGGGGGCGGAGCAGGGCTCCCACGCCGGCCCGTTCGAGCTGGCTTGTGTGGTGCTGGCGTCGGGTTTGTCTTTTTAAGATGGTGTCCTCCTTTTCAGTTACACCTTAGGCTCTTTTATTTGTCCTTTGTTTTAGAGGGATGAGTGTATGACTTTGGATTTCATGTTTATCGCTAGGAGTCTTTTGGGGCTGGTGGAGTCCTGTTGAGGCTGGTTACAGTGGTGGCTGGTTACTGTGGTGGAGTTCAATAGGCTCTTCGGGTTGGGACGGGTTACTTCCTTAGTTGGCGCTTCACGAAGGCGCTGAACGGCTGCACGCCGTTGGGGAGTTCTTTTTAAGTCTCCCGAAGACTCTGGCGATGCGGGGGAGGGGTGGAGCAAGGGCTCCCACGCTCCTCTCCTCTCCTGTATGCTTGTGCAGCAGAAAGGCTGCAAAATCGTTGGGGAGTTCTTTTTAAGTCTCCCGAAGACTCTGGCGATGCGGGGGAGGGGCGGAGCAAGGGCTCCCACGCTCCTCTCCTCTCCTGTATGCTTGTGCAGCAGAAAGGCTGCAAAATCGGTGGGGAGTTCTTTTTAAGTCTCCTGAAGACTCTGGCGATGCGGGGGAGGGGCGGAGCAAGGGCTCCCACGCTCCTCTCCTCTCCTGTATGCTTGTGCAGCAGAAAGGCTGCAAAATCGTTGGGGAGTTCTTTTTAAGTCTCCCGAAGACTTATTGAACCTTTAAGTTTCTTATGCGATAGTGCTAGTTGCACACAGCTGGTTGACTCATGGATACTCCTAAGTTACGGGTTCCTGTTGATTATTGTATTTTTTTTCATGTTACAGAGCATAACAGAAATGTATGATGCCCCTTCTCTTTTCTTCTGTTTCAGTGGAGTTTGATTGCTTTGATACTAACTGAAGTGGGAGCTATTCTCCACTGATGAAGGGAAGGAGTTGAAAGATATGAGTGACAACCTTCTGCAAAGGTTGTGACTAGAGGAGGACAATAGCTTCAGTACAGAATCCTATATCTTATAACAGAAAGAAGATTATCAAGGTAAGAACCTAATCTTCCATTGATAAACTGGACCTATATGTAGAAGAGTAAATAAGTTGTAGAGAATCTCCACACACTTGTAAGTGAATCTAGGAGTTGTTTTTATTTATATTCACTAAAAGCAATCCTCAGTAATATTGTGAGGAAGATGATCTCTTCCTAGTCCGAGTGACATAAAAGATATTCCCTAACTGTAAAATAGCAGTGGCTTTTTGTTTTTGTTCATTTCCATAGGGCAAGAAGAACAAAGTTTCAACCATCAAGCAGACATGGATAGCAACTAACACCCTTTCCAAAGTGGCCTTTCTGCTTATGGTGCTGAGTGAGCGACTGGAGTACCACAATCTTGCCTTCCGTATTGGTGTGTTTGCTTTGGAATTGCAGAGGCCGCCTGCTTCCACCAAAGCTTTGGAGGTATGAGACTACTTTTTAAACGTGTTAAAGCTAGAGAGGGAGAGTTGATTTAATACAGTGTCTCTCAAACTGTGTGCCATGGCACAGTGGTGTGCCACGAGAGATTACAGAATTTTACTTTATTTTTTAAAATTCCGTTCATAAGTATCTACTAGAATAGATGACATGTACATCATGTACGCAAGAGTCTGTCAATGTTATGAGGGTCTGTGTGTGTAAGGATACAGTCGCCCAGATAAGCATCATTCTTTGACATGATTGGTCCCTGAAAATAGTGAAAATTAACACCAAGTAATTTTATTTTTATTTGTTATGCAGTAGTTATCCTAACTTGAGCAACAAAGCAATCAAGGCTTTGTTACCGTTTGGATCGTCTTATCTTTGCATACTTGAATTTTCAGCTCTGACAGAAATTAAATTGAAAAAAGAGAACGACTGCAGATTGTGGATGATGAAATGCGTGTTTGCTTGTTTACTATTGAGCCATGGTTTGAGTTAATTTGCACTCAAAAAATTAGCAATTCTATTCTATCTACTTTAGTTTCACCAAATCATTTGTTGGTTTTGCAATTTTATAATTTTAGTTATAATGTGCATGAAAAACATTTGCGCCATTTAGTGTACCAGGAAAAAAATATGCTTCGTTTAATGTGCTGAAGTTAAAAAAATATATTTACAAGACATGAATCTGTTGAATGCTGTGCTGCTGAATTTGCTTGAGATGGTTTGAATAGGCTGGAGTGAGCTTTAACAGCAACTCCAGTAGTTGGAACCTAAGGACAGTACTGGGTAGACTTCTAGACCCGGATTCTATAAACATCATCCCGATTGTAGGCGCCAACTGCTGCCTAACCAGCCAATCAGGACGCACATTTTTTTTAACCCCCCCCAAAAAAACCAAAACAAAACAAAAACCCTCCCGAGGCAGGCCGCCTACATTGGAGACGCCTCTAGGAGTCGTGCAAGCCCACCTAGGCTCGCCTAAGGCTAGGTGTGGGCATGGCTTGGCCCGGATGTAGCCTTAGGCGGCCATACATGCCTCCCTAGGCTTGCGGCAGATGCGTACAATGTAGGTCAGCAAAATGCTGGCCTACATTGTTAGCAGATGTGGCTGCTGAGCTTATCGTGGCAAATGATCTCCCTGCTGCAATAAGTTTAGTGGCCACCCGCTATCATTGGGAGGTGGGAGGTGAGAGAGGACAAAGCATGGAAGCTCTGGATACATCCCTGTAAGTCCTGACATTAGCAAACCAGGTGAAGTGGGATACATCCCTGTAAGTCCTGACATTATTAAACCAGGTGAAGGGGGATGGGAAAAAGACAAAGATCACTTTTCTCTTTATAGAAAAACTGCCCTCACCCCCTGCAACTGACATCTACCTTATCTATCTCTGCAGATGATAGAAACAGTAGATTAACTGTGGAAAGATATTTCACCATTGACTAAAGAGCATGCAAAGATGGAGAAATACGCTGTTTATGAGTTCAATTAGCTACTGTAGAAGTAAAACTAAGAGAAAAAAGCAACAGGTCCTGAAGCTGTGGGCTAGCTGTGGTTTTACACCAAGGCCCACCCAGCCAGATACCATAAAGAGATAAACAGACCATGGTCAGAAGGCAGAATTCTCAGAAGAGAGAATTCACAAGAAATATCATCTAATAGAAAGTATCAGAGATGTTTAAAGTTGGGAGGGGGGCTTGTGCTCGGAAATACTAATATGGTGGGGAAACAGGCATTTCAGGGAATAAGGTAGGTCTTACGGAAAACAGGGCGAACATATAACATGACGCAGGTCAACCAGCCAATAAATGAATGTAGTTAGGCAGTAAAGCATAGGAAAGTAGCCAATAAGGATGTATCATGTGATATAGACCAACGTGGTGTTGGCCACTAAGAAATGTATAAAAACCAGGCCTTTAGAAGGGAGAGGTCAGAACAGACATCAGAGGAACTCTAGGCCTAGAGATCACCTTCTGTTACGCTATATGCTAAATGATTTATTCCTGTAAGCTGTTATTGATTGATTAAATAAATATATACTCATTGAAACCAGTATATAGCGTTCGAGGTCTCATTACCGAGGTAGGCCTGGACAGCTGCCTACATCAGAGGGAAGGGGTTTCAGTAGGAGAGATTGGGCATCTCTCCTGCCGGGGAACATTGGGGTGGATTTGGGGGTGCTAGGCAGGAGGGACTGGGCATCCGTCCTGCCATGATTGTTTGGGGAGGGGGGGTGTTTCACAGTGGGTGTCAGCAGGAGAGACTGGGCATCCCTCCTGCTGCAATGGTTTGGGGGGGGGGGGGCCTGGGGGTTCCGCCAGGAGAGATTGGGCATCCCTCTTCCCGGTAGCCTTTGTGGGGGGTGGGAACGGATTGCCACTAAACTTATCATGGTAGGGAGATCCCTTGACGCGATAAGCTCAACGGCAACCTGATTCTTTAACTGGTGTCTGTAACATGGACGTTGGTTAGAGAATCGGGTTCTTATGCGGGCTTAGGTGCGATTCTGTATAGGATGCCAGTGTGCGATTCTCAAAAGGTGGCTTCTGAGACTGGGGTGTTCTATATAAGAGCATAAGAATTGCCGCTGCTGGGTCAGACCAGTGGTCCGCTCACGCGGCGGCCCTCCAGTCAAAAACCAGCGCCCTAACTGAGACCAGCCCTACCTGCGCACGTTCTTGTTCAGCAGGAACTTGTTTAACTTTGTCTTGAATCCCTGGAGGGTGTTTTCCCCTGTGACAGATTCCAGAAGAGCATTCTAGTTTTCTACCACTCTCTGGGTGAAGAAGAACCTCCTTACGTTTATACGGAATTTATCCCCTTTCAACTTTAGAGAGTGCCTTCTTGTTCTCCCTATCTTGGAGAGGGTGAACAACCTGTCCTTATCTACTAAGTCTATACCCTTCAGTATCTTGAATGTTTCGATCATGTCCTCTCTTAATCTCTGTTTGAGAGAGAAGAGGCCCAGTTTCTCTAATCATTTGTTGTACGGCAACTCCTCCAACCCCTTAACCATCTTAGTCGCTCTTCTCTGGACCCTTTCGAGTAGTACCATGTCTTTCTTCATGTACAGCGACCAGTGCTGTACGGAGTACTCCAGGTGAGGGCGCACCATGGCCCGGTACAGCAGCATGATAACCTTCTCCGATCTGTTCGTGATCCCCTTCTTTATCATTCCTAGCATTCTTTTCGCCGCTGCCGCACGTTGCGTGGACGGCTTCATCAACTTGTCAATCAGAACTCCCAAGTCCCTTTCCTGGGAAGTCTCTCCAAGTGCCGCCCTGGACATCCTGTTTTGTGCAGGAGATTTTTGTTACCGACATGCATCACTTTACACTTATCCACATTGAACCTCATCTGCCATGTCGATGCCCATTCCTCAAGCCTGATTATGTCACGTTGCAGATCTTCGCAATCGCCCTGCATCTTCACTACTCTGAATAACTTCGTATCATCCGCAAATTTAATCACCTCACTCGTTGTACCTATGTCCAGATCGTTATAAAGATGTTGAAGAGCATGAATCCAAGCACCGAGCCCTGCGGTACCCAACTGGTGACGTTCTTCCAGTCTGAGTATTGTCCATTTACCCACACTCTCTGTTTGCTATGCTCCAGCCAGTTTTTAATCCACGTGAGTATTTCACCCTCGATTCCATGACTCGCAATTTTCCGAAGTCATTCATGCGGAACCTTGTCGAACGCCTTCTGAAAGTCCAGATATACAATGTCGACCGGGTCGCCCTTGTCTATCTGCCTGTTTACTCCCTCGAAGAAGTGCAGCAAGTTTGTCAAACAAGATCTGCCTTTGCTGAAACTATGCTGGCGGTCCTCATCAGCCCGATGTCCGTCAAGGTGATCAATGATGCGGTCCTTTATCAGCGCCTCTACCATCTTTCCCGGTACCGAGGTCAAACTCGCCAGTCTGTAGTTTCCCGGGTCACCCCTCGAACCTTTTTTGAAGATCGGCGTAACATTCATCACCTTCCAGTCCTCCGGAATCTTTACCGATACGATCGACAGATTGGCTATTAGTTGAAGCAGTTCAGCTATGGTCCTTTCAGTTCCTTGATGACCCTCGGATGGATGCCATCCGGTCCTGGGGATTTATTGCTCTTAAGCTTATCAATCTGCCTGCATACCTCTTCTAGACTGACTGTTAACCCTGTCAGTTTCCCATTTTCACTCCCAGCATATAGCCTAATGGGTTCCGGTATGCTGGGTATATCCTCTTCAGTAAATACAGACGCAAAAAACGTGTTCAGTCTGTCAGCGATTGCTTTGTCCTCCTTTAGCGCTCCCTTTATTCCTTAGTCATCCAGCGGTCTCACTGCTTCCTTTGCGGTTCGTTTCCCTTTAATATATCAAAAGAATGGCTTGAAGTTTTTCGCCTCCTTGGCTATTTTTTCCTCGTAGTCTGTTTTGGCCCCTTTTACCGCCTTATGGCACCTGCGTTGATGATGTTTGTTCTTATTCCAGTTTTCATCCGTTTTTGATCTTTTCCATTCCTTAAATGAGTGGGGTTTTTGTCTCTGATCGCTTCCTTTACCTCTACAGTGAGCCATGCTGGTTCTTTATTCTTTTTCCTCTTTGATCCCTTGTTGATACGCGGTATATAGAGATTTTGCGCCTTGGTGACCGTATCCTTAAAAGAGACGAAGCTTGCTCTAGCGTCTTTACAGTAATCATAGAATGTGGGCCCTAAGGTTTGTGGCCCAGAAATAACAAAGAAAAAAATACATTTTAATTTAATCATGAAATTGTGATTACAGGGCAGACTAGATGGACCATTCAGGCCTTTATCTTCCATAATTTACTAAGATGAAGACTACTATGAAGATCTCTTTTTAAAGATAAGTGTGATTTGATTTTGATATTCTTTAAATATAATTGAAGTCTGTATTATATTTTCTACTTATCTTGGAGTTTTTGACCAAGGATGCGTCTGCCTGCTTCAAAGTGGGTATTTTGAGGTGGCTTGTCTATTTGGGCAATGTTTTTTGTATCCCTTTTAGACACTGAGGTGTTTTCTCCATTTATTGGGCATATATGTCAATAGTGCGGGGTTCACTTGAATGTAGTATATGAGTATTGATTTTTTGACATCCTTTCTTGTGTGGAAGTTTTTTTTGTATAATTTACTATGTTACATGGTCTAAGAGGTGATGGATATGAACTCTAGGATGGTATATATTTTGGAATATTGGCAATTTTGCTTTTTTTTACATGAGATTCGTGGACCCAATATTGGTTTGGTTTGGAAATGTCCGAAGTAGAAATCTGAGTAAGGAGATTTAAGAGTCCCTTCAACACATCTGAGCTTATTTTCAAAGCATATGGATGTCTCAAAATGCCCAAATGGATGTCCAGATCCTGATTTAATAAAGAAAAAGGATGTCCAACACTGCAGTATGTCCAAATAGTAAAGGGTTGTGTCTGGGTAGGATTAGGGAGGGCCAAAAATCACGACATCTAACAGCGAGTACCAAACAGGAAGAAACGTCTAAGCCTGAAAATGACGTCCCAAGTTAGATCTGTTTAAATAATGGCTAGAGTACAAAAAGCTGTTCTGAAGGATTAAGCCATGATATCCCAGTGATTGCTGTCCCTCCTCCCTTTCACCTGAAAGTGAAACTGGAATGGGATACCAGGCTTTATCTTAGGATAAGCAGACAATATATTCTCACATGTGGGTATGTCGTTCACTGAACCCGATATGGACAGTGCAAAAGTGTACTGTCATTTTAAACTTTTTGCAAGTCTTTCCCTCCATGTCAGTGTCTTCTAGTGGCTTTAAGCTGTACACCCGGTGCAACAAGACCATCTCAAGACACTGATTCACATAACTGGTGTGTTCATTGCCTTGGTCCAGATCATGGTGCAGACTCTTTGCCAGTGCTGCTCCAAGCTTCAAAAAAAGACTGCTCCAATTTTAAAAACTTTTCGGTGCAACATTGGGAGCATCAGGAATGTCTGCAGCCTCCAATGCAGAAATGCAAAGACCATCAGCATCGAAGCTGACACAGACATTGACCCCTCAATTGACGTTGACATCATTGTTGCTGCCACCATCAGGATCACCTGGTAAAAAGGATAAGAAACATAAGTGTCCTTCTCCATCTAGGCATGCATCGGTATTCCAGCGTACATCGGTATCATTTCTAGCATACACTCCCTCAACACATTCTAAATGTTGATGCATCAAGACAAGGTCGCCATCTTTACAAGTGGTATCTCTAAGGCATGCCTCATCATTGAGGTCACCAAAAAGAGTTGGTCATTATTGAGGTCACCAAAAAGAATTGGTTGGCATATTACAGACTAAGGCACTTCAAGTCTCTGCCATAACGCAATCAGTGCCAATCAAGTCCGAGCAGTGCTCTAAGCAATCGTCAAGAGCCAGGTTTTGAATTCCTCATCGATCGAAGTCAAGGAGAACATCATCATCCAGACATCAAGCCTCCTCGTCCCGTTCTACATTGGATTGACATCATAGAAGATCAAAAAATGTCTCTCGATGCTCTACTCTATGCTACAGTTGACATAAGTCTCCTTCTCGACGTCGGGCTCGATGCTCACCTTGTCAGACATCTCAACACTCCCCCATCTCCATCACACAACATCGAGGAGTATGACTCCGATTTGTCTCACCATTCATTCTTTCAATATCCAGCACTCTCGGCTAAGGAGTTGTTGTCCAATACTGGGTGTTTCCATTTGATCTGTCTTCAGCACCCAGGCTTTTCACAGAATGTTTAGTTGTAGCTGCGGCTTTTATGTATTTCCTTATCTGGATGACTGCGTGATCAAGGTTCCTTCCCCTGAAGCAACTCAATTAACCATCAATTCAACAATATGTCTTCTAGAGCTTTTGTGATTTGTAGTCAATTACCAGAAATCTCATCACCAACCAACTCAAACTATTGGTGCTCTTCTAGACACAACTCGGGCATGGGCAGTAAATTATATATGGCATATGTTATCAAACATATTTAGAATCCATTATTATACATTTGACTGCTATGATCTAAAAGTCTAAATTTAATGACATGACAGTGTCAGCTTTTTATAAGGACTACTGCGTTGCTCACATGATTTTTTACTATTGATCAAATAGGTTTTTGAGAATAAATTTCTGTGGCTTTCAGCTCATCCTCAAGGGCAGTTTCCAATCAAACATGTTATAATTTGAAAGTTCTGTTTCCATTTTTACAGCAGGAAAAATTCATCCTTTTTATTTTTAAAAAAGAAATCTAAAAAAATAAATAAAACCTACAGAAATACAGTTGTAGCACTAGAAATGTTTACTGTTCTATGTATAGACTGGTCCCCAGCAACTTATTTATAACTGGGTTAACTGATGCACAAAGGTACAACAGTGACCTATCTGAGTTCAGAGGCATCTTTATTTTAACTTCCTTCAGGAGGTTTATTTACATTGTAATGATGCACAGTTTAGACACTGTAGGTTGATGCATCACGGCATGCTTATATGTATAAATATATGTCAGTAAATATCTTAGCCCTTCATGCCTCCCAATAAACAGGGAGAAACCATTAAAATCTTTGTGGGAAGGTGGTAAGGGTTGAATGTTTTTGTTTTTAATTTGATTGCATTGAAAATACAATTGCTGGCTGCTTTCATATTTGTAAACTGCAGTGAGCAGCCTGGGTGCTGGGAGGGCAGTATAAAAGCAATAAACGAAATTCAATTCAATTTGCATATTCTAAATAGATTGCTAGGCCAGTCCCATAGTAATAAAGTTTCGAACTGTTGACATAAAGGTGCCTCTCCCCTCCCCCAGCACTACTCAGCTCAGTTGGAAATTAGAGCAGAGGAAAACAATAAGAAAGCCACAGATAACATTAGTCCCATGTTGGCTGCAAGATATTTAATTTGTTCCCTTGTTAATCTATATACCTAAATAAAACATCATACATAGAAACAGATTGGAAAATTTTAAACTACATACTTTCCCAAGGAAATTTTATTTTTGTTGCACTTAACTTTTTTTTTTTTCAATCTCCCAAACCAGAGCATGCCCATAAAATAATTGTTAGCCCTAGCTTTAATTGGAACCAGCTTCTATTAGGTGGTGGCTAAATCTTTATTTACAGCTATTCTGGGTAATATCCTCTATTTTATAGCAATGGAACAAGGAAAAATAATTTTAAAAGATAATAAGAGGACACAAATATGAGAAAAGCAAAAGTCGCCTACTTTATAAAGGCATAGATCAACCCTGGCAGCTTGCAAATATACACACAGAAATTACACCTGCTCTGAAAAAAAATATACAGGTGTGCATATCCTCTGTATAAAATATGTGTACATGGCAACTCTACCTTCACAGTGTCCAAACGCCACCTCTAGGCATGCTTACAAACAAATCATGTACGTAAGCACACTTTCTGTGCACCTAGTTTTTTATGCAGTCACACAATATTTTTTTTAAGGGACTTCACAAACAGAAAAAAATCTTTATAAAATTAACCCCTTGGTGCCTATGACTTGATAAGGTGTTGCTTCTTTTTGGCATCTCTATATAGGCCTTAGATCTACTTATTATTTTTGGGAATCGCATGCCTTTGGAACTTCGAGCTGCCACCACTGCATTTTGACAGTACATGAACTACCTGAGGACCTTTTTCCTGCAAAGATGCACTATGAAATGCTGAGTAGCTGGCCTTTTTTAAGGGGCGCTTTGCAAGAGCAAAAGTACCTTTTGAGGGTTGTGACCTATTTTTCTGTGCATGTGAATGCATTGGACAACAAGGTAGCTCAAACAAGAATAATATTTTTGGGACTATCAGATGGTAAAGCATAAATATTATACAGAACCAATAAGAGTACTATGGATATCAAAACACATCTTTATTGGGCCAGAGTTTTGGGTGGTTTAGTTTTTTAAAAATATATATTCAATATCTGAATACAGTGTAAAAATATAATCTTATTGTTCATTTGCAGAAAGTCCTAATTCATGTACACAAATAATATATACCATAGTAAAAAGTATTTATCTTAGCTCTATGTTGTCAGGTTTCACTCAGAAGAAGTTTCTGCAGCTTTTCCTTCTTACGGGGGATGCTGAAAGTTCTCAGTTCAACCAATTAACTTCCTAAATTCTGAGCATTATTTTACCACTGTAGCCAAAAAGAATGTTATTGTATTTCGTTAAGTGCCAATTTGCAGAAACCAAAATTCTATGTTTTTGACATTGTTTTAGATCACTGATTGAACCATATCCACATCATTTTCTTCTTTGTTGGACTGAGAACTTTTCAGCACTCCCTCGTATTGACCAGGTTGGCCAAATACCAGCCAGTTGATAACTCTACTGTGGCTTTATTCTTTCTTTCACTTCCCACCTGGCAGCAGTCTTCACTAGAAATAAAGTAAGGAAGTGAGAGAGGAAGAAAGGACCCTTAAGTTCTGAAGGAAGTGGAATGTACAGAAAGGGGGAGACAACAGCCTTAGATGGAGCAGGAGAAAGACAGTATTATGAGTATGAGAAGAAGTTGAGGGATAACAGTAACTTTGTGGGAGAAGCAGGGAGAAATCATGATGCTAGAGGTGAATAAGGCAGGAGAGGGAGGTTAGTAAACTGAACAGAAGAGAGGACAACGGAGATGTTAACAGGAGGGGAGGACTGAAGACGGAAAGTACAAGTAAACATGACAGGCGCATCTTGGGGCAGGATAGAGGGCAAAAGGAAAAAGAAGAAACCAAATAGTAAACGATATAGAATGAAAAGACAACAGAAGCAAAGATTGCTGAAATATAGACATTATGAAACATTGGAAAAAAAACCCAACCCAAACAAATTAAGATGTGCTCACACAAAGTTTAGAAATTGTTTTAAAGTAAATATTTAAAAACTTAGATTTTGAATATAATAAAAGCTGTGGATATCAAATCATTTACAACTGTATGCAAAAATACAATGGACTAAGCATCATTTGTAAATTCTTGCCATAGAACATATCTCTGAGCTTTATAGTTACAAACTAGTGAAATATAAATGTTTTTTTAAAATAATACCTTAAGTAGTTTAGGAAATGATTGTACTAGTGACATGGAATATTGTTTACAACAGGATAGGGACTGAGAGAAGACTGAGTAGTGCATTGGTCTTATACTCGGTCAGAAAGTACCCATTAGGGCAGTATTTCTCAAACTTTTTTTTAGCTCTGGCACACCAAACGGAGCACGTTTTTTGTGGCACTAAATGGAGCAAATGTTTTTCGTGGCACATTATAAGTGAAATTATAAAATTGCAAAACCAACAAAAAATTAAATTTTAGAGTTATTTATTTAAAGTTCTTTAAGCTATGTATGGGCAATTGTAACAATGGTGAAACTAAAGTAGAATAGAATTGCTAATCAATGCGATGGATGTACTTGTTTTTGAGTGCAAATTAACTCAAAAAGCAGCTTGATAGTCAACAAGCAAACACACATTTCATCATCTATCATCTGCAGTCGTTCTCTATTTTTGATTTAATTTCTGTCAAAGCTGAAAATCCAAGTTTGCAAAGGTAAGAAGATCCAAACAGTAACAAAGCCTCGATTGCTTTGTTGCTCAAGTTAGGATAACTACTACATAAAAAAATAAAACTAATATTATTTGCCATTAGTCTTCAAGGACCATACAAGTTAAAGAATGATGCTTGTCCGGGCGGTTGTATCCTTACGCACACAGACGCTCATAACATTGACAGACTCTTGTGTACAGGACGTACATGGCATCTCTTCTAGTGTATATTTATGAAGGGAATTTTAAAAATTAAAGTAAAATTCTGGAATCTCTCATGGCACACCCAGAATCTTTTTGGGGCACAGTTTGAGAGACACTGCATTAGAGGTGTCAAGTGTTGGTATTCACAAAAAGGAATATTCTTATTTGAGAACAGAGGATGAAGTATATGTTGATAGAAAATTTGGCTGTGAGTCATGATAAGATTTGAGAAATGTCCATATTATACTTTACTAACAGTAGTTTTGTCTGCACATACTCATAAACAGATGCAGTGGAGATCCAGATCACGTTTTCTTCCTTCTACCTTTTTGTACTGTGCAACTCTAAGCAAGTCATTTTGATGGCCCCTGTAGTTGCTGCTTTTCTCCATCTAAATCAGCCCCCCCCCCCGCCATATCTTACTTCAATTGCCACTTTACTGGATGTACCATCTCACAAGTTTGTTTGTTTGCTTATTTATCCCCCACCCTTATCCAGGGCGAGTTACATATTAATATACAAAATGAGGCATAACATTTATTGTACAAATCACATCAAAAACACATTAAAAAACAAATTACACACTTACATATAAAAATCAAATAGCATACGACATACACGTCGCATCAATGACGAACATCATTTAAGGCCAAACCCTAAAATACATCAAAATATAAAATTGCATTATAAAGAATATAGGGCATCACTTTTTTATGTAGTAGGTATAGCACTTTGGAATTAATTACTTATAAAGGTTCGAGCTTTGCATGATATAAGAGAGATTAAAGTTGCACTGAAAACGCTACTATTTTAGCAGGCATACCAATATTGATTTAATCCATGGAGAACAGTGAGAATGTTAATGTTGACAGTTCAGGTCAAGATTTAGTAAATATAATGAGTTTTGTATTGAATTATGTACATTAAATTGTGGTTTGCCCAGAATGTGCGAGAGAGTGTGAAATACAAAATTTGTAAATAAAACTGTTCTTGGTCTCTCAAACATTTTTATTCAATCATCACTTCAACTGTTCACCTAAACATCAGCTTTATTTATGATGTAGCTTTGTAGGTTGATGAAATATTAAGTTACAATCAATGATTGAGTTTGGTAAAAATGAATAAAATGGTCTATATGTTTCTTTCATAAATGATATACAACAATGAAATAAAGAAAACCTGGTGGTTACCTATCAATTAAATACAATGTGTGAAAGCACCGATATAAGCCAAAATGACACCGAGGGTGATTTTTTTTTTCTTTTCTTTTCTTTTTTTATTCTTATATAATTATATAAACGGGAACAAGCCTCAGATTATGAGAAAACCCTGAATGGGTGAAACTCCATATTCTGAGGCTTGTTCCTGTTATTATAATTATATAAGAAAAAAAGAAAAAAATATCACCCTCAGTGTCATTTTGGCTTATATCAGTGCTTTCATAAATGAAGCATAAGTTCTTGAGAACTGATGGTATTTCAGATAATTCAGAGGCCTTTCTGGATAATTTTTAAATGACAGTGTGATACTGTTGCCTCCTGTGTAGGTGAAACTGGCTTACCAAGAATCGGAGGTGGTCTCACTTTTAAAGAAGATCCCCTTAGGCTCTAATGAGATGAACACTATTCGTGGGAGAGCAGAAGAGCTAAGGGATGGCACACTGTGTGACTACAGGCCTGTCCTGCCTCTTATGCTAGCCAGCTTCATCTTTGATGTCTTGTGCATCCCAGGTATCATGCTATGTTGTGGAGAGCTTTAATATCCTGTTTGCAGACAAGTTACTTAGTGGTTGGGGTTGGAGTTAAACCATTATACCAGGTCATAGCCTGCCTATCTCCAGTCCTGGGTGGCTTATAAAATACATGCATAATAAAAACAGAGCTCTATCTTTGTTGCTTTGTATAAGACCAGTTCCATCAAACTCAAAGAATAGTAGCATAAGAGACTTATTTTGTCTATATAGACCTCAGCGGTACCACCCATATATATATATATAAACTTTTTACACATACAGAGATTAGGCACCAATATTCTTCATTGGTCATTTGTTATATATATTTGCAGGGGGATTTCCTTGATAAAGCCCTCTGGACGAAACATAGGTCTATGTCGGAGTGCCTATCCCTACCCCACGTAGATAAAGATGAGTATCTATCTATGAAATTTAATTTGAAATACTGAATGCATTGAAAAAATTTTTGAAAGGTTGAGACCAATGACAAATATTGTTGCCTAATCTCTGTATGTGTAAAAAGTTTATATACATACTGGTGCTACCACTGAGGTCTTTATAGACAAAATAAGACAGAACATCACATTAGACAAAAGGAAAAGCTGGTTGAAAAAAAAAACAAGCTTTCCGTTTCTTAAGGCCATCAAGGATGGAACTGAGTGTAGTGCAGTTAAGGTATTCAATAATGTTGGATCTCCAGATCTTGTAGAATCTGTATTCCAGGTATAGCTGTGGTGCTCTTGATTTCATTCTTTCCATTTTCATTGCTACATACTTATTTGTATACAATATTCTTCCTAATCTGAGTTCATCAAAATCTATTACATCCAGGTTTTGTTTTAGGTCAGGGGTGTCCAATGTCGGTCCTCGAGGGCCGCAATCCAGTCGGATTTTCAGGATTTCCCCAATGAATATGCATGAGATCTATTAGCATACAATGAAAGCAGTGCATGCAAATAGACCTAATGTATATTCATTGGGGAAATCCTGAAAATCCGACTGGACTGCGGCCCTCGAGGACCGACATTGGACACCCCTGTTTTAGGTTTTTTGTCAACTCCAAAGTTAGGTCCAACCATATATATCCAAGTTCAGTGGTCCAGTCCCAAGTGTGTTGACTAACTCTGTTATTAAGCCATGCCATTCTATCATCAAATGTTGGTTAATTGTTACATTGCTGCTGTTCTCTTGTGTCCTCCATAGGGTGCAGTAAACACCAACCATTATTAATGTATCTGATCTTCAGAAGTTACTGATTAAAAGTCTCCAAAGTGATAACTGCAAATTGCATTAAGATTCCTTTCTCAATCTTGAGTCAGGGGTTTCTGCCATGCAGTATTAGTTCTGGGCCTTTCACAGTTCATAGTTGGCTCAAGGCTGGTCTGTTTGTGTTCCGCATTAGCAGATGAGTATTGTATAACAGGCCCAAGCCAGATCAAATTATAAGTAAAAGGTTAAGTGCTTCCATTTGCAGAATAAGCCACTTTATGTAGAAGTAAAATAAGGGTTTCAGGCATAAGGCCAGGTAGCTTCAAGTTACTAGATACTGCCTTTTTATGTCCATGGGAACCCTTTTCAAGCCTAAATATTATAGAGACTAAGGTTGCAGTCATATTGCTAAAAGTGCATCTGTTATAGAGGGTGAAAGTTTACCTAGAAATCTTGAACCTCCCTGTAGTGTGATTTATGGTCTTTTTCCTCCATCTGTTTGCAGTGGTGTCCCCGACAGGATCCAGACCACCAAGCCGTAATCGAAATAGTGAAATGCCTGGAGATGAAGAGCTTGGCTTTGAGGCAGCAGTTGCTGCCCTTGGTAAGAGTCTCTGCATCCTGGGTTTTTTGTTGAAATATAAATACAGCATAATTCAGAATGTGCAAGTTTGGAAGAGATGATCATTATAGCTGAAATTTATTTCTATTTTGATATCTTTCTATAGTGTTGCTGGTAATGATCGTAGGGAAGATTATTGCTGTGGCTCAGCATTACATATGTTGACATGCTGTGTTGAAAAAGAGATTACGATAACGGGATACGGCAGTGGTTCTTAAACCTGTCCTAGGGGACCCCCTGCCAGTTGGGTTTTCAAGATGTCCGTAATGAATATGCATGAGGCAGAGTTGCATATAATAGAGGTGACAGACATGCAGATCTGTCTCATGCATATTCATTAGGGATATCTTGAAAACCCAACTGGCTGAAAACCCCAGGACAGGTTTAAGAACCACCGGGATACGGTGTAACTGATCAAAATGGTACACTATTGTAAAGACCAGTTATGTGACAAGTAGTCACCACACTACAGAACAATAACTACTAGCAATGGGGGATTTAATAGCCATAGCAAAGCATTAGAATGTGGTTTCTAGTGCATTCTGGAACACTTGGGTTGTGTATCTCGTTCATGAGATTCTGTGTGTACAGAGCCTCATTTACATTTTTCTGCTCTGCCTCCCATACCTCTGGGCTGTCCTGTAATTCCTCAGTTTTACTATCTTCACGCGAGATGGTATGAGCCTGTCTGTTCATGTTTATTTTAAATTTGATTTCAGTTGTTTTTTAAATCCAGATGTGTGGTTTTTTTGGTGCTGCAGATGCTGCCAATTTAGGGGGCCCCTCTGACTCCAGAGAAAAAAAAGACTCGGAGGGCAGTAGTCTTCAGTTAAGAGGCAGCTCAAGGACCATTCCCTTGGGAGCACATATCGCTCCAGGTTTTGTCTACAGTGGCCCTAAGGTGTTTTGTTTTGTTTGTTACCAGAATTGGGTGCTGACTGTTTCTTCCTACCATGCACAAGTTCCAATTGGGGGTTGAGGTCTCAGTCCGGTCATTTGGACTGAGGGTGGTCTGAAGAAGCAAGCTATCAGGATGTTCAAGCTTGACTAAGGCAGAAGTTCTCTGTCTGCAGTTTATCCCTTTTGCAGCTCCCCAGCACCAGCGTAGTGCAGTGAGTAAAGCTATGACAGCCTATGAGAGAAATCAGGGGAGGGGGAATTCCTTTTAAAAGTGATTTTTATAGGTGTCTGGGGCTAGGGACAGGGTCCCCCCACCTTTAATATCCTGTTCCCTGAATATTTTGACCCCTTATTTAGCTCCCAAGGGCCTTTTCTGGCACTAAAATCCCTGTTGTGGTGGCCATCTTGGATTTCCCAGTGTTAAAATAAAAGCTTCTATCTGCCTCAAAACACTTAACAGTTTTGCTTGGAATCAGACTAGATGTGGCCAACAGGATCTCCAGGATCATAGACAGCGCAGGGGGAGAGGACACTGCTGTGCTTATCCACGTGGGAACCAACGATGTGAGCGGACGGAAGTATGATAGGGAAGAAATGAAGGGTCAGCTCCGCTCACTCGGAAGAATACTGAAGATCAGGGAGGTGAAGGTGGCCTTCTCCGAAATCCTCCTGGTACCAAGAGCGGATGGAAGGAGGCAAGGGGAACTGCAAGCGATCAACGCCTGGATGAGACGATGGTGCGAAGAGGAAGGCTTTGACTTCGTGCGCAACTGGACAACGTTCTGGAGAAGAAGCAAGTACTACAGGAAGGATGGACTGCACCTCAACGAGGAAGGAGCAAGAGTATTGGCAAGCAACTTCAAGAAGGCCATCGAGAAGGCTTTAAACTAAAGGTCAGGGGAAAGCCGACAGTCGACCACCAGTCGATGGTCCGGGCGACAGGATGTCCCAAAGAAGGAACTATGGACAACTACTCAGACACAGGCGGGGACAACCACAAAGCATTTAAGAGAGAAAATACAGGAGCAAGGAAGGATACCATGAAGGAACCAAGGGAGACTGCTAAGCTTAAGGAGTCTAAGAAGGCAACACAAAGGAAACTTAAATGTATGTATTCGAACGCTAGAAGTTTGAGAAACAAAATGGGAGAATTAGAAGCAATAGCAAAGAACGAAGAACTGGAAATCATTGGCATAACAGAAACCTGGTGGAATGATGAAAACAAATGGGATACAGTACTTCAGGGATACAAACTGTACAGAAGAGATAGAGTGGGGCAGAAAGGTGGAGGTGTTGCACTATATGTTCGTGAAGAAATAGAATCTGTGAGAGAGACTATGACAGAAGAGAAAGAGAAGCTGGAATCCCTCTGGATAAAGATTCCCAGACACAACGGAGCTGACACAAAGATTGGCCTTTACTATCGACCGCCAGGACAAATGGAAGAAACAGACGTGGAAATGATAGAGGAAATTAAACACGAATGTAAGACAGGTAATGTCATAATCTTGGGGGATTTCAATTTTCCTGGAATAGACTGGAACCTGGGAATTTCAAATTGTGGCAAGGAGGCAATGTTCCTGGAAGTGCTAGGGGACTGCTTTCTGGAACAATTGGTGGGAGAGCCGACAAGAGGAAACGTCACCTTGGACTTGGTCCTAAACGGCATTACGGGGCCAGCAAAGGAAGTAGAAGTCACGGTCCCGCTGGGCACGAGCGATCACAACATGATCAACTTCAGACTCGATGTCGGGAAGGGGAAAAGTACCAAAACCTCAACCACAACTTTAAACTTCAAAAGGGAAAGATATGATAGCATGAGAGCCATGGTGAAACAACGGATCAAGAAAAAAATGGGCAAAGTCAAAACGGTAGAACAGGCATGGTCCCTTCTGAAAAATACTATCACGGAAGCACAAAGCCTCTACATTCCGAGGATATCCAAAGTAAAGAAAACCAAAGGCAAAAGAGAGCCGGCGTGGCTTACTAAAGAGGTGAAGGAAGCCATAAAAGAAAAGAAGGACTCCTTCAAAGCATGGAAACGCATGAAAACAATCGAAACTTGGAACAAACACAAGGGTGATCAGAAGAAGTGTCACAGGGCGGTGAGGGATGCCAAAAAGGATTATGAGGAGAAAATAGCGCAGGAGGCCAAAAACTTCAAGCCCTTCTTCAAGTACGTGAAACGGAGAAAACCCGCAAATGAGGCGGTGGGACCGCTGGCCGACCAGGGAAGGAAAGGGTACATCAAGGAAGACAAACAAATCGCAGACAGACTAAATTCATTCTTTGCGTCTGTCTTTACAAAGGAAGACACTGCAACAATTCCAGAAGCAGTGAAAGTGTTCAAAGGAGTAACAGAGGACAGCCTTACCACAGTAGACGTGGACTTGGACCAGATATACCGCCAGATCGACAAACTCAAAAGCAACAAATCCCCTGGACCAGATGGAATTCATCCGAGAGTCTTGAAAGAGCTAAAAGTGGAAATCGGAGAACTATTCCAAAAACTTGCCAACCTGTCAATCAAAACAGGGCAGATACCAGACGACTGGAAGATAGCGAACGTCACGCCGATATTCAAAAAAGGATCAAGAGGAGTACCGGGCAATTATAGACCTGTGAGTCTCACGTCGGTCCCTGGGAAGATGGTTGAGGCGCTGATCAAGGATAGCATAACCTGGCACCTAGACACACACGACCTGATGAAAGCCAGCCAACATGGATTCAGGAAAGGGAAGTCATGCTTGACGAACCTACTTCAATTTTTTGAGACAATGAACAGACAAATTGATAATGGAGAACCGGTGGATATTATATACTTGGATTTTCAGAAAGCGTTCGACAAAGTTCCACATGTAAGACTCCTCAGGAAACTGCAGGGCCATGGAATAAAAGGAGATATACTAAGATGGATAGGCAAATGGCTGGAGAACAGAAGACAGAGAGTGGGCATAAATGGGAAGTTCTCGGACTGGGAAAATGTGACTAGCGGTGTGCCCCAGGGCTCGATACTTGGGCCCATCTTATTTAATATCTTCATCAATGACCTAGAGGATGGAACATCCAGTGAGATCATCAAGTTTGCAGATGACACAAAGCTATGCCGGGCCATCAAATCGCAGAAGGACAGTGAAAAACTCCAGAGTGACTTGAGCCGATTGGAGAATTGGGCAGATAAATGGCAGATGAAGTTTAATGTAGAAAAATGCAAAGTGATGCACTTAGGTAGAAAAAATAAGGAACACAAGTATAGTATGTCAGGTGCAACTCTGGGAAAATCTGAACAGGAAAAGGACCTGGGAGTATTAATCGATAGGACACTGAAGCCGTCGGTGCAATGTGCGGCGGCAGCGAAGAACGCGAATAGAATGCTAGGCATGATAAAGAAGGGAATCACGAGTAGATCGGAGAAAGTCATAATGCCGCTTTATAGAGCGATGGTCAGACCACACTTGGAATACTGCATCCAGCATTGGTCTCCATACCTAAAGAAGGATATCATACTGCTAGAGAGGGTGCAGAGACGAGCAACAAAGCTGGTGAAAGGTATGGAGAACCTGGATTACGAGGAAAGACTTAAGAGACTGGGGTTGTTCTCCCTTGAGAAAAGGAGACTACGAGGGGATATGATCGAGACATTCAAAATACTGAAAGGAATCGACAAAATAGAGCAGGAAAAAACGTTATTTACAATGTCCAATGTGGCACGGACAAGAGGACATGGGCTGAAGCTAAGGGGGGACAAGTTCAAGACAAATATCAGGAAGTTCTGCTTTACGCAACGAGTGGTGGACACCTGGAATGCTCTCCCAGAAGAGGTAATTGCGGAATCCACCATTCTAGGATTTAAGGGTAAGTTAGATGTACATCTCCTTATGAGTGGCATGAAGTGACATGGGTAGGGGTAGGCTAGATGCACTTCTCTTTACGAGAAGCTTGGAGCGATATGGGGACCAAAACTATGCCAGGGTACACCTGGCGGGGCCTCCGCGTGTGCGGATCGCTGGACTTGATGGACCTAGGGTCTGTTCCGGAGAAGGCGCTTCTTATGTTCTTATGTCTAGGATACTGACGATTCATGCCAGATATACACTGAATAGCTGGACAAGGACCGTCTGTGTTCTATGTGCTGTGCAGCATGTGAAGGGGTGGGGGGGTAGTCACTGGGTTAGCCTCCTCTAGTCCCTCTGGAAGTATGGGGTCCCTCTTGTATTGAGCTCCAGATCAGAAATCCCAGCTACAGCTGGGAACTGGCGGAAGGGCATCCCCGGCAAAACCACGTATCTACCGTGAAACCTTATACTGGGCCGCAGGAGTGCCTGCCAGAGCCTTCTGAGCATCCTGATCTGACCTTTGCTCCAGAATTTATAAGCATGATGTTTGAAGCATACATAAATGGTCACAGTGACCCCTTGGGGGTCGCAACAGTGGTAGCGAAGGGGGTTATTCCCTCTAAGGACATATTTTCCCTGCTGCAGAACCATGCGCAAGATGCGGGGGATATAGTCAGAGGAGGACTGGGATGAAGTGAATTCAGTATCTATGCCTTTACTGTCCCAGTCGGGGTCCTCCAGTATTAGGAGACTTGGCATCACGCCTGGGAGAGTCAGATTCTGACCAGGTGGATCTTGGAGAGGACCTGACTGTGCACAGGCTGTTCAAGCCATCAGTGCTTTTTGAGATTATTACTGAGTCTCTCCAAGAATTAAAAATAGAGCCTTCACAGGCCTCTACTGCCCAGTGCTCGCATATGCTTTCCCTCCCATCTGGACATTACTAAGATAGGGGAGGGGGTTACGGATTGGGACTTATATACTTCCTTTTTGTAGTTTTACCTCTTACATGCTCTTTAGAAAGCTTCTAGAAATGCATCTTTTTTTTCTAAATCATGCGTAACTCAAAATAATGGTTCATAAGAAATTTACTAAATCATGCAGTGGTAGAGTATCTTGGTTTGGCAGGAGCAATGACCACAAACACCTTTCACAGACACAAAAAACACTGATTTATTCTTTGCCTCATACCAGTCAAAGAATATAGTTGTGGCTTATCTCAGCGAGCTTTCTAAAGGCATCAGTCTGTTTTTCCAAGGCCTGCCTCTGCCCATGTCTAGGAAAAACTTGAGAGTTCCTCTTTCTCGCTCAGGGACCTCTCTGGAATGAACCCAGCCTGGAGCAGAAGTATCTCTCTCTGTCTGGGTCCTGTCCCTGTGATTCAACAACTGTTCCAAAGCTGCTGAGCTTTATGCATCCCGGGATCTGTAGGTTTTTTTTCTTTCTGATTAGCACCCCCTATTGCCTGGGGGTATAATATTCGCATGGGCGAGGGGAAATCCCTTAATCTGCCACATACCCTCCCGCTCAGCTCATCCCCAATGGGGTGAGCGCCTGCTTTTACCAGGGGCCTCTTTCCCAAGGGTGGAGGGCAAGACATTTCCAGGGCACTTAGGACCTTATCCACTATTCTGAATTGCCAAGACCACCCCAGGGCCACAACCCAGACTGTTACTCTGTGCTTCATGCATACATAAGGGAACAGGACACAGCAAGCAGTACCATCATGACACCGACTGAGTTCACCTCTTCTTCTTTTTCTTGTAGTCTATAATAATCATGGGGCTACTGGTTGCTAGTCTCTAGATTCCCCTCCCCTGTTGGAGAGTCCCGGATCAATGTGCTCTTTGGCTTTTGATGCACTTATTCTGGTGTCACTTTAGCTATTGGATCTGTAAACTTGAGTTTTGGTTTAAGAGTATGGTTGTCCCTTGGAAACAAATCGGAGTCCATTCCTCCCATTACCAGAGCTTGGACTCCATCTCCCCACATCCAGGGAGCCTTGTCATGTCCTGTGGGCTGAGACACTTTCTCATCTGTAGTTAATGTACTGGCACCTTGGTGTCTAGGTGTAGGGTAGAATTGAACTGCAAACCCCCGTGAGTTTCCACTTCTTGAGAACTCCACAGTGGTATTCTGCACCTGTACCAAATCACCAGGCATGCATGCCTGTCTTAACTCCTTCCAGAATTCTGTAGATGTTGCCAGGCCCCTCTCTTCAGGGTCATCCTGGGTACTTCCTTCCCAGTTAGTCTCTCAGCCCCAAAAGGGTGTCAGGAAGCCACTTCCCTGGATCTTGGGCTGATTCTTCTTCCATTTGATGGGTTTGTTTCTTTCTTAGTTTCTCCTGGACTGCTTGCAGCTCTGCATCTAAGTTTTGTACTTGCTTCTGGCACTCCTGCCCCGCGGCAGTCTCAGTAGCAAGCTGAGCCTGGGTCTCCTCAAGCTGTTGGGACAACACATTCTCTTTTCTTAGCCGAGTGCACTCTTGCAGGGTTCTCTCAGCCATCTTTGCCCCCTCCTCTCCTGGAGGTGCATCTCTTATAACTTCCTTTGGAGCTTTTTCATTCAGCTCTTTGAGCCCTCTTGCCTTGGCTTTCATTGCCTCACACTTCTGTACTACTTCATTTAGCTGCTCTTGCAGTCTGGAATACTGCCAGCCTGGCACTGTCGCTGTCAACTTCTACTGCAGCTGCTCTGCTTAGGCATTTGCAGCCTCTGCTTTGGCCCTCTGGTCTGTTACAAGGCAGACTTGTTCCTTTAACTTTTGGGACAGTACCTCATTTCTTGCTCTGAGATTGCCAATTTCCTCATTCAGTTCCTTCCCTGTTTTATTCTTAGATATTTCCATCTCGGTAAGCTGAGTCTGAACAGCTTTGTTGGCTTCTCGAGCCTCTTCCATACTTTGCCTAAACAACTGGTCCTGAACTTCCATCAGTTGCCTCTGGAGGTTTTTATTTTCTTCCCTTAATTTAGCTACATATTCAAAATCAAATAGCTGGTCTTCTAACAAGACTTTAATTAGCTGCTTAGCCTGTTCTGGCTCAGTAGCTAGATCTGGAGGTGGGCTTTGGACTCCTTCCAGGTAGTCATCCTGGAACTCTGTCTCCCTTTCTGGCTGAGACACCATAACAAATGCCCCATTCCATCCTTCAGTAGACTCCAAATCACAGGATTTGACCAGGCTCCTTCTTTTGGACTGTCCCTGAGTCAGTAAGGCTTCCTGTGGGAGGAACAGATGCTCAAGGAGGGTGGAGGAGGGGGAGTGGAAAGGAACAGATGCTCAAGGGGGGTGGAAAGGAACAGATGCTGAAGGGAAACAGGGAACAGAGAGTGGGGAGAAGACACTGGAGGGAAATGTGGAACAGAGAGTGGGGAGAAGATGCTGGAGGGAAATGGGGAACAGAGAGTGGGGAGAAGATGCTGGAAGGGAAGAAGACAGAGATGCCAGACTTTGGGGGGAGCAGAGGGAAGAAGATGGATGCCAGACCAATGAGGGGGGGTGGGGAGTGGCACAATAACAGAGCAAATGGAAGAGGCGGAGAGGAGGCAGACAGTGGATAGAAGGAATTGAATGAGGAGAAGATGAGGAAAGCAGAAACCAGACAACAAAGATAGAAAAAAAATTCTATTTTCCTTTTTTTGTGTGTTGCTAAAAATGTATAAATAAATTCTGCAGAATATTGTTTCTTTTTATACTTTAAGAAAATAAGTTCAGTATAAAACTATTCAAGGCTTGTGTGGATGGGATCGGGACAGGGACTGAGCTCGTGGGGACGAGCTCATGGGGATGGGGCAGAGACAGGGACAAATTTTTTTTTTTCCCTCATGTCATTCTCTAGTGTGGAGCACACAAAACTTGATCCTCTTTCCTACTCCGCATGGAGCTCCCTCTTCTAAGGATCTGGGTGCACTTCATGTTTTGTGTCTTGTAGCTTATGAGCAAACTTCAACTTTTCCATGATTTATGGGAATTGTGGCAGAAATAACAGCAAAGCCAGTAGGGCTCAAGAAACTTTGAGGAAAGACTAATGAGAAGAACTGTCGAAACTTAGCAGGTAAAAAGTACTGTTAAACTTCTAGGGCTTCAATAGTTGAATTTAGGCCTGTTGTAAGAATTATGAGAACTCTGGCCCCTGATCTTGTAGGATTTTATATTGCTGGGTTTTGGAGTTCTCATAGATTCTAGATTGTAAACATTTTGTTCTTCTCCTCCTGCCGTTTAGATAATTTCTCTGATAATTTATGCTTCTGGGGATTTCAGATAGTAGCTCTCATTTTTGGGGGTTTGGATGAGACAGATTAGATCTGTATCTGATTGAGATTCAGGAAGATGTTTTTCACTTGGATTTGATATGATGATGTCTACTCCCTCATTCTATTGGGGTTAGATGACAATATTAGGCTAATTTGTGATAACTAATTTGCTGGGATTTGGGATAAGTAAAGCCCTTAAGAATTAAATGCATATATTGCTGTTAAATCTTATCTCCTTAGGTATGAAGACAACTGTGAGTGAAGCAGAGCACCCCCTCCTCTGTGAGGGGACCAGGAGGGAAAAGGGAGATCTGGCCCTTGCTTTGATGATTACTTACAAGGATGACCAGTCAAAGCTGAAAAAGGTATCGTATAAGACCCAATCCCTGAACTACACAATAGAACAATTTGGAAGAGGAAGGGGGGACAACACAAAACAAAGCAACCTCAGAATACAATTTTTTTAACCTAAGCAAATCGGAACTATCCATATTTTCACGAGAAGCATTTAGGATTCTGCTCCAAAGTTTAATATTGCCCCAGCTGGACTATTGTAATATAGCCTAATGTCACTGGCTTCCCATTTTCTTCCAGATTCAGTTCAAGGGCCTTGTCTTAGCTTACAGAGTCCTTCACACCAGTCTTCTTTTATACTTCTCTCAGCCACTATCTCTCATCTGTCTTTTCCCCCTGTCTTCTGTTTGCATCTTGAGTCCACTCACCATGCAGCTTTTTTCTGCATAGTCTCCTCTCTGGGGAATGCTCTCCCTCCTGACTTCCATTCTGAGCAATCATATCCTGGTTTTAAAACATCATTGAAAGTAC
The DNA here is from genome assembly GCF_902459505.1 of Geotrypetes seraphini. Taxonomy (NCBI): domain Eukaryota; kingdom Metazoa; phylum Chordata; class Amphibia; order Gymnophiona; family Dermophiidae; genus Geotrypetes; species Geotrypetes seraphini. Next base: position 201,525,727 of record NC_047087.1, read on the forward strand.
ATTTTTTTCAGACTAGCTTGGTATAATTGCATAGTGAGGGGTGGGAGGGATTTTAATTGTATATTAACGGGTTGGATTAATAGAAAATATTATTTATAATACATTATATGATGTATGTAATCACTTGTGTAATAACAGGGTTGGGAAGGAGGGTTTTAATTTTACTAATGAAATTGATAATGATAGATATTCAAGTGATATTATATAAGTTCAAAATGTTATTTTCTGACACACTTGTTGTAAGATGAAAAAATGAATAAAGAATTTATAAACAGACTAGCTTTTCAAATTTTCATACATGACATTTTGTCATTGCAGTGGAGCAGGATCTGGTATAACTCCTTTTAACTCTTTCCTTTTATTTTGAACGGCATTCCTTTCCTAAGTGGTTTTAAATGATTTTGTACTTCTTTGATTTTATCTGAAGGGCGAATTATGTTTTTAAAGCTATTCGGATAATTTGTATGTAACTCAGAACTTGTAGATTTTTAGATTTTTGCTGCTTATCTCTGCTTCCAGCTGACAAAAGGGACAACTGTCCCTACCAGTGTTCCCTCTAAGATTCAGCATGCACAACTACACACTGTTCTTAATGTAACCATGCATCATTCCTGATTCTGCTGCAGGAGAAGTGGAAATACTGCTCAGTGAAATCAAATGAAGCCGCAACCACGTTCTTAAGTCGTACTTAAATCAGACATTTGTAACTCGGGGACTGCCTACATATCAAATTTTAATAAACTAAACAATTGACATATTAGTCAAATTACAGAAACAACTTCAATTGCTACAAAACAAGGCTGCATGTTTAATTTTCAGATTAAGTTCAATCAAGGTTGCCACTGTTGCAATTTGTCCTTGAATGATTCAGCACTTGATGCATCTCTCTCTCTCAGGCAGGCAAGGATCTTTCACAGTACTGTCTGTGCAGTAATGCTGGAGATGGTAGCCAAACGTCATTATTTTCTATCTAGGCACCGCCTAGACCAGGGGTACAGAACAAGGGATGCAGTTCAGTCGAGTTTTCAAGATTTCCCCAACAAATATGCATGAGATCTATATGCATGCACTGCCGCTATTGTATGCAAATAGATCTCATGCATATTCATTGGGGAAATCCTGAAAACACAACTGAATTGTGCCTTCATTCCCCAGCGCTGGCCTAGTCTTACAGGATAACTCTGGAAGGCCATGTCACAGCTCACAATATTAGAGCCATGTGTGTGCCAGTAGCTCACTTGAGATCAGCCTCTATTGAGGAGATTTGCAGGACTGGAATGTGATCATCGTGAACATGAGTAGTGAGCATCTTACTACTCTCTAGAACAAGACTCCCAATGTGACAGCTGGTTTGTTTCAGGCAGTCATTCAGAATTTAATTAGGATTTAGAATCCAACTCCACAGCCCTAAGTCCATATGGTTCTGCTCTAAGCTGTCTAAAAATAAAAAATTATTTTTATTTCCTGTTCCTGGTTTTGCATTAGGCTTTGCCTGTTGCAGGCTTTTCTTCTCCCACCCTCCTTTTTTATTTCAAACAGGCTAGTGGCTAGGGATTCCCATTAATGTGGATTATTTCATCCTGCTTATCCTTGGAGAAAGCGAAGTTCCTCACCTGTAGCAGGTATTCTGAGCAGAGGAGTAGCATAAAGGTTAGTATAGTGGACTGAGATACTGGGATAAGTCACTTAACCTTCTATTATCCCAGGTACAAAGACTAGGGACAGAGAAACTGCAATATATTCTGCATATAATGTGTACAGTGCTGCATATATCTATTAGCATTATAGAAATGATTAGTAGTAGTAGTACTACTGGCCTGTCCACTTCACATTGGAGTTGTATTCTATAGCCTTATTAGACTGGCTTTGACTTGTGTGATGATTAGTGGCTGGGAAGGTTGTGCGCTTTGTGTAGTACGCCACCCTCCAATGCTTCTAGGAGTTGCTGGAGAGCAAGTTCTGTGCAGGACTCAATAAGATGACATCATCCATCAGTGTTGGATATTCATTCTGCTGTCCTCTGAGAACTTCCTGCTATAGTGAAATAATTTCACTTTATTCAATATTGGAGGCATAAATAAGCACTTAACCACCACCCTAAGATTCCGATTTGGAAACAAATTGCATAGGGGGTCTTCGCTTGGTTGGCATGATTGGACTCGATGCCATAATGACCTGCGACCCTGTCTGGGAATCTGGTGCCTTTTTAGCTGGCTTACCACTGGGAGATGGGCCTAACATTCCTGTTGGCCCAGGTGCCTAAGGCCCCTCCTACAGGAGGGGCCTTAAGTGCCTGGGCTATTCAGGCCCTTAGGCCCCTCCCCAGTGCATCCCAAGATGCACCGGGAAGGGACAGGCCTACCATTCCTTCAAAAGCGGGCCTGCCGGCCAGATATAAGCACAAGCCAGCCGGCCAACAAAACCAGGTTAGAGAGGGGTTATGGATGGGGTTCTGGAGGGGGTGAGGGATCCAAGTGGGGTTATGGGGGGTCCAGGTAGGGATGAACTTTCGGGGCAGGGGCAACCTTTTGGGGTGGGGAGTGTCGGCAGGAGGGATTGGGTATCCCTCCTGTTGGGGAACATGGGGGGGGGTTACGGGATGATAGCAGGAAGGATTGGGCATCCCTCCTGCCGGAGAACATTGGCGGAGAGGTTCACGGATTCGCAGCAGAAGGGATAGAGCATTCCACCTGCTGGGAAACATTGCAGGAGGGTTCGGGGGATCGTGGTAGGAGAGATTGGGCATCTCTCCTGCCGGCAATCATTCAGGGGGTTGAGGCAGTTTCGGGCATGAGGTACTGGGCATCCCTCCTGCTGCGATCGTTATGGGGGGCAGGGGGGACAGGTTGCCTGGGCCGCTGAGCTGATCACAGCAGCCATGATCAGCTCAGCTACCCAATCCGGAACTTATACCTGTTTTGACTAGGTCTAAGTTCCATCCAGGCAACCTGTCAAACTTTTCGATTATGGCTGCTGGACGACTAAGTGTAGGTCGGCCCACATCCCAACCACCTCCCGCTTTACCCACTCCTCCTCCTCTGTGTGCCCCTTTTCACTCTGGGCACACAGAGGCTGGGAAAAAGCCTAAGCTGGTTTTAAGATTCATCTAAAACCAGTGATCTCAAACCTGTGGCCCGGGGACCACATGCGGCCCGCCAGGCACTATTTTGAGGCCCTTAGTATTATAAAGAATGATTCTTTATGGAAAACATGAGTCGGTAGTGTCCGAAGGTAGTGTCTGGCAGTCACATTCTGGAACGTTGCCCACCTCACTGCTGTAACCTTACGTAAGCGCTTTCTTGTGTCTGTACGTGATTGTCCTCTATACTCCATCTCACAATTGTGTACAGACGGAGGAAAGCGCTTGTGTGAGGTTACAGCAGTGAGGCGGGAAATGTTCCAGAACATAAGGTAACCATTGGAGGCAGTGCAGCTTGTGCATGTGTCCGGTGCTTGAGGAGATGAGAGCTGAAGGTGGTTGTGGAATCATTCTTTATAATACTGAGGTCCTCCAAAATAGTTGGCCCAAAATCTTGTCTCTTGCAGTTGATACTTTGACAGGTTTTCACTTTCTGCATGTTGCACTGCTTTTAGCTGTGTATAGCTGAAATTATCAGAAGCTATTAAAGAAAGATTTATAAACTATAATAGTTTATAAATATTTCCTTAATTTTGATAATTTCAGTTAATCCACATTTTGGATTTGTCATTTCTTTAATAAGACATTAACTATTTTTTCTGCGGCCCTCCAAGTACCTACAAATCTAAAACATGACCCTGCAAAGGCAACAAAACATTTTTTGGGGGGGAATCATCTGACAACACAGCATATTTTTCTAAATAAGTTTTCCATGCTCATTTCAGATCTGTTATTAGTTTTTTTTCAATCACATAAACTTTTAAAGTTATGACTAATGTTAGTTTATTGCGTTTTAGCATATAGGGTTTTAGGAATTGCAGCGTCAACTTAAAGAAATGTTGCCGTATCTTCGGTCCAAAGTCAAATAAGCACACAGCATAGCATAATTATACTGGACTGTGTCGCTTAGCAACCAATATTTCTTCAAAAATGCTAAGAGTATGATTTCTTTTTGTGAGTTGTGTCTGGATTGTCACGGCACAACATCCAGCAGTAGTCGGCCATCATACTCTCATTCCAGAAACCTTGGTAGTGACGCTCCATTAACTGAATGTCCTGGTGGTCTCGCAGTTCCCTCCATATCATTGGGATTGCAAATGACATTGCTGCCTTTTAGTGATTGAGACAGTCACGAAGTCCATTGGAACAACTGGTACAGATGATATGTGGAGCCCAAGACTTATCCTGGTCACCCAGTGGACATCCAAAGTATAATTTGTATACCTTCTTCAGATCTACAGTGATTGGGCGATGTTGTGCTTTCGTTGTGAATGACCCACAGACGTAACAGAAACTATCTGGATGATTAGTACAATGTCTTGGCATGATAAAGACTGATATTAATCACCATCTGTAACATTAAAAAAAACAAAGACAACTGTCGTTAACCCTCCTTACACGTTTATCCTATAAACGCATGATATATCACCCAATTAACGTTTAGAATTATATATAATGAGCCTCATTACAAAAATGTGATGTGCTAGTGAAAAACTAAACAGACGTTCTTTAGCACTCTCCAGACCAGTAGAGGTTAATCTTTACGAATGGGTATATATCCAATCATGACCAGCAGGTGGAGACTGAAAACAAAACTGTGGGACAGTATATAATATACTCCCTTCTCTATTTACATCAGTCTTCTTTCAGTCTCCAGCAGGTGTTGAGTGATCTGTACCCATCTCCCTTGGTAGGGCTGTTGGAATTTGTTTAGGGGGTTTCTAGTCCCTGTTTTTGGCCGGACAGAGCTTGGGCGGGCCCTGTTTGGGGGTCCGTCCGACCTCGGGGGTGTCAAACCCGGCGGGTCTCGAGCGGGGTCCCTCCCCCCACTTCCTCCACCTCCCCACATTTTTTTAGAGGAGCCTCAGCAGTAAGCCTTGCCCCCTAAATCAAGCAAGGCATATTGCTTCGAGAGCCTGTGGAGTCTGTTCTGTAAAAAAAAAAAAAAATCCTGAGGTAGTGCCGGTCTGAAGGGTTGTTTCCCTTTAAGAAAACTGTATTTTACTGTATTTTTTCATCTAACCGGCACTTTTTTCTAGCTAGGTCGCGTATGGAGCAATTGTGCCCTTCTCCGGGGGAGGGGGACACAATTAGGTCCAGCCGCGAGGCACTCGCGGCCGGCCTGAACTCGGCGGTTTGGGTCGGTGAGGTGGTGGAGCTCCGTCGGCAGCGGCTGCAGGCGCCCAGAGCTCCCCGCCGATGGTGCCTCGCAAGTCGGCTGGGAGCAGTGGGGAAGCCCGGTCTTCCCCAACCGCCCATGGAGGGATTCGCCGAAAGATTCCCTCTCAGCTGATTTTTTGACAGCTGATGCCGACTTGCCTGTTTTAGCGGCTGGGACTGTTCAGCCTTCTCAGCCGCTACGGGCCATGGAGGGAGCATTTTTGGCGGGAACTTCGCCATTTTCTCTGTCTGGCCCCTCCATTTTGTCTGCAACCTCAGGTGACCTTCCCCCTGTATTGCAAACACAGGGGCAGGTTTCAGCAGGGACCCCTGCTGGGGCAGGGAGTCCCTGGGGACCCCCAGGGGTTTTTTGTCCCCAATTTATTTTCTTTCTTTGTGCAGACAATTGGGGGTCCCACATGCACCTGGGGGGTTTCAGGGGTGGTTTTTCCCTCCGCGCCCCCTATGGCTTGCCTCCCTCTTTTCGTTTGGCGTCCCCTCTTCCTCTTCCCTCATCCAAGCGCCCGCGGGGGGGCTTGGATTGCGAATTGGTGGTCGGAGGAGCGTGTTGGCATGGTTGAGGACCTGGCTGCTTTGGCGGGCTTCCAGGATCCTCTAGAGGGGACGCCCGCTGGCAGCGGGGCGGCGGTTTTCCCGTCTTCCAGAGCAGATGCGTCCGTGGTGCGCTTTTTATTCAGAGGGATGAGCTTTTAGACCTGATGTAGCAGGTCTCCTTGGTGCTGCATTTTCGAAGTTGCGCCACCGGAGACCCCGCGTATGGGGGCCCCTCTGCTTCAGGGGGTCTGTCCTGTTTCCCGCTCTTTTCCTGTGCATCAGGATTTTCGGGATTTTGTGTTGGCGCAGTGGCCTACGGGCGCCGTTTCGTTTGGTGTGCGCCTTGGCTCATGGGTATCCCATCCCGGAGGGGGATAGGGCTACCTTACTTACGCCAATGGGGGACGCGGTGGTCTCGGCACTTCCTAAGTGGCATACCGTGCCTGTTATGGACGGATCTGCTCTTAGGGTCTCTGAGGAGCGTACGTTAGAGACATTTCTTAAGTATATTTTTGATGTCTCTGCCTTGGGGGTCCCGGCAGCTATTTGTGTGGGGCTGGTGGCTCGCACCGTGTTTCGGTGGTCTGAGCATGTCCTGGATCGTGAGTCTGATGACTGGTCCTTAGTGGATCTGGAGGTGGTGAAGTTTGAGATGACTGCCTCGTTCCTCTCGGTTGTTCTTTGTGACTTGGTGCTGCTAAGTCTGGGTCTTTTGGTGGCCGCACGCTGTACCTTGTGGCTTCGCGCTTGGTCGGCGGTTGCCGCGTCCAAAACTGAACTTCCCAAAATTTCCCTTTCGGGGGTTGTTTTTTGTTTAGAGAGGACTTAGATCTGGTGGTTCAGACTCTGACGGACCCGGAGGTGCCCCGTCTGCCTGAGGACCGTGCCCGCCCGGCTTCTCGGGTTGGCATTGCCCGGGGGCGTCTGCGGGAATTTCGCAAGTTTCGCCTGGGGCATGGGACTGCTTCTTTCCAGGCTTCCGGTTTTTCCCCGGGGTCGGTTGGCTTAGCGCATGCAGTCTTTTTCAGGGGGCCCGTCGGGGGGCTGGGAGTTTCCCCCCCGGTTCCCCTGCTGCCCGTCCTGCGCGATGTCTTTTTGCCGGCGCCCCCTTTGGTTCTCGGGGGTGCCCGGCTTCGCAACTTGTTTCCAAAGTGGGCCAAGATCACGTCCGATCAGTGGGTCCTGGTGGTGGTGCGGGACGGTTATGTACTTGAATTTTATCCGCTCTCTACCGGATCATATCTAGCCTTTCCATGTCAGGTGGCATGGGAGACGCTAGCCTTTCGCCAGACCCTTCAGCGCTTGCTAGATCTCTAAGCAGTTGTCCAGTGTCCCCTCAGGAGTGCGGTATCGGCTGGTACGCCATTTCCTTTATGGGGCCCTAAAGGGAGGGGACCTTTCGGCCCATCCTTGGTTTAAACTGAGGTCAACAGGACTCTCAGAATTCCCTTTTATTCGCATGGACACACTGCAGTTTGTCCTTCTGGCGGTTCAGCCGGGGGAGTTCCTGACTTCTCTCGCTCTGGCGGAGGCCTACTTGCCTGTTTCCATTCGGGACGCTCCTCAGCTCTTTCTTTGCTTGGCGATATTGGGTCTGCACTATCAGTTCTGGGTGCTTCCCTTGGGCCTGGCCACGACTCCCCGGACGTTCGCCAAGTTGATGGTGGTCGTCACGGTGGCATTGCAGTCAGAGGGCATTCTGGTGCACCCCTTCTGGGATGACTGGTTGTTTCGGGCGAAGTCGTTGCAGGAGAGCGCCCGAGTTACGGCTCGGGTGGTTGAGTTTCTCCGGTCGCTGGGCTGGGTGGTCAACCTTTCCAAGAGTCGGTTGATCCCCGCTCAGTATCTGGAGTACCTTGGAGTTCTGTTCGACACCTCCTTGGGGAAGGTCTTCCTTCCAGAGGCCCGGGTAAGCAAATTGCAATCTCAGATTCGCCTTCTTTTGGCGTCCCGGTGTCCTCGGGCGCAGGATTTCCTCCAAGTCTTGGGGTCGATGGCAGCGTTCCTGGATGTTGTGTGGTGGGCCCACATGTCTCTTCAGTATGCTCGGCTCCGTAGATGGTCACCCCAGTGGCTCAGTTTGTAGGTCCCTGTCCCTCTGTGAGGCTTGACGCGCTGCAGTCTTCTTTGGTGGCTCCAGACCTCTCATCTGGTCCAGAGGATGAGTCTGGACCTATCACAGTGGACGGTGCTTCTCTCGGATGCCAATCTCCTCGGTTGGGGGGGCTCAGTGTATAGGGGCACCTGGTCCATGGAGGAGGCATCCTGGTCAATCAACATGTTGGAGACCAGAGCCGTCCCTCTGGCGCTATTAGCCTTCCGCTCCCGCTTGAGGGGCAAGTCGGTCAGAGTCCGGTCTGACAATGCCACGGCGGTGGCTTATGTCAATCGTTGAGGCACCAAGAGCGCTCAGGTGGCGGAGGAGGCGGCTCGGCTCATGCTTTGGGGCGGAGTCACGCCTTCTGAACCTCTCGGCCTCTCACATGGCCGGGGTAGAGGTTGTTCAGGCGAACTTCCTCAGTCACATCTTAGATCACAGAGAGTGGTGTCTCAGCCCTGTGGCTCTTCAGTTGATAATGCCGGCTTGGGGTCAGTCCCTGATGGACCTGTCGGCCTCGAGTGGCAAGGCCAAGGTGTTCCGCTTCTTCATTCGTCGCAGGGATGGACTGACCGAGGGTCTGGATGCTCTGGTTCAACCATGGCCAACAGAGGGGCTGTTGTGCAGGTTCCCTCCGTGGCCATTAGTGGGCAGAGTTCTTCTCCGCATTGTTCGCCATCCGGGTCTGGGGGTTCTGGTGGCTCCAGATTGGCCTCGACATCCGTGATACGCAGATCTGGTGACACTCTGGTGGCGGATCCTCTTCCTCTGCCTCCCTTGGATGACCTTCTGACGCAGGGTCCCATTCCCATGTTCGACCCGTCTCCCTTCTGTCTTACGGCTTGGCTTTTGAAAGGGGTCGCCTTGGTAAGAAGGGGTATTCAGATAGGGTGATTTCTACACTCTTGGGGTCCTGGAGGCTTTCTACCTCTCAGGCTTCTGTGTGGATTTGGCTCTTCTTTGAGGGGTGGTGCCAGGTGCAGGGAGTGGTCTCTCTTTGCGTTTCTGTGCCTAACTTCTTAGAGTTCTTGCAAGAGGGCATGGATAGAGGCCTGGCTTCGGCTTCTCTCCGGGTTCAGCTTGTGGCCTTGTCAGCCTTTCGGGGGTTTGTGACGGGTCAGCGTTTGACAGCCATTCCTGATGTGATTCGCTTTTTGCAGGCGGCCAAGGTGCTCAGGCCTCCCGTGCGGTCCTCTATTCCCTCTTGGAATCTCAGTCTGGTTCTCTCTATTCTGATGCACCCGCCCTTCGAACCGTTGGGCGGCTGCTCTTTGAAGGACCTTCCTCTGAAGACGGTCTTTTTGGTGGACATTTCTTCCGCTAGGCGTGTTTCTGAGCTACATGCTTTCTCTTGTAGGGCTCCCTTCTTGGAGTTTTCTAGGGAGCAGGTTGTCTTGAGGCCTGTTCCTTCCTTTTCTGCCAATAGTAGTTTTTCCTTTTCATGTCAATCAATCTGTGGTCCTCCCGGTCTTGGGTAGTTGGGAGGGCTCTTCTGAGCAAAATCAGCTGAGCATGTTGGATGTTGGTCGGGTCCTTCGCTCTTATGTGCACCGGACCCAGGAGATCAGGAAATAAAATCATCTCTTTGTCCTTCTGACTGGTCCTCTTAGGGGGGCTGGCGCTTCTAGGGCTACTATTGCATGCTAGATCAAGGAGACTTTTGCTTCCGCTTCTCTTCTGGGGCAGCAGCCAGTTCCGGAGTTTCTCAAAGCTCATTCTACTCGGGGTCAGGCGGCTTCTTGGGCTGAGTCGTCGCTCGTGCCTCCAGTGGACATTTGTACGGCTGCGGTTTGGTCTTCCTTGTATTCCTTTGTCAGACTCTTTCGGGTAGATGTTCTGGCGCGTCAGGACGCGGTGTTCGGTGTGTGTGTTGTGGTGTCGGCCCTTCGGGGGTCCCGCCCGTGTGAGGGACTGCTTTGGTACGTCCCATTCGTAAAGATTAACCTCTACTGGTCTGGAGAGTGCTAAAGAAGGAGAAATTAGGTTCTTACCTGCTAATTTACTTTCTTTTAGCTTCTCCAGACCAGTAGAGGTCCCCACCCTGTCTATTGTTGTTGTTGTGCTTGGGGCTGTTTCGCGGGCAGTTTTTGTTTTTTGCTGCGGGGTCTAGTATTTTTCTAGGGCTGGGGAGAATTAAAGAACAGCGGCTGTGGCTCGGCTGGCTTAGCTGGCGAGCTGTGGGGACATTTTCCTTCTGGTATTTCTCCTCTGCATTTTCCAACAGCATTTGGGTATGTTATTTGTTACTCCTGTTCGGAGTATTGTTTTCTTTCTGTTTTCCAGTTCTTAGTTCTGCTTGGCTATTCGGCAGACTGATGTAAATAGAGAAGGGAGTATATTATATACTGTCCCACAGTTTTGTTTTCAGTCTCCACCTGCTGGTCATGATTGGATATATACCCATTTGTAAAGATTAACCTCTACTGGTCTGGAGAAGCTAAAAGAAAGTAAATTAGCAGGTAAGAACCTAATTTCTCCTTTGAAATCAGCATGAAAAATACTACAAAACCCACCCAGTATTAACTGATGAAAATGATGTGTTGACCTGTGTTATCGATACTTGGACGACCTGTCTTTCTGATTTTTCCAAGTGCCGATTTAGGCAGATTTTTAGACTTTTTTTTTATTATGAGCCCCACTGTTACTCAGAATGAATGCCTGTTTGTATAATTTATATTTGTTAGACAGGGATAGATTTTTATAGTGTCAAATGGCAACAATACTGCCTGGCTTTTTTTTTTTGCTTATAGAGATCAGAATAATCCAGTTATGGAGCAGTCCCATTTTTAGGAGTGGAACTGAACGGGAATGGTTTAGAGCTTTGCAAACATTTTATATAAATACTTGGAACAGGTCCTGAGTGGTTAAAAAAAATTGCCCTGAGACAACATGCTATCATAAATTGACACATTTCCTATCCAGATTTCCCAAGCTAAACAGAAGCAGCATTATATAATGCTGAATGTATGTAAAAATAGGAGAAGGCATTTCCTAATGGAGCAAAAAAATGTCTATTATCAATTTTCTTTGTTTATTTCTTTATGAGGTAGGCATATTCTATTGGATGACACAAGATGAAGGAAGCATGTTTCATTTCTTGTTTCTTCCTTTCTTTTTTTTTTTCTTTCTTCTAACTGTTCTCTTAATGTTTAAGATTTTAGACAAGCTGTTGGACCGGGAGAGCCAAACTCACAAGCCGCAGACCCTGAGTTCCTTCTACTCCAGCAAACCCACAGCAGCCAACCAGAAATCTCCTTCCAAACATGCTTCCCAGTCAACTACAGCTGTTCAACAAGTAGCAGGAACATCAGCTCCCCAACAGCAGCCTGGCGTGACCACTACAGTCCAGGGCAGTCCTGCTGAAAACTTTCCAGAGAAGAATGCCCAGGGTATGGAGAGTAGCTCTTGCTCCTGCAGATGGGAGGCACTGTTTGAATGTAGAGAAAAGTGGAGGTCTGTGGGAATTGTGTATGTCTTCCTGGAGCACACTGGAACTGTGCAGTTAACATGTAGTCAATTAATTTCCTCCTCTTTCACATTCAGAGAGCTCCCAGAGATCTCCCTGTGAGTCCCAGGGGGAGTCCAGTGTCTTTAAGCAGGAAGGGAAGGTTCCTAGCCGACTGGCTCTTGGAAATCGAGGGGGATACAATGGGAGATGTTGGGGGTCCCCAGTGCGTCAAAAGAAGAAGCATACAGGTACACAGTTCTTTTGTTTTGTCTGAATATTTGTTTAAATTGTTCATAAAGGTGAAAGGGGCTTCAATAAGAATAGCAAAATGATTATGTTGGCATATCTGGCACATCTTCATTGAATGCAGGCTTGAAGGAAAGCTTCCTGACATATTGAACTTAATGTGTGGAGCAGTGGTTAAAGCTGTAGCCTCAGCACCCTGAGGTTGTGGGTTCAAACCCACACTGTTCCTTGTGACCCTGGGCAAGTCACTTAATCCCACTCTTGCCCCAGGTGTATTAAATAGATTGTGAGCCTACCAGGACAGACAGGTAAAATGCTTAAGTACCTGAATAAATTAATGTAAACCATTCTGAGCTCCCTGGGGAGAATGGTATAGAAAATTGAACTAATAAATAAATAGTACATGTTACTACCAGCGGGGGTTTCCCATTGGCCACCCTGCTGACTTGTGCATGTATGTTTGTCACATTTTTCAAGGGCTGCCTTTATCAAGATTGCAAGTAAAAGGAGCTGTGTGTTTTAGGCATTGTTTCTATTACAGTTAGGTTTTTTTATGTTCTGTTTTAATGAAAACTTTTGATACATTAAATCCATTGTTAGCTATTAATGGGAATAGTTTGAAAGAGAGTTATGCAGCGTCAGTAGCAAATTACTCATATAACTGGCTACCAGAAATTACTCCATTTTCTTCTTCCTCCCCTCCTTGTGACTAAAGTTATACAGTTGGCACAGTTTATCTGTTTTGAAAGGTAGTGTTCCCAAGGATGTATTTATCGTGGGGAAGAAAATAGTATGCATCATTATGTTTTTAGATGTATATATATTTCCTATGGAAAGAAGTAGAGAAGTATGGTACTACCCACAACAATTGTAGAAATAAAGGTGCTTGCATAATTTCCTTTGAAACTTGGTGCAAAGTCCATGGTTTGAGAATTGACTTGGTTCCCTTATTTTAAACTTTAAATTTTGTGATTGTGTTTTTAATAGGGATCACAAAGGGATCTCTCTCACCTTTTCTTTTCTTTTTTTTTGTCCCCATTGGATTCAGCACTTCTGTTGTGAACATGATGGGGGAAACGTGATTTTGAGGTTGTTGCAGTATTGTGAAACACTGTCTTTCCTGCCTGGGGTAGTGTTATCTTGGAAATCTGGTACTTGCAGATCCATTGAGTCACTGATTTGACAACTTAAGCTGTTTTGCTTACTTTCTGTTTGGCTTTTACTAGAGACTCATTCTGCATAGGCTCCATTGTTTTTCTGCTTTTCTTCTTTGTTCCCTCATATTCACAAATCAAGTATAAAAAAATAAATTGTCTGTGAGAGATGAAGCTTGCTTAAGTTGTTGCTCTAAGATAGGGCTTTCCAAAACTGATTCTGCTGGTTGGATTTTCAGGATATCCATAATAAATAGGCATGAGAGATTTATATACAATAGAAGTCCTGTATAGCCTATTTTTTCATACACCTTCATTGTGTGAATATCCTAAAAACTCAACTAACTGAGGGGTTCTTAGGACAAATTTAAAAAAACCTTGCTGTGAATAGTCTTTTTTTTTTTTTAGGTAGTATGTTTGGTACTCCAAACCCAAGCCAAGCACTCAATCCAGTTTTTCTGCCTGCTGCTCAGATCTCTAACTATTTGGGGGTGTTTTTCAGTTAAGCACTCTCTCTTATTAGCATTGCTTAAGAGTACACAGGAGCAGGTATCGAGATTTTCATTTGTATATGATGTTATAGGTATGGCCAGTATTGATAGCAGCGCTCCTGAAACCACTTCAGACAGCTCTCCTACTCTTAGTCGACGACCATTGCGTGGGGGATGGGCAGCCACTTCCTGGGGTCGAGGCCAAGATAGCGACAGCATCAGCAGCTCCTCCAGTGACTCACTAGGGTCATCATCCTCTAGTGGCAGCAGGAGAGCCAGTGGTGGTGCCCGGGCTAAGACAGTAGAAGTGGGCAGGTAAGACATATGGTCACTCGTTCACAGATTTGTTTTCAAATGTTGGTGAATCTCTTCAGACAGATTCTTTGCTTCTGAATGTCTACTGACAGATGAAATAAAGATGTCCACAAGGAGGGTGCAGTATTCTAAAAAAAAACAAAAAAAAACAACAGGCTGGTCAACTAGGCACATACTCTTTCCAACTGCCTTCCTTCCAGTCGCCTAGTTACTAATTTCCTGGTCTACTACCTACTATGATTAGTGACTGGCTAAATAGCTATTTGAATGATGAATGATATGGTACATAACAGAACACTGACTGTACTAAACAGTGGTTACTGAATGTGCTGATAGTGGATGTCATGCCCTGCAAAGTCTTAATCTGGAACCAGTAATTTATGTAGTTTTGTAACCAACCCACTCAGCTAGATCGTGTAAAACAACAAAAACTGGGTTGTTGTATCAATATTTCAAGAGACTTAGTCGATATACCTCAGCCCCACCACTCCACCGCAATAATAAGCGGGAGATTTACGTGGTGCTTCATCACTGGTAAATCTTCTCAAATCGCCGTGGTTGTGTTCATTTAAGGATTTTATATTTTAATTTTTTTACTTATCAATAAATAAAGAGTTGTAAAAGTGTATAAGATTGTATACTTAACATCTACACACAGCTAAGTAGCATTGAGATGCATAGCCTGGGTTATCAGAGAATGATAGAGATGGGATCTTAGAAACTATTACATAGTCTCAATTTGCTCTATGCAAGAATAATGGTGTCTTTCCTGAGTGTAGCAACAGTGCACTGACCTGGGTTGAACTAGCCTTAAGGGGTATTTATTTAGAATATATGCCGGCATGCACAGCTGGGGCAGTTCAACCCAGGAGGTCAGACAACATGTGTTCCAAGCCAGCATCAGAAACTGGACATGGAAAGGTGAGGCAAACCACTAGAGAACAGTAGGAGCTGTGAGTGGCTGAGATAAAATGTGACGCCTTGTAAGGTGTGGACTGAGATGAATGGTGGCCAGGGTCCAGGGCAAGTGAGGTGAAATGGATGGAGATAGCCAAAAATGACTCTGCTGTAAGTAATGCTTGCCAGGGTATTGTGCAGATGCAAAAGCCTATCTATAGGCCCTACCATTTAACTTCTATGAAACATAAGTTACATACTCTTCAGTATTAACAATTTTAACCTATTTAAATACACCTTAAAGCTTATTCAATAAGCGAATAGCTTGTGTTTGACAGTGGTGGTCTCAATTATTGTTTTTTTTTAATAATATATTTTTTTTTGATTAGTAATGAAAGCTTAATTATTTTTTAAAATCTATTTCCATTGTGTTAGGGTTTTATTAAGTGTTTTTAATGATAACCTGGCAGATAGTGCGGTACACGGACAATTGAGTGCCGGACAAAAGCGCTCCGACAAAGCTACACCGACAGTTGCGCGCAGGGAGAAGTGCACGCAGGAGAACTCAGGCCCCGTCCCTACACCGACAAATAAGCGCAGGCTTGTGGCCGTCAGACTCCTCAGGCCCCGTCCCTTGGAAGTGGCCTCAGGAGTGTGAGCAAATCAGGGCCTTCATGTTAGTGTAAGGTTAATATCATGATTAGGGTTCCCATAATCATGATATAAACCTTACCCTAACACAAGATAGCAAGTGAAAAATTAAAGTGTAGTGGGGAGATCCCCCCTCAAAAAGAAGGTTACTTTGTAACCCTCAAAAAGACAAAAAAGTATCCACCGATGCAATTTTCTGGTCCTAGACAAAAAAGTACCCACCACCGGTCCTGTGCGCACTTGTCCTGAGCGGTTTTGTCCTTCGCTCAGTTGTCCCTGTACGCTATTGTCGGTGTGGCTTTGTCGGAGCGTTTTTGTCCTGCACTCATTTGACGTGCCACCAGATAGTGCAAACTAAGCAATGTTAAAATACAATTAAAAAAATAATGAATAAGTGAACCAGAAAATGTAAAAAAAAACAAACAGAACCAAAGTGTTTTCCTTTTTAATATGTATGTATATTTTATCATTGCAAGTTTGCAAGGAATCCTTGGTATGGTTGTATGTCCTCTTCTGCCATAATATTATTAAATAAGTATGTTGAACTTGTTGAAGCTGGACTATGATATTGCTAGAAGATTAACAGCTAAGACACCAAACTACTATACTGGATATAGCTTTACAGCGCCTACTAATAATAACAGTAAACAGAGGAAAAGGCCTCAGAACCAGAGAGAGCATAGATATTTGCCCTTGCATCATAGGCATAAAAAATCTCCAGAACTTCGTAATTTAATGCAGAAATGATGTTAGTGTAACGAGGTGAGCACAATTTTAAACAAACCCCCCAATGAGCTTGTGTTATCCCTCTATTGATCGCACCCCGATACTCAGTTAATCACAGTTTCAATTTTCTATTTGCCCCAGGTACATTAGATAGAGTGTGAGCCCACCAGGACAGATAGAGAAAAATGCTTGAATGTAAGCCACTTAGGTTATGAGTGGTATATAAATACTTAAATAAATAAATAATTACTTGTGTGGCCGATGTATAATTTGTGACACAAACTCTATAACACATATACCACACAGGTCGTGTCACAAGGGAAGAATTTTAAAGAGCAATTGAGCCCAGCAATGCTGAGAGATCCCCAGACATGGTAGGGGACTGAAGGAAGTCAGTAAGGCACGTGAGATCATGTTAACTATTAGCAGTTTTGTTAATCCTCAACAACAAAATGTACCCTCTACATAAGTGGTCTCAAACTCAAACCCTTTGCAGGGCCACATTTTGGATTTGTAGGTACTTGGAGGGCCTCAGAAAAAATAGTTAATGTCTTATTAAAGAAATGACAATTTTGCATGAGGTAAAACTCTTTATAGTTCATAAATCTTTCCTTTTGGCTAAGTCTTAATAATAATATTGTAATTTATAGCTAAACAGACATATGATCAAGAAACTGTTTTATTTTACTTCTGTGATTATGATAAACATACCGAGGGCCTCAAAATAGTACCTGGCGGGCCGCGAGTTTGAGACCACTGCTCTACATCATATGACCACGTGTGACACGAACCATGTGGTATATATGTTAAGGTGTTTGTGTCACAAATTATACATCAGCCACACAAGTATAAAACTGAAACTGCGATTAACTGAGTATTGGAGTGCGATTGGTAGAGGGTTAACACAAACTCCAATAGTTCAGCATTGTTTGCAGTTTTCACATAAGTTCACTGATCTATGTTTCTTTGTGGTGGACCTCATTCCTCCTATCTATGGAGGAAATCACAAGTTGATTCTGCAACAACGAGAACAATATTGAATTTATACATTCAGCACTGTCCATCCCATAGGACTGAACAGCACTATAGATTGGTTCTATTTTTATTAGGGCCCCTTTAACATTGTCTGCACAAAATCTGAGTCTCCCACCAGTGGAACCGCCACACCCCCTTTAGAAGTGACGCAAGAAGGAGGGCGTTTATAGTGCCATAGCGCCATTTCCTTTGAACTCTGGAGTTTTGAAAAGTGAAGCAGCAACGTCGCAGTGAGTAACAGCAGCTTTGAAGATAAACTTTGCTGATTTTGTGAGCACTAGGAATGCTGCCTGGTTTTTGTTCTTTATTTGCAGCATTTAATGGCCCTGAAGAAGTGGTGGTTGAGCCAGGAAACATGGGCCCTCGTTGGGTGGGGGGAGGGTTGTTTGTTTAAAATTGTGCTCACCTTGCTACGCTTACATCATTTGTGCATTAATTACAGCATTCTGGAGGTTTTTTTTATGCCTATGATGCATGAGAGAAGGGCAAATATCTATGCTCTCTCTGGTTCTGAGGCTTTTTCCTCTGTTTACTGTTATTGTTACTATGAAGCTATATCCAGTGGAGTAGTTTGGTGGTTTAGCTTTTGGTATTTTCTCCACTTCTTACTTTACATTCTTTCCATGATTGCTAGAAGAGCTACATATCATGTCTTTGTGATTGTTGGTTTTGTATTATATCTGACTTTGTGCTGGGTAAATGCACATTTAAGTTGCAGAATGAATCATGCAACTTATTTGGAGCATTTCCATTCTTTTTTGCTTTTTAACATGAAAAAATGAAGGGCGATGTAAATTATATATAAAAATCTGCAATCTGTGGCTCAGCAGCTGAGAAGCAGCCACTTTTGGAAAGAACACAGCATTAATTTGCTCTTGAATTTGGAGCCCAAAATGCTGTCTTGTTAATACATAGTAACATAGTAAATGACGGCAGATAAAGACCTGAATGGTCCATCCAATCTGCCCATTAGTGATACTCATTTAAAAAATGCATGATTTGATTTAACTTGTCTCTTCTTTGATACTTCTGGCTTCAATTCTTTCAGGTATAAGGGGAGGCGGCCTGAGAGCCATGCACCACATGTACCAAATCAGCCATCTGAAGCAGCCGCTCATTTCTACTTTGAACTGGCCAAGACTGTCCTGATCAAGGCAGGTGGAAACAGCAGCACTTCCATCTTCACCCACCCATCATCCAGTGGTGGGCACCAGGGGCCTCATCGCAACCTGCACCTCTGTGCCTTTGAAATTGGGCTTTATGCATTGGGACTTCATAACTTTGTGTCCCCAAACTGGCTGTCTAGAACATACTCTTCCCATGTCTCCTGGATCACAGGTACTGCTTGAACATTGAACTGCAGTTTACTGAAGAACTAGTAGCAACACATTTCATTTTGGAGAAAATGATCAGGTGACAGGATTTTGATGGTCCAAGCACCACAAGAAGAGTCCACTAGGAAGTAAAGACGAATTATTGTCTCAAAAAAATACTTAATGAACTGATGTATAAGAAAACATAAAAACCATCAGTGCATTATGTGTTTTTTTGTGACAACAATTTGTCTTTACTTTTAAATTGTTTTATTTTAAGTGTGTTTAAAATTTTTTAAATTGTTTGTAGACTCCTGAGGCATGCCTTACGGCCAAAACACGTACATGTCGAGTCTAGACCACAATGAGGGTAGAGTGGGGACAGGATTGGCACTTTAAGTATTTTTCTAAAATACATAAATAAGAATTGCCATACTGGAACAGACCAAAGGTCCATCAAGCCCAGTATTCTGTTTTCCAACAGTGGCCAACCCAGATCCCAAGTACCTAGCTAGATACAAGATAATAAAACAGATTTTATGCTGCTTATTCTAAGAATAAGCAGTGGATTTCCCCAAGCTATCTCAATAATGGACTATGGACTTCCATTCTAGGAATTTATCCAAACCTTTTTTAAACCCCACCAAGCTAACCGATTTCACCATATACTCTGGTAATGAATTCCAGAGTTTAATTACATGTTGTGTGAAGAAATATTTTCTTCAGTTTGTTTTAAATCTGCTACTTAGTAGCTTTATCGCATGCCCCCCCCTAGTCCTAGTTTTTTTTTTGGAAAGAGTAAACAAGTGATTCACACCTACCCTTTCCACTCCACTCATTATTTTATAGACCTCTAGCATATCCCCCCCATGAGCCGTCTCTTCAAGCTGAAGAGCCCTAGCCGCTTTAGCCTTTCCTTATAAGGAAGTTGTTCCATTCTGGTGGATAGAGGTTCTATACATATACTGGCCACTGATATATACACAAATCCTTTTGAAAATTGACCCCATAATATTTAGGTCCATTTATGTGTTAGTATGTGAAATAGTTTGGTGGCCTTTTTAGTCTACTTTCCAAGGCAATATAAAGAAATAAAATAAAAAACAAAGGAAATAAGGTAATAACTTTTTTATTGGACTGAATTAATGCATTTTATGATGAGCTTTTGAAGGTAACCCCCTTCTTCAGATCAGAAATAAGCAAATGTTGACTGATATCAGTATATATAAAGAAAACATGAAAGCATTTCAGGGCTAGGAAGAGAGAGGGGTAGGTGGGTTGGCAGGAAGACAGAGAGGTGGCAGATCAGTTTTAAATGTCTTTGTAGTGGGAAAGGAAGCCCAGATCTCTGTTAAGTCCTGTCTGGTAAGTGTCAAAATACCGTATCATTTTGATTTCAAAGGTTTTGCATTCTTGGATTGTCTTAAAGTTTCCTTTTAGCATTCTTACCATAAAATCATTTGTGCAGTGGTCAGTTTTCCAAGAGTGTTGTCCAACAGAGGTGACATCCTGGTTGGTGTTGCAATTTTTAATATGATATCTATGTAGGTTGATTTGGTTTTTAGCATTTGGCTTGTTTCACCGATGTAACATGCCTCTTTGCACTTTTTGCACTGAATGATGTACACCACATTAGAAGATACACTTGTGAAGGATCCTGTAATGCTGAATGTTTTTCCCATATGAGTGACCATGGGATCCTTTGAGATGTGTTTGCAGTTTGTCATACCACAAGAATATGTGGCATTCTCTTTTTCGTGGGTCTGTGTGGGGAGCTAGCTTTTTACCAATTTTTGTTTTAGATTATGTGGCTGATGGAAGGCCAGCACAGTTGGAGCTGGGAATATTTCTTTTAGTAATTCATCTTCCTGGAGTAGTGATTGTAGATCTCGTATAATTTTTCTTAGTTTTTCCAGCTCTGGATTGTATGTCACTACCAAGGGGTTCTGTCTGTGGTTTTCTTGTCCTTGTAGTTTAGTAAATTTTCTCTCAGTGTTTTAGAGGATGAAGCAATATTCTTGGAGACTATTTTAGCATTGTATCCTTTTGTTTGAAGGATTCAATCAGGGTCTTTAGGTGTTTATCTGTGTCTCTTGGGTCAGAGTAGATGTGGTGGTGTCATGTGGCTTGGTTGTGTATAATGGATTTTTTTTAATATGTGAAGGGTGAAAGCTGGAATTGTGGAGGTAGCTGCATCTGTTCTTAGGTTTTTTGTATATAGATGTTTATATGTAACCATTGTTGACAGAGACTGTGGTGTCTAGAAAATTGATTTTTGGGGAATAGTTAATTTTGTGTTCAAATTATTTTTATTGAGCCAAAAGGCAAAGCTCTGAATTATCCAAGAGGGAAGACAACAATCCACAATGAATCCAATTCACACTCTCTCCCCCCCTGCCCCCCCCCGGAGTCCCCGGCCTCAATATACAACAATGAGAAATGACTGGAAAATTGAAAGCAGAAAGAACAATGCAAAGAATCCACAATTAATTCAATATATGACTGAGTGCCAATATAACCGCATGTCATTGTATTCCAAAAAGGCTCCCAAGTCGCTTGGAAATGAGAGCCCGGTACAGAAGACAAATCAGTAACTTCTCTGTGTTCCCAAGTCAGTAGATAAATCATCTGAGTCCTCCATAGAGATAAAGTAGGAGAGTCCACATCCAGCCACTTGAGCAAGATGCATTTTAAGGTTATCAAAATTGACCATTTTAGAAAAGTACTCGTCCCCTTTTGTCGCAGATGATGAGCAGGAATAAAGCCAAAAAGAAGCAATGGGGAACAACGTATAGTCATCCGTCAGATGATGCCAATAAAAGCAAAAATCCCATCCCAGAAACCCGCTATGCCAGGACATAACCAAAACATATGACCCAGACTCACCTCTGACTGACCACACTTAGCACAATCTGCCTTAGTGCGGAATTTAGAGAGGTACGCTCGTCTAGGGGATATGTAGAGGCGCAAAACAAATTTATAATGAAGTTCCCAAAAGTACATATATATTTTCGCAAAGCTGGCAGCTTTTTTAAAGCATTTAAAACTACATCTTCTGACATCTCAATGTGAAGAACACAGGACCAAGAGGCCTGTAATTTATGATGGTCAAACAAAGGGGGTCTCATCTTTCAAATATCTATGATGGAATTTGAGGGGCACTGTCATCTGAGAGCCCAAAGTAAATGCAGTGGACAAAAGTTCTTGATGGCCCAAATTTAAATTGGGCCATCCCAAGGAGGTAATGCGAGAATGATGGATCTGCAAATAAGCGAAACCATTTCTAGAGAGCACCCTCCTGTTGGTGTGTAGCAAAGGGCTTCATACTACCATCTTCCTGGATCAGATGAAGTAAAAAAACAAAGTCCCTTTGCTTCCCATTGTGTAAATCTAGACCCTTCCAAACCAGGAGGAAATTGACTGTTAAAGCATACGATACTCCCCCGATATTCGCAGGGGTTCCGTTCCAGGAACCCCCCGCGAATCTTGAAAAACCGCAAATATGGTTTTTTGTGGGGGAGACTGGAGAGGGCAGCGGAAGAGGCAGGAGAGAGCAGCCGGAGCGCTGGCGAGTGAAGGAAATCACTCGCTGTATGCTCCGACTGCCTCTTCCTGCACTAAAGTCGGACCTTACCAATCAGGAACTTTGTGTCAAAGCAGCTCCTGATTGGTAAGTCCCGACTTTAGTGCAGGAAGAGGCAGTCGGAGCATACAGCGAGTGATTTCCTTCATTCGCCGGTGCTCCAGCTGCTCTCTCCTGCCTCTCCAGCTGTCCTCTCCTGGTCAGCGGTTCGCAATCGGAAAATACCGCAAATGACCGGGGGAACACTGGAAAGGGGATACTTGGAAACTGATGCCATGAAATTTTCAAAACCCACTGCCAAACTCGACGAAGAGGCTTGCAAAGCAGGAGGATGTAGGGAAGGAACAGAATGGAGATAGGCACTAAAATGCTCAGCCTGAAAGCAAGATGGCTCCAACTGAGTGATAGTAAACGCTATGGTTCCCCTAAAGAAATCATTAATGTGTCTCATTCCACAACTAATAATTATATCGCAAGTTCAGAAAACCTAAGCCCCACTTATACCAAGGTCTAGCAGCCATGGTGTAGGAAAGTCGGGCTCGCTTACCAGACCACAGAAAGTGTTGTACAAGATGGATAAATTTAGTCTCATCAGCACGTCATAAATAAAGAGGTAAAATTTGGAAAACAGAGCCAGAATGGTATGATTAAAATATTGAGAAGACTAACACATCCCATAAGAGAGAGTTGATATGCTTGCCACAGACGCAACTTATTAGTCAAAGAAACAAAGGAGCTATATTTATAGAGAAAAGAGTGGAAAGATCAAAGGGAATAAGAACACCTAGATATGGATAGTTAATTTTGAATTTAATTGTAGGATGGTATGTATTGAAAGAATTATAGAATTGTTTGAGAGTCTCTTCTCCCTCAGTCCAAATCATCAGGGGTTTTGTCTGAAATGTACAGTAAAACCTTGGATTGCAAGTAACTTGGTTTGCAAGGCAAGCAAAACATTTTATTAAATTTTAACTTGATATACAAGCAATGTCTTGCAATACAAATACATAACAGTATACACACATCACAACTGAGCTGATGGTTTTTCTCTCTCTGACACTGCAAGAGTTTAGTGACTGTTCTAAACAAGCAAAGTCTTGCAATATGAGTACATACAGTATACACATGTCACATCATCACAACTGAGCCGATGGTTCTCTCTCTGACGCTGCGGGAGTGTAGTGACTGTGTTCTAAATGAGCAAGGTCTTGCAATACAAGTACGTATAGTATTTTGTATTAAAGTTTTTGGGATGTGGAACAAATCGTCTGAGTTTCCATTATTTCCTATGGGGAAATTCACTTTGATATTCGAGTGCTTTGGATTGCAAGCATGCTTACGAAAATAATTATGCTCGCAAACCAAGGTTTTACTGTACAGTGGAACCTTGGTTTACGAGCATAATTCGATCCAGAAGCATGCTCGTAAACCAAATTGCTCGTATATCAAAGCGAGTTTCCCCATACGAAGTAAGGGAAACTCGCTTGATACGTTCCACCTCCTCCCCCCACCCCCCTCACCGCCCCCTCCCGAGGCTACTGGCACTGTTCCATCACCCCCCCCTGCTCAAACCGGCATCGTCCCCCACCCATGACCCCCCCCCGAGAACCGCATCGCACCCCTGTGCTGGAAGCGGCATCCACCCGCCCGCCCTCCCAAACAAGCTCCTTACCCCATCTGCTGCTTGTCGGTGCTAGTTAAAAAAAAATCCCGTCTCTTGCCTAGGCTGGGCCTTGAGCATCTGCGCATGCTCAAGGCCTTCTGGCTCTCATTCTCTCCGAGATCTCGGGGATGCGATGCCGGTTATCGGGGAGGGGCGTTCGCGGGCGGGCGGGGGGTGCTCGTTTATCGGGACATGCTCGTTTTGCAAGTTAAGGTTTGCGGGAGTGTTTTGCTCATCTTGCAAAATACTCGCAAACCAAGGTTCCACTGTATTTAGAAATGTCTCTTCTATTTCAACCATGAAGTGGGTTGCATATTGTATTTGTACAGAACCATCTTAGAGGGGATGATATTGGGGTGATCATGATTGAATTTAATTATCCAAAATGAGAGAGAGGGAGGGAAAGGGGTCAGGAGGCCTTAAAGTTAATTTATTAGGGAGGTGTGGTGGCATTTGCTTTGTGATGCAAGCCTGAAGTTTTGGCTAGAACACATATTCTAGCATTGACTCTGCATGATCCCAAAAAAATATACTCCAGAAAATAACCCTGCATGTGTGTATATCTATATATAATTTCTATAAAATTTCTATTTTTGTGAATTTTGATTGTGTGATAAATAAATGGCATGACCTCACTGGACATAAAACTGATAAGCATTCTTAAGAAAGCATGGAGTAATCGCAGAGAATGCTCAGGTTGCAAAGATGTGAGGTTGTGGGGAACAGATATGAAGTGAATGGCAATGCAATAGAAAAGGTTTGCAAGCTCGATGGGTCTTAGTTATTATCTGCTGTCATTTTTTGTTTCTGTGATTTACAATAGCTCTTTCTCTAGTTAAGTCTTTTTTCATTTATCTGTGCTGGAAGTAGGATATTCACACAAGTTGCTGTTTATCTTTTGATATATGACAACCATGTTGGTGCTGACAGGATGGCTTAGCAAATTGTGGCACTCTGAGCCAAATTTTGCATTTGCAGTCTCCTTCTCTCCCCCCCTCCCCCCGAGTTTTGATCCAATATCTCCCCCGCCCTCTGAAATTCCTCCTCCCAGTTGTATGAGGTGAAGCACCGATGATAAAAGATGCCAGAATCCTAGTCCAGCATCTCTCCATCTAGGAGTGTGAATGTAGACTGGACTAGGATTTCAGCACCCTTTATCATTGGTGTCCTCAGCCAGTGCCTCACCTGGTCCATAGGTTAAGCTGGCCCTGAGCGCTGATGGATATGGTGATGGTCTTGATGTGTTTTCCTCAGAAAAGTGCTGTATGTGCCAGGGTGGATACATTTTGACTGCCTGCTAGCACTCAGGCCCTGATTCTCCAAAAGTGCGTCCCGATTTTAGGCAGCTGTAGACGTCCTACAGCTGTCTAATCAGCCAATCGGGATGCACGTTTTTTAAAAAAAAATGCTCCCCAGGCAGGCCTGAAGGCGCCTCCGGGAGCCTAGGGAGACCCACAAGGTGCCTAAGCTCGCCTACAGGCCTTAGGCGAACTTAGGCGGCCCTACGCGTCTCCCTAGTAGAGGAAGAGACGCTTAAAATGTAGGCCAGCAAAATGCTGGTCTACATTGTAAGTAGACGCGGCCGCTATACTGATCGCGGCAAGGGATCTCCCTGCTGCAATAAAGTATAGCGGCCGCGGCCGCCTGTCCCATCACCGACAGGAGGATGCCTAACTCCTCCTGTTGGAACCCCGAACCCCGGAACCCCCTCCCCCCCAAACTCGTAATCGCCGACAGGAGGATGCCCAACTCCTCCTGTCGGAACCCCGGAACCCCCTTCCCCCCAAACTCATAATCGCCGACAGGAGGATGCCCAACTCCTCCTGTCGGAACCCCGGAACCCCCTCCCCCCCAAACTCGTAATCGCCGACAGGAGGATGCCCAACTCCTCCTGTCGGAACCCCCTCCCCCCCCCCAAACTCGTAATCGCCGACAGGAGGATGCCCAACTCCTCCTGTCGGAACCCCGGAACCCCCTCCCCCCCAAACTCGTAATCGCCGACAGGAGAATGCCCAACTCCTCCTGTCGGAACCCCGGAACCCCCTCCCCCCCAAACTCGTAATCGCCGACAGGAGGATGCCCAACTCCTCCTGCCGGAAAGCCCAACGACCCCCCGCCCCAACTAATCTCCCTCCCCCAACTAACCTTTCAATGTTGGTCAGCTGGACGGGTCTTGCTGCCGTCCAGCCGACGGGTCTGCCTCGTGGAAATGAGACGGCACGCCCCTTCCCGGCCCATCCCCGCTAAATCTAAGGCCTGATTGGCCCAGGCTGTAGAAGCCTGGACCAATCAGGCCTTAGGCATAGCGGGTCCGCCCATCCCCACTAATCCTAAGGCCTGATTGGCCAAGGTGCCTAGCCTGGGCCAATCAGGCCTTAGATTTAGCGGGGATGGGCCGGGAAGGGACGTGCCGTCTCATTTCCACGAGGCAGACCCGTCGGCTGGACGGCAGCAAGACCCGTCCAGCTGACCAACATTGAAAGGTTAGTTGGGGGAGGGAGATTAGTTGGGGCGGGGGGTCGTTGGGCTTTCCAGCAGGAGGAGTTGGGCATCCTCCTGTCGGCGATTACGAGTTTGGGGGGGAGGGGGTTCCGGGGTTCCGACAGGAGGAGTTGGGCATCCTCCTATCGGCGATTACGAGTTTGGGGGGGAGGGGGCTCGGGGTTCCGACAGGAGGAGTTAGGCATTCTCCTGTCAGTGATGGGACAGGCGGCCGCTATACATATTGCAGCAGGGAGATCCCTTGCTGCCATAAGTATAGCGGCCGCGTCTAATTTAACCCGATTCTCTAAAGACGCCGGTTACAGAATCGGCGTTTAGTATACGACGCCTCTCCCGGGCGGCCTGCCTGGGGAGCATTTTTTTTTTTTAAATGTGCATCCCGATTGGCTGATTAGACAGCTGTAGGACGTCTACAGCTGCCTAAAATCGGGACGCACTTTTGGAGAATCAGGGCCTCAGTGTTTGTGGTTATCACTTCCATGCTTTCATTGTATCTCTCTGTCACTCACTCACAGGGCAGGCGATGGAGATTGGCAGTGCAGCTTTAAATATTCTGGTAGAGTGCTGGGATGGACACTTGACTCCTCCAGAGGTGGCATCTTTGGCTGACAGGGCCTCAAGGGCTAGAGACTCCAATATGGTGCGAGCAGCAGCAGAACTGGCACTCAGTTGTTTGCCACATGCCCATGCATTAAACCCAAATGAGATCCAGCGGGCTCTGGTGCAGTGCAAGGAACAGGTATGGGTTTTATTTCCTTATATCAGAATATCACTGAAGTGATTTCACAGTCCTGGTTAGAGAAATGCTACCCTATTCCTCCACATAGGTGCCCTCAGTTTTTTGCCTATATTATGTAATTGTTTTGTTTACAGTGTAAATTTTTTTTTTTCCTTTTTGTTTATTTAAAAAGACACACATGATTTTACTTTGTTTTAGTCCATCATGGCGACTTGTTTCTTCCATTGGTAAGGGAATTGAGATTGAATACCTCACGTGCAACTATGTTTTCCTGTAGGGGTCCTCAGGAATGGAACCGCCTACCTTTGCACATTAGAAAGCAAAGCAATCTCGAGGCATTTAAGAAATTACTGAAGAGGCATTTATTTTGCAAGATGAAATATGGGCATTTTTTTTTTTTTTAATTCTTTATTCATTTTATCTTTTACATCAAGTGCACAGAAAATATAAACCATGAAACTAAAATATCACTTGGGATTCCACAAAGTTTCCTTAAAATAAGAAATATCCCCAACCCTCCCACCCTATCAATATCAGATAATATATATAACATGATATAATAAATACTATCCACCCCCCACCCCATACAAACGTTTATTTTAAACAGGGAAAAATGATAATTATTCATTACAATAATGGGTATTAAGAAATTTGTTTTATGAAAGCGCTGGTCGCTTATCTTGTTTATTTTATATGTATTTTATGTTTTTTAAATTATGTATGTTTATATTGTGAGCTGCCTTAGGAAAGGCAGGTTATAAATAAAAAAAAATTTTTAAACCACAAACAACTAAAAAAATAATGCCAGATCATGGAAGAGTGAAACGATGAAGGATAATTTAATTAATATCATAGATAGTTTCTATGAGCAGTAAACATTTGTTTAGAATTTCTTTCCTTCTACAGACATTATTGTACCACACTTGTTCTACCATGACGAGGCCAGGAGTACTTTTGCTGATCCAGCTAAGGACCTGTCCCTTTTCAGATATTTCAAAAACATATTTTTATAGTAAATGTAGTGCTTGTGAAAGATGTTTTTATGATCCTAGTTTTGGCCATTGGCCTAGGTATGCAGACTGAAGTCCACGTTATGTACCTTCAGTGGCATAGTAAGGAGGGGTGGGGGGCTGCACTTCACCCCGGGTGTGGTATTCCCCCCCCTTCCCACTCCTCCCCATGCCGCGCTCCTACCTTTTCCCCTATACCTTTTTAATTTAGGTGCAAGCAGCCGCGAACTTGCTGCTTGCGTTGGCTTTGGTGCTCTCTCCGACGTCACTTCCAGGAGTCACCCACAACTAGGAGATGACATTAGAGAGAGCGCCGAAGCCAACGCGAGCAGCCAGTTTGTGGCTGCTTGTGCCGAAGATAAAAAGGTACAGGGAAGGGGTGCACGCACAGCGGGGGGTGGGGGGAGGCAAGGAAGAGGGGCGCCACCGCCGCTCACCCCCGCTACGTGACTGTGTACCTTCCTGGATTTGAGAAGCATTTTTAGTATCATTTTCTAGTGAATTTTGTTCTTGAGGAAGTGCTAGATTAGCTGCACTGGAAATGGAGATCCTTCATTTACATACATAGAGGAAATATGCAATGGGCAGCAACATTGCAGACTTCTCCCACATGCTTCCCTGCATTGTACTGAACCTTGCTCTGTGAAAAAAGTAATTGTACCTGTTTTGACTCAGTTTTTGGTGCAACAGTTCAGGCTGCTAATAATGGTGCCAGTTAGTTCCAGCTTGTGGTGGTGATTTTTTTTTTGGGTGAGGCTGACATCAGTTCACTTACAGGTGGATTAATAACACCAATGGCATACAAAATCCAAATGACTGTAGATTTTGCATTTTAGAAGACTTGGCAAACTTCCTAAAAGCATATTGAGGTCCACTCTCTCAAGTTTCAAGTTTATTAAAAAAAATTTTTAAACCGCTTAATCAAATTTCTAAGTGGTGTACAATATAAAATTTACATAAAAACAGATTAAAAATCAGGGGTACTAGATAAAACCAAAACATCTTAATAAAACACATAAGACAAATGAACTTACTTCAAACAATAGGAGAGAAAGGGAAGAACTACAATTGTAAAAGAGAAAGCGAAACGAAAAAGGAAAATACAATAGGTTAGGGTTAAAAGCGATAAAATCTACTACTGTACTGTGTAAGAACATGTGCCAGTATGGAAGAAAGGGGAGGGATTTTACTCCAGTTACATAGCACCTGAAAACAGCAGAGTTTGAGATGGTCTAATCTTTCTAAATCAAGGAGATTGACTTTGTGGACCTGAAAGAGGCTTTCATATGCACACAGAGGCAATATCTTAGATTATTGATAGTTGCAACATTTCCAGTATGGCTCTTTCCTTGCTCATGTTCACCATTTGCCTTGTAGTCATTGTGATATATCTGTACAGGTTTGGAGTGCATGGTATATGTATTATTCTAGGACAGACATGTCTAACTGGCCCGCGGGCTAAATTTGACCCATGGGGTGATTAAATTTGTCCCGCGATCTGGGCTGAGATTTGGCCTGCCGTCCCTTCTCACGGCAGAGAGAACACGTGAATAGCTGGGGTCGGCACTCTTCCTCATTGGTTCTTGTGCTTGTCTGTCACCGCTGCAACAGACGTCCGATTGGTGGGAGTGAGCGTGCTCCATTTTCCTCCAGCGTCTTGGACTGACGACGTGGTATGTCGGGTGGGAGAAGGTGGCAACTTTCCTCTGCAGGCGATAGCGTTTCTTAGTGCCGGAAACTGCACTGAATGCTGCACACTGCTCTCGGCGCTAAAAACTGCTAGTGAACTTTAGTAAAAGGGGGAAGAATCTTAGTTTCCCCCTTTTACTAAAGTTTGGTAGCAGTTTTTAGCGCCGGGAGCAGCACACAGTATTCAGCGTGGCTCCTGGCGCTAAAAAACGCTATAGCGGTTTAATAAACAGGGGCACTGCAAAGATAGAAAATGGCATCGGACAGCAAAAAGGTTTTCATGAACGGTTACTTTAGTTTCAAGGACAAAACAACTGTTGTTTGGAAATACTGTGGTAAGGATTTTAAATACCATTGAAACCTCATCACAGTGGTTGGGGGATGGAGGGACTGGGGAGGAGAGGTGGAGGTAAAAGGAAGTTTTCTCTGTAGAGAAGACAGTGGGAGCGATCTGGATAGAGGAGGATTGAATGAGGGAGGGGGAAGAAGAAAGGAGAGGAAGAAGAAAGGAGAGTGATGAATGGAGAGAGTCAAGAATAGGGGGACAGATGAGTAAACAGAGCTTTACAATTGTTGCAGTTACTATGCCTAGGTATGATGAGCTGGAGCAAGAGCAGGATGTGACATCACTAAGTGTAACAAAAGGAAGACAGCATGAAAGAAAGAGGAAGGGAAACATGATTTGAATAATGACCAGTTTGTAATCCTATACTTCTACTACTAAGACTAAGGGGTCCTTTTATTAAGGTGCGCATTTAGTGCGCGCTAAATCGGTTAGCGTATCTTAATAAAAGGACCCCTAAGTATCTTAATTAAAAATTCAGCCCGTGACTTAGCCTATGTTTTATATTTTGGCCCCTTATGAAATTGAGTTTGACGCCCCTGTTTTAGGACAAGCAAGCAGTATATTCTCACAGATGTGTGATGTCATCCATGGAGTCTGGCACGGACAGTGAAAGTGTACTGTCACTTTAAGCTTCAACGAAGCTTTGCAACTGCCCATACCTCACATGTGTGAGTGCCTTCCCGCCTAATGTTGGCTTGCGAGGTCATCGTTTTATGTTTTTGGCAGAGTGAAGAATATGTATCTGGACTTCATCCACTCAAGTTTACCTTCCTGCTTTGATTTTTCTTTATTCTTGCCGTTATTTCCTTTTTTTAAGTAAGTGTCTGTATGATGTTGCTTCATATCAAAATTTTGTAACCTGTTTCTAACTTCGGGCCTATTGACATTTTTCTGCCTTCAGCCTTACCAAGGGCATCAACAGGTTTCCAGCAGAACTTTCACTTGACCCTTGGTTCCCTCCTGGACTTTAAGACTTCTTCCCGGCTGCAGTAGTTTTTCTCCAATGTATTCTTTTTATGTCTGGAAATTCTCCCGATATTCCAGAGCTTAAAATAAAAAAATAAAATTACAATAATACCTTGTCTCTATTAGGCCTGGACCTCGAGTACCCTATTCTAGCTGTTAACGCTCGTTATTTTCCCTCCGTACCGATCCTATTTAATATTGGTATCAGTGAACATCAACGTCGGCATCGAC
This sequence comes from Geotrypetes seraphini, assembly GCF_902459505.1. Classification (NCBI taxonomy): domain Eukaryota; kingdom Metazoa; phylum Chordata; class Amphibia; order Gymnophiona; family Dermophiidae; genus Geotrypetes; species Geotrypetes seraphini. The sequence goes on from NC_047087.1 coordinate 201,556,684, forward strand.
ATCATTCTCGAGCATCATCTTTGTACTCAACATGAGATACCTCAACAAGTGTCACAGGTATCCATAACATTGAGTCACTCGATCTTATGCAGGCTGTCATTTCTGAAGTGTGCCTCTTCCTTGGGGTTACCAACGCTTTGACACCCTGCTGCACCTTATATACCAGCTTCATAGCCCACAGCTTCAAGCGGGGAAGGCAACTCTTGTTCAGAGGGAAGGGGGAGGGAGGGAGGAAGACAAACAGGACAAAGCACAGATTTTTGGCTTCCACCAAAAACATATGGTCTGCTTTGGCCAAAACTGGGTAGAGAAAAGAATTTTGGGCCAGTTTAGACACCATAACAGAAACCCAAATTCAGTTGGCCTCTATAAATAATTTTAACTGTACTAAATATGTCTTTTACTGATATAATTTGCTATTCTAAAGATAAAGAAGCATCTAAATAAACCAAACTTTGTGCCCTCAGTGACTTTAATATACATTTTGAAGCTCCATCACCTCTTGTGAAAAGGAAGTTCTCCTACTTCTTAAATCTGCTAGCTTTTCTCAATGGATCCAATTACCCACATGTCAAGCTAACCACTCTCTCCCAGTTTTAGAACTGAATCTATTGCTACGTTTTCTTCTGTGCCTTTGTTATAGACTGATCACTTTCTTCTTACTATCGAGCTGTCATTTAGCACTGCCAGTAGTACCTGATGAGTGGTTTACTTAATCACCAAGGGATTTAAAGTCTTGGATGCAGACTGGATCACTAAAGTCTAGGATTAAAGAGGACTGTAAAGATTTACAAAGGGACCTGAACAAACTAGGAGAGTGAGCGACGAGATGGCAGATGAAGTTTAATGTAGAGAAATGTAAAGTCTTGCATGTGGGAAACAGAAACCCAAATACAGCTATATGATGGGAGGGTTGGTAATGGGTGAAAGTACCCTAGAAAGGGACCTGGGGGTAATAGTGGACAAGACAATGAAGCTGTTGGCACAGTGTGCAGCGGCCTCAAAGAAGGCGAATAGAATACTAGGTATCATCAAGAAAGGTATTACAACCAGAACGAAAGAAGTTATCCTGCCATTGTATCGGGCGATGGTGCGCCCGCATCTGGAGTACTGCATACAGTTTTGGTCCCCGTACCTTAAGAAGGATATGGCGATACTCGATAGGGTCCAAAAAAGAGCGACACGATTGATAAAATGTATGGAAAACCTTTCATATGCTGAAAGATTAGAGAAACTGGGGCTCTTTTCCCTGGAAAAGCAGAGGGGACATGATAGAGACTTACAAGATCATGAAGGGCATAGAGAAAGTGGAGAGGGACAGATTCTTCAAACTTTCGAAAACTACAAGAGCGAGAGGGAATTCGGAAAAATTAAGAGGGGACGGATTCAGAACCAATGATAGGAAGTTCTTCTTCACCCAAAGGGTGGTGGACACCTGGAATGCGCTTCCAGAGGGTGTGATAGGACATAGTACGGTATTGGGGTTCAAGAAAGGATTAGATAATTTCCTGAAGGAAAAGGGGATAGAAGGGTATAGATAGATGATTACTATACAGGTCCTGGACCTGATGGGCTGCCGCGTGAGTGGACTGCTGGGCATGATGGACCTCTGGTCTGACTCAGCAGAGGCACTGCTTATGTTCTTTTTTTTTTTTTTTTTTATTTATTTATATTTTCAATTTACAATTCAAGTATCACTTGTACAGAAAAATAAAGATAAGCCAATAAAGTACTAATATAAACATTTCTACTCCCAGACTTTTTACAAGAAAAATCATTATAGCTTAACTTCAACTCTAGTCCACTATATGGATCCAAGGCATGGAAAGCGGATGATTAAAGTAATTTAAACAAACTAAGTTGTTATATAAAAGAAAATAGGCCCTTTAGGCAGAGACAGGTCAACAAAAATCAATTATCCTCTTATTCCCCCTTAAACCTGAGGTGCTGTAGACAAAAATGTTGTCAACTGGCTTGGATCAAAGAAAACATATTTTTTCATACTATATTGTATAACACATTTACAAGGGTGTCGAAGATAAAAAGTCGCCCCCAAAGCTATAACCCCTGGTTTTAAGAGAAGAAATTCACGTCTCCTTTTTTGTGTTTCTCGAGCCAGATCTGGAAAAATCAATATTTTAAGTCCCATAAATTTCTTAAGTCTATTTTTGAAGAAAAGCCTAAGCAACCAGTTTTTATCTGGTGCTAAGGCTACTGTAATCAACAGTGTCGCTGGAGAAACCATTTCTATATCAGAACGCTCCAATATTGCGGTAACATCTAACGGTTGCTGGTCCTTTTCTTGTAAACGCTGCTGTTCCTCTCTTTTAATAGGTAGATAATAAGCCTGCGTAAGAGGTGGCAACATATCTTCAGAAATTTCCAATATTTCCATCATGTATCGTTTCACTATGTCTCTCGGTGATATTGTTGCAATCCTCGGAAAGTTAATTAATCTGAGGTTATTATTTCTAGAAGAATTTTCTAAGGATTCCAGCTTCCTTCTCAAATTAGTATTATCTTTTATTAGTGTTTCTCTAATTTGTTTAGAAACTTTTAACTCCTGATGAATATTTTCTATGGAGCTTTTAGACTCATCAAATTCAACTTTTAAATTCCCCATTGTAACCTCTTGAACTTTAAGTCTTTCTTCCAACTGACTCAGTTGGGGTTTCACAGATTTTGCCAAATCTGCCACCAGATCCCAAAGAGAATCCAGGGTTACCTCTCTGGGTTTTTCAATGTGAAATGCATTAGTAAAATGAGAAGTCTCACCAGTTGAAGTTGATATTCTTTCTTGAACAGCATTTCTCTGATTCCAAACCCCTTCAGTTGTTGAACTCTCAGACTCTTCCAAACTCTCCTGAAAAGAAGAGTTAGTCTCCAGTCTCCCCTCTCTGATATCTGTGGCCTCCGGGGGAGAGCACTGCTCATGCTCCAACAGCACTTCCTCTCGTGGGGAGCTGGTTACCTGAGGCGGAGGGGGAGGTACTCTGGCGTCGGGGCTTAATGTTGTTTCTAAGCCCAAGGAGTTAGCGTCCGTTCCGCTCCGGCGCAACTCCAGCGGGACCCCCGACGCCCGGGGCGTCTCCTGCATACGTCGGAGGATCTCCTCAATGTTGCCGAAAACCGCTGCACCGGGCAGCCGCGAGGCTCCAGCGGCACTGCGTCCTCTTCGTTTCGGCATGAAGAAGGAAGCAGATATCTCGGGCAGCAGGTAAAAAGTTGTTAGAGGAGAGACTTCGGCGTGTTACTCAGCCGGTTGGGTCTGCGGCCATCTTGGATCCCTGCTTATGTTCTTATGTTCTCTCCACCATCTCTCTTGTTACTCAATGGTAATGATTCCTCCTGGAAACAGCAATGAAGATAGGGAATTAAAGTATACTAGAAAGCAGTAACAAGAATAAAGCATCAAGTGCATCATAGATAAGAGTTGTAGTTATGGGAGTTTCCCCATACCCCTCTTTCATATTTGTTTTATATAAGGCGTCGTCTGCTTTGGTACAAACTGAAGGGGGCAGCAGAGCCCTCTGGTGAAAGAGGAGGGATTCAAAACCTGGAATAGATTTATTCTGCACCTCTCACGAGCATGGGGAGATTTACCCGTCCATCCAGAATGACTTTATTTATTTATTTATTTATTTATTTTATTTATTCAATTTTTCTATACCGTTCTCCCAGGGAAGTTCAGAACGGTTTACATGAATTTATTCAGGTACTCAAGCATTTTTCCCATATGTCAGACCACAATTAGAAAAAATTATCTATAGATTTAAATATACCAAAAATATAAACACATTGGAATTGGTGGTCATTTTTTTTTATTCATTTGATTAGGTCAGATTCAGCGAGAGTCCATGCTCAACTCATTTCCATGAGATGGATTTAGTAAACAGGTGTCAATGTAGAATTAGTCAAAATGTGGTAAGATCCTTCTGCTTCTGTTAACTAGCAAGTGAGTTAAGGCATCTTTCAATCTGTCAGTCAAGGGAAAAAGTTTGAGCGTATAAGTCTTGAAAATATTAACTTTAAAAGCCAGTAATTTGTGACAGTAATTCATGCACTGATATGATCTCTTCTTTTCATAGGATAATATGATGCTGGAGAAAGCCTGCATGGCCGTGGAAGAAGCTGCTAAGGGAGGTGGGGTGTACCCAGAAGTCCTGTTTGAAGTTGCCCATCAGTGGTACTGGCTATATGAGCAAACAATTGGCGGTACTCCAGCCCAGAGAGAAGGAGCCACTGGTTGCAGCACCACTGGAATCCGTTCTGTGTCTGAAGCTGTCCGTGGCCTGACAGACAATAGAATAAACTCAGAGACAGCTGCGGTGACTGTTGCTGCAGCGGTGACTGCAGCAGCAACAGTGGTACCAGTTATTTCTGTGGGGTCAACTATATACCAGCAACATACAGCAATGGCACATGCTCATACACAGGGACTGCACCCATACACTACCCTTCAGACCCATATCCCTTCTGTTTGTACTCCCCAGTACATTGGACACCCCATTCAGCATGTGCCGCGACCAGCTGTGTTTCCAGTTCCAGGAACAGCATACCCCCAAGTAAGTCCAGCTGTGTTTCCAGTTCCAGGAACAGCATACCCCCAAGTAAGTCCCCCTGTGTGTTGAGTTTCTTCCTATAGAGGTCTGACTTCTGGCCACTGAAGTGCTCCGTATATTGTTTTCATCAGCAAACCATTGTGTCTAGCCTTCTCATTTCTCTCTAGCTTTTATCTATGTGTACAGGTAGAATTGTTAAGCAAGAACCTGTAAAGTCGATACAGAAAATGATTACATAGGCATAAAATCTAAAACAGTCTGCAGTTTGCTCTCCATTTACCTGTATTTTGTGAGCTGTTTCCATTTAAAAAGCTGCCTTCCAAAGTATGTTTCTGGACTTCCTTGTGACTGTCTTTATTCTTTAAGATGTAGTTTGGTTCATAGTCAAGGAAAGCATGAAGCCTCAGCCATTGCTAAAATCTCAGTGAGATGGAGGATCCACACTATCCAGGTTCTGGAAGGTTGTTGTAGATTGTGAGCTGTCACTGCAAAATCTTGGCTGCATCTTGGCTGAGTTGAAAGAGAGAGAGAGAAAAAAAACTAGGGAAGCAGTCCAAGTGGTTTCAGATGAAGGCTTATGGCTTCAAAGGAAGCTGGTACATTTTTTGGCCCTATAATTCCTCTCTCCTTTTCCTCCAAGCTGAATTGGAACTAGGGCGGCAATCTGGCACTGTGAGCCTTAGAACTTAAGAATAGCCAAGCAGGTTCAGAGTAATGATCCATCTTGCCCAATGTCCTGCTTCCAACAGTGGCCAAGCCAGGTCAGAAGTGTCAGGTAGAATCCCAAGAATAGCAAGATTCCATGCTACTGATTCCAGAGATAAGAAGTGTCTTCCCCTTCGTCTATTTTAATAATAGATGATGGACTTTTCCTCCAGGAACTTGTCCAAACCTTTTTTCAACCCAGATATGCTAACTGCTTTTACAAACATCTTCCAGCAATGAATTCCAGAGCTTAACTATTCATTAAAAGAAAAAAATTTTTTCATCTTAAAAGGATTACCATATAACTTCCATGTCCCCTAGTTTTTGTACTTTTTGAAAGAGTGAACAATCTGTTTACTTTAACAGATTCTACTCCACTCAAGATTTTGTTGACCTCTATCATATCTCCTCTCCAAGCCTTCATTGACAACTACCTGTGGATTTTCCATTATTTTAGCAGTCGTATGCACCCTTCTTTGCTCTTTTCTTTTCCTAGTTTTGTCTTTGTAGCAATAGACTTGTGTCCTAGAGCCATAACTACTTCTGTTCCTTAGAACCCTATATCATGTACTATAAATGTGGCCACTGCTGCCCTTATGGATATTCATGCCTCCCCCCACCCAAGAGTTTTGAATGCTGCCTTCACAGTATCCTCAGCTAACTAGGAATGGAAAGATTGAACTGAGGACCTTCCACATGGCAATGCTATGTACCACAATGCATCCACTGGATTGGCTAGGAAAGTTGTTTCTGGTGGAGTTTGCAAATTCACAGGATCAGAGGGAGATGGAGGAAGGGGGGACTGCAACAATGAAACACAAAAACCATACTTTGTAAAATTTTCTGAGATGTAGATGCACTCGAGCCCAAGCAGGGAGAGGAGAAAGGATCTAGCACAGCGTCTCGCCTCTCTCCACCGGAGTGGGTCTCCACATGGCTGCACCAAAGCCCCGCCCTCCATCTTTGGGCCTCCCAACAGCCTAACAGGAAGCAAACTGATCTGGCACCCGACGCTCTCAAGCCCCAGCAAGGAGAGGAGAAAGGATCTGGCACAGCGTTTCACTTTTTCCCACTGAAGCCAGTCTCACACAGCTGCACCGAGGCCCTGACCACCATCTTTGGGCCTCCCAGCAGCCCAACAGGAAGTGAACTGAACTGGGCACTCAACGCACTCAAGCCTCAGCAGGGAGAGGAGATAAGGACCTGGCACAGCATATCTCCTCTCCCCACTGCTCTACCTCTCTTGGTGTGGCAGCCTGGGATGGAATACCTCTGGTCCTAGGCAAATACCTATCCACTACATGATCATAAGACCTAACATATATTGGACCAACACCAACATTCAGAATCATTACAGACTGCCATGAGGTCACCACAAAGCCGAAACAAACCCACAAATTCCAGACCCAGGAAAGGTAGAACCGTACACACCCTGCCACGATCGACAGACTACCAGGCGGCCAACTACCTTTCCATCTCATGTGCTTATGCCAATATACAGTCTGTCAGGAACAAAGCCAACCTAATCAGAGACTGGCTTATGGAAGAAACGCTAGGTTCCTAACAGAACGTGGCTACCTTCAGTTAACATAAGAACATAAGAACTGCCATCTCCGGATCAGACCCATGGTCCATCGAGTCCGGCGATCCGCACACGCGGAGGCCCAGTCAGGTATACACCTGATGTAGTTTTACCACCCATATCCCTCTATGCCTCTCATAAGGAGATGTGCATCTAATTTGCCTTTGAATCCTAGCACAGTGGATTCCTTAATAACCTCCTGTGGAAGAGCATTCCAGGCGTTCACCACTCGCTGCGTAAAGCAGAACCTCCTGACATTTGTCCTGGACTTGTCCCCCCTTAGCTTTAAACCATGTCCTCTTGTCCGTGTCACGTTGGACAGTGTAAATAATTTGTTTTTCTGCTCTATTTTATCGATGTCTTTCAGTATTTTGAACGTCTCTATCATGTCCCCTCGCAGCCTCCTCTTCTCAAGGGAGAACAGTCCTAGTTTCTTGAGTCGTTCCTCATATTCCAAGTTCTCCATACCTCTTATTAGCTTCGTTGCTCGTCTCTGCACCCTCTCCAGCAGTTTTATATCCCTCTTTAGTTTGGGAGACCAATGTTGGACACAGTATTCCAAGTGTGGTCTGACCATTGCTCTATAAAGCGGCATTATGACTTTCTCCGATCTGCTCATGATTCCTTTCTTTATCATTCCTAACATTCTGTTCGCTTTCTTTGCCGCTGCCGCGCATTGTGCCGACGGCTTCAGGGTCCTATCTATCAGTACACCCAGGTCCCTTTCTTGTTCGCTCTTACCAAGAGTTGCTCCTGACATTCTATACTCGTGTTCCTTATTCTTACTGCCTAAATGCATTACTTTGCATTTCTCCACGTTGAACTTCATCTGCCATTGCTCTGCCCATTTCTCTAACTGATACAAGTCGCTCTGGAGTTCTTCGCTATCTTTCTGCGTTCTGATTGTCCGGCATAGCTTTGTGTCGTCTGCAAACTTAATGATCTCACTGGATATTCCGTCTTCAAGGTCATTGATATAAATGTTAAATAGGATCGGCCCAAGTACCGAGCCCTGGGGCACACCACTAGTCACTTTCTCCCAGTCTGAGAACTTCCCATTTATGCCCACTCTCTGCTTCCTGTTTTCCAGCCATTTGCCTATCCACCTGTGTATATCTCCCTCTATTCCATGGCATTGTAGTTTCCTGAGAAGTCTTTCATGCGGAACTTTGTCGAATGCCTTCTGGAAGTCCAAATATATTATGTCCACCGGCATTCCACTATCAATTTGCTTGTTCACGGTCTCAAAAAATTGAAGCAAATTCGTTAAACATGATTTCCCTTTCCTGAACCCATGTTGACTGGGTTTCAGCAATTCGTGTATATCTAAGTGCCGGACTATGCTATCCTTGATCAGTGCTTCAACCATCTTTCCAGGGACAGACGTAAGGCTCACAGGTCTGTAGTTGCCCGGTTCTCCTCTTGATCCCTTTTTGAAAATTGGCGTGACGTTCGCTATCTTCCAGTCATCTGGTATCTGTCCAGTTCTGATTGTCAGATTGGCGAGTTTTTGCAATAACTCTCCGATTTCAACCTTCAATTCCTTTAAGACTCTCGGGTGAATTCCATCCGGTCCAGGGGATTTGTCACTTTTAAGTTTGTTGATCTGGTAGTATATCTGGTCCAAATCTACTTCAACTGTGGTGAGGCTGTCTTCTATTACTCCACTAAACACTTTCACAGTTTCTGGTATTTTTGCGGTATCCTCCTCCGTAAAGACGGACGCAAAGAAGGAATTTAGTTTGTCCGCAATTTGTTTATCTTCTTAATGTACCCTTTTCTTCCCTGATCGTCCAGGGGTCCCACCGCCTCTTTTGCGGGTTTTTTCCCTTTCACGTATCTAAAGAAGGGCTTGAAGTTTTTGGCCTCTTGCGCTATTTTTTCTTCATAGTCCTTTTTGGCATCCCTCACCGCCCTGTGACATTTCTTCTGATCGTCTTTATGTTTGTTCCATGCTTCGGTTGTTTTCATGTGTTTCCATTTTTTGAAAGAGTCCTTCTTTTCTTGTATGGTTTCCCTCACCTGTCTGGTAAGCCATGCTGGTTCTCCTTTACCCTTTGTTCTCCTTTCTTTGGAGATCCTCGGAATGTATAGGTTTTGTGCTTCTGTGATAGTAGTTTTCAGTAGGGACCATGCCTGCTCTACTGTTTCAAGTTTATCCACCTTTTTTTTGAGTCGTTGTTTCACCATGGCTCTCATGCAATCGTATTTGCCCTTTTTAAAGTTAAAGGTTTTGGTTAAGGTTTTGGCACTTTTTCTATTCCCGATGTCAAGCTTAAAGATGATCACATTGTGATCGCTCGTCCCCAGCGGTGCCGTAACTTCTACTTCTTTTGTCGGTCCCGTGAGGCCATTTAGCACCAAGTCCAGGGTGGCGTTGCCTCTTGTCGGCTCTTTTACCATTTGTTCCAGGAAGCAATCCCCTAGCGCCTCCAGGAACTTGACCTCATTGCCGCAGTTGGAGGTTCCTAGTTTCCAGTCTATCCTCGGGAAATTGAAGTCTCCCAATATTATTACATTGCCCATCTTGCATTCTCGTTTGATTTCCTCTATCATTTCAGAGTCAGTTTCATCCGCCTGTCCCGGGGGACGATAGAAAAGGCCAATTTTCGTGTCTGCACTGTTTTGGCCAGGAATCTTGACCCAGAGGGACTCTAGCTTCTCTTTCGTTTCCGTCGTAGCCACTTCAACAGATTCTACTCCTTCCTGAACATATAGGGCAATACCTCCACCTTTCTGCCCTACTCGATCTCTTCTATATAGTTTGTATCCCTGAAGTACTGTGTCCCATTTGTTTTCTTCATTCCACCATGTTTCTGTTATGCCAATGATTTCCAACTTATCATTTCTTGCTATTGTCTCTAGTTCCCCCATTTTGTTTCCTAGACTTCTAGCATTGGTATACATACATTTGAGTTCTCTTCGAGTTACTTTTTTGGACTTTCTGCTCTTTGCTGTCCCTACTGTTTCTTTCACGGTCTCCTTAACCGCTCCAGTGTTGTCTCCCTTATTTGATGACCCAATCATCAAAGACTTTTGTTCGCCAGGCTACAAAATACTACCGCTATGCAAGAACAAAAGAGGATGAGGCCTTGCACTCATAATAAACAAATTCCTCGAGTTCAACATACTAGAATTTGACAAAAATGAGAACATTGAAATCCTATCATGTCAGCTATCCAGCCCAGCTATGAAGGATCCCCTTACATGCATCTTGTTCTACAAGACACCAAAAAACTGGCCCAAAGCAAGAGACACGTTCTATGACTTGTATGCAAAAACTCACTCTCTTAGTCAAACTGCATACTGCTAGGGGACCTTAAACCTCCACTTAGAAGTAAAAGACAATAAGGCGGTCTCAGAACTACTCACCTTTCTACAAGACCTAGACTACAAGTTTCTCCTTATCTGCTCCACACACATAAAAGGCCACCTCAACTAAAGACCCAATGCTCCCCTCAATATCCTCCACAGAAGGCAAATAGCAACAATCTCTCTGGTCAGACCATCACAAATACAAGTTAAACTAGCAACTAACAAGATATAACAAGGTTCATCCCCCATCCACAGTCATAAACAGAGGCCCTATTGATGAGGCAATCTTCTGGGCCAGCTATGAAACTAATTTCACTAAACAGTCCGATGAAGACTTCTATACACACTGGAACTCCTTCAGTGAAAACATCTTAAATCGTATTGCTCCAAAATGACTGAAAGCCAAACGTCAGAGGTTATCAGACAAATGGTTTGATGAAAAACTGCAAATGCTAAAGCAACAAGTCAGGATGTCAGATGCCTGGAACAAGAATAAAAAAGACATTGCCAAACTGAAATGGCGGGAGAAATCACTATAATACAAATTCAAACTGAAAGAGAAACGCAAAAACTACTACTCCACCCTAATAAACCCGCATGGACTCGACACAAAAAAACTATTCTGACTGTAACCTGACAGATACCACCCCTCTTACATGCGCCACCCATGCCGTTGCCCACTACTTCCGCTCAAAAATAACAAACAGCAAGAAACTCTCTCAATGCCAAGAAACCCACCTCCTGCATAATCCCTCTGAACTCAAGGGTGCAAGCACACCGTGTTCCAGCACACATGTGCTGGAACTCATTCTCTTTACCTACCTGGACACATTTCAATCATTTATTTTAAAAATATGCTAAAAAATACTCCCCCATAGACTCCTGTCCCCCCTGCACTAATGGCTAAAGCCCCAGACAAGTTCTTATCCGATCTTTAGTCTTGGTTAGCAGACACATTAAGCAGAAGGGAATTCCCCGCAGGAAGAGGCCACATCATCATCAAACCCATCATAAAAGACAAGAAAAAACCTACCTCATAGCCTGACAATTACAGACCCATCGCACTAATCCCACTATTCATAAAACTCATTGAGGGGATAGTCCAAACACAACTAATGAACCACCTAGATCAATCCAAAAAATAAGACAGACAACCCCATGTTGAGTATACAGAGAAGGAGTGGGGAGGGAACTGTACACATCAACCTGAGATGGATTGAGTGTCGGGTCTGAAAGGATTTGCAAGATAGACTGTGGGTCTGCAATGATATATAATATGGACTGATGGTTATTTATATATGTGTTGTACTCAATAAATGATTAAACTCAATTCCATCTCAGGTTGGAAGTGTATGGTTCCCTCCCCACTCCTCCTCCTCTGTATACCCACATAGATCAATTTCACCTGCTCCATGATTCCCAATCAGGCTTCAGAACATCATTTAGCACTGAAACGCTAATTGCCTTCCTCCTCAATGACCTATACAATATATTAAGCAAGGGACTAAACACACTCATACTCCATCTGGACCTCAGCAGTGCCTTCAACCTAGTGGACCATGACTTGCTACTACTCCGCCTAGACTCCTTAGAAATATCAGGAATGTCCTCAACTGATTACGAGGCTTCCGAAATCTTACAGCTACCAAGTTCAATCTGAAGACACACTATCTGACAAATGGATCAGCAGCTTTGATGTTCCACAAGGTTCCCCACTGTTGCCCCTCCTCATCAACATCTATCTAGCCTCTCTAGGTGACTACCTGAGCAGCCTAAACATCACCCACTACAGCTATGCTGATGACTTCACCATCATTCTGCCTGTTACCTGCCTGACACACATAGAAATAGAGAGCATTGACTGTCTTGTCTATTATAGAAGAATGGATGATCCATTGCAAACTAAAACAGTAAGAAAACAAAATTCTTCATAGTCTCATCCACCAACTTCACAACGGACTCCCTCACCTTGAGGGGAACAAACTTTCCAATCTCCCCTACAATTAAAATCCTGGGTATCCACCTAGATAGACAGTTATCCATGTTAGCCCAAGTGGATATAAAGGCTTCAACACATTATGGAAACTCAGGTCCATAAGGAAATTCTTTGAACTGGCACCATTCCAACTCGTTGTCCAAGCACTAGTCTTAAGCATCCTTGACTATTGCAACATTGTAAACCTAACACTTGTAAACCTAACACATTGTAAACGCAGACACTTCCAGAAACTAAGTGTAATCCAAAACACTGCCATCAGGCTAATCTTCAACTTTAAATAATTCAACCACATAACTCCATGCTATCAAAAGCTGCATTGGCTGACAATTCAAGATTGAGTGCTCTTCAAATTCGGATACCTCTTTTACAAAGCATTATATGGTCTACCTTACTAATCAATTCATATTCTCCAGACCTGGTAGATTCACACATCTTCAATTATTCTTCACCTTCCCCTCAATTAAAGGCTGCACTCAAAAAAGATTCATCAGCAGACTACTATCTTACCAAGCTGCCACCAAAGACCCAGAACTGAGTCAACTGGTCAAAGCATCTACCTCCTACATGCACTTCAGTAAGCTCCTGAAAGCATACCTTTTCCCAAAATTCAGCAGCCCTTCTTAGATACTCTTGGAAACTACCTCAAACACTAACCTTGCTTGTCACTTATAACATAGCTCAATGACACTGGTCTGCTGTGCTCCTTTGTAAACCACAACTGCCTACCTCTAAACCTTACAGTTTACTGCTTTTGCCAAGTTAAACGACAGCCCCTTGTCACTAAATTTTCTACCATTTTGTAAATATATGCTGTCACTACCTTTGTAACTCTGCTGCTGATCTTCTCAAGTCTTATTTTTGTTCGCTGACACTGGTCAGTTTGTCTCTTTGTAAACCGTATTGAACTGCAAGGCTTATGCGATATATAAATAAAAATTTTGTTATATTATGTTAAATGTGTGAGTGCTGGTCAGTGTTGCTTAAAACCACCCACACTCTTAACATCCGGCAAAAGGTTCTTCTTAGTCTTATGTCAATCTCATTAAGGCTTCATAGACTCCAACTATTCAAAATGATGGAGGTGCCAAACACAACAAAGATTACCCCTCCCTAGATACATTGAAGTAGATTGCTCAATGTTGGGGCTGTTTGGCACCCACTCCACTCACAGAGCTGGTACCTATATTAGGGTTTCCTCCTCTGTGAAGTTAAAGTATAAAACAGAATTTGGATAATTTCCTAAAAGAGAAGTCCATAGGCCATTATTGAGATAGCTTGGGGAAATCCACTGATTATTTCTAGGATAAGCAGTATAAAATCTGTTTTACTACTTGGGATCTAGTTAGGTACTTAGGACCTGGGTTGGCCACTGTTGGAAACAGGTTAATGGGCTTGATGGACCTTCGGTCTTCCCAGTATGGCAATTCTTATGGTCTTATGAAATAAGGGACTTAAAAGAAAAAAAAGGAGATCATTCAGGGTAAAATGTAGTAATTTATTGAATAAGTCAATGTGGGTAGTGAATTCAAACCTACAACGCTTTGCAGAACATATCAATCACAGTTTTCAACTCCTCCTCCTTCCTCAATGCAGTATACTGCCCCCTTCAGTTTTTTCTTCTGCACGCATGCCGTATCTGACCTGCTCTGTATAAAACTTTATTTTCCATTTTTGGGGGGTTGGTTTTTTTTGTTTGTTTGTTTGTTTGTTTTTTTACAAATTTTAGAGGATTTTGGTGTTCCAGAGTTCCCAGTATTTCTGGCGTAACTCTGGGAGAAGAAGCAGAGTTGGGATCTGCAGCTGGCAGGTCAATCCCACTGTGGTACCTGTTAATCAGCCTGCTTTATATTTTAAGAGCTCAGGGACTGTCTCTCGAAGCTTGCTTGCTCCCTGATTTTTTTTTTCCAGGAGCTTGAGTGCAGGCTGTTTTGGAACCCGGTAGTGATCCTTGAAGGGGACTTTCGTGTCACTTCCCTCCTTCGTGTGCATGGTTCAGTGGAGGTAAAAGTCCAGTCTGGTCTTGTTCCGGCTAGCAGACAGAAGATTTCAGTGTGGGATGCTGATTTTTGTTTGAGGCAGTGTCCTTCTCCAAGTTCCAGGTTCACACAGGAGCTGAAGCAGGCTAAAACATCTTTGCAGCACAGCATGTCACAGTGAGTACAGATTAATAGTCTATGGTAAAAAAAATTTTGGGAGGGGGAAGGGGTGGAGGATCTACAAACTGGATTTTTGGCAGTTTTGGTTGCCTAGAGGGTCCCCCAACTCCAAAATTCTTTTTAAAATTTTGGAGTTTTAGTTTGGCCATTTTGAGCCATTTATTTGGCACCAAAATGCTGCCATGGTGGCCATCTTGGATTTCCTGATTTTATTTTAAAGTTCTCCCTCTGTCTCAAAATCCATTGTTTGACCTTCAAAACAATAGTAATGAACCCCTCAACCCTATTACTCCCATTTCATGCCAATTTTGCGCAGGTAGGCAGGAAGAAGGGATAGAAGAAGGGGCAGGAGCCTCGGGCTTAGCCATCTCCCCCTACCTCTCTCCCCCGGAGGTTTCAAGGACCAGAGAGCTGCCAGGGTTAGCATCTACAGGGAGAATTCTCTCAGAGCCACAATTCTGCGAATTGGTGAAACGCAGAAGTGTATATGGCATGGAACCTAACATGAAGAGAGTAGATCCCCAATGGGGGTCTCAGTGCTGACTCGTCAGTTTCACCCCCAACTTTGAGTCTCTTTTAGAAAGCTTATCTTAGCCAGTAGGATTATCCTGTGCTGTCTGGAGAATCTCCAGAGGCAATGCAAGGGGATTTTCCCCTTCTGAGCATACTCCCCTAGAACAGGATAAGGTTCTAGATACAGAGGACCAGTATGAAATAGAATTGGAGGATTCTGGGTCCATGCCTTTGCTGGCACTGAGTGAGGTTTCCCTGATTGGAAACTGGGTCCCAACTAAGGGCTGGTAGTTGGGAGGTGGTAGTAGCACTGGATCAGAGGGAAGACTGCCTGTGCACCACTTGTTCAAGTCCACAGCATTGCTGGAGATTATTACGGATTCCCTAAAGGAGCTAAATTTAGAATCCCCGTCCATGTCTGCTGTACAGTGTTCAATCATGAATGCGGTGCAGATTCAGCCTACTTCCCTCCACTGGCATCCGGACATAAAAGTCCTAGTCATGGAGCAGTGGGATGCTCCTGAAGGTTCCTTAAATATGGCTAAGATCATGTTCAAGCTATATCCCATGGTTCAAGAATGTCAGCAGTTGTTTACTCAACCCAAGGTAGACTCCCTGGTAGCTAATGTGATGAAACATACCTCTGCCTAGTGAGGGACTTGTAGTATTGTAGGATGAGCAGGATCACAGAATAGATATGATTAATAGAGAGTTCAAGACCTTACCCTTAGGAATTAAAGTAGCATCAGTGGCCTCGTTTGTGGTGCGTGCCTGCCATTTCTGTTGATCTCCTCTCGTTCCTAGTAGCAGAGGTGGATTATATAGTTGATGGTCTCTATGATATCAGGGTTATAAGAAACATAGAAACATGATGGCAGATTAAGGCCAAATGTCCCATCCACTCTGCCCTTCCGCAGTATCCTCTGTCTCCTCCTGTCCCTAAGAGACCCCACATGCCCGTCCTACGCTTTCTTGAATTCAGACACAGTCTTTGTCTCTACAACTTCCACTGGGAGATTATTCCATACCTTTACCACCCTTTCTGTAAAACAAAGTATTTCCTCAGATTACTCCTGAGCCTATCACCTCTTAAAATCATTCTATGCCCTCTCACTCTGGAGTTTCCTTTCAATATAGAAACATGACAGCAGAGTTTCTGCTTATTTTATCTCAGTCTGTAGAATGCTCTGGATCAGGGAATGAGCGGAAGACTACCTCTAAACCATGCACAGTAAACTGCCCTTCAAAGGTCAAATGTTGTTTGGAAAGGGGCTGGATGATCATATGATTTGTGTGGCAGATCGTCACCCAAAATCTTTACCAGACAGTAGGCCAAGGGCCCCTAGAGGGGCCGGGCTTTCTAATTTTTGAGGCTCATGACATTTTTGCCAGTTTTCAGGAGGAGCCTAAACTCAGTGACTCTTTCAAGGATTCTGCCAGAGATTCACAGGGATCAGGGGCCTCAGTCTTCTGCTTCTTACCCAGCGACATCCACTAAAAAAAGCAATCCTAGTTGTAATTAAGATATGGAAAAATTTGCTTTCAGGAGTTGTATTTTAATTTCTTATTCAAAGTTTGTTTGCTTTGATGTAAATAAAAGTCAATAAATAATAATTTTAAAAAAGCAATCCCAAAGCAGATCAGGGAATGCCTGATGGACTATGTGGAGGCATGGAAGCAAATTGCCATGGACAGAGGAGTACTAGATATTTGAGAGAGCTGCAAGCTCAAATTTGCCCTTCCTCTACCAGCAAGTGGAGAAAGTAAGCAAAGTTCTTGCTACAGTGCAGAGACTGTTGGATATTCAAGCTATAGAGTTCATTCCACCCAAAGAATCGGGCTCGGGCAGATACTCCATATAGTTCGTTGTGCTCAAGAAAGAATTAGAGAAATGGAGACCTATTCTGGACCTTAAGTCTGTCAACGCAGCTCTGAAAATTCTGTGATTCTGCATGGAGACCATCCAGTTGGTCATTGCAGCTGTAGTGCCAGGGGAGTTCCTGGCTTCCCTGGAACTGACAGAGGTTTACCTCCATATACCCATTTTTCAGGAGCATGGGAAGTTTTTAAGATTTCATGTGCGACAGAGACATTGCCCTTCCATTTGGTCTGGCAAAAACACCTCACACATTCACCAAGGTGACATTGGTAGCAGCAGTGCATCTCCACAAAGCAGGGTTACGGGTACACCTGTACCTGGATGATTGCTTGATAAGAGTCCCATCCTGAGTGAAGGGAAAAAAGGCAGTTGCACAGGTGGTCCAGGTTTTACAGAACCTGGGATAGATCATAAATTTTCAAAAGAGCCACCTGGCACTGACCCAATCCCTTGAGTATCTAGAGGTTCTTTTAAACATAGTGGAAGGCATGTCTGTCTTTCAGATGCACGCAGACAAAAGCTTTGCAAGCTGTAACAGCGTGGCATTATCTGCAAGTCCCAGTCTCCATGATTGCAACCATAGAAGTGGTATCCTGGGTGAAGATGCACATGCAGCCACTACAGGACTCTCTTCTGACCAGTCGATTGCATCAAAAGGATTTGCTTCAGGTGCCACTGCCTTGGACAAAGGAAGCAACGACCAGCTTGAGCTGGTGTCTACAGCTGCAATCACCTTTGAAAGGCATGCCCCTTCGGTTGGATTCAGAGGAGATTCTGATGACAGATGCCAGCCTTTATGGCTGGGGAGGCCATTGCAACTGTCATCCGGTTCAAGGACAACGGGCCCTGATTCAGAGGATGAGGTCCATCAATAGGCTAGAGCTAAAGGCCATTCAATTAGCGTTGCTTAAGTGCGAGAGATTCTTGAAAACATGGCAGTCAGACTTCTTGGACAATGCTACAGCAGTGGCTATTGTCAGCGAGAAAGGTCTCTGATTTGCAGGCACTTTCCTACAGAGATCCCTTTCTTAAGATTTCAGGCACAGGGGTTTCCCTGCGCATGGTGCAAGTGGCTGACATTTCGTATTTGAGAGCCTGAGAGAATGACATCTCATTGGCCTTTCACCCAGATGTATCCAGGTTTCTGAAAGGGGCACTCAGATTGCGTCCGCCTGTTCACCAGCCTATTCCATCTTGGAGCTTAACATTGTTCTAAAGGTTCTGATCAAGGCTCCATAAGAGCTCTTGCAGCAGGGATCTTTGATGGATCTCTCGGTGAAGATTGCCTTGTTAGTAGCAATCACGTCAGCGAGAAGGGTCTCTGATTTGCAGGCACTTTCCTACAGAGATCCCTTTCTTAAGATTTCAGGCACAGGAGTTTCCCTGCACAAGGTGCCTTCCTTTTTGCCCAAAGCAGTTTTGGCATTCCATGTCATAGAAACATAGAAGATGACGGCAGAAAAGTCTGCCCACTCTGCTTACCCACCCCCTGTCTATGCCCTAATGACCCAATTTCCTTATCTTGACCCTCGTAGGGATCCCACATGGGTATCCCATTTATTCTGTCTGGCACGCTGTCTGCCTCGATCACCTGCACTGGAAGCTTGTTCCAATGACCAACTACTCTCTCTGTGAAGAAATACTTTCTGGTGTCGCCATGAAATTTTCCACCCCTTAGTTTGAGCGGGTGCCCTCTTGTGGCCGAGGGTCCCTTGAGAAAGAAAATATCATCTTCCACTTCGACACGTCCCGTGAGGTACTTAAATGTTTCGATCATGTCTCCCCTCTCCCTAAGTTCCTCGAGAGTGTAGAGCTGCAATTTATTCATTCTCTCTTCGTACGAGAGACCCTTGAGCCCCGAGATCATCCTGGTGGCCGTCCGCTGAACTGATTCAATTCTGCGCACATCTTTACTGTAATGTGGCCTCCAGAATTGCACACAGTACTCCAGATGAGGTCTCACCATGGCCCTGTACAACGACATTATGACTTCAGGCTTTCGGCTGACGAAACTTCTATTGATATAACCCAATATCTGCCTTGCCTTAGATGAAGCCTTCTCCACTTGATTGGCAGTTTTCATGTCTGCACTGATGATTACTCCTAAATCTCATTCTGCTGAAGTCCTAGTTAAAGTTTCTCCGTTCAAGAAGTACGTCCTGCATGGATTTCCGCTTCCGAGGTGCATGACCTTACATTTCTTAGCATTGAAGCCTAGCTGCCAGGTTGAGGACCAACTTTCCAATGTAAGCAGGTCCTGCGCCATATAATTCTGTAAACTGCATTCACTTACTATATTACATAGTTTGGCGTCATCGGCGAATAGTGTTATTTTACCTTGAAGCCCTTGAGTCAGATCCCCTATGAATATGTTGAAAAGGAGTGGACCCAGGACCGAGCCCTGCGGCACTCCACTGGTTACCTCCGATGTTTTAGAGAGGGTACCATTAACCACCACCCTCTGAAGTCTGCCACTCAGCCAATCATTGACCCATGCAGTTAGTGTCTCTCCTAACCCCATCGATTCCATCTTACTTAGCAGCCTGCGATGTGGGACACTGTCAAAAGCTTTACTGAAGTCCAGGTACACGACATCCAAAGACTCTCCCAAGTCCAACTTTCTTGTTACCCAGTCAAAGAAGCTGATGAGATTGATTGGCAGGACCTACCCTTGGTGAATCCATGCTGACTGGGATCCCGAAGATTCCCTTCATTCAAGATCGTGTCCAATTTGCTTTTAATTAGTGTTTCCATGAGTTTGCACACTATTGATGTGAGACTCACCGGTCTATAATTCGCAGCCTCTGCCCTACAACCCTTTTTATGCAGAGGAACGACATTAGCTAATTTCCAGTCTAGGGGAACTTTCCCCTTACTTAGGGAGAGATTGAATAGCTCAGCCAACGGTTTCGCCAGGACATCGCTCAATTCTCTGAGCACTCTTGGGTGCAAATTGTCTGGTCCCATGGCTTTGTTCACCTTGAGTCTTGCCAGTTCACTGTAAACTTCACCTGGTGTGAACTCAAAATTCTGAAACGGGTCTTCTGTGCTTTGTGTTGCCTTCAACTGCAGACTGTGTCCCAGTGCCTCACAGGTGAAGACTGAGCAGAAGTATTCATTCAGTAGTTTGGCTTTATCGGAATCTGCTTCCACGTAACTTCCGTCCGGTCTTTTAAGGCGTACTATCCCGCCTGTGTTCCTTTTTCTGTCACTAATATACCTGAAGAAGGATTTTTCCCCCTTTTTAATGTTTTTTCCAACCAGGACATGCACCTACCGGCATTCATTTTCAGGGGGTCGAATAAAAAAGGCAAAGTTCTCCAGCTGCTTGATATGTGGAGAGTATTACTGCGGTATCTCAAGATCACTAATGAGTTTCATCTCTTCAGTAATTTATTTGTGCTCAAAAATCAGGTTAAACTGGGCAAGCCAGCATCTAAGACTACTATCTCCAGATGGATTCACAGGGCCATTGAGTCAGCTTACATTGCCTGCGGGAAGCAGCTACCAATAGCTTTGAAAGTGCATTCGACCAGAAGCATGGTTTCTTCATGGGCAGAGTCCCTGGTGATTCCACCTGAGAAGATCTGTAGGGCGGCTACATTTACAAAGTTCTACAGGGTAGATGTAGTGGCAAGATTGGATGTGGCCTTTGTGTCCTCAGTCCCACCCTAGGCTTCAGGGACTGCTTTAGTAAGTCTTACTTGCCCAGAATGACACACCTATTGCGCTATAAAGAAAGATTAGGTTCTTACCTCAATAATCTTCTTTCTTGTAAATAGGTGTGTCATTCTGGAACCCCTTCCTGTAATTTCTATGACTTGCCTGCTTAAGGAGTACTGTCTCAGACAGAATTGACAGCTTCTAGCCTGAAATATTTCTGTCCAGTCAGATGTAAGTGATACAAGCACTTATGTAATTGTGTTAAAAAATAACACAATCACACATTGAGGAATGTACGAGCTCCATAAATGTTAAGCTTGTGTGGTTGTTTTTACGTTGCTGTTTTTTTATTAGTTCACCTTGTTCATAAATTGTGTTTAGTGTACTTCTTGCATTGCAGAGCAGACCTGTGTTATCGAGGAACGTCCCTCTACCCCTCCTATCGCCTGCTTTGGTACAAACTGAAGGGGTCAGCATACTGCACTGAGGAGGAGTTGAAAACTATGATTGATACCTTCTGCAAAGCATGCAGGTTTGGATTTACTAACCAGTTGTCCAAAATGACACACCTGTTTACAAGAAAGAAGATCATCGAGGTAAGAGCTTAATCTTTCTATATGTACAGGATATTTACAATGAAAATGCATAAAGTGAATTTGCATACACAGCTTCTAAGTAAACAAATATAAATGGTCTGGACACATTATTTATTTATTCTTATGCTATATGGAGATCAGAAAGAAAATTTGTTTATGCTAGCATTAATCTCACTCAAGGGAGGTGGTTTTACTTTTCTTTGAATAAACAATTTGGAGTGAATCATGGATAAATGGAATTTTGGACTTAAGGATTAAATTTGAACACAAATATAAACAGATGTATATTTGATACTGCATTAGTTTCCCAGTGTACGTATTCAGAGGAGAGCTTGAAACTAAATTAACTAATCTAGAGTGGAGTACTAGAGTACTAGGGTTTATATGTAAAAACAGTTTGTCATATCCTCATAATCTTGGTGATAGTGTGACAACTGTGACATCACAGAATTCAGACATAAAACCTGCTGAGGCCTAAAATGGTGCTGCCCAGCTTTGCTACAATTCTATATGCTAAGCGAGCCTAGTGGCTCAGCTGCTGTGCTTTACACTGATGATTACAGAGGTATCGGTCCCAAGTGATTACTTGGGAGATTACGTATAGAGAGAGAAAAGTGTCGAGAAATTCAGTCTGAAAAAAGAAATTGTGACAGAAGGAAATGGAAATATTTCCCATCATTTAGGACAGTGGTCTTCAATACAAGGCCCGTGAGCCAATGGTGTCTGCGGAGACCTTCTGGCTACCCGCACACTTATCCGGAGTCCCCCTCTCCCCTAGTCTCGTTTCAGCAGTGCTACTCTTACTCTTCAGACATCAGGCAGAGTGGGTGAAGTAAACAGAAACATAGAAAATGACGGCAGAAAAGGGCCACGGCCCATCAAGTCTGCCCACTCTAATGACCCACCCCCTAACTTCTTCCCCCAAGAGATCCCACATGCCTATCCCACTTTCTCTTAAAATCTGGCACGCTGCTGGCCTCAATTACCTGCAGTGGAAGATCATTCCAATGATCAACCACCCTTTAAACACTCTGCCTTCGATGGCCCAGTAGCTTTTTCTCTGCTACTGCTTTCCACCTATCTGGGGACAGGAAGCAGTAGCAGAGAGAAAGCTTCCAGGCAGCCCAAGGCAGCATGTTTACTTCACTCATACTGCCGGTGGCCCAAAGAGTAAGAGCAGCACAGCTGAATGGTGAACAAGCACCAGATTCCATGGGAAGGGGAAAATCGCATAGGGTGGGTAACAGAGATGTTGGACCACAAGGATGGGGAAGAAAGGGAAAGAAAGATGCCAGATCTCCAGCGTAAGGAAGGGAAGAGGAAGATAGAGATGCCAGACCTCGGGAGGAGGGAGGGAAAGAGAGAGATGCCTACGAGTAATTTAACCATTCTGATACCTTATCTTTTTTATCTCTCCCTCTTGTTTTCTATCCGATCCTATGTTGTGTGTGTTTGATCCTTGTTAGATCTTGTCTGTTTTTTGATGTTCCTCCTTCAATTTTAAGTATTATTTTAATGTACAACACTTTGAATCTTATGTTTAGCATTTTAATCAAATTTTTAATAAACTATGAAACTAGGTGCCAGACAAGGGGATGCAAGAGAAGGCAGGGAGAGAAATATGGGGAAGGTAATAGAGAGATGCTAGACTGTAAGGATGGGGAGGAAAGGGAAAGAAAGATGCCAGAACTCAAGGGGATGAAAGGGAAGGGGTAAGAATAGGGGAAGGGGGAGGGAAAGAGAGAGAGATACCAGACAAGGGGATGAAAGGGAAGAAGGGGAGAGAGATACAAGACCACAGAAAAGGGGGAAAGAGAAGGAGAGGGAGGTCAGACCACTGGATGGGGAAGGGGGATAAGGAGAGATGCCAGGGAAGGGACTAAGATAGTGGGAGGGGGAAGAGATACGGAGAGATGCCAGACCACAAAGGGGGAAGGAAGGGAGAGAAATTCCAGACTGGGAAGGAGAGGCAAAAGATCCTATAACATAAGAGGGGGAAAGAGGGAAGACATATGTCAGACCATAGGAGAGGGAAAAAGAGGGAGGTACACATGGATGGAAGGGAAGGGGAGAGAGAGGGAAAGAGAGTTCACAAGGGTGGGGAATGAGGTGGGAGAGGAAGGAGATGGCACACAGGAGATGGTAGGGATGGGGAAGAGAAGGAAGAAATGCTGTTTATGGATGGGAATAGGAGATAAGAAAGAAGGTGGAGATGGCACACATGGATGGAGGTAAGGGATGAGAGAGTGCACATGGATAGATGGGAAGGGAAGACATGAAAAAGTAGATAAATTTGAGAAGGAAGTAGAAAAATGGAAGAAAGTTGAATGTTAAAAAGTTAATGCCAAAGATGGATGTAGTGATGATGATAGAAACAAACTGACTATAATGAACACCAATTCCAAGAGAGTGAAATTACTTTGAAGTACGCTCAGAGAAGTGAAACTCTGAAGAGAGAGACACAAAGATGGATGTAGGGCAGAAAGTAAAGGAGAGAAAAACAGCAAATGGATAAGAAGGCCCTCAAAACAGAGTTAAGAGCACAGACAGAAGGATGTGCAACCATAGACTGAGAAAAGATGATTAGAAAAATAAAATCAAGATATCCACTGTCCATCCTCTTCTTTTATAAAAGCGTAGCATGGTTTTTAGCGCCAGCCAGGGTGGTAACAGTTCCTACGCTCATAGGAATTCTATGAGCGTCTGAACTGTTACTGCCGTAGCCGGCACTAAAAACCAAGCTATGCTTTTGTAAAAGGGGAGTTATATTTTGCACTTTTCAGGAAGAAATGTATTTTTCTGTTTCTCTGGTGTTGTACTGCATGCTGTTTGGCATCTTAGTTTTTGTTTGTGTATATTAGAACTTTTAGTTTATGGTTCTGTATTTTCATAAGGTTTATCTGCTCTGCACATGTGACTAAGGCTAGGTGTTCTGGTAGGAATGAATGTCATGAAGTAGGAAGACATTTGTCAGCTCTCCTTCAGCGCTTTTGAACCCAAAATGGCTCTCACTTAAAAATTAGGTACTACTGATTTAGGGTGCTACAGGCCTCACTAAACATTTCCAAGAACACATGGAAAAATTGCCTATATATATATAACATTTTATGAACTCCAGAGGGAAGCTGTCTTTGGCACAGTTCAAGTATTTTGGCAAGCATTAGCAGTAAATGAGAGACTGAGATCATACTCCATATACCCTGGTTTAGGTGTGAGGTTCATTACTCTGAGTTTGAGCCTGGCATAGATCTTTCACTTCCTGGGTTGGCCAGGTCTGGGAGTGAGTGAGTCATTGTGCAGTGGTGACACTAAAAGCTAGATGCACTAAAGTCAGCGATTGTTTTACTGACCCAATTCACAAAACGGCCCACCTCGTGTTTTTCCTCTTGAACGCCCATTTTCCAGTCCGTCCATGCAAATTAGCTAAAACCCCATGTAAAGTAGCCAAGCGATTGATGCACTAATATCACTTGGCTATTCAAAAAAAAAGGGGGTTTTACTGATCGGAAAAACTGACTGGTCTAGACTTGGTAACAATGTTACCTATATTGTAGTTAGAAGATTCAAAAATATCCAACACATTTCATATCTACCTCACAAATTGTGTATATCATCAAAGAGGAAAAATACCAGAGTAGTGATAAACACTTCACTTCTTCAAATGAGTAGAATCACTCAAAATATCATACAAAAACCTTTTTATCTTCTGTCTCCAAAATGGTTTCAAAAGATCAATATCCAAAATATTTTGTTAACATCCACCAGGTGGATCTTTCAAATGTACTCTCTAAATTTTCTTTTGAGAACTAAAATTAACCAGGAGAGGAACATCAGAAATTCAACATGGGAACGGGATCTTAGGGCCTCTTATAGCACTTCTACTGTCTTTCCCCGAAAATAAGACCTACCCTGAAAATAAGCCCTAGTCCCTGGATTCGCTGGCAGCAGCGCTCCCCTGCCTTCGCCCCCGCCGGCCAAACCCCCGCTGACCCTCCCATCTTTCCATTTCTACCGTCCAAACACTGCCGACCCTATGACCTTGAGACCTACATACTTCCCTCCAAAGAGCAGCGTCGGCAACACTAACAGGCTGTTTCGCAGTCTTCTTCTACCGAGGCATTCCCTCTGCTGCATCACTGATGATGTCTTCAGCAATGCGGCACAAGGAAGGTACAAAGCAGCCTGTTTAGAGAGCTGCTGCTGCTGCTGCTCTTTAGAGGGAGATATATAGGTCTCGCATTCGGCGGGGTTCAAATGAGAGGGAGAGATGAAAGGATGGGAGGGTCAACCGGGGTTCGGCTGTGCAGCGGTGGCGGGGGGCTGCTCAAGGGTAGAGTAGAGGTAGAAATAGTCAGGGACCACTGCTCAGGCAATAGGCCTGATGGGCCGCCGTGGGAGCGGACCGCTGGGCGAGATAGACCTCTGGTCTGACTCAGCGGAGGCAACTTCTTATGTTCTTCTTATGTTCTTAAGGGTGCTGCTGCACGGAAGGGAGGGATAAAAACTGGGCAAGGGTTCTGCTGCACGAGGGATGGGAGGAATAGAAAGATGCTGTGCACAGTTCAAGGGTTCTGCTGCACGAGGGAGGGAGGGATAGAAGGATGCTGTGCACAGTTCAAGGGTTCTGCTGCACGAGGGATGGGAGTGAGTGAGGGATAGAAAGATGCTGTGCACAGTGCAAGGGTTCTGCTGCACAGGGGGATGGGAGGGAGGGATAGAAAGATGTTGCAGAGGAAAGGCACAAGGTGATGTGTGAGAGGGGAGGAAAGATGCAAATTTGGGGTAGAGAAAGGAAAGAGGAAGAATTGAGGTGGAGGAGAGGAAGGGAGAGATGATCATTGTACATGAAAAAAATAAGACCTACCCTGAAAATAAGACCTAGTGTGGTTTTTTGGGGCTCAAAATTAATATAAGACAATATCTTATTTTCAGGGAAGCACAGTATTTCAGATCCCACTTCACCAATCCAAATCATTTAATCATTGTTCCTCTCCCCCCTTCCTGTTTCTGGATTTTATTTACTAAACATTTCTTTTAAATTACTTAAATATGAAATATTCCATAAAGCGAACACAGCAAAGTGCACTAATAACTTGGGTGGGGCCTTAGGCG
Organism: Geotrypetes seraphini; assembly: GCF_902459505.1. Lineage (NCBI taxonomy): Eukaryota > Metazoa > Chordata > Amphibia > Gymnophiona > Dermophiidae > Geotrypetes > Geotrypetes seraphini. The sequence goes on from NC_047087.1 coordinate 201,582,766, forward strand.
TCTGATCCAATCAGTGCCTTTGGCCCGTCCCTGTGCATCACATGATGTACCGGGAAGGGGAAGGCCCACCATTTAGGACTGGCAACCTGAAGCAGCAGCCTCAGAATGGGCTTCCTGCTTCCAACTTTTTAAAAAGATACTGGGGGGGGGTGTCCTTCCTGCCATTTTGTTTAGGTTCGGGGGGGTGGTGACAGGGGTGCCTGGTGCAGAGGGGGCCATAGCACAGGGGTGTTCTGTGTGGCTGGAGGAAGTGGGCATCCCCCCTGCCTATTTTTGGGGAAGGGGAGGGGATTGGATCAGGGGAGTCGGTGGCTTTTTTTCTTTCTTTTTTTTTTTTTTTTAATGGGCCAGATTGTGTGTGTGTGTATGTATGTGTAACGCACATACCTGTGCCAATAAAGAAAAAGAAGCCCTCACAGCAGGAGGCTGCTTCCCCTGTCACTGCTGTTAGGGCTCTGCGCATGTGTCAGTTGCTCACTGAGTGATTGACCGGTCATGTTTGCATGCAAATGATTGCACCTCCGTGCAAATCATTAGCATGCAAACGTTATAACGTATCGATCACTGCTCAAGAATTGGCCAGAGAATCGACCAACAGTGATACAGTCGATATCTTTAGTGCATCTAGCCCTAAGTAGCTAGATTTAGGGCCTATGAGTTCTGGAGGGAGTTCTTGCCATGGCTTAAAATGACTGGATGATAGTAATTTAAGTAATTTAATAGGTTATATATAGAAAAATCCACAGATAATTGGAAATGAAAGCTGGTTTCAACTGAGCAAGATGAAACTGCCCAGTCTTGAAAAAACTAATAAAAACTATAAAAGAGAGAGTGAATCAGTGTACAAATAAACTCTAAAAGAGGACTGGCACACATTTTTGACTGCTCATAAGGAGGAAAGTGTGTTTTACACTTGATATAGTTAAACTATTTTATGTCTATTCACAGGGTGTCCATCCAGCATTCATTGGAGCCCAGTATCCTTACTCGGTAACAACACCATCTCTGGCTGCCACTGCTGTATCCTTTCCTGGGGTGCCTGTCCCGTCTATGACTCAGATTGCAGTGCACCCATACCACACAGAGACGGGCCTGTCACTCTCCTCTAATGTAGCAAGTAAGTGTTTATTGCCACAGGTATCAATACTGTGGAGGCAGGGGAGGGTGGAATAAAGGAGATTGTTAGGTAATAAACTGTTGCTGCATTAAGGTAAGAGCAAGTATATCTGTTAAGTTTAAAATATTTTTGTGTACACCCAAGGGGAAAAAATGTACATTCTAGTATATAAAAATGGATGATACACTAAAACAGTGGTGTAATTGAATACTTTAGTGCTTTTAAGGGCAGGAGAAAAGCAATTGTATAGTACAGATCTGTGGTAATAATTTGTTTCTAAAGTGAATGTATTTATTATAATTAGTTCTTTTTTATCCCTTGTACCCACTGATAATAGTGACAGTAGCATGTGTCCAGTTTATTTATAACTGTTTCTGTTATACAGTGGTACCTTGGTTTACGAGCATAATTCGTTCCAGAAGCATGCTCGTAAACCAAAATACTCATATATCAAAGCTAGTTTCCCCATAGGAAATAATGGAAACTCGCTTTGATACGTTCCCCCCCACCCCGAGGTCAGCGGCGCTGCTCCCCCCCCAAGAACCGGTATTGCTTCACCCACTCATGAAGCCCCCCCCCCCCCGCTTGCGTCGCACCCCCTCCCCACCGCGATCCGGCATCCCCCAGGCATCCACCCGATCACATTTCTTACATTTCTCCGAGAATCTCGGAGAGAATGGGAACCCGAAGGCCTTGAGCATGCACAGATGCTCAAGGCCCAGTGCGAAGGAGGCAGATCTTCGGGCACTGGCATGTCCTGTGCGTTGGTGCCGGTGCCAAATGGGGGTAAGAAATGTGATTGGGTGGGTGGGTGGATGCCTGGGGGATGCTGGATCGCGGCGGGGAGGGGGTGCGACACGAGCGGAGGATGCCAGATTGCGGGGGGGGGGGGGGGACGCTCGTAAATCGAGGCACGCTCTGTTTCCGAGGTGCCTATTTTGCAAATGTTTTGCTCGTCTTGCAAAACACTCGCAAACTGGTGCACTCACAAACCGAGGTACCACTGTACTTGCTTCTTCCAAGTCCAAGTGTTTGATAAATCTGTATTCTAATCACTTACGTTATAAAAGTTTTTCCATCATTCTTAAGTAACCTTACTCTTTATCAGTTTTTGCTAAATCTGTATTCTTGTAATTTCAGTAGCAGGTTTATTGGCTTTGCTATATCAATTTTCATAAAGTGTATTTTCACTTCCCTATCTAATATAGAACCTTAGTTCTTGGTGGAGCACATGAATTGGTGTGGGAGGTAATGGTGCTAGGGCCACTTGATAACAGTGAATATAACATGATAAGATTTGATATGGAAATCCAGTACAATAGCATTTAACTTAAAAAAAAAAAATAGACTATGATAACTTGAGGAGAATGGTAAAAAAGAAGCTTAGAGGAGCAGCTGCAAAAGTCAAAAATTTATATCAGGCGTAGATGTTCAAAAATAAATCCTGGAAGCTCAGCCTAGATATATTCCATGTATTAAAAAAGGAGGAAGGAAGACCAAATAGCAGCCGGCGTGGTTAATGAGTGAGCTAAAAGAGAATCCTTCAGAATTAGAAGAAGAATCCCACTGAAAATAATTGTAAACAGCACAAGAAATGGCAAGTAAATTGCAAGGCGCTAATAAGGAAGTCAAAGAGAAACCCATGAAAACAAGATTGCGCTGGAAGTTAAAACGTACAGTAAAATCTTTTTATAGGTATATTAAAAGCAAGAAGTTGAGAGGTAAAAGAGACTCTGCTTCGGTCTTCACTTAGGAAGATGTAGGGGAGTTACCGGTGCAAGAAATGATATTTAATTTTGATGAATCAGAAAAATCAAACCAAATCTCTGTAGCACTGGAAGATGTAATGGGTAAGTTTTGACAAATTGAACAGTAGAAATTTGCCTGGATCAAGTGGTATATATCCCAGAGTGTTGATAGAAATGAAAAATGAACTTGCAGAGCTATTGTTAGTAATTTGTAATTTTTCTTTAAAATCCAGGATAGTACCAGAAAACTGGAGGGTAGCCAATGTGATACTGATTTTTATAAAGGATTCCACAAATGATCCAGGAAATTATAGATCAGTGAGTTTGACATCAGTGCCAGGCAAAATGGTAGAGACTATTATAAAGAAAAAAATGACAGAACAAATACAGAAGCATGGATTAATGAGAGAAAGTCAACATGGATTTTAGTCAAGGGAAATCTTGCCTCACTAATCTGCTACATTTCTTTGATGAGGTGAATTAACATGTGGGTAAAGGTGAGCTGGTTGATATTGTATATTTGGATTTTCAAAAGGCATTTGACAAAGTACCTCATGAAAGACTTCTGAGCAAATTAGAAAGTCATGGGATAGGAGGTAATATCCTATTATGAGTTAAGAAGTGGTTGAAAAACAAAAACCAGAGTAGGTTTAAATGGTAAATATTCTCAATGGAGAAGGGTAAATAGTAGGGTTCCTTAATGGTCTGTGCTGGGACCACTGCTTTTTAACATATTTGTCAATGATTTAGAGATGGGAGTAACTAGTGAGATAATTAAATTTGCTGACACAAAGTTGTTAAAAGTTGTTACATTGTAAGAGAATTGTGAAAAACAGTATTTTAAAGGGCTCCGACGGGGGGTGTTGGTGGGGAAACCCCCCCCTCCACTTTACTTAATAGAAATCACGCTGGCTTTGTGCAGGGTATGAGGGGTTACAACACCCCTCATTTACTGGAAACTTAACTTTTTCCCTCTTATTTTAGGGAAAAAGTTAAGTTCTCAGTATAATGTGGAGGGTTACAAACCCCCACAACGCCGGCGCGATCTCTGTTAAGTAAAGTGGGGGGGGGGGGGTTCCCCACCAACACCCCCCGTCGGAGCCCTTTAAAATACTGTTTTTCTTCGGTGCGCTTCCGCCTTGCGCTCAGTTGTCTGCGCTGGGTTGTCGGCGCGCACTTTTGACCTGTCACCAAACTATCTCTCTATTGGTCTCACTGATAATCATTTTATTGGAGATTGAATGTCTAATTTGCACAGGTATCAACTATAGTTTTAAAAACATTAGTAATTTTATGGGATAACATTACAGACTAACTCCTACCAGAGGCAAACACATTGACGCATTCTTCTTTTCCTAAAATAGAAAAGAGGAATAATTAGCTAATATCTGAAAAATGCTATGTAATTAGCTAATATCTGACATAAAATGCTATGTAACTGTGTTGAACTTCTTTGAAAGACATGAAGTGTGTGTGTGGTGTGAGCCTTGAACTATATTTTAACACTGTTTTTATCAAAATATACAATGTAGATCCGTTAATTATGTTCTATATTAAGAGTTAAATTTTTATGATGTATTTGCTGTTTGGGTTCAAATACACCAATAAACAAAGATTAAAAAATATTTTTCCCTCTCTGTACTTTAATGACTTCACTAACCTCGAAAAGGAAGTGTCTCATGAAACAAGATAGCAACACTATATTTTCTGTTAGAATATAAAGAAAATTGGCAGATCCACATCCTTTCCATTTGTACTTTCTGTAATTGAGATTCTTGCAGATAGGCAAGTTGTAAAGTATCTCCTCTTTGAGCACTATTAACCTTTTTTTCTCATGTTTATAGAAAAATGGATTCCATCTTCAATAAGGGAATGTCATTTCAGCTATATATTAGTCATATTTCTAATAAGATGAGTTACAGTGCTCATCTTCATCAAGTGTAGTAATGATCCAATTCATCCTAGTCTATACACTAGCACACACCCAATAACACAGAATTTAAACATCCTTCATTTAGTCATTTTTCTGCACTTTCATCTCTGTATTGGACCCTTTTTTTCCTAATAACCTCCCTCCCCCCATCTTACCAAATTCCCCCCTCATTCTCTCTTCTGATCACTTTTAACAATCACATAAACCAAAAAGAGAAACACGACTAAAGATGAACAGGTAGGATTAAAATTGAGGGGGGAAAAGATCAGCACCGCCAGCCTCTTTAGTCAGTACTCTGGTGTAGAGAATGACACGGTGACAAAATTCATCACCGTCCCCGCGGATAACCGCGGGAAAACATCTTCATGTCATTCTTTAAAGAGAGAGGGAAGAATCAGAGCATAATTGGGCGCAACCACTGACCCACAAGCTTTGCTTTGAAGAATGCTGGTGTAGAAGGACTGAGGTTGAAATAGACACTAGAAAATGACATGGGATTATTTCCCGCGGTTATCCGTGGGGACGGGAACGGTGATGAATTTTGTCACCATGTCATTCTCTACTCTGGTGTTCTTTCCCCCTTCTGCAGAATCTTCTTTACTCCATTCAATCCCTCTGTAAGCAAATATTTCTTGACTGTGTGCTAGCTATACAAGGACAGTAGACCAAACCCAAAATATGAAAATCTTGGCTGAGAAATTATGGAATGTTAACAATCTGTGACTTTATTACTCCAAAAATTTAATGACCTCATATTCATTTAGAATATGCCTTTTATCATTGTAGTTTAGTACTCTCAATATTACTGGGTTTGGTTTTTCATTATTAGCCTATGTTAAACTGGACTTCTGTATGTGTTCTGAGTTTATTGGATCCTTTGTAGACCCATTTTCTTTGGTAGGCATTTTTCAATTAAGAGGAACAGTTCTTTGATATGCCTTCTACATTTTCTGTCTGATCTTCTAATGTAATGTTGAGGGTTCCAACACAGCTATTAAATTTTCCAGTGCTGTAATTTATTTCTCTTTTACATCCACTCTATTTTCCACTTGAATAATTCTTTTCTATACCTGTGAGCCTGAATGTAACTTCTGTTACTGAAACAAGTCTTCATATTTCATTCTGCCAATTTCACCTTCTCCCTAGTTAACTACAAGTGATCTTCAAAAGGTTTCCCCACTTTCTACAAGTGGTCTTCAAAACATTTCCACACTTTTATTTTTTAAACACTATTTTATTAAATATCTCAAAAGCAAATTATATCACTTTTCCACATAATCGCAGGCTTGCCTGACGGACTAGTCACATGACATTCTACAACATGCCCTCTTACCACTTCTTCTGCCCCAATCATTTCCTTGTGAATTCTTCAGTGCAGATTGATCTGTATGGCAGTAGAGGATTTAACATTATTTAAGGGAATCACACAATGTTAATTCATATCCAAAAACATGAGTGCAGGCACACTAGTGTTAACAAATGCAGACCATATATTAAAAAAAAAAATTTCTTTACTCACAAAATACTTTGGCTGCACTATTAATGTTGAATCCAAATGAAAAGGCAATCATTAGGCCATTAGGACCAAAATATGTTGGTAGAATGGAGAACACTGTGAAGAATAAAGCCGGTAATGTTCATAGAAGGAAACAGCTGTTCAAAAGGTTGTTTATATGCTTTTGACAATCTCCTGAAGCTATTGTGTACAGTACTTTGAGGAGATAAAGTGTTAAACCTTAGCTCTATGTAAAGATGCCTAGATTGATCAAGCTGCTGTGGGAAACATAGGGCTCCTTTTACGAAGCCGCGTTTGCGGGGGTAGCGTGGGTTTAGCGTGCGCTAAAAAGCTGCGTGCGCTAAAACCGCTAACGGGGCTTCGTAAAAAGAGCCCATAGTTTTACATGTTGTATTTCCATATTACTATAGAAGAAAAGGAATAAACACATTGGGCATGATTCTCTAAATGGCACCTAACCATGCCTAACATGTAGGCACCAGTCTGCATGGTTATCGTTCAACCACTTGGCATCCTTTGTAGAATCTTGCCTAGCGGTGTCTAGGCAGACTTAGACCACGCTAGGTGTCATTAAGGTAGGAACTGGTATATTAAGCCAAAACCTGATCTAATTTACCGGGACCTAACTAGCATGCCTAGCAACACCTAAATTTACCATGCTTATGCTCTGCCCTTAACCACACCTCCTTTAAATTTTTCTTGTGGAGTCGGATGACAGCGGCCACCCGGGAGACCCTTGATACAGCGCCATAGCGCGAAACATGTCGGGTCTGGCTCCCAGGTTTTGGCAGGATGCAGAGATAAGTGCATAAGTACTACTAAATGTATTTATGAATATATAAAAAACTAAAAACACCAAAAAAACTAACATATGCAAGCTATATAGAAATTTTAAGAAATTATAAGTGACAAATGCAGAACAGCCAATGATGATAGTCGCCACGTGATTCTTCCCGCAGTTGCAAGGATTAACAGCGGTGGAGTGGTGGGACTGAGGCGTTCACATTTACTCATTTGAAAAGTTTTTTAATGTAAATCTGTTAGTATCCGGTCCTATATTTATGTACTAGTCGAGACTGTTGGATGGATAGTAAACACAAGACACTAGCAGCCGAACTATATTGAGCCATTTATATGATGGCACATTTGGAGAGGAAGGCGTTGGACAGAGGGGGACATGGAGGATAAATGTTGGATTATTGGGTAAGGTGGGAATGTGGGAGAAGTTTCAAGTGGTATGGAAGGAATTTTTGTCATTCAATGACAATGGAGATACCTCTGCCTGTCTGCTTTGGGATGCGGGAAAGCTTATATGAGGGGGGAATTAGTGGCTCTTGCATCTGCTCATAGGAAAGCTTAAGAGGATGAGTTGGCGTCCTTATGATTGGATCTTACTAGGCCTCAGAAAGTGCATGCTCAACTGGAAGTAAGGCAATAAACAAGGAGTTGCTGGCAGTCAGATATAAGATCACCATGTTGGAGGTGGAGAAGGCCGAATTTCTTACCAGGCTGACTAAGAGATCCTTTTTGGAACATAGTAACAGGACGGGGAAACTACTTGCCTGGCAACTCTGGAAAGGCATATAGGCTCAAAGTTCACAGAGGAAATCATGGGCAAACAATAAAAAGACAATTTGGGAATAATAACATTATTGAGAGGAGAAACAGGAATATTCTCGAATCCCGGTGCGTTTTCTCCACCATACATCTGCTAAAGCATGTGTTTCTAAGGCTTATTGTAAAGTCTTTCCTTCCCAGACCTATCCAATTCACCTAGGACACCGTTAATGTCCCCTCCTATTATAAGCTCTCTTAGCTACAGGTCAAATGTTTAAACCAATGTGCAAAAAAAGACCTTTCCATTAGGTGCATACAAATTCAGAAAGCTCACTTCTTTATCCTCTATCTGACACGTAACCCATACTACCCACCCCTCATCATTCCATCCCTCTTCTTACTACTGAAGGAAGAGGCAATGACATCACTAAAAATCCCTCTTTCCAACTTAACATGTCTCAGCTCAGTAAGCTTTGTCTCCTGCAAAAGACCAACATCTGCCCTCAATTTCTTCAAATAAGTCAATACCCTCTTATGTTTTATTGGACGATTCAACCCACCCGTATTAAAGGAAACTACTGCATAAACTGACTACATAAAATCCCTAAGACCACCCTCCTTTCCCAGACTGTCAGAATCAAACTTGATTTCCCCTACCTCCCCTTCCCCCCACCCCACCAGACTAAAAACCCCCCAAACTTCCTTCCCCCCAATCACTGAAGAAAAACCCAGGCATTAGAGACCGTCCTCCCTCCCCTCAAACATAGTAAACCAGATCTGACAAAGACCCTCGTGTAAACAATATCTCAAGCACCCCTCCCAGAAAGATCCACACACATCTCAACAAGCACACCAAGCCCAAAACCACCACCCTGTCCGTTACCCATGCAACCACGATGCCAACCCCATCAGGGCCCTATCAACACAGACACACACAGTATCTCAAGCACACCAAAATGCCCCAAAACCAATACTAGTGAAATCGCCAAAAGCCCCCAGGTACAAAAGAGTTCCCAAAAGCCAGAAGACACTGTTCAATGCTAGTGTCCCAGAACCATCAGGGACTCTGAAGCTCAGTCATTTGTGTCTGATGAAATCTCAGCTCGGAGACCAACAGGTCCCAGCAGACTTGTCCCAGAAGAACTCTTAGAAAGCCGTCTGCTCTGTTCTCCATCTCCTGAGGGAACAAGTGTTTAAAATGCCAGCTACTTTAGTTTGGGTTTAACCTTTTCAGTATTAAGAATTCTGCTGTTATCCCCCTGTCACTTCTGGTTCTAGAGGTTTGGTTTGGTTTCACTGTCTTTTTTTTTTTTTTTTTCAGATTTTGATTTTTTAAACTTTGAATTATTGTTTCTCAGTGTTTGAAAACTAAGAGAGATTTTTTTTCCACAATTTATAGCAGCTATCCTTGTCATGCTCTTGTCTGAAGTGGGACTGTTCTAGCAACTTTAACGGGGGTTGGGAGTTTAAGCAGCAGGAAGTGCATATCTTTCTATCCTAACACTGGTGTTTCTTGTGTTCAGTAGGGAGTGTCCACGCAGGAACAACATTCCCAGCAATTCAGGGAGCTTCTTTGACCACACTAACCGCACAGCCCAATTCCCTGGTGACGGGGGGCTTTCCTTCCGAAGATGAGCAGCATAGTCAGCCAGTGAGCCCCCAGGGTCTGCACTACCTCCATTCTGCCTACCGAGTTGGTAAGAATGACCAGTCTTTTATGGATTAGGTAAAATAACTCTTGCTGAGTTCTTGGGTCATGGAGGCATAGGTTGATATGATCCTGCAGGATGATAGCAGCTATGGATACGAAATCCAGAGATGCTGTTATTGGTACTTATCGGTACTACTAGGTGGACACAGTCCCGTACTCATACGTGTAAGACACAAACAGGACAAATAAGAGATGATGGAGTTTCATTTATTATGGGAATGATTAAAACAACATGGGCAAACAGTTAAGAATTAAAAGCAGGTTCAACAAGGTGAGCTTTAACCTGAATTTGAATAGAGCAAAAGACTGACTCAGGAAGTCTATTCCAGTCATACAGTATAACAAGGTGGAGAGGAGATTCTGGAGTTTGCGACTGAGGAGAAAAGTACAGATAAATTATTTACCTGATGAATGGAGTTCCTGGGGAGGGCTGTAGGGAGAGAGAGAGAGAGCTACATTAGAGCTGTGCTTCTCATACTGGAGTCTAAATTGGCTTTATAAATGGGGGTAAGTTATGCCGAAATATTGGGAATTTTAAAAGTTGCCATTGCATAGTGATTTAACTCATTCACCTGTACAGCTAAGTTAATTGGCTATTTGTGTAAAGACATCTTAGTTACCTATGGTTTCTTAGGCTCATAGTACCGTAATAGCCTAAAAATGTAATCTAGGACCTCTTTCATGAGCACAATACAGATTTCAGGAGCCTCATGTTTCTGTAATGTGCTCCTTTTCTTTGGTAGCTCTTGTTGTCTCATTACCCTGAAGTGGTTACGACAAGCGCTATTAGTCTGACACTGATGAACTTGGGGAAAGTGGCTAAGGGTTGAGAGGACACCGCCAATGTGGCATGGTATCATTAAATGCTTTATGGCATCCCAAAAGGCTGCTGAGGAGGTCAGATCAGGCCTAGTCATCTTCATACCTTTAACAGGCAAGTCCATCACAAGCTTGTCTTTCAGCCGGCGAGAGGAAGAACTAATAACCCTTGCTGATCAGGGTTGTGTTGTCGTAATTAGTCTACACGGGTGATGGTCTCCCTTCCTGCATTCATGAGATGTGATTACAACTTTTATGTTGCTGATTTTTCATAGGGATGTTGGCTTTGGAGATGCTTGGGCGGAGAGCCCACAATGACCATCCCAACAACTTTTCCCGAAGTCCTCCATACACAGAGGATGTGAAATGGCTCTTGGGATTAGCCGCCAAATTAGGTAAGGGTGTGCGCACTCACATGTTTGTGTGGAAAGGCTGATGTTGTTTTCATTTTCCATCTATTTTAGTAAAGTCTATCCAGATCATTTGATATGTAATAATTTGTTTGTGTAAATTTAACGGTTAGTGTCTTTTTTTTTTTTTTTTTTTTTTTACTAAGCTGCCTTTTGAAGTTGATTCTATGGAATTTATCTTGTTATTTTCTATGTGGAGTTGATGCAGCCTGATGTAGAATTAAAAGATTATGGCAGCACATCAGTAAGAGTATTCCGTAGTAGGCTGCTTCATATAATACAAAAGATAGCACGTTTTCAGCAACCTGGACCCAAGTCTCATCTGTTGTAAAGTGACAGCTTTAATGCACCTACCCCCAAATTCCGAAAGTTCTGCGTTGGTTCAAGTGCGCGATGCTGAAAAGGGGTGTGGTTTTAAGTTATGCACAAGTTTATTGAATATGCACCGATGTGCGCACAACGTAGGCATTTAGGCCTGGATTTTACTGGCCTAAATGGGTGCGCCTAAAGGTTATCGTGCATAAGTGGTGCTAAGTGTGATTCTACAAGTTGCACATAACTTTTATAGACGTGCGCTTAGCACTGCAGTCGTTGGCACTGATTTTTTTAGGCACAGAATAAAGAATCTGGCCCCCAGTGTGCATAACTGTTTCTGGTTAAATTGAAAACTTATGGTCTCCATCTTAAGGCCCACTTCCAGTAGCCTTTTGAATGCAGTGAGTTGCTTCATGGTGGTAAAGATTTGGTATGGCAGCTTCTACTCTATATGTCTTTTCAGTGTTTTGTAACCAGCTGAGGTAACAGATTAAATGGAACCTCCTCATTAATCCAACACATTGTACCAGCTATCATGAGTCATTTCCTGAAAGCTTACCGTTTAAGTGGAGCATGGGAGGCATGGTGGTGTGGGGGTTGTTAAATGTCATCTCAGTTGCTCTGGTCCTTCCCTCCTCTCCTTTGACTTGCCCCTCTGGCATTTTTGCTGCCTGCCAGCACTATAAATGAAAGCAAGATGACCCTGGAAGTATTCTCTCAGCTGTGTCCAGCCTCCTCTAACACAATTTCCTATGTCTGCATAGGCAGAGAACAGTTCCAGGGCCAGCCAGAGGCAACTTACTTTCTTTACAGATGACACTGGCAGCCCCCAGAAACACTGGAGGATGCCAAAGGACAGGAGGGAAGCACCAGAGCAACACCAGATTGGGGGGGGGGGGGCCTTGGCACCCAACATATAAATGCTCAAGATTAGCAGTTTCCACATCCTGTTGAGCAGTGAGTCTCAACATAGTCCTCAGGGCACACTCAGGTTTTCAGTGCATCCATGAATATTGTGACGGGGCCCGCGGTAAGCCTAGCGCTGGCAACCCGGCTCCCGCCCCAGGCGCAAATCTGAGCGCTCCCTGGAGGGCCACACTGGGAAACCACAGCAGAAAAGAAACTCCACTAATAATGGATAGTTCAAGTTTTATTACCCAGTTCAATGGTACTGGGTCTCAGGCCGCCACATCGGCTGATTAGGTTTGGAAAAGATTTTACATAAACAATAATTCCCCTTCGGATCAAGTCCACGCTGCATTCGGGAAAACAAAAATGAACCAAAACTTTTCCTTTAAATCTTGCTATATTGTGCCTGCTGCGGTTGCTTCAGGAAGTTCTCCCCACCTGACCCACCTGAAGTATAAATGCCTCCACTACCCTTTTGATTACTGGGTAGGGGATGGGAACTATCCACCCTTTGTTTAATGGTCTAAAGTCCCCACCCAAAGTTCCCCCTATCAGGGATGTGCAATGTCAGGTCACTGAATCCACTCCGGGCTTTACTTTTCCCTTTAAGGTTACTTAGCAGTACCCCTCCTCCTCTCACTCTTTATGCTAGGCTTGCATACAAGCGTTTTACTTTACTTTTGGCTTTTATCCACGCCTCACACTCATACCCCCAACGCTCATACCTTAGCCAGTCCTGCCTAAGGACAGAACTGTGGCTTTAAAGTACATTAGCCTTTTTGTTCCAAACAAACTTTCATTCCCTTCCCCTAGCCCTCGGCAGTAAGAGAGAGCTCCTAGCCTTCCCCTCTCTGCTCTGTGAGGCACCCCCCTCTCTCCCAGTTCCTGAGTGCTCCCCAGTGTTCTCAGCTGTTTCTGTTTTATGCTGCAGGCTGGCTTTCACTCCTGCTCTAGGTCAGTTCTGCCTATCAGCTCCACCCCTTTCCTTAACCCTTACTGGGACAGCTTTCCTCACCAGAGTTTAGCTAGAGAATTGCCCACTGAGTTATAAAAGGGATTATAGTGCCCTGGAACAGGTACTCTGCCTTTCTCTGCTACCTCTTCTCCATTCTGTCCTGCCTGCCTGACCCTAGCACTGGGAAAAGACTAAATGGGCAGCTTCCTTGGCTTAGGAATAGGCACATTTGGTTTGGTGGCAGAGTTTAAAGCAGGTTTTAAACCAGTGATAGGAGCTTCCCTGTCACACTATGCATGTGATTTGTTCTCGCTACCTCCTTGGTTTGCTTATATATTCATGCATATGCATTGTGGATATCTTGAAAACCTGAGTGGCTAGATGTACCCTAAGGACTTCATTGAGAATTACTGCTGTAGGGTCAGAACACAAAACAAAAACCCATCTGCTTTAAACACAGTGTCCAGAAGTGGAAGGAGTGTCTGCTGTTCCTGAGGTGATAATCACTATTTGAATATTTTTTTTTGTGGTGAGTTGTAAGGGGGGCAGCTCCATCGTTGAGAGTGTTTGATACAGAATAGGAAGTTCATGGTTTATATTGAGATTCTGTCAAGAAACCAGATTTCACTCCCACACAGAATCATTTGTTGAATGATGGTATCAGTTATAATGGTAGTTTAACTTGGTTGCCTAAACTAGCTGGAAGAATAGAGTTTCTTTATGCATAGGAGGTCATAGTGTCTTATATTGTTAATTTAAAAGTGGGTGCAGAGGGTGGGGGTTGGTGATGTGTAGAAGTGTCGTTTTGGCTTGCCCCCTTCTTGCCATCCCAAATATTTCTGTCTAGAGATGCCACTGAAGTGGGTGCTTGAGGCACAGTGTTCATAGAGTGAACTGAGTAATGTTAGACCTTTGTACACATGGAGTACCTCACTGTGAGAAACTAAGCAATCTTCCACTATCTTGCCACAGCCATGACAGTGTCTGGTTCTCACTTTGAGCCTCTCTTAAGGAAAGACACATTTATTCTTTCTTTAAAATGTGGTATCTTTCTGCTGTCCATATGGTTTTAGTCTCTGCACTGCTTAATCAAGGTATAGTCTTTTGCCCAGCTTCTTCTACAGGTGGACTTCCTCCCTTGCTTTTTTTTTTGACTAGAACTTATTTGCTTTTCCCTCCTTGACAACAGGTGTCAACTATGTCCATCAGTTCTGTGTAGGGGCATCGAAAGGCGTATTAAGTCCATTTGTGCTGCAGGAGATCATTATGGAGGCACTACAACGACTCAACCCAGCTCATGTACATAATCATTTGCGTACGCCAGCCTTCCACCAGCTCGTCCAACGCTGCCAGCAGTCTTATATGCAGGTAATACGATGTCCACAGTGTACTCGCATGCAAATCGTGCAGTTCATCCACTTAGAGGAGGCAGTGTTTTACATTCTATACTTGTGTATCAGTAACACGGTGTCCATAGTCTTTGCACGTCACGTGATTTCTGTAGTCTCTTCTCACAGATACCCACAGTCTGCTCATATCAGTCCGTGCTGCTCCTGCAATGCCTCAAGTCTGCAATTTGTGCTTGGGGGCACTGGTAGTATGTTTTTAAGCAGAGGTAGTGTGTTGCCCATGGTCTTTTCAGTAGGGAGCACAGGAGCATACACATTTCATTGCATGCACTGGGTTATTTGTATACACTTCCCCCTCCCCATTCGCGGTTTCTGCTCTCGCAATTTCACATAATCGCGATTTTTTTCTGGGGAGGGGGAAAATAAAAAAAACCCATATTTTTTTACCTCCCTGCTGCCTTCCCGGCCTTACTTGGTGGTCTAGAGGGCTTTTGGGGCAGGAGCGATCTTCCTACACTCCTGCCCCGTGCAGATCGCCATGAGGAAATGGCTGTAGGGAGTTCCCGTCGTAGTCTCGAGAGACCAAGGGAACTCACAGCAGCCATTTCCTCATGGCGATCTGCAAGGGGCAGGAGCGTAGGAAGATCGCTCCTGCCCCGAAAGCCCTCTAGACCACCAGGTAAGGCCGGGAAGGCGGCAGGGAGGTGGGGGTGGGTCAGAGCCGGATAATCGCGGTTTTTCGCCATTTGCGGTCCGGCTCTGACCGTATCCCCCTCGAATAACGAGGGAGAAGTGTAATCTTTTTTAGATAAAAACTTCATTTTCAAACCAAAGCAGTTTTTACATAGTATGGTTTATTTTCAAATCTTAGTTTAAGCTCTGTGTATCTCCCATCCCCGCTCCCCTGCCCACCTATTCAGATATCGATCAATTCAGATTTAACATTAAGAGTTATACTCTGTGTAGTGCCAACCTATGTTGTGCATTCCAGATGAGAGTCCGTTTCAGTGACTGAAACTCTAGTGTGGTGCTGTTGTACCCTTAGATTGCCAAGCTCCACACCCCCATCCATAAGCTGCTTTGTCTGCTTATATCACTTTTTCCCAGTATTAGTCTATAGCAGTGGTTCCCAAACCTGTCCTGGAGGACCCCCAGGCCAGTCGGGTTTTCAAGATAGCCCTAATGAATATGCATGGAGCAGATCTGCATTCCTGGTATCTCCATTTTATGCAATTCTCTGTCATGCATATTCATTAGGGCTATCTTGAAAACCCGACTGGCCTGGGGGTCCTCCAGGACAGTTTTGGGAACCACTGGTCTATAGCTTCATACCTGATTGGATGTTTGCATGCAACAAGAGAATGGAAAATACCACAGCTAACCTCTCCCCCTTCACCCTGAGGTCCACCCAAGGAGCAAAAGAAAGAGGGCTAAATATTCAAATAGTTCAATACTTCTTGCTCTGTGAGAGAGGTTCTGAAGATAAGGGTCCCATATGGTAATGAATCACCTCTTCTGTTTCAATGTGACAATCATTTCTTTAGCTTCCAATAGCATCAGTGAATGGAACTGACTCCTCCAATGCCAGTAGCTTGGTCACTTATCTTGTAGCCAATACTGCAATAAAACATTTATGTCCCGCCATACGTGCCTTGTGAAACAGGCATTTTCCCAAACCAAAAATCCCATAACTTGAGATCCTCCTACATAAAACACCCAGGGTGGAATGTGGAATGAAGGTACCCAGAAGTCTGCTCAAATACTACAATACCTAAGACCAGGACTGATGGACACAACCACAGAACATGAGGAAGGGTGCCTTCCAATGCATCACACCAGACATACCACTGAGACCAGCCTACCTGATTAACATGACTGAACCTGAGAGAAGTCTGTGAATGATTCTAAACATACACACTCTCCATGTCGCGCCTATAACCACCCCAGGTATATGCTGCCGTACCAAACTAATGTCTGCAGAAAGTAATCTATATCCCATAAGGCCTTATGTAATGGGATATAAACATCTTAGTCAACTTTGCTTCCTCAAAAAAATGTTGTTAATTTATGGGCTATCCCTATGGAAAAGGAGCCTCTAAGCTAAACAGAAAAATAATGGGCCAACTGTAATACAGTGGTGCCTCACACAACGAACTTAATTGGTTCCAGGAGCAAGTTTGTTATGCGAAAAGTTCGTTATGTGAAACGCGTTTTCCCATAACAATACATGTTAAAAAAAATAATTCGTTCTGTAGCATAAAATATGCTAAGATGACATAAAAAAAGATACATTTATCTTGTTAGAGCTGGTGTTAGACACAACTGGGGACTGCAAAGTCCAGGCAGAGGCTTACGGCTCTCTTTGACCAGGGGGGACAGTTGCCCTAGTTGCACTACCCTAACCCTATTCCTGCTATGTGTGACTGTGGTATTCTGTTAGCATGATATTTCTGTGTAGCATTCTATAATAATTTGGCTTATTCAATTTTCTTGATAGTAGAGGGGATATATGTGAAGGGGAGGGGAGACAGGGGTTTTGTTGATCCTTGCTGTGTATTATAATCACCCCCCACATACTCCCCAGTACCTTTTTAATCATCCCCCCTCGGTACCTTTTTTAATTCCTCCCATCTTTCCCAGCCAGTGGCGTAAAGGCCAGAAGCGCAGAGATCAGGAGCAATTCCTCTGCACGCCTGTGTGGGCCCATGCCGATCTCCGAATGGCTGCAGTTAGTTCTTGTGAGTCCCGCGAGAGCTGACTGCAGCCATTCAGAGATCAGCGCAGGCCCAGGCAGTAGCACAGAAGGCTTGCTCTTGATCTCTGCGCTTCTGGCTGGGAAATTTGCTAGACCACCAGTTACGAGTGAGCGGGTGAGATTAAAGTTGCAGCAGTGGTGGCTTTTTTAAAAAAATATGTGGCGGCGGGGGGAGGTTTAAAAATATGCGGTGGCGGTAGAGGCTTAAAAATATGCAGCAGCGGCGGCAGGGGGGTTTAAAATATGTAGCGCCACTGCACAGGGAGCCAGGCGGAGAGAGGGCAGTTAAGGATGCAGCTCGGGCGACTTCGTTGTGTGAAACGAAGTTCGTTGTGGGAAGCAAGACCTGAAGTTCGTTGTGCGCAGCGTTCGCTGTGCGAGGCGTCCGTTATGCGAGGCACCACTGTACACAGTAAATGACAGCTGAAAAAACCTTTCATGGTCCATCCAGTCTGCCCAACAAGTTGATCAGAGCCCCACCCACCACTCTGTAGGCCCAGGTCACCCACGTTTAAATTCTGGTTGTCAAGTCACCACATTCCCACCATATAGGCAGCCAAACATGAGGATTATACATAGTGTACTGCCGACAGTATTCAACTTATCAGTCAAGATGCCTTCCCCTTTCTCCTAAACTGAACAGTCCCCCCCACTCACAGTATGTGACAATAAAATGATCAATACACTGGAACCTTCACCTGTTTCTCGCCACGTGTGGGATGCAGACCTTACAAGTCTGCCCGGCTTCCATTCCCCCATGCTGGATTTGGCCACTTGAGAGACACAGGCCATACAAGTCTGCCGCATCGATCTCCGTTCCCCCATGCTGGGTTTGGCCGCATGCGGGGCACAGATTGCACAAGTCTGTCCAGCATCAGCCTTCATTCTCCCATGCTGGATTTGGCCGCATGTGGAGCACAGACTGTACAAGTCTGCCGGCATCAACCTCCATTCCCCCACGCTGGTTTTGTCCACTCTTCCTTGTCTCTCACCTTCTTGCGGGACATAGACCATGCAAGTCTGTCCAGCATTGGCCTCAGATCCTTCTAGTCTTGCCCAATGTAACCTTGCTGCATTGCCATCTTCTTTCTATTTAAGCATCCCCTGTGTCTATCCCATGCATTTTTGAATTCATTCACAATTTTAGACTGCACCTCTCTGTAAAAAAAAAAAAAAAAAGTATTTCCCGACATTTCTTCTAAGCCTACTTCCCTGCAACCTCCATTCGTGTCCTCTAATTCTACCACCCCTATATCTCTGAAAGAGACATATTCAGATCCTTCAGTCTCTTCTCAACCTCCTCAAGTCTTTTTACATCCTCATAGAGATACAGCCTCCA
This sequence comes from Geotrypetes seraphini, assembly GCF_902459505.1. Taxonomy (NCBI): domain Eukaryota; kingdom Metazoa; phylum Chordata; class Amphibia; order Gymnophiona; family Dermophiidae; genus Geotrypetes; species Geotrypetes seraphini. The sequence continues at coordinate 201,601,199 of NC_047087.1, forward strand.
AAAGTATGTTTATTTAAGATTTGATATACCTCTCCTGCATTTTACTGACCTAAGCGGTTTACAATGTATCAAACTAAAATGAAATTAAGTACTTGAGGAAAACTACCCTATCTGTCCCGAAAGCTCACAATCTAGCTAAAGTACCTGATTAAAATAAAAATATGTAATACATTTCCGAGATCAAAAATCAAAGAAATTGAAATAATGAAAGACGTTAAAAAAATTAAAAATAAAATAAAACAACTTTAAGAGAGAGAAAAGTCTTTGCGGCGGCTTGATAGTAAATTCAGTCTGCAGAACCAGGTCAACCGGCCACCACCAAAGAAGCAGGACCAGGAAACATGCCAATGAAGACCATCCTGACACCAGTCAACAGCAGACCCCTGAAGGTGAGGTTCAGTTCCCTTCGATGTGTCCAACAACAAAAGTAGACACAGTACTCCAAGTGGGGCCTCACCAACAACTTGTACAGGGACATTAACACCTCTTTTTCTTCTGCTGGTTACACCTCTGTCTATGCAGCCTGTCATTCTTTGGGCAACAACCACTGCCTTGTCACATTGTTTTGCCGCCTTGAGATCTTCACAGACCATCGCCCTAAGGTCTCTCTCCTGATCTGTACATGTCAGTCTGTCGCCCCGTAGCGCATACTGTTTTCTTGTATTTCTGCACTTCTTTGCATTAAATTTTAACTGCCAGACGTTAGACCAATCTCCTTATTTTAATAGATACCTTCTCATATTCTCCACACACACCAAGGAGTCCAATCTGTTGCAAATCTTGGTGTTATCCACAAAAAGGCAAACTTTTCCTTCCAACCCTTCAGCAGTGGAACATTTACCAATTCTCCTTTGCAAGAGGTATCCAACAATTTAAACTTTCCCCTCCTTCTAAAAAAGGGATCAAAGGAGTCAAGATCTTCAGTCAATCTTTGGTCTTTAAATTCTCTCAACTCTGGAATGATCTCCCCCTTTTTTTTAAGGAGTTCCAGTTCGTTTCAATTTTTCCGTAAATCTTTAAAAACTACTCTGCCAAACATTTTGAAAATTAATTATTTTGAAATTTTGCTATCATCTTCTATTTATCATTTGTAAATCATTCCCTGTTTATTTAATTGCTGTAAACTGAGTCGAGCCTTCTCAGTTTAGTTTAGTTTATAAATCTATTGAATAGGGTTGGCCCCAGTACAGATCTCTGAGGCACTCCAGTACTTACATTTCTATCCTTTGAGAAAACTCCATTAACTGTCACCCTTTGCCATCTGTCCTTCAACCAGTTCTCAATCCAGTTCACAGCTGCAGGAAGTTGCAAGTCAGCTGACGCTGGCACCGGAGCCTCTCTTCCTGCCCAGATTGTTAGATTGCAAACAGGACTGCGGGCTGAAAAATTGCACCTGGGGCGCTGCATGCAGCCTATGGGCCGCATGTTTGATACCACTGCTCAAGGATATATTTTATCACTTATTCTATTTAACCTTTCTTTATGACCTTTGCCTACACTCATTCAGGAGGCTGGGATTTCTTTTCTCATTTATGCTGCTAATATTCTCTTATTACTCCATATGGAGCTCATTAATCCTGATCCTGTGCCATCGCAAAACTGTCTTTAATTGACTGAAAGGTAGTTGCTTGAATATCATCTGGTTTTGAACTGTGATAAAAAGAAACAAACCAAAAACTGTAGTATCCTTCATTATCCAAATAGTAACTTGTCTTTATTTAATACCCCTATTATCCCTGTCTAATTTTCAGTATCTTGGTGTCCTCTTTGATTCCCAGTTATCTTTAACCTCTCAAAACTCAGCAGTTTGCAAATCTATTTTTTTCCATTTTATGATGATTACGATTAGTAAGGGCTTGCATGGATCATGATGGATTGCATTAGCTTATTATCCCAGGACAAGCAGGCAGCATATTCTTAACGCATGGGTGACGTCACCAACGGAGCCCCGGTACGGACCTTTTTAATTAGAAAGTTCTAGTTGGCCGCACCGCGCATGCGCGAGTGCCTTCCCGCCCGACGGAGAAGTGCGTGGTCCCCAGTTTCTTCGTTTCCGCGGAGCGAAGAAGACGCATGTGTTTTCAACGGCCATTGAAAAACTAATTTTTGCCTTCCCGCTCGCGTATTTTATCTCTTTTTTCTTTTTTCTTATCGGATTCCCTTTATTTTTGTTTAAAAAAACAAAAAAAAAAAACTCGTCGAGTTTTCTTTATTTTTTCAGGCCGGCCCCGGCGGGGCCTGTTGCCACCATACAGGCCTCCGGATTCAATTTTGCGGAGGCCGTGTTTCCCTTCATGCCCCCTCAACCGGGTTTTAAGAAGTGCCAGCGGTGTGCACGCCCGATCTCCCTCACTGACACACACAATTGGTGCCTCCAGTGCTTGGGTCCAGAGCATCGGGCTGACACCTGCACCCGCTGTGCTACGCTTAAAAAGCGTACTTTGAAAAATCGGCAGATCCAGCAAAATATTTTGTTTGGTACCGGATCTGCCATGGAACCGGCTGCGACGTCGACGGCACCACAAAAGTCGGCACCGACGACATCGACACCACCGGACCCTTCCTCGGGGTCGTTGGGCCCAGGTAAGCCGGCTAAGAAGCCTCCCACTTCCCTTGAGCGCCCTCCTGCCACGGTAGCGACACCGGCCCTCCCGGCGCCGCACCGGTCCCGCAAACGCTCCGCTCCGATCTCGGTGAGTGCCTCATCATCGGCCTCCTCATCGCCGGAGCGTAGAGCGGCACCTATGGTATCGAAGAAGAAAAAAACGGTACCGGTGCCTCCCCTAGACGACCGCATCGCGGCCATACTCCAAACACAGTTACAGGAGCATCTGCAACAACAGCTCCAACAACTGTTGCCGGCGTTGCTGGCACCGCACCTTCCGGTACAGGACCGGTCCGAGCCTCACATTGTCCCATCGGTGTCGACCCCCTCGGTACCGATTAATACTTCCATGCCGGTGCTCTTGGCAGAAACACCTACAGTACGTACCCGTGATGCTGCCGACCCTGTCCGGTCCCAGGAACGACATCGGTCTTCCTCACCCGGTACCGTCTCGGTGCGCTCAGGCAAATCTCTTTCAAAGACCCGCCATGCCGAGCCCTCCACACCGATGTCCAAACGTACGCACCCCGACGTTAGGGACCCAGATTTGTGGGAAGACTCCCCTCACGGTACCGAGGAGGACGCTTCATCAACCGATGAAGAACCCTCCATGACCGACACCGTCTCCAAACCAGAGCAATCCTCTTTCTCCAAATTCCTTAGGGAGATGTCAGCAGCTCTTTCCATTCCCTTGGAGTCCGACTCTAAAAAGTCTCAGGCTTTCTTCGATGCCCTAGACTTTGAGCAACCTCCCAAAGAATTTCTGAAGTTGCCCGTCCACTACATCTTACGGGAAACTTTCTATAAAAACTGGGAAGCTCCCCTCACGGTTCCTGGAGCCCCTCGTAAATTGGATAGCTTATACCGGGTTATCCCAATCCCAGGGTTTGATAAACCTCAATTGCCCCACGAGTCCCTCCTGGTGGAATCTACCTTGAAAAAATCTCAGGGTTCCAGTGTATATGCCTCCACCCCTCCTGGCAGAGAGGGAAAAACCATGGATAAATTTGGTAAGCGCCTTTTCCAAAATGCCATGTTAGCCAATAGAGCCAACAACTACACCTTCCACTTCTCCTTCTACATGAAGCATCTGGTGCAACAGCTCTCCTCCTTACAGAAATATCTTCCTGAACGTAAGGTCCCTCTTTTCCAGCAACATATTTCTAGCCTCCTCCAACTCAGGAAATTCATGGTTCGTTCCATCTACGACTCATTTGAGCTGACCTCTCGTGCATCTGCCATGGCAGTGGCCATGCGCCGTTTGGCATGGCTGAGAGTCTCTGACCTAGACATTAACCACCAGGACCGCCTGGCTAACGCACCTTGTCTGGGTGATGAACTCTTCGGAGAATCCCTGGACTCGACCACCGAGAAGCTCTCGGCACACGAGACCAGGTGGGACACTCTGATCAAACCTAAAAAGAAGACTCCACCTGCTCGCCCCTACAGGCAACAGTCTTCTTACCAACACAGGTTCTCGGCCAGACCTCTCAACCCGCCTCAACAGCAGCCACGCCGACCTCGGCAACAACATCAAACTCAGGCTCGCTCTCAGTCTCACCAACCTGCCAAGCCTCTACCTCCGTCAAAACCATCTCAGCCCTTTTGACTCTTTTCTCCAGGGCATAGTCAGTCTCCCAACATCATTACCTCTTCCTCAGCCTATCGGAGGTCGACTCCAGCATTTCCTCAGCCGTTGGGAGGTCATCACATCAGACCAATGGGTCCTCAACATCATTCGCCACGGCTACTCTCTCAACTTCCAGACTCTTCCACCAGACAATCCTCCCGTAGAGTCTGCTTCTCACTCCTCCCAAACCCCACTCCTCCTGAGGGAGGTCCAATCCCTCCTTCTTCTCAATGCCATCGAAGAGGTGCCTCCGGACCAAAGGGGTCAGGGATTCTACTCCCGCTACTTCCTGGTTCCCAAGAAGACAGGAGACCTCCGCCCCATCCTGGATCTCCGGGACCTCAACAAGTATCTGGTCAAAGAGAAGTTCAGAATGCTCTCCCTGGCCACGCTTTACCCTCTTCTCTCTCATCACGACTGGCTATGTTCCCTGGACCTCAAAGAGGCCTACACTCACATCCCCATCAATCTGAATTCACGTCGCTACCTCCGCTTTCAGATTCAGCACCGCCACTATCAGTACAAGGTACTACCTTTTGGCCTCGCATCATCGCCCAGGGTGTTCACCAAGTGCCTTATTGTGGTAGCGGCCTTCCTCAGGTCTCACAACCTCCAGGTGTTCCCCTACTTGGACGATTGATTGGTGAAAGCAACTAAGTCTCCACTTGTGCTGCAAGCCACTCATCACACCATCTCTTTCCTCCATCTCTTGGGGTTCGAGATCAACTACCCCAAGTCGCATCTGCTTCCCACACAGCGACTTCAGTTCATCGGAGCAGTTCTCGACACCACTCTGATGAGGGCGTTTCTCCCCTCCGACCGACACCGGACCCTGCTCCACCTCTGTCGTCAGGTGCTCCTTCATCAAACCATCCCAGCTCGACAGATGATGGTCCTCTTGGGCCACATGGCCTCGACGGTCCATGTACTTCCTCTGGCACGACTCCACCTCAGTGGACTCTAGCCAACCAATGGTCACAGACCACGGATCCTCTTTCTCATCCCATCTCTGTGACATCGTCTCTTCAGCAATCTCTTCAATGGTGGTTGAACTCCTCCAATCTTTCCAGGGGTCTACTCCTTCATCTACCCCCTCACTCCATGATCATAACCACGGATGCCTCCCCCTATGCGTGGGGAGCTCATCTAGGAGATCTACGCACCCAGGGACTCTGGACCAGTGTTCCCGCTAAGCTGCGCTGGCGTGCGCTGGCGCACAAAATATTACATCGCAGCGCACAAGTTTCACGTCACAGCGCACACTCGAGCGGAGGTGAGAGGAAGCGGCGGCGGTCTGCCCTGATCGCCTAAGATGCAGCAGCGGCGGCATCCCCGTAATTTACGGGGATCATGAAAGGAGCCGCCGCTGCTGCATCTTAGGCGATCAGGGCAGAACGCCGCCGCTTCCTCTCACCTCCGCTCGAGTGTGCGCTGTGACGTGAAACTTGTGCGCTGCGATGTAATATTTTGTGCGCCAGCGCACGCCAGCGCAGCTTAGCGGGAACACTGCTCTGGACCCCTCAGGAGCGTCAACATCACATCAATTTCCTGGAACTCAGAGCCATGTTCTATGCTCTCAAGGCCTTCCAGCACCTTCTCTGCCCTCAGGTTCTTCTCCTGTGCACAGACAATCAAGTCGCCATGTACTACATAAACAAGCAAGGCGGCACCGGATCTCGCCTCCTCTGTCAGGAGGCTCTCCGCATCTGGACCTGGGCCACGGACCACAGTCTCTTCCTCAAGGCTGTCTACATCCAGGGCAAACAGAACTCCCTGGCCGACAATCTCAGCCGCATCCTTCAACCTCACGAGTGGACTCTGGACCCTCCAACACTCCGCTCCATCTTTGCTCGCTGGGGCACTCCACAGGTGGACCTCTTTGCAGCTCCTCACAACCATCAGCTGCCCCAGTTCTGTTCCAGACTCTTCTCTCCTCACCGTCTGGCCGCGGATGCATTCCTGCTCGACTGGACGGATCGGTTCCTCTATGCCTTTCCTCCACTCCCTCTGATGTTGCGGACGCTATACAAACTCCGCAGGGACAAGGCCACCATGATTCTCATCGCCCCTCGGTGGCCTCGACAACACTGGTTCTCCCTTCTGCTTCAGCTCAGCTCCAGGGAGCCCATTCCTCTTCCTGTGTTTCCTACTCTACTTACACAGCAGCATCAGTCTCTACTACATCCCAATCTGTCCTCGCTCCACCTGACAGCTTGGTTTCTCTCGGGCTGACCTCTCCAGAGAATCTGTCTCAGCCTGTCCGTCGCATTTTGGATGCCTCCAGGAAACCGGCCACTCTTCAATGTTACCATCAGAAGTGGACCCGGTTTTCCTCTTGGTGTCTCCTGCATCATCACGATCCCAGCTCATTGGCGGTGGAAACTGTACTGGACTATTTGCTCTCTCTGTCCGATGCTGGCCTCAAGTCTACCTCAATCAGAGTCCACCTCAGTGCCATCACTGCGTTTCATGAGCCTATCCTCGGAAAACCTCTCACGGCTCATCCTCTGGTTTCCCGGTTCATGAGAGGCCTCTTCCATGTCAAACCACCTCTGAAGCCTCCTCCTGTCATCTGGGACCTAAATGTGGTTTTATCAGCCCTCATGAAACCTCCTTTTGAGCCTCTTGCCACGACTTCGCTCAAACTTCTAACTTGGAAGGTGCTTTTCCTCATTGCCATCACCTCTGCCAGGAGGGTTAGTGAGCTGCATGCACTGGTCGCCGATCCACCGTTCACTGTTTTTCACCATGACAAGGTGGTTCTGCGTACCCACCCTAAATTCCTCCCCAAGGTGGTCTTGGCTTTTCACCTCAACCAGTCCATTGTGTTGCCGGTCTTTTTCCCTAAACCCCATTCTCATCCTGGGGAACAGGCGTTGCACACGCTGGATTGTAAGCGTGCCCTTGCATACTACCTTGACCATACCAGGGCTCACCGCTCGTCTCCTCAGCTCTTTCTGACCTTCGATCCTAACCGTCTAGGTCGTCCTGTCTCTAAACGGACGCTTTCCAACTGGCTAGCTGCCTGCATTGCGTTCTGTTATGCTCGGGCCGGTCTCTCACTGGAAGGTGCTGTCACGGCCCACAGGGTCAGAGCTATGGCTGCTTCTGTGGCTTTCCTCCGTTCCACGCCCATCGAGGAAATCTGCAAGGCTGCCACTTGGTCCTCAGTTCACACGTTCACTACTCACTACTGTCTGGATGCCTTCTCCAGACGGGATGGACACTTCGGCCAATCTGTGTTACAAAATTTATTTTCCTAATGGCCAACTATCCCTCCTCCCTCTCTGTTAGCTTGGAGGTCACCCATGCGTTAAGAATATGCTGCCTGCTTGTCCTGGGATAAAGCACAGTTACTTACCGTAACATGTGTTATCCAGGGACAGCAGGCAGATATTCTTACGTCCCACCCTCCTCCCCGGGTTGGCTTCTTAGCTGGCTTATCTTAACTGGGGACCACGCACTCCTCCGTCGGGCGGGAAGGCACTCGCGCATGCGCGGTGCGGCCAACTAGAACTTTCTAATTAAAAAGGTCCGTACCGGGGCTCCGTCGGTGACGTCACCCATGCGTTAAGAATATCTGCCTGCTGTCCCTGGATAACACCTGTTACGGTAAGTAACTGTGCTTTCTATCTCACTTCACAACCCGATTGTACTGTTGTAATATTGTATCTTCAAGCATCTAAGCATGCCCTTAAGAAACTTCAAATGCTACAAAATACTGCCATTTGTTTGTTGTGTAACTTAGGGAAATCAGATCACATCAGCTTTGTTCTAAAGCTGCACCGCATTGCATTCAAGCTTCTGTTGCTAACTGTTAAGGCTTTCCACTTATCTACTCCTGCTTATGTGTCATCTCTTTCAGTTCCCTATTCACCCACTCATGTACTCGAATCTCTCAACAACCAGTGGCTGGTTTTACCTGGTCCCCATTTGGCTCAACCAGAGAATACTTGACACAGTGCTTTTTTTCTTTATGGCCCCCGCTGTTTGGAGCTCACTCCTACTTACTACGAGAGAGAAGAGTTATCCTTGAAACAGTTTGAGAGCTGCTAAAGCCTGACCTTCCCATCGGGCTTATGGCTGGATTAGTTGGGAGCAGATGACATACCCTGCAGTTTTACTTTGGTGTGCTTGAACCTTGGAATGTGTGGATATTGCCTTCATATTATATTAATGGAGTTCTTGTTTCCTCTTTGTATTTGTTTCAGTTGTAAACCGCTTTGACCTACACTGTTAGCTAAAGAAGATATAACAAGTCCTCTTAAAAAATAAAAAGCTGGACTTGCACTCAAACCAACAATGTAATATCAACAACAATTTAAGGATGGCATTCCACAAAAGGGGCTCATAACAAACCCATCCCTGAAACATATTGTACATTTTCAATACCCCCTTTCCACCTTCCTCTCCCTCCGAAACTATCATCTGACCACATCGAAAGGCTCACACATTTCCTAGCTGTAACCATTTAACACTGGTATTTGGAATATCATCCAGGATTCAAGGATGGCAACAAAACTAATAGGGCTTGATTCAAAAAGCAAACCAATCATGTACCGATTGGTTTGCGACCCGATTTTACTCCGGCCCGATTCACTTACCTCTCTGCCGATCTGATTCGGATCCGCGCGTGCAAATGAGGGGCACGGCATGCAACGTAGGCAGGGACACGATTCACTAAACAAATTTTGCAAACCGACTGGGCTGGCCGATCAACACAAGAAGCGACTGCTGGGGACCAGTTGCAAACGTCCCTTCCCATTCTCCAGCTCCATTGCCGCCCTGCTCTCTGCAGTCCCGATCTGGCTGCCTTTATTCTGCAGAAGGCCTAGGGTCGGATTATGGGGGAGAGCAGTGGCTGTTGGCCGCATTTTTAGCTCCTCTCACTACCCTGCTCTCTGCTCATCTCCTGCCTTTCAGTCTCGCTGCCCTGACTCTCCTTTTGCTACCCTGCTCTCTGCCCCGAATCCAAACTCCCGCTGCTCTCTGCCACCCAGACAGATCTCTGCTGCCCCGACTCTCCTGCTCTCTGCTGCCTTCCCTGCAGTGCGAGCCCGTGTGTTTAAAGAGAGGCTGCACGACGCAGTGCAGCCCCGCTTTAATCCTGCTGGCTCGCACTGCAGGGAAGGTGACAGAGAGCAGGAGAGTCAGGGCCAGTGAATTTTAGCCTTTTAAAGAGGCTGCTGCCCGACGGGGATCGCCCTTCAAGACAACTGATGGTAGTTGAAGAGATAGCAGGAGAGTCGGGCCCCCCCCCCCAAAAAAAAACCAAAAAGAAATACGCAGCAAAAACTAACATGTACGCATGTGCTAACTATCTACAGGGAAAGTGATCCGTGTCTGCGGATGGGGGCATTCCTCCGATTGCCCCATTAGAATATTATTGGTTGCAGAATCCATCGGACCTGCCCGGATCGGACACAGATCGGTCACGATTGGGCAGGTTAATGAATTTATCCTATAGTGTCCAGTGACAGACATGCACATGTATATAGGCAAAGATCATATAGTAATGACATTTAGAAATTATATGTTCTAGAACAGGGGTAGGGAACTCCGGTCCTCGAGAGCCGTATTCCAGTCGAGTTTTCAGGATTTCCCCAATGAATATGCATGAGATCTATTTGCATGCACTGCTTTCAATGCATATTCATTGGGGAAATCCTGAAAACCCGACTGGAATATGGCTGTCGAGGACCGGAGTTCCCTACCCCTGTTCTAGAACCTGGTACATGCACAGCCATGTGGTAGTAGGGATGGTAGTTCTGAATCACAATTTCACACCCACAAAGTAGCAGTCCACAAAGCAGCAGGGTACACTGGTTTCCTTTTTTGTAGTGGTCCTGTAGGTTTCTTATGGTTTCATATATTTTGCTGTGACCATCCTACTTACTGTTGCTTTGTGGTTGGGGTGGAGGGGGGGGTTGATGGAATTCTGTGATATAATGTGATGATACCTGTTCTTGTTTTATTGTTCCTGTTGTATCTTGGTGATATCATCAATAAAAATTGTTGAACTCTAAAATAAAAATGGTTAAAAAGTAGTGCAAACTGGTAGTGAAAACACCTAGGTGTAATTGGCTGAGGTGAGACACAGGAGAGTAAGAGGCGTACTACATAGTAATTGAGTGGTGAAACCAAGCCTGGGGCTCCAGGTAATGAGGAATTTCTCTAATAGATGTTTCCTTTTCTTCCTCCATGCCATAGTACATCCACCACCGGTTAATACACCTTACCCCAGCTGACTACGATGACTTTGTGAATGCCATCCGCAGTGCCCGCAGCGCCTTCTGTTTGACACCTATGGGCATGATGCAATTCAACGACATCCTACAGAACATGAAGCGGAGTAAGCAAACCAAGGATCTGTGGCAGCGGGTCTCACTGGAAATGGCTACCTTCTCCCCCTGACATCTCCTGACTCACCATCCCTATGCCGATCCTGCTGGACATTCCCTTTTAGATCTGTCATCCTTCCGATGAGGGGGTTGGTTCCGAAGTCAGTCGAAGTTGTTGAAAACCACTGATTAGAAGAATCCATACAGTGACATTCCTCCTCTGAAGAACAGGATTTTGCGTGTGTTTGCTCGGGTTTTCTTCCCCGATCAGTCCAGCCAAGACCTTTTGCTTCTTTATGCATCAGGAAATTAATAGAAACACAACTGGCCCATATGTGTCCTTCCACTATATTCTCTCTAACCCATGAAGTTTGTACAATGAACATTTGCTGTGGGGGTGGGGGGGGGGGGTGTCAGTATGTGTGCGTGTATGCATGTGTGAATGTATGTTTAGGCTCTGTCTTAATATTTATTTTGGCATTTATAAAGATATTTTCTTTGTACAGGCTCTGTGTATTATCACATAGTTCATCTGTGTGAGAAGCTACAACAGGAAAACACATGCATTCTCCTTCTCTCCAAGTCCGTGCTTGTGCAGTACTTCCTGGTGGGAGAGGCTGGGACTTCAGTTCTTAGAAAAGGCTTCTTTCTCAGATTACATTTCACATGTTTGGTTTCTTTTTAATTTTTTGTTTATCTTGAAGTTTTTCCCTAAATGACTTTTGGGAAAGATAAATGTAGATATGTGTGGAATCCCACAAGTTCAGCTGGCGTCAGAAGAAATTTTTACAGTGATCCCAGTCCTGTTGGGGGGTTTCTGCATCGTGTAGCCCTTTTCTCTTACACTGGGATATTCATTTTCTTTCCTTTATATTTTAAGGGTTCCCCTATCTCCCAGATTAAACATTTGTTTTCTTTATAGTCTGTGTGTCAGAATGTATGCTTTGTCCATACACAATGTGAGTCCAGGAAGAAGAGATGTGTGGGTGTAGAAAGAGGGTTTTTTTTGTTTTTTTTTGTTATTTTGATAAAATGGAATTAAAATGGAACTGTTGTGCTATCACTGATGGACTGTCATAGCTTATGAGGATGTTTTTTTATATTCATACATAGGTGATTATCTTTGTCATGGGAAGCTAGAATTTGATGATGCAGTTCTTAATTTCCATATTTAAACAATATTTTCATATTGCATCTTTGGATGTAAAAAAAAAAAAAAAAAAGAGTCCTATTAAAAATGCAGACACTGAAATTGATGTCAGGGTTAAATGAGGGAAGAGAGGATGTGGTGTTCTCCCCACTAGTCTGAAGGCCAGGGAATAGGATTTCAGACCTATCACTACAAGCAGAAAGCAGCCACTCCTGGGTGTGAGGTAGGGTTGCCAGAAAAGCCTAAAGTTGGAAAAACTGTGTGAATTGATGTTTTTCCTTTGAATTTGATTGTGCTGGATCAGAAAATAATGTTTAAAATTTTTTTAAGCCCACCCTGGGGTCGTTCAAAGCCACAGATTACATAAAGCTCAATTTTTCTTAAAATTTGCTATTATTTTTGCTTAATGGAGCAAATTTCTTGGTATTATAGCTATAACTATCTTTTATGTTTTCACACTCAACAATGGTACATTGATAAAAAGACATTTTATGCAAAAAAAACAAACTAGCAGTATTTTATTAAATGAACCTTCAATATCTGCATTTTATTGTGGAAGATAACAGAAATTTAACATACTTCGTTAATAGCTAAACACGTCCGCTTTAGTGTAGGCATCTACCAATGGCATTCCAAACACTCAAGTTTTCAATGTCTTCTTGAGATAGGAGCAAGCCTGCAATGCTGTTCAACTCCTTCCAACAAGGCCTCACACTGTACTGGGTCTGTGGTGATGCCAGTGGCAAAGTCAGTTAACAGTTTAACCACCTTCAGTTTGTCAACACATTTTGCTTCTTGCTACTTTCCCTAAAGCTGACTCTGACAACTGCAAGCAAGTTATCACATCTCCTCATTTGCTTCCAGAAGTGGTATGCTGAGGAACTTACTTGTTCCATCTGTATTAAGACTAAAAGACAGAATGCAAGTTTTCCTACTAGCTGACTACCGAGATTTTGTTAGTGAGCTGCAGGGGATGCATGTTTGAAATATGAGAGTTTCAGTGCTTCATGGGTTGTCCAGTCATAGCCAGCTACAATGTCACAGTGGCCTGTTACATGACTGCTCTGGGGATGCATAAAGAAGTCTTAAAAAAGTGTTTTGGTGAGTTGCTTCATACTATAGCAAGAACCTAACTGGCACTTGTAGGGGAAAAAATGTGTTGGTTAAAAAAAAAAGAAGCATGTCTGAGTTGACTTAGTGACTGTTCACTGTGGGAAACTTGAGTTCGGCTGTCACCTCCAGTTCTGCTTCTTATGTAGACCAGGACCAGGGATGCTCTGTAGGTAACAGGAATTGTCTTCCCAGAGGCTCTATAATTCAGTCATACAAAAGTAACACTGGTAACCAAATACTGGGTCTACCCTTACTAGGTTCTGGAAGGAAGTGCAGTTTGCGACCCCTGGCCAGAGTCTATTTTTAAAATGGCTACATTAATAGGAGCAAAGAAAGGGCCTGGGTAGCTGCATATAAAGGTGCTGTAAGTGTCTTCCCATTTTGGAAGAGCCAACTTTTCAAAATTATTAGGGGTGCTCCTTATGTGAATATCCCAACTTTGTTTAAATAAAAACATAAAAATTAGTCAAATAATAAGTAATTAGAAGTTAATGACATTAGAACCTTTTTTTTTTTAGGTGCTAAACCCAATGAAAATTTTCTCTCTGGACACAGTCAAGGAACTTCTTCAATATTGGGGGTACTCAAGCACCCAAAGAGCTGGCTCCTATGCTTCCCACCTCCTGTATTGCTGAAGATCAGCATCCCTGTTCTCTATGTGCTCTTCCTGCTTCCCCCATCTCCACGGCTCCTTCCACATTTACTTTTACTCATTTGCAGTCAGCCAGCAGCATCCAACCATCTGCCTCCCACTGCTAAAGCAGATGATTGTCTAAGCCCACTGCCACCACACGTTCATTTTTAAAGCTCATAGGTTGGCACTGCTTATTTTCTGATGCACAAGATTAGTACAATTAACCCAGTGGTCTCAAACTCAAACCCTTTGCAGGGCCACATTTTGGATTTGTAGGTACTTGGAGGGCCTCAGAAAAAATAGTTCATGTGTTATTAAAGAATTGACAATTTTGCATGAGGTAAAACTCTTTATAGTTTATAAATCTTTCCTTTTGGCTAAGTCTTAATAATAATATTGTCATTTATAGCTAAAGAGACTTATGATCAAGAAACTTTATTTTACTTTTATGATTATGATAAACATAACGAGGGCCTCAAAATAGTACCTGGTGGGCCGCATGTGGCCCCTGGGCTGTGAGTTTGAGACCCCTGAATTAACCTGTAAAAAAAAAAAAAAATTCTTGTGCAATGAGATGGACTCTACCTGCCTTTATAGCTTTATTTTTTATTTTATTTAAGTATTTAAACACCACTTATTGCCTAAGTGGTTTACATAGAGGTACTCAAGTTTTTCTCCCTATTTGTCCTGATGGGCTCACAATCTGTACCTGGGGCAATGGAGTGTTAAGTCACTTACCCAGAGTCACAAGGGGCAGCGCTGGACTTGAACCTGCAACCTCAGGGTGCCAAGGCTGCAGCCCTAACCACTAGGCCTTGAGATTTATGAATTATGCTAGTAACTCACCTCACATCTAAATGTCTGTGGTACTAGGACACTTCTGTAGGTCCTTGACAGGACCACGATATTGTGTCTGAGCATTGAGCATACACTGACACAAATGCTGCATTTTTTTTATTGCGGGCACACGTTAAAGACCCTTCAGAGATTAAATGTGAGGCTAGCCTGAAAAAGTTTAATGTTCACAATCATGTTTGTTCTGTTTGCATGCTTGCGGGCCAGTAGAGGTTAGTTCCTATTGAGTTTGCAAATGGAATCGCAGATTCAAAAATTCTGTTTTAAATTGTGTTTCTGAAGGAAGTGCTTCCTGGCCCACTTGGTGACTTAAAATTTGTATTCTCTAGTGCAGGGGCAAAACAACACTTATATAAGGGAGAAAAACTTTCTGCAAGTATTTTCCCTCCATTTTCAGAGTTAGCTGTGTGGTGAGGCCAAAAATTGAGGCAGAAAGTCCAAATATACTGTTTCCAAAAGTACATAGATGTGTAGACACTTCTGGTTTAGCCTGCTTCCTGTGCAGCTCTTATGCCAGCTTATTTCTCCAGTCCTGTAGCTATCATTTGTGCAATGAGATTGCCTTTCAGATTGCCACACAACCTATCTCAGGGGCACATTTTCTAAATTATAAGTCCCTGAACTGTAAATCTTACTTTTGTTTACATAGGGTACAACTTATATTTTCAGCTCTGGTCTTTCACAACCCAAGATGCCCTGTGCCCCTCCCCCCATTTTATGTTGCCTTTGTTTGCACCATAGTAATCGTGGCCTAGTATCATTCTGACCAGCTTGTTTGGATATGGAATTAAGTCCTTTGCAATTCCCTTTCAAGCTCAATGCACTAAAGTCAGTGATTGTCACTAAACTAGTTTTGACCCAATGGCTCACCACCTGTTTTTCCCCCTCGATTGCCCATTTTCTGATCCAGCCATGCAAATTAGTTATTTAATATTAAAACCCCATGTAAACTACCCAAGCGATTGATGTACTAACATCGCTTGGCAATGCGCAATAAAAAGCAACTGGTCAGGACCAGTTGCTTACCTGTCTTACCGGCACTTTTTTTTAATGGCTACAGATGCTGTGCATGTGTTAACATATACACAATATCTGCTGAATAAAAAGAAAAAGCCTCCTCCCCCACCGATAATGGCCCTCCCCAATGAACTGGGAAGGAGGGATTCCCACTCCCTCCTGCCAACAGAGCCCCTCCCTATATAATCCATCCCTTACCCCACCCCTTCCCTCCTAAAAAAAAAAGCAAGAGGGATGCTCGCATTCTTTTGCCCCTAGATGCTCCCCTGGGACCTTTTCAGAAGTTGGAAGCAGGAGGGAACCATGGTCCCTCTAGCTCCAAGGCCCACCAGTCAAAAATGGCAGGCCTTCCCCTCCCTGGTGCATCACGTGATGCATGGGGAGGGCCTAAAGCCCTGATTGGCTCAGACACCCACAGAGGGAAGGCCCACCATTTTGAATCAGTGGGCCTCAGAGCTGGATTGACTGTGCTTCCCTCCTCTCAACATCTGAAAAAGGTACGGGGGGGGGGGGGGATTCAGGGAAGCATCTGGTGGCAGGAGCAAGTGGACATCCCTCCTGCCTTTTTTGGGGAGGGGACGGGTAGGGTAGGGAATGGTGCAGGGGGTGACGCTTTTGGCAGGAAGAAGTGGGCATCCTGCATGCTGATTTTCGCTGGGGTGGGGTGTCGGTCCCCAGTGCTGGTTTGTCTAGGAGCTGTCAGGGTGGGCTGTCATCGGGGGTCTTTTTTTTTTCCATGAGAGATATTCATGTGTAATGTACAACATCTGTGCCCATTAAAAAAAAGGAAAAGGTTTTCTGCCCTGAACAGCTGAGTGGCAGGAGGCTTTCCCCTGCCTCTCAGCTGTTCTGGCTTCCCCTGCCGGCTCAGCATATGTGTGAGCGTCATTCTCACAGTGATCAATCGTACAGGAGAGATGGGGATTATGATGAACCTCCATGCAAATCATTTGCATGCAAAATTTTTGATGCATCAATGGCTCTTAAAATTGCCAAAACTCAGATTGGAGTGCACCCACACAGTCTTACCGATCCTGTTTAGTGCATCTAGCTCTTAGTACTGTCAGCTGTGTGAATGCTAATTTCATTGAGACCATAGTTCCAGGCAGCAAGGAGATAGTGTCCCACTGTCTGCTTTCTAATAGTCATACTTATCAAGGCATTTTTCTTTTCCATTGTCATTTTTGTCACCTCATAATCGTGTCTTTACTTTAACTTTGTCAGTTTTTTGGTAGGATAGTACTTGGGTTAAGTTGCTAACATTTTCAACTACCATCACAGTAGCTGTCTCACACAAAGGACATATATTTATTTCAACATACCTATTGAATAAGTAGGAATACTCTGAAAATTCTGTCATGTTATGTTGCCAATATTCCTCATGCTGAGAAGGCTCCATATATTTTAGTGGCGGTATTCCCTCCTATTATTCAAAGGTTGCAGATGTGTTGGGATATCCTGAAAGAATATACATAAGAATGGCCTTACTGGGCCAGATCAATGGTCCATCTAACCTGGTAGCCAATCGAGGTCACAAGTACCTGGCAAAAAGCAAATAGTAGCAACATTCCAATGCTACCGATCCAGGGCAAGCAGTGGCTTCCCTCATGTCTAGGGCTAGATTAACTAAGGACACCGATCATGTCCCGACCACTTTCCGAGCTGATTTTCCTCCAACCCGATTCACTAACCTCATGGCAGATCATCAATCTGATCCGTGCATGCAAATGTGGGGAAACAGCCTGCAAAATAGGAAGGATGCAATTCACTAAACAAATGCAGGCACACCGACTGGGCTGGCTGATCCCAAAACAAGCGACTGTTGAGGACCAGTCGCTTGTGTAAAAACCCTGTTCCTTGCCCTGATTCTTCTGCCCTTCCCCACAGTGCAAACCCGTGGTTTTAACCTGCAGGTTTAAAGCAGGTTAAAACCACAGGCTCTTGAAAAAGTAAAAAACAAAAGTAGTAAAAAGTTTTCTTTCCAGCTCTGCCGGGCACAGATGGTCTGCGCATACGTCGGGATCGCTGAAGAGCAATCCCTGAGGTTATTTGGGGGTGTGATTCCGATCACCCTCATTTGCATGAGGGTGCTTCATGAATCACCCCCCTGCCACGGATCGGCTCCGATTTGTGGCCGTAGTGAATCTAGCCCTAGGTGTTCAAATGGCAAATGAAATTCAATGTGGACAAATGGAAAGTGATGCACATTGGGAAGAATAATCCAAATCCTAGTTATCGGATACTAGGGACCACCTTGGGGGTCAAGATCTAAGTGTCATCATAGACAATAGCCGAAGCCTTCCGTCCAATGTGCAGTGGCCGCCAAGAATGCAACAGGATGCTAGGAATGTTATAATGCCCCCCTGTATTGCTCCATGGTGTGACCTCACCTTGAGTAAAGATATAGTGCAGTGGTCTCAAACTCGCAGCTCAGGGGCCTCTTGTGGCCTGTCAGGTACTATTTTGAAGCCCTCGGTATGCCTATCATAATCACAAAAGTAAAATAAAATAGTTTCTTGATTATATGTCTCTTTAGCTATAAATGACAATATTATTATTAAGACAGCCAAAAGGAAAGATTTATAAACTATAAAGAGTTTTACCTCATGCAAAAATGTCATTTCTTTAATAAGACATTAACTATTTTTTTTCTGAGGCCTTCCAAGTACCTACAAATCCAAAATGTGGCCCTGCAAAAGGTTTGAGTTTGACACCACTGATATAGTGGCACTAAAAAAAAGTTCAAAGAAGAGCAACCAAGATGGTAAAAAGGAAGGAACTCCTCTCATATGAGGAAAGACTAAAAAGGTTAGGGCTCTTCAGCTTGGAAAAGAGACGGCTGAGGGGAGATATGATTGAAGTCTACAAAATCCTGAGTGGATCGATTTTTACTGCATCAAGATTTACAAAGACTAGGGGACACTCAATGAAGTTAGAGTAATAGTTTTAAAACCAATAGGAGGAAATATTTTTTCAGTTGGAGAATAGTTAAGCTTTGAAATGTGTTGCCAGAGAATGTGGTAAGAACAGTTAATGTAGCTGGTTAAAAAAAAAAAAAAGGTTTGTACAGATTCCTGGAGGAAAAGTCCATAGTCTGAGCTGTTGAGACAGACATGGGATGTTAGCATGGAATGCTGCTATTATTTGGGTTTTGCCAGGTACTCCTGTGACTTGGATTAGCCTCTGCAAGATGGATGCCGGCGCTGGCTGACTGCATACAGAATGTGGCTCGCCGTGAGAGAGACATCCTTTAGGCAGTCAGCTGGCACCTCTCCTCCTCACTGGCATTTCGTGGCACACCTGAAATTTTACTGCAGCACATGGTTTGCGATACACTGGAATAGGCAGAAGTGACTTTCTTTGACTTGGCTATGAAAAAGGAACTAGGTTTGAATATTTTATGGATAACTGGATGCCGTAGAGCTGGTCCACATAGGCTGGGTGCTAAACAAACAGACTAAGATGCCTCAGTGTTAGAGAATGACACGGTGGCGGTTTACCCGCGGCCACCGCGTTTAGCTGCGGGTGACCCGCCGAAATGGGGAACGAAAACTAGCAGTCACTGCGGCGACAGGGACAAGGCCATTCACCGCCCCGTGGGGCGGTGAATGGTCTTGTCCCCGCAGTGAGGCATGAAGGATCGCGCGGTCCCCGCAGCCCACACCCGCCTGCCCAATCGATCCTAGTGTTTAGCCAGCTCTCTCCCTTCTCCTCACTTAGTTTGTAAGTTTTCTTTTTTGGCAACCCGCACGCTATCAGAGAGCTGCGCACCCGCTGCTGCTCAGTTTCGATCTTCTGCTCTGACACAACCGGAAACAGGAAGTTGCAGCAGAGCAGAAGATTGAACACTGAGCAGCCGCGCGTGTGCGGCTCTTTGGGAAAGTGTGCAGGTCGCCGAAAAAGAAAACCTACAAACTAAGGTGAGAAGGGAGAGAGCTGGCTAAACACTAGGATCGATTGGGCAGGTGGGTGGGGGCTGCGAGGACCGTGCGATCACCCGTGTTCCCGGCTCAAACTGGAAGGAGGGAGTGCAATGGAAAAGGATTCTGGGCCAAGGGGATGAAGACGGAAAGAAAAACCCACAGCAGGAAAGAAAGGGAAGGACTGGCAGGTGAGCCAGATGCTAGAAGCAGGGAGGGGGGGGGAAGAAAGAGGGGAAAAAGCTAGATGGGGTTGAAAAGAAGAAACACACTAGTATGGAAGAGGAAGATAGGGGAAATCTGGACACAGGAAGGTAACAGAAAGAGAGGAAATTATGTGCATGGGGCATAGGGACAGAGACATAAAGGGGACATGCCATGGGGATGGTATATGGACACAGGGGGGGGGGCAATGACAGATACATAGGGGAGATATTAGAAATGGAGAAAATAGGAACACAGAAGCGAGATGGTTTGTGGGGATGGGACAGGAACCGAGCTTGCAGGCTCCAGTGGCTTGCACAAATTACATTGTAACGTGCCATGAAAATAAGAGGGAGGAAGGTAGATAGGCCACGCGAGAGGAGCTGAAGGGTAGTAGAAAGGAACAGATGGTAAAGGAGGGAGGGAAGGGTGGTGGTGGAAAGGAATAGGACAGACATTGAAGGAGGGTGGAGAGGAACAGACCCCCAAGGGAAATGTGGAAGACAGAGTGGGAAGAAGACAGATGCCAGACTATGGGGGAGTGGAGGGAAGAAGATGGGTGCTAGACCAATTGGGGGGGGGGGTGAAGGGCAAGGCACAGTAACAGCAAATGGAAGAGGCAGAGAGAAAACACACAGTGGATGGTGGATGGAAGGAATTGAATGAGAAGATGTGGAAAGCAGAAACCAGACAACAAAGGTAGAAAAAAAAATTATATTTATTTATTTATTTTTTGCTTTAGGATAAAATAGTATATTAGTTGTGTTGATAAAAATTTATAAACAAAGCCCTGCCAGCTGAACATCTCTTTCTCTAGTTCAGCAGCAGGAACTTTGATTTATAAGAAAGGAATAAGCTAAATATTACAGTACTAAGGCTTATATGGATGCAGCGGGGACGGGATGGTGAATGGGATGGCAGTGGCGGTGACGGGGCGGTGAAAGGGATGGCGGTGACGGTGACGTGCAGAGGATGGTGGGCCGGGGCGGTGACAGATTTTTTTCCCCGTGTCATTCTCTACTCAGTGTCTCAATGTAGTTCATAATATAATGCTTTATGAGAATGGAGATAGCACAAACCATCATGTTCTCCAAAAAGAAATATTCTATCTCCTTCACTTTAGGAACAGCTGAAACCATGATCAATGTGAAAGCTGTTGCTTTAAAGAATGAATATCTATGAACAAATAGGGTTATAGGACATTATTAAGTTTTTTCATATATTTATAGTAGTCACACATGTACTGTGTGCCATTCGCTTCACTTTTTACAAACAAATTCATCATACCATTTTTATCAATTAAATAAGCACTTAAATTAACAACCCCTCAATAAACTAGGAGGAAGGTATATCATACATGATAAACAGATCTCAGTGCATAGGACCTCCCATAACATACGCTATCCCAGGTCCGTATTCTGTTAGATTTCAATAATCATTTATACCAAACCTCCTTCCCTTCCCTTAATTAGTGTCTTTATTTGATTTATTTTGTGTTGTATTACATAAAAATAATTCTATCTCTATAGTGAACAGTTCATGATGTTTCTTCCTAATTAATAAATTTAACATTTTTCAATCAATTCATCATTATAACTGTGTCCATTGATTAAAAATCTTTTTTGTAAACTTTTAATATATATCAGCAACACTTATCTTTTCACAGCAAACTGCTAGTCCAACTGTTGTCTGTATTATGTTGCAGCGTTTTGCGCGATTGAGGAGAGAGGCTTCTTTGTAAGTAAAACAATAATTCTTTATAGATTACACTTAAGGGCATCTCTATCGGCAGAGAAATTGTTTTGAACACTCTGGCTACTATTTTATTACATTATATACACTTTAGACACTAGAGCTGGGTTTCTTGGTATGCTTGACCCACAAGTTGACAACTTTAATACCGCTGATTTGAATCCCGCTGAATTCGTAGTCTGTTTTTCCTTGTAGAGTTCAATTGAGGTTGAGTGGTCTGCTGGTCCTAGATGTTAGTATTAGTATTTTTGATCTTATGTTGGGAGTATTGATGAGAGTGAGTTGAGTGGTACGGGTTATGTTGAAGTAATGTGTAAATTAGTTGTCGTTTATTTGTGAATTGGGTTTAGTTTAGATTTTATGCAAACAAGTGTTTGTGTTTGTAATTTTTAGGTTCAAATGAATTGCAGCAACCATATATTCATCCCCCTGATGAAGGTCTTTGACTGAAACGCTCACATAGACATTGAGCGTCGGGTAGTTATGATCCAATAATGCCAACATTGGTCTTGCAGTTTGCTGTGAAAAGATAAGTGTTGCTGATATATAATAAAAGTTTACAAAAAAGATTTTTAATCAATGGACACAGTTATAATGATGAATTGATTGAAAAATGTTAGATTTAATTAGGACTATTAACTGGACTAGCTAGGAGTCAGTATTCAGAGGTTTATAAAGGTCTATAAACTTCAGAAATCTCTACCTTCCATGCCTTAGTCTATTGCTCTATAACAGAGGTAGGGAACTCTGGTTCTCGAGAGCCGTATTCCAGTTGGGTTTTCAGGATTTCCCCAATGAATATGCATGAGATCTATTTGCATGCACTGCTTTCAATGCATATTCACTGGGGAAATCCTGAAAACCTTACTGGAATACGGCTCTCGATGACCGGAGTTCCCTACCCCTGCTCTATAAAAACACTAGTCTACTCCTCCACTGCTAGAAAGTAGTTTCTGAAGACTTGTTTCTGCTGACTGAATTTCAATGTAAAACTTGAAGCAGACTTAAGAAATGTAGATCTTCTCATTAAGATAATTCTCTAGCATTTCTTCCCCCTGGACAGGTCTCTCTTTCCTATAAAACAGGGGTAGGCAATTCCGGTCCTTGAGAACCGGAGCCAGGCCAGGTTTTCAGGATATCCACAATAAATATGCACGAGATAAATAGATACGAAAGGAGTTTATGGTGGGTATCTATGTCAACGTCGCTGTCTCAATTTATGCTTTTACCCCGCTTTTGATTTATTTTTAAAATTTTATATTTTTAACATTGTAAACTGACTAGATACATGTAAATGGTCGGTATATCAAATTATAAATAAACTTGGATTTGCATCTCAAGGAGGCAGGACATGCAAATTCATCTCATACATATTCATTGTGGATATCCTGAAATCTTGACTTACCTGTGGCTTTCAAGGAGCAGAATTGCCTACTCCTGATCTGATGTACTAAAGAGGGCTTTAACTAAACTTGCTGGGGATGGGTGAAAAACGTCTCAAAGTCATTAATAACCCTCAGGAATGTAAGACATCAAATACCCTTATAGAAGGCGGGAGAGGCAATATCTTGAAAGCTCAGTACTGTTTTTGTAAAATTGTTCTATGATGTAAGGGTACATCTATTTTAAATGCATTCCCTTGTAGATCAATTATATACTACTACCAAAATAACATTATATAAAAACAAAACAAAAAAAAAGCCGCCTCCTTTCCTTTATCTTCAAATTATCTCTCCTAAAGCAGATAATGTCTTCGCTCTTGGTTGCTCTATACATCTTTACTTTGTTTTAGTCAGGCAATATATTGCATATAGGAGATACGGATTAAAGAGTAAGCAGTAGACTCTAATCATACATTAAACCTTCATGAACAAAGTACAATAAACATTTATTGAATCCAATGACTGCTACGTCTAGCTTTTATTGAGACACTTGTGTTTAGCTACGAGAGCCAAAAAAATTCTTCATCATCATTCAATGTGAATGGCACAATCCACAAGGGGTCCAGTGCAGAAGTTGGGGGGATGGGGGTACACTTGGTTAGTTTAGAATACGATTCACTTTTGGTTTTCTTTTGGCTGCACAAAATCTGCCCTTCAGTAGGACACATGGCATTAAAATACTATATTGCATACTATAGACATTTACATACAATGGTAAATGCACTATTTAAAATACACGATACCCAAGGCTTAATTTAGCTTGCTTTCACAACTCACCCCCCCTTTTCTTCCCCAACTCCCCCTTCACAAAATAAGATCTTTATGAGAAGCAGTCATAAATTACAATCAAAGTCACAGTCATAGATAAGATACAGATTAGTATTTCCTCATATTTTGCAATGAGCAGTAAACACTGGGCAGGGGCAGTGCAGGAGCCATCTCGTTCTTCCAGTTCTTTTTCTTTTCGATCCAGTCATTGGCAAGACGAGGACTATGAGCTGCCTCACACAAGGCACCTAGTTATTCACAAGGCTAGCAGAGAACAAATGTACAGAGAAAACATTGCTTAAACCCCCCCCCCCCCCTCTGTTGCCTGTCTTCATAGAAGTCAGCTAGGACCTTTTATCCCTCCTGCACTGTGCCCTCCACTGCCCATGAAACTCTGCGAAAATATTTACAGAACTCGTGTTTGGAATGTTTAGGAGCCAAAGTTCCAAGGGGTGTGTCCCAATTTTCTCTTATTGAGCAGATATTCACAAATTGTCTTTTAGCAGCTGAAGTCTATTGTGCATATGGCAAGTATTAATACATACTGTATTAATCAATAGTAGGCTCTTTAAATGTTGATCCCCCTAATGTATCCCTGCCCCAATGCACAGTGTCGCGTATTACCTGAGATGGTTGTCCCAAGTGGTACACATTGGCTATATCACCAGAGAGCAGCTTACACAAAAGTTGAATGATTAGGCATCAATATATACATAGATGTAGTGGGTTGCTAAGAAAGCATTTATATCACCAAGAGAACGTAGCAACGGGAGTTCAGATTTTGACCTTAGAGTATAGAGTGCTCATTCGGTCTGTCATTCGTCATTAATCCCTGCTAATGTTCTCATATTCTTATATATTTTTTTAGAATCTTTTTATAATCTTTTTGTTGTATATTATATCATTTAAATTATCAATAAACTACTGTTTATCTATAATATGTTTTGATCACTTAGCTTTTTTTTCCCTTAGCTTTTTTTGTATCTGCATTCTGTGATCTACTGGTTCACCAGTGCTGTCCCAGCATTAGATTAAATATTCCCCCATGCCATATTTAATCTAATGCTGGGACAGCACTGGTGAACCAGTAGATCACAGAATGCAGATACAAAAAAAGCTAAGGGAAAAAAAAGCTAAGTGATCAAAACATATTATAGATAAACAGTAGTTTATTGATAATTTAAATGATATAATATACAACAAAAAGATTATAAAAAGATTCTAAAAAAATATATAAGAATATGAGAACATTAGCAGGGATTAATGACGAATGACAGACCGAATGAGCACTCTATACTCTAAGGTCAAAATCTGAACTCCCGTTGCTACGTTCTCTTGGTGATATAAATGCTTTCTTAGCAACCCACTACATCTATGTATATATTGATGTTTAAAACTGAATGAAGATATTCTATACTCGAACTATATAAAGAATGATTAGGCAGCCATGTGTGTATGCGTCAGACACAGAATATGGTTGCTCAGGGGCGATGCTTTTTCCCCAAACCTGTTCTCAGTTAGGTTTTTAGGATAGCATATTCACCATGGATAAGATATATCTACATAAATCAAGGAGATGCATTCAAAAACATCTTATATTCATTGTGGATATTCTGAAAATCCGCAAGGCTCAGGATCCTTGAAGACAGGTTTGGGAACGGCTCACTGACGAAGTATTTCCAACAGGGATGTAAACAGTTAAATCAATCCTTGCTCAGTATTAGTACTTGCCATATGGAAACACTTTGTGCACATTAGGTAAGGTTGGCTTTAAAAGGCTGGACTCTACTGTAAACAGTAACAGTACTTTGCTCTTCTCCATTAGAGAATGACACGGAGACAAATTTTTCCCTGTCCCCGCAGGAACTCAATTTCTTTGTCCCATCCCCGTGAGTTGTCCCTGTCCCATTCCTGTAAGCTCTGCCCTCACCGCCCAAGCCTCGAATGCTTACGATTTTAAAGTGTTTGAGGCTTGTGCAGATGAGGATGGAGCTTGCAAGAATGAGTCAGGGACAGGAAAAGAACTTGCCGGGACGGGAAAATGAGTTCCTGCGGGAACGGAGAAAAATTTGTCCATGTGTCATTCTCTATTCTACATCTTTCTATGCATTCAGTGTGGTGGCAAAGGGATTTAAAAAAAAAAATAAATAAAACTTTTCCTGTACAAAAGAAACTAAAATTGTTAACAGGTTTAACCAAAAGGAAATCTCACATCTAGAGTGGGTCAAACATTACTCCTCCAGGAGTCACTGAAGTTTCAGTTAAGGTATAGCAGGCTGGCACTTTCAAGCTTTGTTAGGAACACTGCCCTTTCTGCCTCCATGTGGAGAAAATAGCACTGTCTTTTATGACAATCCTTGCTAATAAAATAGGAATTTGTGGGTGTTATGCTTATCACCAAAGGGCAGCTCATACTGCACTTTTTCCTTTCAGTGTGTTCTCTCCCACTAATTAACTACTAGTGTCACAAGGAAAAACAGGCATGTAATTGCATTGAGAACAACCCTGAATTAGAGAGCTGAACGGGGATGACGGGGATCCCGCGGGTTCCCCCTTTGGGTCACGGGGATCCCATGGGGACGCCCCTTAGGGTCGCGGGGATCCCGTGGGGACGCCTCCGAGGGTCGCGGGGTTCCTGCGGGGTTGGATCGCAGTGCACTCGAGCCGCGAGGGTAGTCTCCTCCTCCTTACCTGCCCTGTCGCAGCACACAGCCGAACGGAAGTCTTTCCGACGTCAGCGCTGACATCAGGAAGACTTCCGGTCGGCTGTGTGCGGCAGGGCAGGTAGGAAGAAGGCAATGGCGTACGAAAGAGGGGGGAGGGGGCGGTCCGCCCCGGAGAATGTGCACAGCCGGTCAGGTTCCCCGATCGACCAACAACAGGCCCGGCCGACAAATCTCCCTGCCCTGTAGCTGCGAATCTAAATTACCTCTTACAGCAGCTTCACTACTCCAGCTGCTGTAAGAAGGTAATTTAGATTCGCGGCTACAAGACAGGGAGATTTGTCCGACCGGGCCTGTTCTGTTGTCGGTCGGGTGCGGAAACGCGACAAAGGGAGGGAGGAAAGGTGGAGTGGAGAAGAAAAGACGCTTAAGGGGGGAGAAGGCCGCTGAAAGTACTGGGGAAGACAAAGGGGTGGAGAAGAACGCTGAAAGGACATGGGGTAAACGGGAGGAGGGGGGGGAAGGATGCTGAAAGCACATGGGGAAGACAGAGGGGGGGGGGGGGAAGAAGGACCCTGAAAGCACTGGGGAAGACAAAGGGGTGGAGAATGCCACTGAAAGGACATGGGGAAAACAGGGGTGGAGAAGGCCGCTGAAAGGACATGGGGAAAACAGGGGGGGGGAGAAGGCCGCTGAAAGGACATGGGGAAGACAGAGGGGGGAGAAGGATGCTGAAAGGACATGGGGAAGGCAGAGGGGGGAGAAGGATGCTGCCTGACAGGACATGGGGAAAATGGTGGGGGAGAAGGACACTGAAAGGAAATGGGGAAGAGGGAATGGGGAGAAGACGCTGGCAGGGAAGAAGACAGAGGTGCCAGACTATGGGGGGAGCGGAGGGAAAAAGATGGGTGCCAGACCAATTTGGGAGGGGGGAGAAAGGGTGGGATTTCTGTCCCCGCGCAACTCTCTACCCTGAATATTCTCTGGTGTGTAACTGAGCATCGAAAGGCAGGTGGCAGCCTAGAGCTATTAAGCTCGCATGAAGAGTATAGCTGGAACAGCTGGTGGAACTAAATACCTCTCCTACAAACTACAGTATGTTCAAGAACATTCTAATACTTTCAGAAAAATTAATCTTCATTTGCCTGCTAATGGCAGGTAGGAAGCCTGGGGATTTAGAGTAGGGACAAATGCCCACTACAGTAATTACAAGGCAAAGTGGGGGAGGGGGTGTGTATGCTGGGGAAAGAGAAACAAATCATTATTTCTGAAGTTATTGGACTGGACCAGGTAAGAGGAGGGAACTGGCTAGGCTGGAGGAAAAAGAGGAATGTGGAAACCAATTAAAAGGAGCTAAATGAGTGCCGCTCCTGGGAGCTACCAGGCTGTACAGACGACCTGAAGCGCGTGCATTGACAGCTACCAGCACAGGATCAAAGCTAGGGCGGATGGATGTGGGAATTGCTACAGAAAACAGGAATATTTTTCCCCTTTAACATTGTGTAAATCCACCATACTTTCTGCTGCTGAGAGCAGTGATCTTTTCAACAACTGTACAGGTGCTGTGAAAGATACTGTATAAATTAAACTCGGCTTGTTAAGACAAAAATAAATGTATCTAGCCCTCCCTGTCTTGTCATGTTTCTACCAGAGTAATTTAATATGCTTCCCTCACATTATTTATCATTAACAGATTTACAAGCCCTCATTATAAGGAAAATACTGAGGTTTAAAAAAATATCACCAGAATGGTGAAACAATCTAAATATCTCTGATCCACTTAAAATAAATAAGCATTTAGAGAGAGACTCATGTTTTCATGTCCCTTTCAATCAGCTGAGCATTTGGAAACCTTTATGTTATTACTGTGTGCAACTATACACAAAAAAACTTATAAAAATCCATTGAATTCTCTCCCCATATTTCTGTCTTTGATTTTCCCCCTCCTTTAGATAACTCGTGCAGGCCTGTGGGCTAGCATGGAGTACCTCTTCCTTTCCTCCTGAGGCCTGGGCAGTTCACCTAGAACTGACAGCCCGGAATACCTGGAAATTCAGACTTACATGTCCTATATTGTAATGCTCAGCACTGTCTGAAAATTCTTTTCAAAGTAGTTGAAAGCTTCATGGAGCCCAACTGGCTCCTTATCACTGCTTGCACTGTCACATATCAGCTGATGTTCACAATCACTGTGCTATCAATGTGGAGGCACCAAATAGGTTGAGGAGGGATTTCTGAAACCACGGCTAGCTGCAATGAGCCAGGCCCAATCTGTATCCCAGTTTCTACCATATATATTGCCCTTTAAAAACACAGGTAATTTTATCCATTATTAATATGTAGCATTCAGACGCACAGTAATAATATAGAAAGCCTTCCAAGCTTTGAATTAGCCTGAAAGAAACATTTTAACATGAATCCTTTTCAACACATGCATGGGATAGTGACATGAGGCTTCTTTCACTATACCTTGGCAGAACAATAAAAATAAATTATTTGCTACTAATCGTCTGTCTTCTGATCTGATCTCCTGCAGCATTTTTCTTCATGTACACTGGAGATGGGACTTGACCTGGAGAAGCCTTTTGTTTTTGTGCAATGCGGGTCAGAGGATGAGAACATGGATCTTAGCAGAAGACTGATAAACATAGCATGCTAGTTTAAAACCAAAATGAAAATAGTTGGGAATCCTCCAGTGTACGTTGTGAACCAGGCCAAATCTTCCACTGAAAACTTGCACAACTCAGCAAAGCTGCCAGGAAAAAAAAAAAAAATATCAACCAGTCCAGAACTAGCACCTGCTATTCCATGTTCTGCCACAAGTGGACTGAAGATCTTTTCCACAAAGTACAGAGGGACTTCTGAATGCTGAAGAAATAAGATGATTCTTAAAGAACCAATCTAGAAAGCTAAAAAGGAATAATCCCTTTCATTAAAAAAAAAAGTGTAAGGAGGGAAGAATGGAGAGGTGGCATGGAGGAGAGGTACATGAATTAAATTCCTCCAAACTCTGAAAACGTCACATTCATCTTATTTCTTTAGGTTCATGTAGCACTTTGTGTGAATCCACTTTTTGAAAGATTTGGCTACTATAAGTCTTACAGCCAACCATTAACACTCTTTTGCAAACTGTTTGCATTCTGCACTTTGCCCCTCTCTGTGCAATCACTGTGATCTGCACTCAGTCTGTTGCATTGAGGGGGGATCAAGGAGGTCTCTTGCTATTCCCCAGTCTGCCACCGGGGGGCTCCTTGTTGCTTGTGTGTCCTTTTACAAGTGGCTGGCACAGTAGTGCATTCTTTCTCAGATTACGTCTCCAAGGCAAAGGGGGTGAGATTCAACTCCAGTTTGTGTTTTGAAGTTCCTCTCGGAGCCAGGTTGGCAGCGACTGTCCAAGTCGGTTCAGCAGCTTGGACAGCTCAATATTGTGTTCTCGATAAAATTCCAGAAGAAAAGTCCGAGCCTGTGGTGGTGTAGAAATGTACATTGGGTTTGGAAAGAGGAAAAAGTGAGTCATTAAAGGATATAAATTCCAACTAAGCAATTCTCTTCTAAGTAATAATTCTTTATAAATTTATTAACTGTCATGTGCTTTAGACTAAACCAGGAATTCTAGATTAATTCATTTGGGAGTCCTTTTATCAAGCCGCGCTAGCGCGGTTAGCACGTTGGACATTTCATCATGCGCTAACCCCCGTGGCAAGCAAAAAAACTAACGCCTGGTCAATGGAGGCGTTAGCGACTAGTGTGGCAGGCGGTTTAATGCGTGGTATTCCGCGCATTAAACCCCTACCGCGCCTTGATAAAAGGACCCCTTAGCCTAAATGTCTGTATGCAGTCAAAAATGGGCTGACATTAGCACCACACAAAAATAATCTTTTTTGAAAGCTATACTCTATCTTATTCCTTCCACAAATACTCTCTTTAGGTGCTGGTGCTTCTTCCTGCTCTCCCATCAAGAGCTCCCAGGCACCTATTCTAATTAAATGAGAAAAAGCCAAAAATAAACAAGTATGTTTGTATAATATCTGCTTGATTATAAAACTGAAAAAGAGAAATGGTTTCTTTCACCCTTTCTCTCAAAGAAAAATAATAAAACTCCATAAACTAATTCACATTTACTAATGTGAGAGCTCCCTAATACACTGAACGTATATTGAGATGGATCTTTTCTGCCATTTTGCTAAATGTAAATACCAGTTCAACTTCTATGGGGAGCCAAAAGATTTCCTTCTGGAAGCTGAGAAGGAAAAGGGTCCGATTATGAATGACTCCTGAACTACAAGGATGTATATCAATGTCACTCTTCCTTCAGTAAAACCACCTAGATTTTTCAAAATATTAACCCATTTTGTCCCAATATATTTAATTTCTTAACATCTCATCTAATACACAATTTATTAATCGCATTATACAAAAAAGGTTCAAGGCGATTTATATTCAAAGAGGCCGTAAAATCTATGGGAAAATACAAAAACAATCAATAATTAAAATATCATCATAACATGAATATTACAAGTCATATAAAAAAGTTTTCAATTTTTTTTACGAAACCTTAAGTAATTGATATCAGTCCTAAAGTAAACAGGTAGAATTATAATGGCAGCGTAACCAAAGGGGAGTTGAGCTGTCATTTATACCGTACTCCTCTAATCTATAGAAAATATAGTAAGTACCACATATTCTGGTAGAAGAATAATGCAAATGAGAAAAAAGCAAAATCAGATTATCTAAAAGAGTCAGTCTGTAATATATGATGAACTAGCAAGCTGATTTAAACTTAATTCACCTCTCAACTGATAACCAATGAAGATTTTTATATGCTAATGCAACACTTTCATATCTCTTTAGACCAAAAATGAATCTAACCACAGTATTCTGGAGTAATTGTAATTTTTTGATCAGTTTTGTGGTCAAGTTCAAATATAAAGAATTACAGTAATCAAGTTGAGGTAACACTAACATCTGAACCAACCAATACAAAATGATGTTCAAAAAAGCATGACTTCGCTAGCCTAAGTTTCCTCATAATGTATAAAATCTTCCTCCATAAATTAGAAATTTGGTCTTCAGATGTAAGAGAAGAGTAAAAAGAATACCCAAAACTTTAGATGTTATGTTATGCCAATATTTGTATTCTGCCTATATCAGTTCTAAGATGGATTCTACAAAATAAGAACTGAATCAATTCAATCAAGAATTATAGACATTATAACAACTACACTGCAAATTAAATATTAAATGAGATTTTTAACTTCTGTCAGAACCCAAAATATTATTACAAGATCTTATAGTAATTGGAAGATGATTCCACATAACTCAACCATATGATTTTGAACTGATGAAGAAAGCTGCTTAATCGATTGTATACACATTGAGAATTTCAGAAATCATAAATTCCTGCTGTTTTATCTCATAAAGGAACTCTGCAATAAAACTACCATATTTGACAGAAATGAAGGAGCTTCACCTGCCAAAATTTAAAAAAACCATGACACCTAATTTAAACCACAATCTGTCTGCCTCAGGAAGCCAATGCAATTTAAGATAGAAAGCCTGCAATGAATCAAATTTGATAAACCAAAAATTAATCTAATCATTGCATTTTGAAGCAGTTACAGTCAGTCAATCAATGATTAAGTGCAAATGACTAAAATAAGATTACAATAATCAAGCATAGCTAAGATAAATGATCAAACTAAAATCCTAAACACCTCAGGTTTAAAATACTTTTTGTTTGTTCTTAATTTTTCAAGATGTAAAAACAGTTTTTAATTATCAGTTGAATATAACTGTGTAATGCAAATAAATTGGCTATAGAAGGTTTAAGAACAGAAATTTAATAAAAGAAACTTACTAATCCCTCCCTATGGATAAGCCTAAGACTCAGATTGGCCTAGGTATTTAGGGCCCCTCCTATAGGAGGGTTTTAAGATATCTAGGCCAATCAGGGTCTTAGGCCCCTCCCTGGTGCATCCCAGGGTGCACCAGGAAGGGGAAGGCCACCATTCTGAAGAGGCGAGCCTGTTGGCAAGAGGGAGTGGGCATCCCTTTTGCCAGCTTCTATATCAAGGAATGGGGAAGGGGCTTGCGGGGGTGCTTGAGCTGGGGGAGTACTGAGCTGACCCGTCCTATCCCACCAGACCACAAGGGCTGACTTTTGGGGTCTTGTTGGTGGGAGAAGGGATCTTTGTGTAGGGTGGGGGCAGTGTTCCCGCTAAGCTGCGCTGGCGTGCGCTGGCGCACAAAATATTACATCGCAGCGCACAAGTTTCTCGTCACAGCGCACGGCGTACGGCAGATGGCAGGGCGGCGAGAGGAGAATCGGGCGAGTTGGCTCATAACTTGCTGGCGCCCGATATTTTTAGCTCACAGCGAAAAAAGTTTGCTCACAACACCCGCCCGCTTAGAGGGAGCACAGGGTGGGGGTCAAGGGGAGCACGGGGAAGTGGTGGAAGGAGAGTCCAAATAGTAGCTGAGCAGGAGAGAGTGGGCATCCCTCTTGTCTCTCTGGGTGCGTTGCTGTCGCAGGGGCAGCCATCACCATCGGGAGGTTTGGGGACCCATGGTTGTTGTCGGGGGTAGGAAAGGGGTGGCAGCTTGTCATTGGGGGAGGGAGCAGCTAGGCTCATGTTTATTTCTTTTAATGGGGCAGGGGCAGATGTGTGTGTAACACATACATAGCATCTGTGCCCATTAAAAAAAGATATGGTAAGGCAGGTAAGCAACTGGTCTTGACCAGTCACTTTTTTTGGATCACTAAAACATCATCAATTGCTCGGCTAGTTTGCATAGCCTTTTAATATTAAACCACTTATTTGCATGGCTGAGTTGGACAATGAGCAATCATGCTGAAAATCATATGGTGAGCCATTTTCTGTATTGGGTCGGCAAATGCGATTGTCGCTAAAGCAGTCAAAACTGTTTAGTGACGATTGTAGACTTTAGTGCATCTAGCTCCTAAAGACTTGAAAACAAAGCAACCTATCAAATCTAATCTGTGCTCTAATTGGCAATACTTCCCAGCTCTCTTAGCTGCAGTATTCTACATTAACTGAAGCTAAGTTGTTTATCTGTAAGACCAAAATAGATTGAATTACAGTAATCAAAATATGGAAGCAGAATAGACTGAGCTATCTTCCTGAAATATGAAGGTATGAGTGAAGAACGAACTGCTCTAAAGTGCCTTAATCTAAAGAATTTCTTTATTAAAGCAGATATTTGAGATTCAAAAGACACCTTAAAATCTAGCACAATACCTAATACTTTGAACTTTTCTACAATCTTCAATTGCTCCCCAAAGAATAATGTAAACTCACATATTGGACAAGAACACACTTGACCAAACCACAAGACCTTAGCTTTAAGTTAATTCAACTTTAAAAAGTTAATGTGTGTCCATTTATTGATCTGAGAAATAACACTGTATATTTAAGATGATCTTAAGTTGTGTCAATACTCTGCAACATGGGACATAACAAAAATCGGTACCTAGAGGGCAGCTGGTAAGAAACAGATGACTACTTTCCTTCAGAGAACATGAGTGCAACCACAAAACCATATATCTATAATTTAGGCATGAACATTTATACTAGTCATACAGCTGGCATATCTACTTGTGTCTAAATGCCAGAGATATATGTATAATTTATGATATTCTTTAAGTTATGTGCATAAATGTGAGCCACTCCCATGCTCCTCCAGAATCCGCTTATGATACACCTACCTGTAAGTCCAAAAAATTGAATCAGAGTGAATATATACTACAAAACAAAAATTCTCACATAAAAACATATAACCTACTAGAGAATTAATACAGAAATATACTAAATAAAAATATATATATGAATGTGCTCAGTGAAGTGAACAATTTAAATAGCCATAGGAAGGCTGAGTAAAGTTCAGCTTATAACATCATCGCACATGCCCTGCCTGCCTCCATTATCTAAAAAAATCACTGATGTGTTGTATCTACAAGGAAGTTAAACAATATATATGTAGTCAAACAAACCACACTTATCTCTATCCTTGTAGGTTCTCACAGTACTCAGCAGGAAGCATGGAGGTGGTACTGAATGATGAAAACCTCAACCAGCTAGCAAAAAAGTCAATGTGTGTGATCTGATTGACTTGGATTTTAAATGGTGTTTTTTTGTTTTTGATTTTTTGTTCCTGATTTTCACTATGGATTAATTTGGGGATTTGATCATACACATTGACTTTTTCGCTAGCTGGTTGTGTACATCTTTTATTAGGGTTATGTCATCCTTGGTTTATGTTATAGTCATGATTTTTATGATTTATAGCAATGGTTTTCAGAGGTCTGAGGAGAAAACATCCAGCTGCATCCTGATTTAAAGAGTTATGAAATCTCAAATAAATAGTTGCTCTTGACTACTAGAAAGAAAACCCCTTGTAATAATCACAGACCTGTTAACTGGACATAGGAAAAGATCATCAAAGGTATGATTCACAGGTGAGTTTTTCACTTATGGTATTGGATTTTGTGCAACAATTTCCATACTGTGATAAGCCACTGCTGACGTGTGCAACAGAGAATGGATCTCACTTTATGGATCTTGCTAGTTACTTGGGACTCAGCCTGGCCAGTGTCAGAGACAAGATGCTAGGCTCAACAGACCTTGGTCTGAAACAGCTTGATACATCCTTCTGTTCCGACATATTTTACAGTTTTACTTGCACCTTTGTGTAAGTGATGCTCTTTATGGGGGACAGGTCAGATACCAGTTGTGATCATTTACTCAATGGTTAAGCAGGTTCTTAAATATTTTATAAATTGTATCAACATGTGAACTGAAGAAGACTTCTATGAATCCCATGGACAGCTAGGATCACCAACAAATATATTCTTGATTATACAAACCCAGAGTTGTCCCTGTAAGGCAAGATTACTAGATAGAAAATGATCTATTTTGAACATGTGATGAGGGCAGTAGACAAGAAGATGCTACTTGGAATGGTCAGTGGTAAAAGGATGCAGGGGAGACCAAAGGCTGGATACCATCAAGAATGACACGGGAATGAACATCAAGCAATTGAAAGAAGCCATGGAAAGCAGGGAAGCATGACAAAGACTGGCCTACAGCATATCCAAGGGTCGTTCACGACTGAATGGATAGTGATAGTATAAAACCAAAAAGCTAGAATGTTTTTAAACAAAGTTTTGTAATAGATTTAGCAAACTGGCCTCAAAATCCCGAAGGATACTACTCAAACCAGAGCACAAAGCTCAGTGAAGAGTCCCGTATATTATTATTGGCTACCAGGGACAGAACAGAAAGAGAAAAAAAACTCCCTTGCACTACAGGGAGAAAAAAGTCTCCGACCAAACCCCCCACCCCCAGTTAAATCTAAAGCTTCTATTGGTCATTTAGCACAAAACTAGAAGGAGCAATGTGAAGGTTTGAGGGGTGTTCTCCTGACTCAGCAACCCACAAAACAAGGTCCCGCAGGGTCTCTTGTTGAGAGAGAAGAGAGAGAAAATATTTGAGGAAAGAGATTGATGATGGCTCGGAGTTCTGTTATGTACCAGTTGGAGTTGGATTACAATTATCGATTGATTTGGAAAGAAGCTCGGAAACACTTCTTAATTGACATTGGGATTATTTTAGAATTTCTCGGCAGATAAGTGACTTTACTCTTTTTGCCTCCTAGTTTTGTGTTAAATGACCAGTAGAAGCTTTAGATTTAACTGGGGGGTTTGGAGGTTGGAGACTTTTTTCTTCCTGTAGTGCAAGGGAGTTTATCAGACAGCACTTTGGAAAAACTGACTACTGCCCCAATGATTTTATGGTAAGAATACTAAAAGGCAATACAAGAATGTAGGACTTTTGAAATCAAAATGATAAAATATTTTGATACCCATGGACAGGACTCAACAAGGACCTTGGCTTTCTTTCCCACTACAAAGAAGCATAAACTGCTTTGTCACCTCTTTGTCTCCAACTACCACTGAAATGCTTTCATGTTTCCCTTATATATACTGATCTTGCCAACATTTGCTTATTTTTGATCTCAAGAAGAAGGGGTTACTTTCGAAAGCTAATCAAACTACATTAAGTTAGTCCAATAAAAAAGGTATTTTTTTTTCTTTATGTTTTTGTTTTATTTCTACTTATTACCTTCAAGAATGGACTAACACAGCCTCCATACCATTTCACTCAAGGTAAACATAAATCTACCTTATTTTGTAGGGTGGCAGATTTAAGAAAAATGTTAGGAAATTATTTTTCACAGAAAGGGTGGTAGATGCCTGGAATGCCCTCCCTAGAGAGGTGGTGGACAGCAAAATGGCGACAGAATTCAAAAAAGCATGGGATGAACACAGATGATCTCTACTCAGAAAGTGAAGGGTATAAATTGAAGAACTAGGGCTGGAACTGGGCAGATTTACATGGTCTGTGTCCTGTATATGTATAACTGGTTCAGGATGGGCTGGGGAGGGTTTTGGGAATTCTAGTACTTTGGAATGGTTTAGATAGGCTGGAGTGAGTTTCAACGGCAACTCCAGTAGTTGGAACCCAAGAACTATACCAGGCAGATTTCTATAGTCTATGGCCCCGAAATACAAGACAATTTAATCATGAATTTATAATACATGTAACCATTGGGCAGACTGGATAGACCATTCAGATCTTATCTGCCATCATTTACTATGTTACCATGGACTCTTTTAACAAACCTTGGAAGAGCTTCTTACCGCAGGCTGATGAGGTAAATGCTCTGATGCTCATTCAATTCCTTTGAGTGTCGGACCATCTACCTCGACGGCCCGTAGTAAGCAGCTCTTCCGCGGTTTAGTAAAACCCAGCATATGTTACTAATTTCCTCTGTCAGCTAGGATGAACTGTGGCCATTATCACTTTCCAGCTCACTTTGAATTTCTTTTTTCCCATGTTGAATATGGTTTTTGTGAGAGACATATTTCATCTAAAAAAAAATCCCCTTATGATAATTTAAATTCAGCAAAACCTGGATATTGGGCACTATTCAGGAAGCAGAAACTCTAAACACTGGGAATGAACTCAAGAAAGAAAATTATGAGCAGAGTTAAAAGAACCCTTCTTGTTCCAAAATCTGTAAATATTCACAAAATAAAATACTGCCACTAGAAAGGAGAGAGACACAGGCATAAGAAGAAAAATAATTAAGATATTTTGAAGTATTCTAGCTTAGTGCTGCTGTTTTAAAATAATCACAGGAAAATGCTACTGTAAATGCTGACAAAGCATTTTTAGCATTAGAGACTTCATGTATATCATCTATTAAGTGAGACAAAGCCAGATGTAAAAAAATAAAGCATTCCTCCCTTGCTGATACTTTGTCATAACCATGGGGCAGCAGCAAAGACATCTAAAGTGGCAAAGCAGTGAGGCTGACCAGTATGCTTGGAATTTCTGCTGATTCAGTTTGCACAGCTTTGTTACGGCATCATAATTGGGAAACAGGGTCCTAAAACTTACGCTTTTTTTTTTCTCTCTTTTTCTAGACAAGGTTAAGATAGCAAGCCCCACCCATCTGTACTAGCTATGCCAGCAACTGCGCGGCCATGGCTCTCTCAAGAACCTGCTCTGCACGCACATTATGGCCATTAGGGGGTCACAACTCAGTGATGTTCCACCAGAGACTGCAAATGCTGCCTCGAAAACATCTCTGGGCTTGGAAACTGAACCCAAATATCTCAAGATATTACTGCCATTAGGCCAGCCATCAATAGCATTTTTATTAAAAAAAAAATATATATATATACTGAAATTCCTGCTTTAAAATTCCAAACTTTCTCACTAACTGCAAGGAAAGCTTGTGACTAAATTGAATACAATTTCTGAAGTAAGCATGTCCAACTGCATTCAAAGGATTGTTTATACAATATAAGTAGTTCTGCAAAGCTTGGAGAACTGCCTGTACATATGGGTGGTCCTGGATATGGCTGAGAGCTCACCGAAGCCTCCATGTCGGGATACTTCCTCCCCTTGCTTTTTCCCAGGCATTTAGTTTTTCCGCCCTCCAACAGTTGGCACCAGAACCCTTTGGCTTCATCAAATCTGTAAGGTATAAAAAACATGTTCAGAAGGATTCTTTTTAAAGAACATCTATGGCAAATGAGCAATAGTTTTACAAATTGCTGTGAACTAGGCTTACCATATCTCTAAAAACAAACGAGAGAACACATGACCGTGCCCACACTCTACCTACAGCTCCACCCATACCACCTATTTTCTTCATCCTCCTCTGTACCCATTTTAATGCTTCTCTCTCTTCCTTCCTCCAACCCTCCTCCCCCATGGGTGCTTCTCTCTCTCCCCCCCCCCTTTTCAACCCCCCTTTCCTGTGGGTGCTTCTTTCTTTCTCTCTCTCCTTCCAAACCCCCTTCTGTGGGTGCCCCTCTCTCTCTTTCTAACCTCCTCTCCTGCTGTTTTCTGTTTCTCCCCTCCCATTCAGCACTACCCTAATCCATGCTCTTTTCTCCAGTACGCTCTCCTTTCCATAATGCTTCTTCACCCCTCCTTCCCTCCATGCTATTTCTTCCTCCATGCTGTGTTTCCAGCCCCCCTCCCTCCATGCTGTTGCTCAAGCCCACTCCATGCTATTTCTCCCTCTCTCCATCTATCCATGCTATTTCTCTAGCCACCTCCAAGCTGTTTCTCCAGCCCTCCTCTTTCCCTCCATGCTGTTTCTCCAGCCCCTTCCACCTCTGATGCTGCTTCCCCTCACAGCCTCTCTAGCTCCTGATTTCCCCATCTACCTCCTCCCCAGACCAGGCTGCTGTAATCTAATCTTTGGGCGACAGAATGAGGTGAGCCTGCTGCCACCGTCTGCCCTGGAAGCCACCTCTCTGCAGTAACTTCCTGTTCCCACATAGGTGGGACCTGCAGAGAGGCGACTTCTGGGGCAGGCGGCAGCAGGCTTACCTTGTTGCTGCTGCCTGCTGCCCAAAGATTAAATTACAGCAGCCAGGCCCAGGGAGAGGGTAGGTGGGGGAGTCGGGAAAGCTGGCTAAACCCGGACAAACTCCCCCAGTTTTAAAAACATGTCCAGGTACACAGAGAGCACTCTAAAAAGAGGACATGTCTAGGTTTTTCCAGACATCTGGTAACCCTGCTGTGAACAGAAATATACAAGTATCATATTACTCTATTCAAAGTTTTATCCAGAAAGAAACATTTCTGTTTTATTTACTTTGTCCTCTTCAGGTTTAAAGAACGAGCAGAAGAATACCCAGTATACATAGGGGATAATGTGCTAAACACAGAGGCCAAGAAGGGCAGTTTGAGGTAAAGGAAAAGTGCCAGGAATTGAACTAGTATCTACTTCTACAACTACTCCTCATCATTTTCTACCGCGCTTCTATACATATGCAGTGGTGTACACAAATATGTAAGAGAGCGTCTGCTCGACTAAACATATAATATATTTAAGAAAGAAAAATGGCACAAATAATGTTTGATTGTGGACGTTCATTTATCACGGGAACTGAAAAGGTGACCTAGGACTTATTTCTTTGAAAACAAATCTTTGAAGAGAAATGCGTTGACAGACTGTGGGTGTGCAACACTCCAGGGTCCCGTGTTCATAAAAACACAACCACAGTACAGTCTGTAACATTTCTAGACACTTAAAATGAAAAAATAAACAGGAGAAAAGGTTTTACTTGGGACCTGAGGGGGTGGAAGAAATTTTGTGAAATGGAAAATTTTGTAAAATTGAAAGTGTTTGTACTTACTCCAATTTTAAAGTAGTTACTTTCATTTTTGAGTTTCTCTCACCTTCCCCCCCCCCCCCACACACACAGTTTCTTCTTGATTCTTTGGGCTTCTGGCTTGATTGGAATTTGAGCTAATGCACCGTGAAAGAGTGTGGTGTCTACACATCTCCCTCAATATTCGCAGGGGTTAGAGGCAGAGCCGGCCCACGAATATTAAAATACCACGAATAATATTCGGGCTGGTTCTAACCCACCCCCCCCACTTTCCCCCAGAATTAAAGCTGTATTCCGAACCTTCCCCACTTCCCTCCCGCTTTCCCTCAGAATCCCTTAAGCCTTACCTGGTGGTCTAGCGGGTTTTCGGGGCAGGAGCGATCTTCCTAAGCTCCTGCCCCGTCAGATCATTCATAGGAAATGGCTGCAGTGATCTCCTGTCATAGTCTCAAGAGACCTGCTAGACCATCAGGGATTCCGGGGGAAAGCGGGAGGGAGGTAGGGAAGGTCCGGAATACAGCTTTAATTTAAAAAGAAAAAAAAAAAATCGAGAATAACCAAATCTGCGGATGCTGAAACCGCAGATTCGGAGGGAGAAGTGATGCCATCAATGTTTGTGATGCCATCTTCATTGACTGTTAACACATCTCTTTAATTGATGTAATTGCTTTCAATACTAATGCTGTTTCTGGCTATGTCCAGTTAAGTTTAAAAGATGTAATTTTTAACATCCTTCTTATCTTATATAGTAAGAACGAATGTTTCGCTATACTTTCCTCTTATTTTAATAGATTGGATGAGTCGAAGTTTGTAGAAAGAGCGCTGTACTACCCAGGGCCGGATTACTCAATAGGCCCAGTAGGCACATGCCTAGGGCCCGAAACTGTGAGGGGGGCCGCTGAAGGAGGATGACGCACCTTGCCATCAATGGCAACGGGCCCCCCTCCCGGCATCATCAGCAATGGGCCCCCCCTCCCGGAATCAACGGCAATGGGCCCCCCCTCCTGGCATCAACGGCAATGCGGCTAGATCTGTTACAGGAAGGTCCCGCGATGACTATGTCTGTCGGTCCATCCCCCTCCGATGTTACTTTTTCCAGAGCAAGTGAGTGACGTCAGAGGGGGATGGATCGGCAGACACAGTCATCGCGGGACCTTCCTGTAACAGATCTAGCTGTTGTTGCCGTTGATGGAGGGCCCGTTGCCGTTACTGCAGGGGATGGGGCCGTTGCCGTCAGCTGCTTTCGGGCAAAGGAGCTCAGAGGGCAGAGCTGGCAGCTGCAATGTTTGGAGGGGGAGAAAGGAGCATGGAAGGGTGGTGGAGGAAGAGAAAGGGGGCAGGGTGGTATGGAAGGGTTGTAAGAAGGATGGTATGGAAGGGTGGTGGAGGAAGAGAAAGGGGGCGGGGTGGTATGGAAGGGTGGTGGGAAGGATGGTGGGGCAGCGTGGTATGGAAGGATGGTGGAGGGAGAGAAAGGGCAGATGCTGATGGAATTGTGTGCAAGGGAAGGATACTAGATGGAAATGGTTTGGAGGGAATGAAAGGGGGCTGATGCTGATGGAAGTGGGGCCCTCGAAGAATTAATCCTGCTCTGGTACTACCTGAGAGATCTGTGGACGGAAAGTAAGCCCAGTATCTATGATGACTCCTAGAATATGTATCCTGCTTGGTCTGTGTCCCGTATTGTATGATGAGCATGGTATTGGACAGACAGGTCGGACCGTTCAGGTCTTTATCTGCTGTCATTTACTATGTTACTATGTATTGTATGTACTACTGGAACCAAAGTGCTACAGAGTAAAATAGACGAGACCAAAGAAATCAAGCCTTGTTCTGAAAAAAAGTTTGATTTTTGGGATCCAATGCGATTTATCTGTAATTTGTGTTTATTTGTCATTGATAATATTGATCTTATGTATATTTAGGCCAGGGGATCAAGGATACAGAGAATTTGTGTATCGTTAGTACAGACAAACATAGCAAAATGAAGGATTTGGGCAAGAATTTTCACACCTGGCTGGGAAGTCAGCAAACTATCAGGCCATTCTATCTTCAGTTTAAGGAATTTCAGTCATTTCACAAAGTGACACCTGTGTGCAGGATTCAGGATGTACCAGTAACTGGTACAGAAGGAGCTGAGGGCAATAATCCTTGCAAAGGGCTGTACCTACAATGATTTTTTTTAATGCAGCAGTAGAGGGATGTAGAGAGAGCAGAATGAGAGATATACACCTTGAGTGTGAATAGAGGGTCAGAGCATCTCTAACTCCAGCAAAGCTTGGTTCTGACTGAGCCATAAGATCTCTATTTAGCAGCTGAAGGAAAATAATGAGCAATAAGAATCATCATTAGCAGAAAACAATTTGATGACAGTAGAGCAGTAATATCATTGAATATTACAAAAGACTTTTACTGTTCATTTCAAAAGAAAATATATAAGCATCTTTTCAGATTTTCCTAAATGGTGCCAAATTTTCCATAGCAGACCTCAGGAATCCCCCCCACCCCAATACCAAAAAATGTTTTTCCCAACAAGTTTCAGCTTTTTTTCTTTTTTACTCGTTCTCGGGTGTCAGTGCACCATCAAATATTCGCTACAAGTGGTATGACAGAGACCACCAACATCAGATGGGGCCAGGGCTGCCGAGAGACAAAGCCAGGCCCGGGGCAAACAATTGTGCCGCCGCCGCCCTCCCCCCCACCCCCCGCTTACTTGAAGAAGTAGTTTGAGTACTATTGCTCTCTCGTTTCTGTGTACCAGATTATATGCTATCCCGTCAACTATGCTCTGCTGGCCACGGGTCTATCTTCTTGCCATGTCCCCTCCTATGTGGAGACAGGAAGTACTTCACAAAGAAGGATGGGACACGACAGGAAGAAAGACCTGTGGCCAGCAAAGCACAGTTAATGTAATAACATGATAACTCAGCACAGGAGCATGAGACCGATCCAATCACAGGAGCAGGAGACCAATTTCTCTGCCTATGCTTGCCACAAGTAGCTGTTGAATGTGCCAGGCCCCCCTTGGAGGCTAGGCCAGGCCAGGGGAATCATGCTCCCCTTCCCCCCCCCCCTTCTCGGCAGCCCTGGATGGGGTGGGGTTGACAGAAGACAAAAGGGTAACATGCTTACTTGAGTGCTTGGGTGTAATTGAAAAGTGGAGTCACTCCTAAAAACTTTTGCACAGTCTCCATAGTAACAGCTGGGTTGTTTCGCAGCTCCTGGCCATCGATGATGAGAAGCTAATTGAACAGATTAGAGAGAAGAGAAAAATATCACTTTGCAAGGGCAATACTAACAATACTAACAGTCACGAGTCTGCATGTGTCCTCATTCCCTTGTGGGAGAATGGGATAGGAAATTGACAAAGAGTATGTACTCTGCAGTGACTGACTATCCCATGACAATTGCTATTCCCTTAGAACAGCTCAATCTGCTTTCTGATACTATCGGGCTGAACCTGAGAGGAAATGATCACAGGAAGCCCAAAGGACTCGAGAGAGAAGCATTGCAAGAGCATAAAAATGTAGATTAATGCAGGTTCATGCTTCCACTATTTCTAGTGAAGCAGAAACGCAAAACAGGAAAAAGACATTTTGTCCTGCTATGAATTGCCATTCTAACTTTTACAGT
This sequence comes from Geotrypetes seraphini, assembly GCF_902459505.1. Classification (NCBI taxonomy): domain Eukaryota; kingdom Metazoa; phylum Chordata; class Amphibia; order Gymnophiona; family Dermophiidae; genus Geotrypetes; species Geotrypetes seraphini. Next base: position 201,644,646 of record NC_047087.1, read on the forward strand.
GGGCCATTTTAAGAGACATTTCCGTGGCTAAAACACTGCTTTATAAAAACAACTAGACGTACTTGTAAAGGGTGATTCTAGAACTGAAATCCTACACTTACATGCCTATAGCACATTAATATATAGAGTACTAGAACTTACATGAGTAAATAGCTGCAAAAGTGCCACCTAAGAACCATGCTGTAATGGCACATAAGTGGCACAGTGCATAAATGCAAGGGAGTTGCACACACAGGCATGCAGTTTACACAACCACAGTTATGTCAGATCTATGGATGGTATAACTGGGGGCATGTATATGTAAGGTGTGCCGATATTGGGTTATAACAGAATTTGGGCACACAATCAGGATTACCCCATACAGTGTGTGCATATACTAATTTATCTGACACAGGTGGAAGATGTGTTCTTTAGGACAAGTCTAGGAAAAAGTTAACACTTAAAGTATGTGCATTAAAACATGTGTGGATGTAGGTAAGAAAAAGACTGGGACCAGGGCCGGATTTTCCTATAGGCTAACTAGGCTTCAGCCTAGGGCCTCAAGATCCGTGTCACATTTTTTATAAAGATTAGTACCAATAACAACATGTTTCATTTAACATATTGATATATATCACAGTAATGATGTATTTTATTATCTCTCATGTAATTTACAAACTTAAAAATGGGAGGTGAAAGGGCCTCATAAGTGGAATAGCCTAGGGCCTCTTTTCATCTAAATCCGGCCTTGACCGGGACGTTTGTATGTACTAAATAGCTGGTATAAAAATGTGCATATATATATATAGATATATAGTGTGTATATATATAGGGCAGGATTAATTCGTCGAGGGCCCCTAGGCCCCCTGGGCCCCCTGCCCTGCCCTGCCCCACCCCACCATGCGCCAGGCGGAAACAGGAAGCTGCATCAGAGGGAAGCTTTGGGCAAGCAGCACCGCTTGCACAATTACAGTTCCCGTTGCCTTTCTTACCCGCATTACTTGCTTGTCTTACTTTCCATCGATGGGGGAGGGGGGGAGAAGGGCCACGTTGCTGATCGGGGGGGGGGCCCACGTTGCCAATCGATGCTGGAGGGGCCCATCGCCGTTTGGAACAAACAATGTTGATGCCCTCCTTCATCGGTCCCCCCTGACCATTTCGGGCCCTAGGCACATGCCTATTTGGCCTATTGGTTAATCCTGCCCTGTATATATATAGTGTGTATATAGATATATAGTGTGTGTATGTATATATATGTATCTTTTAAAATTTATTCTATTTAGTGTAATTTTGTAAGAGGCCTCCTAACTTAGGCAGTAGGTACACACACAAATTCTATCAGTTTTCAAAGGAATGCACAGACAGGTATCTAGAGCTGCTCTTTAGTACTCACCATGGTTTAATTTAAACGCATATGTTACAAAATATGTACATTAGGCTAACTGCACCCTGGAAATGGCTCCACTCAGATTGAATAGACATAGGCACATATATAACTAGGTGCCTCTTTTTAGATGCTCCGAGGGCAGCTGGTGGGAGTCTATTCTGAAATGAAACCTAAGTGTCTAGGCCAGTGATCTTCAACCTTTTTCATGGAAAGATGAATATGAGTCACAGGGCCACAATGTGAATATGAGAAAGCTCTGAGGGCTAGCAAAAGATTTAAGCCTACACTAGTTACATATATCATTGAAAATTCTGTTAACGTGCACTCTTCTGCATGTTAGCAAAACTCTGGTGTGGTTTCCACAATTCTCTAATTGCAAGTGTTTCATTGTTTCTCCAGCTTTGTCATGTCTTAATGCATTCTGCTTCATTTTTTCAATCAAGTTCTTTATGTTCAACTTGATGTATTTTATCTGTTCTATGTATTACTCCTTTCCCTACAAAGGTTCAAAAATATCACTCCAAAACAAAAGCACCACACAAGCCAAGAAAGCTAGCTTATTACTTAAGCAAAAGAAAAGCCTCAGACAAACGGAGAGGTGTACCCACACTCTTCCACCAAAGCATCATAGGCAAAAAAAACTTTCACACAAGTTTAAAGTTAGCAGGTGGGAGCAAAAAATAGCCGAGAATGATTAATGGTAAAAACCACTGAACACAAACAGGCCAGGCCGACGATCGTTTCGTGGCCGGTAACCACTGCTTCAGGGCCTTAGCGCCAAATCCAGGCTATCAACACGCAGATCCTAACTGCTGCTTTCAACCAAAATTGTGATATTTTTGAATCTTTGTATTATACCTCCCTCCATTCCTCCCTGTTTTTTGTGGTTACTCCTTTCCCTGCCATGCCGATATTTTCTGCATTATATTGTAAATGCTTTCCGTCTTTATCTGTTTTTAAGTCCATTATTCTAATTTGTATTTTATCTGTATCCCATGTATTAGCTCACCTTGTTGTGAACCGCCTAGAACTTTTTCGGTATATAAGAATAAAATTATTATTATTATTATTATTACCCTTGCAGTATACATGCATCTAAATATGAATCCTGACCTTTTACCTGTCCTACAGCCGTACGTACATCTGGCACAGTCACAGTAGGTCCTACACATGTCCTTCATCATAAGAACAGCCATAGAGCACATGGTCCATCTAGCCCAGTATTCTGTTCCCACAGCGGCCACTCCAGGTCACAAGTAGCTGCAGAAACCCAATTACTAGCAACATTCCATGCTCCTGATCCACGCCTGGCCTACAGCACTCTTTTCTGAGCGAGCAAGACTGAACTTAACACATCTGCAGGACTTGAAGAACATTTCAGTCAACTGTTTGAGAGCCACAACGGAAGATTTCAGGGGCTACACATTGGAGACCACTTGTTTAGGCTCTTCTACAGAACAATTCATGCAACCCAGTGTTGGTGCATCTAGCATTCAGCCACCCGCACTTAGCTGGTGCTTCAGCGTTATAGGGATGAGCACAACTTACAAGATTGTATTCTGCATGTTATGCGTGTGAGGAGGAGCCCTGTTTATGTCCTCTTATAAATATGTGCTATGCAAGGTAATCATGTATTTATAGAGCACCATTTGGGCAGCATACCAACATATACACATGTAAACATGCAGCTACCGGCTAGTATTCTAACCATTTCCATCCACAATGGGCACGTAAATGTATTTACTCTACATATTCATCATTGAGCTCCAACAGTTATGACTTTGTAAGGCTTAATTTTTATAATATAAAGCAGCTGAACCTCCAGCAGTGCCAATTAGTCAGTCCTGAAAGGATTTAAAAAGGTTGAACATATTCTTCTCTCATTTAATGAAAGACTTAAGGAAAATCTTAATACTTCAGATTAGTTTCTCTGCAGAATACAAATGAGCATAATAAGAAACAAACAGTTCCAACATTTGTTCATTAGCAGTAATCAGTTGATTATGAAAGGACTGAATGTTTAGAACTTTTCCCCTCTTTCTCCATCCTTTCAAGTATTATGGCTATAAGGCCCATATTCGATAAATGGCGGCTTACAGGCACCTAAGTGCAAAACGCCATTTAAAAGCGATAAAAAAAAAATTGAAGGCACCTACTGGTGCCTACAAAAATCAGCACCTGTAGTGCGCCTACGGCGGTGCTTTATGACGCCTAATGCCACGGTAGGCATTGCTAATGCCAGAAGTGGCATTAGGTATCATAAAGCACCTCTGTAGGCACGATTCATGTGAAAGGTAAGTGTCGGAAATGTAGGCCTTGAAAACCTTGGCTTACGTTTCTGGCACCTACTTTTTCCGAAGCCGCGATTCTATAAATAGCAGGGATCTTTTGCCACTGTGAAACACACATCCTGGATGCATTTCTGTTTTTTAGTGGTTATCCACTGCTTAAGAATAGCCTTACTTTCAGGGGAAAACTTCCCCTGAACATATACCTCCACTTAATAGAATTTATTATTTGCCGAAAAAGAAAATTGAAGGAACCGACCCAGGGGCAGAGGAATGTTTGACAATAGACGCTTTAAATGTTACTGAACTATTAGAAACTACTCTTTCCGAATCCACAGAGAGAGCCACAATGTTCATATCTTTTGTTTTCAAACAAGATATGAATGCAATTATGCGTTTATATTTCCGAAATCCTCAACAAATGTTTCTTGGAAAGAAAGTATGGATTTTTCCAGACGTCACGAGAACAACGCAGGAGCGAAGAAAATTATTCTTAGCAATGAGAGTAGAGACTTTGACCCTTGGAGCGACATTCTTATTAGCATATCCATGCAAATGTTTAATTAATATCAAGGTGTTAAATATGTCTACTATGCACCAGAACAGTTATGCACCTTTTTAGATTTAAAGAATCTTGCTACCCGGAATGTTTAAGAGTAGGAAGAAAAGAGGGGGTTAAAGACTGTTAAGCCTTTCAAGAATATAGTTATTACTTATGCTTGTTATCTCTTCAATATATTCATCTCCTCTCTCTCCTGAGTTAGTGGTCTAAGAAAGAATGAATTTTTCCTGGCAGTAATTGTGAGTTTATTTAATTTGTTTCTTTTCTGCTTTACTTGTACAAGAGGAATATTCTTGTGAATTATGTAAAATTTCAATAAATAAATAAATAAGAATAGCCTTACTGGGTCAGACCAATATAGAAACATAGAAACATAGAATATGACGGCAGAAAAGGGCTGTAGCCCATCAAGTCTGCCCATGCTAATGACCCACCCCCAGACTTCACCCGGCTAGAGATCCCACATACATATCCCATTTCTTTTTGAAATCGAGCACGCTGCTGGCGTTAATCACCTGCAATGGAAGTTCATTCCAATGATCGACTACCCTTTCGGTGAAGAAATACTTCCTGGTGTTGCCATGAAATTGCCCACCTTTGATTTTCAGCGGATGACCTCTTGTGGTTGAAGGTCCTTTAAGAAAGAAGATATCGTCTTCCACTTCGATGTGGCCCGTGATATATTTAAAAGTCTCAATCATGTCCCCCCTCTCTCTACGTTCCTCGAGCGAGTATAGTTGCAGTTTATTCAGTCTTTCCTCATATGGGAGGTTCTTGAGTCCCGAGACCATCCTGGTGGTAATTCGCTGAACCGACTCGATTCTCCGCACATCTTTTTGATAATGTGGTCTCCAGAATTGAACACAATATTCAAGATGAGGTCTCACCATGGATCTGTACAGGGGCATTATGACTTCGGGCCTCCGGCTGACGAAACCTCTACGGATGCATCCCACCATTTGTCTAGCCTTGGATGCAGCTTTCTCCACCTGCTTGGCAGTTTTCATGTCTTCACTAATGATTACTCCCAAATCACGTTCTGCCCTAGTCCTAGCTAAGGTCTCACCATTCAGAGTGTAAGTTCTGCATGGGTTTTTGCTGCCAAGGTACATGACCTTACATTTTTTGGCATTAAAGCCCAGCTGCCAAGTCGAGGACCAATGTTCCAATAAGAGCAGGTCCTGTTCCATACTGTCGGGTAAGGTGATATTGCCCTTCTATTACGGACCAAACGGCACAGTTTACAATAATAATTTACCCCAATATAATCAATAACACAAAAGACAAAACAACGATACAAGAACCAGTAGGGTTGATCCCATAGCTATGTATAAAAGTCTACCGTAATATCGGAACCCCCAAAATGCTAAAGAATAAAAGTGACTTCAATCGAGATGGGATTCTAACCATAAATGCTGGGGCAGAGAATTCCACATGGCTGGTGCCCTATAAAGGAAAGCGGATCCTCTAGTAGGATCCGATTTTGCTCAAGACAGAGACAGGATAAGACGGTTCTGATTCTAAAATCTTAAAGTGGGATGGTAAGGGATTATCAATAAATTACCCAAGAGGGGGGTATATTGTTATTGTACTGGCTTTTCAGTATCTTTGAATATAATATATGTATAATATGCTTGAATTATATTATTGGTGGAAGGGGAGGGTGGGGGAGGGACTTAAATTTATGTATTTACAATGATAATAGAAAAGATTTTCAAGTGATTTATATGAACCAATTGTTGTATTATTGTTCACTTGTTGTGAGATATAAAAATGAATAAAGATTTGGGGAAAAAAAAAAGGTGCTGTTATCTACTATGTTGCATAGTTTGGCGTCGTCGGCGAATAGTGTTATTTTACCTTGAAGCCCTTGAGTCAGGTCTCTTATGTATATGTTGAAAAGGATCGGTCCATCAAGCCCAGTAGGCCGTTCTCACGGTGGCCAATCCAGGTCACTAGTACCTGGCCAAAACCCAAAGAGTAGCAACATTCCAGCATCTCAAAGAATAGCAAGATTCTGGAACCCCAATGAGAGCAACATTTCAGAGCTGAAATTGTGATGTCATAATGCCTCAGAGCCAACCTCATCAGTGATGTTACAATGGCTTGATTGTCCTATACTTGGCACACATAAGAGCATAAGAACAGCCATACTGGGTCAGACCATGCCCAGCAGCCCGTCCCCACGGTGGCCAATCCAGGTCACCAGCAGTTGGCAAAAAACCAGTCGACTGTTGTGGGTCTTCTCACTGCTTGACCACTGATCTCACTGCTAGCTACTTGCTCTCCTTTTACCACTTTCTCTTTCCCTCTCTTCTAACTTACTCTTGTAACTAGCTGTTTCCCTGCTCCTCTTCACATGTGAACTACTGTACTCCCTTTCTCCCAACACTGCTCTCCCTCTACCCGCCCATTCCCTCCATCTCTCGCATCATTTGCTCCCTCTTGGCTATTTCTCCTTCTCACACAAACACATACCTCCAAGAACTTGTCCATACCTCTTTTGAACCTCACAGTGTTATAGCTGCTTTGATCACACCTGCTGGCAGCAGATTCCATTGCTTGATTTTGTGCCATGATTTATTTAAAGAAGGCTGGTATTAATTCCATGGCATGTCCTTTTTTGATGTTGCTTGAAAGTTTAAACAACTCCTATTTAATCATTTCTCTTTTAGACTGAATAAGCACAGTACGGCTGAAATTAAATACATCCAAAATCAAAATGATTTGGTTTGGCCCTCCTTCAATATCAACTCCCTTACCAGATATTATTTTACATGGAAAAAAAATCAAATTAGAATCAACTAGACTGAAGCCTCATTATTAACAAATTGTTATTGCTTTAAATTTAGTGATTAGCAGCTGATTCAGGCTTCTGTATTTTTACCAACTTCTTTAATGCAAAAATGGTATCATGGTTAAGTTGACTTTTTCTGTGCTGCAGTTGATGCCACTTCTTTTTACTTCACACTTCTTTAAAAGGATGGCTTTCCTTGCTGGACACGTGAGCAGCGAGGCACTTACAGTCTGATAATTATACAGACTACAGCAAAGCTGTCCAGAAAGCTCTCTGCAGCATGATAACATCTCCCAGCTCTGTTCTAGCTGAAAGGAAAAGTCTCAAGTCTCAGCTCATCATGACTTATTTGTAATAGTTTTGGTACAGACAGAGTGATAAACTAAGTCTATTATTTTAAATTTTATGAACTCTGAGAAAAAAGAAATGGGGGGGGGAGGGTAGTGGGGGGAGAAGAATCCGATCATGACACATGCTAAGGTAATTATAATAATTTATTTTTATATACTGCCAGACCAGAAATGGTTCTAGGCGGTTCACAACAAATAATGCTGAACATGCAGCGAAAAATACAATTCATAATAGAAATACATCAAATTGTAAAATATAAGAAATACATAACTATTTTAAAGGTAAAAGTGCATTAGGATACAAACTTATCAAATAGTTGTGTCTTTAATAATTTTCTAAAATAGAAATAAGAAGAAACTCCCAGCATAATTTTTCCAAACCAACCATTCAGTTTAGCATCCTGAAAAGAGAGTGTTCTCTCAAGAAACCTTTTATAACGACATAATTTAATAGAAAGGTATGTAAACAAATGACCTATACGTGTAGACTTATTAGAATGGTTTAAAGAAAAATGAGGAACAAGGTAGCCTGGTGACATGCCGAAGACTGATTTGTAACAAATGCATGTAAATTTAAACAAGACTCTGGCTTCAATCGGTAACCAGTGAAGTTTCTAATAATAGGGAGTAATGTGCTCCCATTTTTTTAGGCCAAAAATCAGTCGGACTGCAGTGTTTTGAACCACTCTCACTTTTTAAGGATTTTCTTGTAGGTGCCCAGATAGATGATATTGCAATAGTCAAGGATACTTGAAACAGAAGACTGCACTAACAAATGAAATGAAGCTTCATCGAAATATTTCTTAATGGTGCGAAGTTTCCAAAGCACCGAGAAACATTTCTTAAGTAATAAATCAGTATGCTGTTCCAAAGTAAGGTATCTATCTGTAGTCACTCCCAATATTTTTATAGACTGTTCTATAGTATAGTCAAGTCCATTCAAATGTATCATTGTTTCTTTGATCTTATCGTTAGGAGTTGCAAGAAAAAATTTAGTTTTTTCTGAATTTAATTTCAATTTAAAGGCGATCATCCAGAGTTCAATCAGGCTCAGAATGGCCACTAGGAAATTTTTAAGCTCGACTGACATGCAAGTTAACGGGATGACTATAGTAATGTCATCTGCATAAATATAAAACCAAGAGGTTTCCCAGAGATACAAGATAAATATAAAACAAAGTGGGGGGGACAAAGGTGAACCTTGTGGAACCCCACAAAATTTTTCCCAACGACAAGAAAGGCTATCGTCCTTGAACACCTGGTACGATCTTTTTCCTAGGAATCCTCGAAACCAGTTTAAGACATTTCCCGAAATACCAATAGATTACAAACAGTCAATAAGAATAGTATGGTCTACCAGGTCAAAAGCGCTACTCAGATCTAACTGCAGAATCAAAGCACTTGTACCTTGACTAAATAATGTATGGAGATAATCTAACAAAGAGGCCATGACTGTTTCTGTACTAAAACCTGACTGAAACCCAGACTAATTATCCTGTAATATATTAAACTTATCCAAATATGTAGTTAGTTCTGTGTTAACCAGACTCTCCAACAATTTAGTAAACAAAGGAATACTAGCAATGGGTCTATAGTTAGATGCCATGGTATAAGATTCTTCAGGATTTTTTATAATCGCTGTAATCAAAATCTGACCCAATTCCTCTGGAAACGTCCCATTGAATAATAAAAAATTAACCCAATTAAACAATTTAGTCTTAAAAGTGACAGGGGCAACTTTCATAACGTTCAGGGGACAGCTATCAAGCCTACAATACGAATTGACATACTTAGTATAAAACTTATAGAAGGTTTGTCAATTGAAAGCTGTAAAATTGTTCCAACACATGTCAACTCTAGGGTCCTCTAAACACTGAAGGACAAGGAAACACAAATGATTGTTAATGGGAGCTGCTAGAGAAGTCCTTAATTTTTGTATTTTAGTATTGAAAAAAAAATCTACCAGAACATCCGCAGAAGAGTGGATTCTTCAGTAGAACCAGTAAACGCCTCTGTATCATAGAGGTCATTAACCAGTTTAAAAAGACTACTACTATTAGTTGATGAATTGCCAATCTTTTGAGCATAAAAAATTTTACGTTTCTCTTTAATCAAATTTTTATATTCTTTTAATTTTTGCTTCCAAGCCAATCTATGTTTCAAGGTTCCCGATTTTAACCATAAGAACATAAGAGTTGCCTCCGCTGGGTCAGACCAGAGGTCCATCATGCCCAGCGGTCCGCTCTCGCGGCGGCCCATCAGGTCTATGACCTCTGAAGTGGTTTCTTTACCATCTCTATAATCTACCTCTGCTTTTATCTTTCCAATTTTCTTAGTTCCCTTTTTACAGATAGCAGATCTATATCATACCACCCATCTAAATTTCTATATCTCTTTCTTCTCAATTTAATAGGGGCTATTTCATTTCAAATGTGGGTACTAATGTCGATCCACGAATCCACATTTTCAATGTCACCATATTGATTTAAAATTATATCATGGTGTGACCAAAACTCGACAGGATTAATCAGGCCTCTACTGACTTGAAATTTCTTATTTCTTTTGTTTTCTTTAGTTTTTGATTGGACTTTTTTATTTACCAATCAAATTCAAAGTTGCATAATCAATGGTTTGACCATAAAGAGTCAGATGAATTGGCTTTTTTTCAAAGAATCTTAGGATTAACTAGTTCTATAGAAGAAAAGGTAATCAGATCTAACTGGTGGCCTTTTTAATGAGTCTTTTTTGGGGTTGATTTGAAATAACCTAGTGAAGAAATAAATGACCAAAATTCTTTAATATCAGTTTGATCTACTTGTTCAAGATGAATATTAATATCACCAATCAATAAGTGGAAATGCTCATTAGGATTCATACTTTTCAGTTTGTGATTATAGTTCAGTTCTTGGTGAAGACAACCAGATGCTACAGCACCATCATAGTTTCTAGTGCTATTAATTTCAAAAATACTTTCATTTTCTATAAAACATTTTCAAACAGCCATACATGTTCTCATTATTTTGAATGACTGAGATAAGACACCGAAGCTTGGCCTACTAGCAGAACTTTCAAGCTTGCTAAAATTTAACATGATGGAAATGACTCTCTTTAACTTTGTATTATACACTGAAGACATAAAGGCCATACTGCAACCATTAAGAGATATTCCGAGTACCTTAAATCTTAGTGGAGAGAGCAGTTCTACATCCTACCTGATTGGTGGGGTAGTAGGTTAGCCATCTCTCCAGATGCATGGAATACCATCCAGGCGCCAAGCAGCGGCTCTGCAGGTTATGCAGCTCCTTGGAGGACTGTGGTCCCGCTGTAATCACCTCATAAAAGCTATAGTTGAGGGCTGGTGGATCATTGTGTGCTCGCTGATGCTACAGAGCAGGAGATAAAAGATTTGCATATACAAATATAGATATACTTGCAGAGGCATTCTGACTCAGATGTCGTCCATATTTTGCTTCTATGTAAACAATGTCTCAAGACACCTCTAGAATATAGGTCTTTATTGGAGGACTAATCTATGTATTATAAAAGATAATGGATTATGGTCCTTCATAAATTAAGTCTCTAAATACAAATGCCTAAATATTTGAAGAGTATTAATGCACAAGAAATAAAGTATTTCAAAAGAACTAGTGGGCATAATATAAAAACTATAAAGGAGGTGAACTCAGCAGCAACCTCAAGGGCAGATTAAATTTCAAATGGACACGTGCAAAGTGATACACATAGGCAGTGTTGGTCAAAGTACTTAAGTAAAAGTAAAAACACGTATGTGTATATTTTAATATTTAAATAAAAGTACAGTAAAAACATATTAAAACATTTACTTAAGTAAAAGTACTACAATGAATGCAACTTTTACTGAAGTACAGTAATTGGTTACATTTACTTCATTACTATTCAACACTGCTTGAAGGGAAGAATAACCCACTTTCTAGCTACATGACACTAGCTCCCATATTAGGAGTCACCACCCAAGAAAAAGATCTAGGTGTCATTGTGAACATGTTGATATATTCTGCTCAGTGTGTGGTGGTGGCCAAAAAAGCAATCAGAATATTACAAGTTATTACAACAGGAATAGAGAAAAAGTAACTAAAAACATAATGCCTTTATTGCTCCATGGTGTGATCACGTCTTCAGTATTGTCTGCAATTCTGGTCATTACATTTTACAAAAGATATAGCAGAATTAGAAAAGATACAGATACCCCAGCAAACACGCAGAGGCCACTGCTAAAAATAATTCATGTCTATCCCACTAATGATGAAGAGGATGGAGTGACTCTCATATGGGAAAGGCTAAAAAGATTAAGGGCAGGATTCTCAAAAGTTACCGTGCCCTTAACATGGTTGCTAAACCAGTTCCAGTCGGTTTAGTGTGTGTAATTTTACCAGCCGATTATCAGAACGGCCTTTTCCGAGCTTCCTAACAGTCTCCGCCATGCAAATGTAGTACAATGAGGTCATTAATATTAAAATGGTAGTAAAAGGAGCACTCCGAGCGATTCTCTATCATTGGTGGGTGATTGCCTAACCTTGCTATGCCACATTTGTGTCCAAAATTTTCTGACAGGGTCTGAGCTGTCATAGTCTTAATGTTCGAATGAAGGACGGCAGGAGGGATGCCCACTCCTTCCAACTGCCAGTGATTTCCCCCCCCCAACACCCTCAGCAGGAAGACTACCCACTCCCTCCTACTGCCCGGGAGGGACCTTAGGTGCATCCCAGGATGAACCGGGAAGGGGCATAAGAACCTGATTGGCCCAGATGCCAAAGACCCCTCCCATAGGAGGCCGTTCTGATAATTGGCTGGTAAAATTACACACACTAAACCAACTGGAACTGGTTTAGTGACCATGTTAAGGGCACGGTGACTTTTGAGAATCCTGCCCTTAATCTTTTTAGCCTTTCCCATATGAGAGTCACTCCACCCTCTTCATCATTAGTGGGATAGTTTATAAAATTGTGCTTCAAAGCAAGTGTGAATAGAAACATAGAAACATAGAAAATGACGGAAGAAAAGGGCCATGGGCAATAAAGTCTGCCCACTCTAATGACCCACCCCCCTTACTAGACATGAATTATTTTTAGCAGTGGCTTCTGCGTGTTTGCTGGGGTATCTGTATCTTTTCTAATTCTGCTATATGTTTTGTAAGATGTAATGACCAGAATTACAGACAATACTGAAGATGTGATCACACCATGGAGCAATAAAGGCCAGGATGCACTGGGAAGGTCCGCCATTCTGAAGAGGTGGGCCCAGCAGCGGTAGGGAGTGGGCATTCCTCCTGCCAGGGGGGTTGTTGGAGGGGTGGTAATCACCAGTGGTAAGAGGGAGTGAACATTCCTCCTGTTGGGAGTGTCGGGGGGAGGAGGGCTGTTGGGGGGTTGTGGCTATGGCAGGAGGGAGTGGGTATCCCCCCTGCCAATCTTGGTAAGTGTGTTAGGGGGGACCAGGCAGTGGCGGGCAAGGGGGGAGCGTTGACAGGAGAAGGGACTCTTGTTTTCGCTGCTCTCCATGCTGGTTAATCAGCAGAGCCAGAGGACACGGGAAGACCTGCTGCTCTGTTGATTGGGGCAGGGAGAGCAGCTTTGACAGGAGGGAGGAGCTGTGCTTAACTATTGCTTTTCTGAGCAAGTGCCAGGCACAGTTTCTCATGCTCTTTACTAGCGATTCTATGTACAAATAGAAACATAGAATATGAAACATAGAATATGACGGCAGAAAAGGGCCGGCGGCCCAACAAGTCTGCCCACTCAAGAACCCTCCCTCAGCTAATTTGTCTACTCTAGAGTCCCCTCTCCCATGATTCCATCATTTAAGCATGACTCTGTAGCGACCCCACTTGTCTGTCCCAACGTTTTTTTGAAGTTGAGCACGCCGCTGGCCTCGACCACTTGGCGTGGAAGGCCATACCATCGATCAATCACCCTTTCGGTGAAGAAGTATTTCCTGGTGTCCCCATGAAATCTTCCCCCTTTAAGTTTTAGCGGATGCCCTCTTGTTGCCGTGGGCTGTTATGCTGAGAATCGCCCATAAAATAAAAGTTGGTCCCACTACAGGCACTACATTGACTCACCAGATTTTACTGACGAGTTTTGAGACTCTTCCTGTAAGTCTCTTTAGCTTGGAGAAGAGACAGCTGAGTGGAGATTTTATAGAGGTCTATAAATTCCTAACTGGAATGAAATGGGTAAATGCAAATTTTTTGTCTACTTTTTTAAAAGCACAAAGACTAGGGGAATGCCATGAAGTTACATAGTACATTTAAAAGAAATTAGAGAAAAATATTTTTTGACTCAACACGTAATTATGTTCAGGAACTCAATGCCAGATGATGTGATAAAATCAGTTAGCACAGCTAAATTTTAAACAGTTTGGAGAAATTCCTGGAAGAAATATCTATCAATCATTTTAGGTTAGACCTCGAGAAAGCTACTACTTATCCTTGGGTGTAAGTAATATGGAATCTTGTTACTTTTTGGGAGCCTGTCAGGTACCTGTTGAAAACAGGATACTGGGTTACAGTATTCTGACCTTTGGTCTGACCCAGAATGGGAAGAGAATAAAAATTAAAGTATAGGACCAGTGGTTCCCAAACCTAGTCCTGGAGGCCCCCCCACCCAGTCAGGTTTTTGGGATATCCACAATGAATATTCATGAGCATGATCTACATCCAGTGGAGGCAGTACATGTAAATCTATCTCATGAATATTCATTGTAGATATCCTGAAAACCTGACTGGCTGGGGTATCTCGAGGACCAGTTTTGGGAATCATCGCATTGGGCACCTCAGTTATAAACACCAGCGAAATGTTTCCAAGACAGTGAGTAACTAGTGTGGAGTGACAGTTACAATACTAAATGAAGGCATGAGAGATAACTCCATAGAATTGCAGTTACAGCCCTAACAAATACTGGAATAAATTAGATGAGCCATTTTCATCTTTATCTGCTGTTGTTTACTGTATTCTATGCTCTACCTGTTCAGATAATTCCTATTATTATTTTTTCTCCCACCCTTTAGGGAGATTCCTTCTCCATTTTTTAAAAAACTTTCCTTGTGTTCCTGTCCTTCACCACATCTGGCTATATTTTAGCCTCTGAAAACTCTTTTTTCTCTCAGTATCTCCAGGATAAGCTCATGTGTTTGATCCTTCTTATGGCAGGCAGTGTGTTGTCCACCAACTCTCTGGCTGTCCAGCACCTGCAGTTCTCTGAGATCTGCAGCCAACTCCTGGGGTACTTGTGATATCAGAGCAGAAAAGGAGTCTCAAACTACACACACTGAGAAATAATCATAGAGTTAAATCTAAGTGCCGGTACCTGATACCATGAGTAGGCACGATCTGCTGGACTAATCAGAATAGTAATTATCTTGGCTCTTGGAAGGAGGGCGGCCGCCCGCTTCGGTAACAACTTCTGTATCAAAATAATTGGCACTTTTCTCAAACATGAAGTCTGTACTGGCATTGGAGGGCACAGGGAAGAACTCCATGTACCTGAGGAAAGACAGAAGCGATGTCAGCAACCAGGTTAATGAATCTGAAACATTTCCTGATTTAATACTTAATTCATCCTGCAACTCTTCTTTGGGCCCTGTTCATTTGTTGATTCGCTTAATTTGTGTAGTTTTACTAAATTCAATTGGTCTGGGGTTGGGATCGAGTGAAAACATTTTTTTATGCAGTTAGATAGGGGGAGTTGTGGGGGTTAATAAGGGTTAAACTGTAATAATGAGTATAAAGAATACTGTAACATGTTAATTTAAGTTACCATGGGATATATGATCATGAGATTCAATGCATGCAAATGTATGCACACACCTTGGGGGTCAGGTTTTAGCTAACAGTGCTCAGGTTTTTGCTGATTACTACTGGTGTTATGCCCAGAAATTCAATGCTGGGCTCCAGCATTAAATTTCCAGGTTTGCAGAGCCAGCTACACCATAGCGAGTTAAGTGTGATATGCAGTACAGCATAAAGATAGGACTGGCTTTTATATGGTCCTATTTATGTGGTAATCTAGGCTGGTTATATGCTTAAGTGGCCAAGTGCTGACTCCACCCCTAGAACATTCCCCGAAATAGTCGATTTTGCTTTAGGCACTAACTTGTCATTTTCAGCAGCAATAACTGGTAAAGTGCCACTGAAAATGAGTGGTTAGTCCCGAACAAGCAATTTAACTGGTCAAGAGCCATTTCTGGCCATTTAATCTCTTTGAATATCGACCCCCCCCCCCCTTATTACGGAAATCACATAATGCAGCTTGCAAGTGGTGCTATTCCTTGGAAAATGATACAGGCTCAAGCTGGTGTTATTTTTTTCTGCCCAGAAGAACCAGACCTGTTCTACATGGTGTCATCATAAAGGGGCCAGTGAAGGTAACAAGCAATGGCTCCTTCTCCTTCCTCTAATATACTCCAACGCCCATATAAGGAATCATCCTTCCCCCCCCGCCCCCCCACGAAGGTTCCTCTCACCTGGGCTTACTATATAGCCCTGGTGACTTAATGTTCTCAGGTTCAAATGGCTCTGTCCCTGTTCTTAAACTGTGTACTGGAAAAACTACACAAGTTAAAACTTGTGTTGTAGGGCACTGTTCAATCATATGGTGCTCCAGTTTATATTTCGTTTTTTATCTTGTCCCCAAAGAACTCAGAATGGCTACCTATCCGGATTAAATTTTGAAATTCAAGTAGCAATTTCTTTTATTTATAGTTTATTATTTATATTCCACCTTTAAACAAGGCAGATTACAACCATACATACATAATTAAAACTGCCAAAAACAGAAGCCAAAACTAAAAAGACATATAAAAACCAGCAAGAAAATACCAGCACATCCAAAAAAGCTTCAACCATCATATTTCATTTTACAAAATAGATGACACTACCAATTTTTTTAAAACTTCATAGATCTTTTTGTTGCCTGATATACACTGAAAGCTTATTCTATTCTGCAGGTCCCACGCATGAGAAAGTACTAGTCCTCAGTTTTCAAACGTAATTTCTCATAAGTATGAATGACCAAATCACAATGTGTAACAGAACGCAATGGTCAAGAGGGTACTTAGGGCACCACACAATCCTGTAAATATTTTGGTGATAACTGAAATACACTTAAGCAGACTTGTACTTCACTCTATAATCCAATCAGCCAACACAATGAAATAAAGTATGAGATACTTCCCAATCCCAAATAAGGCACGAATAATGGAATTTTGAAAAATTTGTAACACATGCATATTAGAAGATGTCATCCCCCAAAACATGATATTACAATAGTCCAGACCAGCTAACACAACAAATTGAAGAATTTGATTGAAATCATTGCCTGATAAATACATTCAAAGTTTACTTAACATCCACAGTTTGAAATAAGTTGTCTTAATCACATTCTGTAGATGTAACTTAAAACTTGACTGGGGATCCAAGATCACGCCCAAATAGTGAACTTGTATAAAAAATTGCCATGACTGTGTTTAACACATTCAAAACAACATTAGAATCGGGGTCTCTCTTGAAAAACAACATTATTTTAGTTTTAGAGATATTTAACATTAACCTGTTGACATTCATCCAGTTCTTGATGTTATTCATAACATCATTCAATCTCTGTGTTGAAACTGACAGTAAATCGTCTATTGGGAACTCCTCCCCCCTGAATACCATCAACATATAATCTATATGAGATGCTGAGCTTTTCATCAATATACACAACGGAAGGAGATAGAGATTGAATAAAACTGCCAATAGTGCAGATCCTTGGGGTACCCCTGTATTAATACCCCTATGTTATTTTTGTTCCGTTGGTGATTGGTGGAATGTGCTATGTAGACAACACATGTGCTGGCTTTTTGGGGGCTTGTTTGAGTTTAGTGAATAACTTTATTTTTGCAAATAGTTTGGTATTTTTTTACCCAATTGTTTTGCTTTATAATATAAATGCATATTTATGCGAGAGCTTTTGGGTATGAAATATAATTTTTGTAAAAATCTGTCACCAGGGTAGATGCAATATAAACTCTACCATCATCTTGTAATCAACAGATAGTGATCAATATAAGTAGAGATCATCAGTGGTGATATAAAGGTTCCAAATCAGCCTGTGTTAACTGTCTTTAATAGATCAGTCTTCTTAGTCATCAATCCCATCATTTTCATGTATTTTCTGTTAAACACATGTACTTATTCTGATGCTATTATAGTCCTAAAATGAATGTTCTCCGAGAAACACTGTTTCACCTTCCCAAATATAGTACATTTTCTCCATAACTAAAATGCAGTAAGTCATAAATCTAAAGACTAAGTAAATATCACTTTTGTAAAAACTAACCCCCTCTTCTACAAAGCCACACTAGCGGCTGCCGCGCGGTAACGGCCCCTAGAGATTTAAAGGGGCTTCGGGGCTGTTGCTGCGTGGCTTGTAGAAAAAGGAGTAAGTTTATATATCTAAAAGTGCTGGCACAATGGTTTGCTTCACAGTTTGTCATCTTCAAAACCCAACCTGGGGTCAGTGTCATAATGTTTGCATCAGGAATCAGTGTGCTCTCTTCTAAAATCCAGCAAGTATCATAACCAAAATACCAGCACACAGCTCCTTCCACTGTTTTTATTCATTTTGTCAGAATGTTTTTAAGGACCATTCACTGATACCATACTTTTAACAACTTTATTGAATTCAAATTCCCAACAATTCAGATACTTCTGAGTAGGTCAGTTCATGTATTATACACTAGTCTTTTCACATCATCATATAAATCAAACTGACAGCTCTACTGTCAAACGTCAGGTTGGGTTGAAGATGGTGGCTGTGTTGCTCCATTCTACCATTGTCATCTGGAAGTTTGGGACGTATAGATCATTTACTATACTATTGTCCTTTGATACTAAAATTCTGGAGATCGATTTGGGATCAGGTTAATAATTTATTAGAAAATCCAGTGCACTATCGTATGATACCATTTTATTTGGGACATCTATGAGGGCAAAAAGTCAAATTTTGGCAAAAAAATAGCAAGCTTTTGTTTATAATGATGGGAGTTGACAAGCATCTTATTTTAAAGAATTGGAAAAATTGGGATAGATTAAATTATTCATTCTGGTGGGAATCCCTATGTTATATCTTTAAAATGGAAAAGTTTATGGCCATTCAGAAGGGTTATTATAAAAAATTTATGGAAGTTTGGGAACCATTAACTAAATATTGTAAAGATTGATTTAATTGTATAAATTGGGGAAACATGCACATCCGGGGAGGGGGAGGGGGATATATTTTAGCATCTGTTAAGAAATATAGAAGGGTTGATTGCAAGTATTTTATGAGGTGTTTGTAAATTGAAAAAGTGGGTGGGAGGGGGGCGTGGCTTAGCGCGCACACAAAATGGTCGTGTGATCGCAGTGCTCCTCTTACCTGGGCAACCGTTGAATAAATAAAGATTTCCTTTTAAACTGTTTTCGGCTGAAAACATCGGAGAGGACAGCGGGAGCATGGCGAGCACCCGACAGAGTAAAAGTGAAACCGGAGGGGCTGTGAAAAGGCAGAAGCAGGATCAATTTACCCCGAGTAAGGTTCCGCTTCCTGCTGATGTATCAGAGGAGTTAAGCAAAGCTGAAGTTATGGGGGAACTGAGTCAAATCAAACAAATGCTGACAGAGACTGTGAGTAATATGGCAGAACTGAAGGAAGAAATCCTGAATATACACAGACAAATGGAAGTAGCTAATAAAAGAACAACAGAGTTAGAAGTTAAAATGGAGAGCTTAGAATGTGAAGGAAAAAGATGCAAAAATGACAGTTTGGAGAATAATTCAATTGAAAAGTCAGCTGAAAGATTACGAAAACCGTGGAAGAAGAAAGAATATAAAACTTTTTGGAATACAGGAAAATTTGGAAGGGAAAAATGCAATACAGTTTTTAGAAAATTTAATTCCTAGATTATTGCAGTTGGATTTCAAACAGCCTTTGGAAATAGAAAGGGCACACAGGATTCCATTAAAGAGTCTGGAAAATCAAGGGAGACCAAGACCAATTAATATTCAAGATGTTAAGATACCAGCAAGCAATAGAAATTTTAAATGCTGCCAAAAAAGATAAAAACTTAAACTATAAAGGATCCAAAATATGGTTTTTACCAGACTTTGCTAAAAATACAGCAAATATTAGGAAGAAATTCCTTGATCTGAGATCTCAATTAAAGGAAAAAGGATATAAGTATGGGTTATATTACCCAGCAAAAATGAGGGTATCTTGTGGGGATAAATTTTTGTATTTTGTTGACCCGGAAAAACTAAAGACCTTTCTTTCAAAATCAGAACCTATGTCATTTTAGCACAATGGGTGTTGAAATGAAGGGATAAATACTAAGACTGGATTGGTGGATATTGAACAAAAAATTAAATATAAAGAACTATGGGACTTTTGTTTGTTGGAAAAAGAAGAATATGCAACAAAGAACAGGAAATAAAAATGGACAAGTGAAAAAGAAAAATAAAAGAATGTAAAGAAGAAAGTAGAAAGAAGGATAGACTGGAAAGACATTAAAGTGAAGTTATTAGACTGAACTTTTAGGAGTCTGAAAGATGGATGGTTGGAGTAAAGAATGAACAAGAAGGATTAAAGGACTGGACAAATTAACACAAAAGGAAAAGTGAAGACTGAATAGGAAAATAAATAGATGTGAAGAAGAAGAACACAGGACTGATAGACTAAAAGGATATTATAAAAAAAAAAAAAAAAAAAAGAATGACAATTGGCAGTCAAAAGTCTTTAAGAGTGGATGGATGGAGATAAGAAATAAATATGAAAGTTCAGTTTATTTAATAAGTCAGAAAAGGAGAAAGTAAAGAATGAAAGGACAATAAGGAAAAGATTGCAGAATGGACTAATGATAGAAAGGACAAGTTATATGATATTTAAATGCAAGTAAAGGAAAGGAAAATGAATAATATAAAAGAAAGATACATAAGAATTTATTGGTAGCTGAAGGAATGTAAAGATTGATGTTGTGATAATATAGTTTTAAAAAGATTGGATTTAATTTGGAGAAGAGGAAATATAAAAAGGGGGAAAAAATATTTTGAAAATGAAATACAAATGTTTAAATACAAATAGGGGATAAAAACTTATAAAATTGAATTTTTTTTAACAGAAATATATGAAGAGATGGATATTTGCTGATGGATATTTAAAGGAGGATAGGAGAAGATGGATTAGATAATATAAGATATAGGAGAATGATACTTTTTATTAAATATATGACTATGATAGAATTTTCTTAAATGAAATAAAATGTTGGGGGAATGAATTAGAGATTGGTGAAATGATAAAAATGCATTAATGGAATGTTAGGAAATAAATATGGTTATGTGACTAAAGGTTAAATAATAGATAGAGAAATTAATTACTTTAAAATGGAAAAAAAAAAAGTTTTATGATTAGAAGAGAGATATAATTAGATATATTGTGGAGAGGTAGTGAGTTTGTCCTCAATAAAGGATAAAGGGGTTATTAATAAATATTGGTTGCCTGGGGGGGGAGGGGGGAAGTTGGGATTACTGTCCAATGTGTGTCCTTAAGCAGTCATTATATTGGGGGGGAGGGGTGGGAAGAAGGTGGGTTTTAAAGATATTACTAGGATGATTAAGGAAAAGATTAATAAGGGATTGGGTAATTTGGAGGTAAGAATGTGTGCCATGGGGAGAAGTTTTTTAGATCTTAGTTATGGAAGAAGGGAAGAGGAAGATTATGATAAGGAGTATAAAATATATTATGTCTTTTAAGATATTTTCTATTAATGTCAATGGCCTGAATCATGTAATCAAAAGGAAAAAGGTATTATCATTTTTAAAGAAGCAAAACGCGGATGTTTAGTGTCTGCAGAAGATCCATCTTAATATAAAGGAATCACAGAAACTAACGGGGGGTGGGTGAAAGAATGTTTTTTTGCTCCAGCAGAGGGTAAAAAAGCAGGAGTAGCAGTTCTTATAAATAAAAAATGTATGGCCAATTTTAAGATAGTAAATTCGGACCCACATGGAAGATGGCTACATGTTGATATAAGTACAGTGGTGCCTCGCATAACGGCTGCCTCGCACAGCGAACGCTGCGCACAACGAACTTCTTGTCTTGATCCGTACAACGGACTTCGTTTCACACAACGAAGTCGCCCGAGCTGCATCGCTTAACTGGCGCTACATATTTTAAACCTCCCCCCGCCGCCACCGCATATTTTTAAACCTCCCCCCGCCGCCACCGCATATGTTTAAACCTCCCCCCGCCGCCACCGCATATGTTTAAACCTCCCCCCGCCACCACCGCATATGTTTAAACCTCCCCCCGCCGCCACCGCATATGTTTAAACCTCCCCCCGCCGCCACCGCATATTTTTAAACCTCCCCCCCGCCGCCTGGGCCTGCGCTGATCTCTGAATGGCTGCAGTCAGCTCTCGCGGGACTCACAAGAACTAACTGCAGCCAGCTCTCGCGGGACTCACAAGAACTAACTGCAGCCAGCTCTCGCGGGACTCACAAGAACTAACTGCAGCCATTCGGAGATCGGCATGGGCCCACACAGGCGTGCAGAGGAAATTGCTCCTGATCTCGCGCTTCTGGCCTGTACGCCTCTGGCTGGGAAAGATGGGAGGAATTAAAAAAAGGTACAGGGGAGTATGTGGGGGTGATTTATAATACACAGCAAGGATCAACAAAACCCCTGTCTCCCCTCCCCTTCACATATATCCCCTCTATATCGATGCTAACAGCTCTAACAAGGTAAAATTTATCTTTTTTTATGTCATCTTAGCATATTTTATGCTACAGAACGAATTATTTTTTTTTACATGTATTGTTATGGGAAAATGCGTTTCACATAACGAACTTTTCGCATAACAAACTTGCTCCTGGAACGAATTAAGTTCGTTGTGTGAGGCACCACTGTCTGGGAAATAATGCCCTGACGTTGTTCAATATATATGCCCCTAATTCGAATCAATCAGAATTCTTTAAAAAATTGCAGAGTATGTTGTTACCACTGGCTGCTTCTAATTTAGTGGTGGCTGGAGATTTTAATGCTGTAATGGATCCATTAATGGATAAAAAACCAGGTAAAAGTATAAAATCTTTAGGTTTAGATAATTTGGTTCAATCATGTGATTTGAAGGATATATGGCGTATTCTTCATTTTAATGATCAGGAATTTTCATTTTGTTCACAGGTTCATCAATCATTTTCAAGAATAGATTATATTTTTATTTCATCACATAAGGTGCAGCAAGTGATTAAGGCTTCCATTGATCCCATTATCATTTCGGATCATGCGGGAGTATGGATAGATTTACAATTAGATCAATTAGAAAATAGAAGACCTCTTTGGAGATTTGATAATGCATTGCTTGTGGATGAAAAATTTTTGGAAAATTTTAAAACAGAAATTAGTGATTTCTTTCAAATTAATTTAGTGGAAGATATATCTATTGAAAATGTATGGGACGCTTTTAAAGCGACTATGAGAGGTCATATTATATCATATTTGGCTTTTGTTAGGAAACAGATTAAAAAACAGTATATAGAGTTAGAAAAAGAAATTAAAATACTAGAAACTAAATTGGTAAGCAAATGGGAACATGATGTATTACAAGCTCTTTTGAAAGCAAAAGGTAAATATAACGAGTTAGCTTCAAAAATGATAAGAAGAGACTTGTTTTCCAAACAGACAATGTATTATGGAAATTCTAATAAGGCGGGAAGATTATTGGCAAATTATCTTAAAGCAAAAAAAAAGAAGAACTAACATTAATGGGATAAAAGATGATAATGGTATAATAACCAATCAAACGGATATAATTTTAAAGCAATTTCTAAAATTTTATAAGGACCTGTATTCTTCCGAGCCTTATTTGGAGAGGCAAAAAGATGGTAAAATTTTTTTAGATTTAATTATTGGACCTAAGGTTCCTGATCATATAAAACGGAGTTTAGATGAACCTATATCATTAAAAGAATTAGAAACAGCGTTGAGATCTCTTAGAGTTGGATCCGCTCCAGGTGGTGATGGTTATACAGTAGATTTTATAAAACATTCAAAATGTCCTTTCTCATAAATTTATATCAGACACAACTTATAAAAGGTGATATTAAAGGTACTATGGCTGAATCAATAGTAATTGTTTTGCCTAAGCCAAATAAAGATCCTACTTTGGTTTCAGACTACAGGCCTATATCTTTAATAAATGTGGATAATAAACTTTTGGCGAAAATTTTGGCTTTGAGATTAGCCAAAGCTCTCCCACATATTATAGACATGCATCAGACGGGTTTCGTTGCTAAAAGACATTCCTCTAATAACTCTAGATTATTGATTTCATATGTTAAATTTATCAAAAAAAAATGGATGAACCGGCTTTTACAGTTTCCTTGGATGCAGAAAAAGCGTTTGATAGGGGTAGAATGGAATTTTATGTATCAGGCTTTAGAATGGTTTGGTATAGGTTCTGGATTTATACAAATGGTAAAAACATTGTATGGCTTCCCGATTGCAAGATTAAATATTAATAATATGATATCTGATGGTTTTCAATTGCAGAGGGGAGTTAGACAAGGTTGTCCTTTATCTCCTTTTGTTATTTGATGTTGTATTAGAAACCCTTATTGTTAGCAATTCAGCAAGCAAGGGGGATACAGGGTATTCCATATTCTGATATGGGAATATAAAAATTTCGGCTTATGCGGATGATATTTTACTTTATTTGAGGAATCCAGAGTCTACCTTATCTTGTCTATTGGAATTAATTGATATGTTTGGCAAATTTTCAGGTTATAAAATTAATTGGAGTAAGTCTGAACTTATACCTTTAAATGTTCATTGTGTAAAAGGATTATTTGACGCTTTTTCCGTTCATATGGAAAGAAGAAGGATTTAAATATCTTGGCATTCAAGTTAAAAATACAATTGAAGTATACAGTAAAAGAAAATGAAAAATTTGTATTGAAAAGAGTTACAGAGTTATGTGAGCAATGGAATCCGTTACATCTTTCTTGGTGTGGGAGAGGTTCAAACTATAAAAATGAATGATCTTGCCTGTAGTTTGCTACCAAATGAGTATGATACCTATTTATTTTCAGGGGTCCTTTATAAAAAACTTAATAGCATTTAAACGAAATTTCTTTGGCTTGGTAAAACGCATAGAATAGCTTTGGTATCTTTGCAAAAAGTCAATTAAGGAGGGAGGGGTAAATTTTCCAAATTTTTATAGGTACCAATCAAGCCTATATTTTACGTCAGGGTATGTATTGGATCCTCCCAGAACTGATAGATAATGCACCGGATTGGTTATATTTGGAATGGCGCCTTATGTTTCCCCTAAATTTAGTTCATCTTCCAAGTATCAACCATGCCTAGAAGATACAGAGAAAATAAGATATTAATGGATACTTGGAAAACGTTGAGGTTTATAGTAAATTAACAACCTGTCCCAATAAACAAGTCAACTAATCAGTCTTTATGGATAAACTCCAAGATTAAAATTGGCGGAGCTCAAATCCTTTGGAAGGAATGGATTATTGCAGGCATTAGATCTCTGAATGATGTTATTTCGGAAGGTAAACTACTGGAATTTTCACAATTGCAACATAGATTTGGTCTTAGTAAAAAACAAAGTTTTAAATGGTTGCAATTGAAGCAGGCCATTCAGGTTGGATTCCCTGAATGGAAAACATTGAATAATCAATATAGTTTAGAGTTCTTATGCTTCCAAGCAGACTTCCTAGGTCATCAAGCCGCATTGTGGTATAAATTAATATCTGGATATTTGAATAAAAAACCAAAAAATGGTCTAAGAGACATTGGAGCATTGAGATTAAGCATCAAATTACTGTATCTCAATGGCCACTAATTTGGTCTTGGAGAATGAGATGTAGAGAATGACACGGTGACGGTTTACCCGCGGCCACCGCATTTAAGCCGCGGGTCACCGCCGAAAACGGGGAAGAAAACTAGCAGTCGCTGCGGTGACGGGAACAAGGCCATTCACCGACCGCGGAAACGGTGAACAGGTTTGTCCCCGCGGGCCAATGTACCCCCTTCTAGGAACCGCTATTTACCTGTGTTTCACCGTGCTCCTCATTTGTCAGATCAACCCTTCCTGCCAATCGCAGCAGAAGGGTACCCAACCCCTCCTGCCGGTCCTCCCAATGGCCTCCCCTAAGATCGCCGGCAGGAGGGTACCCAACCCCTCCTGCTGGACCCCCCCCCAACGAACCCTCCCACCCCGGAACCCCCTTAGTCTTACTTTCCAAGTTGGACCGGACAGCTCCTCGCTCGTCTGGCCAGCAGGCCTGCCTCCGTCCAAATGAGGCGGGCCCGCCCCTCCCCTCCCCTGCCTCCCAATGGCCTCCCCTAAGATCGCCGGCAGGAGGGTACCCAACCCCTCCTGCTGGACCCCCCCCCCAACGAACCCTCCCACCCCGGAACCCCCTTAGTCTTACTTTCCAAGTTGGACCGGACAGCTCCTCGCTCGTCTGGCCAGCAGGGGCCTGCCCTCCGTCCAAATGAGGCGGGCCCGCCCCTCCCCTCCCCTGCCTAACCCACAGGATCCTAGGGCCTGATTGGCCCAAGCACCTAAGGCCCCTCCTATAGCGGGAGTGGCTTTAGGTGCCTAGACCAATCAGGCCCTAGGATCCTGTGGGTTGGGCAGGGTAGGGGCGGGCCCGCCTCATTTGGACGGAGGCAAGCCTGCTGGCCATACGTGTGAGGAGCCATCCGGTCCAACTTGGAAAGTAAGACTAAGGGGTTCCGGGGTGGGAGGGTTCGTTGGGGGGGGGTCCAGCAGGAGGGGTTGGGTACCCTCCTGCCGGCGATCTTAGGGGAGGCCATTGGGAGGACCGGCAGGAGGGGTTGGGTACCCTTCTGCTGCGATTGTCGGGAGGGCCGTGGGGGGGTCTACAGGAGGGGTTGGGGTGCCCTCCTGCCGTGATCGCTGGGGGGAGGGAGACTTGCAGGCCGTAGCCGCGGTCACTATGCTAATCACGGCAGCATTTAAAGTACATGTCGTGTTTGTTTTTGCATTGCTAGCCCCAGGGGTGGTGGAAGATTAGTGATTGAAAAACTGTATGAAAAATAACTATTTTAAATTTAGTGATCAAAATGTGTCAGTTTTGAGAATTTTTATTAATTAATTTTTTCTCTGCGTGTTTTGTTTTGTATAGTTATTAACTAATATTTAACTAAGTTTTAAAGTTTTAAAGAATGTTTCCTTTATACGTAAATAAAGAAAAGTGAATGGGATTGCAGTGGCGGTGACGGGGCGGTGAATGGGGTGGCAGTGGCGGTGACGGGGCGGTGAAGAGGATGGTGAGACGGGGACGGGGCGGTGACGGGGATGGTGAGACGGGGACGGGGCGGTGACGGGGATGGTGAGACGGGGACGGGGCGGTGACGGGGACCAATTTTTTCACCGTGTCATTCTCTTAATGAGATGTACAGTGTCAGCATCTATGAGACAAACTTGGTTCTTTTTATTACATAGAGCTTTTTGGACCCCTACACGTTTGCAAAAATTAGATAGTTCTAAGTCCAATAAATGCTGGCACTGTAATCTGGAACCTGGGACGTTGGATCATTTACTGTATCATTGTCCCTACATTAAAAGTTTTTGGAATGCAATTTGGCCACAAATTAATAAATTGATGGAAAATCATGTAGCAATATCATATGATACAGTGTTATTTGGAATGATGATGAGAAAAAAAAGTCAAATTTCACCAGAAAATAACAAGCTTTTACTAGTCATGACAGGGGTTGCCATTCAGCATATAACCAATAACTGGAAGAATCATAGTAACCTTAATTATACATTTTGGTGGAATACAATTTGTCATATATTCAAAATGGAAAGAGTAATAGCAATACAAAGAGGGACATATCCTAAATTTATAAAAATATGGGGGCCATTGACAAAGTATTGTACTGAATGAATAGTAGGATTTATCTTCTTCTTTTCTTCTTTTTCTTGTCTTCTTTATGGCACACATGGAGGGGGGTAGTGAAAATAATTTTACATAACATGTTATAATATGGTATACAATATGTATAAGGTGATTGGAAAGTACTTGAAGGGTGGGGGGTGGGAGAGGGGATAAAAAAATTTGTTCAGAATATTATGTAATAGATATAAAAGTGATATTGTGTATTCATTAGTTGTAACTCAATATTTTGTACACTTCATGTAAAATATGAAAATGAATAAAGAATTATAAAAAAAAAAAAAGAAAAGTGGGTGGGAGAAAATAAGTCTTGTCTTTATTCTATTAAGTATATTGTGCGGTAATGATATTAATTTATGTAAATGCATCATCTTTTGTAAAAAATGAATAAAGAATATTAAAAAAAAGAAGAAGATGATGGCTGTGCAGTTACATAACACTAACTACAGCACTTTTGAAGATAAGTATACTTGGGGAAGAAGTTATTAAGGTAAGATAAAATTTGGGCTTTCATTGCATCTTAATTTACTATAGGAGTAAACCTATGGTATCGCTGTACTATAGCAGGTTCCTGAGTGCTGTGCATAATGCTGAGTGTGATTAATTTTGCAGCATGGTCGCAGTGTTTTTCACTGCTTTACGACTTCAGCCAGCCATATTTAGAGGGTGCATGCATCTTTACATTTCATACGGTTTCCTCAACACACCCATCAAAGACTCATAAGACTCCTGAGGCAGGCCGGTTAGGCCGAAACATGTGCGTTTCGGGTCACAGAGTCATTGGATGAATTTATGAGGCTTTGGATGAATAAAGGCATTTGAATCTATTAGATGAGTTGAAGGACACTTTTTTGGTGCGCACCATTCTGATTGGGACAATTCCACTTTGGTATTGTACAAACAGAATTATGCCATAGTTCTGGGGTCAAGCTGCAAAGCTAAGGACAAATACTTCCAGGCCACATCTTAAATGAATCACAGACAGCACCCTTGAGGTGCCCCTCCTGCCCAAGTACAAAATTCCTCCTATGGCTTCTCATCCCAAATAAGGGCCCCCCTAATACAAGCCCCCAACCTCAACTCCCTTATCTTGAATCACCCCAAGTGGGTTTGGACAGGAGTGATCCCCAATCGCTCTTATCTTTGCTGGCACTTGGTTCAAATTTATTCTCACTGTTTTGTTTTTTTTCTGTATAAGTGCAAAGAAGCTAGGGGTGAAGCTCCTCAAGGGTCGTCCCTTTAAGATAAAGCTCAGAAGTGTTAGGCTACAGCTTTGTGACCCCATGTTCCCACGACAGTATATAACCCCCTTTATTTTTCAGGGAATCCTTATAAACACTCCAGTAGGGCACCAAAACCATTGCTATAGTCCTTTAACACTTTTCTTCATCAAAGCCAATTAGTCCACTTCCAATTACAGACTTCATTTCTTTCATCTCACCGCCTGGTATGCCTGAAATAAAGTACCCGAGTCATCCACCACACCGCTTCCCAGCAGTTTAATCATCCCCTCTAACTATAACCCCTACCCTGGCATTCTGTTTGTCTTGCTTGTTTAGCTTGTAAGCTTATTCAAGCTCCTTTGTGACTCTGTACAGTGCGTTAGAAATAATTAATAATAGTAAATCATCTATTCAATGGAAGGCATTCTTTTTTTATCATGCTCATTTAATTTGGAATAATCTCCCTATTTTAATAAGATCAGTAGGTCAATATACTGTTTTTAGAAAACTTTTAAAGACATTCTTGTTTAGAAACTTTTTATCTTGAATTTATCAGCTCCTACTGTTGGATATTTGTCATTGTGTTATGTTTAAATGGGTTTGTTCCCAGTAATAGAAATATATTGTTATCCACCATGAACTCATAAGGGCTTTGGCGGAATATAAGCCAGAATGAAATATAATGTAAATAATGTGGGTTAGTGCCTTAATGCAGCTTGATAACTATCCTCCTTAGTTTCTGTAAAAATCATACTTATGTCGGCTCTGATTTGTGATTCCAGATCTGAGATATACTGCATTTTGGAAGGTGAAGCAGAGTAGATTCATTTACAACTATATTATCATAATGAGCACATATGATAAAAGAAAATACATGAAAATGATGGGACTGATAGCTGAGAAGATTGAGCCCATTAAATATAGTGATAACACATGATGATTTGGAGCCTTTATATCACCTATGATGGTCTGTACTAATATTAATCAGGATTATAGTATTTTGACTATGCTATGTATGAAAGGGAAATAAGAATATCATCACCTGCTAGCAGCAAGGAACCTAACTCAGACTCAATGCCCTATTTTTTTCCCCCTTAGATAAATCACCACTGAAAAAAAGGTTATATCCTGAATTCCATATTTAACTATTGCATCTTAACTGAACTGATTGGGTATGAAGTGCTTACCAGTCAATGCCTTTGTGGTAGTTGGGTCCATTGAAAAACTGAATCTCTTCGAAGGTTGATGGACTTGGGAAGTTGCTGGTAACAGCAGGGTGCATGATAAGGAAAGTATGCAGAGCCGTTGTGCCTAAGGAGACATGCATTGAATTACTCTGACTGAACATCTGTCAGAACACCTGTTGGTTAATGTTTTCTGAAAGAAATAACTTTAAGAGGCTTTACAATAGAACCTACTGGCAGGTAGCTATAGAGATCAAAAGGAACAATAGGTGCACTTGATAAAAATCAATCCAGTTACATACAGCATCATCATAGCAAGATTATATTATTGGGTACTTTTTCTTTTCATGAGCAGTCCTCATGAAACAATGGGTATCATCCAAAGTAAAAGCAACCTGAAAGTTTAAAATGTAGGCTCCTCTTCTTTGAAAGCTCCTTGTATTTTCCTCATAGGAAATAAAAAATCCCAAACAACCTATATATACCGTGTTTCCCCCCAAATAAGACACTGTCTTATATTAATTTTGGGTCCAAAAATCACACTACGGCTTATTTTCAGGGGCTGGCTTATTTTCAGGGAAACGCAGTATAATAAGCTTGAAGCAGGGCTGACTCAACCCTAAACAAGACTAAGCAGGGATCAGGTTAGTTGGAGGTAAGGATGGCAAAGAGCAGCCAGTGTCAAAGCAAAACAATGGGTTCTGACAGTATGCCCTTTTTCTGAAGGGAATCTAGTGCAGTGGGGTAAGTTTTCAGAGTTATGCCCCTAATCGTTGTTGTAAAGATAGTCTACGCCAGTGGTTCCCAACCTTGTCCTGAAGGACCACTAGCCAGTCGGGTTTTCGGGATAGACCTAATGAATATGCATGGAGCAGATCTGCACCCCTATCATCTTCATTACATGCAAATCTCTTTCATGCATATTTATTAGGGCTATCCTGAAAACCTGACTGGCTGGTGGTCCTCCAGGACAGGGTTGGGGACCACTGGTCTAGTCCATTGGTCTAGTCCCTTTTTTACATTCCTTTTAAGAAATTCCCTATTAGAAGAGGTGGTACCACATTTAATAAAAAGTACTAGTATTCACTCATTATTGGAAAAAAAATCTTAGGACTCTTTATTAGTAGAGAGCTATCATCCAATTTCTTGTATCTCCATTTATGGGTAAATTTCTTTAAATGGTGGTAAAAGTTAAATTACAAGACCATCTGGAAACCAATTAATATTTTGGATAAAAGTCAATTTGGCTTTAGACCAGAGAATAGCCCTGAAACACTAGTGGCATTTTTAATTGACAATGTCACCTTTTATAGAAAGGAAAGATATAGCAATATTGATTGATTTATTTAAAATTTAGGGTCATCCTTTGACAGGGTAAATTGTAATGTTTTGTTGCAGCTGCTGAATGAGATAGGTATAATTAATAAGGCTCTTGATTAATTTTCTTATTTGTCTTCTAGGACTTTCCAGGTGACATGTCCTCTTGGAATTCTAGGCAAAAAACAGAGGAAAAAATGCTGCAGAGGAGTCAAAACATATAAAACAGCAGGGTTGATGAAGAAGCAGGTCAACCAGCAATTATATTTTGATTTCTTTTTGTTATATTACTGAAATGTTATTATCATGGATATATTGAAGTGATTGTAAATGTGAAATATTAGAAAAATAAAAGTAAAAAAAAAAATGACATTAAGGATTGACTAATACTATAAATATTGTAGAAAATGATTACTTCGATGGATACAGAAAATAGGAAGGAGTGTAAAGTATAAGGAAAAGAAAGAACTGTGCCTAGGAGAAAATGGTTTCAAGTTAATACCTTGGGACATTTTCACAGAGATATTTATCTTCTGATGATCCCATGATAATGTCTAAACTCACTTGTTTGTAGTAGGGTTTGGTTATAGGCTTATACAATCCCCCCATTATCACAGAAATTTGCACGTGGCTCTGAGAATGTAAATGGTTGTATGTACTCTTCATGCATACACATAGTTGATAAAATAAGAGCATACATTGCAATTGCACTCCAGCTCCTCCCAAATTATCCCCCATCCCCTGGAATGCCTATGTGGAAATCATAGAAAAGTAGGTTCTCATATACTATATATCTGAATAGAAAACGAACTCCATAATTTTGATAAGAAGCCTCTAATCTAATGGATGGCTCTACTTAGGCATCCACTCAAAATAGATAAGTATCAAAACTTCTAGGCAACTATGAAATTGCCTCATTCATCTAAAATCTATCCATCAAATGTTATCCTACTAAAATGAATCTTCAACAATACTTTAATTTTTTTTAAACTGCTGTCAGCATGAATAGAAACAGGAAGTTTATTCCACAAAAAAGAGGGCAGCCTGTTAACTGCTGGTTGAATTGTTGCTGATTTACTTAAGACTGAGGTTTCGTTTGTTATTCACCTACAATGTTAAAAGTCTGGCTTAAAGAGTTGAACGAGGACAGAAATTTCACCCATCCCCAACAGAATCTAACCCATACTCACCTGTACCCACTAAGATCTATTTTATCTCCACCAATGTGCACAATTAATCTCTTCCATCCCTATCCTTATCCACAGGCGTCAAAACTATTATTTACTTGCTCACAGCCCTCTGTTTCCTCCCAGCCCCCAAAGACTCAAATGTTTTTTTTGGATGGTATTCACTATTTAACCAATGAGTGTTCCAGGTACCTCTCAGGGCATTCCAATCCTTATTCTGGTATTTCAACTGCTTTTTTCCACATATTCCAAGCTTCATTTTATTTATTTATTTAATTCAATCTCCCCTCGAGTTAGGATAAAAACTTGTACCAGAAAAAACACTTGTACTTAATTATGGCAAATTGTAACCTGTTAACTGTATATTATGCTTACAAACCTGTCCTTTTGGTGCTCTAATTGCCTCTCTCAGTGCATTCCAAGCCTCATTCTGGAGTAACCAGAGATTTTGACTATACTTTTGCGGGAATCCTATGGCAACTTCTTCCATATCCATGGGATTCCCACAATCCCCATTCCCATGCAGCTCTCTAGTCTGTCTGTCTGCAAAGCTGATATTATATCCCTGATGCATGCAATTGTTAAAATATGGCTGCTTCAGATCTGTGTTCATCCAATAAATCATTTTTGGTGTGCCTTACTGCTGTCACTGTGTGTTCATTTATGCACCAATTGCTCATTCTAGACTGTCTGTACCACGTCCATCTGTTGATCACTGATTAGGAGGCACAGACCACAATTCCTTCAAGAATCTGGCATAAAGCTGCCTTTGAACCAGACCTTCCACCCATCCTAGAGTTATGAATGCTACCAACTCAGCAACCCCAGTCTTGGCGGAACTGACGACCAAGTATGTCACAGACCATGTATAAGTAGAATAGAATATAGTACTGCTGCTGCTTCTGTCATAAGATCAGTTAAGGGGATATACTGAGAGAAGTTAAGGTTACCAGTCTTCTGGGGTCCAGAGATGAGGAATTTGGGGAGCCTATCACAGGTTTTTTCCTTAGACCAGATATCCTTGTGTCTCTTATCATCACATGGATTCTGCAAAAAAACAGAAAGGCAGCTTGGTAGGATAAATGTAATGCATCTCTGAAAAGATATTACATATATATATATATATTGATACAAGTTTAGAGAGAACAGCTTTTCCCTATTACATTATAGCAGTAGTTCGCAGGAATCATAACAGGTCTGATTTTTAGAATCTCCCAAAATGATGATTGATAAGATATACTTGAACACAGTTGTTCTGCAAATATGTAAATTTCCATAAATGGGTTATCTGAAAATCTGGCACACTTACGAGAGCCAAGGACGAGAGCAGAGAACTGCTGCAGAAAAGAACCTCCTACATAGACTCACACCTGCATAGCTTCTGCTACATTATAGTGCATTTTTATATAGAACTCCGTCCGCAACTATTTTAATATTTACAATACTTATTTTTGTTTAATTGTGTGATAGGAATTTACACACAAAATAAAAAATACAATTTTGATCGAGGAGTCTTACCAGCTTCAGCAATAATTAATGATCACACAATGCAATTCTGGAGGCATTTCAGCTGAATGAGGTGATATGGAAATACTAGAGCAGGGGTGCCTAATAGGTCGATCGCGATCGACCGGTAGCTCGCCAAGGCAAAGTGAGTCAATCACTCAGGACTCACTTTGCCTTGGCGATCTCTTGGGCCGATTAGTCTTCCTCTCCCCAACATCAATTCTGCCGTCGGAGAGGAAGTTCGGGCCAGCCAATCGCTGCCTGGCTGGACGGAACTTCCTCTCCGACCGCAGAATTGACGTCGGGGAGAGGAATGCTGGTCGGCCCGAAGCAGGAGAGCTTGGGGTGGTGTCGGCATCGGCTTTGGGGCCTGTTATCCGATGGCAGCGACAGTGGCAGTGGCTTGGGGAAGGGCAGGGAGAAAGAAAGAAAGGAGCGCAGGCAGGGAGACAGAAGGAAAGAAGAGAAACAGGAAAAAAAGAAAGGGGGTATGAAGAGAGAAAGAAAGGGCAGGGACAGAGGAAGAAAAAGTTGGGGAGGGAATGAGGTTGGAGGAGAGGAAGCATACAGGCTGAAAGAAAGATTGGATGCACAGTCAGAAGATGAAAGTGCAACCAGAGACTCATGAATTCACCAGACAAGGTAGGAAAAATGATTTTATTTTAAATTTAGTGATCAAAATGTGTCTGAATTTATATCTGCTGTCTATATTTTACAATATGGTTCCCTTTTACTAAACCACAATAGCGGTTTGTAGCGCAGGGAGTCTATGAGCATCAAGAGAGCGCTGGGCATTCAGCGCAGCTCCCTGAGCTAAAAACTGCTATTATGGTTTAGTAAAAAGGGAGGGGGGTATTTATCTATTTTTTTATGGTTATTACTGAGGTGACAATGCATAGAGTCATCTGCTTTGACCTCTTTGAAAAAACCCCGGAATAGGAATGATAATTAACATTTTCTATGCGTACAGTGTGCATTGTGTTTTTTTAAATTTTATTGTTGGTAGATCATTTTGACTTGGTCATTTTAAAAGTAGCTCGCGAGTCAAAAAAGTGTGAGTACCCCTGTACTAGAGATTGGTGTGTGTAGGGGTAGGGGTGAAAGGAGACAGAGGGCCGAGGAGCACATTATCCTGGAGTTTATATCCTTTAAAGTAAAATTAGAGAGTCACAGCAGTAGTCTGTTTGGTCAATCCTAGGAAGTAAACTTGATTCTGAGAAGTCTTCCCCCCCCCCCAGAGGATCCTGAGAATTTCCGTTTCCAAACAGTCTAGATCAGTGTTTCTCAACTCGGTCCTGGAGCAGTACCCCGTTTGCCAGTCAGGTTTTCAGGATATCCACAATGAATTTGCATAAACTTGATTTGCATGCACTGCCTCCTTTATATGCAAATTTCTTTTATGCATATTCATTGTCGATATCCTGAAAACCTGACTGGCAAACGGGGTACTACTCCAGCACCGAGTTGAGAAACACTGGTCTAGATGATGGAGGAATGATTGACTATGGTGGATAGCATTAAATAGTAGTTTATTTTTCTGCACATACCAGAGCAATGCTACTTCAGCACACGACTACAGGTACCTTTTATGAAGCAGTTAGCAAGAGTTTTGCTGCACATTAAATGTTAGTTATGAGGTCATGCGACACTGTGCATAGGAGAGGTCATTGAATTGAATCTCTCCTGCCACCTACTTAAACATTCCAAAATCCAGCTGATTTCCTGCCTCTAAACTGAGCACAGCAATTGGAGATCTGAGGGGCACAAGATGGATGCAGGATGGAAACGAAGGCAGTGAAAAAAGATCGCAACCAGGATTCCTTCAAGAATCTGGCTTAAAGGTGCCTTTGAGCCAGAGCTGCTTCTAGTCTTATGGGGACTTCTGTTGGCTCAGTGTGGATTGTGGAAGTAACCGCCGAGATCACAGTGGCAATGATGTCTATTTTGGATATATGCTCGATATCGATCGATAATAAACTGGAGTGTTTGCAGAGCATGTTGGAGGATATGGGCAGGGAGCTTGCCACTTACCAGCAGCAGACCAGTGATATGGAGAATTGGGTCCGTGTTATGGAAGCCACATAGGCTAGAGTCAGCAGAAACTTATTGCTACATTAAAGGACAAACTGGAAGATCGTTCCAGAAAAAGTACTGTAATTTGAGATTTGTTGGGTTGCTGGAGTCCACAAGGTCATGAGTAGTAATCATTAAAGTGCTCAACTATGCTCACAAGTCTGCTATACTACAAGTCTTACATGGGAGTAAAACAGTAATTTATGAGAACAAGCACATAATGTGCCTCCTTTGAAAGTGGCTGTGCAGAGGTGTGATTTTGCACCCATTTGTGCTGCTATCCCATGTGACTAAAGGTGACTTATCAAGACAGCACTCAAATGTATGAGACTGTGGCGGTGGAGCAGGACTTTTTGACCCAACTTGACACAGTGAATGAATGGGCTGCCACCCCAGAGACTTAAGGATCTGTGCTATGTGGTCATTATAATACTCTGGTTGCATTCTTCATTGCAACAACAGTTTTTTAAAAATTTGGATTATAACTTCAGTTGGTTATTATTGCCCGATACATGTGGACAATGGACTGGTTTATAAGATTTTTAGTGAGTTTTGACATATTTATATGCTACACTACAGGCTTTCTGGATGCTTTGTTTCAATGATTAGAGCTTTATATGCTTCTTTGAGAGCTAAGCTCCTGGTCAATGTCATGGTGTCGGCATATTTTTCGATCAGTCAGGGCATACAACAGTGGAGAGATCACTGATATAGAAAATGGGGAGAAAATGGAAAAATGTCTGATGATCTGACTTTTGTTACTGGATTATCTTAGGGCTCCTTTTATGAAGCCGCAGTAACGGTTTTAACGTGCGCGACTTTTAATCACGTGCTAACCCCTGCGCTAGCCGAAAAACTACTGCCTGCTCAAGAGGAGGCGGTAGTGGCTAGCGAATCCGGCGGTTTAGCGCGTGCTATTACGCGTGTTAAACTGCTACCGCGGCTTTGTAAAAGGAGCCCTTAGTTACATAGGCCTGGATTCTACAAACGGTGCACCAATGTGGCGGTAGGTTAGGTGCCACACCACCACTAAATTTAATTGGCTTAATTGATTTTAATTGGCGTGGAACACATCGTTTAAAATCAATTATTTTTTCATTAAAAAATGAAGGTGCCTCCATCAATGGCACCATTCTTCTGACTACAGAGGCGCCGAAGGTGTGGTTAACATCAGAAGTGATCTTAGGCACCTCCATAGTCATGATTCATGTCAAAAGATAGGTGCCAGAAATGTAGGCCAGGGTTTTAAAGGCATACATTTCTGGCACCTATTGTTGCTGTGGTCATGATGCTCAAAACGGTGCTGTTGTATGATTGACATGTGATCGGTACCAGTTTTTTAGGTGGCTGCTACGAATGGCGTTGTTTCAAGAATTTGGCCCATATTGGTTGAATCTGGCATAAAAGTGCCTTTGAGCCAGACCTTCCACCCACCCTGGAGTTATGAATGCTACCAACTCAGCATGATGAAAGTTTTCTTGCTGCTTGTCATCTATAAAAAAGTGGAATCCTAAATGTTAGCTAAGGAGCAGCCTAATGGTTAGTACAGTGGCCTAAGAACCAGGGAAACTAGGCAAGTCATTTAACTCTGATAGCCACCAAAGCAGCTAAACTGGACAGACAAATCACCATTCTATTGTCATCAACCACAGACTACAAAACCTTCAAGAAAGATACTAAAACCCTATTCTTCAAAAAATACATAAAACCTAACAAGACCAGTTCCTACCCAAACCCCACCTACCCACTCTATACCCGCTCTATACCCTTAATAGCATATTCTATTATGCTTCTATCTACCCAACCAATGCTAAAATACCTTTATTTACCCAACAGTTATCACCTTAAGACCTCGACAACTCTTTGGTAATTCTTATGTAACTCTTATGACATCTCTTATGCTATTCATGTAAACTTTTATGTAATTTCTGAAAACTTTTATGTAATCCGCCTTGAACGGCAAGGTATTGGCGGAATAGAAATCACTAATGTAATGTAACTCTCCATTGTTCCAGATACAAAATAAGCACCTTTTCCTTTAATTGAAATCACAGAAAAGCAGTGCATCAAATCCTATCCCCTTCCCTTAGCGCAGACCCATGCTAACACCTAATGCTATTAAAACAGCTAGTATGGTAAACAACTCATGCTAGTTGCTTAACGTGGAAGTGGGCAGTGACTGGGGTAGAATGGGAGGAGTAATCTGCTGTGACAGCTAGAGTACAGGCCATTACTATGTGCTAGCTGTCATGCCTACAGATAGCATGGCTGAACTTACTTCGCCTTCTAGAGAAGGTAGTTAACATAACTGCACTATCAGCAGACCAGTAGTGTAGCTGCTGTCATGAGAAGTTCCACAGTGGCAGTCTCTCCCATTCTCCAATTTCCCCCCAACAATCCCTCCAGTGTAAGAGCTCATCACTGGGGTACAAACCTCATACCCTGAGCATAAGGCACCCCCTCCAATGCCTACCACTCCCTCTCTGCTCCCACCTAAGACTCCAGATCCAAAATATTCCCTATAAGCACCAGTGGTACTCTCATGGTATTCCTGCTAGAGGGCATCTTTCCACATAAGAAGAAAATATTCTTACATGGACGGATGCCCCCTTATGGCAGCACTAGGCTATCCACTAGGGGGTCATCAGTGCTATTTAGGAACATAGAAATGATGGGGGAGGAGCATAGGATGGACTGTTCCTATCCCTTGCCAATAGAGGACCAGGGATTTCCTGAAGATAAGCCCTTGGGTTGGTTAGAGGGTCAAGGGGACCGAGTAAGGGTTAGCATTGGAAATGTAGGCGGAGCTTTTCATGGTGGGGGAGGGGGCGGCTTGAATGGGGATCAGACCAGGAAGGAGGGTTATGGGGGAATCGGTTCTTAAATGGGGATCGTGTCAGAGGGAATCTGATATGAAAGGGGCATCATAGAGAGGAGGGAGGGAGAATGGTAGCACTGCCACAGGTGTTAGTTGTAATCGCGCGTTTGCGTAGGGCCCACATTACACGCCTGGACAGATAGTACAGATACTTCTGTGCTATATGCCCAGACGTATAATGTGATGCCCTTGTGATAAATGTCTTCAGATGCCAGGCACACCCCCTGCATTTACCACACAGGCATTGCTCTTACCACCTGTTAATTTTCTCCCTTCCCCCCTCTTTTACTAAGGTATGCTAACCGATTAGCGCGCGCTAATCGAATTAGCACACGCTAAACGCTAACTCATCCATAGACTAGCATGCATGCGTTGGCGTTTAGTTCACGCTACATCGATTAGCGAGCGCTAATCGGTTAGCACACCTTAGTAAAAGAGGGCCTTAATGTGCAGTAAGTACAAAAACTTAATACATATTAATAAAAGGGATCCTATGTTCTTTTATTGAAAACTGGGGTTTGGGGACAAACTTTTGTATTTGACATGGACAAGCTAGCAAGCAAGCTGTAAGTGATGTTTTATTAAACTACCTTAGTATGTACACATTTTGGTCATTTCTGTTAGTTACTTTGTACTGGCCATGGTCAAAACACATGGTGAACAAATGCTGTATGAAATTAAACATTAAAGGCTCCTTTTCCACAAGTGTGTTAGGGCCTTAACGCGCGCTAGCCGCTACCGCCTCCTCTTGAGCAGGCGGTAGTTTTTCAGGTAGCGCGCAAGCTAAAAACGCTAGCGTACCTTTGTAAAAGGAGCCCTAAATGAATAACGTCAGGTGGCCTTTAAAGAATTACGCTCACATAGTTGGGTAAGTTCAAAATGGCCAATATCTGAACATAAAAATACATTGTAGCCTGGAGGAACCAGCAGAAACAATTCTTCTCTCATCTGATGAAGGCAGTATGGCTTTCAAAAACTGGTCACTAATGAGTTATGTTAAACCACTAGAAAGGTTTGAACTGCATTCTTGACTAGATGGGTCAGGCCTTTATCTGCGATTATTTTCTCTGTTTATCATTTCTAACTATCAAAATTTATAGCTCACTTCGCTCCATGATCAACAGAACCTATAATAGATTGGGTAACAGAGAATATTAAATTAAAATCAATAATGATACAAATACAATAGTACAGTATATCATATCATGAAAAACGGGTTAAAAGTAAAATGGAATCATATTATGCCATATCTAAGTAGACTAGTATGCCAACCACAGCACTTTAATAACTGTGTTAGAAATAGCTAAAAGATTTACAACAATATGAAGAATATATAAATTAAAAAATGTTCTCTTCCCTCTGAACATAAAAGTGTTCTCACTTTTAGAAGAGCCAATTCAAATATATTTTTGATAAATAACTGGAAATGCTAAAATGTCCTGCTAACAAACTAGGAAAGAAGCAACTTTTGAGACCAGGCCCTCCTGCGCTCTCTCATGTGTCAAGAATTTCAATCTTTAACATGCACTCACTGGAATTCTATTAACCTCCTCTCTAACCTGATTTCTTTTACACTTTGTGATTTGACCTCTTGGTGGTGCTGCTGCTGCCTTCACCCACCTGCCAGAGGGGGTTCTCCTCCTGGGGAAAGATTTCAAAGTACTTCTTTGCTAGCTGGACAGGTGGCAGAGTCTGCAGACGAAGGTTGGTCCAGCACTGTACAAACTTGACCAGACTTTCAAAAGTGTACAGCCCCAAGCGATCATTGCCATAATTAGACAAATGGGTCATGAAGATGCTTATCTATGCACAGCAAAAAAAGAACATATATTAAATTCAGAAAAAGATCCTCTCTTTTTTTCCCCCTTAAACTCAAGTAGAAATGTTACAATGGCCTAATGGTGTCTGGTAGCAGAACAGCATGCTTCCACAGGGACATCTTGACATTATGTCAAACTCAACATGCCAAAGAATCGAAGAAAAATAATATAAATGTTATAGCGTGTGGTCTTACATAATTGTTGGGGAGAGTGTGGGGAGGCATACACATGTATGATGGAGTACAAACAATATCAAAGCAATTACTTTTACATGTAAATATTGTTTTATCCATAGAAAAGAGATCATAAAAATTTTGGCATGGATATGGGCAGGTCAAAAGTAAGAACATGGAAAGAATATGTATACTTTTATATTTATACTTTCATACAAATTCAAGGGTTTGGTTTGGGTGGAGGTGAAATATATGCAAGAATTAAAGTAAATATGCCAAGTACAGATGTTCACGATCACAACTCCTGTTATCTTGGAACAGGTGTTAATTTGTAAGTGAGGCTCTGGATACCTATTTTAAGAAGACACATAGGGCTAGATTCACTAACCTGCTCGAATCGGAACAATCTGTTTCTGATTCAGGCAGGTCCAACAAATTCACTAACCTAAAATATGCAGATGGGGGCGATCGGAGGAACGCCCCCATCTGCCTGCACGGATTGCGCATGCACAATCCGCACACATGCGCAGACCCGTCCTAGCCGCAATTTTTTTTTTTTTTTTTACTTTACACTTTCAAAATCACAGACTTACACAGGCAGTTGGGGCAGGCATGTTCGGGGCCCAACTCTCCTGCTCCTTTGCGGCGGCAGCAGCCTATTCCCTCCTTCCCTTCAGTGCGAGCCCGCGGGTTTAAAACTGATGCTGCACTGCGGCATGCAGCCCCGCTTTAAAACCATGGGCTTGCACTGCGGGGAAGGGCAGCAGAGAGCAGGAGAGATCGGGGCAGGCAGGCAGGCTCTTTTGGGGTTGCAGGAGATGGGGCTGAGAGGTTAGAAAGCAGGGCGGCAGAAGGCAGGGCAGTCGCAAAGGGCTTCAGCGACTGGTCTTGAGCAGTCGCTTTTTGCGAGGCCAGTGGGATCGAAAAAAAGTTTAGTGAATCGCGTCCCTGCCTACTTTGCATGCAGTTCCCCTCATTTGCATGCATGCACCGGAAGAGGATCGCTACACAGGTTAGTGAATACTGCAGGAGGGAAATCTGGTCGCTAAGGGCTCGCAAACCGATCGGTACACGATTGGTTTGCTTAGTGAATCTAGCCCATAGGTGCTTATGTTGCTTTTATAAAATATTCCCCAATCTGAAACAATTCTTTGTTCAAATATTTCAAATGTATTTATTTATGTTTGCTATTATTTATTTATCATCAGAAAACATCAAAAACCCCTGTAGCAACTTATCAATGCTGTTTTTATAAAATCAACTTTTATTTTCAATGATCAACCCCTCCAGAATCTTACTAGGTCAAAACTGGGAAAATTAACTTGCTCACCATAAAAATATCTTAAATACTTTTTATGGAGATTGTTGCTTTTGTAATCCCTGGCCTGGTTATGTACACAGGAGGCAGGCCAGAAGAACACTATCAGATAAAAAGAGGGTAAATAGGACAAATAGAAATACCTTCTTTATCAGTATATTCAGGGTTCTGGGACACTGATCTCCAGAGCTATATGCATAGAGGTAGCCACCTGCTTAAAGAAATTCTCTGCCAGTTTCCATTAAACTATTAAACTGAGAGAGACAAGCTGCATCTCCCTCCTCCAAACTGCTCCCTTCCCCTTCTCACTCCAACTGCAGTTAGGTCTCTCTCTACACTGCTCTCAAACAGAAAAAAAAACCCCTCTGAATCTTTCAAAAAAGAGTCAGTAATAGCTCTCTGCTTTTGGCAGTGGGATGAGTTCACACAGTGTGTGTGACAGCCTCCCCGCTGCCATGACATCAGAAGCAATATCAGCTCCCTGCATCTTAAAACGTTCGAAAGATTCAGTGAGCAGAGGAATCTCCCCTCTCACGCTCTCCCCCTGTCATAATTGGACAGGTTCCCATGTCCACCTGTAAGCCCAGTGTGGTAAGCACAATTGCTACCTAGTACAGCAGAGTCATCTTGCCTAGCCAGTTGAATTCTGGAACTATCAACCAATCAGCAATGACAGTGTCTGCAGAAATTTGTAAAAAATGATTAAAAGAGGTACCCAATTTTTGTGATAGGCTTATGAATCCTGTCTGACCTGCATACTAATACAGAATTCATCAGGATGCTTATGGACAATAACTGTCCTTTTAAGGACCAAAAAGCACAGTTACTTACCGTACAGGTGTTATCCAGGGACAGCAGGCAGATATTCTTAAAGTATGGGTGACGTCACCGACGGAGCCCCGGTACGGACACTTTTTACTAGAAAGTTCTAGTTGGCCGCACCGCGCATGTGCGAGTGCCTTCCCGCCCGACGGAAGAGTGCGTGGTCCCCAGTTAAGATAAGCCAGCTAAGAAGCCAACCCGGGGAGGTGGGTGGGACGTAAGAATATCTGCCTGCTGTCCCTGGATAACACCTGTTACGGTAAGTAACTGTGCTTTATCCCAGGACAAGCAGGCAGCATATTCTTAACGTATGGGTGACCTCCAAGCTAACAGAGAGGAAGGAGGGATGGTTGGCCATTAGGAAAATAAATTGTGTAACACAGATTGGCCGAAGTGCCCATCCCGTCTGGAGAAGGTATCCAGACAGTAGTGAGTAGTGAATGTGTGAACTGAGGACCAAGTGGCAGCCTTTCAGATTTCCTCGATGGGTGTGGAACGGAGGAAAGCCACAGAAGCAGCCATAGCTCTGACCCTGTGGGCCGTGACAGCACCTTCCAGTGAGAGACCGGCCCGAGCATAACAGAACGCAATGCAGGCAGCAAGCCAGTTGGAAAGCGTCCGTTTGGAGACAGGGCGACCTAGACGGTTAGGGTCGAAGGACAAAAAGAGCTGAGGAGACGAGCGGTGAGCCCTGGTACGGTCAAGGTAGTAAGCAAGGGCACGCTTACAGTCCAGCGTGTGCAATGCCTGTTCCCCAGGATGAGAATGGGGCTTAGGGAAAAAGACAGGCAACACAATGGATTGGTTAAGATGAAAATCCGAGACCACCTTGGGAAGGAATTTAGGATGGGTACGCAGAACCACCTTGTCATGGTGAAAAACAGTGAAAGGTGGGTCGGCAACCAGTGCATGCAGCTCACTAACCCTCCTGGCAGAGGT
Source organism: Geotrypetes seraphini (assembly GCF_902459505.1). Taxonomy (NCBI): domain Eukaryota; kingdom Metazoa; phylum Chordata; class Amphibia; order Gymnophiona; family Dermophiidae; genus Geotrypetes; species Geotrypetes seraphini. The sequence goes on from NC_047087.1 coordinate 201,688,449, forward strand.
GATGGCAATGAGGAAAAGCACCTTCCACGTCAGAAATTTGAGTGAAGTAGTGTCAAGAGGCTCAAACGGAGGTTTCATGATAAAACCACATTCAGGTCCCAGACGACTGGAGGAGGCTTCAGAGGTGGTTTGACATTAAAGAGGCCTCTCATGAACCGGGAAACCAGGGGATGAGCCGTAATAGGTTTTCCGAGGATAGGCTCATGAAACGCAGTGATGGCACTGAGGTGGACTCTGATTGAGGTGGACATGAGGCCAGCATCGGATAGAGAGAGCAAATAGTCCAGTATAGTTTCCACCGCCAATGAGGTGGGATCGTGGTGATGCAGTAGACACCAAGAGGAGAACCTGGTCCACTTCTGATGGTAACATTGGAGGGTGGCCGGTTTCCTGGAGGCATCCAAAATGCGACGGACAGGCTGAGACAGATTCTCTGGAGAGGTCAGCCCGAGAGAAACCAAGCTGTCAGGTGGAGTGAGGACAGGTTGGGATGTAGTAGAGACTGATGCTGCTGCGTAAGTAGAGTAGGAAACACAGGAAGAGGAATGGGCTCCCTGGAGCTGAGCTGGAGCAGGAGGGAGAACCAGTGTTGGCGAGGCCACCGAGGGGCGATGAGAATCATGGTGGCTCTGTCCCTGCGGAGTTTGAATAGCGTCTGCAACATCAGAGGCAGTGGAGGAAAGGCATAGAGGAACCGATCCGACCAGTCGAGCAGGAATGCATCCGGGGTCAGACGATGAGGAGAGGAGAGTCTGGAGCAGAACTGGGGCAGCTGATGGTTGTGAGGAGCTGCAAAGAGATCCACCTGAGGAGTGCCCCACTGAGCAAAGATGGAGCGGAGTGTGGGAGGATCCAGAGTCCACTCGTGAGGTTGAAGGTTGTGGCTGAGATTGTCGGCCAGGGAATTCTGTTCGCCCTGGATATAGACAGCCTTGAGGAAGAGACTGTGGGCCGTGGCCCAGGTCCAGATGCGGATGGCCTCCTGACAGAGGAGGGGAGATCCGGTGCCGCCTTGCTTGTTTATGTAGTGCATGGCGACTTGGTTGTCTGTGCACAGGAGAAGAACCTGAGGGCAGAGAAGGTGCTGGAAGGCCTTGAGAGCATAGAACATGGCTCTGAGTTCCAGGAAATTGTTGTGATGTAGACGCTCCTGAGGGGTCCAGAGACCCTGGGTGCGAAGATCTCCCAGGTGAGCTCCCCACGCATAGGGGGAGGCATCCGTGGTGATGATTATGGAGTGAGGGGGCAGATGAAAGAGTAGACCCCTGGAAAGATGTGAGGAGTTCAACCACCATTGAAGAGATTGCTGAAGAGACGATGTCACAGAGATGGGATGAGAAAGAGGATCCGTGGTCTGTGACCATTGGTTTGCCAGAGTCCATTGAGGTGTCCTGAGGTGGAGGCGTGCCAGAGGAAGCACATGGACTGTCGAGGCCATGTGGCCCAGGAGGACCATCATTTGCCGAGCAGGAATAGAGCGACAAAGGAGCACCTGATGGCAGAGATGGAGCAGGGTCCGTTGGCGGTCTGAGGGAAGAAATGCCCTCATCAGAGTGGTGTCGAGGACGGCTCCAATGAACTGAAGTCGCTGTGTGGGAAGCAGATGCGACTTGGGGTAGTTGATCTCGAACCCGAGATGGAGGAAAGAGATGGTGTGTTGAGTGGCTTGTAGCACAAGCGGAGACGTAGGAGCTTTCACCAACCAATCGTCCAAGTATGGGAACACCTGGAGGTTGTGAGACCTGAGGAAGGCCGCCACCACAATAAGGCACTTGGTGAACACCCTGGGCGATGATGCGAGGCCAAAGGGTAGCACTTTGTACTGATAGTGGCGGTGCTGTACCTGAAATCGGAGGTAGCGACGTGAAGTCAGATGGATTGAAATGTGAGTGTAGGCCTCTTTGAGGTCTAGGGAACATAGCCAGTCGTGATGAACGAGAAGAGGGTAAAGCGTGGCAAGGGAGAGCATCCTGAACTTTTCCTTGACCAGACACTTGTTGAGGTTCCGGAGATCGAGGATGGGGTGGAGGTCTCCTGTCTTCTTGGGAACCAGGAAGTAGCGGGAGTAGAATCCCTGACCCCTTTGGTCTGGGGGCACCTCTTCGATGGCATTGAGAAGGAGGAGGGAGTGGACCTCCCTCAGGAGGAGGGGGGATTGAGAGGAGTGAGAAACAGACTCTATGGGAGGATTGTCTGGTGGAAGAGTCTGGAAGTTGAGAGAGTAGCCGTGGCGAATGATGTTGAGGACACACAGGTCTGATGTGATGACCTCCCAACGGTTGAGGAAGAGTTGAAGACGTCCTCCTATCGGCTGAGGCAGAGGCAAGGATGGTGGGAGACTGGCTATGCCCTGGAGAAAAGAGTCAAAAGGGCTGAGACGGTTTTGACTGCGGGAGAGGCTTGGCAGGTTGGTGAGACTGTGACCGTGCCTGAGTGTGGTGCTGCTGACGAGGCCGTCGAGGTTGTTGTTGTTGAGGCGGGTTGAGAGGTCTGGCCGAGAACCTGCGTTGGTAGGAAGACTGCTTTTTGTAGGGACGAGTAGGTGGAGTCTTCTTTTTAGGTTTGATCAGGGTATCCCACCTGGTCTCGTGTGCCGAGAGTTTCTGGGTAGTTGAGTCTAGGGACTCCCCAAAGAGTTCATCACCAAGACAAGGTGCGTTAGCCAGGCGGTCTTGGTGATTAATATCGAGGTCAGAAACTCTCAGCCAGGCCAAGCGCCTCTTGGCAACAGCCATGGCAGATGCTCGAGAGGTCAGCTCAAAAGAGTCATAAATGGATCGCACCATAAATTTCCGGAGTTGGAGCAAACTGGTAATTTGTTGTTGAAAAACCGAGACCTTACGCTCAGGGATGTACTTTTGTAAGGAGGAGAGTTGTTGCACCAAATGTTTCATATAGAAGGAGAAGTGGAAGGTGTAATTATTAGCCCTGTTGGCAAGCATGGAATTTTGATAAAGGCGCTTGCCAAATTTATCCATCGTTCTGCCCTCTCTGCCAGGAGGGGTGGAGGCATAAACACTGGAGCCCTGGGTTTTCTTTAAGGTGGACTCCACTAGAAGGGATTCATGGGGTAGTTGAGGTTTGTCGAACCCCGGGATAGGAATGACCCTGTATAACTATCCAGTTTTCGAGGGGCACCCGGTACCGTGAGAGGGTTTTCCCAATTTTTGTAAAAAGTTTCCCGTAAGATGTCGTGGACGGGTAACTTTAAAAATTCTTTGGGGGGTTGTTCGAAGTCCAGGGCGTCAAGGAAAGCCTGGGACTTCTAAGTGTCGGACTCCAAAGGGATAGACAGAGCCGTCGACTCTGTCTATTTCTCTTAGAAATTTCGTGAATGAGGACTGTTCAGGTTTGGAACTGGTATCAACCATCGAGGGTTCCTCGTCCGTTGTTGAAGCCTCATCATCGGTACCGGGTGGGGATTCTTCCCATAAGTCTGGATCCCTGATATCAGTGTGCGCACGCTGAGATGTTTGGGTGGGAGGTTCAGTGTGGCGGGTCTTAGAAAGAGACTTGCCGGAGTGCATTGAGGCGGTACCGGGAGAGGAAGACCGGTGCTGATCCCGGTCCCGGGAAGAGCGGTGCCGATCTCGGTCCCGGGGAGAGCGGTGCCCTTCCTGGTCCCGAGGAGGATCGGCCTCAGATCGGGTTGGTATCACAGGATGAGAACGGAGTGGTTCAGCCGAGAGGATTGGCATAGAAGTGTTGAGCGGCACCGAGGGGGTGGACACCGGGGGGATGGTGCGAGGCTCGGGCCGGTCCGGTACTGAAAGAAGTGGTGCCAAGAGGGTCGGTAACAGGTGCTGGAGTTGGTGCTGCAGCTGTTCCTGTAATTTGTCTTGGAGTATGGCCGCGATGCGGTCATCCAGGGGTGGCACCGGTACCGCTTTTTTCTTTTTCGGTTCCATAGGTGCTGCTCCACGCCCCGGCGATGAGGAGGCCAATGACGAGGCACTCACCGAGATCGGGGCGGAGCGTTTGCGGGGTCGGCGTGAGGTTGGGAGGATCGGCGTCACCACTGTGGCCGGTGGACGCTCAAGGGAGGTGGAAGGCTTCTTAGCCGGCTTACCTGGTGCCAGCGACCCCGAGGAAGGATCGGGCGTCGTCGAAGTAGTCGGTGCCGCCTTTTGCGGTACCGTCGACGTCGCAGCAGGTTCCATAGCAGATCCGGTACCGAAAAGGATGTTCTGCTGGATCTGCCGATTTTTTAATGTGCATTTCTTAAGAGTGGCACAGCGGGTGCAGGTGTCAGCCCGATGCTGTGGACCCAAACACTGTAGGCACCAATTGTGTGGGTCAGTGAGAGAGATCGGGCGTGCACACCGCTGGCACTTCTTAAAGCCCGGTTGAGGGGGCATGAAGGGAAACACGGCCTCCGCAAAATCAAAACCGGAGGCCTGTATGGTGACAACAGGCCCCGCTTGGGCCGGATTAAAAAATAAAAGAGAAAACAAGAGATTTTTTTTTTTTTAATCGAAGAAAAAAAAAGAGAACCCGAAGGGAAAAGGAGGAAAAACAAGAAAATAATGTGAGCAGGAAGGCAAAAAGGATGTTTTCAACGGCCGTTGAAACCACATGTGTCTTTTTCGCTCCGCGGAAATGAAGAAACTGGGGACCACGCACTCCTCCGTCGGGCGGGAAGGCACTCGCGTATGCGCGGTGCGGCCAACTAGAACTTTCTAGTAAAAAGTGTCCATACCGGGGCTCCGTCGGTGACGTCACTCATACGTTAAGAATATGCTGCCTGCTTGTCCTGGGATAACTAAGCTTTATAGCTTTTTACCCTTACCTTTCCCTCTTACTGTGCTCTTTTCTTTAAAGATTGTAGTTCTTGCCCCTTTTTTCCTATTTGTGTAAGATAAGTTTATATGTCTTGTTTTGTGTCTTATTAATCTACCCTGGTCTTGTGTAGTATTTCTAATTTTAATGTGTTTTTATGGAATTTTTTACACTGTACATCGCCTAGAAATCTGATTAAGTGGTATAAAATTTTTTAATAAACTTGAAACTTGATCAGTGTGCTGACCAGATGTCTCATCTGAAACAGCAATCTTACAAAACCAAACATTCATCAATTGTTCTGTTACTTTTATTCTTTTTCTTCTGAGCCTCAGCCCCAACCACCCAACCCCATTAATAAATTTTCATAGCAGCGAGATTTACGCGGTAATATCGTCACTGGCTCAATAGAAATTTTATACTTTAACTTTAAAGTGCTCAGTGCCTGATACTCTATTTTATCATAACCTTAATTTAAATAAATATTTTATACTTTAAGAAATATATGCCAATTTCATTTCAACCATGGACTTATCTTAATGGAATTCTTCTTTACACATAACTTCGTCTTTTTAAGCGCAATTTGGAAGGGCTAGACCCTTTTCATCTGAAACAGCAGGCATACTTTCACTATCAGCTGTATTTTTCTCAGCTACACCACTTAAAGGTATTAGAGCATTGTCGTCTTGTTTATTTCAGAAAAGGACACAAGCAGAAGCTGTGGACCCGACACAGCACTGTGTTTCGGCGTCTGAGGAACGCCTGCATCAGGGGTCACTGTGGCATATATGTTCACAGATGACAGGTCTGGGATAAAACAAACCTCAGTCCAACTAACATGCCAGAGTAACCAAAAATCACTGAAAAGCTATGGAAGCATTTTCACAGCTTCTGCTTGAATCCTTTTCTGAAATAAACAAGTGGGTTTTACATCAGTGATCTTCAGTGGAGTGTTCATTGTCTGTTCCCACTTCCTTTTGTACTGTTTATGTATAAAAGGTACATGAAGTAGGTCATGTGTATGTTGTGTGAGAGAGAGAGGGGTAATTGCCTGATAGACTCTGTTAAGCAAGCCACTTCATTCCTCTGGGCAAAAGACCTGGCAAGTGGCTAAGGGATATTCTTTGCTCCTACCAAAGACAGACTTGCTTCCTCCTACTCCTCTTCTTCTCTGACCTCTGAGAACCTGTAAAAACCTAGACGGTTTTGTTTTCCTCTCACGGAGCCTCAGGTGTCTGATCATTCTGTCTGTACAGGCAGCACCTCTTATTAGTTGTTCTATCATGCAGAGTCTTTTCTTGAGGATGCTAAGCCAACCTTCCTGACTACTCTCCTAAGGAGAGTTTCTAATCTCCAGAGATAATCTGAAAGTTTTTCTTTCTCTTTTTGACATGTGTTTCTAAATCAAAAATACAGGTCAGATCTACTTTCTGGCGTGCCAAATGTACTTTCTAATGCTTCTAGGCACTCCTCAGCTGAGGCTTGAGGGTTTTCAGCTTTTACAGCCCCCACAGTCTGTAGAGTTGGGCCCCCTTAGGCTTTCACCTAGTCACCTTCTTTTTTCTATGGCAGGGCACTCCCACTCCTGCACCATCTGGGTAGCTTGCTCTAACCAATTTTCATAATTTCCAAATCTCCTCCTCCTCCTCCAGGCACAGGAGATCTACCTGAAAAAGTTCTTAACCTCTTATAGACAGGGTTTTTCTCTTTGAGTCTTTTGATTATTTTTCAGCACCTTTTCTATTGCTAGCATTATGGAAGCAATGTCAGAAGAAACATTTTCTCTATGACTAAGCATAGGTTTAATGTCAGCTAGTGTTCTATCTTACTGATTTAAGAATTCATTGAGTTCCTTCTCTAGAGTTCTATCTTTTGTCTGTTCTGAGAGGCCACTAACTTCTTTCACTGCCAGAATCTTCCAGGGTGTGGCCTCAATGTCCAGCACAATCTCCCCTGGAAGTGTCCTAGGGTCTGTGTCATGAGGGCATACACACAGATCTAGTAATATTTCTTGTGTGGAGTCCCCCATCCTATGCTTTATACTTTCCACTTTTGCGTTCCTCTCTAATACAGTCTGAATATCCTTACAGAATTAGGGTTAGATTCACAAAGCAAACTGATCGTTTTGCGAGCCCTTAGCGAGCAGATTTCCCTCTGGCCCGATTCACTAAAGTGAATCCATGCATGCAAATGAGGGAAATGGCATGCAAATTTGGGAGGGCAGAGATTCACTAAACATTTTAGCTAACACTAACAGTCGCTTCTATGCTGGCCGACTCTCCTGCCCTTTAAAACCACAGGCTTGCAATGCTTTTTAGCAGAGCAAGCCCGTAGTTTTAAATCCGCCGCCTCTGTGGCCATCGGGCCCGATGCTGCCCACCCGGTCCCCACAAATATGGCAGGAGGGATGCCAACTCCCTCCTGCCATCGGCCCGGCCCACCCCTCCCTGTACCTTCGGGCTTTTTAAAATTATGGCAGGAAGGTTCCCACACCCTCCTGCCATATCTACAACTACTAACCCCCCTCCCATAGAAAGTCAAGTATTGTAACACCTTTTATAGCTCATGCAAACCGCTCTGAATTGATATCCCAGTCATTAATAGTGGTAAAGAAGCTCACAATAAACAATAAACATTTCTATCCACTGCTCTGTTCTCTGATAATACACCAAATCTAATTTATATAAATCATTCTTTTGTATCATTTTATTTTTATTTCTCTCCTAATATGTAAGTATGTCACACAATGTTGAACTGTATTATATGTCAATGCAGATTGTGGTAGCAATTCCTTGTCATACTATAAACAGGAAATGTTCATAGTTTCTATTTAAAGTAATTCAGAAAGCAATTAGAAAGGAATACAATCATCAACACCACTCTTTTCCTTTCTCTCTTTTATTGTAAGGAATAAATCAGAGATTTTATAACTCTAGTTGATCTATTGCTTATTGTGTTAAGCTATGAATACATCGCAGCACTGAAGTATGATCTCAGAGGACACGGTCAACTTAACCAGAGGGGAAAGAAAGTGGACTTAGGCCTAGATTCACTAAACTCACCGATTGTGTCCTGGCCAGTTTGCGATTGTTTCCCGACCCCGACCCGATTCACTAACCTTCTGCCCGATCAATCTCCCACCCAATCCAATCCGCCAATGCAAATGAGGAGAAATGGCATGCATAAGTAGGAAGGCATCGATTCACTAAGCAGAAGAAGAAACGTCGATTGGGTTTTCTGATCCGAAATGAAGCGATTGCTGAGGACCAGTTGCTTACTGCTCTTGACGACTCTCCTGCTCCGCCACCCTGAAATCCCAGTATCGAGGTTACAACCCCAACCATCAAAATGAAAAATATGAAACTGTAAAACTGTAAAGTATCTATAGATATGCATACGAACTCCCTTTTTATATATTCTGCAAAAGCGCTGTGTTAGCCCGTGGTCTAGAGCATGTTCTGTTCCATAACAGCCGTGGGATTGCTTGTGGGCGTGCGTCTGATCAGAGCATTTGCATGATGAAGCTGTAGGGAATCGATTGCTCAGAAAAACTCAGCCACGGATCGCCCAACAACGATCCAGATCGGTGAGTTTAGTGAATCTAGGCCTACGTATCTTCTAAAGCAGTGGTTCCCAACCCTGTCCTGGAGAACCACCAGGCCAATTGGGTTTTCAGGATAGCCCTAATGAATATGCATGGAGCGGATTTGCATGTCTCTCACTTCCATTACAGGGAAATCTCTCTCATGCATATTCATTAAGGCTAGCCTGAAAACCCGATTGGCCTGGTGGTCCTCCAGGACAGGGTTGGGAACCTCTGTTCTAGAACAGGGGTGGGCAACTCCGGTCCTCGACGGCCAGAATCCAGTTGGGTTTTCAGGATTTCCCCAATGAATACACATTGAAAGCAGTGCATGCAAATAGATCTCATGTATATTCATTGGGGAAATCCTGAAAACCCAACTAGATTCCGGCCCTCGAGGACTGGAGTTGCCCACTCTTGTTCTAGAGCAATGGTTAAAAACTTAGTTTTATTATAGGCTCACAAAAATTTGCTTCTGTGTCAAAAGCCAGCTAGAGGAGGAGATAACCTTTAGAAGCTGCTAGACAAAAGGCTAGGTAAGTACTGCTATTATGACTGCTGCATCCTTCTGGGAAAGATTTTAAACTGACCCATAAACAATGTTTTTTTATTTGGAAAAATAAATAAGAAATTCTTTGAAGGTTAGTAGTTGCAGTTAGCATTTAATATGAACTTATTTTCTCAATTACAGGAACATTTGAACTTTGCTTTTATAATTTTTTTTTCAAGTTGCTGATTTTAACAACCTTTTCAAACAACCCTTTCAAAAGGATCAAAACATGTGCCTTCCTCCTGCTCAGGACAGCGGCTGGTAAAAATGGTGTCCCAAACAACATTTGCTTTTGACGCGCCCCCTTTTTGGTTCACATGCTTGCAGTCTGACTCATAAGGGTACCACATTTCCTCCCCCTCTCCTCCACTTGATGCCCCAATCTTCCTTCTTGTCCATCTCTTATGATAGACTTGTCCCTACCGTCCCTAGCCCTTAGGTGTACCAGATATGACAACATTACTTCCTGTACTTACAGGATTCAGTAGGACCGTGAGGAAGAGCTCACCCCCCCGAATGCTCTTGTCTAGCTCCTTGGAGCCTCCGGGATATTCATTGTAAAAGATGGTGTGAGTGAAAAGCCCACAGGTCTGGCGAGGCAGCACCTAGAAGGGAGATAAGAATATGGGCTAAAGAAACAGAAGATCAAGCGGCAATTTTTACTTGCTGCTCTGTAATTTATGTGAGACTTTTTAAAAGCCCCCAAGTACGTTTCTTTTGCTGTACTGGGTACACTAATAATGAATCAGTAAATTAACTTTTTGATTTCTGGTCTTATGTAAATTATTTGCTGTCAGTATATTTTCAGTCATCATGTCAATAATAAAATAATTTATATGGCAAAAATTATATGGCAACTAACAAATTGTCATGTAAATCTCATACTATGTAAAAAACAAAACAAAACCCAGATCATGCATGTACAGTCTGAAGTGCTGTGTAAGATATATATGTACCTGTATGACTTGATGTTTAGAAAAGTAGACAAGAAATTCTTTGAAGGTTAGCGATTCATCTTTATAGACTGCCAGTGTATATATAACAATGCCATAGTACTGCACAATACTGGTAAATACTGTACAAACAATTTAGCGGGGGGGGGGGGAGGGGAGATTCGACAAAGGACGCTAATCGCTAAAGATGCTCAAAGGAATATAATGGCCATCTTTAACAGTGTGCTCTACTGCGCTTAGTGCCTTTTGTTGAATCCCACCCCCCTTTTTTAATCTAAGTTGCCAACAGCTACAGCATTGGTTTCTGCAGGGAAAACAAAGGCCCCCTTTATCAAGCTGCATTAGGGATTTTTTTTTTTTAATCGCCAGCCACTGTGGTCAAAGCTCCAACGCTCATAGAATTCCTGTGAGCGTCAGAGCGTTCACTGCAGTAGCTGGGAAAAAAACCCCAAACAACCCTAACGCAACTTGATAAAAGGGGGCCAAAGTTCCTCATCTTTGTTCTCCTTGGAGAGCACAATAAATCAGTCATACGTGGCACAGAGAACGGAACATTTTGCTAGCTAGAACTAGAAAGCCTTTCTGGTCATGAGCAGCCAAGCACAGGCAAGTGGGTCCCCTTAGTTATATGCTATTATATACTGTACTGTTATATGCTATTAAGCAAACATTTTTATTTATTTTAACTCCAAGGGAGTCAGGGAAGTACATGTGCTTTTATTTATCATACTGTCTCTGGAGAACACAAATTACAAATAAGCAACTTTGCTTTCTCCAAGGACAGATAAGACAAGTCAGTCAAACATGTAAAGATTCTCATGGTAAGGATTATCTTGAAGTCCCTTCTCCATGTTCTCCTTCAGGCAACCTGCACAACTGTGATTTGTAGGGAAAAAGCTGGAAAAAATTGTGTTTTAAGGGTGTTTTCAAAGTTCTTAGCACTGACTGGTCATATTTGCTAAAGCCAAAGTGGGTTCCAGAAGGTTTCAATGGGTGTAAAGCAATGTTGCTCACTTTTAACAGATGCTTATCCCCGTAGGAACTCAATTTCCCTGCCCTGTCCCCATGAGTTTTGTCGCTATCCCTGTTCCATTCCTGTAAGCTATACCTTAACCACACAAGCCTCGGACACTTACGATTTTAAAGTGTTTGGGGCTTGTGCAGATGAGTCTGGAGCTTGCAGAAATAGGGCAGGGATGGAAAAAGAACTTGCCGGGATGGGAAAATTAGTTCCCATGGGGATGGGGAAAATTTGTCCCCATGTCATTCTCTAATGCTTTCCATAGACAGCAGGATTGATTAGGCACCCAAGTAGTGACATCATCCACTGAGTTCTGAGCATACACCGCTCTTCCTGAACACAGCACTCTTCTCATGTCCTCATTGCAGTTAGTCAGTGGCGTACCTAGGGTATGTGGCACCTGGGGCCCATCATTTTTTGACACCCCGCCATGTTAAAAAAAAATATTTTGTAATGACCATGAAACGGAATAAATGGTCAGAATGGAAGCAGGCAGTGAAAATTTTCTTTTATTGAACCTCATATTATTCCAAACATAACATAACAACATAAATTATGTTTAAATTGTCATGACATCAGAAGTACATATGGAGTAGTTGCAGGTGATGCTTGGGACAGTTCTGATTGTGTTAGTTCGGTTTTATGTGATTTCTGAATAGAAGGGTTTTTATTTCTTTTTTGAAGGTTTTGTAGTCTGTGGTCGAGGTCAATAGATTGTAGAGTTGGGGGTCGAGTGTTGCAGCTCTGGCTAGGAGGTTGTCGAACAGTTTTTTTTCTTTTGATGTTTTTGGTTGGAGGGTGTGTGAATGGTGTGCGAGTTCTCCTATGTCTGGTTGAGGTGGATTTAATTATTTAGCTGAAGAAATTAGTTACCCCCCCATTCCACACACATTAATTCTCTTCCATTTTTGTTCCCATTATAAAAAACACTGATAAGTTCCCAGAAAAAAAATATATTAAAATAAGAAGTGAAAACAAAGGCCCCTACAAATGAGAACATAACATAAGAATAGCCTAACTGGGTCAGACCAATGGTCCATCATGCCCAGTAGCCCATTCTCATGGTAACCAATCCAGGTCACTAGTACCTGGTCAAAACCCAAAGAGTAGCAACATTCCATGCCACCAATCCAGGGCAAGCAGACACTTCCCCCATGTCTTAATAACAGACTATGGACTTTTCCTCCAGGAATTTGTCCAAATCTTTCTTAAAACCAGCTACACTATCTTTTACCATAACTTCTAGCCACTTCATTTTTAAGCTTAGATCTTTCCTTCCAAACAGAGACCTAGCTAGATGTCAAATACAGCACTTAGTTGTGCAGGAAATGTGAATCTCCTCATATACCCACCATGTAGTGCAAAAATGTGCAAAGGTCTGGTTTTTTCTTTCGATCACTACATAGCCTAATGCCACACAAGCAGTGCTGTTACAAACATATTCTGAAGGTCAATGCTAAGGTTAACAAAGTTTCCTTCCTTGGACCAGAAGGAGATACTGACAAACCACTGGAACAGATCCCAAAACAACTACCCAGGAACAACACCCAAAGACCCACTCAGTGTGTGAACCAGTTGAGTGGAGTGGATTAACTGGGGGATGGAAATGGGCCCGGAGTTTGCTCAGCAGAATTTCCCAGACAACCTCTTCCTCTCAACACATTGACACGCTGCCACCACCACCACCATCACTAGGAACACTTCACTGGGTAGGCCAGCAATGCTTATAAACTTTATAAAACACATTATTATATTTTCTTATAAAGCACATATTTTAACTGAACTCTCTGACATCTTCAGCCTTTCCATTCACAAAAATAGAAGGAAGAAAAGTTCCCATTTCCTGCTGTCTCATGTCCCCGGCCTATACAATATTTTTCTTCTGCAGACCCTTCAAAAGTCTGACCAAATCCTCGTTTCACTTGCATTATAAAGTACTCAGGATGCCATCTCTCCCCTATCCCAGGTCCTAAAGTCTAAGACAGTAGCACAAACTAGTGCTGCCCAATTCAGGAAAAAAAAATTTCGATTCGATTCAGCCTATTGAATTGGTTTTTCGATTCGATTTTCCTGTCCAATTGGGTGTTTTTTTTTTCAAACATCCTGGTGGGTTTATTTTATAGCTTTTTCACCCCCCTTTAGCTTCTCCTAACCACACTGGCGCTGTGGTGTAAATAAAATAAAGAAACAAAAAGGACTTTTCCTCTCTCTGTTAAATCCTAGCTCACATTTGCGGTCTAACACCAGCTCTGCAGGATACACTTTTCAAATCTGACATATTGTAATCACAAAACAGAAAATAAAATTAGTTTTTCTACCTTTTGTTGTCTGGTTATTTTTCAAATCTTGTTAGTCCAAGGCTCTGGTTGTCTTCTGATAACTTGCTTGCCAGGGTCTCCTTTCTTCTTTCTGCATGCTAACCATCTGTCATCTCTGTCCTCCCCTTCCGTTTCCCTTCCCTACCCAGGAGGTCTGGCATCTTTCCTTTTTTCGTCTCCCTCCACAGACCCACCTTTTCTTAACTACCCTTTCATCCAGCATCTCTCCCTCCTTCCCCACCACCCCAGGGTCCACCATCTCTCCCTTTCTTTTCCCAACTACCTTTCTATCCAGTATCTCTATCCCCCCACACCATCCCTAGTGTCCAACTTCTCTCCCTTTCTGTTCCTTTCCTCCCTAAAACCCATGGTCCATCATCTCTCTCCCTCTCATCTATTTTCAGACCCATTATTTCTTCCCACCCAAAGCCGGCATATGCACGTCTCTTTGAACCCCCCCCCCTTCCCTCCATGTACTTCTGCACCAGGGCCCCCCCTCCCCTGAAGGCCTGGCCCCCCTCTTAAAGGTCTGCATCCCACCCCTGAAGGCCTGTCCCCCCTTGAAGGCCTGAACCCCCCCGAAGGCCTGTCCCCCCCTTGAAGGCCTCCCTGCCTGTCCTCCTTGAAGGCCTGTCCCCCCCTTGAAGGCCTGCCCCCCTTGAAGGCCTGCCCCCCCCTTAAAGGCCTGTCCCCCCCTTGAAAGCCTGTCCCCCCCTTGAAAGCCTGTCCCTCCCTTGAAGGCATGTCCCCCCTGAAGGCCTGCCTGCCCGCCCCACCCCGAAGGACCGCTCATCCCCCTGGCCTCCTGCACCATTTACCTAGAGAAGCAGCCTGCAGCAAGATCGCGATGCCAGCGATCTTTGTGCTGCTTCAGCGCTGTTTCCTCCACCGTGGTCCCGCCCCTCCTCTGATGTCAGAGGAGGGGCGGAAATGCGGCTGAGGAAACAGTGCCGAAGCAGCGCAAAGATCGCTGGCATAGCAATCTTGCTGCAGGCTGCTTCTCTAGGTAAATGATGCAGGGAGGCTGGGGGGGGAAATCCGGATGCCAGATGGGAGACCTGGACGTTGGGGGGGGGACCGGACACCAATTACTTCAAGGCTGGGCGCACCCCCTCAAGGCTTGCACCCGGGGCAGATCACCCCCTCCTTGGTACGCCACTGCAGTTAGTTCCAAAGCTCAGTAAATTAAGAAGCTCTCAGGGAGGTTAGAGGGATTGTTTGCCAGATCAATCCTGCTAAGGAAAACATCTGCTATAGGAGAGCAACATTGCATTTTTTGTTGACAAGCAAGATTGAGTCAGGCACACAAGTAAGGGACTCCCAAACTTAGGGCTGCTTAGACTCTGCACTTTTTACAGCTACTTACTGTAACAATGTTATCCAGGGACAGCAGGCAGATAATTCTCACAGGTGGGTGACATCATCCATGGAGCCCAGTATGGACAGTGCTAAAGTGTACTGTCACTTTAAGTTTTAGCAAAGCTTCGAAACTGCCTGCACCATGCATGTGCGAGTGCCTTCCCACCTGAAGTCGGCTCTAAGTTCCTCAATTCTCTAAGCAAGCAAAGAAGCCAACCAGGGGAGGAGGGAGGGATTTGAGAATATCTGCCTGCTGTCCCTGGGTAACACCTGTTACGGTAAGTAACTCTGCTTTATCCTAAGACAAGCAGGCAGCATATTCTCACATGTGGTACTCCCTAGCTTAACTGAAAGGGATGGAGGGAGAGTTGGCCTTCAAGAAGAAAATTAATTCTGCTTGGCCAAACCGATCATTTCATCTGGAATAGGTTTCCAGACAGTAGTGAGATGTAAAAGTGTGAATTGAAGACGAAGTAGCTGCTTTGCAAATATCCTCAATGGGAGTGGAACGCAAAAAAACCACTGATGCTGCCATAGCTCAGACACGTCCTTCGAGCGGCAGCCCAGCCTGAGCATGGGATAAGGAAGTGCAGGTTGCTAACAATGTGGAAATAGTTGGGTTACAGGCACTCTTAATCTGTTAGGGTCGAAATAGATGAAAAGTTGAGACGAAGACCTGTATCTCTTAATCTTTTGTAAATAGTAAGCCAAGGCATGTTTACAGTCCAAGGTGTGAAGAGCTGTTTCCCCAGGATGAGAATGAAGCTTTGGAAAGAAAACAGATAGCACAATGGATTGATTAAGTTGAAATTCTGTGACTACTTTGGAAGGAATTTAGGATGAGTTCTGAGGACCACCTTGTCGTGATGAAATACTATATAAGGTGGATCACAAACCAGTGCTTGAAGTTCACTCACTAGTCGAGTTGAGATTACACAAATTAAGAGGACTACTTTCAAAATAAGATACTTAAGATGAATAGTTGCAAGAGGTTCAAATAGAGGCTTCATCAGAACTGTGAGAAGTACATTCAGATCTCAAACAACTAGCGGCAGTTTGAATGGAGTTTTTGAGTTCAAGAATCCTTTCATAAACTGGGAAATTAGCAGATGAGTAGCTAGAGGTTTATTATTGAAAGGGACATGGTATACACTAATAGCACTGAGGTAAACTCTGACAGATGTGGTTTTAAGCCCAGAATTGGAAAGCGCAGAACATAGTCCAACTTCGAAGGAATGGAGGACGTTGTAGGATACAAGTGATGGAGATTACACCATGTGGTAAAATGTGTCCACTTGAATCGATAGCATTGTTGAGTAGGTGGTTTTCTGGAAGCAGCTATAGTGGCTTGAACTAGGGCAGATAGATTAAAATCAAGTTGAGAGGTACCAAGCTGTTAGATGTAGAGACTGAAGGTTGGGATGTAAAAGAGAACCTTGATTCTGAGTGAGCAGATATGGAAAGATCTGAAATGAATTGGTTCCTTGACACTCAGCTGAAGTAGAAGGTAGAACTAAGGTTGTCTGGGCCACCGAGGAGCTATGAGAATCATGGTGGCTATTTCTCACTTGAGTTTGAATAATGTCTTTAGAATAAGAGGGACTGGTGGAAATGGATATAGGAACTTGCGTGATCAATCCAGAAGAAATGCATTTGCTTCTAGGCAATGAGGAGAAAATTGTCTGGAGCAGAATTGAGGTAGATTGTGATTGTGGAGAGACACAAACAGTCTATCTGAGGAGTCCCCCAAAATGAGAAGATGTGGTGCAAGACCTTGGAATTGAGAGTCCACTTGTGTGGCTGAAGAAACCTGGTGAGCCTCTTGGCCAGAGCATTCTGCTTCCTTTGCACATATACTGCCTTGAGGAAGATATTTTGAAAAAATGCCCATTTCCAAATATGAAGAGCTTCCTGACATAGAAGAAGAGAGCATGTTCCACCTAACTTATTGATATAGTACATTGCCACTTGATTGTCTGTTCTGACAAGGAGGAGCTGGTTAAGAAGACAATTGTGAAACGTTCTTAGAGCATTGCAAATTGCCCGAAGCTCTAACTCCCGATGGAAAAACTCCTTAAATTGGTCCTGGAAGGACTGCACCGGTACCATTTGCTCAACAGCCAGTATCACTGGTGCTGCAGGGTGTCAAGGCGTGGGTGACCTCGATGACAAGATACTCCTCAGAGGTGATACAGCCTGCACCGATAAAGAACGATGGTGATGTCGACGTTTGGCATGCATGTCTGCAATGCCGGTTGAAATGAGGATGGCTTTTTTGCAGGTTTAGTCTATGCAGGAACTGAGTCCAGCATTGAGGGAGGTGTCGATGCCAGTACCGCCCGTTCCCATTTATCCTCTGAGGCCAAGGCTGTTCCAAAAAGCTTCTCCTGATGGAGGCATCGAGCCTTAAGAGAGTGCTTTTTCAACATAAGACAACAGGTACAAGAATCCACCAGTTATGCGGATCAGTGAGCGAGATGGGCCATTGACAATGACAGCACTTCTTGAATTCACTGGAAGGTCTTGACATCGGAGGGAAAATCTCAGTAGCAAAATCAAAAATACAATGGTTGTAAATGCTGAGAGCCCAAAGAATGAATGGGCACACGACCCAATAGTTTCAATGCTTGCAAGTGCTGAGAGCCCGAAGGCTGAGCCTGAAGACTGAATGGGCACAAGGCCCAACTGAGGCAATTTTTGGATGTTGAAAATTTAATGAAAAAATGAACAAAAGGTAGAGGAAATACTAGTAAAAATAATAAAGTAAAATAAAAGAGCTGAAGGCAAAAAAGAGAAAAAAACATTGACAGGAAGGCAACTCATATGGATACAGTCTAGACGCAACTCTTTGCTCCGCAGAAAATGAAGAACTGACGAACCATGAACTGATGTCGGGTGGGAAGGCACTCGCGTGTGCACAGTGCGGGCAATCCTGAAGCTTCGCTAAAGCTTAAAGTAACAGTACACTTTAACACTGTCCGTACCGGGCTTTGTGGATGACATCACCCAAATGTCCTGCTTGACCTAGGATAATAGATTAACCTAAAGCTGAAGCTTGGTCCAGGGAGTGATACAAACTACAGGAATGGATCAAGGACTATGTTGCTGCTTTGCAGATGGCTGCAGCAGTCCTCATCTGATGAGACTTTACTCTGGAGCTGAGAGGAGTATCTGCTTATTGATAAGAGAATTTATGAAGCAAGCTATCCAGTTTTTTGGGAATTCTTTTTGTGAATAGTATGCTACTGTAATTGGGATCAAATAAGAAACTGCATTGAGTTTATGATAGCTCAGTCCTTTTAAGGCACAAATGATACCGTGCTTTCAATCCAGAGTGTAGCGAGCTCTCTCATATTAGTTTTTGTGATTTTGAAAAAAATGTAGGTAGAACTATTTCCTCACACACCAAAAGACAAAGGAATTTGGAGAAGCAAACTTATGTCTAAAATGAGAAAATACATGCAACAAGAGACTTAATCCATTTGTATTATTCTATACTATTAGTAGCTCCAGTAAAAGCTTTAAAACGGATAAAGCTCGGGTAGCCTTAGACAAGAGCCCATGCCAAAAGTAAACATATGAATTGACATAATGGGTCAGACCAACGCTCCATCTAGCCCAGTACTCTGTTTCTAAAAGTAGCCCATCCAGATTAGAAGTACCTAGCAGAAACCCTAAAAGTAGCAAGATTCCATACTACTTACCCCCAGGGATAAACTGTGGCTTTCAACAGGTCTACCTTAATAACGGTTATGGACTTTTCCTCCAGGAATTCATCCCAACCTTTTTTTATTAACACAGCTACACTAATTGCTTTCACTATATCTTCTGGCGACAAGTTCCAGTGCTCATCTATACATTGAGTGGAGAAATATTTCATGATGTGTTACCTAAGTCTTTGTACTTTTTGAAAGAGTAATCAATCAGTTAGTGCTTACCTGTTTTATTCCATTCATAACTTTATAAATCTTTATCATATCTCCTCTCAGCTGTCTTCTCCAAGCTGAACAGCCCTAACCTTTTTAGATTTTTCTCATATGCAAAGAGTTCCTTAATCATTTTAGTTGCCCTTTGTACCTCTTCTAATTCCATTACAGTGTTCCCCCGTGAATTCGCAGTTTGCGAATCATGGGCTCACTCATTCGAGGTCTGCTCTGACCGCCTCTTCCTGTAGTAAAGTCGAGCTACACCAATCAGGAGCTGCATGTCAAAGCCTTTTGACAGGTGAAAAACCACATTCGCGGTTTTTCGAAATTCAATTTCGGGGGAGTACTGTATATCTTTTTTGAGATGCAGTAAAGCTCCCAGAAAATAGAAAAGGATGGGAGCACAAAAACAGAATGGACAAATATACAGTAGAACAAAGGAAAGTTAATCAGTAACAGAGTTTGGATTGCTGAAATTTTGAAAGCTGCATGACCTAGTCAATGAACAAGATGAAGACTTAAAAGTATAAAGAAGGAAACTGTGAATAATCTAATCTAATCTAAAACTTACATTTATATACCGTATCATCTCCTGAAAAGGGAGCTCGGCTCGGTTTACATAAATTATAAACAAGATGAATATAGTTCGATTAGATAGAGATTAGTTTGTTTGAAAAGAGCTTTCTACCATCTATTAAAATAAGTTTCCCTACCATCTAGAGAATTTATTTCAGTATTCCTTAAGACAAGTCTCTAAGAACCATTGAAATAGCTGTGTTTTCAAGGACTTAAGGAAAGTCTGGAGGGAGAAGAGAGTTCTAATACAGGAGGGAATTTCATTCCAAATTGCTGTGAATGTGTATAAAAAAAGAACGGGAAACAATTCCAAATGATTCTGGGCTCCTTTCACGAAGGTGCACTAGCGTTTTTAATGCACACACCGAATTAGCGCACGCTAGCTGAAAAACTACCGCCTGCTCAAGAGGAGGCGGTAGCGGCTAGCGCGCGCTATTCCGCGTGTTAAGGCCCTAACGCACCTTCGTAAAAGGAGCCCTTTATTCCCTTAAAGGATTGAAAGGAGAGTTTGTATTTTTGAGTATTTCTTAAATGAAGAGATCATTGTGCATTCAAAGACAAAGGTAACAAGGATGTGAATATTCCATGAATGATTTTAAATATCATACAACAGTCTCCAAACTGCTGACCAAAACATCAGACATCAAAGTTCTCCGAAAAGAAATCAAAACGCTTCTATTTAAAAAACACCTACCATCACTCTAACCTCCTGCCTACACATACACAATTACTCCTTCATATTCATCATTCCTACAACATCCCTCAACGCCATGTAAGCAACCTCCATATGTAACCAATATTTCTTCCTCAGCGCTATGTAATAATCTCCTTAACTTGAATGTAATGCTATCCTTACCTGTGATTTAAACCTGATATGTAAACATATTATATTCCTGATATGTAAACTTGTTATATTCCTGATATGTAAACTTCCTGGAAATGTCCAGTTGTCTTCCAATTTTGTAATCCGCTTAGAACCGAAAGGCACAGGCGGAATAAAAATCTCTAATGTAATGTAATGTAATACAAGCACATTTAAATTGTACTAAAAAAAACAAAACAAAACCAGGCCGCCAAGGAAGTAGTCTCAATAGAGGGGACACGTGATCAAATTTTTTCTTTCAAAATATTCATTTTGTCACTGTGTTTTGAGTCAACTGCAACCATTTTAATTTCCCTTACTCAAGCCTACATAGACGGAATTACAATAGTCTAGTTATGCTAGAATAATTGCTTGTACCGATATTGTGAAATGTAGCTGATGAAACGGATATCTAACTTTTTTTTTTTTTTTTTAGCATTCATAAGCTAAAAAAAGCATTTCTTTGTTAAACGATTAACTTGACATTGAAACATGAGAGAGGAATCCAGCTGTATTCCCAATATTCTAGATGAAAATTTGATCTTCAAATGTTCTCCAGATTTCAGAATAACAGATAAAGGACCAACCCACAATAAAAATAACTGGACGGGACATAATGTGGGAGTCACTATGGGGAAAGTTATCAACATGGGCTACTGCTAAATTGGGCTAGTTTACCACAAGTCAGGTTATAAATAAGTCTTTTACATAACATAACATAACATGAGCGTTGGGAGCAGCACAGAGCATTCAGCATGCCGGCCTGCACTAAAAATCACTATTGTGGTTTTGGAAAAAAAAAAAAAAAAAAAGAGGGGGGGGGAGAAGTAAATTAAGTGAAGCAGAAAATTTCATTAAATAACAAAATTAAATGGAATCCCAGTAATGCAGGTACAAATGAGAGCCATATGGGTATAAATATTCTGTTTGCTGATGACATCTTTTTAACTTTAACTACTCATTAGTTAAAACATTTGAAAGATTATGGTCAGGGTGCCGAGTTTAATGATAATATGGATTTAACAGAATTTAAATATCAGTTTGCTTAGTGAACAACAAAATTATTATACACAAATTTTCCATTTTGGTGGGTGCAGAAAAATATGAAATATTTTAAATTTGAATTTCCAGAATTCCACTAAAATTATTTGCGTTGGATTATCCACCAGTATAAATGACAAGATTATAGTTTATCAAACTCAGGTAAAGTAAACAGCCTGAAAATGAATATTTTTTTCTAGACTGGTTTATGTATTTAAGCCCTTTTGATAGATAGCCTCTGAAGTGGCTTCCGTCATCATTTTATAGCTGAAACATACCACAGAGATCAGCTGTCACTATTCTCTCAGTCTATAAATTCATCTGTCTCCTGGGTCTTAGTCCTGCTTCTCAGCTTCTACTGTCTCACTGCAAAAGCTGCTTAAGTCAATTGCTCTGCTTTTGCAGCTGTTGAAACAGCAGCCTGAAAATACCATGAGGACTTTCATCCTCATGGGAAGTACACCCACGAGGATGAAAATGTTTGCAGTGTTTGCAGGATGCACTCTGAAAAGATGGAGGCATAGCAAAATGCAGATGGACCGATTCTCACTCTTCCCTGCAGCTGGCATACTCAGCCTGCCAACTCATAGGAGCTTATGCATCTACAGAACCAGGCACTGATGTTTATTGGCTAGCCACAGCTCCTTTGGGGTCACATTGCTGCCATTGTTCCTAAGGAGCACCAGTGAGATGGTACATGAGTAGTTAAACATAAGAACATAAGCCGTGCCTCTGCTGGGTCAGACCAGAGGTCCATCATGCCCAGCAGTCCGCTCACGTGGCGGCCCATCAGGTCCAGGACCTGTATAGTAACCCTCTATCTATACCCTTCTATCCCCTTTTCCTTCAGAAAATTGTCCAATCTCTTCTTGAACTCCAATACCGTACCCTGTCCTATCATGCCCTCTGGAAGCACATTCCAGGTGTCCACCACCCGTTGGGTGAAGAAGAACTTCCTAGCTTCTAAATCTATCCCCTTTTAATTTTTCCGAATGCCCTCTCGTTCTTGTAGTTGTCGTATCTGTCCCTCTTCACTTTCTCTATGTTCTTAATGATCTTGTAAGTCTCTATCATATCCCCTCTAAGTCTCCGCTTCTCCAGCGAAAATAGCCCCAGTCTCTAATCTTTCAGCGTATGAAAGGTTTTCCATACCTTTTATCAAACATTTCGCTCTCTTCTGAACCCTCTCAATTATCGCCATATCCTTCTTTAGGTACGGCAACCAATATTGGACACAGTACTCCAGATGGGGGTGCACCATCGCTCGATACAATGGCAGGATAACTTCTTTCATTCTGCTTGTAATACCCTTCTTGATTATTCTCAGCATTCAATTCGCTTTCTTAGCGGCCGCTGCGCATTGTGCCGACTGCTTCATTGTCATGTCCACTATTACCTCCAAGTCCTTTTCTTGGCTACTCTCACTCAATAACAGCCCTCCCATCGTGTAGCTGTACCTCGGATTTCTGTTTCCTACGTGTAAGATTTTACATTTCTCTACATTGAACTTCGTCTGCCATCTCGTCGCTCACTCCCCTAGTTTGTTCAGGTCCCTTTTTAAATCTTCGCAGTCCTCTTTAGTCCTAGCCCCATTAAATAGCTTGGTGTCATCTGTGAGCCAATATCTGTGCAGGGGTGCATACTGATGTTCAGCTGGCTGAACAGGAAGTGCTGTCATGGGTTTTTCGGCTCTAGCAGTGACCACTGCTGCATCTAATAGTTGAGTGAAAAGAGGCTGGGAGGCAGGAAAGATCTGTCCTAGATGCCTTTCCAGCTGCTGAGGCAGAGGCTGGCTATTGGTATCAATTTTTGGTGCATAGCTGGACATAGGTTCTGTCTATGTCTGATGGGGTGAGGGGAGGGGGAGGTGAGTGGGAATGAGCTTCTTTGTCCTTTGTAGGAAGGCCTGCACTGGACAACCTTTAGTCACAGATGTAAATTCAGATTTGAATATCATATTTATAACCTATGTTTTCCCATTCTGAGCTCAATATGAGGTACATTTATTTATTCAATTTTCTATACCATTCTAGACAAAGAATCCAAACAACAAAAGGCATTTGTACAGAGCAAGTCCCCACTTAACCCTTTTAGTTATATAACCGTGACTGGATAGTGGGTTTTGAGAAATGGGAGTAAAAGGGTGAAACCCCCCTCCCCCAACATATAGGGCTCCTTTTACAAAGGTGCGCTAGAGTTTTTAGCGCACGCACCGCCTGCTCAAGAGGAGGGAGTAGCGGCTAGCACTCGCTATTCCACGCGTTAAGGCCCTAACGCTCCTTTGTAAAGGGAGCCCATAGTGGCTGCACAATAGGATAGGAATGTATTCCTTTTCAGGAAGTGCAAGAAAAATCTGATATCCCAGTATCATATTTCTATGTTCAATGGCTCCAAAAGTAAAGAAAGAAGCAAAAAATATCTTTATTGAGGGGGGGGGAACGCTGGGGTCCCCTAGGAAAACACTGGAAAGTCATGAAAAAAGAAAGAAAAAAAATAAAAGTTTTAGCCATCAGCACTGTAGGGTAAAAGAGCTAGAGCTATCTAAACATGTCTGGTCAGTACAGTGGAAACAAGAAAACTGGTCTCAAGTTTTTGCAGTAGTGCAAAGCGTGGGAAGGTTGAGTTTGCTGCAAAACT
Source organism: Geotrypetes seraphini (assembly GCF_902459505.1). Taxonomy (NCBI): domain Eukaryota; kingdom Metazoa; phylum Chordata; class Amphibia; order Gymnophiona; family Dermophiidae; genus Geotrypetes; species Geotrypetes seraphini. The sequence goes on from NC_047087.1 coordinate 201,712,054, forward strand.
TTTCTGACATCAGAGAGCAACTTCTTTCCAGTTGTAAGATGACACAACCTATATTTGTGGGTGATTGGTCTTACTTCTACTACTACTATTAATAATCATTTCCATAGCTCTGCTAGGCATATGCAGCGTTGAGCACCAAACGTGGAAGAGACAGTCCCAGCTCGAAAGAGCTAACAATCTAGTTATAACAGACAAACTGGACAGAAAAGATACATCTGTACACAGAGCTCAGATGGGGAATTACAGAGGGAATGAAAGACAGATGGGTGCTAGCAGACGGTTTGGAGTTAGAAATTGAAAGCAGCTTCAAAGAAGTGGGCTTTGAGCACAGAATGCTCTTTTCACAAGCTGAGTCGTAGAGGAAATACTTTTGGGTGCGACTCTCACAGCTAACGGACTCACCATGATGCCATTGTGGATTAACCCTCGACGATAGCGGGCAGGTCGCAGATGCGGGTATTCCTCGGTGCTGGTCACCTGAATGTTCCAGACTGATTTCCAGGCCTCATACAGCTGGGTATGAATGGGGTAAACCCCAGAATGGTGTGGTGCCACCGCGTAGCCCAAATCTGTGGGAATGCCATGTTCCTAGAGGCATAAAGTAAGAATGGCTACAATCAACAGTATCCCTTCAAACTGTCTCTTCCTCTCCAGTACTCAGCAAGAATTAAGTAATATAAGATATATATACATATGCCTTTTAATGTTTCACTTAAATGGTTACTGTATCTCATACAGTCCATTTCCCTCTTTCTTTTGTGATTTTTGGGTTTTAATTCAACATTACTAAAGTGTAGTAGATGTTCACATTTTACTGTGTATTAACAGCTAAAATTTGCATGCAGTAAGCTATTCTACAGATTTTGTATGGTTGGGGGGAAAGCTGCTTACTGTATATTACTATCTAGTGTGACCAGTAAAGATGCACCTAATGCTACTTTTTGAGATGGCATTATGTGCACTCACAATAATTGAACATTTGATAGCATTCACTGCTTACTGCAATGTGCAGTCCATGCCCAATCTCTGTCCAAACCACACACCACACTATGTACACATTAGTAAACATAGCCCAACATAAGAGCCATAATCCGCTATAATAAAACCTTTGTGCGCATGCGCAGTTGAAACTTCGTGCGGCCATGATCCCTGATCCGTGGCTTTGTGTCGCCGCATGCGCAGTCGGAGCCTTTGGCGGTTTGCGACGTGTGCGGCGGTTTCCCCAGCAACGTTCCCGCCCCGATCTCCGACACTGGCTGACTTCTGACGACGCCTCTCCTTCTCATCCCTGGACCAGCAGCGGTAGCTGCTGTGGGGCATTTGCTAGGCCGGCCCACTTTGATAATGCGAAGTGGGCCGTCCTAGCAAAAGCCCCGAGGCTGCTTGGCCTAGCAGATGCTGGACAGTGAGCAGGTAAGGGAGAAGGGGTAATACTGGACAGGGAGGGAGGTAAAAGGAACAGAGAAGGGCTACTGCTGGATAGGGAGAGCAGGGAAGGGGTAAAAGGAACAGAGAAGGGCTACTGCTGGACAAGGGAAGAGGGAAGGGGTGCTGCTGGACATGGGGGAGGCAAAAGTAAGGGAGAAGGGAAAACAGACAGGGGCAGAGAGAAAGAAAGAAAAAAAGACAGACAGAAAGGGGGCAGAGAGAAAGAAAGAAAGAAATGCCCAAGTCTACACATCTATTCTAGCACCCGTTAACGTAACGGGCTAAAAAACTAGTACATAATAAGATGTGCTGGAAAGATTTCAGGTATATAGTCAGGATGTGTTGTGTAGGTCACATATACAGGGAAGGAGCCAGTCTGGTTAACTAGTGACATTGTTGTACACTGCCAAACAAAAGGTCCTTGGCTCAGTCTACTCCCCATGTCAGCCAGGGATGCCATGGAGGAAATATTCACTGGCCACAGCTCCAGCAATGAATGGAATAGTGGTCACTGCTGAAGTGCGATTCAGAACTCATGATTATATGGTTCAAGAACAGGCCCCCCCTAGTGCTTGCAGTCTGCTCAGGGTTGTTTCTGCAATAAGCAGACTAGATACAGTGGGAATAAGCAAGGAGTACAGATATAAAATAGGGGGGAAAATCCATAAGTCATTGCAAATGAAGGCTTATGTTGTCAGAATTCCAGCCTTGGTTCTAATCTAACTGAAGGCTCAAAAAGAGCTGAAAGAAATTGATGGGGCCAATTTTTTATCAAAATCCTTTACTGTATACCCTACACCATTATAGTACATTAAAAAAGTGACCTGGGATTTACAAACAAATAATTAAAATTAGCTTTTAAAATTCAGAGAATAAAATTCGAAAGCCATTTGTACATGCAGACAGTGATTTATTGATGCCAACTGGCCATCTGAAAACTGCTCTGTGTGATTGAAAGTACATGTTTACTTTTAGTGCCATTTAGAAGATGCATTCCTAGCCGTATATTTTGGTTGGGAAAGAGTAATATATATAAGTTTAGTTTTCAAATGTATACATGTTATTTTACATGGAAAAAGTACACGTCGGAAAAAGAAGATACAAATCCAAGGGTATTTTGTACCCATGGCAGGTTCCAAAATGAAACTGCATGTGTACTATTTCTATGAAATGTGGTGTGTATGAAAGTTGTCCCAAAATAGGTAGTCTGCCCAACTACTTCAGCTGGAAACTGAGCGAGGATAGCAAACTTTGTGATATCAGCAGGGACTAGGGTTGCCAGATTTACTCTATTAAAAAAACAGAGGACACCTGGTCCCGCTCCGTTCCACCTCCCAGCCCCTCCCCATTCTACCTCTAATTCCACCCTCTTCCACTCCCACCCCCACAGAAACCTCCTTGAGATCGGGACCGCATCTGGAAGGTGTCTGCACATGTGTGGACGTTGACGTGATTACATCATACACATACGGTCATTGCATTGATATCCGCGAATGCGCAGACGCACTCCAGATGCTGGCCTGTGGTCAGGGGACTTCCAAAACCCAAACTGCTGGGTTTTGGAAATCCCTTCAGGCACCCGGATAGTACTCTAAAAAGAGGACATGTCTAGGTTTTCCCGATCATCTGGTAATCCTAGCAGGGACCTCTGCAGCTATTTCCACTGTGTACTGAAAAATCAGAATAGGATCACACCTTACTATCATATGTTATAGTGGTATGCATTGTAGACTATGGTAGCCAAGTATGCCATACCAGGGCAAACTGCTTGTTAAGCTTCATCTGCTCTGCCAGGACAGTGACATTGTGAAAGAGGTGAGGTTGCATGTGACTCCACATGTGCGGGAACCACCAGAACTCCTTCCTGTGTTTCAGCAGCATGTCATCTCCTTCATCTTCCTCATTGGTACCTGAAGTAGAGTCAGAGGAAGGGCATGTATACATAGAAATCAGTGCAGTGCTTTTTCCGATTTTTTGGCAAATTCTGATGCAGTTATCTTATATAAAGTACTCATTTAATGTGCTTGCTGTTGACCATGGCCTTTGACATCAATTCTACCAGAACAAAACCTTTTATGAAAGCAGTCTTCCAACTATCCTCCACCCTCTCTGCTTCACCCAATTTCAAAAAAGTCTTGTTTAGGTGTCAATGTCTGACTGTGATATTTCTCAGGTCAAAAACTTTCCATGCTGGTAAGACTCATTAAACCAGTCTTACAAGGCACAGAAGCTCAGCCTCCGATGCTCAGGGGCTTCTACTGATCCTCGGTAGCAGCCACTGAGAATCCTATGCAAATGCATTACAAGTAACTCATTATTATTTAAATGAGCTCTCCGTGTGATGCACAAAAGGGAAAGCGCCCCTATTATGGGGCAAAATTTTCTGGCATGTCTGGACATGTCTGTAGCTGTTGTGTGAGTATATGTCCCACGCTAATGTGCGGGGCACACGCACACAACACATGCACAGCTGTGCCCATTTGTAGGTTTAACCCCCGCCCCCTCCAAATTGCTTTTCCCCTGCTCAGAATCAGATGAGTGGCACTGGAGCTGTGATCATCTGATCCAGCACGGAAGAAGAGCCGCGATCAGCTGAGTCAGCACTAGAGTATGATCGGCTGAGCTGGCACCGAGCCGTGATCAACTGAGCTGCCAGCTCAGCAGATCGTGGCTCTTCTCTTCTCCCCTGCCTGCTCAGCTGATCATGGGAAGGGGGAGAAGAGAAGAGTTTGTGAGCAAGGGATAGATGGAAATGCTGTACCTAATGATTTGCTCTTCTGAGCAGGTGCCAGGCACACTTTCACCCTCTTTTACCAGGGCTAATCTGCATGCTTATTACGCTGAGTGTCACCTGATAAATTAAAATTACTCCCAATCCAGCATTTTTTTACCAGGTTGTTGGAGCTTTGTGCATCAGGCCCTCAATGAATTAACATGAGAATTATCCTATCATGATTCTGTAGATAAAATTAACATGAACTAGAAAACAAACAAAACAAAGGAAAACCAACTAACATTAAAGCTGCATCCAAATATTTGATAAACAATATCCCGAGGACAGGAAAAAATATCTTCCATATGCTATAAGTGACCTAATGGAAATCTGCTTTCTGGGAAAATATTTTGGTCTATCTGCATAGCTAGAAACATGGACAACTAGAGGGCCTAAACCAGCCATGGGCAACTCCCGTCCTCAAGGGCCGGATTCCAATCAGGTTTTCAGGATTTCCCCAATGAATATGCATTGAAAGCAGTGCATGCAAATAGATCTCATGCATATTCATTGGGGAAATCCTGAAAACCTGTTTGGATTCCGGCCCTCGAGGACCGGAGTTCCCATGGCTGGCCTAAACACTTGTTTTCAAAAGAGATTTTGTATCAGAGCTTTGGAACTATTACAAATGTTCTAGAAAAAGTTTCCAAGTTTCCAAGTTTATTAGTTTTTAATATCCCGATCATAAAACAAATGTCTGACCGGTTAACAATAAAATTTAAAAATAGAAAGAAATGATAGTAAGTGCATAGAAATGTATGAAGTGAACATAAATGACATAGACTGACAAACTAGAAAGTGAGGATAGGAAGGGGAGGGAGGGAAAAGTTACATAATTTAGATGAAATGAGAAAGAGGGGTAGGGATAGGACGAGAAGGGTAGGGACGCATTGTTGAGGTAAATATTTGTTCAAGAAAAAAAAAAAATAATAAATAAATTTAAAATTAATATTAAGACCTTAATATTAATTTAATATTAAGATTAAGATTCATACTTGCAGGTGATTAAGATGTAACACTAAACATTAATCATAAAAACAACTAAGCATCATCTTAGTGACTGCTCCATTCAGATGATACTATTGTTTAGCTTTAAGGCCTTTAACATATACAGCACACATCTGGGAGTCCAATGCTGCAGGAGATAAATCATCAAATAACAGCAGCACAGACTTAAGACTCATCCTGATAAGCCTGCACTTTGAAGAAGAGATGCTGTATTAAAAACACCTCTTTCATTACAGCCACCAGGACCCTATTACCAGACATAATTTAACCAGAAACACCCAAACAAAGTCTGAACACAGGCCTGGGATAGGAACGTGGGATCTCTGAGAGAGAGGAAGAGATAATGATTACTTTGGATGGGCAGACTGGATGGGCCATTTGACCTTTATCTGCAATCATGTTCCTATGTTTCTATAGGGGTTAGAAGCAAAGAAAAAGAAGGTGGTGTTATTGTGATTCTTAAAAATATAATTTGAGAGAAAAAAAAAGATATGCTTGAAAGGGAGACAAATAAGGGGTGATAACACTTTTGATAACAATTCTAGTTTCTCTACCACACATCATCTTCTGTTTAGAAAACTCCTGCATGACTTAAAACATTCATCATAACATGGCAACCAGTTTGTCAGTAACAAACAGATATTTCACCTCTCCCAGTAAGGAGATGTGATGTCATCCCAGGGCTCGCTCAAACTACTGACACAATGCAGCAGTTGGACATGTTGCTCAGTTTCAACAATGGGGAGCACACACACATACTATCTTTTCAAGATTACATATCTTGCCATTTTCAGCTGTTTAGATTCTTTACCTGTGTGGTAGAACTTCCCAGAGAAGCCCAAGTTGAAAGTAAAATTGGGAACTAAAACTCTCATCTTATTCTGGGTATTCAGCAATGCCTGTGAAGATAAAAGAGAAGCCAGGTATGAAGCCTTTGAATGTTTATTGTCAGTATTAAAGATGTACTGTAGATTTACCATAGAAAAAAATAAATTTTGGTTAATATGGGAAAGATATATCCAGTCTATCCTCCAAAGCACGAAGTATGGTGATTAATAACTTAGTTCCAAAGACCTGCTGCTAAGTCCTTTGTATTCTATCTTTGCACATGCACACCTACCATTCAAATATGAAGGAAAACTTAGCTTTCATGAGTCTGCAAGGAGTCCAAGCTCTTGCAGACTCATGAAAGCTAAGTTTTCCTTCATATTTGATTTAGTGGAGGAAACTGCTATTATCAACAACTGTTTGATTTGAACGTTTTTATTGATACACTGATGATTTCTTTGACTCTAGACTTGCACATTGCACTTTATTATTTATTTTTTTCATATATAAAAATGGCACTTTTGCACTTAAAAAGTTCACGGGGTGACAGAAGGTGATGTTTGTGGGTAAAACCTTGTAGGGCGCTTTCTGTGCTCATGCCCTGAGAATATACCCAGGTGAACTCCTTATATTAAAATATTTTTTAGGAAGTTCCCTTGAACTGTGTAAACCAGAGTAAATCCAACTTAATCCAATTTCTTTCTATTGAATGGTAGGTGTGCATGTGCAAAGATAGAATACAAAGGACTAGGAGCAGGTCTTTGGGACTGATTTGTATTTGAGACTGACCCCTCTTCAAATACATACATTCTTAGAGGGGCATAATTGAAAGGGACGTCTAAGTCCATCTCGCAAGTCGTCCAAAGTTAAAAAGAGCCTAAGACACATTTTCGAAAGATACGTCCAACTTTTTCTTTACTTTTGAAAATCGTCTAATTATATGTCCTGCCAATCTGATCATCTAAGCCACTAAATCATCTATCTTTATACCACATTTCCGTCCAACCTTCCGTCCAAGTCCAAAACGCCTACAACAAGCCCTGTTGGACGTGGGAAGGGTCTGCAAAGTGATGGACTGCACACCCAGACATGCCACCTAAATAGTGGGGTACCTTACAGGGCACTGCTGTGAACTTCACAAAAAGGGTGCCATGGCTTCTCCTCACTACAGCTCCCTTATAAGTGATGGTGAGCCCCCCAAAACACCTCCAGAATCCCCTAGACCCATTTATCTACCACCCCAATAGCCCTTATGGCTGCAGGAGCCACTTATATGCCAGTAAAAAAGGGTTTTGTTGGTGTATAGGGCAGTGCACATGTTTCAGTATCAATACAGTGATTACAGGGGCTTATGGGCATGGGTCCTCCTCTCTATGGGTCCCTAACCCACCCCCAAGATGACTTAAGCTGCCTCTGGGCTGGATGACTAGGCCTTCCTATGCCAGGCGGCCAGGTGATGATGGTCTGGAGGCTGAAATTTAAAGTTGTGAATAAAATTTTTATGGGGGTGGAGGGGTTGGTGATCACTGGGGTAGTGTGTGGGGGTCTGTGTTATGTGCTTTTAGTGCTTATCTGATGAGTTTAGGTGGGTTTTTGTAACTTAGACCATGTTTTACATGGTCTAAGTCACAACATCCAAGTTCCGTCTAGGCTCTGTTGTTAAACTTTCGGTTATACATGCTGTAGGACTAAGTCTAAGCCTGCCCACGTCCCGCCCAAATCCCACCCTCGACATGCCTCCTGAAACGCCCCGTTTAGCTTTGGATGTTGAGCAGCACTATGAAGGCCTAGGTCATTTAGAAATATGTCCAAAACCCAGTTTTATTATCGGCGCTTGGACATTTTTGAGAAATGTTTGTCTAAGTGCCAACTTAGGCCGGTTTTTGGACGCTTTTCTCTTTCAATTATAAGCCCCTTAGGCTTTTTCATATTTTTAGATGAATAACTTAGACCTTTAATAAAAAGGTTTACTTAAAACCTTTCTTTTGGACCGACTATACGGAGAAGAGGGTAAGTTTAACAGGGGAGGGGATGAAAAGTGAAAGGGGTAGAAACCAGGCAAGTAGGCTGAGCATCATGAGAGATTACCAGAGCACAAACCTCTTATGTTAGATGATATGTATCTTTTGTTTCTATTGGGGGGGGGATTAGAAAACGAAAGGGGAAAAGAAGTAAGATTAGGAAGGGAGAAATACCAACTATCAGACCCAAATAGTATATTGGTAGCTCTTAAGATAGAGCTTTTATGTCTTGTTAACAGAACAATAGAAATGATATTTATTTTATTATTTATAGCCTACCTATTAACTAGGCATGTGATGGAATACACACACAGGGCCATATTCTATATATGATGCCTAAAAAAGCAGCGCCAAAAAAGGAGAGCACTTAGAACAATTCTATAAAATGCCTATGAAGTTAGGCACAGTTTATAGAATCAAGCATTGCATCTATTTGCGTGACTGACATTTAGGTGCAAACATTTATGCCAATGAAAACCAGACCTAAATACCTGGTCTAAGTGTGCATAACTTTTAGGAATGCCCATGGCCTGCCCATGCAATGTGCATAGATTTGTGCATGCAACTTTGGTCATACTACACAGAATCTGGCCCACAATACATTAAAAAAATTAAAAAAACACACATCTAAAATAAAAAAAAACTTGTTCATATCATTTCCTCAAACTACCCAGCAAATAGAATAGCATTGTCTAAATCCCAAAATATGCTTGGGCAAATAAAAGTACATTCAACTGTTTCTTTAAAATACCAAGATCCTTCAATAAATGCAATCTCAATGGCAGTTCATGCCACATAATAGATCCTACATAAAATAATGCCATTTTTGTAACAGCTATACTATCCCCAACAAAATATGATGTAATCTTCTGCTCAGAGTCTAAGAATCAGATTGCAGTTTTATATACTCTAAGCCACTGTTCTTTAACCGCCAGTCCGTGGACCGGTGCTGGTCCACAGGAAATTTTTGCCGGTCCGTGCAGGGACGGCGAGATCATGGGGAGCCTCCGACAGTGGCTTTCTCCCCTCTCTGCAGCTCTCCTTACTTATCAGCGCAGCGATTCACGAAGGCAGTCTTGGGGCTTTTGCTGAGTTGCGGCCGTCTCTGATGATGCAACTTCCTCTTTCCTCAGAGGCAGCACGACCCAACAAAGGACCCGAGGCTGCCTTCCTGAATTGCTGCGCTGGCAAGTAAGGACTGCTGCTGGGAGGGGAGAAAGCCACTGTTGGAGGCTGGGAAGCTGCTGGGCAAGGGAAAATAAAGGGACAGCTGCTAGTGGACCTGGAGAGGCAGAAGGAGAAATGCTGCTGGGAGGGGAGGAGGGAAAGGAATCTGGGTAGCTTCTGGACAAGGGAAAAAAAAGGGACAGCTGCTACTGGACCTGGAGAGGGAGAAGGAGAGATGCTGCTAGGAGGGGAGGAAGGAAAGGAGTCTGGGAAGCTGCTGGGCAAGGGAAAAAAAGGGACTGCTGCTACTGGACCTGGAGGGAAGGAGAGATGCTGCTGAGAGGGGAGGAGGGAAAGGGAAGGGAATGGAGTTACTGCTGGACAGGGGGAGGAGGGAAGGGGGAAGAAAAAAGGAAGGAAACAACTGGCAGGGAGATTAGAGGAGGGGAAGGGAAGAGACAGGAATGAGATGGGAAGGGGATCAACAGAGAAATTGAGAGGGACAAAGATTCTAGATCTGGTGTAGGAGAGATAAAAATGAAGAGAGCAGTGAAGCTGGAATGAATCATGTAAAAAGGAGAGAGGGGGCATAGGCTGGATGGAAAGGGGAGAGGGGCATAGAAAGAAGACAAATACCATATGGAAGGGGGAGAAGTCAGACAGTAGATGGAAGGGGCAGATGCTGGATTGAAAAGACAGAGAGGGCAAATGCTGGAAGGAAGAGAGTGAAAAGAAGATGAAAGCAGAAACCAGAGTCAACAAAAGGTAGAAACAAATAATTTTATTTCTATTTTGTGATTAGAATATATCAGATTTGAAATATATATCCTGCTAGAGCTGGTTAGACATAACTGGGGACTGCAAAGTCCAAGCAGTGCTTCTTTAGCTTCCAGCTGGCTTAGGGCGCTCTCTGACCAGGGGGCAGTTGCCCTAGTTGCACTCCCCTAACACTACTCCTGTCATGTGTGACTGCAGTATTCTGTTAGCATGATATTTCTGTGTAGCATGGCTTTTTCAGTTTTCTTGATAGTAGATATGTGAAGGGGAGGGGAGACAGGGGTTTTGTTGATCCTTGCTCTGTATTATTTATAAAATGACAATTGTACAGAATATTGTTTCTTTTCATACTTTAATAAAATGCATTCAATATAAAATCATAACTGAGGCTTGTGCGGATGGAATCAGATTATTTGTGGGGACCGAGCTCGCAGAGATGGGGTGGAAACGGGGTTTTTAAATTTTAGTCCTAAAAGTTTGCCGGTCCACAAAATAATTCTTTTATTTCTGCCAGTTCACAGGTGTAAAAAGGTTGAAAAACACTGCTCTAAGCCACCACAAAAAGTTTTAGACTGTAAATTTATGAGCCTCAGCCCCACCACTCCACCGCATCAAATATCTTTCATAGTGGTGAGCTTTATGTAGCAATTTCCTCATTGGCTCCTTTATACTATTTAAATCATTTCTTCTCTATTTGTTGTAAAGTGCACCGTGCTTCGTGCCACAATTACTCTATTCATCCCTCAAAAGTGCTTAATCAATTTTTCTTTTAGTTGGATGGATAACGCATGAACACTGACTTAGTTTTGCTTTATAGAGAGGACCCTTGAAACAGCAGTGTGCAAAACATGTCAGGTCCAACCCTCCTAAATCGAGCTATTTAATTAAAGAACGAATGGCGTGAAGAGTGATGAATTGAATTCAAATCAGCTATATAAAGCTAAGTTTTTAAAGATTTATTTATTTATATATCTTTAATTCTTCATGAAATTTGCTAATGATAAATTGATTAAACACTAAGCAAACTTTTCCGGCCGGTGGCACACTAAATGCAGCACCCCGGCCAGAAGGCACCTGGAAGTCGATGAGATGACATCACACGCATGTGCGGAAGCCCATCTTGCTGCAACTCCACCATTACAGGGATCCGGGAGGTGCAGGGAGAAGAGGAGAGACGCTGGCCAGGAGGAGAGTAGTTCACGCCGTCTGGTTTCCTACAGGACGTGCCTCTCGCCGCGAGAGGCACATCCTGTAGGCAGGCAGCTGGCATAGATGACTCTCCTCCTTGCCAGTGTGTTGCGGCACACCAGAAATCTCAGGAGGCCATACTGGTGTGCTATGGCACACAGCTTGCAATACACTACTTTACCCGCCTTAAGAAGCTACAAACCGTCAAAAACACCTCAGCTCAACTGCTATCACATGTTTGGCTTGTCACCATTGGTTTCCCATTACCTATCATAAATTTCTTACATTAGCTCACAAGGCTCTCTGCACAGGTATCCCCCTCTTACCCATCTTCCTTAATTGTCTTCTACTTAAGAACATAAGAAATGCCGCTGCTGGGTCAGACCAGTGGTCCATCCTGCCCAGCAGTCCGCTCACGCGACGGCCCTCAGGTCAAAGACCAGTGCTCTAAATGAGTCCAGCCTCACCTGCATATGTTCCAGTTTAGCAGGAACTTGTTCAACTTTGTCTTGAAACCCTGGAGGGTGTTTTCCCCTATAACAGACTTCGGTAGAACATTCCAGCTTTCCACCACTCTCTGGGTGAAGAAAAATTTCCTTATGTTTGTACGGAATCTATCCCTTTTCAACTTTAGAGAGTGCTCTCTCGTTCTCCCTACCTTGGAGAGGGTTAATAGTCTATCTTTCTCTACAATGTCTATTCCCTTAAGTATTTTGAACGTTTCGATCAACTCCCCTCTCAGTCTCCTCTTTTCAAAAGAGAAGAGGCCCAGTTTCTCCAATCTCTCACTGTTCGGCAACTCCTCCAGCCCCTTAACCATTTTAGTCACTCTTCTCTGGACCCTTTTCAGTAGTACCTTGTCCTTCTTCATGTACGGCGACCAGTGCTGGCCACAGTATTCCAGGTGAGGGCGTACCATGGCCCGGTTCAGCGGCATGATGACCCTCTCCGATCTGTTCATGATCCCCTTCTTAATCATTCCTAGCATTCTGTTTGCCCTTTTTGCCACCGCCGCGCATTGTGCAGACGGCTTCATCGACTTGTCGATCAGAACTCCCAAGTCTCTTTCCTGGGAGGTCTCTCCAAGTACCGCCCCGGACATCCTGTATTCGTGCATGAGGTTTTTGTTCCCGACATGCTTCACTTTACACTTATCCACGTTGAACCTCATTTGCCATGTCGATGCCCATTTCTCAAGCTTGATTATGTCACATTGCAGATCTTCACAATCCCCATGTGTCTTCACAACTCTGAATAACTTTGTATCGTCTGCAAATTTAATCACCTCACTCATCGTACCAATGTCCAGATCGTTTATAAAGATGTTGAAGAGCACGGGTCCAAGCACCGAGCCCTGCGGCACCCCACTGGTGCCGCTCTTCCAGTCCGAGTATTGTCCATTTACCCCCACTCTCTGTTTCCTATGCTCCAGCCAGTTTTTGATCCACGTGAGTATTTCACCCTCAATTCCATGACTCACAATTTTCCAAAGTAGTCATTCATGCGGAATATTGTCGAACGTCTTCTGAAAATCCAGATATATGTCGACTGGGTTGCCCTTGTCTATCTGCCTGTTTACTCCCTTGAAAAAGTGCAGCAAGTTCGTCAGAAAAGATCTCTCTTTGCTGAAACCGTGCTGGCTGGTCCTCATCAGACCGTGTCCGTCAAGGTGATCAATGATGTGGTCCTTTATTAGCGCCTCTACCATCTTTCCTGGTACCGAGGTTAGACTCACAGTCTGTAGTTTCCCGGAACTCTTCTCAAACCCTGTTTGAAGATCGGCGTAACATTCGCTACCTTCCAGTCTTCTGGAATCTTTCCCGATTTGATCAACAGGTTGGCTACTAGTTGAAGCAGTTCAGCTATAGTCCCTCTGAGTTCCTTGATGACCCTCGGATGGATGCCTTTCTTTATCACTTTGCTCTGTAGTTGAACACCGGTTCTCCAATCCACCTGGTTACTGCTCTTTTCTGGAGTCAACACGTGCTTTTTTCTGTATAATTCCTTCCCTTTGGATTTCTCTCCCACTCTCACTATACTCTGAACAATCCTACCTGAAATGTCATGCTGCCTTAAAAACCCACCTGCTTCTTGGCTTATAGAAACCAGCTGGCTAGGTAGTTGATGCCTACACATATTGGTCCCTTTTTTCTTCAGTTTTAATTTTTTTTCTTTTCTCTTTTTTCACTTATTTTATTTACAATATTTTTATCCCACAAAATCACAAAGTTCTAGGCAGCTTACAAAATTACATCCAGAATCAAATTACAAAATAAAACATAAGACATAAAACATTTGTCATTTGCTCTCCTGTTCAAGTTACCCAATGATAGGTTTATATTTTGTAATCTGTTCCATTTTAAAATAAAAAAGATTGGAAGACTTACTTGTTATAGGCTTGCCTGAATAACTCAGTTTTAAGTTCTCTCTTAAATTGATCCAAATTGTTCAATGCTCTGAGATGTAACAGTAACATAATTTAGGACCTTAATACCTTAAAAATTGAAGAGTGATACTTTTCCCATCTAATCAGTTTTAAAAGATGGCACTTTTAAAAGATTGGTGTCAGAGGATCTCAGTCTTCTTGAAGGCTGGTAAATACATAAAGCAGAAGCAGTAATAAAACTAACAATAATAACGGCAAATAGCCACAACAGTTACAGCAGCTCTAGAGGGAAGTTCTAGAAGGAAGTGCATTTCAATTCGCTTGGGTTATCTGCCTATGATATAACCTTATATAGGTGAAACATGGCCATATTAGATATTGTTGTTATTTTTTTTTTAATCTCTTCTGCCTTAATAAATTGCTTACCATCTTACTATCTGGTCTGGTGGTCTAATCTTTATCTGCATTGCTTCCCCAAGAGTATCGATTGCCTCCTGAAGAACCCCCACCCCCCACAAAGAACATCCTTCCTCCAAAAGAGCCCCTGCCAGGAACAATCCCCCAAGTGCAGCTATCCGCCAAAGCTACCTTAAGGATACCTTGGTGGTCTAGGGTAGAATGGGCAGGAGCGATTCCATGTTGCTCCTTCACATGCCAGCTCCAGGTTCAAAATTATGGCTGTGACCTCTAGTGGTTATTTCACAGGACTATCGCTAGAGGATGAATGTGCTTGATGGGGTGGAGAGCTAGTCAGAGTCAGTCTCCAGAAGAGGAGTTCTTACAAGGGAGGGAGTCTTGGAGTGGGCTTTGGGAAGGGGTGGATGCTCAATTCATCAGTGTTATCAATTATTTATAGTCAATTTTAATCACCATTACAATTTTCACATTAACTGTGATTAATCAGCAGTATTAGATATTAATCCCCCATCCCCTTTTTACTATACCGCGGTAGATGTTTTACTGCGGCCTGGAGAGTTTAATGCTTTCACGCTCATATGAATTCTATAAGTGTCGGAGCATTTAGCACTGCAGGTCACAGTAGAAACCTCTACCGTGGCTTAATAAAAAGGGGGTTAAGTTAGCTATGATGAAGCCTTGGACATTTTCAGGAGTTGCACCAGATATCTGGAATGTCTTTTCATTGACGTTAAAAGAAATGACAACAGCTGGTAAACATGTACTGTATAAACAGAGCATGGAAGATTCTGAATTTGATAAATGTTGGCCACAAGAGGCCATTGAATAGGCAGGTATTATGATGAGTTTTTGCAAGGTTATAAATCCTATCCTTTCTGGAAGAAAGTAGAAAATAGATGCTGGATTCTGAGGGGGATTATTCCAAAGATGTTTAACGTTTAAAATTGCATTTGATATACCTCCTTTCCAATAGAAAAATCAAAGTGCAATAAGAGGGGCATAATCGAAAGGGACGTCTAAGTTCGTTTACATCCAACTCGCAGGTCGTCCAAAGTAAAAAACAGCTTAGGACAGATTTTCAAAAAAATACGTCCAAAATTTTTTTTGTTTCAAAAATCGTCTAATTATATGTCCTGCCAATCTGATCATCCAAGTCACTAAAGCGTCCATCTTTATACCACATTTTCGTCCAACTTTTCGTCCAAGTCCAAAACGCCTACAACAAGCCCTGTTGGACGTGGGAGGGGTCTGCAAAGAGATGGACTGCACACCAAGACATGGCACCTAAATTGTGGGGTACCTTACAGGGCACTGCTATGAACTTCACAAAAAGGGTGCCAAGTCTTCTCCTCACTACAGCTCCCTTATAGGTCATGGTGAGCCCCCCCAAACCACCTCCAGAATCCCCTAGACCCACTTATCTAGCACCCTAATAGCCCTTATGGCTGCAGGAGCCACTTATATGCCAGTAAAAAAGGGTTTTGGGGGTGTATAGGGCAGTGCACATGTTTCAGTATCAATGCAGTGATTACAGGGGCTTATGGGCATGGGTCCTCCTCTCTTTGAGTCCCTAACCTACCCCCAAGACAACTTAAGCAGCCTTTGTGCTGGACGACTAGGCTTTCCTATGCCAAGCAACCAGGTGATGATGGTCTGGAGGCTGAATTTTAAAGGTGTGATTAATATTTTTATTGGAGGGGTCAGTGATCACTGGGGTTGTTTGTGGGGGTCTGTTCTATGTGTTTGCAGTGCTTATCTGGTGACTTTAGGTGGGTTTTTGTAACTTAGACCATGTTTTACATAGTCTAAGTCACAACATCCAAGTTCTGTCGATCGTGGGCTGTATAACTTTTGGTTATACATGCTGTACGACTAAGTCTAAGCCGGCCAACGTCCCGCCCTCGACACTCTTCCCGAAATGCCCCATTTAGCTTTGGTCATTCAGTGGCACTATGAAGGCCTAGGTCGTTTAGAAATACGTCCAAAACCTGTTTTTAGTATCGGCACTTGGACGTATTCGAGAAATGTTCGTCCAAGTGCCGACTTAGGCCGGTTTTTGGACATTTTTCTCTTTCGATTATGAGCCCCTAAGCCTCTAGCCAAGAAATAGAAAAACTACAAAAAAATATTGACAGGACAACCCCTCTCCCCCCTCAAAAAAGAAGAACAGAAATAGATAAATATACAAACAGATTGGAAGTATAGGTTTGGTTGAAAGTGTATAATTACAAGATCTCCACTTTAGGGTGTTCTGTCATATGTATGGCTATCCTTTCTAAGCAGTATGTGGCTACTGAGCTTAACTAGGGTTGAATCACTTGCGGTGTCTACAGGCGCCTTTAACAGAGGGCTCTTACTAATGCTACATATAGGGGCTAATAAAGTTCACTGTTTCACTTAGGTGCTTAGATTTAAGAACATTTTCAGCCCAACAAAGGGAGAAAATATTTCCTATATGTAGTGATGGTGATTGTCAGAGGAGAGAGGACAACATTCTAGCAATACTGCCAGTCAAAGCCAGTGACAGCAGTTATCATTAGGAACGTAGAAATGAACAGGGAGTAGTTAAGAGGATAAAGATGACTAACTTGAAGAAAAACTGCACATGCAGTCATCCACATGCAACTAATCTCATCTAGAGAATGTACAGTATAGTAACCTAGTTCTGCAGCAGTATGTAGATCCCAAAATGAATTTTAATGTTGGGTAAGTGATTTCTACGTTTTCTTGTTTCCAAACAAAAAGCAAAGTTACTTACCTGTAGCAGGTTTCTCTGTAAATTTTAAGAATGAAACTTAAAGCTTATTTTTTCTTTTACCCGATTTGCTCGTGCTGGTGGGCAACAAGGGTTTTATCTTTAAAATCGATTAAAGTACATTACTCTTTAAATAGGTTAGACAATTTTAAAAAATCGGCACCGTTACATAGGACTTTAATTGATTACACTGTGCAGGGCCCACATTATCATTAGGTCGTCATAATGCTCGGAAAATGGGGGTAAAAAGAGAGAGCATTCTTAATTCTATTATTCCTACACATTTTACTGCCCTTAAAGATTTCTCCCTTATTTCCTGTGTTTATCTGATTGTAAGATCTGTAAGAAGTAGATCACAACTGATAATTGATTGGATAAAGGAGGAAAAACCAGGCTGCCTTTTTTTATCTGAGACCTGGTTAACTTCTCCAGATGATCCAATAATAAATGATCTCCTACCTAATGGTCACAAAATTATTTCTCTAAAACAGAGAAAATAAAAGGGGTGGAGGTCTGGCGATAATTTTACAACAATATATTGATTTTAAAATCCTAGGCTATAAGCAAACAAAGAATTTTGAGATTATAGCATGTCAGTTGTCTGGCCAAAACCTAACAAAATCTTTAACCAATATTCCTTTCTACATTCCATCTGGTTGTTGGTCTAAGGCTAAAGAGGATTTTTACGATTTTGTTTTTTATAATTCTATCTCTGCTTCCTATTGCTTGCTTTTGAGAGAGATTAATTTACACTTGAAGAATGATGATGACAATGCAGTAAAAGTTTTAAAATCATTTTTATCATTTTTGGGTTACGAACTATCGAGATTTGAGAAAACTCATCAACATGGTCACCATTTAGATTCGGTTACATCTGTGGGAACTTATTATCTGGTCCAATCATTTCAGATGTAGTTTTCATTTAAATGGGTTATTGTCTCATCATTTAACCTAACAAAAATCTAATAAAAAGACTATGGGCTCCTTTTACTAAGCTGCGATAGAGTTTTTAGCACGCGCTAAACCTACGCTACGCAGCTAGAACTAATGCTAGCTCAATGCTGGCATTAGCGTCTAGTGCACGCTAAGCGCGTGCTAAAACCACTATCACAGCTTAGTGAAAAGAGCCCTAAGCTTAGAGTTCCAATTAACCCAATTGATTTTTGGACACAATATGGATCAAACAATAGCTCAATGTCTCCAACATCTTTTTATTTTTACTGGGATAATCTAAGTAATTTAATTTTAGATAACATTGCTCAAAAAATATTCCAAATAAAACCCCCCCGAAATTCTCATAATTGGTATGATCATGAGTTATAACACAAAAGATCATGATCTATGGAGACAGGAAATTCATAACTATACGAGTAAAAGGAAGATTAAGGAAAAGCGTAAAACCTTTTACTCTGCTAAAATAGACCACACAACCGTTAATACTAAAGAATTATTTAAATTGGTAAGTTCAATTTTTGACACTTCTTCATCTCAGTGAATAATTCAAGACACCCCTCCAACAGCCAATGAATTAGCTTTTTATTTTAGTTCGAAAATAGTCGAATACCGTCAGTTTTGTCAAGGAACATCAAATTTTCAGAGTCTACTAATATCTGAATCTAATGAAGAATGTCTAGCAGATTTAAAATGGAGCTCTTTTAAAACCCAGAACGGATTGAATTTAAAAGAATTATACAACAAATATGTTAATTCTTATTGTTCCTTGGATACATGTCCTCCAATTATTCTAAAAACATCACCATTATCTTTTCATAAAAAATTGTTTGAATAGCTGTCACATGCTCAATAATGGAGAATTTCCTACAAAGGGCATATAATTATTACTCCAATAATTAAAAATAAAAAAGAATCTGTTACTCTTGCATGAAATTATAAACCTGTTGCTTCTATTCCATTCTTTGTTAAGTTACTAAAAGGTCTGGAATACTTACAATTAATAAAAACATAGAGTATGATGGCAGAAAAGGGCCGTCGGCCCAACATGTCTGCCCACTCAAAGAACCCTCCCCCTAAGCATTTCCCCGGAGCGAACCCACATGTTTATCCCATCGTCCCTTGAAGTCGAGCACGTTACTGGCCTTAACTATCTGACGTGGAAGACCATTTCAGCGATCAACCACCCTTTCGGTGAAGAAGTATTTTCTGATGTCATCATGAAGTCTCCCACCCTTGAGTTTGAGCGGATGCCCTCTTGTTGCTGTGGGACCCGTAGGGAAAAAGATATCTTCTTCCACCTCATTATGGCCTGTAAGATATTTGAATGTCTCTATCATGTCTCCCCTCTTTCTGCGTTCTTCGAGAGAATATAACTGCTGCTTGCTTAGACGTTCTTTATATGGGAGATCCTTGAGTCCCGAGACCATCTTAGTGGCCATTCGCTGAACCGATTCCATTCTCTTCACATCCTTTTGATAATGTGGCCTCCAAAACTGAACACAGTACTCCAGATGAGGTCTCACCATGGACCTGTACAACTGCATTATAACTTCAGGCTTTCGGCTGACAAAACTTCTTTGGATGCAACTCAGCATTTGTCTAGTCTTGGCTGAAGCTCTCTCCACTTGATTGGCAGTTTTCATATCTTCACTAATGATTACAACCAGGTCCCGTTCTGCGACAGTTCTTGTTAAGTTTTCATCAGTCAGGGTGTATGTTCTGTAGGGGTTACTGCTACCAAGGTGCATAACCTTACACTTTTTGGCATTAAAACTCAGTTGCCAAGTATTAGACCATTGTTTCAGTAAAAGTAGGTCCTGCCTCATAGTGTCGGGCATGGTTGTGCTGTCCACAACATTGCATAGCTTAGTGTCATCGGCAAATAATGTAATTTTACCTCGAAGTCCCTGAGGCAGGTCTCGTACAAAGATATTAAATAGTATCTTTTTCATATCTTCACTAATGATTACAACCAGGTCCCGTTCTGCGACAGTTCTTGTTAAGTTTTCATCAGTCAGGGTGTATGTTCTGTAGGGGTTACCGCTACCAAGGTGCATAACCTTACACTTTTTGGCATTAAAACTCAGTTGCCAAGTATTAGACCATTGTTTCAGTAAAAGTAGGTCCTGCCTCATAGTGTCGGGCATGGTTGTGCTGTCCACAACATTGCATAGCTTAGTGTCATCGGCAAATAATGTAATTTTACCTCGAAGTCCCTGAGGCAGGTCTCGTACAAAGATATTAAATAGTATCGGACCCAAGATCGAGCCCTGCGGCACTCCACTGGTCACTTTCGACGTTTCTGAGGGAGTACCATTTACCACCACCCTCTGAAGTCTACCACTGAGCCAGTCTTTAACCCATGCAGTCAATGTTTCTCCTAATCCCATCGTATTCATCTTGTTTAATAACCTATGGTGTGGGACACTATTAAAAGCCTTACTGAAGTCCAAATACACGATATCCAGGGACTTTCTCCTATCCAGATGTTTCGTTACCCAGTCAAAGAAGCTTATCAGATTGGATTGACAAGACCTTCCCTTTGTAAATCCATGCTGGTGGGGATCCCTCAGTCTCTCGTCATCCAGAATCGTATCCAATCTATTTTTAATCAACATTTCCATAAGTTTACACACTATTGATGTGAGACTCACTGGTCTGTAATTTTCAGCCTCTGACCTGCATCCCTTTTTTTGGAGTGGAATGACGTTAGCAGTTTTCCAGTCCAAGGGGACTTTTCCCTTGCTTAGGGAAAGATTGAAAAGCGTGACTAACGGCTCTGCCAGGACATCTCTCTGGCTTGATTTTCTCTTTTACATGTCTCTCAATTTGGTTTCTGCTCTTTGATAGTACAGAGATAGTCTTAGCATCCATATTGAACTATCTACTTTCTTTGTTTGCAAAAGGTTCTAGTGTTCTCGTAATACAGTTTGATCTTAGTAGCACTTTTAACTTGGTTGATTATTCTATATTTTTTGATTGTTTGGATTGCATAGGTATTTCTGGCAAGGTAATAAAATGGTTTCAGGATTTTCTGAAATCCCGGACCTACCAAGTTCATTGTGAAAACTTATTCAGGAATATGGGATAATTCCTGTGGTGTTCCACAGGGATCCCCCCTCTTTCACCATTGGTGTTTAACATATATTTGGGTTCTCTAGGGACAAGCTTGGCAAATTTAGGAATACAACTATACAGTTATGCTGAAGATATAACAGTCATAATCCCTTTAACCTCTCAATTATCTGCAGTCACTCAGTTCATATCCTCAGTGATTTTACTGGTTGATAGCTGGTTGAAAGATTTCAAACTGAAGCTGAATCCAGATAAGACTACATTTTTTTTAGTCTCTCCACATAATTGTGAAGAAACTAGTATGACTCTAAATGTAATCATATAATCCCCATTGTTTCTAGCATCAAAATATTAGACATTCATTTGGACAGCAATCTATCTATGATTAATCAAGTTGATGCATTGGTGAAAAAATGTTTCTTCATAGTTTGGAAATAGAGTGATTAGATCATATTTTGATGACAAATCATTCAAATTATTAATTTAGTCCCTCATCCTGAGTACTCTGGACTATTGCAATATTGTTCATCTGGCTGGTAACCCAAAAAATCTGGCTTGACTCCAATTAACACAAAACACAGCAATCCGTCTGATTTTTAAATGGAAAAAATTGGACCATATAAACCTCTACTATAGGGAGCTGCACTGACTCCCTATGGAAACTAGAGTGCAGTTTAAGTTTGGTTGCCTATGTTACAAAATAATATCTGGTATGGCTCCAGCTTATCTAGTAGATCAATTTATTTTTTTCACATCATAGACATTCCACTCGAACAGCTACACTTTTTAATTTTTCATCGCCCAAAGGTTGTAATAATCGATTACAAGCAGCCACGTGGGATGCTGACTTTCATCAGTTATTCTTTACATCTACATAAAATCAAAAACTTCAGGAAATTGTTAAAGACCTACTTATTTAAGACATTTTTGAAAGACTGAATTTGTATTTCACTCTGCGTTTGTAGCAGTTCTCTACTTTGTTATATTCTCACAGATGGGTGACATAATTCACCTGTTTCTTCAGTCTATTCTTGAACTGCTCTTAGGCAATTGATTTAATCTGAGTTTTAGGTAAATCTGGTCAAAAAGAGTTTGACTAGCTGCATGCCATTTGCTTAGACATAGAACTGAATAACCATCAATTAAATCAACTTGGCCAGTAGCTTGAGGTGGATATTAAATGAAACAAGCAATAGTATAGATCCCTGTGGTAGCCTGCAGCTCAGTGTCAAAGGTGGTGAGATGAGGTGCGTTCAATCGGTCTACAGTGCCAAAAGCAGTACCACCACCAAGGTGGGTCCCCTTCTCAGTTTCTGCAGAGATCACCTAGTAGGGATACAAGGATTATCTCTATTCCATAACAGGGTCTGAATCTAGATTAATATAGATCCATCCAGTTTCTCTTTTCTAGCCTATTGCTGAGCTGAATGCAGGCTGGCTCTATCAGTTTTCCTAAAAATAGGATTTTAGATATTGGCTGGTAATGTTGAAAGAAAGACACTAAAATTTAAGAACTTCATCCTCGTCAGGTTTTCAAAAGGGTCTCATCTACATAAATACATCCTTGGAAAACTGAGCCCCTAATGGCTAAACAGTATTCTCTATAAGGGCAATAAGTACAGTGGGCCAAATATGCATTCAGTTTTCGACAGATATGAAAATAATTTATTTCAAGGGGCACTGAACTCTCTTAACATAGTCACATAGTAAATGATGAGAAAAAGAGACTAATTACACCCATCTAGTTTGCCCAGTTATTCTGTATACATTATACAACCCTCCAACACACTATGGGGATATTACTCTGCTTACTCAAGACAAACATTTTTTTTTTTTCCTCATGTGCTTATTTCCATTTTGGCTACATTTAAATGTTGCACTGGAATAATGTTCTTCAAAGGTCAGAATACTTTTGCTGTTCATTTATTTTCTGGAACAAGGAGGCTCCAAAGCCATTACAAATCTAACACAAGATGGTCACATAAATAGTTCAGATCTTTCACTGGCAGTCTCAAGAGTATCCAGAAATAGCTGTGTTTTAGTTCAGCATTCAGAGTATTTAATTCCACTATAATCATCCCTTCAGAGCAAATGCTCATCTTTCTGCAAGCTCAGTTTCAAAAGAGGACAGTGGCTCCATCTCCCACACTGACAAAAACAGCTTGGATGGTAGTAGTGAACAACAGTAACTCTCCAGCAAGTCATTGGAGAATAACTGATCAGCTTTCGCTAACTTCTAACAGGCATAGGCCTATGTTCATAGGAGAAGCCAATGGTTTATAAGAGAAGCAATGGACCCTTGTACAGTGATTTCATGAAAGGCACAATATCATTAAAAATCATCTTTCTTTAGAAGTGGATAAGGAAATGATTGTGAATGTTACTTCAAAGAGAGATCCTTTTTGTGAACAAAAGTGGATGATTTTTCCTGATGTGGCATTATGATTGTAGATAAATAGGAAAGCATTTCTACAGATGAAAGCCAAGGCCATTAAGGGGCCCTTTTTATTAAACTGAATTAGGCACTAACATGCACCTAAAACACAACAAAAAACAGACTACAATGGGACATTCTACAGTGTCACGCTATAGTTTTAGAACAGTGGTCTCAAACTCAAACCCTTTGCAGGGCTGCATTTTGGGTTTGTAGGTACTTGGAGAGCCTCAGAAAAAATAGTTAATATCTAATTAAAGAAATGACAATTTTGTATGAGGTAAAATTCTTTATAGTTTATAAATCTTTCCTTTTGGCTAAGTCTTAATAATAATATTGTCATTTATAGCTAAAGAAACACATGATCAAGAAACTGTTTTACTGTTGTCATTATGATAAATATACCGAGGGCCTCAAAATAGTACCTGGCGGGCTGCATATGGCCCCCGGGCCGCGAGTTTGAGACCACTGTTTTAGAATGTATGTGAACTAAACATATGCTAAAAATTTTTTCCTTTTTTTGGGAAGGAGCTTGATAGGGACAGGCACTAAGGCCTTTTTTATTTTATTTTACTAAAGCTTAGTAAAAGGATGTCTAAACCTGGTGCAACCCTTTTAAAAAATGTCCCTGTATATAATCACATATCAGAGAAACATGTTTTATATTTTTTGACCCTACCCATCTTAAAATTTTTTTTGTTAGAAACAGAAGTTTAATATTATTTTTTTTTCTCTCTACAAAAGGGATGGAAGATTCTTGGCTGTTTTGTTTTCTAAAGTTAGTCAAAAAGGTAAGATTAATCAAGTAAAAAGATAACACCTTATTTCCATTTTCTATGTATTTTTACTTATTGTTTATTAATACAGCTACCATACTACTTTATCTGCCTGTTTTATTATGGTCATTGTTGTAATGGTTTTCGTTGTATTACTGAACATAAAAAAAGTAATAAAAATGTATATTAAAAAAATTAATAAATTATTTTTTCTGCCTTTGTTGTATGGCTATTTACTTTTTTCAATTGTGTTGGTACCAGTCTCTGGTTTCCAGTATTTCCCTTTTCACTTCCCCCCATGCATCATCTCTCTCCTCACTGTATCTCCCCCTTCCCAAACATCTGCCTTCTCTCTCCCCTATTATATCCAGAATCTGTCTTCCCCATTTCTATACAGCATCTGCCCCCTTTTCTCTCTCTCTCCTTCCATTCATTTTTTACTGTTGCTTGTCTACCATCTAATGTCGGCAACCTCTCTCGTCTCCCCCCCCCACTTCCATACAGCATCTGCTGTGACTCCTCTCTCCTTTCCATCCAGCATCTGCGCCGCTGGCTTCATTGTTATATCCACCAATACCCCCTAGAAAAAGACCTGGGGGTATTGGTGGATACAACAATGAAGCCAGCGACGCAATGTGCAGCGGCCTCAAAGAAAGCGAACAGAATGCTGGGCATTATCAAAAAAGGTATCACTACCAGAACGAAGGAAGTTATCCTGCCATTGTATCGAGCAATGGTGCGACCACATCAGGAATACTGTGTCCAATACTGGTCACCGTACCTTAAGAAAGACATGGCGATACTTGAGAGGATCCAGAGGAGAGCAACTAGGATGATAAAAGGAATGGAGAACCTTTCATATGCCGAAAGGTTAGACAAACTGGGGCTCTTTACTCTGGAAAAGCGGAGACTGAGAGGAGACATGATACAGACATATAAAATCATGAAAGGCATAGAGAGGGTGGAGAGGGACAGATTCCTCAGACTAGCGGGGACAACAAAAACAAGAGGTCATTCAGAAAAACTGAGAGGGGACAGATTCAAAATGAATGCAAGGAAGTTTTTCTTCACTCAGAGGGTGGTGGACACCTGGAACACGCTTCCAAAAAGGAGGTAATAGGACAGAGTACAATACTGGGTTTCAAAAAGGGACTGGATGACTTCCTGGAAGCGAAGGGGATTGCAGGGTATAGATAGAAGGTTACTCTACAGGACAGAAGCGAAAAGCGTATGTGAGTTTTAGGGTAGGAGCACTATCAGGTCCTGGACCTGAGGGGCCGCCACGTGAGCGGACTGCCGGGCACGATGGACCTCCGGTCTGACCAGACAGAGGCAATTCTTATGTTCTTATCTCCCATTCCATCATCTCCCACCTTTGTCTCTTCCCCCACACCATCTACCCTCTTTCTCTGCCCTCTGTCTCCCCCATCCCCTTCTATAAAGCATCTGCCCCTCACTCTCACTTTCCATCAGTATCTCCTAGTGTCTCTTCCCTTCCATACAGTATCAGCCCTCTTTCTCTTTCCATCCAGTGTATTTCTCTCTCTCACCTCTGCCCCCTTTCAACAGATATCCCTTCTGTCTCTTCCCCACCTGATAACCGACTGCTGCATTGAAGATGAAATGAAGGTATATTTGTCTCATTTATGTCCCAACATTGAAAAAGTCACCAAAAAAATATCAAGTTCATGTTTCAAACAACCATGCTTAATTTGTTAAAACAAGGTTATTAATAGTTATCTAAATTTTTTTACTTTTATTCAAACTTTAGTTAATATTATTTAATTTTGTGCATGTATGCCATAAAAACCTGGCATGGCAAACCAAAAAACGTTTGAGAACCATTGATGCAAAGCAGGAATGTAGCATGAAGAGCTCATAAGTACAATTAAAAGGTAACAAGCAGATGTTTGAAAATTTCATGATGTCCATTAACAAGGAAATTTACACATTGTAAGGACAATGGTCATATTAATTTTAACTGAGCAAATTGAAACAGTTTTCGTCATGGTTTGATTTTAGATCTGTGTTACAAGCCATGGTCCTTAGTGGGACTGATCACTAACATTGTTTATTTGGGGTTGTCTTTTTCTAGTATTCATTCCTTACTGGTTGTGGAAAACTTTGCAGTACGGCTCTCATTGGGTCTTTTAGCTTGCCCATATTACTCCACAGCTTATTAAACTCTTTTGGCCTCCTGTAGCTTTTCACATCAAGTTCAAATTCCTTGTATTGATCCATATGAGCCTATACCATGATTATTCATTTTATGTATGCAATATCATATTAACTTATGTTCCAGTGAAGAGTATGAGCTCAGTGAGCGCTTGTGGACTGGTTATGCCAGATATTAATAGCATTTGCAACTAGAAGTTACACATCAAAAGACCTTTTCAGGGCTGGGAGTGGAATCAATTGCTTTTGCAAAAGAAACAACCCCAATTTGTTGCTTTTTTTTAAAGAAGCTGTAAAAGGGACACCTATTGAAATAGACATTTTAACTGTCACGAGCTTTCTACTTGACTGGGTGCAGTTTTCTGGCCCCTGGAACTGTTTTGCTTTTGGTCTGTATTTGTATATGATATGTTTGTGCATTTCAACTTTTGTGATTTATATTGTGCATCTGATTTTTACCCTCCTTGGGTAAAGGCAGGTTATAAATAATAATATAATAAACTGATTAGACATTAGATATGGTTTTTCCCTATAGGAAACTGAACAACAAATGGAGCTAGCTGGTGACAGACAGAAGCCAGTTTTAAACGTACTTAGCGACAATGGCCCAGATTCTATAAATAGTGCCGATATCAGTGGCTGCCTAAAAACAACTGCCAATTATGTGTCAAGTCACGCATCGGCGCCATTTATAGAATCAGGGCTGTTTTAAAAACAGATGCCTTAAATGTAGGCAAGCATTTTACAGGTCTACATTTAAGGCGCCTGTCTTGCATCTATGGAAGTGCCTAGGGTCTCCTAAGGCCACTTCCGGTGTAAACCATGCCCATGCTGGCCTCAGGCATCTTTAGGCGTGCCTAGACGGTTCTGTAGGCACACAGACTGTGCCTTAAACATAGGCGCCATTCGCCACATTGATTTTTTTTAAAAAGAACGCAGCCCAATTGTTTAGTTAGATGGTGGTAGGACGCCTACCGCCGCCTAACTTCAGGACGCCATTACTAGAATCTGGAACAATACGCTTTATCTCTCTAACTCAGGGGTAGGGAACTCCGGTCCTCGAGAGCCGTATTCCAGTCGGGTTTTCAGGATTTCCCCCAATGAATATGCATCGAAAGCAGTGCATGCAAATAGATCTCCTGCACATTCCATGGGGAAATCCTGAAAACCTGACTGGAATACGGCTCTCAAGGACCGGAGTTCCCTACCCCTGCTCTAAGCTGTCCACTGAATTACCTAGGTTATTTTTCTATAAAAAAAGAAACAGACTCTGAATGTAATGCATATCAACAGCATAAGAAAAGTGAGAACTGGGTATGTTACTGAGAGTTTGACCTGAATGAAACTAAAAGATCAGTTCAAATATTAGGGGTCAGACAGTAAGGCCCAAATTTTATATATATCGCCTAAAAAGTCAGCACAGATTAGAGCAGCATTAAGTGCGATTCTATAAAAGTTGGGAACCCTATATAGAATCATGCTTAGTGCCGCCTAAGCAATGTTAGGCATCATTAGGCATCCTTTTAGGAACACCCTATTTATGACAGGGTTTTCTTGGCCTATATGCATGTGCCTACGTTGGGTGCTTTTGTCTTACTAGTTTTGCATCGCACACTCTCTAAGTCAGGGGTCTCAAAGTCCCTCCTTGAGGGCCGCAATCCAGTCAGGTTTTCAGGATTTCCCCAATGAATATGCATGAGATCTATGTGCATGTACTGCTTTCAATGCATATTCATTGGGGAAATCCTGAAAACCTGACTGGATTGCGGCCCTCAAGGAGGGACTTTGAGATCCCTGCTCTAAGTGGAGAAGGATACCATACAGAAAGCTGTTTTATACCTTTTATTGCGGTTTACTTTATTGTTTTATACCTTTTATTGCGGTTTACTTTATACCTTAGCAACCATGGACCTCTGAGGAAGGAGTGTTTTCCGAAACACGGACCGTGTCAGGTCCCTTGGTTTGTTATAAGGTGGTATTTTCAACTGCATAAAATATTTGGTATAATAAACATTGCCTGCATCTGGTACATAGGAGTCTGCAGTTTGTTTTTTGTTTTTCCTACGTTGGGTGCACAATGATGGCTAAGTAAAAAACAGGCACCTAATCTGAAATCATGTCCATGATCTACCTCTAACCATGCCTATTTTTAGGTCAGCGCCTACTAAGTTGTGCACCTAATATTCAACTAACTTCAATTAACAGCAATGATGAGGTGCTAATTGTCAATCAGCGCCATTTGGCCCATTAATCAAGCTAAAGATGGTGCCTACATTGACTAGGAACACCGATGTAGGCATCTAACTTTAAGTGGACTTTATAGAATTTAGGTGCAAAAGACTTAAAAGGCAAGGATCAGACACTGACATAATGATTTTATAAGGCTAGGCTAGTCTCCCTAAAAAAACCCCAAAACTTAGGGCTCCTTTTACTAAGGTGTGGTTTTAGCGCATGCTACAATGCTGCGCGCACTAGCCACTAATGCCTCCATGGAGCTTGCGTTAGTATTTTTCATTTAGCGCGTGCTAAAAATGCTAGCGCACCTTAGTAAAAGGAGACCTAAGGCTTATAAGAGGGAGATAGCTATAATACCAGATGCTAAAAATGTAAAAACAAGTAAAAAAACCAAAAACTATACCAGAAAATCAAAGGAAACCAATAAATAACAAGAGAGGAAGCAAAGGAGAAGAGAAATAGACTAGTTCAGTTTTAGGAGGCAAGAGTGGTAGAGACTGGAAAAGGGTGGATGTTGTCCCTTTTCGTAAAACTTGTAAAACAGATAAGGTTGGAAACTAAAGGCTGGCTGGTCTGACTTTGGTGGTGGGAAATTAAGATACTATACTGAAGAAAAGGATAGAGAAGTATCTAGGAGCCACGGCAATGACTTTTCCAGAACAAGACTGTCAAACAAATCTGAGTAATTTCTTTAACTGGGTGATCAGAGAATTAGACTAAAATGTGGGCTACATACAGTATACCCCAATGCAGTGGCCTGGATTAAAAATCAGGAGTGGCAGACTACAGAAGAATATGGTAAATAGATATTCTGAGGAAAGAAAGATGACTAGTGAAATTAAAGTGGACCGCCAGAAGAACTAACAAATTGATTCTAGAAGAGATCAAACTGGCTATGTAACTTGAAGCCCAAATGTTGACATTACAACTGTCTTATTTTGGTCACACCATCAAAAGAGAGAGATCACTGGAAAAGGACATCATGTTTGGGAAGATCGAAGGAACCAGGTGAAGAGGGCGATCTGCAATCAGATAACTGGGCATATTGAAAACAACCATGGAGATGACGCTGGAGGACCTTTCCGGACTAGCACCAAACCGATTTCTTTTTAGATCTGCAATTCATCAAGTCGATGGCACCTAACAAGAACCTTATAAGGGGGAAAGTGTGGCACAGTGATTAAAGCTACAGCCTCAGCACCCAGCGATTGTAGGTTCAAACCCACACTGCTCCTTGTGACCCTGGGCAAGTCACTTGATTCCCCCATTGCCCCAGGTATATTAGATAGATTGTGAGCCCACTGGGACAGACAGGGAAAAAGGCTTGATTCCTGAATAAATTCATGTAAACCGTTCTGGGTTCCCCTGGGAGAATGGTATAGAAAATTGAAAGAATAAATAAATAAAATACAGTACTTCTCTGAAATTCATGGGGGTTCCGTTCTAGGAACCCCCACGAATTTTGAAAAACCACAAATGCAGTTTAGGAGTTCATCAAAGGCAGGAGAGGGCAGCTGGGGAGCCGACGGGTGCTGAAAATCATTCGTGGTATTTTCTGATCACCTCTTCCTGGTACTAAAGTCAGGCTACACCAATCAGGAGCTGCTTTGACACGCCAGATAGCGTGTCAAAGCAGCTCCTGATTGGTGTAACCATGACTTTAGTACCAGGAAGAGGCAGGCAGAAAATACCGTGAATTACTGAGTCCACGATTCGTGAACTGTGAATTTGCGGTGGTTTACTGTAAATAAATAATGAAAAATGTTTCTTTTTGAAGATGAAACATTAGTGTAGACAACCCTGTGGAAACATACAAAATGAAATATGACCAAAGAAACTGTTGTGTGCCATCCAGGAGAGACAGTTTGAAATAATCATCTCAAAGTAACAAGTAGTGGTGGCTACAGCAAGAGGGATGTGTTAAGGAGCACAGGGAGAAACACACCTAGCAGGAAAAAAAGTTTGAGGTATCTCTTTTTGCACATTGGTTGTGAAATCTCACTCCATATACCGAGTCCTACAATTAAAATTAATATAAGATGAAAACTTAACGACCTAAATAAGTGTACACCCTAAAGAAGAGAGACAAAGAACATAACAGTTATTTAAGTATTTCAAAAGTATAAATCAGGCACAAAAGATAAACCATTTTCAGAGCAAATCATGTTCTCAAACAGGGATCTCCAAATATGCTCTTCTAGGGTCATAAACCAGTTTGGTTTTCAAGATTTCTATCAAAAATATGTCTAAGATACATACATTGCCTCTGTTATTGCAAATATACCTCAAGCATACTGCATATATAAAAACCCTTAAAAACTTGATTGCAGGCTTTGAAGACCAGATTTGGAAATCTCTAGAGCAAGATGTTAAAGGAAGAGATTCGGGGGGAGGGGGAGTTGGGGAGAGACAGATGTAGGCACAACATAAAATATTTTGCAGAAAAGGCGGTAGATATATGGAATGGTCTCACAACTGAGTTACTTTAAAAAAAACAACCCATAATATTTAAAATGTATATTTTTGGAATTAAGGATTCAGCCTCAGTCACTAGCAATTATTTTGAGCCGCCTAGCTAGCAATAGTTTTTAAGTAAGGATTTCAAATTTCATCTTTTCCATCCTGTAATCCCAAGGCCAGCACAGTGGCACAAGGGGGCAGCACCATACTAGAATCTGGTGCTTTAAACATTAGAGCTGAAGACCAATATATACCCAGGAAGTTGACGACAATTCACCTGTAATAGCAGATATGTATACCACATCGGCTTCAGTAAAATCCATTCTGCTCTGGTACTTCTAACTACATGACTGTGTGAAACTTTAAGTCATTATACTAATAACTAATGACAAGCTTGAACTGCTAGCAGCATTCATAGTGTTCTATCATGACTTATCTTACTAGATATATCTTTCATATCACCTTTTCTGAGATGAATATAAATGAGAATTGCTATATCTATCTATATATGTATGTACATGCATCTTCTGAACTCAGAAAAGACATCAGGAACCCAATCCATATTGTTTGTTCTTGGGTGGCACAGATACCACTCCTGCTCTGTTCATTTCATTACATTGTTTTTATAATTATAGACCACCTTATCCACCAAAATGCAACTTGAAGTGATCTGTAGCAAGTTAATAAACAAACAGAATATAGAACAGTAGCATAGTTAAAATAAAAATACAATATATGAAAACAGAGAAACAAAAAAGGCCTTCTCAAACCTTCACGCTCACCAGGGAATATCTAAACATAATGCCATCTGTGAATTTAAACTTTTTAATCTTGTAATTTAACTCCAGCTACTCTGAAGGTATTATTGGCAGCGTTGTAATAAATGTTAAATGTATAAAAATAAAAGAACGATGCCCTTTTGTTAGCCAAACAAAATGTTTTTGACTAGCTTTTGGAGTTTAAAATCTCCTTCCTCAGGTCAGTTAGTCCAATAGAAAGGTATCACCATATATAGTTTTTTGTTTTATTTTGCTTTATTAACCTTAAAATGAATGAACATAGTGGGCTCCTTTTAGTAAGCTGTGCTAGCGGTTTTAGCGTGCGCTAAGCGCGCGCTGCATTGCCGCGCACGCTAGACGCCAATGCCACCATTGAGCTGGCGTTAGTTTTTATGCATAGCGCGGGGGGCAGCACGGGCTAAAAACGCTAGCACAGCTTACTAAAAGGAGCCCTATGCTATACGTTGATTTGACTGAACTGTTGTTGTCCAGGTTTGACTGGTTCCCATTGTTTACTGGGGGTTATCTGAAATTACAACCAAATCCCAGGTTTGGGGTGGACTCTGTTCACTCATCTGCTTCTTAAAATATTAGTCCTTAGCATTGTTTATTTTTTAATGAACAACAGTTAATGGGCTTTTAGAGAAATGCACGACCGTTCTTATACGAAAAATGCTTAGCTGCTGCTGTAGCTAACTAATGACACATCTGCCAGAATAACAAATGATGCATGAAACTGACTACTGTTTCCAGTACTTTTCCTCCCTCTAAACCAGGGATGTCAAAGTCCCTCCTCGAGGGCCGCAATCCAGTCGGGTTTTCGGGATTTCCCCAATGAATATGCATGAGATCTATTTGCATGCACTGCTTTCATGGTATGCTAATAGATCTCATGCATATTCATTGGGGAAATCCTGAAAACCCGACTGGATTGTGGCCCTCAAGGACCGACTTTGACACCTGTGCTCTAAGCCATGCCAATTGGCAAAATTTTTGGGAAAACAAACATTTAATTAAGCAGTTTCTGTGAAAGGAATCTTGGTGTTTTTTTTTAAGTTCAGCTTTAGTTTCCTGCTTACTGGACGACGCTATTCTCTTCTAACATTAGCCTGTTGTGGAAAAAACTGCTGATGTCACAGAAAGTTTAGTTCTTCATATAGGAAAAATGGCAGGCACAGTAAACGTGAAATGTTCAAGGCGGAGCAGGGTAAGGACACACTTAACAAATTTGCACTCTTGATGCTTTGCTTCAGTGACAACACATACTGAAAGTCTTGCAATACAAAATAACCGGCATCAAAACTTTTCAACCATTCAATCTTTTTGTTAGTGTACTGTCATAAAAGTTAACAGCCAAATACATTAATTGCTCCAAATTCTAGGAACTAGTCTATTAATATACAACAGGTAAAAACTTGCTTCAGATTTTGGAATGACATGCTAAGAGAAGCCATAAAGTTGCTTACTTTTAGCACTACTGTACCTGCCATAACCATTGCTGTAACCACTTCTGCTGTTTTTATCTCTTACTAAATGCTGCTTATTCCAGTTAGCCTCTCTTTGAAAACCGCTGCACTCCGGACCACTCCCACTAGGACTCAGTGCCGATTCTAGTTAGCCTCTCTTTGAAAACTGCTGTGCTCTGGACCACGCCCACTAAGACTCAGTGCCGGTATATGTTATATATATTGAGCACTTTTGCGGCGCATGCTCACCAAATTACTTATAGTACTACTCTGTACCTGCCATAACCACTGCTGTTTCTGCTGTAATTATCTCCTACTGACTGCTGCTTATTCCAGTTAGCCTCTCTTTGCAAACCACTGTGCTCCGGACCACGCCCACTATGACTCAGTGCCGGTATATGTTGTATATATTGAGCACTTTTGAGGCGCATGCTTAAAGAGCATGTCCTGCTCCTTAATGCGTTCCTTTGTGCACAGCCATGGTGCGCGCCTTTAACAATTAGAGTTTCACTACTGAAGCATCTCCTACCAGTACTTTTTACCCTTACTTTATTGCTAGCTGGCTCAGTAATCAATATGCTTCCTCAAACCTGCCAGATCCCAATAATATGGAATCATCGTCAAGATACCATATCAAAACCAACAATAGCTACACCTTCATGCCTCATAAATATTCCTAAACAAACCATTCCTAAGGCCTCTGATTTCTCACATTCTGTTCCACTTAGATTTGGCCTGATTAATTCCATATCTATTAAATCTAAGCACCACCTTCTACTGGATTTACTTCTTCTGCATAATCTGGATTTCTTATGCATTGCTGAAACATGGCTTTCCACAGGAGAAGAAGCCTATCTTAGCTGAACTTGTCCGCCAGGTTATTCATATCTATACAATAATCGTTTAGGAAAAAAGGGAGGCAGACTTGCTATTATCCACCTTTCATCCCTTCTAATAGACACTGAAAAATCCACAAGTAATTCCCCGCTTGAATTCATTCAGTTTAGACTTGCTGCTGATTCCTCTAGAGCCTTTTTGCTTGTATACTTACCTCCTCCTATTTGTAAAGATAAAATCACTCTTATTCATTCACTTATGCTTGATTTTTGTACTACTACTTCAAAGCCTATTCTACTAGGTGATTTTAATATTAATTTCAATGACCAAAATAACTCCTATACTGCAGAACTTTCTACCTTATTTTCTGACTTGGGCTTACATCCATTAATAACATCACCTACTTACAAAGCTGGCCATACCTTGGACATGGTACTAATCCCAAATTCTCTTATTTCTGATCTTTCTGTAAACTCTAACAATCCGGTTCCTTGGTCTGACCACAACTTAATAACTCTTTTCTTCATTCAAAATAAATGTACGTTATTTGATATCCCCAAAACAATTTCCTTCCATGACTATAGTAAACTGCAGACCAATGATATTAAAAACATTATTTAGTCTAAAGAAGATTAAAAGCACTGATCTATCCATAGATGAGATGGTCTCAACTTGGAATGAGTCAATTAAATCATTACTTGATACTCTAGTCCCTTTTCAGTCCCATACAATCTCATCTAAAAAAGGTAAAAATCCATGGTATACTGCCGAAATAACCCTACTGAAAAAACAAATGCGGGGATTAGAAAAAAAAATGGCGTAAACATAAAACTTTTTATAACCTA
Organism: Geotrypetes seraphini; assembly: GCF_902459505.1. Taxonomy (NCBI): domain Eukaryota; kingdom Metazoa; phylum Chordata; class Amphibia; order Gymnophiona; family Dermophiidae; genus Geotrypetes; species Geotrypetes seraphini. The sequence continues at coordinate 201,746,838 of NC_047087.1, forward strand.
AACAAATTTAAAACACATGCACAATATTACAAAACTAAAATTAACAAAGCAAAAAAAAAACCCAAAAACCCACCATATTACTCAAATTGTGTCTTAAAAACCCAAAACACTTCAACTTTATATGCTATTGTTAAATCTCTTTCTGCAGACAATAAGAAAAAACATTCTTTTGTGTTAAAAAAACAACTCTCCATCTGCCCACGAATTGGCAAACTACTTTATTGGAAAAATTCAAAAAATAAGATGAACTCTTTCTCAGCAAACTACTAGTATAACCCCCTAATAATGAAGTTATTGCAAACCTTCCTTTCTCCACATGTTCGCATTTTTCTATTCCAACATTTGTTGATATCCAACGAACAATAATGACTATGAAACTTAAAGGAAAACACAACAGAACACAAACTGCAGATATGTACAAGATGCAGGCGTGGTTTATTGACCCAAAAATAATGCAGTGAATATACCACCTATTTATCAACCAAGTACGTGCTTTCTGACATTCGATTCACACCGGCGGCTGTTTGTTATCTCGTTTGCAGTTTGTTTTATACCTTACCCACCATGGACCCCTGAGGAAGGCGTGTTATCCGAAACACGGACTGTGTCGGATCCCTTGGTTGGTAAATAGGTGGTATATTCACTGCATTATTTTGGGGGTCAATAAACAACACCTGCATCTTGTACATATCTGCAGTTTGTGTTCTGTTGTGTTTTGCTTGCTGCTTGTTTCACTGCAGACTACGTTGGATTCCTTTTTTGTGCTTTATGAAACTTAAAGGTTCTTAATCCGAAATTATACCCCCTCTAATTTTAAAGCGATTCTTTTCCATTTTCGGTACTTATATTCATGATTTGGTTAAAACATGTTTGTCCATGGCCACAGTACCCAAAGCTTGGAAGGAAGCAACAATTTATCCAACTATAAAGGATTTTGCAGTAAGCTCATCAGATACAACTAATTATCGTCCAATATCCAACATTCCGTTTCTGGACAAACTCACAGAAAAAATAGCCTTCAACCAGATTTCAGATTTTGTAGAGCACACGAAGGTACTACACCCCAACCAAACCGGGTTTAGATAACACCATTCAACTGGATATTCCCTCATAGGTTTGACAATTTCTATTCTGTATCACCTGGACCATCATAAGTCGGTTATCGTAATCTCGTTAGTTATTTCAGCGGCATTTGATACAATTGATCACAACTTGCTTTTGTGTCGCCTGCAATCAATAGGCATAACAGATCAGATTCTGAATTGGTTTACTTCTTATCTTGCCGATTGTTACGCAATAGTTACCTTCAACAAATCATCATCTAAGCAGTTTAAAAATCCTTTTGGGATTCCGCAAGGGTCAATTCTATCTCCTTTGTTATTTAATATCTTTCTTGCGCCGCTGTTAACATTAGGACAATCAATCGGTTTCTCTATCTACACCTATGCAGATGATATTCAATTGGTTCATGTATTAGACACTGAAAACTCATCGGAGATACAGGAGATCAATTCAAAAATTGAATTAATTAATAACTGGTTGCGCGGGAATATGTTATCTTTGAATGTTGAGAAATCCAAAGTTATCCCTTATACAAACAAAAAGGGACTCCAGCTTTCATGCCCTATCCAAATTAAATCCACACCATTACAGATTGTTACAACAATAAAATTACTGGGTGTAATTTTTGATATAAGTTTCACATATCATGAACAAATTAGTGCAGTTGTTAGGAAATGCTTCTATAGAATGAGTGATCCGTTCATTATAAAAAATTTTAGACTCAACAGCTATTAACATGTTAATACACTCACTCACTTGTAGTCTCTAGTCTCGACTACTGTAAAACTCTCTACAAGGGCATTACACAGAAAGAGATTCGTTGCCTCCAAATTATTCAAAATACATCAATAAAAATCATCATCAACTCTAAAAAATATGATCATGTTACTATTGAAAAGGGCACACTGGTTACCAATAGGACACAGGATAACTTATAAAATTCTTCTTTTGCCATTTAAAACCTGTACTACTAACTGTCCTGAATTCATAAACAGACTTTGGATCCCTATAATCTCTCAAGAGCCCTACATTTCTCTTCAACGCACTTTCTATCCATTCCCTCTCTTAATCATATATATACAGTATCTCCCCAGAAATTTTTTCCAGCCGGGTGGCATGAAAAAGTAGCCGGGCGGGGCGGGATGGGGAAATTTGGTGGTGGGGAAAATGAAAAGGTACTTTTACTAAGGCTTGCTAGCCATTTTAACACACGCTAAATGTTAACGTGTTCATTATAGTTTATGGATGCATTAGCGTTTAGTGTGCGCTAAAATAGCTAGCACGCCTTAGTAAAAAGATCACTAAATGTGCACGATTTTTATTAGTTAATTATTTTCCAACGCTCAATATGACTTCCTTTTTTAAGGTTTGACACTTAGGCAGTGTTCCAGTAGCATTTAAGCCACCCTTGAAAAAAAGTAATGCAGATCCTCTTATTCCGAATAACTAATGACCAGTATCAAACCTTCCATTTCTTTCAAAACTACCGTACTTCAAACTCAAGTTGAATCAGTTAATGCTTTGCATCCCTGGCAATCTGTGTTTTAAGACACAGCACAGAGACAGTAGTTCCTGCCTTAGGACTCAATCTGCGATAGCAATTTTGCCACAGCAAATGCACTGAAGCCCATAGGAATTGAATGGACTTTGGTGCATTTGCCATGGGAGAATTGCTACAGTGGCTTTGTAAAAGGGACCCTTACTTAGTGAACTCCATACTAGTCACCTAGAGACCAATGTTTCTCAACTTCTTCAAGCCAAGTACCCCCCCTAAGTCTAACAAATACCAACCGAGTACCTCAGTCCAAGCTCCGTCCCTGACCCCACTCCCATTATAATAGTACTAATTGTAATGCAATTTCTTCCATTCATTTTTCATGTACACACAACCCTACTGTACAACTATTAAAATACTCCTCCCCAATGTCAAAATTATAAAAATCCTATTAAAACAAAAATAATAATAATGCAAAATACATTTATAAGTCCAACTTTAAAAGCAAGGATAAGCCTCCCCCAATACACCCCCAAACAATAAGATGTATAATCTAGAAAAGTGTTTCTCTACAGCACTGCAACTGCATCAATAAACCCAGGACTACCATACATTCTTCAAGCATCCAGTCCCTACTCTATTAAATAATACCAGTTAAGACCCTCCCACTGCAAAATAATTTTTTTGGGGGGAGGGTCAAGGTCAGAACGGTTCATAGTCATTCGTGCGCGGGACTTCAGCGCACCAACATTTCAGCGCAGACATATCAGCACAAAACTCCAGCAGGCCGCTAAAAAGTTACTTTTAAAGAGCTCTGATGCGGGGTGTGAGTGAGGAAACCCCCCTCCCCCAGTTTACTTCATACTGTTCACGCTGCCATTGGGGGAAGTTGTGGGGTTGGAACCCTCCATTATAGAGTAAACTTAACTTTTTCCCGATTTTTTTAGGAAAAAGTTCAGTTTTCTCTATAATGACACCCCCCCAACGGCAGCGCAAAAAATATGAAGTAAAGTGGGGAGGTTCCCCCCCCATCAGAGCTCTTTAAAAGTAACTTTTTAGGCGGCGCGCTGGGGTCTTGCGCCAATTTGTCTGTGCTGAAATGTGGGCGCGCTGAAGTCTCGTGCGCCTTTGTCCTATCACCGGTCAGAAGTAGCTTTCACTATGTTTTATGTTCCCAAATACCTGTAAACATAAATAAATAAATGTGCTTAGACTTCCAGACTTGTGTGTTTAAAGTCAAGGGTTGAATGGAAAGAGTTAATCCTAAATACCAGAAAGTCACAGGCAAATAATGAATTAGTTTAGTCACAGTGGCACTCGGTGTCTCACCTCCTGGGGCTCCGGCTGTAAACGGCCTTGGGATAGTTGTGTCTGGTTAGCGGTTTGGGGCTTGTGGGCGCTGCTAGTGCCAAGCTGCAGTGGGCAACAGGAGCTGGGCAGCCAGAGCCAGGGCCGCCGTAGTTCCAGCCCCGGTGCCGGGCATCTTCCACCTCCTCTTCCCCCAGTAGCCACTTGACTTGACTTGCCCCAAACCGATGCTGAGCAGGAGCTGCCGAAAGCCTTGCACCGTCAGCGAGCTGTTGTCACCGTAGCGTGTGAAAAGCACGTGCAACTGACGCCGCTGAGCCAGCAACACCCGCTCCCGGTCCACGGCCAGCTCTAGCTCTACACTATTTCCGCCACCAGCCGCGCAACGAGAACAAGGGCAGAGAGATGAGCATCGACAGCATCAGCCCTGCCCAGCCGCCCCTTCCCTCCCAACTCACACATCCGTCAGCAAAGTCACTAGGCAAATCGTAAGCTTCCCTCCATAGGTCAGCAACGGAGGGAAACTTACAATTTGCTTCGGGCCTTCCTCGTTGCCGGGTCCTGCCTTCGCGGAAACAGAAAGTAGGCAGGACCCGGCAGCGAGTTGTAAGCTTCCATCCGTCGTTGACCAGTCTCCTGCCTTAGCCCACAGCGAACTCATGCTTCGGGGCTCTAAGGTGTGTGTGCTGGCTTCTCTTCTCTTCTTCCCCCCCCCCCGGATGTAACTTCCGGTTTCGGAGGGAAGAGAAGGGAAGCCGGCACACACGCCTTAGAGCCCCGAAGCATGAGTTCGCATCTCCAAGCCGGTGAGAGGTGGTTTTTGGTGGGGGGAAATTTTTTTTACATTGAGTGGCGGCAGCTGCAGGATTCCCAATAGATGACCGCTGGGCAGTCATCTAAATTAGGCAGGCGTAGCGCCCGGCTAAAAGGCCCTGGGGAGAACACTGATATACATTACATACATCTATCTTCTCAGTAACTGCCTCTTCTATTTGGAATGCCGCTCCACGGGATCTAAGAGAAGAACCATCATTGGATCGGTTCAAATCTAAATTAAAAACTTTTTTATTTAGAGACGCATATAATACTTGAGCTTCCTTTTCAGGATGACAAATGGCTGTTAATTCTTAACTCATTCTTTTAGTGGAATTTTTAAACATTATTTGCTCCCTTTCCTTTTTTTTTTTCCCTTTTATGTTCTTTCCTATTTTTATATTGTAGTTCTTCCCCTTATTACCCTATTGTAACAGCAAGTCTCTAGCCCTTGTTTCGTAAGTCTGTAAATGTTGGTCTTTGTAAAAGGCAAAAATTAAACCTATTGGTTATATTTTATTGTTCATCGCCTTGAAACTTTGTTTAGGCGATTGATCAAATTTTTAATAAAACTTGAAACATTTAAGTTTCCTCTTATCTTCCTTTTTAAAATAAATCTGGGGCCGGATTGATAAATGTTTTATTGTAGAAGTACTTGTCCTTATGCAGAGTGGTTATTTTGATTCAGTAGCCCGTCTGAGCCACAGGGAAGAAGGCAAAGTCAATGCCCAGCAAAGGGCCAGGAAAGATAATAGCATCAGTGGCCTCCATAGGCCAAGAAAGCAGCAGCAATGGCCCATATGGGCTGAACATAGAGGGGAAGCATTAGTAGGTCTCATGTGCCGACTGCCGACAGCACACAAAGGTAAAAGAGAAGGAGAGAGATGTAGCTCTGAATCAAGCCTGCTGTCGAAGTGCGAGAAGGAAATATTTTTTGATAATCATCCCTGTTCATATATTCTGCTTTTGAAAGGGTATTAAAAAGATGTCATACCTGTACAGTATTGTATGTAACAGTGATTATAACAATAAATCAGAAGTAGTACAACAGCACTGGGCTCTCAGGAAGGCTGGCGTGAACTGCATCGAGGGCCAAGGCTAAAAGCCAAACTTCTGTGGGTATGGGAAGGCTGGATCTTAATTTTGTTCTTTTTCACTCACAGGTTCACACCATCACTACCTATGTGTCAATTTCTAACTGGGCAGACTGGATGGGCCACTGTGGTCTCTTGTCATTTACTGTTAGTATGAAATTTGGCATTCTCAGGTCTAGTTGCTTTAGGAGCATATGTTTTATTCTGACTGACAGAGAAAGGAAGGAATGGAAGACCAAGAGGATTAGCATTCTTGTGCACCAATGCAGATTTAGAGCCTGTCATGTGTTACCATGACAATATTTTCACCTGCTGTCAAGCTCCAGACAACCATGCACAATGACAGTGCCTAAAATTCTACAGCTTACAAAACCCCCCTAAAAGAAGATGGTGATTATCCAATTGTAAAAGATGCTTTCGGTGGAGGGAAATTAGAGGGAATGATAGCCCAGAAACATTTACCACAACAGTACGCAAACTTCGTTACTCAGTGAGCAGTGGATCATATTCCCTGAAGAGTTTGCCTTTAACTACTTGCCCCATTTTTATTCTTGGTCCTGTCCTGCTTTTGTCCCAAAGCACCACACACAACCTCTGAATTTAGGGAAGTGTGAACTATTGAACTACCGGTAACAGGATCCCACTTCACAGAAACTCTACTTTCTTCTGACAAATAATTATTCAGAGAGAATGAATTCAAAAGTGGGCCAATTTATCTCCAAGCATAAATGAACATTAGAAACTCTCATTCGGCACAGAGAACCAGTAAGGAATAGCAAAAGAGATTGCTCTAACAAATAAAGGAGAAGCTTTTCATATATTAGAAATGTGATGTTAGCATGAGAAAAGCAAGCGAGATGTCATCAGACAATAAATGGGTGTGAAGAGGATAATTATAACAGAATTTAAGATATGTAGCAGTCCTGAAACAGACATTCACCAGGGCATCAAGTGACAAATAAAACAAAAATCAGTTTCTTGCTCCTGTCCCGGCAGCTCCCTGCTGAGAAAGACTGCACATACTCCTCTGCATAAGCAGCAGCCAGTCTTCCCCAGTTGACAGCTGATTAATCTAACGGGGCTGTGAAAGCCTCCTGTGGATCTGTCTCCTGCTCTCTGTCAGCCGTCAGCTCCCCACGCTGATCAAACAGCGCTCCTGAAATGACATGAAAGGAGTAAATGTTTCTCAGGATGGAGAAATTGCTTTGCTTCAGAATCTGAAACATGACTTAAATCATAACCCCAGAAAAGAGAGTGAATTTTACACATTTACAGAGATGGCATCTGGTCATTGTACATGAAACTTTAATTGTCACATGGTCATATTTAATTTCTTTTTATGCAAGGAATTCATATTAACTTTTATATGCATAATGATTAATTTTTTTTACGTCTAGGGAAATACCATCTGATATGAAATTTACTTTGAAAATAATTCATTATCATATGAAAAAATAAAGAACTAAAATCAGATATCATATTCTCTTACAGAATACAAAATACAATCCTTCTTAGTAATGGTTGTTTAAAAGTAACAAAAAACATATGAGCATATTCCTCTTTTTTTTTTTTTTAGGAGACTGAGGCCCAGATGCTCAAAAGCTTTCTGTGCATGCAAAACTGGCTAAAGCCAGTCTTACTTGTAAGGAAGTTCAGCTTCTGATGCAGAAAAGGGTTCTCTGTGGCTGCTGCCAATCGGGTTGAACCCTATGCAAATGCATTACAAGGAGCCCATTAGTATTATCTTATCCAAGTTTCCAAGTTTATTTAAAATTTGATTAAATCGCTTATCAAAATTCTAAGCGATATACAAAATCATTAAAAATAGAGAATAATTAAAATAAGACATATCGACATACTAAAAAAACCCTCAATAGATCAAACAAATTTATTGGGTAACAAAAGGGAACAGGGGAAGAACTATATTCTAAACCTGCCTCTCTTCTCCCTATGTTCTCTATTTTGGTGGATAACGCTCTCATCCTCCTGTCTTGTCAACTCACAACCTTGGGTCCTCTTTGACTTGTCTCTGTCCTCTGCGTATATCCAACAAACCACCAAAACCTGTTGCTTCTTTCTATACAATCTCTCCAAAATCCAGCGTTTCCTTTCTGAGCACACTGCCAAACCATTATCCACACCCTCATCACCTCATGCTTGGACTACTGCAACATGCTTCTTGCAAATCTCTCTCTAACCCATCTCTCCCCCTTCAATCTGTTCAGAATTCTGATACACATCTTAATTTCCATCAGGGTCGTTATGCTCATGCTACCCCCCCCCCCCTTCTCAAGTCACTTCATTGGCTCCTTGTCCGCTTCCACATACAGTTCAAACTCCTCTTACTGGACTACAATTGTACTCATTTTGCGGCCCCTCAATATCTCTCCTCTCTTCCTACACTCTGTCCTGGGAACTCTGTTCTTCGGATAAGTCTGTCTTGTCTGTACCCATCTCCTCTACTGTCAACTCCTGACTACCCCTTCTGCGCCATATGCCTGGAACAACCTGCCTGAATCAGCTCAAAGCCTACCTTTTCGAAGCTGCGCTTAGGTCCTAACTCTTGTACCTTGTAATACACTATAGCTGTTCTTATTCCTTCTGTAGCCCCTACCCTCACTACCTCTTCTTCAAGTTTTATTAAGAATTTGATTAATCGCCTATCATGGATTCTAGGCAATGTACAATAAAATATGGGGGTATACAAAAAATAAAAACAGTATATCTGTTTGGTGTTCATTGAGGAAGGGCTGGGAGTAGGACTGAAGAAAACAGACAAAGGGAATGGAAGTGAGGTAAACTGAGTCAATTTAGAAGATGGTGTTCACATTAGAAGGTATCTAAGGGAAGCTCTGGTGAGTCCATTATAGGTTATTTCAATGCTTCCTTAGAGTCAGGTATCATTCCAGAGGACATGGACAGAGACAGACTTACTATTAAACAATAGGGTGAGAAGGTGGAACTACAATAAATTCAAGAAAAGAGAACATAAAGAGGTAAATACAGGAGGAAGAGAGGAGAAGGTTGTACTTATTTATAGCTGCTATTAACCTGAAAATCGCTGGGATATTGCCTCTCCTTCAGGAACAGGTCAGGTCTCCCACCATGGCTACAAAGCGCAAGAGTTCAAGTGCTACCGAAAGTGTTCCCAAAAAGGAAAAAAAATGAAAACCTTACAAAAGGTAGAATTATTGGATATGCTTCAGAGACTGAAGTTATCCTCCGCTGTTGTTCGACATTATGACATTAATGGGTCAACCATTAGGTACATAAAAAAGAATGAAAAACAAATCCGTGAAGCTGTTGCGGTAGCTGCGCCAGCAGGTGCGAAGACATTACATGTTGTGCGAGATGCCAATTTCTCTCGTATGGAAGCTGCAACATTTCTGTGGGTGCAGGATTGCTACAAAAAGAGAATCCTGCTAGACTCTGATGATAAGAGGAAAGGCAAAGTCTTTGTATGATAACTTGAAGAGCAGGGAAGGTGGAATGTCGCAATCCATTGACGTTCTGGCCAGTAAAGGGTGGTTTGATAAATTCCATCACAGGTATGGCCTGCGTAATGTGAGAGTGACAGGAGAAACAGCATCTGCCAACCAAGAGACAGCTGCAAGCATTCAGTGCTGATGGAACTGCTTTCTTTTGGAAGAAAATGCTAGAGAGGACTTTCATTAGCAAAGAGGATAAGTGAGCACCAGGTTTCAAGGCTGCAAGGGATAGATTAACCAAACTGCTTTGTGCAAATGCTGTAGGCCATATGATAAAGCCAACACTGATTTATAAAGCTGCAAACCCCTGAGTCTTGAAGGTAAACGATAAGTTCCAGCTGCCTGTTTACTGGATGAGCAACAAGAAGGCTTGGACAAGCAGAGTTCCTAGAGTGGTTTCATCAGTGTTTTTTTTGCCAGAAGTAAGAAAATACCTGGCCAATAAAGGAATGGAATTCAAGGTTCTGTTGATATTGGACAATGTCCCTGGACATCCAGACACACATGAGTTCCACATTGAGGATGTTGAGATCGTCTATATGCCCCCCAACACAACATCTCTCATCCAGCCTCTCGACCAGGGGGTAATAAGGACATTCAACGCACACGGTATTCATTGGAGAGGATTGTCCATGCTTTGGATGAAGGCCCCAACTTGGAGAACATTATGAAAAATTGGAAGGACTTCACTATTGCCGATGCCATCAATATTATTGAAAGAGTGGTGAAAGCTGTCAAGTCAGAGAGTGAACTTGTGCTGGAAGAATCTTTGGCCTGAATGTGTAAAAAGGGATAACACTGTCAATATCACAGAGCCAGGCCAATAAATTATGGAAGACATCATTGACTTTGCAAAGTAGGTAGGTGGGGAAGGCTTTGAAGATATGGATATGGAGGATATTCAAGACTTAATAGACACCAGAGCAAATGAACTAACGGAAGATGATCTCATTGACCTGACTGCTCATGAAGGAGAGGCAATACCAGACGAAGAGGAGGAAGGAGGAGTAGAAGAAGAAGTGCTAGAAGACAAGTGTACACTGGATAATATTGCAGAGGGCATATGCAGGTTCAATGGTGCTATTGACTTTTTCTATGACATCGACCCATCCATGATACGTGCGTTAAAGATGAAGGAGTTAGCAGAAGCAGCGATTTCTATATACAAAAATATATATAAAGAAATGATGAAGCAGAAGAGCCAGATGGAAATCACAATGTATTTCTAAAAGATACCTAGATGCCTCTCCATCCACTGCCTCGCAATCCACCTCTTCCACTTATGAGGAGGCATCCCCTTCGTCTTCCTCCTACTGAATACCCACTTCCCACTGCCTGAGGAGGCCCCTGGTGCTCACTTATCCTCTTTGTCTCCTCTTCCTGCAGTACTTGTACAGGACGATGACGATGAAGACACTGCCTGAGTATTTTTTAGTAATGTATTGTATACAGTACAGGTATTCTAGTATTGAACTCTCAGTATTAAACTTTTTTTTCCTTCTTGAGAAACCAGTATTGACCTTTTTTTTTTTTACCCTGTTGAGATTATTACTGTACACTACTGTATTGTTATGCAATAAATATTGTTATTTCCCCCAAATTGTGAATTTCAATAGTAATAATAGTGTCTGTTTCCAAAAACTGCGAATAACAGTTGAAAAGTTATTCGCGGTTTCAATAGTAAAAACGCTGGCTGTTACAAAAAACTGCGAATAACATATAAAAAGTTATTCACGGTTTTTCCATATTCGCGGCTATGTTCTGCCCGCATCCACCGCGAATACGGAGGGAGAAGTGTACGGGATCCAAAGCAAAATGATTTCATTAGAGGTAGGTATTGTCACATGAATCTGACCAACTTCAGTCAGTCAGAAAAATAGGGAAAAGAGAAGGACTGTAGGTCTTGCACAGTTTGGCATGTATGGTTTTGGAGGCCATAGCAAGGTAAAGAGATTGAAAGGATTGAGGTTAAGCACTACCAAGACTGTATATGTCAGCAAACTCTACACACAGAGGTTTAGGCACTTCTCTTCTTTCCTCCAATGAGTAATCCTGATTGCCCCAAATTGGTCACGTTTGCCCTGGTAAATGCATCTAATTCGATTATAGAGAGACAAGTGTCCCAGACTGCTTCTTCAACCATATCTTCTCTCACAGGGTCCAGTTGTTCTAGAAGACCCAGAATGCTTTGGGCTTACAGCATGGCTCTTGAGCACAAGGCCTTGAACAAAAAGGGCAGCTCAAAGGTGGTAATAGCGGCTCTCCTATGCTCTAAGTCATGTTCCAGTGCTGGTTTGCAGAGGAGCAGATGGAACCATTAAGAGCCCCAATGGCCGAAGTCCTAGCATTCCTGCAAGCGGATCTTGAGAAAAGTCATAAGAACATAAGAATTGCCGCTGCTGGGTCAGACCAGTGGCCAATCGTGCCCAGAAGTTCGCTCACACAGCGGCCCCCAGATCAAAGACCGGTGCCCTAACCGAGACCAGCCCTACCTGCGTTCGTTCTGGTTCAGCAGGAACTTGTCCAACCTTGTCTTGAATCTCTGGAGGATGTTTTCCCTTATAATAGACTCCAGAAGAGCATTCCAGTTCTCTATCACTCTCTGGGTAAAGAAGAACTTCCTTACGTTTGTACGGAATCTATCCCATTTTAACTTTAGACAGTGCCCTCTCATTCTCTCTACCTTGGAGAGGGTGAACAACCTGTCCTTATCTACTAAGTCTATTCCCTTCAGTACCTTGAATGTTTTTATCATGTCCCCTCTCAATCTCCTCTGTTTGAGGGAGAAAAGGCTCAGTTTTTCTAATCTTTCACTGTATTGCAACTCCTCCAGCCCCTTAACCATCTTAGTCGCTCTTCTCAGGACCCTTTCGAGTAATACCGTGTCATTCTTCATGTACGGCGACCAGTGCTGGACGCAGTATTCCGAGTGAGGGAGTACCATGGACCAGTACAGCAGCATAATAAACTTCTCCGATCTGTTTGTGATTCTCTTCTTAACCATTCTTAGCATTGTTCGCCCTTTTCTCCACCGCCGCACATTGTGCAGACAGCTTCATCGACTTGTCAACCAGTACTCCCAAGTCTCTTTCCTGGGGGGTCTCTCCAAGTATCGCCCCAGACACTTTGTATTCATGTTTGGGATTTTTGATACCAACATGCATTACCTTACACTTATCCACGTTGAACCTCATTTGTCATGTTGCTGCCCATTTCTCGAGTATGGTTATGTCGCTTTGCAGATCTTCACAATCCCCCTGCGATTTCACTACTCTGATAACTTCATATCGTCCGCTAATTTAATCACCTCACTTGTCGTACCCATTTCCAGATCATTTATGAATATGTTGAAGAGCACGGGTCCAAGCACTGAGCCCTGCAGCCCCCCCACTGGTGACGCTGTTCCAGTCCAAGTATTGTCCATTTACCCCCAATCTCTGTTTCTTATCCGCTAGCCAGTTTTTAATCCATGTGAGTATTTCACCCTCTATTCCATGGCTCTCAATTTTCCGAAGAAGTCATTCATGCGGAACCTTGTCGAATGCCTTCTGAAAATCCAGATATATAATGTCAACTGGGTCACCCTTGTCTATCTGCCTGTTGACTCCCTTGAAGAAGTGCAGCAAGTTCATCAAGCAAGATCGTCCTTTGCTGAAGCCGTGCTGACTGGTCCTCATCAGATTGTGTCCGTCAAGGTGATCAAGTTTTCAAGTTTCAAGTTTATTTTGAATTTAATGGTTCGCTTATTAAGACTAAGCGAATTACATATTAAAAATTTTTTAGCATAGAACAATAAAACAAGTTATTTTACATTAAAAATTTCAAGGGGCTGCAACAAACTGACAATACAGACGTACTTAGATACATATAGGAAAGGACATTAGGGAGAAAAAGTTACAAATTGATGTTTCCCAAAGGGAAGAAAAGGGGTATGTGATGGGTAGGGTATAACGTTTAGGCTGGGGTAGGATGTGTGAAGAGATATTGACAGTTTAGATCTTCACAAAAAGTTGTACTAAAGATTAAATGAGGCTTTGAAGAGAAATGTTTTTAGATCAGTTTTAAATGAGTTAAGATCTTTGATTTCTCTAATATATAGGGGAAGAGTATTCCATATAAGAGGAGCCATGACTGAGAAGATGTCATGGCGTCTAGTTCCTATTATTTTCAGTGAGGGGACCATTAGTAGCCCTTGTGTATTAGACCGAAGTGAACGATTTGAAGTATGAGGAATTAAGAGTCGATCTATAAACTGTGGTTCATTAGTAGATATTGTTTTAAATACTAATAATGCTATTTTATATGTTATTCGTTGATTAATGGGTAACCAATGAGATTCTATCAAATAGGGAGTTACATGATCATATTTCTTCCCTTGGTGGATTATTTTGATTGCGATATTTTGTATTATTTGTAGGCGTCTTTGATCCTTGTGGGTAATATTCATTAGAAGTGAATTACAGTAATCTAGTTTGGATATTATAAGGGAATGTATTAAAATATTTAGGGATTTTGGTTCCAAATATTTCGACATTGAGCGAATTAAACGTAGACGATAAAAGCAATTTTTAACTATATTGTTAATATGCTCTTGATAAGAGAGTTTGTCGTCAATTGTTACTCCTAATATCTTGAGTGATGTGACAAGTTCAATTGTTGTGTTATCAATTGAAAATGGGATAGAAAGCTTTAAGCCCTGTTTAGATGGAAAGAGTAAGGCCTTAGTTTTGAATACGTTTAATGCAAGCATGTTCTGTGTAAGCCAATTTTTAATTTTTTCTAATTTTTGATTAATTTGAATTATTTCGTTGGAATTTTCCGGATTGACAGAATGAATCAGTTGGATATCGTCGGCATAGGCGTACGCCGTGAAACCTATGGATTGACTAAGACTGAGTAAAGGGGATAAAAAGATGTTAAATAGTGATCAATGATGCGGTCTTTTATCAGTGCCTCTACCATCTTTCCCAGTACCGAGGTCAGACTCACCAGTCTGTAGTTTCCTGGATCTCCCCTTGGTCTGGTGGTTGGTTCCCTCAAAGTGCAGGTAACAGCGTTATCCTGCTTTAAGGATCAAATGGATAGTTTCTTTAACTTCTTATTCAGATGTAGCCAAATTCTTGAAGGGGGTGCTGTGGCTGCATCCCCTGTGCGGTAACCTTTTCCAGGTGGTACCTTACCATGGTTTTGCATAGTCTCACTAAGGCCCCATATGAGCCTTTACAAGAAGCTTCTCTGATGGATCCGACCATAAAAATGGCTTTCTTAGTGAATATTACCTTGGCGCAAAGAGTCTCAGAATTACAAGTGCTCTCATGCAGAGAGCCATAGTAACATAGTAGATGACGGCAGATAAAGACTCGAATGGTCCATCCAGTCTGCTCAACCTGATTCAATTTAAATTTTTTTCTTCTTAGCTATTTCTGGGCAAGAATCCAAAGCTCTACCCGGTACAGTGCTTGGGTTCCAACTGCTGAAATTTCCGTTAAAACCTTCCTAAAACTTACAGAGGCCGGGGTTACACTCCATACAGTTTCCTCGTCTTTGACGAAGGTGATGTTGGCCTTCCATGTTTTTTTTTTGGTTTAAAACGTGTTTATTAGGAAGGAGCATATCGACAAACAATCAAGCAATGGAAATACAACCGAACAATAATCAGGTACAAGGTGCCAGGTACAAAGTATAAAATACAATGGGAGAAAACGGTACACAATGCAAAAGGCCTAAAGGCCAGGAAGAAAGGAAGGATATATATAGGAGAGAGGGACTGAATCATCCAGGCACACAAAATGAACAGCAAGCCCCCCCCCCCTCTAAACTCCCCAATATCAGCCAGGACCCACAAGACCCAACACCCACCAAACAACCCGTAAGAAGAACCAGGCTGGCCGCATACCTCCTTCGTTTTCCCAAAGAAGAATCCCCCCCGCCCCCCCCCAAATCAGCCCCAAAACCACCCTGCTACCCCCCCCCCAGCGACCGGAGAATGGAGAAAGAAAGGAAAAAAGGTAGTAAGAAAAGGCAGAAAGAAGAAAAAGGAAAGAAAAGAAAAGAGAAGAAAGGAAAGAAAAGAAAGGAAAGGAGGAACAGCCTCAAACGGGAGCAGCAAGCGCAGGAAGCTCAGCAAGAGCCCGCTCCCAAATAGACTGATACAACAGGGTCTGCCCCCCCGGCTGTCCCCGTATACCCCTCAGCTCCCAATGTGCCACCTCCCTCAAGGCCCGATGCCACCCCACTAATACCGGTGGTTCCACATCGATCCATTTGCTAAGGACCCCCCGCTTGGCAACCAGGAGAGCGACATAGACAAATCGCCACTGAGCAGCAGTGAAGCCCTGATCCAAGAACTCCACCCCATGGCCCAAAACCAAAATTCGATAAGACCATTGGACTGGCACCCCCAAGATCTGAACAAGAAAGTCCAAGACCCCATTCCAGAAAACACCCAGGGACGAACATTCAATGATCATGTGCAACAGTGTCCCCGACGCACGCTCACATTTCGTGCAATCCGCTGAATCCCACAAACCCGCCTGCAGACCCCGAAGCCGGGTAAAAAAGGTACGATGGAGCAGTTTGAACTGAAGTTCCTGGAGCTGTACACTGCGGGCCCCCGAAGTAACCTCGGAGAAGCAAGCTTGAAGCTCCCCCGACGTGACCTCCTCCCCCAAGTCTCCAGACCATCGAGCAGCCAGGTCAGGCAGCAAAGTATTTGCCCTCTCCGCCCTTGCCGTCCGATACCAAAAGGATAAGGAATTGTGAGCCGGAGGTACGGACAAGAAAATCAGGTCCACCCGTAAAAAAGAGCCACCCCCAGGAGTGCGCCGAAGGCTAGCCATGTAAAAATGCCGCAACTGGAGGTAAGCGAAAAAGGGCATGCGCGGCAAGTCCCACTTAATACGTAGGGTGTCAAAGGAGGGAAAAACAAAAGGATCAGAGCTCAGCGCAGACACGTGACCCAGACAGAAACAGGGGCCGAATCGCGTCTCCACTCCCGCTGTGGGACCCACCCCCGGGGGAAAATCAGGATTGTGGCTGATCAGTTGAAGAGCCCAGTTGCCCTGTCCCTGCCCAATCCTATGCCTCCACCACCGCAGTGCCCTACAAAGGGGAAGGAACCAGACCGAAGCAAGACCCAAGCGAGGGAGCCTCCACCGAGGGCAAGTCAAACAAGCAAAAGCTCTATAAGGTGTCGTCCAGGAATCGAACAGCCCCCCTGGGGCAAAACGAGGAACCTCCGTAAAAAGCTCATGGACCCATCTCATCAGAGCGGCGACATTGTACAAGCGTAGATCTGGTAAAGCCAGCCCCCCCCCTCCCTACTCAGAGTAAGCTTCCGCCAACTAATTCTTGCCCTCCGATTATGCCAAATAAAGGAGCCAATAGTAGATCGATATAGACGTTCATCCACCGCCTTAATCCAGATAGGGATCATCTGCAAAGGATAAAGAAGTTTGGGGAGCAGCACCATCTTCACCAAAGCAATTCTGCCGCACAAAGAGAGAGGCAGCTCACCCCATCGCACACATGAGTCTTGCAATGTTTTCAAGCGATCAGATATGTTCCGGCGATACACCGTGGACCAGTCTGCTCCGAGGAAAATACCCAGGTATTTGAGTTCCCCCGCAGCCCAACGGAATGGAAATCCAGGATCAGAGCGCGAGGCGCACGGGGAGGAGACTGGAAGGGCCTCTGACTTACTAAAATTAATGCAAAGTCCCGAGAATGCCCCAAACTGCCCAATAAGGGCAGTCAGACAGGGAATCGATTCCCGCGCCCTACTCACAAAGATCAACATATCGTCTGCAAAAAGAGAGACCTTACACTCCTCAGCGCCCACCCGGATGCCCGAAATATCTGAACAGGTCCTAATCTTTTGGGCCAGAGGCTCCAAAGATAGGATAAACAAAAGCGGAGACAGTGGGCAGCCCTGCCGCGTACCCCTATACAACGAGAAGGACTGCGTACGACACTTATTGATAAGCAACTGGGCCGTAGGAGACGCATAGAGATAAGTAATCCACTGATGGAAGGCCCCAGAAATACCGAATTGCTGCACAACCCAGAAAAGATAAGGCCAAGTCACCTTATCGAAGGCCTTTTCCGCATCCAAGCTAGCCAATAGATCATCCCCTGTGCGAGTCCTGCCCTCCCCAAGGGCTACCATCGCCCGCAAGATATTGGCAGAGGCAAATCGACCCGGGACAAAGCCCACCTGGTCAGCATGAACTAAGTGAGGAATCACTTGAGCCAATCGGCGCGCCAGAATTGCCGTAAGGAGTTTCATGTCCTGGTTCAAAAGGGAGATCGGCCGGTACGAGCCCACCAATTCCGGATCCTTTCCAGGCTTCGGTAGGACCACCACATGGGCATGGTTCTGAGCAGGGAGAACCCGTCCCGTATTCTGCATGTCAGCGTACATGGCCGCCAATGCCGGTCCCACTTTAAATTTCAGAATCTTATAGAATTCTGGCCCCATACCATCCGGTCCAGGAGCCTTCGCAAGTTTCAACGCCCCCACCGCAGTTGTAATCTCATCACACGAAATAGGGGCATTCAGCAGACTTAACTGCTGGTCCGATACTCGAGGTAACACAAGGTCCCGAAAAAAAGTGTCACGCGCCTCCAGATCATAAGGGCCCGGGCCGTAGAGATCCTGATAAAAACGAACAAATTGGTCTTGAATCTCAGCCTCCCCTAAGTAAACCATGCTAGCGCTCGCCCTTATGCGAGAGATACGAGTAGCCTTACGAAAAGGGCGCACCAGATTGGCCAATAATTTGCCCGCCTTATTTCCCCATTGATACAACCGGAACTTGTAGACGTCAATATGGGACATAGCTCTTTCAGTAAAAATGACATCAATTTGTTTACGCAGGCTCAAATATTCCGCCCTACCGGCCTCCGAAGGTGCAGCATGCAAGGCACTCCTACACAAACGTAATTGACGAGTGAGAGACACTAAAACTGCGTCGCGTTTCCGACGTTGTGCCACCGTATAGGCGATAATTCGACCCCGAAGAAAGGCCTTAGCAGCTTCCCAGAAGATGGTATCAGAGACCTCTCCTCCACCATTGGTTTGACAGTAAAAATCCCATTCCGTTTCAAGATAGGCATGAAATGTTTTATCTAAATAAAGTGAAGGGTTCAAGCGCCATATACGGTCATGGACAGGACCCTGCCAGTGCAAAGTGAGGGAGACCGCCGCGTGATCGCTGAAGGGCACATCGAGGATATGAGTACGTACCACCCTACCAATGGCCTGCGACGGCATCAAGATGTAATCCAACCTGGAGTGGGTATGATGCACTGCGGAGTAAAACGTAAAATCCACTTCCCCAGGATGGAGAGTTCTCTATACATCTACCAGTCCCAGCTCGCTCATCAAAAAATTTACGCCAATGCGCTCGTTGTCTCCCCGCACCGCCCTCGGAGGTCTGCAGTCTAGGGTGGGATCGCTAGTGATGTTGAAATCCCCCGCCAGGATGAGCTCGTAATTAGGCAAGGCCAAAATATGAGCAAGCACAGCGGAAAAGAAAGAGTGATCATACACATTAGGGCCATAAACGTTGCACAAGAGCACCGAACGATCCTGTAGGGTGCCAGCCCAAAGGACAAAACGGCCCTGGGGATCCACAATGGTCTTATGCGTAACTGCCACCACCGCTTTATTGATAAGGATCGCGACCCCACGCTGTCTGGAGTTATAAGAAGAGTACACCGCCTCTCCCACCCAATCCCTGACCAACTTGGAGTGTTCACTAGAGGTAAGGTGGGTCTCCTGGAGGAAAGCCACTGACACCCTTTCCCTCCTCAGGAAAGACAGCACCTTCTTACGTTTGATGGGAGAGTGGAGACCATCCACATTAAGAGTTATATAAGTCAGATCAGCCATATCCATGGGAGCTACCTAGAAACAAGAAAGAAATACATAGGGTCTCATATTCCCAAAGAGCCTCCCAGCATAGCCCTCCGGAAAAAAGGAAAGAAGAGAAAGACTCCCCGTCGCCAGGGGATACCCACCCCCTAACCCAACCCACCCCCCTCCAAGGCCAGACCAACCCCCAGCCCCCCCAGAATGCAACCCCCACCCATCCACTCCTACCCACCCCCCACCTCCCCACCATGGAAAAGCCCGGGGAGTGCAGCAGGGAAGCCCTCCAGATCCCCCATCGGACCACCACAACCCTCCCCTGCCAAGTCTGGAGGATCCCATGGAGAAAAGAGTACTCACAACCCCGCCTCCCCCTCCCCCCTCCCTGCCAACCACACCCCACAAACAGTCCCCACAACCAACACACAAACAACCCCCACTCAAACCCCCCCAGCCGCACAGCCCGCACCCTGTTTCCCTCCCCCTTCACTACAACAATGCAACCATCCCATCCCCTACCCCCCGACAGGCTCGCCCTCCCTCCCATCACCCACAACCCCCAAAACCAAAAGGTAAAAAACATCCCCATATAGCCCTCCCCCGCCCCCCTCCAGCCCATCCACAAAGAACAGAGAAACAATGAACAGTGCAAAAAACATAAGAAATGCAGTGTAAATCCCAAAACCTTCAGAGAACAACCATAATAACAGCCCAGTTCAGATCAGGACTCCAGCACTCCCAGGAAGGTGAGCCGCCCTCAAATGAGGTGCCTCCACTCCAAAGTCAGGCATACATATAGAGTCATTAATATCCCCAACCTGTGCAGGCAAATAAACAGACAAACAAATACACAAACAGAGCTCCCCCCCCCCAGAAAACAGTATAAACCAGCATTGCGGGCGACACAAAGTCCGCCATCCATTTCAGGGGGAGAACATGGTCCAGGCACCAAAGAACGACAGGCCCAAAATGTACCGGGACATGGCAGTCAGCCAGAGGCCAAGGGAGCCCCCCTAGGGGCCACCCCTCGGCACCAAGAGTCACAAATGGCCCCACCCCACTCCCCCAATCCACAGAGGGAACCCATATGAGCCTTGGGGAGTCAGGGGCAGCAAGGACCTGGTATGGCAGGACCAGACAACTTAGGACGCAGCCTCTCCTCGACGCTCCGCCAAAAAGGCCTGCAGTTCCTCCTTGTTCTCGCACAGACGGGTCCCATCAGATGTATGAATCCGGACCCTGGCTGGAAAGAGGACAGCAAATTTCATACCACGGTTCCGGAGCTCCGTGCAGTAGGGAGCCAAGGCCTTCCGTCTTCCCGCCACATCAGCCGAGTAGTCATTGAAGAGCAGGAGCTTCGCCCCTTCATAGGCCAAAGTCCCAGATCTGCGGAACATCGCCAAAATACGGTCCTTAACAGCTGCATTCAGGTATCGGGCAATCACCAGTCTAGGGCGCGCCTCATCCCCTCTCGACGTCCCAATGCGATGCACCCGCTCAATCACACAGCCTCCTGCTTCAGGGTGCCAGCCCACCTGTTCAGGCAGCCATTTTTCCATGAGGTCTCTCAGCTCCGTGTCCTTGACCCGCTCAGGGAGGCCAATGAGCCGCAGGTTATTTCGCCGCCCCCTGTTCTCCTGGTCTTCCAGACGGGAGTGGAGCAACTTGCAGGTGGCCTCCAGATCTCGGACCCGCGTCTCAGTCAGCCCCGCCTCATCTTCCCGGGCCGAAACCCGTTGCTCTAGTTGGGTGATCTGGGACCCCTGGCGCTCGACACAGTCCTTCATCTCGTCCACCGCCGCTTGGAAACGAGCGAATTTATCATCAATTAGGGCCGACAAATACCGAGTCAGCTCCCTGATTGTCTCCTCCTGCAGCGCGACGGTGGTTTTTGGAGACGCGCTGGCGGCCGCCATATTTGAGGGGAGCGTGGTCTGTCGCAGTTTAACGGGCCGCGGAGTCTTCGAGGGCATGTCCCAGGACCCGACGCTATCCCCGAGGCAAGTTCGCGCTACCACCGTGCGCTGCGAGATCTCAGCTTGTCCCGGAGACCAAGATAGAAACCCGGCCACGAGGTAAGCACTTTTAAAAAAGGCTGGAAGGGCTGGAAGGGAACGGAGCTCGGGCTGGAAGCCTCCGCTCAGCTAAGCCTCATCACGTGACCCCCTGGCCTTCCATGTTAATCAGAAATAATGGCTTCCTGCATTCCAGGCCATGGGTTCAAAGAAAAAAAAAAAAGTTGTTGGAGTTGCTGGATGTTAAAAGAATTCTTCTCCATTACCTAGAAGTGACAAATGAATTTCATCTTTCAGATCATCTTTTTGTTTTAACAAACACTGGTAAGTAGGGAAAGACAGTCTTTAAGGTGTCTATCTCCCGATGGATTAACTTGGCGATTGCCTTTGGGTACATTGCTGTGGTAAAAAGCCACCAACATCTTTGAAAGGGTACAGAAGTTTTGATGGCCCACCCTGTCACATTTCCATTTAGTCTGCCTTCTGTTTCAGACAGGTATATGTATTCAATTTGGATTTCTGCCTGTCAGAAGTATTTGAAGATGTAGAGAAAGAAGTGGAGATTTCCAATGAAGACTGGTGAACTTAATCTTTCTCAAAAAGTCCTTTATTCATCCAAAAACTCAATGACTCAACATGCACATGTTTTGGCCAAATCAGCCTGCTTCAGGAGCCTTCGAACTTGTCTTAATGATGTTGATAACCTATTGTTAATTTATCCTGATAATGCATGTGTTGCCTGTATGGTTGAAAATTTCTTCTCCCTCTCTCCAGCCAAAGTTTCTGATCCATATCATTATTGTTTGACGTTAATCTGGTAGGGCTAGTCATTGGGGAAGCAAACATGTCACCTGATTCACTTCTTACTCTTTTTCTAACTTGAAATCCTGAGGTTGATGGTGTCATTGTTGTCCCATTAGTGACTGGATAATGGGTTCCGGAGCAACTGATCTTGATGGTTTATAAATACGAGTGTCCTGTCCTTGCAGCCTCCATTGATATTGGGTCTTGACTGTCGATGATTTTCTATTTTTTTGAACCTCTTTAGTTTTATTCCAGGGATAGATTCTACCATTTCTATAATCCTCCAAATCTCATTGCATCTTATTATTTTTAACCTTTTTATCCCAATCCTGAATGAATCTAATTTCTTTTCTACACCTTCTATGATGCAGTCAAAATTCTCATCCTCATTTCTCAAGAGATTGATCTTCTCTTCTGCCTTAATTTTAAGTGTCATTCCTCTTTTTTGCTGTTTCTACTATCAAAATCATAAGATCTAATGAATATTTAAGATAGCGCACCAATCATGAAGAAAAGACTCATCGTCCAAAAAGAGACGAGGCTCCTTCATGATTCTCAAGCCTCTTGCAATTCTCTTTACTCTACAATATTGTAAAATCGTAGTGTAATGTAACTCATTTTGTATTATATTCTTTTTGAGGTCAATAAAATCAGTCCATTTACCAAATATAGTATCTACACATGGTATGATAACCTCTGGTTCTGGGATGCCTTGTAAAAGTCTATGTAAATGATCTTCTATATAACTGAGTACATTGTCTCAAGGGGCGAAAGACATAGCGTCTCCAAAAGGGGAGCTCAGAATGGTTTACATGAATTTATTCAGGTGCTTAAGCATTCTCCCCTGTCTGTTCCAGTAGGATCACAATCTATCTAATATACCTGGGGCAATGGGGGGGGATTAAGTGACTTGCCCAGGGTCACAAGGAGCAGCGTGAGTTTGAACCCAGAACCTCAGGGTGGAAAGGCTGTAGCTTTAACAAATGCGCCACACTCTCCCTCTCTGGGATCTCAATAAGTGTTAGTGCAGGTTGTGCTAAGATAGGTGGGTTGTTAGTTCCACCTTGGTTTCTTTTTTTGTCTCACATGTTTTGTACCATGTTTATAAACTGTTTCATATTGAAGTTGATTTGATTTTCAACACTATTTAAAGAGCAGAATAGTGCTTTGGTACAAACTGAGGAGGAGCTGGAGTGCATACCAGAGCAGGAAGTATAGTCAAAGAAAAATTAACTCCTCCTACACAAACTCGCAAGTGGGGAACCCACTTGTCAAGACTCCTGTACCAGTCTACCAGAAATAAGATTATCAAGATAAGAACCTAATCTTCCCATTCAATTTG
The DNA here is from genome assembly GCF_902459505.1 of Geotrypetes seraphini. Lineage (NCBI taxonomy): Eukaryota > Metazoa > Chordata > Amphibia > Gymnophiona > Dermophiidae > Geotrypetes > Geotrypetes seraphini. The sequence goes on from NC_047087.1 coordinate 201,770,133, forward strand.
TCTTCATTTAAGTATCTATTCTCTTTTATAAGAAAGGGCAGGGTTTGAAAATATGCAAAAATGATTTTCAATATCCTTTATCAAGAACTGTTTCCATTCCTCCCACCTCGGAACATTATGGAATGATCTTGTATTGGAGTGCCACCAAACAAAAAGTGCAAATCACACTATTCAATGAAATGTTATCTACCAGCAATAATATCTGAGATGAGCTGCTAAAAACGCAAGCTCTTTTAAAATTTATTTGAAGGTAAAGTAAAAGCTCAAGCAGTCCTTGTCCAATCCCATCAGGGTTTTCTTTTAAAGAACACAGTGACCCTCAGTAGTGAGGGAGACAGTGTAAGTTTGCATGGAGATAGTTTTAAATTGCTCGCATTGGAACAAAGTCCACAGGTACTTTTTACCTGAAAATTATGAAACAATTTTCAAAGTGCTTTACCTCTGAAGTACGCCATGAGTAAAAAGCTCCCATGGATATTTGCACCTGCTCTTTTTGTGGGTACAAAAAATAAACACATGTAAAACTAAAAATACGTTATTTTCCTGCAGTAAATGCAGCTAGATGTATGTACAATTTGGAACAATATATGCACTTTTAACTCTATTGATGGAGGGTAAATTTTCAGACAGCCAATTTATATGCATGAATAACTTTGAAAACTGTCCTTACAGTAAGCTGTGCTAATTAGGATTACTTTTGGCAGAGTACACCAAAGTTCTGTGCTCTGACACTATACTGCCAGCACTGTCACTGCCTCATGGAATCCACTACTTTAAAATGTTGTGTAAAATATGCTAAGATCCTTTAAAACAAGATCATTCCCTATGGAAACAAAATTAAACTTCTATCCTTTACTATTTCTATACAGTGAATAGGGATGCATTGAATAGCAAGAAAAATGTGCATAGTTTTGTTTGATGGGCTCATACAATCTTTTTCTGTTGGGGGGGGTCACATTTTATACTTTGTAATATTCGGAGGGCTGAAACAAGCACCATCATGTCTTGTTTCATCAAATACTGGCAAAATATGATGGTGCGTTTCCCCTCTCCAGCCTTCTCCTAGTCTTACACACACTCTCTCTCTCTCTCATGTATGCCCCCACCCTTCAACCAAACAGTCTCTCTTACCCTCCATCCTATATTCCCTCACCAGTCTCTTTCCCCTCACCTGGCTTCAGTTCCAGAAGAAACAGTGAGATTCCTGCCTCTTCACTGTGACACAGCTTTCTGCAAACTCGAGCCCTGTGATGCTGGAAGTCTAGGTTGATCTTGCGGTTGCTCAAGCTTATAAATAGCCGAGTCGTAGTGGGGAGCAAGAATCCTGTTGTAAGCATTACAAGAATTGCCAAGTTTCTGAAGGCCACAAAAAAGCACTTGGTGGGCCAGATTCTGAACAGTGGGCTGTAGGTTGGCGTAGTGACCTCCCCCCAGCCATGGCCAGTATAGCCAGAAGACAATAAAAAAAGAAGAATCAGACATGCCTGTGGATTACTAACATGTGGGCTGTGTGGAAACAAGTAGAAACAGGCGCATGCTATGCCAGCATGATCACTGCTTGAGGTGTTACCAATCAACCAACCAGGTACGAGTACATCATGCAGACAGTGTGAAATGGAGAATGTGTATGATTTTTTTGTTATTTTTGGGGGGGGCAAGAGAGACATGGAGAAGGGCATGAGAAGGAAAGTAGGAAAGTTTCAGTAATGGCTTATATTTTTTCTTTCTTGTAGTTGTTCTACTTTCCATTTTCTGTCATATATGACCTTTTTTGCAATTTATTTTACATTTACTATACTGCTGCAACAGAACTAAACAGTTTACACTCTATGTAAGACAAAGTAATGGCTATCCTACTTTACATTGCTCTGTTATGCCTCCATATTTTGCTTTGACAGAGTAATACGTATATAAGCTGGCAAACTTATAAGGGACGGGGAGATACCCATTCCTGAATTGCTGTACCCAGGTTTTGGTAACGGTCTCTCCCGCAGGTTATATTAATAAAGGCTATCCATTGCATGCTCTGGTATTTCTGTTTGTTTTCTGTACATTATCTGACTAGGACAGGGAGGGTAATTCCCCTCTCCCCTCAACATTGGACAAACCTATTCTAGTAGTCAAAGATTTTACTTCATTGAACGGCATTACATTATATATTTGGTGGGTTGAGTATGAAAGATTGGCATGAGGCAGTTTTCTTTTGCATGAAGTCTAGACAATGGGTAGAGAATGACACGGGGACACAGTTTGTCCCCCATCTCTACAGGCTCTGTCTCTATCCCCATCCTTGCCCCATGATCTTTGCCCCCATCCATGATCTTTGCCCACATCCATGGGTACCCATCCCCGTGTCATTCTCTAGTTGAAATAATAAATCTTACACTTGTATTTGTTAGATGAATAATATTTAAGAATTGTCATTTTAAACTGCTGATTGTGATGGGATAGGGAAAGATATACTCTCACTTTTGTCAGACCAGTCATTTGTTTATGAACAATCCAGAAAATTCATACTACAGATCTTAGCTTTCATTTGAATATAGAAAACATCACAAAGACAAGGTGTGCAAAAATGCTCACTTATTCCAATGCTAGAAAACAGAATAATGGAAAGTTGACAATACTTATCAAGCCAGCAGTTAGTGGTCTCTGTTTCTAAGGAGAACAGATGTGGGCTCCTGCATTTCAGCCTGGGAGAGCTACCGAAAAATCATTGTACATACAGTAGTGAGTAAAGGTTTTACCTCTAATATAGTGTGAGCTACGGAGATACATTGCAAAAGCTTTTATCCTCATCTTGCTATCTCTACTCAAAAGACAATACAATATTTCTCCTATATGAAAGAGAAAATAAAGAAAAGACTGGAAGGCACTGCTTGATGATTCCTCAATGACAGTAAATAAAATAGAGTTAGGAGAGAAGATTGGCAGAGGAGGATAAAAAGAAAACCCAAAAGCAAAACCAAAACTTGTGGGAGGTAGCAATCAGGAGAATTGTTCATGCAGTGATTGTAATCATGTCAGCTTACCTCAACATCAGATACTTTCATGCGTGTTCCCTCTTTGCCCACAAAGATGTCATCGATGTCCACTAAGACATAACGATCAAGCGTCAGACAAAGACGCTTGCTAGTCAAATAGGCAATAGCATCCACAAAGACAAGTTTATGTAGCCAGAAGTTGAGGTTGTTGCCAAAGAACACTCGCTGAATGCCATCATGGAGACCTAAGTCCTGCACCACTGTAGCATGTAGTGCCCTGTGTGGGGCCAGGTGTGGGATGGAGTCTGATGATTTTGTGCTAGCCAGCAGCACAGGCTCATAAGTGCTGTGATTGGATTGGAAGACTGTCCAGTCATCACCAGGGAGAGCCCCCTGCTCTACCTCATTGGCACGAGTGACAAAGAGTAGAGGAGCACTAGGATTAATGTGGTAGTCCCTTAGTCCCAGGTTGGAATGTAAGAATAGGGGAAAACCCTTGAGCTGGGCACTTAAAAGGCTATTCTCATTAGCTTTGAAGAAGCCAATAATGCCTACACCATACTCCACGCAGTATTTATCCAGCAATTCCCTGTTCCAAGCATCCAGATTCACATATTTCAGGATGTTTTCATAGATAATCAGAATATAACGCCCCCTGTCTTTGTCTGTTAGGGTGGGCATATCCCCTTTTCCAGGTGCAATCTCTGTCCGATACTTAAAGCGGCTGGACTCCAAGATAGCCACAATCTCTTGTCCAAGCTGAGAGTAAATGCTCTCTACAAAAACCAAGACCACAGGATCTGTGCGTGATGTGTCCACTGGCTTAGCCACTCGCCAGTTAGCCTGGGGCTGGACCACAACCCTCTGCTGGTTGCTACAGTCACTAAAGGGCAGAGGAGGTGGTTCCTTGATCTTGGGACTGTTGGTGACATAATATGCCAGGAAGCACATGGAGACCAAGCTGAAGGCAATCAACAGTAAGATTAAGCGATGCAGTTCCAGCTGTCGCATATGACGTACCACTTTCCATAGCTGAATCATGATGAGGCAACCCACCACCTCTGCTCCACCTGCACTTCACCCAAGTTGCTCTCTTGCGGTGGTGAGGCTACACTGTGTTGGTGCTGTCCAGCAGGGTCCTGCAAGGAAACAGCAACCGCAGCAATTGCCACGGGTACAGCAACAGCCAAAGGAAGTAGGGATCAGAAGAAACTCTGCCATTTATGTCAGGTGACCATGGCCCCTAATTCCCATTGCTTCTCCTGTGCCGCTTTTCTTCCTCCTCCTTTTATTGAACAAAAACACTCTTTTTATGCTCTTTAAAAAAGTTCCAGGGGTTATTTATAAATTCCTCAGTTTTCAAAGGCAAATCAGTCACAAATATCTGCTGAAACACTGTTCTCCTGCATTCCCATTTTGGAACAAGGTATCTGAAATAAAAATGTGACTTGATAGCTGTGTCCGTAAGGCTGTGTCCTCGGTCTTGATCCTCAGCTTCTGTACACAATTTGCAACTGAAAAAAAAGCAAAATGTCAGTTAAACTAATTGGAAAATAACAACTGGTCTGTTCAATCAGTGGATTTCTATTTATTGTACAAGGGGGCCATCGTCATTCATAAACAATGTTCTCACTTGCATGAACACTTAACACATCTGTTCCTATGGACCAGTATTAGACTGAAAGCAAGTGTAGAACAAGCAGTGGCAGTGAGAGCTCCTCATTCTTACCTATTACCTTATTACTAAATCAACACTGTTTTGGTGTGACCACATCTGCTCAGAAGATAAACATATAGAGAGGACATGTACTTTAAAGAATGAACATGCATCGAACTTGCTTTTAGTTTCAAAATATTTAAGACCCACCAATACAATCCAAAATGACTTTGACAAACTGCCACTAGCTACATTTTAATAGGTCGATGGGGGAAGTTATCAATGTGAGTTACCATTAAGATGGGTTATTTTACTGTTTTTGTTTTATTTTTATTAATTATCATATTTTTCACAAGTATAACAACTTAAGGAAATACAGAGTCATAATCCAACATATGAAAAAAATCAAAGTACAAAATCAGAAAGAAATTACAATCTTAATGGAAAAACTCTTTCTTAGACCACTGGTACGTTAGATAGATTGTGAGCCCACCGGGACAGAGAGGGAAAATGCTTGAGTACCTGATTGTAAAACCGCTTAGATAACCTTGATAGGCGGTATATAAAATCCTAATAAACTTGAAACTTGAAACTTGAAACTTCAGCCAGGAGAAACATCCATATTACAGAGAGATCTATTTTAAGTAACAAATTAAGAAAAAGGCTTAATACGTCTAAACCCCCCGGTTTTAATTTTTATAGCTAGACTCACCACCTCTGGTTAACCCCTTAAGGTCCAAAAAGGATCTTACACGATCAGATGCATATTTGACAATACATTCTATCTTCCATAATACTTAATTCAATACATTCCTGTTAGAATGTTTTCTTTCTTATTTTTTCCTTTTTCTGAACTCTTCACTTCTTTACTAATCTCTAGGCACTTTAGTTAGATTGTGAGCCTTCGGGACAGTGAGGGAATTTCAAAGTGCCTTTCTTGCTAATAATTTTTAATGTATATTTTCTGTAACCGCTTTGAACCTAACGGATGTAGCGGTATATAAGAAATAAATTACATTAAATTACATTACATTACATTTGCAGGGATTAGCTAACATAAACTTAGCCCTCAACTTCTTCGTCTCTTCTCTCATTACTAAGAATAGTTTACTCCTTTCTTGTGCTAATTTTGTTATATCATGATATAACCATATATGGTGACCATAGAAAAGCACGCCCACTTTTTTAAAGAATAATCTCATGATAGAATTAAGATCTTGTTTGAATATGAAATTTACAATTAATGTAGCTCTCTCCTTCATATCAGAAAAATAATTTTCCAAGACTGCCATTAAATTTTGTAAATCAGTGTAAACAGGAAAATTTCTTTTTGGTACAAGTAAGTAATAAGCTTTATTTATAGGTGGTATCTGGTCTGGTGGAAAGTTTCAATTTTCTATTGGGAATTTTTTAAAGACCTCAGTCGGAGACATAGTTGGAATTTTGGGACAGTTCAATACTCTCAAGTTCAACCGACGATTGTAATTTTCAATCATTTCAATCTTGCGTGAAGTTGAGGTTTGTTCTCTGATTATTGTAGAAATAGAGTTTTTCAGAGAAACAGTCTCAGATTCAATCCTATCTAGACATTCCTGTTTCACCTTTTCGACGCTCAAGGAAAAAGAGTCTACTTTTGTAACCACTACCTGCATATCTGAAGAAGTTTTATCCACCTTCTCATCTATTCTTCGTATGGCCTCCAGGAGAATATCCAGGGTGACCGCAGGGTTGTTTGCTGAGGGTTTCACTCCCTCAGCGTTCTTCCGCCCCTGCTCTCCAGCTGGGAGTATAGCTCCTCCCGTGACTTGCTCCCCCTCCGGAGAAAGAATCACTACTCTGCACACCCGCTGGACAGAGCGGTGCAGAGATTGTTAGCGGTGATAAGGATGTCTGTAAATCCAATGGCTCGAGTGCTCCCTCACTCAGGGCCAACACAGAAGTCTGCTGCCGTTGGGGTGACCAGGGGTCAGCGAGGAATCCAAGGCTCATAAAAACACTGCAATGTCTGCTGAGCTGGTGAAGAGGTTAGAGTTGAGGATTGCGTCGCTCTCACAGGTCCTTTTCTCTTAGTATGAGGCATGCTGAGGGAAAAAACAGCGTCCCAGAGCAGCTTCAGAGGTAAATGATTTGAAGAAATGGATAAGCAGTCGGATCACCACTGCTAGACCTTTTACTGTTAATATAATTACTGTTATAAGTAATTAGAGGGTATATTTACTAAAGAAGTGTTTCCTAAGTCAGTCCTGGTGCATCCCCTTGCCAGTCAGATTATCAGAATATCTGTAATAAATATGCATGAAAGAGATTTGCATTCATTGGACACAATATATGCAAATCAGTCTCATACATATTCATTATGGATATCCTGAAAACCTGACTGGCAAGAGGGCCAGGATCAACTTGGGAAACTGTACTAAAAGGAGTTAAACTTTAACGCATGGTTGGAACATGTAAAAATGTTCACTGCAACATAGTTTAAAAAGCATTTTGCGGTGAAAAAGACATGGTAAAGCTAGTCTACCAAAAACTATAGAGTAACTCTCTGATTCAGAAAATTTTATTGACTTGACAATTTTATACATACTATCAAAATAATAAGTGTAAGGATGTCTACCTTTTTCCCCCAAAAAGAGCACCTGTTTTATGCTTTATTACAGCCATCAATTGGAACCTTTTTGGAGATATGTTGATGTACAGGATGAAACATTTCTTAGAGAGAAATTATTTACAGGTTATTGACCAGTATCTTCTACTTACTTCCACAGATTACTGTAATATTTGCTTATTTGGTATTCCTGCTACACAAATGAAAGGACTGCAGATTATGCAGAATGTTGCAGCTAAATTAGTTTTAGGAGGAAATAGATATGATCATGCTACTCCAGTGTAAGAACAGATTTTAAAAGTCTGATTTATATATTTAAGATTTTATGTGGCTTATGTCCTAGTTATTTGACAGATTTGATAATTGTATGCAAATTAGATTTACGTTAGAGCAAGTAAGGGATAAAAGCAGTTAGCATAGATTATTTTAAAAAAGATTTAGACAAATCCCTGAGGTTCAGTAGAGAGAGAGATTGCTTTCAGAATGTCTGCTGTTTTTTTTGTAACAAAATCCCCCCAAAAGAGCACAGCGTGCCTTGTCTTTAAACCCCCTCTTTATTAATAGTCAATAAATTATATATGCACATGAACTAAATCAGTCACATAGATATATGGCGAATAATAAATTCAAGTCATGGACTTGACAAGGTCCGTGTTTTGGCTATGGTGCCTGCATCAGGAGTCCCAGATGATAAAAACAAACCATTAATGAAATCTGAATGCTAAAAGATAAAAACAAACCATAAAAGGCATCCAATTTCGGGAAGACAGCGGCTATCTCACACAGGAGTTGACGCTGAAGTGAAAGCATCAACTCCTGTATGAGATAGCCACTGTCTTCCCGAAATTGGATGCCTTTTACGGTTTGTTTTTATCTTTTAGCATTCGGATTTCATTAATGGTTTGTTTTTATCATCTGGGACTCCTGATGCAGGCACCATAGCTGAAACACGGACCGTGTCGAGTCCATGACTTTAATTTATTATTCGCCATATATCTGTGACTATTTTAGTTTACGTACATATATAATTTATTGACTATTAATAAAAAGGGGTTTGAAGACCAGGCACGCTCTGCTCTTTTTTGGGGATTTTGCTGCTTAGTGTTCAGAGGTGATTGTGGTTATTGTTTTTTTTTTCTGTACAGTTTGTGGTTAATGACAGACCTCAGATATTACTCCCATATAAAATGGTTGTTTGAATGATATCAAATATTGCTAATAGTCGTTCTGCTGCAGACTTGTATATTTCTAGTGGTTTTTTGGTTTTTATATACCGGTAGGTATATCAAACTTTTCACTTTGGTGTCTTTATAGCCAATTTAAAACTCCCAGATGCATTTAATCTGAGTCTACAATTTTGATATAATTTTAGGGCTTGCTCAACTTCTTGTTTTAGAAAGAATTTAAAAGTTGCTCTTGAATACCTTTTGTGCTAGAGATTTTTGGGCTTTTTGTGGTCAAACAATTTTTATCTTCTCTAAATTTTCTTTTAGGGTTCCTGATTTTCATATGATTCTCTGTTGGCCTTCTGGGATAAGAGATAAAAGGATGAGATCATCCACATATAACAGATAACAAACATTTTAATATCTGAATGACTTCAATTCCTGCTTAATAAAAGAGAAAAGAATGTGCAGGGACTTTTGTCTAGAAGACTCCCCGTGGAGTCTCTCCCTCACACAGTACATTAAACAGGAAGCACCACTACATCAGGTAAACTGTTTCCCCGGAGAACACTCAAAACAACACAGTAAATGCATTCCTTACATACTCAGTTTAATATTAGGCAAAGAACAAAAGGAGGATCCTATTCATTTTGGGCCCAATATTCATAGCAATTTTACAAGAAGCTCCTGTCCAGTTGTCACACATAATTGGGCAATATTGGCTCTGACTGCTGTGGCAATGCCCACTTAGGGCTCCTTTTACAAAGGCGCGCTAAGCATTTTAGCGAGCACTTAGCGCGTGCTACAATACCACACGTGCTAAACACTAACGCCTCCCTAGAGCATGCGTTAATATTTTTCATTTAGCGCCTGGTTAGCGTGCGCTAAAAACGCTAGCGCACCTTAGTAAAAAAGAGCCCTTAGTGCTGGGGCAGTCCATGGATGGAGTTAGGAAGAAGCTGGCCACGTTCAGTGCCGGTTTCTGCAGAGCTAAGCGAGAAGATAGGACTGCACAAAAGTTGCTTATTCCCTATAGTTCATCTAAGTCTTTAAGATCTGTGTTTAAAAATTTGCTATCTGTCCCATCTTTGAAGTTTATTAATACAATGCGGAACCCAAGCACAGTACCGGGTAGAGCTTTGTATTCTTGCCCAGAAATAGCTAAGAAAAAAAATTTAAATTGAATCAAGTTGGGCAGACTGGATGGACCATTTGGGTCTTTTTCTGCCGTCATCTACTATGTTACTATGTAACCATTTTTTCTTTCAATGCGCCATCTCTTTGGAGTAATATTCCTGTCCACTTACGGGAAGAGTCAAATCTTAATCATTTTAAAACAAAACTAAAAACATTTCTTTTCCTTGATGCTTTCAAGACCTAAATGCCCTTTTTAGGGCTACGTAGTTTTAATCAATTATTATTAGTTGTTTTTTTTTTTTTTAAACACTCCCTTTTGTTCTTTCCCTATATGTTCTCTTTCTTACTTGATAAGTTGTAGTTCTGTCCTTCCTCCCTCTTGTTTCTGTTTGGTTTTTGAATTGTTTTTAATGTTTGAATTATGACTGTTGTTTCCAAAGGATGTATAGTTACCCCATATATGTTTTTAACATAATGTTCACCGCCTAGAAGGTTGATTGGGCGGTTTATAAAATTTCTGAATAAACTTGAAACTTGTGTTGGCACCCGCTTGACTTCTAGGTTGGTAGCCGACTACAGATATTTAGTACTAGTGCCTAGATATGGCTTGATCAGGTTCAATATCCAGTCTTAATTCTGCCTGTGGCTGTCAGTGGCTTAAAAAAAACCCACTGACTGGCATTAGCTGAATACTGGCACCTTTTGTTTTTAATCTTGGTAAATTTAAGTTGCTCATGAAAATAAGTCTAATTTTATAAATCAGACCAATATAAAATAGGGAAGGAGCTTTCTGACAGACAGCTGTACAAATACACTTCAGTCCTGACATGCAGAAGTTGACTGTGCTCTTTCATAAATAACCAAAAATTGAGGGCCCTTTACTAAGTTGCGCTAGTAAATGAGGTTTCCTATGCTCTAATGAGGATCTCTCTAGGGCGCTAAGCCCATTTTTAGTATGACTTTAAAATAGGCAATTTTTCTATTTGTTGAATTTTTGATGTGAGCATGTGGCCATTTAAAAAAAAATATTAATGCAGAAGCATTTACCATCTCTTATTTAGGGGGCACTAGAGCCAGATTTTATAAATGGCACCTAAAGGTACCACTCAGCATGGCTGTCAATCAGCTGCTAGGTACCACATATAGAATCTCGTCTAGTGTGCCTAGGCATGCTTAGGCATTCTAGAAGTAGGCGCCGGTATATTAGGCCAGGTTTTACTTGGCCTAATTTACCAACTCCTAACTCAGATGCCTAGCAATGATTAAGTCAACCACGCCTATTCTCCACTAGAGGTCTGCACGAGACCTCTAGTAAAGTTAGGGAGGATCACGGGAATTCCCCCTAACCCACGGGACTCCCATGGGGACCCCCCTCTAGCCAACGGGACTCCCACGGGGATGGAAGGCTTTGGAAGCAGGGTTTATCCATATAATATTATTTGACATGTCAGTCTTAGTAAAAGAGGTGGTTTATAAGTTAATTACCTGAACAGAAAACAAAAAAGGGTTCCACCAAAGAGATTCCACAAAGAAAACAGCAGCGGAAACAAAAAAGAAACTGTGGAATTGATGATCCTGTCAGAAGTAATTGCTGCTTTTTATGGGGACGGGCGGGGATGGAGGTAATTCCTTGCGGGGATGGGTGGGAATGGGTGGGATTTCTGTCCCCGCGCAACTCTCTATTCTCCACCCCTAATCATGCCTACTTTTCAGGTAGGTGTTGATAGGCATTGCTAGAAGTCCTAAGAGTTCAGTACCAAACTCTTAATTGGCTATTTTAAATTTTTTGTTTTGATTGGTTAAAAACTGGCATTGGCAATTACCTCATCAATTAAAGTCAATTTAAAAAAAAGGTTGATTGTAGATTCTAAAGTTAAGGGCTTCTTTTACTAAGCTGCAGTAGCATTTTTAGCATGTGCTGCTCCCCGCGCTATGTGGAAAAACTAACGCCAGCTCAATGGCGGCGCTAGTGTCTAACACGCACGCTAAAACCGCTACCACAGCTTAATTAAAGGAGCACTAAGTGTCACCAATTAGGGCGCCTAGTGGCATCTAATGTATAGGGTTACCAGATTTTGCCTAAAAAAAAAAAAAGAGGAAGCGTGCCCCTCCCCATTCCGCCCCCACCCCTGCCTCGTCTCTTCGGGGCCATGAATGTGATGTGGTGACATAACACGGATGCCCCACAGAGAGTGCGAGTGTGTGTGTGTGTGAGTGAGTGAGTGAGAGAGAGAGAGAGAGTGAGAGTGTGTGTGTGTGTGTGTGTCACACGCACATCTGTGCCCATTAAAAAAAAAACAAAAAACCCTGCTCTCCCTGCCCAGAACAGCTGAGCAGCTTCGGGGAGTTCTCTGGCTCAGTTAATCGGGCAGGGAGAGCAGCCTGAAAGAGGGAGGAGCTAGCGCTAGGGACAGTTCCTGCACCTTTTTACCATTGATTCTCTGCACAAATAGCATGCATATAATTTGCATGCTACTGTGCTGAGCATTGCTAGTAAAAGAAAAATTGCTCCCACTATGGTATTTTTTACCATGGTGTTGGAGCTTTATGCATCTGGACCCTAGTTAAAATAATTTTGTAACAATGAAGAGTCATCTGTGTCATGTGTCTGCTCTCACATAGAAATCTGCCAACAAAAGTGTTTGTATAGCAGGGGTGGGCCTGGTCAGCCCAGTTTAGGCTCAGACCCTCCCACCCAGCAGCCACAGGTGCAGTGGTTCCTACACACTGCTGGCAGCTAACCCAGAAGTCTTCCCTCTGACGTATTTGCGTTTTGTGTCAGCCACTGTCAGCATATAGGAACTGCTGTCAGCGACCTGATGAAAAACAGGTCTGGTTTTTTTTTTTGGGGGGGGGGGCTGGAGGGTTAAAGGAAAGAAAAAGAGAGGCTGCATGGGCTGGGATGGAGGGAGGGAAAAAGATGTCTGTTCATTTTGGGCTCAGGCCAGCCAAAATTGGCTGTTTGGCTACGCCACTGTTGTACAGAAGCAGAAATTAAAGCTTTTTCTTAAGGCAAAGTAGGAGACAAAAGAATGTTAACATTTCTCTATATTTCTTTTCTTAAAATGTATTAAAAATGTTACTGCTTATTTTTCTACTCAGTCATATTAAAGATCTGGGTATGCCACATGTCCTCCTTTGTTTCTGCTTAGAGTATAATTCTAGTGTTCCTACACTTTTCTTACTGTTTAGCCTGAAGGAACTTGCTATCTTTACTAAAAAGAAAGAAAAGAGAGTCACACCATAGGTAATATGGAAATGTCTGAGATGTTTGCTACTAATCATAAAAAATACTTGCTGAAAAAAATGTTCCTAAAGCATGAGGACAACTTTTCAATTTCATTTCCTAATTAATGTTGAATTAGCGCCCATTTTAGATGAATTCCAAAAAATAACAAAAGTACCTTTTGATGAGTATCTTTTGATGAGGATATGCCCCATCTATCCATCTACCCTATGAGTCACCTTGTAAATGCATTCCTGGCTTGCATACCTATTCCCACAAGATCTAGATGGCAGCAGCATAGGTATAAGAAGATATGCAGAACCATTCATCTATCGAGTTTCAGTGCTCCCCGGAAGCCATATGGGAGCACTGGGAGAAAGAAACAGAGAAACATGACAGAAGATGAAGGCCAAATTCACAACATCCACCATCTCCTCCCCCCTTTTTTTCAAAAGGGGGGAGGAGATGATTAAAAAAAAAAAAATTAAAAAAAAAATGGCATAGCTATCTTTGTTAGAAATAAACAAGATTTCACAGTTCTTTCCAGCACACATGACACATGGGAGATGGATTAGCGTAACTGTAAACATTAATAATTATACTATTATGATTGTAAACATATATGCACCCAATATGGACTCACCTGAATTCTTTAAAGAATTGGCTAGCCATGTATCACAGGTGCCTGAAGCCCAGTTAATTCTTTCTGGGGACTTTAATTTAATACTGAATCCCTTACTAGATAGGCTTTCAAAATCCTCATACAGGAAGTCAAGAGCTTGGTTTTCACTTCAAGATTTAATTTCCCAATTTAATTTAACAAATCCTTGGAGATTACTTAACCCATCGACAAAAATTATTTACAGTCTTCTTGCCTCCTCATGCCAAATACATCAGAATAGATTATTTTCTTTTTTTTTTTTTTTTAAATTTCTTTATTGATATTTTGAACTTGACAATGTATACATTTGAAAAATTGAAAAAAAAACCTATATGAAAATACACTATTAAATATTACAATAAAAAATTTAAATCCCTTCTTAACCTATAACAGTAATGATATTATATTATACTCATCAATATTATAGAATATTATGAAATTTATACCTCTAAATAAATAATACACCCCCCCCCACCCACCCTGGATGTGCAAAGGAATCTAACAAAGAAAAAGGAATCACTTTAATTATAATGTGACAAAATTAGTTAATGGACCCCAAATCCCCTTAAAGGATTTAACAAACCCTAAACGCTCTGCCATAATCTTTTCATATTTATATGTTGCACATACAGTTGCCCACCAAAAACTAAAATTAATCCTATCATGATTTTTCCAATTAGATGTGATCATTTGAACCCCTATTCCTGATAAGATCATGAAAAGGCGACTCTTATTTCTATCCAAAATGGGTTTATCATGCAGAATCGTTCCAAAAATTATTGCTTCATATGTCAAAGGAATAGAGGATTGAAGAATATTATTAATTTGCCCCCAAATCGACTTCCAAAAGCCAAGTATCAATGGACAAAAAAATAAAAGATGATCCAAAGTCCCAATATCAATATGACAATGCCAACATCTATTAGATTTAGAACTATCTACTTTATTCAACCGAACTGGAGTCCAAAAAATTCTATGTAATAAAAACAACCATGTTTGTCTCATAGATGCTGACATTGTACATCTTAATCTCCAAGTCCAGATTCGTGGCCAACGAGAAACAGAAATATGCTGTTTTAACTCGATACTCCAAATATCTCTAAGACTATTTTTTGGTTTTTTTATTTAAAAATCCAGAAATCAATTTATACCACTGGGCAGCCTGATGTCCTATTAAATCTGTTTGGTAGCAAAGGATTTGCAAGCTAAAATAAGTTTTCAAATTTTTCCATTCAGGGAACCCCATCTGAATAGCCTGCTTCAACTGCAAGCACCTATATTGTTGAGTGTTTGAAATACCAAATGAATGCTGCAGTTGTGAAAACTCAAGCAGATTACCATTAGAAATAAGATCATCTAATGTCCTCATATTTGCCTGCATCCAATTCTTCCAAGCGATTCCAGCACCGCCTATTTGAATCTTGGAGTTTAACCATAAGGACTGTAAAGTAGATTTCATTATTGGTACCTCTGTTAATTTATTAATAAATTTAATAGTTTTCCAAGTCTCCAATAAAATTATATTGTCCTTAGCATATTTATGAAATCTGATACTTAATACATGTGGAAGTCTCATAGGGGACACCAAATTCCGTTCCAAATATAACCAATCTGGTTGATGATCAATAAGCTCAGGGAGGATCCAATACATACCTTGACGCAATATATAGGCTTGATGGTACCTATAAAAGTTTGGAAAATTTACCCCACCCTCCACAATTGATTTTTGCAATGATACTAAAGCAATTCTTGGTTTTTTCCCAAGCCAAACAAATTTTGTCAAAATATTATTTAATTTTTTGTAAAAGGACTCTTGAAAATAAACTGGTAACATACTCATTTGGTAACAAACTATAGGCAAAATCATCATCTTTACTGTTTGCACTCTCCCCCACCAAGAAATATGCAAAGGATTCCATTGCTCACACAATTCTGTAACTTTTAGTAATAAGGATTTTTCATTTACCTTCATTGTTTCTTCCAATGTACTTTTTATCCAAATTCCTAAATATTTTATTCCATCTTTCTTCCAACTAAACTGAAACGAATCAAATAAGCCTTTTATACAATGTACATTTAGTGGAAGAATTTCTGATTTATTCCAATTTATTTTATAACCTGAAAATTTTCCAAATTTATCAATCAAATCCAATAAATGTGGAATGGTTGACTCCGGATTTCTCAAATGAATCAAAATATCATCTGCATAAGCAGAAATTTTATATTCCCGACCTGCATAAGGAATACCTTCTATCTCCTTTGATTGCTGAATAGCTAAAAGTAGAGGTTCCAAAACAATATCAAATAACAAAGGAGATAATGGACAACCCTATCTAACTCCCCTTTCTAAAAAGAACCTTTCTGAAAAAGTATTATTTATATATAATCTAGCAGATGGGGAGCTATACAGGGATTGAATCATTTGTATAAATCGAGAACCAATACCAAACCAATCCATTGCTTGATACATTCTTCCCATTCTTCCCGATCAAATGCTTTCTCTGCATCTAAAGAAACAGAGAAAGCCGGATCTTTCATATCCTTTGTTAAATGTAAAATATGAAAAGCTAATCTGGTGTTATTTGAAGAATGTCTTTGAGCAACAAAACCTGTTTGATGCATACCAATAATATAAGGGAGAGCCTTATTCAAACGCAAAGCCAATATTTTAGCTAACAATTTCCCATCAACATTAATCAAAGAAATAGGCCTATAGTTTGAAACCAACATGGGATCTCTGTTTGGCTTAGGCAAAACTATTGTTAAAGCTTCTGCCATAGTACCTGAAATACAACCTTTATTTAGTTGAAACTGATATAATTTGAAAAGATGGGGTAACAAAATAGTTTGAAAAGAGTTAAAAAATTCTACCGTATATCCATCACTTCCTGGAGCGGATCCAACTCTAAGGGACCTTAAAGCCCTCTGAATTTCTTTTTGTGTTATAGGTGCTTCAAGATTATCTTTCATATGATCAGGAACTTTAGGCCCATTAATCAACTTTAAAAATTCAAAACCATCTTTCTCTTTATTAAAATAATGCTCAGAAGAATACAAGCTTTCATAAAATTTCAAAAATTGTTGTAAAATATTTTTAAATTGAGAATGAATTATTCCATTATCATCTGAAATAGCCATTATATTAGCTTTCCTTTTTTTTGCTTTTAAATAGTTAGCTAGTAATCTTCCCGCCTTATTTGAGGTTCCATAATACAATGCCTTATAGGACACAAAGGCCCTGATTCTCCAAAAGTGCGTCCCGATTTTAGGCAGCGGTAGACGTCCTACAGCTCTCTAATCAGCCAATCGGGATGCACTTTTTTAAAAAAAAATGCTCCCCATGCAGGCCGCCCGGAAGAGGCGTCCTATACTAAACGCCGATTCTATAACCGGCGTCTTTAGAGAATCGGGTTAAATTAGACGCGGCCGCTATACTTATGGCAGCAAGGGATCTCCCTGCTGCAATATGTATAGCGGCCGCAGTTGTTGCGGCCGCCTGTCCCATCACCGACAGGCGAATGCCCAACTCCTCCTGTCGGAACCCCCTCCCCCCCAAACTCGTAATCGCCGACAGGAGGATGCCCAACTCCTCCTGTCGGAACCCCCTCCCCCCCAAACTCGTAATCGCCGACAGGAGGATGCCCAACTCCTCCTGTCGGAACCCCGGAACCCCCTCCCCCCCAAACTCGTAATCGCCGACAGGAGGATGCCCAACTCCTCCTGCCGGAAAGCCCAACGACCCCCCGCCCCAACTAATCTCCCTCCCCCAACTAACCTTTCAATGTTGGTCAGCTGGACGGGTCTTGCTGCCGTCCAGCCGACGGTCTGCCTCGTGGAAATGAGACGGCACGCCCCTTCCCGGCCCATCCCCGCTAAATCTAAGGCCTGATTGTCCCAGGCTAGGCACCTTGGCCAATCAGGCCTTAGGATTAGTGGGGATGGGCGGACCCGCTATGCCTAAGGCCTGATTGGCCCAGGCTTCTACAGCCTGGGCCAATCAGGCCTTAGATTTAGCGGGGATGGGCCGGGAAGGGGCGTGCAGTCTCATTTCCACGAGGCAGACCCGTCGGCTGGACGGCAGCAAGACCCTTCCAGCTGACCAACATTGAAAGGTTAGTTGGGGGAGGGAGATTAGTTGGGGCGGGGGGTCATTGGGCTTTCCGGCAGGAGGAGTTGGGCATCCTCCTGTCGGCGATTACGAGTTTGGGGGGGAGGGGGTTCCGGGGTTCCGACAGGAGGAGTTGGGCATCCTCCTGTCGGCGATTATGAGATTGGGGGGGAGGGGGTTCCGGGGTTCCGACAGGAGGAGTTGGGCATCCTCCTGTCAGCGATTACGAGTTTGGGGGGGTTCCAGGGTTCCGACAGGAGGAGTTGGGCATCCTCCTGTCGGCGATTATGAGTTTGGGGGGGAGGGGGTTCCGGGGTTCCGACAGGAGGAGTTGGGCATCCTCCTGTCGGCGATTACGAGTTTGGGGGGGAGGGGGTTCCGGGGTTCCGACAGGAGGAGTTGGGCATCCTCCTGTCGGCGATTATGAGTTTGGGGGGGAGGGGGTTCCGGGGTTCCGACAGGAGGAGTTGGGCATCCTCCTGTCAGCGATTACGAGTTTGGGGGGGTTCCAGGGTTCCGACAGGAGGAGTTGGGCATCCTCCTGTCGGCGATTATGAGTTTGGGGGGGAGGGGGTTCCGGGGTTCCGACAGGAGGAGTTGGGCATCCTCCTGTCGGCGATTACGAGTTTGGGGGGAGGGGGTTCCGGGGTTCCGACAGGAGGAGTTGGGCATCCTCCTGTCGGCGATTACGAGTTTGGGGGGGGGGGAGGGGGTTCCGGGGTTCCGACAGGAGGAGTTGGGCATCCTCCTGTCGGCGATTACGAGTTTGGGGGGGGGAGGGGGTTCCGACAGGAGGAGTTGGGCATCCTCCTGTCGGCGATTATGAGTTTGGGGGGGAGGGGGTTCCGGGATTCCGACAGGAGGAGTTGGGCATCCTCCTGTCGGCGATTACGAGTTTGGGGGGAGGGGGTTCCGGGGTTCCGACAGGAGGAGTTGGGCATCCTCCTGTCGGCGATTACGAGTTTGGGGGGGAGGGGGTTCCGGGGTTCCGACAGGAGGAGTTGGGCATCCTCCTGTCGGCGATTATGAGTTTGGGGGGGGGGGGGAGGGGGTTCCGACCATATCTTGCCCCTAATTGCTGTAATTGCGGTCTCAATAATAAAAACTGTTTTCTTTTTTCAGCTGTTTTTGGGGCAAAATCAGGAAGAAACATAAGAGCTGAATTTTTATATTCTATTTTCTTTTTTTCTTTGGCAAGTCGCAAAATTTCAATTGCATGCTGAAATCTGAGAAGTTTTAATATTATAGGTCTTGGTCTAGGCTGCCCATTTAACTGCCTCACAGGAATTCTTTGTGCACGTTCTATTTCAAACAGAAACTTTGTTGAAATTGAAAATAAATTTGGCAGCAAATTTTCTAAAAAGGTGACACAGTCTTTTCCTTCCGATCCTTCAGCCATCCCAAGGATCCTAACATTACATCTATGAGAGTAATTCTCATAAGCTTCCATACGTTTTTGCAGGTCCTTAAGCTCAGCGTGATCTTTTTTGTACTGCCTCTGGTCCACTTCCATTTTCTCAATGCGGGACTCTAACTGATCCACCCTTCGATTAGATATCTCCAGCTGCTTAGTAACAGTAGAAATCTCCTCTCTCATAGCTGCCATATTTTCTGCGTTATCTTTTAACATTGATTTAATCACCCGAAGTTCCTCCAGAATATCCACCGATACAGGATCTGCACTCTCTTTTGGTAAGGGAACTTGAGCAGCTATTACCGACTCAGGCTTCAATCTCTTTGCTTTAACTCCGGTAGAAAAAGAATTTTCTAGTTTTGTTTGTTTTAATGAAGCCATTTCAGCACTTTCTTTAAATTTTTTTTTAAAATAAACTAATAATATATTCAAAAATAACTGCTGAGTATGAGGAGCTCTTCAATCAGCCAGCCATTCTATTGCACTGACATTCCAGAACCCCAGAACAGATTATTTTCTAATAAGTAACTCTCTTTGTAATCATATCTCATCAGGTGAAATAAATGAAATATCGGTCTCTGACCACGCAACCATAACCTTATCCCTAACCGGTATAACAACTATACTTAATAATAAACTGTGGCGATTTAATTCCTCATTATTACAAGAACCTAACTTTAAAAATATTATCCATAAAGCTATTAATGAATATTTTCTCCACAACCCACCTGACTTTTATACGAGGAGTTATTATTTCATATTCTATTAATCTACGTAAATCTAAGGAAAAAGAAACTTGAGAATTAGAAGCTGAAATCTGAAACAAAGAAGCTTTACACTAGACTGATCCCTCTAACATACTTGTTCTCAAAGATTAACAAAAATTAAGATTTAAATATAACTCCATCCATCTTAAGTAAGAATGCTGCTCATAGCGTCTGTTCAGGCAGCTACGTACTATTCAGAAAACAACAAAGCTGGCCACCTATTAGCATCAAACCTCAAAAGAAGAGCAGAAAAATCGACAATTGCCAGTATTATTACAAAAGATAATACAGTTGTCACAAGCAATTCTGAAATATCAAACTGTTTCTAGGCATTTTATCAAACACTCTACACTTCTAAAGTTGATTATGTATCTCACCAAATTGATTGGTTGAATAATCTACCTCACCCTGTACTCAGTGATGCTGATAATACTTTACCAAAAACAAAGAAAGGACTGCAGAGTATAACGTACAAGGTGCAGGAATCATTAAAAGTCTATATAAATCAGTAATCCATTAAAAACTGCTCTCTTATATATAAAGTGCAGACCCAACACGGTCCGTGTTTCAGAGAAACACTCCTTCCTCAGGGGGGTATCCGATGTATCACATATAGAGAGTCACGCGGAGCACACCATTGTAGTATAAAATGATCAAAATTTGTGAATCGAAGGCAAGAAGTAGGAAGGGTAGGGACAGAAAGGTCTCACCTGTGGTATTCAGCTGACCATGGAGAAGAGAGATGGACATCAAGGTGAAATTTCTGTCCGAATCAGAGATGCCGTTTGTACAACATTGGCCTCATTCAGGCTTCTGCTGAAGCTTTTCAACACGTTTCATTTTCTTACATGGGTGAGCATTAAAAAAGGAAGAGGGAGCATTTACTGAAGGGCAATACTGAGAAGGACTCTTTTCAGCTCAAATTTGTGCAATATGGCTTTGCAACCAGAAATCCTAGCAGCTGCTATATTTGCAGAATCTGGAGGAGATCAGCTTCAGAATCTCTTTATCCATGGTAAGGGCAATGTAGAGAATTCACACATACAAACCATGCCAAACAAAATGGGGGGGGGGGAGGAACCCCGATGGGCGTCATTCTCTACTTAGGCTCACAGAATTGAAAGATATTTCTTAAAAGAATAAACAAAGAGCACAATGCTAAAACAACAACAAAACCATAATCTAGTGTACTCCAGTGGATGCATTAAGGTGAACATTTTACAGGCGGGGGGAGGGAGGGAGAATAGTCAAACAAAGGATGGCAGAAGTTAAAGAGAGACACTCATGCTTCCTGCGTTCTACTCTAATTGCTGCTTTTTTGTTCTACCCCCTCCTCCTTCGAATTCCGTCCATCGTCTACATTTGAAGGAATCTCGCCTTTGTACTTCAAGCTTGCTGGTGACAATGACTCTTGTAGATATCCTAAGCATCTAGAAGGCTTTAAATTTTAACTTCTCCTCTCTGCACATGCTCATTTGAAAGGTTGACTTTACCATCTTGAGACAGAGGCAGGTTAAAACGTGTTCTGATTATTCTTTAACAGAACCACAGTATGTGTGCTCTTGCCCTATGATGAGATTGGAGAAACGCCCTCCCCCACCGTGTGCAGCGTTATTAATTCAAAGGGTCCAAAAAGCAGCAACAGACAGCAGGATTCAAACTGGAAAGGGTGGCAGACAAAGGCCTTCTTTGTCACTAACTGGAGAGGCATCCAGCAATCCTCAGACCTTACATTCCTAGTTAGAAAAGGAATGTATCCAAACTAATTGAACTACTAATATGCCAATCAGCATAAAGCAGGAAAGTGCTTCCCCTGAAGCAAGAGCAGCAGAAGCTGTAACAAGAGGTAGTAATTACTTCTTTTCAGACAGGTGCACAATTTCACACTTCTTGTCTTGCTGCAAGTGACAGACTGCACAAAATGAATACAGAACAGTCCTATGAATCCCCTACCACTACTCTCCTTCTGGGACAAAGCAGGAAGAGCTGTTAGACTAACATGGAAACAGAATTTTGAGGAAGCTGGAAGTATTCCTCCCTGCAACAATTCCTATTTCTTAGTATATGTGTTTTATAAGCTTTCATCTGACACACTGCATGGAAAAGCTGAAGAATTATTACCTAATTGCATACAAGTGGCTTTAATTTTTAACTCAGGATGAAAGTCTAAGCAGTTATGAATATGGAAGTCCCATATTTTCATGGATGATAATTTATGGTTATGATATATTAATTTATAATACACTGGGCCAAGGCAGAGAATAATATAAACATATGTAATCTTCAAATATACAAAATAATAACAAAGCTTGAGTGCCCATAGAACAGTTATTCATGGCTTATGCCTTAAACTAGAAGCAATGAAATCTAGTCAACAGGCTGCACATAATTCAAAATGTAAACTGGTTAGAGTTATGTTAAAATAAAACTCTACATCTCTAAGCACCAGTAAAGCAAATGTACTTGGGTCAGCATGTTTTCAGGGATGACATTTCCATCATCATTTTGGCAATAGGGACATGCATGTTAACACACTTTTTATTTAATATGCCTTACAGAATGAATTCAGACCAGATATAAAGCATGCTCACATACAAATTAACACAGATACAATCAATATGCATATGTTAATATCCAGAATGCACCTTCTTAGTATTTATGCATCTCAAGGCACACGTGTAAATTCTGTACAAAATGTCTAAAATGATCTCTGTTGTTTGCTAGGAGTGGCAGAAAACCTAGAGCTGGCCCTGAATCTCTTTACAATTCATTGTGGATATCCTGGAAAGCCCTAAAAGTGGCACTCCATGCCTAGAGTAGATTATTTCAAATTTAAGAAAGAGATCTCTCGGGGTCACGTGATGCAGCCTTACTAGTCGGACGTGCGGACGGAGAGCTCCCGCTCCACTGAGAGAAAAACCGCAACTATATCTGCCTTTTCCTGTATCCCCCCCGTGTATTCTTTCCATTAACCTGCTTGGTAACTCCCTTGCTTCCCAGGGGCACCTTCGGGGGTCGGCTTCCGAGTTGGGTATGCCCATAAAAACAGCCCGCAGTGCCTGAGATAAGCCTCAACTATTCCCTCCAAGATGGCGGCAGAACAAGCCACTTTCACTATCCTGGCTGGGAACTGGATCACGGACATAACCAGGTCTGTGTCCGCGGCGTTGGTGATCGGCTTAATAAAATCCAGTTGGCTGTGGACGAGATGCATGAAAAATTCAATTCCCACAGCCAATGTCTGACGGAGGTCGAGCAGCGAGTGTCCGATCAGGAGGATACATGCACGGGCCTGGCGACGCAGATGGCGAAGCTCCGGAAAACGTCTCAGGAGCTGGCAGACAAATTGGAGGAGCAGGAGAATAGGAGCCGCCGTAACAATCTGAGGCTCGTTGGGCTCCCGGAAACGGTAGCGGACCCGGAATTATATAACATTTTCACCACCTGGCTGCCGGCCAAACTGGGTTTGCCTGCGGGAGCAAACTGCTATGGGTGTGAGAGGGCCCACCGCATCGGTGCAAAACCCATGGATGGGAGGAGAGTGAGAATGGCTATCACCCGCTACACCAACTGGCGGGAGAAGGAGCTGATCCTCCAGGCCTATTGCAAGGCAGGGGCCTTGGAATATGAAGGATCCCAGGTGTTGGTCTTCAACGACTACTCGGTGAGGGTTGCAGCCCAACGCAAGATCATGGCGCCATTCTGCACGGACCTGCACAACAGAGGGGTGCGGTTCGCGCTGGTGTTCCTGGCCAAGCTGCGGGTCTGGTACGATGGCACGACCCACACCATGTCTATGGCTGAGGAGGCCAGAGCTTTGTTGGCGAAGATGCCTGCCTGAGATGGTCATTTGGGAACTTTTGCTTTTTATCTGCATTCCTTTTCCCGTTGGGTGGGATTCTGCTCTGGAGGGCTTACGAGGACTGCCTGTGGACCTTTGCAGGATTCCTTTACTTCAACAGGGCCAGAGCATGACCCACAGGGCTTACTGTTCCTTGCTGCCCCAAGCTGCAGAGATCTGCTTAAAAGCCTTTCTTGCCTATCAGTTCTTGGGATGTCTGGAACGGTCCCTGCTGTTATCTTGAGAGTCCCTGAGGGTTGCTTTACCTGCTGAGGTTCCCGGCTTTGAGACTTTGCCTGCCATTACTTGGGCTATCTGCCTGGACTTGTTATTATGTTTTGGTTTTCTAAATTTAGTGGCCGGGGGGCTGCAGGATTGGAGGTTTCTTGGGGAGGGGGGGTGGGGGTTTTTCCGGGAGAGCATGCTTTGGGGGGTAAGGGAGGGAGTAAGGGGTTGGGGGAGAGTGGGGTGTGAGGGGTGGTGTATGTATGGGGGATGATTGTAGGGGATGGGTGGGGATGGATGGGAGTACCTTTGGAGTGGAGGCTGCGACTTTTCTTTCTTGGAGCGGCGGAGCTCGGCTGGGAGGCTTGGCCTGCTCCATTTCCGTATACTGCTGCCTGTTGAGCCTGGCTGAGCCTCTCCTGATACTGAGGGGGGGGGAAGGGGGAGGGATTTTCTTTCTTTTTTCTTTCTTTTTCTTTCTCTTTCCGTACTGTATCTTTGTTTCTGTCTCCCTTTGTTTTCTTTTGCTATGGCGGACTTGAAAGTGGTCTCATTTAATGTAGATGATATTCACTCTCCCATTAAGCAGGCTTGCATCCTGACTGGCTTGCGCAAGGTGGGTGTGGACATCGCTTACTTGCAGGAGACCATCTCACTCAGATTGAACATGCTAAGTTGCGGAAGAACTGGGATGGAGAAGTCTATTCCTCCACCTTTAGTGGGCGGCAACGCGGGGTGGCGATTCTGCTGCACAAATGGCTGCCCTTCACGTTACATAAACAACTTCAAGACCAGGATGGGAAATACATCATAGTTCTGGGGGAGGTGTGGGGTCTGAAAATACTCCTCTGTAACCTCTATGCTCCAAATGTCTATTGTCATAAATTCTTTTCTACAATCCTTTCCTTAGTGTCAGCTTACCCTGAGTACTAAACGATCCTGGGGGGAGATCTCAATATCTCGACGGCTCCGGGGGTGGACTGCAGACCTCCAAGGGCTTGTCTGAAGGATCATGACAACAAGGGGGTGGGATTCTTGGTGCAACATTTGGATCTGTTTGATGTGTGGCATGTCTTACACCCTTACGACTCTGAATTTACCTTTTACTCCCATGTTCACAAGGTTTACGCCCGGTTAGACTACCTTCTCCTTGATAAACGGCTGTTCTCCTGGGTTACTAAGTCCGAGATCACTGAGGCCACGATATCTGACCACGCGATGATGGAGCTCACACTGACTCTCTCCACGGGCCGTAAAACATCTTCTTGGAAATTGTCCCCACATTTGTATAATGATCCCAAGTTCCGGACCTTTCTGCGGGTGAGATGGGTTAATTATCAGGCTACAAACGCTACTCCAGAGGTGGGACCGGTGTCTTTCTGGTATGCGTCTAAGGCGGTCATGCGGGGCCATATTATAGCATACTCGGCCGCTAAGCACAAAGAACGAGAGGGGGAGCATTTGAAGCTTACTCAGCACCTTATAGCTTACTCAGCTACCCTGTCAGACTCGGACCGTCTGGAATACAAGGGGATTTGGGGGCAAATAGAGGCCCTGCTCCATCAGCGTGTGGAACAGTCTCTCTTTTACCAACGTTATAATCTTTATCGCTGGGGCGGTAAGGCAGGGAAACTTCTAGCTAACCTGGTTCGACCCTTTAAAAAACGGTAAATTATCACTGTTATTTGAGATACCAAGGGGAATCGGCAGATAGCCGATCAGTTTGTCCAGTACTACGAAGCCCTTTACGGGCAGCGGTCGTTGGACAGGGATGCCTTGGGTGCTTTCTTTCAGGATCTTCAAGTGCCGCAGCTGGATGCAGACCAGGCTGCCTCCCTGAGTCAGCCTGTCACTGTTGAGGAATTGAGGGATTCTATTAAATCCCTCAAATTAACGAAAGCGCCCGGGCCGGACGGGTTTGGTCCGGAATACTATTGGATTCTCCCAGACCTAATTGCGCAGCCCCTGTGGCAGCGGAGAGGGGTGCTTTCCTGGATAATATGGCCCATGTGGTCTTGATCCCCAAGCCCGGGCTTGGGAATCAAGACCACATGGGCCATATTATCCAGTGAACCAGATCTAGTGGGTTCCTTTTGGCCCATCTCCCTCTTGGACCAGGATATCAAACTCTTGGCTATGACATTGGCGAGACGCTTGAACTGCTTTCTTCCTGCCCTTATTCATACTGATCAGGTTGGTTTTGTGCCGGAGCGCTATGCCTCTATAAATTTGTTGAAGGTCCTGGGTGCTATTCATGCTCGGTCGGGCCTGGGAAGTCTGGAGGCAGTAGTGGGTTTGGATATGGAAAAGGCGTTCGATACTATATCTTGGGAATACCTTTTCTGGGTCCTCGATCAGGGTGGCTTTCAGGGTTCATTCTTGGCCTGGGTGTCTGCTCTGTACACTAACTCTAGAGCACGCCTTTTGATAAATGAGGGACTTACGGCGGACTTTGGGCTGCAGAGGGGTAGCCGACAGGGCTGTCCCCTGTCCCCGCTTCTTTTTCTCCTGGCCATTGAGCCTCTGGCTGCTAAGATAAGGCAGGATGCGGGTATTTGGGGGATTCAGGTTGGTGGCCAGGAGTGTAAAATTAGCCTTTTTGCCAATGATATCCTGCTCTATTAGACCAGGTTACCCCCCACTTGCATAGAGCTATGGAGGTGATCCAGGCTTTTGGGGCCCTGGCTGGATTGCAAGTTAACTATAGCAAATTGGAGCTCCTATTGTTGGGGGGAAGTCCCCCAGCCCCTTGGCATGCTTTGAGGCCTATTCCCCCTACGACCAAGCCTAAGCGTTATTTGGGTATTTTCCTTAGTACTGACTACTCTTTATACCGCCACTACTCTTTATACCACCAATGTTAAATGACCCCTGGCGGACATTGAAAGTTATGCCAGGCTTGGCAGGAGCTACCGCTGGGCATCCTGGGGAGGGTGGCCCTGGTCAAGATGGTTATGGTCCCAAAAATCTTGTACCCTCTGCAAACTATGCCACTTTAGCTTCGACGCCGAGACGAGCTCTCATTTAAAATGGCTATTTTGCGCTTCATTTGGAGATCCAGGGCTCCTCGGATTGGGATGCTTAAACTTACCCTGGATAAATGTTTGGGTGGTCTTAATGTCCCAGATCTTCGGATGTACAATGTAGCAGCGCTTTTTAGATGGATTCATGAAGGCTATACTGGGCACACTCGCTACTCCCCTGCAGCCTGGATGGAGGGCTGGTGTACTCCCTTTCAATTTCTGAATCTACTTCATTTCCAAACGGACCCTGCGAGGAGATATCAACCTTGTTTTCGATTTCTTCGACCGTTTCGGATGGCCTGGCAGTGGTGGTGGCGTATGCAGGGCCTGCCTGCGGACGTCTCTCCTTTTGTGCCTTTTGAGGGCAACTCTCAATTTCGGCCGGGCTGGGGCCGGACAGTGTTTCGAGATTGGACGGCTAGGGGTTGCGTGACTATGGAACAACTGCTGGAGCTGGGTCCCGAGGGTTTCCCTTCTTTCCACAAGATTCGGGATAGGTGGGAACTCCCCTCCCGCTACTTATTCTCCTATTTCCAACTCAGACACTACTGGGATGCTGAGCGTTGGGGTCAGGAGGGAGCTTGGGACAAGGGGCGTCTGGACACCCTCTTTTCGGTGACTCCTGCGTCTGCTATCACCCTGGCCTACTGGTACCATTTATTGAAATCTTCTATTCCCATGTCTGTGCTTGCCCCATTGAGATCTCGGTGGGAGCTGGACCTGGGACAGAGCCTTTCTGAGCCGCAATTTCTGGCCTGCTTCCTTTACTCCTATACTAAATATGCTGACTTCCAGGAGCTTCAGTTTAAGATCCTTCACCGAGCTTACTTTACCAAACAGAGGGGGGCGCGCTTGGGGCTTTGGGACAATGACCGTTGCGTTAAGTGTCAGGCTGGCACTTATATTCATTCCTTCCTGGAATGTTCCACACTGCGATTATGGGGGGAGGCCCTCCCCCTTCTGGAGCGCGCCGTGCACTGCACAGTGGAATGGGTCTATGGATTCCTCCTACTGGGTTTGCAGACCTCCCTCCAGGATCAGGGTTTTACTATCCCCCAGTGCCGTTTCTTTTATAACGTTTCCCTTCTTGTTAAGAAACTGATCTTGACTTACTGGACGTCGGGGGATTTGCCTCCGGCGCCTCAGTGGAGGAGTAGACTTCTGGAGTTGGCCCAGTTTGAGATTCAGTCTTATGCTAGATCTCCGCAACTGGCCATGAGGCAGTATGTTCGCTTGTGGAAGCGCCTGCGGGAGTTGGTAGTAGCATCAGTGGCTGTGACGGATGGAGGGTGTCCCTGCACACCCACACTCTCCTCTCTCTTCTTTTTTTCTTCTTCTTTCTCTTCTTTTCCCCTTTCTTTTTCCATCTCTCCTCTCTTTCTTTCTTCTCCCCTTTGCTCAGCATCTTGTCTTCTGTTGGGTCTCACTCATGATGGTACCTTGGGGATGGGCTGGGAGGGGGTTGGCATACTTGGGGGTATGTATGTTCTGTTATGAGGACTGGCTGTTGGCGCAAGTGAGGTGGTGATTGCAGTGGTTGGTCCCACTTAGGGACGTTTACATACAAAATGGTAAAAGGTTGTGACACTTGATGTCTTGCTCTATTGCACTTTTTGTCATATCACACTACCCCTGGTCGACCAGAGCTCTGCTCCGTTTTGTTTTCTTGTCCTGCTGAGACCCTGGGGAGCTTCGGTTGCGGGGGTCGCTGTTCATATTGTTCATGATGCTTACCTTGTGTATTCGGCTGTTTTCACACTCCTGCTGTGTACTTTGTATTGAGTCTGGTTGTGACCTTTTCCACTTTCAATAAAAATATGTTAAAAAAAAAAAAAAAAAAAAAGAAAGAAAGATTTCTTATGGTTTACTGCAGTAGTATTAAAGAGAAGGGTTCCTACAGACTAGCCCTTCAATGTTTGGCAGTGGTACACAAGTCACCAATGGAGCATTCTTATCCTCAGGATCCAGTCAAATCAAGTTCATGACATAACTATCTCCCAAAATCACCAATAGACATCAGAACTACATTCAGATCTCTCACTCTGCTGCTCCAGTTAAGGTGTGGAGTATGCATGGCTGCTAGAACAATCTAACTAAACCACTATGTAACATGATTTTTGTTCCTAGGCAGTAAGTATAATTTCCTAATTGCTCATTCCTAAAAAGTATACAAAATGTCTGTTATTTCTCTAAAACTTTGCTTTTGTAACTAGGAAAGTATTGCAATTTACCTATTTAAAACATAAAAACACCAAGGGTTCCTTTTACAAAGATGCGCCAGCATTTTTTAATGCATGCACCGGATTAGCGCGCGCTATAGCGAGCACTAGCTGAAAATCTACCTCCTGCTCAAAAGGAGGAGGTAGCGGCTAGCACGCGCGGCAATTTAGCGTGCGCTATTCCACACATTAGGGCCCTAGAGCGGCTTTGTAAAAGGAGCCCCAAATTTTCATCTTTTCATTCTTATAAAGTCATAAAAAGCAACATAAGAATCACAATGCATGGTGACTCCTCTCATATGAGGAAAGACTAAAACGGTTAGGGCTTTTCAGCTTGGAAAAGAGACGGCTGAGGGGAGATAGGACTGAAGTTTACAAAATCCTGAGTGGAGTAGAATGGGTACAAGTGGATCGATTTTTCACTCTGTCAAAAAATTACATAGACTAGGGGACACTAGGTGAAGTTACAGGGAAATACTTTTAAAACCAATAGGAGGAAATATTTTTTCACTCAGAGAAAAGTTAAGCTCTGGAACGCATTGCCAGAGGTTGTGGTAAGAGTGGATAGTGTAGTTGGTTCTAAGATAGGTTTGGACAAGTTCCTGGAGGAAAAGTCTTTGACTGAGGAAAAACATGGAGGAAGCCACTTCTTGTCCTAGGTCGGTAGCATGGAATATTGCTACTCCTTGGGTTTTGGCCAGGTACTAGTGACCTGGATTGGCCACCATGAGAATGAGCTACTGGGCTTGATGGACCATTGGTTTGACCCAATAAGTCTATTCTTATGTTTTTATGTACTGTTTAATATTAATACAGGTATTGAGAGGGCTCATTCAAAAGTAATGGTTCTTGACTTTAAAAAAAAAAATAACTTTGTTCGGATGGGGGATTACTTTAAGGAATTGTTATCTGGATGGGAACGTCTGGAAGGAGTAGAAATGCAGTGTCTAATAGGAAAAAGGAGATATTGATGCCCCTGTATAAGACTATGGTGAGACCTTATTTAGGATATTGTGTACAATATTCTGGAGATCGCATCTTCAAAAAGATATAAAAAGGATGGAGTCGGTCAGAGGAAGGCTACTAAAACGGTGCGTGGTCTTCGTTATAAGGCCCATGGGAACAGACTTAAAGATCTCAATATGTTGAAATCACAGCTGTGGGCCCGACTGCAATGGTCTGTGAGCAAAGATACCAGCTAGTGAAGATAAGTTAAGTATTTTTCCTGTTCTTTTGCTGTTCTTCTGTTGTTTTCTTGTGCACAGTTATGTGGGTTAACCCATTTTTGAAAACAGCATTTTGTACTTGGTGGAGTTTTTTGCCTATGAGAGAGGATTTGACTAGCTTATAACCTGCTGGGTTGCTATCTGATATTGAAAGCATTTTTTAATGCAGTTGAGACTTTTCCTCCACTATTAGTAAATGTGTTTCAGTGAGTATCTTCACCACTAGGCTAATAACATTGATATATTTTTTGAGATTGGATTTTTTTGTTATTATATTATTTTTTTTGAGAGACATTTAAATACCTGCGTGGCATAAATGTGCATGAGTTGAGTTTCAACTGAAAGGAAGCACTTGAATGAGAAGGCATAAGATGAAGTTGAGGTGATAGGCTCCGGAGTAATCTTAGGAAATACTTTTTTACAGAAAGGGAGATAGATATGTGGAACAGTCTTCCAGAAGAAGTGGTGGAGACAGAGACTGTGTCTGAATTCAAGAAGGCCTGGGATAAGCATGTGGGATCTCTCAGAGAAAGAAAGAGATAATGGTTACTGCAGATGGGCCATTTGACCTTTATCTGCCACCATGCTTCTGTGTTTCTATGTCTAATTAACATGTATTTTCTGTATATTGAAGTTATACAAAGAAGACCAAAGAAGATTTACAAGTGTGAGTAGTTATTTTTGAGATTTGTGATTATATTGTGCAAGTCACTTTCACAAATCAGTCCTCAGATGTAGTCTCCCATCATGTTCGCATTATATTGTCCTTGGTAGCGGTGTTCAAAGTCCAGTATATCCTGGTAGAAATCCTCACCTTGCTCCTCTGAGCATGCTCCTAATGAATGTCTCAAAATAAGCATCAAGGACTTTGAGAGACATCCTACAGCCCATTATGCTGTAATTCTTCACCAGATTCTCAACCAACTCCAAGTAGTTTTCATCCCTGTGATTAACCAAGAAGCCCCGAACCATTGTGAAAAAGCTGTTCCAAATCATTTTCTCCTTCCTATTTAGCTTTTTGGGAAATTCCTTGCACTCTAGGATCTTCTTTATCTGTGGGTGGATGAAGACACCAGCTTTGACCTTTGCCTTAGACAGATCAAGGAAGATGTCTTGAAGGTAACTGAAGGCTGCTGACTCCTTATCTAGAGCTCTGACAAATTGTTTCACTAAGCCCAATTTGATATGCAGTGGTGGCATTGGCACCTTCTGGGGGTACACCAGTGGTTCCCATTTGACATTGTTTCTCCACACAGAGAACTCAGTCCACTGTGGCCAGTCCCACTTTTGGTAGCGCACCTGTGTCTCCCTGTTATCCCAAAGGCCAGCACTTAACATAAGAATTGCTATGCTGGGACAGACCAGTATCCTATTTCCAACAGTGGCCAACCCAGGTCCCAAGTACCTAGCTAGATCCCAAGTAGTAAAACAGATTTAATGTTCTTATCCTAGGAATAAGCAGTGGATTTCCCCAAACCATCTCAATAATGGCCTATGAAGGCTTCTCTTTTAGGAAATTATTTAGATCTTTTTAAAACCCCGTTAAGTTAACTGATTACACCACATTCTCTGGCAACGAATTCCAGAGTTTTAAAAAAAAATTTTTTTTTATTTATAACCTTTTAAATTTAATCAAGCATACATAACTTGAGAAAGATCGGAAACAATCAAACAAACAAAAAGAAATCACCTAATTATACAATCATATGTAATGAAAACATTAACTAATATTTAGTCCACAATTATAGAGATCAAGAAAGGAAATTTTCACAATTAGAAATATAACTCTTACTAGAGTAACGGCCTAGGTAACCCAAGCTACAGCCGGATGGTAAGTCATTTATCATTGGACTAAGATTCCAATCTTTCTTTTGGTCCAAAAAAATCATGAGGTACCGCATGGTTACAATTTGTCACCAATCTTATTTAACATCTACATGACTTTGAAAAATTTTTGTCTCACATCTGTAGAAACTATATTTACTTATGCAAATGATATTTTTATTCTATTGGAAGTTAATCCTGGTATAGATTGCTGTATTTCCAGACTTCAGACATGGGCACTGTCTATTTAAATTAAATTGAATGCTGCTAAAACTAAATTGCTTTGGATTGAACCTAGATTGGAGAAACTTATTGCTGTTATCACGTTGAAAACAGGCATTTCATTACATATGTATTTCTCTTCCAGAATTCTGGG
This sequence comes from Geotrypetes seraphini, assembly GCF_902459505.1. Taxonomy (NCBI): domain Eukaryota; kingdom Metazoa; phylum Chordata; class Amphibia; order Gymnophiona; family Dermophiidae; genus Geotrypetes; species Geotrypetes seraphini. The sequence continues at coordinate 201,802,592 of NC_047087.1, forward strand.
TATCATTCTGGACTCATCCCTCACATTCCATGATCAGATAAACTCGCTGGCAAAAAAGTGTTTTTTTAGTCTGCGTATGCTGAGAAAAGTTAGATCACTATTCCAGCAAGAACACTACTTAGTGCTAGTCCAGTCTATCATGCTTGCCCAGTTGGATTACTGTAATTCTGTTTATGCAGGTATCAAGCAGGGCAGTCTAAAACGACTGCAGTTGATACACAATACAGTGGCGAAACTCATTTTTGGGAAGAGAAAGTACAACCATGTCTCTCCTTTGTTGAGAAAGCTTCACTGGCTTCCAGTTCGTTTTAGGATTCAGTTTAAGTGTGCATGTATTGCTTTCAAGTTTCTTTATGGAATTTTTGACCCTTTTGTTACTTTACATTGGAATACTTCTAGATCTTGCCACTCAATAATTATACAGAAATGTAAAACTATCGTTCCCTTCTATTAAGGGAATTAAATCTGTTGGGAAGCTCAGTCAATCTTTTGTGTTTAAATTGGTAGAAACCTGGAATAAACTCCCCGACTCTGTTAGATTGATAGGTCATCTACAACAATTCCGTAAAGTTCTAAAAACATTATTGTTTTCACAGTATCTTAATAACTTATCTTCTGAATCGATGAACTTATAGTGTTTTAACACCTTCTTCTCATGTTCACATTATGCGCTCCTTGTACGAAGGTGCACTAGCGTTTTTAGCGCACACACAAGATTAGTGGGCGCTAGCCGAAAAACTACCACCTGCTTAAAAGGAGGTGGTAGTGGCTAGCGCGCGTGCTAAAGCCGCTAGCGCACCTTTGTAAAAGGAGCCCTATATGTTAACTGATTTTAACTATTTGTGAACCGAGTCGAGCTCTACCACGAGATGATCCGGTATATAAATAGAAGATTAGACTAGACTAGATACCTACAACTTTCAGCTAGGCACCTAGTCTAAGGTGTCTACCAGAAAGTGGGTGCCAGTATTCAGTCCAAGAAAACTCTGGCATAAATAAGGGGTGCTTAAGGTTTTGATGCCTACCAGCACCTAAGTTCAATTTAAGCACCGCTGGGTGTGATTTTATACATGGTGCCTAACTCAGGATTGACATGTGCTAAGCACTGTGTTCCTCAGCGCCTATGCTTTAGGTACTGTTTATAGAATCAGGGCCTCTGAGAATAACTGAGGCCTGGCTGGATGAAAGTAGAGGACTCCCACTGACTGAAATATTCACCATCCACATCAACCAAGACCGGGTGAGCAAGATGGTAGGGTAGCAGCCCTGATCCAAGAGAGAATCAAACTGTGTATAGTTGCCATTCTTCACATGAATCAAATCCAGCTAGGAGCTCATCTGATTGCTCACTATCTACAGAGCGGCTCGATTAGTTCCTTATCTCCTAGCTAGTGATGCGTTCCTTATATAACACATCACTTGTGCAAGAATTCCTGTATCTGGTGACGGAGGTAACCCTGAGCTTCCCTAGGTTAGTGATCAATGGAAGCTAAGTTACATATTCAAACTCCAGATACCATCAGCACAACAGAACTAGTGTTCTCAGTCACAACTGACCAATAATGTTTTCTGTCATATACTTTGCTGGCAAAATTAAAGGTCCTCTACTGGCTAATGAGAATAACACTTTCTCGTTGCCCTCATACAAAGTTATCTAAGTCACACTGACATAGGTAGCAAAGGAAGTTCCTGAGAAAATCTCTAAAGGCCTACAGTTGACATTTTGGCACCCTGGATCCCCTAACACAGATACAAAGCAGCTAGCAAACGGAAGCCTCATCCCAACTAAATCATTATCTCTTCTCTTGTAGAAAGACAGCTAACAACTAAAAAGTGTGCTCGTGACTGAACAAGAGCTCCCTTTACTAGGGCAACATGGAAAACTACCAGCCAATATCTAAAAACTCTTTCCTGTGAATAACGAAGACCCCTGCTTTACCTTTTGGAGGCTTGAGGCCTAACTCAGGTCATGAACCATCGTTTCTCTCCAGAACCATTATGTACTTGTTCACAGCCAAGATCATCCACCAGCACTGGGGCCCCTCTTGCTTTGTGAAGATGTGTAGGAGTGAGCTTTGCAGGTATTGCTATGAAGTGTGTCTTGCTCTGTTATCATCTTGGCGAGACATGCTGTCTGACTAGAGGATTCATCTACAAAAAGCCAATTCACTATTCTTCGGTGTATTCGACAATATTCTTTTGGACAGGTCCTGATTGGTCCATGCATGTTACCTGTGCACAGCAAGAGGGAAATTGCGCAAACTGGACTTAGTAGAGTTTGGACTTGGCGGAGTTCAGGTATGAACTTGAGAGTTCTGCTTTGCATTTAGAGGAGAAAAAAAAGTAAATAAGAGAATAAATCTTCTTGGTTGTCGTGCATCCCATTGGATGATGGGGAGAGACTGTTCTGTGTCTGGACACTAATGAATTTTGTGCTTTGTGGCTATTATCTTACTGAACTACCTTCTGCTGTAGTAGTGCTGGGATTTTGGATCTTACATGACAGAACTTCTGAGCTCGTTGGAAAGTTTGTAGCCTGAACAGAAATCATTTCTACAACATCTGTTGCTGAACTCAGCTGAAAAAGGGTGAGAAATGATTCTCTGCAGTTCATAGGTGTTAAGACAGTAATTATCATTGGCTTGCAAAGGAGTGGTTATATTCGGGACTGTGGTAATTAGCCTGACATATTATAGTTGCTGTTTTATAATCTTTTCTCAGGTAATCTTATATTGTAACAATATATATAGTGTGGTGTTAGTTATATATTTTTTTGTGTTGCAAATTGTTTACAGATCTATATACCAATTCTATGATGATATACACAACATGAACCAAAAAAAACCCACACCAAAATGGTTTTTTGTCATATCTTCCACAGAACTTGGCTGATTCTTATGAAATTTAGTGCGCTGTGCCCTGAATAAAGTTGATATAAAATGTAAACAATTCCCACCACACCACAACACTATCTTGTGAAAATGAATTGTGAACTAAATAAAAATACATCAAAAAGTTTTATGGCATATCTTGCAGAAAAATGTAAAGTCAAAAAGTAATGTTTCAATTAAGCAGATGCTTGACATGTGCTCCCTTCAGCCTTTGCCACCACTGATCTATGGGCTTGTCAACGACGCCCTGCTTCAGCTCAGCCCAAACACAGAGGTACTATTTAAGGTCTTCAACATAAGATATTACTGTCTGGTAGTTGCATTCATGTATCAACCCCCAGATCTGGTAGTCAACTGGGTTTAGGTCTAGTGAATTCACAGACCAGAGGTCTGGACCAATGAAGTCTAGGGTCTCCCATTGTAGCAGTTCTACAATGACCTTTGCCTGATGTGTTGGGGCACTGTCCTGTTGAAAGATAAAGTAGTCTCCCGACATGTGACAGATCACTGGCAACAGTTTCTGCATCAAGAGGACTTCCTGGTAGTATGCGCTGTTGATCTTAACCCCAGGACCGATGAAGAACAGATCTGTGAATCTGAGTTTCGAGATTGTGACTGAGACCATAACTGATTGACTGAAGGTCAGGCGGGTCCATGGTAGGCGTTTGGCATTAACCTCACAATTCAGTGTTGTTGAAGGCATGTATAGGAGATCATTCTGTCTGTTAATCGGTGGAGCTACTGTAAATATCTTTTCATCTGTAAACCAGATGAAGTGGACGATGTGCTCCAGGTACTTGGTTAAAAGCTGCTTGCACCATTTCAGGCGTGTATCTTTGTTGTGTAAAATTAAGTCTAAGGCACAACACTTTTTAAGACACTTTAATTTCAGATAGTCATGAATTACCCTTACCACAGTTGACTAACTTATTTCTGCTTCTCTTGCTATTTAGCAAACTGTTTGGTGCGTTTGTGGTGTGTCATCTTGGCTCAGTACAAGATTGCATACAATATCAATGTGCTCTTGTGTGCGAATCAAGCGTGGTTGTTCGCTGCCTGGCTTACGATACACAGTGCCCATTGCTCAGATCATGCATAGCAGCACATCAAGGCCATTTTTGTTCCATCCCTTCTGTGGGAATTCTTTCAACTATCGTCGACTGCTGTAACCTTTTAGCAGTACCAAGGGCTAGATTCACTAAGAGTATAATTGGGCACAACCACTGACCCGCAAGCTTTGCTTTGAAGAATGCTGGTGTAAAAAGACTGAGGTTGAAATAGACACTAGAAAATGACATGGGATTATTTCCCGCGGTTATCCGCGGGGACGGGAACGGTGATAAATTTTGTCACCGTGTCATTCTCTAATCAGAGACTGTTTATAAACTATCATCTGCTTCTGCGTGTATCCCATAGCAACAATTCATTTTCACAAGGTAGTCCACAACAAACAAACTGAGGCCGAGTGCTTGGGGTTTGTGTGTGTTTGATTGGGGGGTTTGGTACTTCAAAAATGTCAATTGCGTTGGGCATTCAGCCATTGGGTTCCTGTGTTGTGAAATATTTGCTGTCCACATTTGCTGTCATAGTTTTCCAGTGCTGTATTCTCTGCTGGCAATGCTTGTTTTGATCCTGGTTGTATGTTCCCTTTGCAATTGCTAATAAAGACAATTAAAAAAAAACAAAAAAAAACAACAAGGTAGTGTTGGGTCCCTGTGTGTTCAGTACAGAAAGAAGTGTATATCTGTTTTTATTTCTCCAGTGTTGGAATACTTCAGAGTTTAATTTCTCAGGGTTCCCAGTTCAATTTCCATTTGTTATTTCTTGTTCTGTATTTGGTAATGGTTTGTGTTTTGTGTATAAAGAAATCGTTTAAAGTTTTTTTATGTGTGGTAGTAATGGGACATGGGTATATCGGGGGGGGAGGGGGAAGTAAGTGTGGTAGTAATGGGAAGTAGAGATATCGGGAGAGGGTGTAATAACAGTCAGCTTTTAGCTATATTGTTCTTACATTGTGGAATATGCTTCCCTTTGAACTCTGAAAGAAATCTTACAAGAATTTGAAAATAGGAGTTAAAACCTGGCTTTCTGGACAAAACTTTTAATTTAGAGTAGAACACTGGGTTACATTTGAATGCCTTTCCTCTTGTGTCTCAAATACTGTTGTTTAGGGTAGATTGCTGTTCAGCTCTAGCCTCCTACCTTTTATTTCTGTTTTGTCTATTTTAGTTAAATAATTAATGGTTGTCAAAAAACATATTGTGATATTAAAAAAAAGGTCCAAAGAAAAGTGACCAAAATGATTTAAGGGAATGGAAAGATTCTCATATGAGGAAAGGTTTAAGGGATTATGGCTCTTCAGCTTGGAGAAGAGATGGATGATGGGGATATGACAAAAGGTCAATTGATTACAATGACTAGGGGACATGTCGTGAAGTTAAATAGTAGTACTTAAAAAAAAACAACCCAGGAGGAAATATTTTTTTTACTCAATGGATAGTTAAGCTCTGGAATTTGCTGCCATAGCACGTGGTAAAAGCAGTTAGCATGCCTGTGTTTAAAAAAAGGTTTGGATGAAATCCTGGAGGTAAAGTCCATAAACCGTTATTAAGGTAAAGCCAGGGAAATACTCAATGCTAATCACTGGGAGTAGGTAGCATGGAATCTTGCTACTTTTGGGGATTTTTCCAGGTCCTTGTTGCCTGGTTTAGCCTTTGTTATAAGTGGGATACTGGGCTAGATGGTTTGGCCCAATATGACAATTCTTATATTAAAGCATGCTTTACACAAAGAAATAAGCTCTATAATATTACCCTATTAAGCTATAAAGAGAAAACTATATAAAAAAACCAAAAGGTATCACAAATCTGAAAGAACTTTGGAAAATGAAAAGGTTATGTTCATATAGGACACTGCAATTCCAACTGATAAGCAGCTCAATGCTTGGAAACCAGACATAGTAGTGAATGAGAAACCCCACCCCTCCCCCACAAGAACTGCACTGATGACAGAAACATCAGTGCTTGAGTGATGGTTATTGTTTGCATCATCTAATATCTTCCATTTGTGCATCGCACATACCTATAGAGGCTCAAGGCAACAGATCAAGGAGGAAGGGGGAAAGTAGTAGGGGGAGAAAGAAAATCTTCAAATACTATGAAGTGCAGTTAGAAGTTGAGAAAATGTGGCAGAAAAGACAACTATTTCTATCATTCTAGGTGCCACTGGCTTGGTTAAAAGGAATTTCCTTGATATAAGTAACATTACATATACATAATATATCCTATGAACTCTAGAAGGAGACTCTCTTTGACAAGATGAAAGTATTGTAGCAAGCATTTGCAGTAAATCTGACAAACTGAGATCATGCTAAACATACCATTCCTTAGGAGTGAGGTTCATTACTATCACAGTATGTGCATAATTAACTTATCTTGAGACACTGCCCCCAAGGAAAGGGGTCTCTTGAGAAACAAAGTCATATACAGTAATTAGAAATACAACATAAGGCAAATTATTTTGGTAGGGTATTCAGCAAGCAAAAGAAATCTAGAGCAGCATTGTAGGTCTTGTAATTGGAACAGATAGAAAAATATTTTCTTGATATTCCCAGCAAAGGTTTTACAAATATGGTGAAAAACAATCTCTCTGCTAATGAGAATTGTAAGGAATGGAAAAAAAAAGCCTAATGGTTAGAGCAGCAGGCTAGAACCAGGGAAGCCCAGTTCAAATCCCATTGAGGCTCCTTGTGACCCTGGGTAAGTCACTTAGGCCCGGATTCTCTAAATGGCGCCATTCTCGGTAGCTGGCTAAAAAATGGCCACTGATCGTTTGTCAACCATGCAATTGCACCATTTGCAGAATTGCAGCTATGTTAAAGGTAGACGACAGAAATGTAGACCAGGGTTCTAAAGGCCTTTATTTCCAGTGCTTAAGGCCTGAATTCTGTAAATGGCACTGTTATCAGTGGCTTCCCAGAAAAGTGGTGCCATTCACATGATGGTGCCGTTTACAGAAGAGCAAGTTACTTAATCCACCACTGTTCCAGATACATTAGATAGATTATGAGCCCCTTGGAATAGACATGGAAAATGCTTGAAGTACGTACCTATATGCAAATCGCTTTGAGAGTGGTTGTGAAACTACAAAAAGGAGGTATACAAATCCCATTCCCTTTATGATGAGGACCATTGACTATTTTAATAGCTACTCTCTGGACTGAGTTGATCCTGTTTATATCTTTCTGAAAGTGCAGTCTCCAGAATTGTATATAGCACTCTAAATGAGATCTCACTGGAGACTCATACAAGGGCACTATCACTGCTTTTACTTGCTTGCCATTCCTCTCCCTATATACCCAAGCATCTTTCTGACCTTTTCTGTCACCTTTTCTACCTGTCTGGCCAACTTCAGGTTTTTGTAACACAAATGGAGAACACAGCAATCTATCGGATTTCTAAATTGAAAAAAAATCAGACCATACAATGCCCTATTATAAGGAGCTCTACTGGCTTCCTATGGAAGCAAGAGTGCCGTTTAAATTTGGTTGTCTGTGCTATAAAGTGATATCTGGTATGGTTCCGGCCTATTTAGTAGATCAATTCATTTTCTCTCATCACAGATTTTCCACTTGAATAGCTACACTTTTTGATTTTCCATCGCCCAAAGGCTGCCACTAAAAGATATAATAACCGATTACTGTCATTTCAAGCAGCCATTTGGGATGCAGACTTTCGTCAGTTATTTTTTACATGCATAGTACATTGTTAAAGACTTATTTAGGAAATTTTTGAAAGACTGAATTTGTATTTCATTCTGTTTGTAGCAGTTTTCCATTTTGTTAAACCACATAGATCTGAAGGGTAATGCGGTATACAAATGTTATGTTAAATACATGACTGAATTTTTAGCTTCCACATTCTACACCAGTGGTCTCAAACTCAAACCCTTTAAAGGGCCACATTTTGGATTTGTAGGTACTTGGAGGGCCTCAGAAAAAATAGGTTTTTTTTGTTTATTTATCGCCCGCCCTTATCCAGGGCAAGTTACATGTTAATATTCAAAATAAAACATAACATTTATCTTACAAAACACATCAAGACCAATACTATAACAACTACATACATACATATAAAATCAGTTGGCATAAAACATACTAACCAATCCTATCCTGCATCAAAATGTAAAATACATAAGGCACACAAGATGCCTCAATAAAAAACATCTTTATGCCAAATGAGAAAACTAGACCATTGAAAACCTCCGTGACCAGGACTCAGCCCTCTGTCATCACTCCTACCCCCTCAGCCAAACTCAGTTAATGTCTTAAACTCTTTATAGTTTATAAATCTTTCCTTTTGGCTAAGTCTTAATAATAATATTGTAATTTATAGCTAAAGAGACATATGATCAAGAAACTATTTTATTTTACTTTTGTGATTATGATAAACATACCGAGGGCCTCAAAATAGCACCTGACGGGCCGTGAATTTGAGACCACTGTTCTAGACTATTCTTCAAGCATCAGTAGATTCCCCCTCATATTATCCACACCATTCAGTGTGTCCACTCTGTTGCAGATTTTGGTATCATCCTCAGAGGAAAACCTTATCAGATAGCCTTTCTGCAATAACAGTTACAAAAATGGGAAAAGGAACAGTACCAAAATTGATCCCTATGACATACCAGTGATATAACTATCTTTTCTTCAAAGTGAACTCCATTTACCATTACCCTTTGTTGCCTTCCACTCAGTTTCTAAAGCTTGTCAGCCACTTCAGGTCCCATACCAAAGGTGCAAAGTTTATTTATAAACAATAAAGTATATTGGGAGTATATTAAGCAAAATCCCCAATCCTGAAGAATTAAACTACAGTATTAAAATTTGTCTGAACAAATTATTGAAATAAATAAGCCCATTTATACATTTTGTTTGCAGAACAGCATCAAAGTCTGCTGATACGCATCTAGAACTTCCCCTCTATCCACCTCTCTGATCATCCAGTCAAAGAAATTAATCAAATTTGACTGATAAGGCATACCTCTAGTAAAACCATGTTGCCTCAGGTCCTGCAATTCATTGGATTTCAGACACCACACCATCCTCTGTTTTAGAAGTGTTTCCAATAATTTATTTACCACAGAGGTCAGACTAACTGGCCTTTAATTCCCAGCACCCTTCTTACTCCACTTTTGAGGAGAGAGACCACATCTGCTTTTCTGCAGTCCTCCGGGGTCACTCCCCCAACTCTAAAGTAGTATTTAAAAGACCAGACTGCAAAGCTGCCCGAACTTATGGTGAAAGTCTTTGGTCCCTGAATGTCTACAAAAAAACATATTCCCCAAGCTGTCACCCATATCGTTGGAGCATTACAATATTTACATGATCACCTGCATAATATGACTGATACAATAATTGTGTGTTATACACAAGTGGAAAGATGAACCAGACTCTAAATCCTGCCATCTTATTTCGCTAAAAATTGCCAAGATATTGCAGACTAGACTTGAGAAAGTGAGGTCAGAACTGGAAGATGCAAACCAAAATAGGATCATAAAGGGCAAATTATCCTATTATAAGCATGCAGAGGGTATCTAATTGTCTTTGGTAAACAAAAACAAGACCCCAGGACTAAAAGCAGCTCCAGCTGCTCAGAAAGCTGCAGTGACTCTTTTTTATTCAGTGCTAGACAAGTGGGAATCCTCTAGTCATTTCATAGCTTCAATAAGAGCACACTAAAAACATCAAGGAACCAGAGTTCTAACAAATGGTTCATTGCCCAATTTATTTTATTTTAGAATGATAGTAGATACATTTGCCCTCTTTCTCCTTCTAATCTGATGGTCCAGTAGAGATGTTGGCCCAAACAATTTGGGCAGATGCCCTAAATAACCAGATTAAAATATGAACAGGCCTCATAAGATCTCACTATGGGAGTAATTATCACAGGTTGCCTAAAGTTAGTTTCTGGGATGATGCGTGCTAAGCGCAAATCCTACAACAGCAATTGTGCCATTATAAAATATTAACGTGTCTGCATTTACATACCTAACTTTAGGCACAAGCACTAATGCTAGCTCAACGGGTGGTATAAATGCTCTCACCTGCTTAGCAAATGCTAGTATTTCTATAACCCACATGCTAAACTGCTTGATATGCCCATGTCTCTCCCAGGTCCATGCTACTCAGAGTTGCATGCTCTGAAATTTGAGTGTGCAGCTTTTAGGATATTTAACTGCCAATTAGAGCCCATCTAATCTAATCTGGAATTTCTGAGCTGCAGTATGTGCAAAACAAATTCACGGCGACTTACAATTTGGATTGGTATACCAGTTGGTGCATTGCAAACTGAATAGGAAAAAATACAGTTCTAAGGAGGTTAGGAGTTGATTAGTTTTAAACGGTGTTGAGGGAGGTAAAATACTTGGGTTGGTATGTTGCATAGTGTAGGTTCCGATGGGATAGATCTGTAGTGAAGGTCTGAGGGTTATTTGTCAGTGGAGTATATGGAGTCTCAGAGGTAGGTCATTAGGTTCCAATGGGAAAGGTCCATAGTATAGGTCTGAAGGTTAATTGCCAGTGGAGTAAATGGAGTTGAAGCGGTAGGTCTTTAGTTTCTTATGAAATGTGAGGTAGTTTGGTTCAGATCTGATGGTTGCTTGGAGACTGTTCCATGCTTTTGCAACAGAGAATGTGAACATTGTATTTAGAGAATGACATGGTGACAAAATTCATCACCGTTCCCGTCCCCGCGGATAACCGCGGGAAATAATCCCATGTCATTTTTTAGTGTCTATTTCAACCTCAGTCCTTCTACACCAGTATTCTTCAAAGCAAAGCTTGAGGGTCAGTGGTTGTGGCCATTCATATTCTGATTCTTCCCTCTCTCCTTAAAGAATGACATGAAGATGGTTTCCCGCGGGGACGGGAACGGTGATGAATTTTGTTACCGTGTCATTCTCTAATTGTATTGAATATGCATTTATATTTGAGGTTTTTTTGTTGAGAGGCGGTTCAACTGAATTCTGTCAAGATTTCTGGATGAAGAGGACTATGCCGAGGAGAATAAGTGGATAAGTAGTGTGGCGGCGCTTCATTTGAACATGTGGAACATTATGCAGGAAATTTATTTGGGCTGGGGTGGGTAGCCAGTGTAGTTGTTTGAGGTAGGTAGAGATTGAATCATATTTTTTCAGTCTGAATATGAGTCTTATTGCTCTGTTTTGTATGAACTGCCGTTTGCGGGCTAGACCAATTCCAGTCAATAATTGATAGTTAAGGCCAATTAGCATCTAATTATTAAATTAAGTCACATGCAAAATTGCCTCTATTCTATAAACTGTGCATGCACATTTAGAGGTACTAAGAGAATATGAAGAATACTTAGGATGCAGGATTAATTAAAATAAAGCAGAGCTACTCCTAATCAGCCCTAGGACAAGTGAGGGAATTCCTAGATGTATTTCACGGTTTAAGGTAGCAAATAATGAGACTTGCTTATTTGGGTAATTCTATTCCCAATGCAATGTATGATTCAGATAGATTTAACTATGTCCCTGTGATTAGCAAAACACAGGGGATGCTAAAGGACTGAAAAGATCTGTTTAAAATGGTCTGGGCAGATCTGTGTGCTAAAAACAAATACCTTTCTCAAATTTATTTCCAGCATGTCTGATGTATATGGTCCCTGAGATTTTTTGCTAATATAAATGAGGTTATATAAGTCTCCTCTGGTAAGTGTGGACATACTATGGAGACGGGGAGTATAACCAGAGTAAAAAAATACCATCTCACACTGGAGAAATTGAATCAAACAGCGAAGGCAACTTCTTGTGCTGAGAAGACTTGGGCGCGGGATCGCTTCCGCACTTTTGAAGGTTTGGTTGCTCCCTAATGTGAACAGTTTCAAGACAACAGAGATCCACAATTATAAGATCTAGACCTTTATTAAAACTCCTGATGCAGGCCGTGTAGGCTGAAACACGTGTGTGTCGCGTCTTTTTGTGAAACCAATAAACACCATCTGCTTAATTTCTCTTCTCCTCCTTGTTTCTTACTAAAAAAAATATAAAAAAACACAAAAAAATAAACCCTTCTCTTTCCTCTGTTAAATCTTATTTCCTCTTTCTCTTTCCCTTCATAGGAATAAGGGTAAGACTTATAGTCCCACCAACCCCAGGGACCACTATTCATATATAGAGACCCATATAATCAGGACTACTCAAATCAAGTCACTTCACAACCAATCAAGATGACCTTTATTCTATGCAATCACTGTGGTGCTTTAATTCCAAGACATACTATTTGGAGGCTTAAGGCTTGCCCCATCTGTCTTCATCTTGCCAGTATTAAGGAGGAGCTCTGCAAACTTAAACAGGAATTGAATACAATTAAAGCAGCTTCCATCACTCCACAAAATCATACCAACTTACCACCTCTACCTCAAAGAATAAAACAGCCCAGGAATAAATGGGTCACAGTAGGCTCAGGAAGACTGCGACATGTAACACAGAAACATCCACCTTCACTAATATTACCTCTACAGAATTCCTTCGCTCCACTAGTGCACTGCGATACTCAGGAAAACAGAAGGGAGGTGGGACTGTAACCAATGAAGGTAACTCAAGAGAACAAGCGCACCCTAAGTAAAAATAAAAATGCCAAAAACAGAAAACTATTACTGTTGGGGATTCCATCATCAGAGGCATTAACCTTGGAACACAGGGCGAGGAGACCAAAATAGTGAAATGTCTTCCAGGATCCTCAGCTACCAGGAGTTCCAGGCAAATACTGACTATAATTAAGGAAGAAACTAAGGATTTTAACACTGATGTTGTTATCCATCTGGGAACAAATGACCTGGCCAACAACTCCACACTTGCAGCACAGAAAGCTTTTTGGGAGCTTGGTGAGAGCGTGAAACCTTTTGTAAAGACTTTAGCTTTTTCTGAAATACTGCCTGCATATGGAAAGGGAGAGCAAAGAGTGAAAAACACAGAGGACTTTAATAGATGGCTCAGAGCCTGGTGTCATCAAGAAGGCTTCAGGTACATAGGAGGATGGGGAAATACATGGAAGGACAAGAAGCTATACTGCACTGATGGGCTACATATTACTACAGCAGGAAAAAGAAACCTTGCAGAGAAATTTAGACAATATTTTTCTAGGCATTTAAACTAGAAGGTGGGGGTGGTGTATGTACAAAGGACAATTATAGAGACCACCCCCGGCAAAAGAAAAGATGTGATAGTAGTAAAGGCTGCAACATAAGCAATATCAGCAACTCATTTCTTAGTATTGCAACGGAAAGTGAAACGACACAAAAATCCATACGAAAAAGGAGATTATCGCTGAAAAATAGCTGGAAAGCGATGACCACAAATGCTCGCAGTCTAAGCAACAAAGTTCATGATCTGCAAGCCCTGATATTAGAGGCAGATCTAGATATTGTTGCTATCACAGAGACATGGTTCAGTGAATCACATGGATGGGATGCAAACATACCGGGATATAATCTTTTTAGGAAGGACAGAGATGGTCATAAAGGTGGAGGAGTAGCTCTCTATGTAAAGATCAATATCCAAGCGACCGAAATGCAAGGGACCTGGGGAGAGGAAGAAGCGATATGGATTGCTCTGAAAAGAGAAGATGGAACTTCTATCTACGTGGGTGTAGTCTACAGATCTCCGACTCAATCGCAGCAAATTGATAAGGATCTGATTGTGGATATCCAAAAGTTTGGAAGGAAAGAGGAGGTTCTGCTGTTGGGAGATTTCAACCTGCCGGATGCGGACTGGAATGTTCCGTCTGCGGAATCGGAAAGAAGTAGGGAGATTGTGGATGCCTTTCAAGAGGCTCTGCTCAGACAAATGGTGACAGAACCCACAAGGGAAAAAGTGATATTGGATCTGGTCCTCACAAATGGAGAGAGTATGTCTAATGTTCGAGTGGGTGCTCACCTGGTAGTAGCGATCATCAAACGGTTTGGTTTGATATAACGGCTGAAGTGGAGAGCGGCCGCAAGATACTTAAAAGTCCTAGATTTCAAACGTACGGACTTTAATGCAATGGGAAAGTAGCTGAAGAAAGAGCTGTTAGGATGGGAGGACATAAGAGAAGTGGAAAGACAGTGGTCTAAGCTGAAAGGAGCGATAAAAATGGCTACGGACCTTTATGTGAAGAAAATCAATAAAAACAAGAGAAAAAGGAAGCCGATATGGTTCTCCAACCTAGTGGCTGAGAAAATAAAGGCGAAAGAGTTGGCGTTCATGAAATATAAAAAAACCCAAGAAGAGGAGAGCAGAAAGGACTACAGAGTGAAATTGAAAGAAGCCAAGAGAGAGATACGTTTGGCGAAGGCACAGGCGGAAGAACAAATGGCTAAAAATGTAAATAAGGGAGATAAAAAATTTTTCAGATATATTAGTGAAAGGAGGAAGATAAAAAATGGAATTGCTAGGCTAAAAGATGCTGGGAACAAATATGTGGAGAGTGATGAGGAGAAAGCAAATGTGCTAAACAAATACTTCTGTTCTGTGTTCACAGAAGAAAATCCTGGAGAAGGACCGAGATTGTCTGGCAAAGTTACACAAGAAAATGGAGTAGATTCTGCGCCGTTCACGGAGGAGGGTGTTTATGAGCAACTTGAAAAACTGAAGGTGGACAAAGTGATGGGACCAGACGGGATCCATCCCAGGATACTAAGGGAGCTCAGAGAGGTTCTGGCGAGTCCTATTAAAGACTTGTTCAACAAATCTCTGGAGACGGGAGTGATTCCTGGGGATTGGAGGAGAGCGGATGTGGTCCCTATTCATAAAAGTGGTCACAGGGATGAAGCAGGAAACTACAGACCGGTGAGCCTCACTTCAGTTGTTGGAAAAATAATGGAAGTGTTGCTGAAAGAAAGGATAGTGTACTTCCTTGAATCTAATGGGTTACAGGATCTGAGGCAACATGGCTTTACAAAAGGTAAATCGTGCCAAACAAACCTGATTGAATTTTTTGATTGGGTGACCAGAGAGCTGGATCGAGGACATATGCTAGATGTAATTTACTTGGAGTTCAGCAAAGCCTTTGATACAGTTCCTCATAGGAGGCTGTTGAACAAACTTGAAGGGCTGAAGTTAGGACCCAAAGTAGTGAACTGGGTCAGAAACTGGCTGTCGGACAGACGCCAGAGGGTGGTGGTTAAAGGAAGTCGCTTGAAGGAAGGAAAGGTGACTAGTGGAGTCCCTCAGGGTTCGGTGCTGGGGCCAATCCTGTTCAATATGTATGTGAGTGACATTGCTGAAGGGTTAGAAGGAAAAGTGTGCCTTTTTGCAGATGATACCAAGATTTGTAACAGAGTAGACACCGAAGAGGGAGTGGAAAATATGAAAAAGGATCTGCAAAAGTTAGAGGAATGGTCTAATGCCTGGCAACTAAAATTCAATGCAAAGAAATGCAGAGTAATGTATTTGGGGATTAATAATAGGAAGGAACCGTATATGCTGGGAGGAGAGAAGCTGATATGCACGGACGGGGAGAGGGAACTTGGGGTGATAGTGTCCGAAGATCTAAAGGCGAAAAAAACAGTGTGACAAGGCAGTGGCTGCTGCCAGAAGGATGCTGGGCTGTATAAAGAGAGGCGTACTCAGTAGAAGGAAGAAGGTGTTGATGCCCCTGTACAGGTCATTGGTGAGGCCCCACTTGGAGTATTGTGTTCAGTTTTGGAGATCGTATCTGGCGAAAGACGTAAGAAGACTTGAGGCGGTCCAGAGGAGGGCGACAAAAATGATAGGAGGCTTGCGCCAGAAGACATATGAGGAGAGACTGGAAGCCCTGAATATGTATACCCTAGAGGAAAGGAGAGACAGGGGAGATATGATTCAGACGTTCAAATACTTGAAGGGTATTAACGTAGAACAAAATCTTTTCCAGAGAAAGGAAAATGTTAAAACCAGAGGACATAATTTGAGGTTGAGGGGTGGTAGATTCAGGGGCAATGTTAGGAAATTCTACTTTACGGAGAGGGTAGTGGATGCCTGGAATGCGCTCCCGAGAGAGGTGGTGGAGAGTAAAACTGTGACTGAGTTCAAAGAAGCGTGGGATGAACACAGAAGATTTAGAATCAGAAAATAATATTAAATATTGAACTAGGCCAGTTACTGGACAGACTTGCACAGTCTGTGTCTGTGTATGGCCGTTTGGTGGAGGATGGGCAAGAGAGGGTTTAAATAGCTGGGAGGGTGTAGATGGGCTGGAGTAAGTCTTAGCAGAGATTTCGGCAGTTGGAACCCAAGCACAGTACCGGGTAAAGCTTTGGATTCTTGCCCAGAAATAGCTAAGAAGAAAAATTAAAAAAAATAAAATAAAATAAAAAAATTTAAATTGAATCAGGTTGGGCAGACTGGATGGACCATTCGGGTCTTTATCTGCTGCCATCTACTATGTTACTATGTTACCATAGAGCACAAGAAGTCCCCTTCGCTGTTTGATTCTATGGTATAGAGACCACATATATTTGAAGGATGACATTTTGAAACCTTTTACTAAGGTGCGTTAGCATTCTTAGCGCGCGCAAAACCACGCGATAGATGAAAATACTAACGCAAGCTCTATGGAGGCGTTAGCATCTAGCGCGTGCACCTTAGTAAAAGGAGACCCAAGTTTTATGTTGGCTAAATTTGATTCAACAGATATCATTCACAGTCTTACAAAAAGGACTGATAAATAATTGGTTCATCTATGTGCTTTTGTCTTATGTGTACTGATTTGTATATTGAAGAAATGTAGTTGGTGTGCTATTTCTAATTAGTTTTTATTTCATTATGAATGTTTTAATGGAATCTGCCCTAGGCATTTTCAATAGGATAGGACAGGCTAAACATCAAAATACATGAATATGAAATGAACTACTACTAATTTATGCCTTATTCCCCATTACAGATCAGAAGAGTGTTTATCTCCTTAACTACACTTAAAGTGAAGGCTTTGTATATGAAAACTATCATTCTAGCTTGTGACCCATAACCTATTCCCCCAGTTATGTCCCAACAATATAAATTCAATACAGAAATAGATGCTTGATTGTAATTCTTACAGCAATAGAATAAAGGGTAAAATTATGTCTTTTGATAGACATTTGTGCTGTCTATTTAAAGTCAAATTGCTCCCCGAGCATGCACTGCCTCATATTAACTGGGTAAATTATGCAGGGGAACCAATTTAACTGGACAAAGATTTAGTTAGTGAGTTGGATGCGGGTCAGGATTTCAAATGTCATGGTTTCTCCAGCTAATTTCTAAAACCTACTTAGATAAACCTTTTGAATATGGATTGTACTACTTTATAAACCATCTAAATTCTGAAAAAAATACTCTTACTACACTAATCCCTTGTCAGTCTCTAATGAAATTGCTAAAGTCCGAACTATCATCTCTTTAATTCTATGCAGAATATCACATTATAGTCTTGCATTATCTGTGGTGTAAAATATCTTTGGAAATCTGATTGATTCATGTGACTTTGCTTATTTCTTTGGATCAGTATCTTGCATAAATGTTGTTACATTCTGTTATGCTTCAGCATATTACTGACATGTTCAGCATATTACTGACATGTATCCTCAAGTCTGCTTATCTGAAAGTCTGCTTATCTGACCTCCTTGTCCTGAGTTTTACCTTGACAACCCCAAAAGGACAGTAAAGTCTGTTTATCTGACATCCTGACCTCCTTGATCTTCAAAGGGATAGTGAAGACAGATGGTAAACCAGTCTCTGCAAACACCTCCTGGATAACATCAAAGTCTGCTTCTCTGACCTCCTTTTGCCTGCGTGTCGCCCGATAGCATCAAAGGGACAGTGAACTGAAACACCTCCTTGTTTCCTGACTTCCTTTTGCCTGCGTATCTCTCAATTAACATCAAAAGGACAATAAAGCCAGATGGGCCGGTCTCTGCCACACCTCCTTGCCCTAGGTGTTGTCAAAACAAGGAACAAAAGAGCAGGACTAATCGTAATAGCAGGACCAGCTGTTTATGCTTTTGAACTCAGCAGCTTATAAGAACGGGATTCGGCTCCTAAAATCAGAACCCAAGACGTCTCCAGGAATAGGATCCAAGATGTCTCAAGGGGCAGTCTCCCGTGTCTACTCGCCTATCTATTGAGGGGTTCCCAATTGTGAAGGTAGAGTGTTTGCCTGAGATTCGATGATGCTATTTTATTCTTACATATATATATATGTATAATAAAGTGTGATTGTTTATGCTTTATATTGTCTGTGTGCTTTTCTGAGTGTCACTGATCATCCCATTTGACAGAAATAAGTAGCAGGACACATTCCATATTAATAAATGAGATAGACCTGTAATTTTGAGTAAACAGTAAGATTTCTACCTGGTTTCTACTATACTATATTCACAGCCTCAAAGTTATGTTCGAGTTTTACTCTGGGACATGGACATTTTTCTGTTTAATTTTGGGAATCTGCTTACTAATAAAGGCTTAATAAAATTCTACCATAAAAATATCCAGTCCTGGTGACTTACAAGGTATCAGAGATTTTAATGTTTCCTGAACTTCCTTCTCTGTAATTGTAAAGTCCAATTTACATTTTTCTCCAGATTTAACTGTGGTTGATCCAGAATTATCATGAACTACCCTCAGTATTGAACACAGTAGTTTCTATTCAATACAGATTGGAATAGTACTCTATAAATGAATGTGATACCTCATTATTCGGAAAATTAATTTATTACAATAATTGTATAGATTGAATTCTGTTCCTATTCCTTATTTTTTTGACTCACAGCAGGAGCTAGACTGACAGCAACCATAGCCGCCAGACATTAAGGATCATGGGGCTCCTAGCATCTATAAAAAATGATTAAACTAGATGGAAGCTAGGGGAGAAAGGGCTTCTTACTGTTGTATGCCCTCGGGTGTTGGCCTACTGTCCCAATGGTCAGACTAATTCAGCCTCACAATTTTCTCTTGCTCCCATGTACCATGTACAACTGGTACCAAAGCTGGAATCTGGTGCCATAAACCTTTAGTCACACCTATTTTTCCCCTCTGTTTTCTACTCTTCCCTCAGCATATCTGGTCCTGGACTCATTGTTTTTTGTGGAACCCTGCAAACAATGGCTAGCCAGGCCGGATTCGGCCCACAGGTCTTGAGTTTGACACCTGTGATCTAGTCAGTAAATGTTACCTGACCATGACTGTTTCCTAACTCCAAGGGCTGTACACACAGCCTCCACAGTAGTCCTAGCTAACCCACAAAGCCAGAAACCTTACTCAGGGATTGATACCATTTAGATCATAGGTGTCAAACTCAAGGTCCGCAGGCGGAATCCAGCCTGCTTGGCCATTTTATGCGGCCCGTGGTGTGATACAGCGTTTTCATTGCCGTCTCCGGTGTTATCTTCTGGACGGCTCCCTCCTCCTCACTGCCGCAGTGTGCAAAAAGCCGCGGGCGGCAGCTCCTACTCACATCCTGCGCCTGAACCAGAATCCTTCTCTTTGACATTGCAACGTCAGAGGGAATGCTTCCAGATGAGGCGCGGGACGCACAAGGAGCCTTTGTGCACACTGTGGCAGTGAGGAGGGAGATGGCCAGAAGATAACACTGGGGGCGGCAATGAAAACACCGCATCGCACCGCTACATAAAATGGTCAGGCGGGAGCCGACTAGAAGGTAAGACGCCCGCCTGAGGGAGGCACCTAGTTGAGGCACAGCATGGAGGGAGGGAAACAACAAAGGTAAGGTGAATGATTTTATTTTTGAATTTAGTGATTGATTTACATCTGCAATCTATATTTTGCACTGTTCAGGAAGTAATGCATGTTTCTTTTCCTCTGGGGTTATATTGCATGCAGAGTCTTGAATCTTAGGGTTTTGTTTGTATATATTAGTATTTTTAGATTTTGGTCCTGTATTTGCATAGGGGTTATCTGTGTTCTGGTAGGAATGAATGTTGAAAAGCATACAGTGTGCTTTGTGTAGTTTAATTTTTAATTCAGCACATAATAACAAACTATTATAATCTTGACTGAGGTTGCTATTCAGCATATCACCAATAACTGGAAAAATTATACTAATCTTAATTATACATTTTGGTGGAATTCGGAATGCCATATTTTTAAGATGGAAAAAGCAATTGCAATACAGAAAGGGAACTATAATAATTTTATAAAGATCTGGGGGCCTTTGGAACGATATTGTAATGAGTAAACATCATTTTCCTTGGTTGAATATATGTACACATGGGGGGTGGGATGGTGGGTTTCTGGAAATTTCACTAAATTATATGTTTATATTATATTTATGATATAATTGATTATAATATTTGAAAGAAGGTGGGTGGGATAGGATATAATTTTTATGTTTTTAGAATTATATGAGAATTATAAGTGTTATTGTTGTTACTAATGATATATTCCTGTACGCTTGCTGTAAGTTTTCAAAATGAATAAAGAATTAAAAAAAAAATTTGTGGTTAACCATTATGTGTTATTAATAAGATTATATTGTGTATGTATATATGAAAAATGAATGGAAAAAATGGTGTTACTATAATGGGGGCAGAAATTGGAAGGGGTCTGGCCAGCGACTTAGCCTGTGTTTTGGATTTTGGCCCCTTAATGTGACTGAGTTTTACACTCCTGATTTAGATGGAAATGTAGTATCAAGCCATTGGGCCAAGAAAATATGACTCACTGATTCAGTGACCAACACCCCACTTCGGTAACGGCGATGGTGGATGGTCAGCAGTGGCATCGTTCTGAATGGGCTGCTTGTGGCCTGCCCTGCAGGGGCCTTCCCTCTGCCGCATCATGGATGATATCACTGATGGCGTGGCAGAGGGAAGCCCTAGTGGGGCAGGCCACAAGTAGTCCATTCAGAGTGATGCCGTTGCTGCTTTAGGATACCTCGTAGGTATGTCAGGTCTCACATTGGGAGAGTCGGTGGGGTGCTGCGATACAGGGGGATGGGTGGGAGGAGAAGAAAGCTGCTGCTCTGGGGAATGGGAGGGGAGGAAATATGCTGCACAAGGGGGAGAGAAGAAGAATTGTTAGGGTGGAGGAGAGAAAGGGTGAGAAGAAGTAGAAAAGGGTGAAAGGGAGAAATCCTGCCTATGGTGGAGGGGACTTGCAAAGGGACTTGAACAAACTAGGGGAATGGGCGACGAGATGGCAGATGAATTTCAACGTTGAGAAATGTAAAGTATTATATGTGGGAATCAGAAACCCGAGGTACAACTATACGATGGGAGGGATGTTATTGAATGAGAGTACCCAAGAACTTAAGATGTTCCATTTTTTCATAGTGAAGTTCTATCTGGATGAGTTTACAATATAGGTGCTTTTTTAAACTGTGTCCAAATGTTTCCCACTGCTTGCCTCTTTTTTAAGTAACACAAAAAAAGACTCAGAAAAAAAACCAAACCCCAAAAAACTGCCAAAGGAACTTCAAAAGACACAAACGTAAAGGCAGCTAAAGTCAATGGGTTCTGAAAGTGGTATTCTGAAGATAAACAACCGTGAGAACACCAAGCAATCAATACATTATTAAATATATATAAAATTATTTGTGAAGCGGGGTATTCTCAGTGTGAGAGGTTGGCGAGGGGAGGAGAACCTCCGGTGCAGTGAACAACAAGGTAAGGGCTAGCAAACCCCTACCAGCACACCATCATCGGATACCTCACGTGTGCTTGCATAATATAGTGAAAATCAGTGTAGTTAATACATAGTAAATAATTAAATAATCACACGAGTGAAATCACACAGAATAACCACTCTGAGAATCCCCCCCCCCCCAGCCAACTCCCCAAATGAACTCAGCCTTATCTTGAAAGATGAAGACAATTTGCTTGGATGTAACAGGAATCCAGGGAATAGCCACGTTCAAAGACCCCCTCTGGCCGGGTTCAACCAAGCAGTACCTACATATTAGAATACAGATCAATATAGTTTCGTGGAAAGTTTTCTTCTCTATCAGGTCTAACATCTTATGATCCTTTAACCTTCTGGCATACAAACTAAACAATTTAAGAATTCTGTTATACACTTCTCCACCAAGTCCAAACAAAACAGCACCATACAGCAGTGCCTTATGTTTTATCCGTGCTCCCTTATCCCACCTTCTCCTCCTTGATGCATACATCTTCCTTCATTCTCAAGCTTGAGCGTATCCATGCTGAATTTTTCTTATCTCTTCATACTTGACATATCACTTTCATCCTCCATGAATCTAATCATCCCGTGCAGATCTTCTCCCTGTATCGTTAACTGGCTTTAGCATTACTGATAGATGCACATTGTTCTTATGACTTCAAAATAGGCTCTCCTTTAATATTTCCTGAAACATCTCCTTCAAGGGGGTAACAACTACATCAGTTGTGTCACAACTGTGTGTTGCGAGATGCCGGCAAGGAGGAGAGGCGCTGGCTGACTGCTTATAGGACATGCCTCTTGTGGCGAGGAAGGGGTGTGGCTCACTGGTTGAGCTGCTGCTTCTGCACCCAGAGGTTGTGAGATCAAATCCTGATGCTCCTTGTTACCCTGGGCAAGTCACTCAATCCTCCAGTGCCCACCGCTTTGAAATGCCAAAGAGACAAAAAGGTGGTATACAAGTCCACATTCCCTTTCCTTATAGGCTGTCAGCCGGTGCCTCTCCTTCTCTCCCCCACCAGCAAAGGGACAGGTTCAGGGTCCAGCCAGAGGGCCTCCTCACATGCACAAATGTTGACGTGATGATGTCACATGTGCGTGATGTCATCGCGTCGACATCCATCCACACACTTCCGGATGCCTTCCGGCCGTAGCACCGGGTTTAGTGTGCCATGGTGCCGAAAAGTTTGCGGGGCACTGAACTATATTCTCCAGTACACTATAGAACTCCCCCTCCCCATTCCATCCAGTCCTGGGGCTTTACCCAGTTTTAGGCCTCTAATCACCTATCTAATGTCACCTTTTGTAATGGATCACTCTAGCTGTTCTCATTACTGACTCTTCTATCCAAGGTGGTGCACTGTGTGCTTATTAAAATGAAGAACAGGCTGAACATTGTATTTCATATAAATTCTCTTGCAAGCTGGAAGAACTGAAACCAAATTTTGTAAAGCTTTGCTTGGAGGCAGAAAATCAATATGTGTATAGGGACACCTGTTATCTATTTAGGTGTTTCTAAATGCGTTTATATTTATTTAAAAACTGAGTACGCCACTTAACATATTTCCTTTGCTAATTTCAGAAGAAACAGTTTCAGATGGAGATATACCGTATTTCTTAATGGCAGAGAAGGGTCAGAAAGCAGCCCAGTCAATAACTCTTCCTCTGTTTGTTTTGCACACTCCTGAAAATAAGGAGAATCAGCCAATAAGGGAACCAAAGTTCAACTTGCACGCAAACGGAGTATGCAAATAACTGATCGGATCCTTTTTGTACCACCAGTGTAGCACCATTTATTATCAATAGAACAGTAGTCCGTTTTGTAAAAACATCAGTTAGACTAATCCTGCATAAATGTAGCCAAGCCCAGTGTAGCGCCATATATTAATAGGACAGTAATGGCAACACCACACCAATGTAGGGATACCTGATGGGCTGGGCAGTTGAAGAACCTAGTTGTGCACGTAAACAGAATGCGTGCGTGTAAGAAGAATGCGTTTACAACTGATGTGCTTATTCATTAAAATTATAGTAGAAAAATGGGACCAGTGCTCTGTAATGCTGATAGACAGAGTATGTACTTATCTGATGTGCACATTAGAGTGGAATATTATTATAATTTTCTTCACTATGTGTGGGCTCAGAATTTCAAGCTCCCTCCAATCCTTCCGCAAACACCTGAAAACTTGGCTCTTTTCAAAAATCGAACACCTCCCGCTCTTTGGTACCCTGTCCCTCTTTATCTTCCTAGCTCCTTTCCTATAACCCTTCATTGTAGCTCCTTTTCAATCTAACCCTGTAAACCGTGCCGAGCTCTACGCTTGTGGAGATGGCGCGGTATACAAACCTAAGGTTTAGTTTAGTTTTTAGTTTAGATATCACGACTGTCCTTTATTCCCATGTTCCCGTTACAGGTACAACACCTTTTAAACACTGCCTTGCTTTTTCACATACTGTAAAGGGGGTTAGCCAGGTTAAACTCAATGGCTCTGACAGACAAAACCAAGGGTCCTTATTTATTTCAAGAAAAATATTCTAAGCTAACGAAAGAAAAAAATTGGGCCATTAAACCACAGGGGTGAACACATTTGTTTGGCAGGGCAAAAAAAAAAGGACACCTGAGATTCCTTTGCAGGGTTACCATGTTTCTGAGGTCTTGCCAGCACTTTTGCCATTTAACTTGAGAAAAACTGCAGTACTTATCCCTGAAGTACAGGACACCTCATCCAGGATGGTCCTTTTACTCAATAAAGTACCCCAAAACAACCCAGGAAGTCAGAGCATGCTATTCAAGGAATACAGTTCAGCCTGTTGCCCTCTGACATTCCCAGCTAGTTCTGCCATCGAAGATAACTTAAGAGTTCATAGTAACTGCAGCTTGACATCAGTAAGGAACATGCAATCTGCCTTGTTAGACAGACTGATGAGTGATTGCCATGGCTCTTCAAACACATCTTGGCTGCACTACAGAATCCACCAGTCTGCTCATGTTCAGCGTAAAGGCCTGTATGTCTTCTTAGAATTGAGAAAAAAACTGTTTATAAATTTGACTAAATAAGGATGTTGTTTCTGCATACCAGCAGCCCAATGCATAACCGAGGGAAGAGGAAGAGCAGCAAGAAGACCGACAAGGAGATTGTATCATGCAAACTCTTTCGAGCCAGTGACTGGCATTATACACTGGTCCAGATAGGCACTGACACAATACAATCAAACTAGTTTACTTCTTACTTAACTATACTGGTGCTATGTAACATGCAAAATTATTCTACTAAGCAAACCGATCATGTACCAATCGGTTTGCGAGCCCTTAGCGACCAGATTGCCCTTCTGCAGTATTCACTAACCTGTGTAGCGATCCTCTTCCGATGCACGCATGCAAATGAGGGAAACTGCATGCAAAGTAGGCAGGGACGTGATTCACTAAACTTTTTTTTCGATCTCACTGGGCTCGCAAAAAGCGACTGCTCAGGACCAGTTGCTGAAGCCCTTTGTGCCGCCCTGCTTTCTAACCTATCAGCCCCATCTCCTGCAGCCCCGAATGAGCCTGCCTGCCTGCCCCGAACCTGAACCCCCTGCCTGCCTGCCCTGATCTTTCCTGCCTGCTCACCACGACTCTCCTGCTCTCTGCCACCCTTCCCCGCAGTGCAAGCCCATGGTTTTAAAGCGGGACTGCACGCTACAGTGCAGCGCCAGCTTTAAACCTGCGGGCTCGCACTGAAGAGAAGGAAGAGGCAGCTGCTGCTGCAAAAGTTTAAGAGGGAAGAGGCTGCTGCTGCCGCTGCAAAAGTTTTAAAGATAAAAAAAGTTTAAAGTTTAAAAAAAAAGTCACGGCTAGGACGGGTCTGTGCATGCGCGATCCGTGCAGGCAGATGGGGGCGTTCCTCCGATCGCTCCCATCTGCAGATTTTAGGTTAGTGAATTCGTCGGACCTGCCTGAATCGGAAACGGATTGTTCCGATTTGGGCAGGTTAGTAAATCTAGCCCAAAGTCATCTTTCTGGTTAGTTTTACAGAGGAATAATCTCCATTTCTTATTTTCTGTTTATGTGTGAATTAGAAGTGTTCATCAAGTTAAGTGTTCTATAGATTTTACATAAAGAGAAACCCATTCTGGTAGAAGCAAGGAAAAAAAATCAGCAACAAAGCAAAATCTAAAAGTTTTTATGTGTTTGCAACTCCTACATAATGCACTGTATATAGCTCAGAGGGGACAAAAGAAACTGCACTTTGTTCAGACCAGATTGATAAAGATGCAGGTATAGACGGGGTACTTGTTCTATCATGTGAGAGAGAACCCCATGCAGCTATTAGAATCTAAAGAGGAAAAATACCTTTCAGCGCAGTGGTTCTTTTCCAGACAGCCAAAGATCAGTAAAGAAACATTTCAGTAATGTCTGCCTTGTAAACAATTATGTGCTCTTGCCTCCTCCTGTCCAAATAGTTCTGCCTTCACTGCAGAATGAGTTTGCATAGGGCCTAAAGAGATTATTTAAAAAATGAGGAAGCGTTCCAAGTTTTCTCCCACTGTCTCAAGCCTCAACTTATCCCAATCTGAGAGCTTGGCTAATTACTTGACTAATATTTGCTTTACTGTAATTTTTTTTATTTCTTCACAAGTTATATTTGTGGGTGTTGGTATTTAAAAATGCTTATAAATAAAATGTGAAAAGGCTATATATATTACAGTTGGTGAATGGGAGGTAAGAAATAAACCAAAGTTCAGTAAGAACATAAGAATAGCCTTATTAGATGGACCATTGGTCTGACCCAGTAAGACTATTCTAATGTTCTTACTGAACTTTGGTTTATCTCTTACCTCCCATTCACCGACTGTAGTACAGCCTTTTCACATTTTATTTACAAGCATTTTTAAATACCAACACCCACATATATCTTGTGAAGAAATAATACAACAAAGCAAATATTAAAAAAAAAACAAAAAAAACCAATACTAGTGATGGAAAAAGGTATGGAAGACTCTACTCAAATATAAATCTACCAAAATATAAAGTGAGATTAACTGCTTTCCTCATGAGCCAGTTTCAATCCCAAAATGGACGCCACAACCTCCAGTAGCAATCTTGTGGAGATTGGCTAGAAATCATAGCAGCCATTTTGAATGAAGACAATAGCATGGGCAGGAGTTCTAGACATCCTGGGCAACATGATAGGCTAGGGTAGGCCAATGGGTGGGTCTGGTAAGGAGGGCTTTTTCTCTCTGAGAGGAAACTATGGTGGAGGGGGATAGAGTGGGGGGGGGGGGAGGGGGGGGAGAGAGGCACCACAGAGGGGAAAAATGGAGGAATGCAGGCCAGGCTCAAATAAAAACCTTGGCACGTGAAATGTAGGCCTTTAAAACCTCTGGCCTACATTTCCAGCGCTTAAGGGGCAAATTCTGTAAAGGACATCTAACTTTAGACGTCCACAAGATGGATGTCCATTGACTTAGGTGTCCAAATAAAGTGCATAATAAGCCCAATTAATGACTTTAACAAGCATTAATTGAAACTTGGAGGTCCAAATGCTGGACACGATTCTCAAAATGAAATGAGCCCTCTGGTTGATTCTTAAAAAATGGCGAGTCATATTCAAAAAGTGGCATCTGCTTTTGGCAACAAAAATAAGCAACTGATCCAGGGGTGCCAGTCAGTTTCAGAGACTACTAGAAAGCCCCTGTGTTGTGATGTAAGGGGAGAGATGCCCATTCTCTCCACTGCATCACAACACTCCTTCCCTGCAGTGGCGGCAAACACAACACCCCCCCCCCCCCCCAGAACGGTAGTCACACCCCCTTGCAGCAGGAGAGATGCCCACTCTCTCCTGCTGCACTAAAATTCCCGCCACCACCTGAACCCCCCCCTGCAGGAGAGATGTCCACTCTTTCCTGCTGCACTAAAATCCCCGCTGCGACCAAGTGACCCCCCTCCCCCATATCCGCCGCCCCCTCCCCTTTACCTCAAAATAAATGACCCAGAGGGACGTGAACACCCTTCTCCCAGCTGCTGCGTCCTCTAAAATGGGCCTTCCCCACCCCGGTGCATCTTGAGATGCACTGGGGAGGGGCCTGAGGCTCTGATTGGTCCAGATGCCTAAGGCCCCCACCCTGTAATTTCAATTCATGTCCTCTAGCTCTACTGCTTTCCCATCTCTGAAAAAAAAAAGATGTTTATGTGTATTAATGTTTATGTGTTTTAATGCCCATATATCATCTCCCCTATCTCTGCTTTCCTCTAGGGCAGGGGTGTCCAACCCGTGGCCTGCGGGCTGCATGTGGTCTGGCAAGGTGTTTCATGTGGCTCGGCTTGAAATTTGTGCTGCCCAATTCACAGATTTGAATCGATTCATTTCCTGGGGAAAAGAAAGAAAAAAAAAAAAATCGGACTCGCCGATTCAGTAAGTCCCGTGTCTCCTCTCCTAAAGCAGCAGTGATGGTGAACAGGCTTGTTCCTGGCCTGCCCACCAGGGTCTTCCCTCTGCTTCATCACTGATGATGTAGCAGAGGGAAGCCCTGGTAGGCAGGCCGAGAACCAAAAGTTGCAGTCTCATGGGGGGAGTCAATCGGGAAGTGCTGCACAGGGGGATGGGAGGGAGAGATGAAAAACTTCTGCACAGCGAGATAGAAGGGAGGAAGGAATGGAATTCCCTTTTCACTCGCCGAATCTAGCAGCGCCGGCCGTGTCAGAATCGAATCTTATCGCAGTCTCGTCATCCTTTCACCTCTTCCTTCCCCCTGTGCCACCAACTTGCCTTCCTCTTACCTCTTCCTCTCCCTGTCCCTCCTGCTCCAGGCATCCTCCAAGGCCAGCCAGATGATCGGGCAAGGCCCACCCCCTCCCTGTACCTTAGTATATCTTTGGGAGTAGGAGGGGTGCTCAGTCCCTTCTGCTCCACGCCTCCTCCGCCACAAGTGTGGCCTTAGGCCACGCCCCGATGCATTATCATATGCATGGGGAGGGTCCCAAGGCTCTGATTGACTGAGGTGCCTCGGGCTCCTCCCTTTGGAGGGGCCTGGGGCGCCTCAACTAATCAGGGACTTCCTTAGGGAATAGTCTAAAGAAGTCCCTGATTGGCCATTGTTTTGGCCAATCAGGGACTTCCCTAGACTCCTCCCTAAGGAAGACATTTTGCTCTGAAGGAGAATTTTACAGGTGTGAAGAATTGCCACTAATAAAAATTAAGAAAGCTGAAGAGAAAATCTAAATAAGAAACTCTCCCTATAGATCTTATTTCCTGCTCTGTTTAAACGATAACATTTTGAGCAAAGAGCCTATTTAGGGCCTGTTTTACAAAGCCGTGCTAGCTGCTGCTGTGCGGTAACGGCCCCGAAGCCCATAGAGATTTAAAGGGCTTCGGGGCTGTTGTCACACGGCAGCTCCTAGTGCGGCTTTGTAAAACAGGCAGTTAGTCTATTCCTCCCTTTACCCAACAACAAATGTTCTACAGGTGCCAGATTGACAGCATTGGATACTAGTGTCATAGTTCCCTAGGAAAGGTACAGGACAGGCAGATGAAAAAGGCATCACAACTCTGCCTTCCCAAAGCAGTTAACCCTTTTTTTATTGTAGGACCCTTCATAATGGTAAAGTTGTTAAATTACCCAGTTAAAGAAGAGGGATTTTAAATGAGTCCTACATTTCTAACAACCTCATCCAGATAGTTTCTAGTAGAATCTGGGTACACAAAATACCACAATGCATCAGGAAATTGAGCTTAAACCAGAAATGGCCAAAAATCTCTTTCTTGAAAATAGGTAATTTTGCAGCTCTGAAATACTCAATGAGCTCTCACTGTCTGCAGATTTGGTAGCATTGATTTTAATGATATGCATAACAATTCACTAATTAAGTATTAAAGTATGCTGCTAAGAGCCAGCTCTTGCAGATGAGAAAATAAAATCTGAAATCAGGTTAATAGGTATACAGATAGGAGATTTTCAATTCCTGCTTTGCTTATTGGGTTCTTGGATGATGGTGGAACAGATGGTATAGTGGACCAACCAAGGTAAAACATTCGCTGTGCATCACTATTTAGAACTGTATAGTGCAGCAATCTCAAACTCAAACCCTTTGCAGGGCCACATTTTGGATTTGTAGGTATTTGGAGGGCCGCAGAAAAAATAGTTAATGTCTTATTAAAGAAATGACAACTTTGCATGAGGTAAAACTCATTATAGTTTATAAATCTTTCCTTAATTGCTTCTGATAATTTCAGCTATACACAGCTGAAAGCAGTGCAACATGCAGAAAGTGAATTTTAGATAGTTTTTCACTTTCTGCATGTTGCACTGCTTTCAGCTGTGTATAGCTGAAATTATCAGAAGCAATTAAGGAAAGATTTATAAACTATATGCAAAATTGTGATTTAGATTCTAAAGTATCAACTGCATGAGAGAAGATTTTGGTGTAGTCCTCTAGGCTTTTTTCGTAGAGGTCTGCCTGGATTGATTGCTTAGTGAATCAATATCTGACTTCTGCCTGGAAAACTTG
Source organism: Geotrypetes seraphini (assembly GCF_902459505.1). Lineage (NCBI taxonomy): Eukaryota > Metazoa > Chordata > Amphibia > Gymnophiona > Dermophiidae > Geotrypetes > Geotrypetes seraphini. The sequence continues at coordinate 201,832,628 of NC_047087.1, forward strand.
TGCCTTAGGTTTCTGGTGGTCGCGCCAGCAACCGCCTTCAGCTCTCACCTCCAACACCGAACACAACCACCATCTTACATCAAGCAGTCACCGCCAAGAGATGCCAAATTTTGCGAGAGTTCACAAGATTACGTATGCACGCACAAGCTGCACTGCCTCCAATGGTTATCTTACGTTCTGGAAGGTTGCCCGCCTCACTGCTGTAACCTTACGCAAGTGCTTTCCTGCGTCTGTACGCGATTGTCCTCTCCACTCCACCTCACAATCGCATACAGACACAGGCGAGCGCTTGCGTGAGGTTACAGCAGTGAGGCGGACAATGCTCCAGAGCAATGGTAACATACTGAGGGCCTCAAAATAGTACCTAGCAGGCCACATGCAACCCATGGGCTGCGAGTTTGAGACCACTGCTGTAGTGGAATGGACTTCTTTTTGATACAGTCAAACTGGATAACACTGGAAGATTTTAAGGATCAAGGGGTCTAGTCTCATAAAAGCATTTCAGATTGAGAATAGGGTTTATGGTTCCAAATGTAGCTTGTATTTACAAGAGTAACAATATTTAAAAACTCCATATCCACATGAAATTCACAGTGAAATTAGTACGACTCAAGTGCTATAAAATAAAAGCTTTAAGATAATCCTTTTCCAACACACTTCCTAGCAGAGAATAAACCAATATTGCTCACCATGTAGAGGTGACATATACATATGATAAAAAAATTTCCACAATAGAGGATTTTACAATCCAAGAACAGTAGAGTCCCAATTAACCGACATTCAATCAACTTGCACTCTCAACCAACTGGCAAAAAAAAATCCACCCCCAAAGACCACTTTCACTGCTACCCTCCACTCCAAACTCTACCCCCAGCCCCAGGCCACCATCGATGCTATCCTCCATGCCAAACTCCCCCCTAAGACCACCTGTACTGCTACCCTCCACTCCAAATCCCCTCCCCAGGCCACTGGCACTGCTATCTTTCACTGCAATCCCTCCCCCCTCCCAGCCGAGGCCACTGGTATTGCTCTCCTTCCTTCATGCTCAAGATGATCAGTGCTGCTGTCCATCTCCTCTTCCCACTGACCAGCATTGTGCTTACCATATGTGTGCCGGTGCTAAAAGAGCCTGCTGCAGGGCCTTGAGCACCTGCACATGCTCAAGGCTTTCTGGCTCCTGCCCTCTCCGATTATATCATGAGAACTTCGGAGAGAGTGTGAGCCAGAAGGCCTTGAGCATGCGTAGAGGCTCAAGGTCCCACAGCGGTCCAGCATAGAACATTGATGGCAGGCTCTTTCAACACTGGCATGCGTATGGTAAGGACAGTGGGGGGAGGAGGGAACAGCAGCGCTGATCATATTGGGTGCGAAGGAGAAGAGCAGCACTGGTGGTCTCGGGGGGGGAGGTAGAGTGGAGGGTAGGAGTGACAGTGATATTTGGGAGGCTCAAATATAAACCGAGACCCCCAACCTTGGTTTATATTCGAGTACTGTATATATGGTAGTTAGGCCTATAAACTCCTTGAATGGTCAGGTCTTCCCTATTGACCACTCCATAAAAATTCTGGGAGAGACTCTGGACCGCCACCTTACTCTAAATGCTCACACAGATTTATTGGTTAAAAAATGCTTCTCATTACTATGGAAACTCAGAACCATCAGAAAATACTTTGATACTACATCTTATGCTTACTGGTTCAATCTTCCATCTTAAGCATGCTCGATTATTGCAACATCATTTACTTGAGATCCTTCAAAAAAACCATTCTAAGACTCAGAGTCATTCAAAATTCAGCAGTTCGACTTATTTTTGGGCTGATGAAATGGGAACACATAAGCCCCTATTATCAAAAACTCCATTGGCTGCCCCTGGAGGCACAAATTATGTTTAAGTTCTCTTGTCTGTGTTATAAATCAATATTTGGTCTGGCCCCCACTTACCTAGTTTCCCAATTTAACCTGGCAAGCTCTATTAGGCCCAACGAAGAATACATCTGTTCACCTATCCGACAATAAAGGCCTGCCACTACAAAAGATTCCTGGCCAGAACCTTTGCCTTCCAGGCAGGCAAATGGAATGACTGGCTGAATAACGTTATCACACACTCATCAACCTACTTTAATTTTAGAAAATTGGTAAAAATGAATTTGTTCAATCGATTTGTAAACAAAGAATTTTTATAGCTCTGCTAATTCAACCAGTGACCTTAAGAACTATATAGCTTTCCACTTCTTCCATTATGTAAGACTGTATTGATGACTTTGAATTGTGACCTCTTCGCTGATTGTCTAGCGCTTCTTGTTGTAAACCGCCTCGAACTATCATGGCTTTGGCGGTATATAAGAATAAAATTATTATTATTATTATAGTAACTCTCAAGCAACCAGAAACTACATTTATCTGGCATCTACCAATCCCCATGGGTGCCAGATAATTGAGTAGTGACATTCCTACTACTATGAGAACATGTATAAAGGGCTAGATTCGCTAACCTTACTTTCCATGTCCAATTGCATGCAGGCCGACGAATTCACAAAATACCTGCTTGGAAATAGGGGCGATCATTGGCACGCCCCCTCCACTGATCGCACGAATTGCTGGAGAGCGATCCTTGAGCATGCACAGACTATCTTCCTTGACTCTAGATGATCTGCGCATGTGCTGCCCCTCCGTGCTCGACAGAGCAGAAAACATTTTTTTTGCTATTTTTTTTCTTTGCAAGCCTGTGGTTTTAACCTGCTTTAAGAATGCGGGTTAAAACCACACGCTTACACTGCAGGGAAGGGCAGGAGAGTCGTGGCGGCAGGAGAGATTTGGGGCGAGAGCAGGAGATGGGGCAGAGAGCAGATCGTGGCAGGCAGGTGATCGGGGCTGAGAGCAGGAGATCGGGGCTGAGAGCCGGAGATCGTGGCAGGCAGGAGATCAGGGCTGAGAGCAGGAGATGGGGCAGGCAGGAGATCTGGACGGAGCAGGGCGGCAGAAGGCAGGAAAGTCAGAAAGGACCTGAGCGACTGTTCCTCAGCAGTTGCTTATTTTTGGATCAGTCAGCCCAGTCAGTGTCCCTCTTTTCTTTTTTTTTTTTTTTAGTGAATCGCGTCCCTGCCTACTTTGCATGCATGGAAATGGGAATGGGATTGAAGGAGAGGTTAGCGAATCGGGTTGGAGGGAAATCAGGTCGCAAACCGATTGGTACACAATCGTTTTGCTTAGTGAATCTAGCCAAAAGTCTCTCCTCGTCTCCCCCATTCACATCAATTATCCCTAGAGTTTTCAATTCACTTAGCTCTTTAAGTGGTAAGTATGGTGGGGAAAAAAACTCAGGGAACTCTTTCAGATGAGTGTTTATGAAATCTTTCTAGTGGCTGTTATAGTTTAGCCCAAGGAGACACTGTTGGAAACTCCCCATGCAGGAAAACCAAAAGTACAGCAAAACAGATGCTTCTCTTTGGATTCCTAATATAAAATAATGCAGAACCTAGAGGTCTCATCACATCTGTACATGTCAGTGTTTTCAGGCTGAATAACAAGGACTTAAAGGCATGTATACCCATACAAATCAAGCTTCCAGCTTAATTGGAAGCACTTAAAAATAATGCACCAATTAAATTTTATATTGCATATTACAATCTTCAGATTTAATAAAGATCTCATCATTAATGTCTTACAAATACAAACAAAACCTTGAAATAACTAAGGATGCAAGCTTGGCAGCCTTTCTCCTGGAAAGAGCTAAAGAATGTTGTAATACTAACCTGCTAACATAATTTTCCTCTTCTTCCACACCCCACCGCCAAAAACCTTCCCACAATTAACACTTTCTTTCTTCTAGAAGACTAATAATGAAAACAAAGTAATTCTACGGTTTCTACGGCTAGGCCCATTCTGCGAAACGCTATGTATGGCACTCTGAGGTTTTGTGATAATCTGTTGCAATTCAGAAAATTGCTCAAAACTTACTTCTTTTTGTACAGGCGTTTTTCTGTCAGCTCTCCACTTCTCAACGAAGATTAAGTTATCATCATTTAGACATTCATGTGATAGTGTTTGTATCCCTGACCTCTGTTTTTTTACCTGTTATGTACTTGGTCTTGTAAGACTATATGTATTATAAGCTGTGTATGTGAACTGTGAGCCGCCTTGGTAAAAAAGAGCCGATTATAAATGTTTTGAATAAATTTGCGAAACAAAGAAAAAGTTTTGACAGGAAGAGAGCAAACTACATCTTCAGTTCAGCGCTGTGGGTTGCCTGCAGTATGAATAAAATACACTATTATACTTCAATCTGCTGATTATTTCATTTGTTTGTAAAACCGTTATTTTATTTTTATCTATACTGAGGGAATGGCACATCTGGAAGCCAAGATAATTTCTATTCTGTTCTGAATCTGCACTTGCTATCTCTTTCAAACGTCTATCTTTTCCCCCCAGACCAGCACATAAGATTCAATGATTCAACTGACGTTATCAGTCAAGTCAGAAAATATTCTTAAAAGCTATCTCCAAAGCATAATCTATAATAATGTAGTGTTCACCATTGTTTACAAGACTCACAAATCTTCAGAAGGTTCTACAGATTTTTAAAAAAATCAAAGAAAATGAAAGGCTTACATTTTTAGAAGTCTCAGAAGTTTGCTCCAGTTCTATTAGGGTGCAAATTTGATCATAATTAGCCTCTATCAGGTTGGAGAACCTGAAGTATTCATTCACAAATACAAAGAGCGGCATAAGGAACAGCTTTTCCCAATTCACATATCCCTCCAATCTTACTTTGTCCACTCACTGTCCACTCACTTCAACAGCAATCCTTGGTTGTGGACCTATATTTTTGAGCCCTCAGTTTAGCCACTAGGAGCTACCGTGTTTCCCTGAAAATAAGACCTACCCTGAAAATAAGCCCTAGCATCATTTTCGGGGTAGGTCTTAATATAAGCCCTACCCCAAAAATAAGCCCTAGTCCTGGGATTCTTCAACCCGGTCGTCCCCCCCACCGCGCAGCTGAACCCCTGCTGACCATCCATCCTTCCCTCCCCGCCCCGCTACCTTCATCCAAAGCAGTGTTGGACTGGCAGCACTCTAAACAGGCTGCTTGGCCTTGTCCGGTGAGGATTTCACTCTGCCGCTGGGGAGGGGGGGGGGTGCTCAAGGGTTCAGCTGCACAAGGGATGGGAGGGAGGGAAGTATAGATAGAAGCTGGGCAAGGGTTCTTCTGCATAAGGGATGGGAGGGAGAGAAGGATATAAGCTGGGTAAACTTCTGCTGCACATGGGGATGGGAGGGAGGGAGGGGAGGAAAGATGCTGAACATGTGGGGGAGAGAAAGGAAAGAGGAAGAATTGGGGTGAAGGAGAGGGAGGGAGAGATGATCATGTGCATACCCTGAAAATAAGATCTAGTGCCTTTTTTGGACCCCAAATGAATATAAGACACTGTCTTATTTTCAGGGAAACACGGTACTATTGCATGGCTGAACTCCTCCTGAGATTGTGATACTGCCTCTGCGGCATCCCTATTCTTCAGTTAACCACGGAAATGAAAGAGCTGACCCAAGAATCATATTCAGGTACTCTACATGGAAACATGCATTCCTGCCCTACCCTAATCCAAAATGATTATTATATGATATTTTGAAGCTAAAGTGGTTCATAGAATAACACAAATTCTATAGTGAAACATAGGACAACTGCTAATCTAACAGTAGGGGGGTCTGCTTAGATTCCAAGTAATATTAAAATTTGATATACCGACTAAAAATTTGTGAAAGCGGTTAACATCAATCATATTACAAAATTTTAAAATTTAGGGGAAACATAAGACTGAGCACTAAAAGGTCTTAAAGAAGCAATTGGGGAAGGGGGGAGAAGTACAATATATAATAGGAAAGAAGAACATAAAAGATTAGTACATGAGGGAGAGGGGAGGATGCTCTTCTTTTATTCATTTTATTCCAAGGGAGGGAGTTACATATTATAGGCATCTTGAACCCAATACAATTTTATCTTGTCTGATCTCAGAGGTAGGCATGCAAACTAATATTCGACCAACTGGATATTGTGACCTTTTCTATAAAGAGGGAGAAGCTGGAAGTGACATGTGGAGAAGCATTTTCAAAATGATGTCGAAATCCAAGTTTTCCTTTTTGGTGGGTGAGCTTATGTTTAACTTATAAGTATGAGAAAATGAATGCTGACATGCTGGGGCATAATAAGATATTCAAAGTAGTTTGGGGTCCATTGACATCTTTTGTAGATTTGCTATAGTTGTCCTTTATATTTCATTGTTTTTTACCCACACATCCAGGGGGGATGGGAGCGGGGGGGTGAGGTATATCTTTTGTTTTGGTATTATTCCTGATGGTAATGATGGATTGGAGAGGGAATTTTTATCTTTTGTATAGATACTGATTGATTATAAGTGCTTGGTTGATGATTATTTGTATATAAATTGTGTTGCACTTTTTGTTGGCATTAAAAACTAAATAAAGTTAAAAAAAAAAAAGATATTTTGTGGAAAATGTAAACAAATCAAGTAATGAACATGACCATTTTCAAAACAAGAAAAGGTCTTTCTGTTTCAAAAATGTTTGTCCTCAATGTGTCTATCTTTTTTGAACCATTAAAAAAAAAGTCAAAATTAAAAATGCACCAAAACTAGCCATTAGGACATAGGAGGGGCCAGGATTCTTAGCATACTGACCACACAGACATCCCAGCAGAACAGTTGGGCACACTAAGGGCATAAAAATTAACATACTGGGATAGATCGAAGGTCCATCAAGCCCAGTATCCTGTTTCCAACAGTAGCCAACTCAGGACCCAAGTACCTAGCTAGATCCCAACTAATAAAACAGATTTTATGCTACTTATTAAGAATAACCAATATCCCACAACGCAGCACCTTAAATCTTTTACATGTATATGCTTTTCAAATTGTAAGCAGACCCATCAGACATGTTATTGGAAAGGCTGTGTATATCCTTAGCGGCATATATTCATCATCCGTGCTAATTTTATTTAATTTAATATATTTAAAAAATTTTTTATATGATCTAATAATTTAATTTATTTTTATTTAATTCTTCTCTGAAATACTACCATCTTGGTTAGTATGCATCGTTAATTTCATATATGAATCCAAAATCACTTAGCTGAAGTCATATCCCTAGTTAATGCTTCAATATATAGCTCTTCTCACTGCCGGGAAGGGACTGGTCAACATGTTTCGCCACTAGACTTTCGCAAGATCAGCTCCCTCTTCACAATAACTGCATCCCATCCTGACTGAAGATGGGATACTGGGCTAGATGGCCCATTGATCTGACTCAGGAAGGCTATTCATATGTTCTTACTGGTGGTCTAGGAATGGGACACAAGGAATAGAATCATCAACCACATCTATAGGGTTCCTAAGGATCCAAGAAAGCAAGCACAGGATCCCAAGTACAATGATCCAGCACCTAAGCCTCATGGCATCCAGCATTTGAACTGCATTGCTACCCTTGCAGTAGCAGGCATCTTAGCTTAAAGGAACTGTTTGCCATCTGCTACCTTCAGTAATACAAACTCTTTGTCAAAGAGTAAAGAGAATAGCTACTGTTGCTTTTGACATACTAGACCAGGGGTGCCCAAAAGGTCGATCACGATCGAAGAGCCGATCGCAAAGGCAACGCAAGTTAATCGCGGAACCTGTCCCGGGCTCGGCGATAGACTTGCATTACTTTTGCATTCTTCCTGTTCCCTGACGCCACAACAGGCCAGCAGCGACTACAGAAGCGCCGGGCAAGCCAGCCCCCCCCCCCCAACCGTCAATTCTGACATCGGAGAGGAAGTTCCGGGCCAGCCAATCGCTGCCTGGCTGGCCCGGAACTTCCTCTCCGACATCTGAATTGAAGTCGGGGGGAAGGCTGCATGGCCTGTTGCGTCGTTGGTAAATAGGGAGAATTCGGCGGCAACGGCAGCAGTGATTTGGGGGCCTGTTCCCAGACGTTGGTGGTGGCTTGAGGGCCTGTTTCCAGACAACAGCCCTGGTGGTGGCTTGGGGAGAAAGAAAGAGGAGACAGAAAGACAGGGAGGCAGAACAGGGAGACAGAAAGAAAGAAAGGGGGCATGGAGACAAAAAGAAAGACAGCAGAGAGAAAGAAAGTAAGAAATGGGGGCAGGAAGACAGAATGGAAAAAAGGGGAGGGGGAAAGGGAGAGAGGAAGGAAAAGGGAGAGGGAATGGAGTGTGTCAGATGGCAGGCAGGGAGAGAGGAAGAAAATGTTGGACTCATGGAAGTACAGAGATGTTGGTTGGGGAATGGAATGAGGTCTGGAGGAGATGAAGTATGCAGGAGGCTGAAAGAAGGGAAGAAAGATTGGATGCACAGTCAGAAGAGAAAGTGCAACCAGAGACTCATGAAATCACCAGACAACAAAGGTAAGAAAAATGATTTTATTTTAAATTTAGTGATCAAAATGTGTCCATTTTGAGAATTTATATCTGCCGTCTATATTTTGCACTATGGCGGATTTTAGCGCAGGGAGCCTTTGAGCGTCGAGAGCAGTGTGGGACATTCAGCGCAGCTCCCTGCGCTAAAAACTGCTATCATGGTTTAGTAAAAAGGGAGGGGGGTATATGTGTCTATATTTGTATAGTTATTATTGAGGTGACATTGCATATTTTAAAGTCATCTGCCTTAACCTTTTTGAACCCCCCCCAAATATAAATGATAATTCACATTTTCTCTGCATACAGTGTGCTTTGTGTTTTTAAAAAAATTTATTGTTGGTAGATCATTTTGACTTGGTCATTTTAAAAGTAGCTCGCAAGCCAAAAAAGTGTGGGCACCCCTGTACTAGACAAACTAATTTGTGACTTACTAATGACTGATTATAGTAAACACTGGTTCAGAACAGCAGCTGTGGAGTTGGTGGAGCTAAAGGAGATCATGGATTTGAATACCACCTTTCTGAGGTACACCCAAAGTGGTTTTTATATACTATTATATGCAGCTATTGTGAGCTAAGTAGGCTCACAAGATAAGTTTTGTACCTGGGGCAATGGAAAGTTAAGTGGCCATACATGAAGAAGGACACGGTACTACTTGAAAGGGTCCAGAGAAGAGCGACTAAGATGGTTAAGGGACTGGAGGAGTTGCCGTACAGCAAAAGATTAGAGAAACTGGGCCTCTTCTCCCTCGAACAGAGGAGTTTGAGAGGGGACATGATCGAAACATTCAAGGTACTGAAGGGAATAGACCTGGTAGATAAGGACAGGTTGTTCACCCTCTCCAAGGTAGGGAGAACGAGAGGGCACTCTCTAAAATTGAAAGGGGATAGATTCTGTACGAACGTAAGGAAGTTCTTCTTCACCAACAGAGTGGTAGAAAATTGGAACATTCTTCCGGAGTCTGTCATTGGGGAAAACACCCTCCAGGGATTCAAGACAAAGTTAGACAAGTTTATGCTGAATCGGAACATACGCAGGTAGGGCTAGTCTCAGTTAGGGCGCTGGTTTTTGACCAGAGGGCCGCCGCGTGAGAGGACTGCTGGGCAGGATGGACCACTGGTCTGACCCAGCAGTGGCAATTCTTATGTCCTTATGTTTGCCCAGGGTCACAAGAAGCTGCAGAGGGAATCACTAGGGTTACAATATTTATTAAGGTAAAAAAAAGGGGGGACATCAGAGCCCACCCCTACCCTGCCCCACCCCGCCCCTGCCTCTCACTAGTCTTGACCCTAAACTGCCCCACACTACCAGCACAGCCTTTCTGTCTCCAGTCTTCCCCTTACTTCCTCCCCCCCAACCCCCACGGGCCACTGCAGATTGAAGGCTTCCGGGGCAGGCTGGCAGCAGAAGGATCATGTTGCTAACGCTGCTGACTGCCTGAAGTTTTTAAATCGCAGAAGCGCCAGAGAAGGAACTAGGGATGAGCAGACTTACAAAACCATTACCCGACTCTGGGGTGAGGACTGGACTGGAAAGATTGAATCCAAAACCTGGACAAACTCCCTCTAGTCGAGGAAACTGTTCTGACATCTGGACAGTCCTCCAAAAAGAGGACAGGTCCATGTAAATCTGAACATCTGGTAACCCTAGGAATCACACTGGGTTCTCAGCCTATTGCACTAACCATTAGGCTATTCCTCCACTACTGAGTGATTTGAATGGATAAATGCCTCAGAGAACTGCTTTTTTGGCCTCCTGGTATAAGCCAATCCCAGCCCTAATTCCAACAATCAATAAATCTTGTTTATGCACTTCTGGGTATACTCTAGGCAACTGCCTAGGTGATACACAAATCCAGGTTTACAGACACATCTTTGTAAGGCAAGGAAGGTCAGAGAAGATATGTTTAGGCTTACAAACACAGATACAAGGCCAATTTTGTCTAGTGGAAAACATACAGTACTAAGTTTACCCTGGGGAAGTATGTGACTATCCACCTTTATAATATCCTGCACAATTAATGAGCACACATATTTTCATGCAATTCAATGTAATTTGCTCACAATATCCCTCAATCCCTGATGAGCCTCCCCATACGTTTTCCCAGCTTCCCCCTACTTTCATTAATTTATACAGGCACTACCATCTTCCAAAATGGCTAGGGGTAAATCTTAACATTGCCTTGTTTGGCAGACTGATCCCCTAGTGGTACATCAGAACATATTGCTAGGCACTAGCGTACCAAGGGCAGAGTGGTGGGGGCAGACTGCCCTGGGTGCAGGCAGTGGAGAGGGGGATGCATGGAGAGATTATGGAGCTGCGATCCACATGCACACGGCTGTTGGCCACTTCTTCTAATGTCAACTTCCTGTTCTGAGTCAGGAGACCAGTAGAGCCGACAGCTGCACACATCTGGGCCACAGCCCCCGATTGCTCCACTCACTGGCCCCACTGCCTGGAGGAGGGTGTCCTCTGCTCTAGACGGCTATCAAGCCAGGTGTGCCACTGCTGCTAGGAGTCAGATGCTGCTATTTTGAAAGATGGAACAATGCCTAATTTGATTTTTGACCTGATCTATTAAACTACAATGGAGACAGCAGAGTAACACAATGGGCTCTACTGTGATATAACCTCTTTGCCTGAACAATGCAGTTTAGCAATTGTTGCATTCCAAAAGTATGAGAAGCTGCTTCTTTTCCACTGCCAACTCCAGACTACGTCCCTTCTTTCTTGCGGCGCTGTTTGCCTGGAACAGGCTGCCTGAATCAATACGTCGTGCTCCCTCCCTAGCAGCGTTCAAATCCAAGCTAAAAGCCCACTTTTTTGAACCTGTTTTCAACTCCTAACTCACTGCTGTCAGATACCTATACCCACTGTATCATTTCCTCTACCATAATCTCTCCACCCCTGAAATGTCCTGTCTAAATTAGATTGTAAGCTCTTCGAAAGGACTGTATGTTAAAATGTACAGCGCAGCGCTTTAGAAATAATAAATAGTAGTAGTAGTAAGTAACTGCCAATCACATGCAACCTTATTTTCCCATTTTTTTCCTCCAAACTCTATCATCCATCATTCCAGCTGCTCACATTATGTGCTGTGCCAATACGGAATTAGTCATGACAGCCCATATGTCCCATTTTCATTTTTAATCCAGCTGCACAAATTACCTGAACTACAACAAAGGAAGCCTCTACAGGGCAGATTTCAGAAAAAGAAGATGGCTAGGGATTTCATGAGATCACAGAGTCTACTGGGTTGTTGCTTTAATTTCTTGCATGAAGCAGAATCCAGATACTCCAATATATTCGACAACTACAATATCTGCGTTCTAGGACAATGCATTACTCAGGAATGTTGGAACGTCTGCACAATTGTATTATCACATTTTTATTCTGAAGATGATAAAGTTGAATCGCCAAACCACAAGACTATAGCACAGTTCCTGATTGTTTCTTTGCACCAGTTTCTGTGCTTAGGGAACAAAATTATATCAGCACCATCTCTGCAATACTCTGATACAGTAATTCCTATTTTAAAAAAAATTAGCCCTTTAAATACAAAATGTAACCCTTCCAACTGTAAACTTGCTTTTTAAAGACTAAATATTTCTGCAGCAAATTAGAGAGAGGGGAAATCACTTTATAAATCCAAAGCAGCTACTGTGCCTGGTATTGCAAGATCCAATCTCTTTCTCTAAGCCACACAGGTATCAATTTTCTGCACGGTTTAGTACAGAAATGATTAGAAGTAGTAGAAGCCTCTTTCATCATATTAATGCCCATGCTAAAACACTCTCAGATCCCGTAATCGGTTTGGCCATAGATGCCGAAAAGGCCTTTGACCGAGTTGAATGGCCTTTTCTATTCCAAATTTTAAAGTGGTACAATTTTGGCCCGTTCTATACAGATTGGATTAAAACTTTATATCATCAACCCACAGCTCGCATTTTAATTAATAATTCTCTCTCCAACAAATTCTCCCTACATAGAGGCACTCGCCAGGGCTGCCCTCTGTCGCCGCTGCTATTTAATTTAGCGTTGGAACCTCTCCTCTCTGCTATCCGACAATGCCCAACAATAACAGGAATTGAAACCACTTATTGTCATATCAAATTAGCAGCATACGCTGATGATGTCCTTCTCTTTATCCGAGATCCTGTTGCTTCCCTTCCCTCACTCGTTAATATTGTCTCTCATTACTCCAAGCTTTCTGGATACTCAGTTAACTGGGAAAAATCAGAAATTTTCCCTCTTAATGATCTTATTTACCCCTCAGATCTCGCCCAATTTCCCTTCACGTGGTCACACGGAGCTGTAAAATACTTGGGAGTGTTAATACATAAAGATCCGATTCAAACTCAAGATCTAAACATATCTAAAATTAAAAGTTTAGTTCTTAACACCCTGTCTCGTTGGTCTCCACTCTTCCTTTCATGGTGGGGCAGAATAGCTTCTATCAAAATGACCCTTACTCCTCAGATAAACTATACCCTCTCAATGCTTCCCTCCTTATGCAAGAAGAAATTTTTTCATTGATTGAATAAGAAAATATCTGACTTTATGTGGAACAACAAAAAACCTCGTATTGCTCTCGACAAGCTGAAAGCCTCTAAAATTAATGGGGGTTTGAATGTACCAGATTTTCATTTTTATTATATCGCATCATTGGCCAAATATGGAGCCTACTGGATTATTAACCCTAGTACCCAAGACTCACCAACCTGGTTTGACCTGGAACGGTTTTTATGTGCACCATTACATGTTTCATGCTTGTTGACGGTGCCAGTGCCCAAACTTTTGAGAAAATACTCCTTACTGAGTGCAACGCAGCATGCCCTTCACATACTAGACGTAATCGCAGAGATTTCAATTAAAGACAGCCCACTCTTGTCCATTTGGAATAACCCCAAAATCCAAATCAATAGTAAATCTCTTTCATGGAAAAGGTGGCAGCGGGCTGGTTTGTGGTCTCTCCATCAGATAACCACTCTCACTTCGTTTGTTCCCTTTGTCACAATTTGCTCTACTTACTCATTGTCTCCTTCTGCTTACTCACAGTGGCTTTCTCTTACTAAGACGTTATCTTCTATGTCTATACGCTTTGATTATATGACATCCATTCACACCTTGTATCACTGGTCCACATTGGCTATATCAAAAGGTAAAGCGATATCTCTCTTTTATAGTATTCTAAGAGATCACTCTTTCACATTTTCCTCTCATTCCATGAAACATTGGGAATCTATGCTGACAACCTCACTTACTGATGTTGACTGGGAACTCTTCTGGTCATCGACAAACCGACCTCTTTTATCATCCAGAATCTCACAATCAATGTTCTTCATTATGTGGAATGCGGTATGGACACCCTTTCGGATGTGGAAAGCTAACCTAAAACAAGACTCTATATGTTGAAATTGTATGAAAGAAGCTGGGACTCTTGATCACATGCTTTTTCACTGTGCTAAAGTTCGTTCCTTTTGGACATGCATTTGGGACACCATAAAGTCTATTACCAATTGTTCAGAAGAAATTTCCTTTGACATTATAATTCTCCGATCTCAACACCCTTGTTTTACACAGTCTAACTGTCCTCCTAAACTCATTGATGCAATGTTTGTGACTGCCCTTATGCACATCTTGAAAAATTGGAAGTCCTCTTCATTACTAAACTATACCTTTTGGTGGAATTCTTTGAGCATGTATCATAAATTTGAATCATATGCTTATGAAAAGAAAAATATAATTCGACTTTCCAAAAGTTTGACACAATGTAAATCACCCTGGAAATTCCTAGACTCATATGTTCAATCTATTTCATAGACACTCCTCTCTTCTTCATCTTCTTTTTCTTTACCTTCATCTTTTTCCTCATTTTATTCTTTTTCTTTCTTCTTTCAATTTCTCTTTCCTCTTATCTTTTCTTTTATTATCTTTTCATGAACAGTCCTAGTACTTTAGATCTTTTAAAACGATTCAATTCTACATTGCACAATACAACTGAATATTTGTTATACTAAATGTTTTGTTTTATTTTTTGATACCCTGTACTTGAACTGTTTCTTATATTTTTTCAAAAAACTCAATAAAAAATATTGAACTCAGAAGTAGTAGAAGCATTTGCAGAACAACTAGTAGACTCGTCACATGCAAAGGGTGTTTTGAAACATGTATGTCGGGAGAGGTGAAAAGATGAACTAATCACTATTAAGCTAAGTGACGTTCCTCTTACAAATAGTACTAGTAGCACTAATACGAATAGGATGACTATTAGACACTCAAAGTAAATGAAGATTTTATACATACATATATAAAAAAAAGGATTTAATAAAGATTGGGCTGATGAAGAATGTAGCAACTGAGGTAGTGTGGTGCTCGGTTGTAGTCAGAAGGTCCATACAAATAAATAGTGTATAGGACTGTGTAAACAAGTGATTCACAAGAATATAGTGGAATTGCTGGAGTTAAGATCTAAAGGAAGACTTAGAACTGAATAATCGTTTGAATATACAGCAGTTGACATATTTTTAGTGGGTATTATCAGGAAGATAGAGAGTGATAGAGAGTGCAGAGTGTTCCACTGACCTGGATTACTGGGAGACTCAGAAGTAGTCTCCTCATTCACTGAATGTGTTCTGCTGTAAATGAAAAGGGGGAGGCGGGGGCAGTTACTCTTTTCCCTCTCTAGGGCGTAGATCAATAGTATTCTGTATTTGCAAATATTTGGATAATAGACAGAAAACAGATCCAAGCTGCCTTTTCAGCATTCTGAGAGCAGATTAGAATGACAAACTTTGTAACCAGCGGAGGGAGAATGAGTCACCAAGATTGTAGGAAGCAGGCAAAAGGGCACGAAGAAACACTACCCCCTCCCCCCACCTAAAAAACTTAGTGGAAAACTGAAGAGATCAAAGTAACACAGTGGCTGAAATACTGCGAGTCACACAAAATAAAAGTGAATGTTGCCAGAATTAAAAACAAAAAGACCCATTAATATTGGGTTTCTGGGATAACACTTCTACCCATAACACTCTACAGCAGGAGTGTCAAAGTCCCTTCTCGAGGGCCGGAATCCAGTCAGGTTTTCAGGATTTCCCCAATGAATATGCACAAGATCTATTTGCACGCACTACTTCCATTGTATGCTAATAGATCTCGTGCATATTCATTGGGGGAAATCCTGAAAACCCGACTGGATTGCGGCCCTCGAGAAGGGACTTTGACACCCCTGCTCTACAGACTTTATTATTCTTGAATTTAACAATTCAATACAAAAACTATTTCTTCTTGGGGAATAATACAAATTTTAAATTTTAAAGGGGCCCTTTTTCTAAGGCATGCCTAATACAGCAAAAAATGGAGAACCACAGGAAGTTGACATCAGAAGAGGTGGGGGCTGGCGATATTGATGGCTGTGCACACCAGACCACAGTTCCATGACTTCCGGCTGCGCCTGAGGTGGACCACCCTTGGTGTACCATTGCCATTAACACATGCTACAGCATCACATGATTTTTTTGTTATTGCATAACTACATATGCATGGAAAAAATCCATTCATTGAAAGTGTATGCCTACTTTTACATGATGTGTGTGTGTGAATTTCTGGGAGTATAGTTTGGACAACCAACGAAAGTCCAACAGGACAAAAAACCCACAGGTACAAAATCACACAAGAAACAGTGGGAATGGACAATGAACATTCCACATAGGGTTACTGGCATTCCAATAAAAGGACATATAAAAACTGTGGGCCCGACATAGCACTGTGTTTCGGCAAATCAAAACGCCTGCATCAGGGGTCACTGTGATATTGTAATCTACAAACAGCAAGTCCTTTGTCAGTACAAGGCTCCTCCCCGCTGCTGTAATTTTAAGGCAATTGGTCTACTATATCCAACATGGTACACTTGGCAGTTGTTACAGACCTAGGACTATTTCTTCAGCATTGGTGGAACTGTTTTTGACACCAGCTGATTGTATTATTTTTCTTTCAAGCTTAAATTTATTTTATTTTCCAGTATTACTGAAGAGGGGCTGTTTCCCTTTGGGCCATGGCTTTCCCTCTCTGAGGATTCTCGTGTTGGTGGGTTTTCTCTTGGGGTCATTGTCCTCTCCCAAATTTTTTTTAGGTTTTTGGGTCAATACTGTGGTGTCCAGGATGGCCAACTCCAACACCAGGGCCGTTGAATTCAACGTCCAGCTCTACCTTAGCTATTTCAATGCTGCCCCCATCGGGAGGGAAAAGCGCATTGTCTGTCTCTCGACACTCCTCTCAATGGCTTTCCCAGCAGCCAAGTCGATGCTCTCCCTGAAACTGCAGCTCTTCTCCAGTCCCTGTAAAGCACTTTTGTGTGTATATATATATATATTAAGTAATTTTGTTCTTTATAACAGTCTTCACCATTTTGGCCAACACTAACATCAGACTCACTGGTCTGTAGTTTTCCAGATCACAGTAGAACGATTTTTAAAAAATAAATTGGGGTTACACATTGGCTATTTTTGAATTTTTAATTAACACAGACGACATGTTATAGTAGACCTGTAATTTAACTTATTTCTTTCAATTCTCAAAGGTGTAAACTATCCGGTCCAGGATAATTGTTGAGCTTCAGCTTGTTGGTATGGCCTATTACATCTTCCAAGTTCCTTAGTTTTATCACGTTTAAACGCACTTTCTTGCACAGATAAGCTCCCTTACATCCTCGCCATTAAAGACCAAAGCAAAAAATTTATGTGGAGAGGCATTTTCAAAAGGACACCCAAGTCAGAACATCCTAAATGGACATCCATCTCGCATATGTTTTTGAACAGGATATAGCCTGTTTGAAAATACATGGGATGGACATCCCTGGGCTGGAAACATCAGGCATGAATATCAATTTTACAAACGGAAAAATCCAAATTTTGAACAGGTAAAAACAAGATACACGGATGTCTGTAAAGCAGCAGTCTTAGAAAATGGCCACACAGACCTCAATGTAGAGCAGAAGGCCAGCCTAGTGGTCAGTGCAGTGAATTGAAAACCAATGGACCCAGGTTCAAATCCCACTTTAACTCTTTTTTTTTTTGTAACTGTGAGCCTTCCAGGAACAGAAAAATACCTACTGTACCTGAATATATACCACTTCAATAGCCTTCAGCTTTGTAAGTGGATTATATATTTAGGTACACTAGGTATTTTTCTGTTTCTAAAGGGCTTACAATTTAAAAAAAAAGTTAATGTGGGACTTGAACCCAGATCACTTGGTTTACAGTCCACTGCACTAATCACTAGCCTATTCCTTAGCCCTGATTCCTACTTTGTTAAGAATGCCCATAATGCCTGAAGCTGTCATAGAGCCTGGTATCCTCTACAGGTTTCACTTTTAGGGAAAAGGAAGAGGGACTGCAATCACTGGGGATTAAGATGATGTCATTCCTTAGTCCTTCCAGTTGATAGCTGCTGAATCAACATGCATAGGCATAAACAGACAAATAATCAAACATGTACACATTAAACAAAAAACATTCTCTTATAACTCCAAAAGGAAAATATCTATAAAACTGCAATATCTCCCCTATACACTATCAAAGGCCTCCTGAAAGTAATTAGCCTTCAAGAACTTATAAAAAGATAACAGTACAGGAATCTGATGAATTTGCTCAGGAAGTGCATTCCACAATAGTGGACTTGTAACACTAAAAACTCATGCGGATCGTGCATTACTAACAGGTGCTGAGATCCAGACCTCCACAAGAGAGAAGGTACATACGGGGCAATCAAAGTACCTACAGTGTTTGGCAATTCCTGCTGTATGGCCAATTGCAAATATTCCTTACCTGGCTAAACTGACGGAGAAAATAGTATTTAATCAAGTAGCAGAATTTGTAGAAAAAACGAATGTCCTACATCCTAACCAAACAGGTTTTAGACAATATCATTCTACTGAACACTCACTAATAGGCATGTCAACTTCTATACTTTATCACTTAGATCATCATTCTTCTGTTCTTCTAATTTCAATTGATCTTTCATCAGCCTTCGATACTATTGACCATAATCTTCTTATAGACAGACTTCAATCTATTGGTATCACAGACCAGGTCCTGCTTTGGTTTAAATCCTATTTTGAAAACCGCTCTTCTACTGTTTCCTTTAACAACACAACCTCAGAAAGTTTCTCATCATCATACGGCATTCCGCACGGCTCTATTCTTTCACCTCTTCTGTTTAATATTTTTCTCGCACCTCTCATGACTCTTTGCCAATCTATTGGTTTTTCCGTATTTGCCTAATCAGACGATATACAGCTTATACATCATTTGGACCCTAATAGTGCCTGTGAAATATCAGCCATCAATGAAAAACTGAAACAGATCCATCAATGGCTTGAATCAAATAGACTGGCCCTTAATATCAAAAAAACAAACATTATGCTTTTCTCCTGGAAAGATGGTTATAAACTTTCCCTTCCAATCTCTATTAAAGGCATCCCTCTTAAGTTGAAAAACAGAATTAGGATGCTAGGGGTTATCTTTGACGATAAATTAACTTTTCATGATCATATTAGCTACGTTGTTGAATCAACTTTTTACAGACTACATCAGATTCGCTCGGTGTCTAAATTTTTATGTCCAAAGTCTTTGAACATACTAATTCATTCCCTGGTCACCTCAAAAATCGATTACTGCAATGCCCTATTTAAGGGATTAGCTCTAAAGGAAATTAGGCGTTTACAGATCGTCCAGAATGCTTCTATTAAATTTATCATGAAAGCTAAAAAATTTGATCATGTCACCCCGCTGCTTAAAAAGGCCCACTGGCTTCCAGTAGCTCATCGTATAATGTACAAATTAAGTCTGCTTACCTTTAAATCTCTGTCATTTAAAACCCCAGCTTTTATTTATAAATTTTTGATTCCTCTTACCACATCCAGATTACTGCGGTCGAATGACCAATACTTATTGGTCATTCCCTCTCTCAAAATTATTAATACATGGCGGCAATCCATTTTTTCCGTTACAGCACCACAAACTTGGAATTCTCTTCCAATTTACTTAAGAGAGGAAAAAAACTTGGAAAGATTTAAGAGTAAACTTAAGGGTTTTCTTTTTAAAGATGCATTCGATGAATAAATGAATTGCTTATACTCTTTTGCACTCTTTTATCCTCAAAATATTTTGCTTTTTCTTTCCCTTTCCTATCGTATTCAACCTTAATTGTTTTTTTTATAATCAGATTGTATTTCTTTCCTATCCTCTCCTCATGTTTCAATATGTTTGTATAAGTTGGTTTTTATCATGTTTAGTAGTTTTAGTTTTTTGTTAGCTGTGTCTGTTACCCCCAACTCTGTAATTTTAATTATTTGTACATCGCCTAGAATTTGGAATAGGCGATTAATCAAATTTGATAATAAACTTGAAAACTAGCACCAATATTTTTAACTCGATTCTCCAAGCTACTGGTAACTAAAGCAACGACGTGACATTTTCTCTATGAGGGAGACCCGATGCATTCTGCACGACTTACAATGCTCTCAAAAGATTTTTTTGGAAGCCCCCAAAAAGAGCATTACAAAAGTACAAGTGTGGTAACACAAAACATTGCATCACCTGCCGGCCTTAACAAAGAAGAGAGTTTTCAAGGTTTAAAAAAAATAAAACCCTCTTAAGATCTTGACTCAACTTCAGTGAGCCTTTTAGATTATTCCATAATTGTGGTCCTGCTATTGAAATTGCTGCTCTCCATGGTGTTTTTTTTTTTTTAAATGCACTCCATGCCTATGCTCCAGGCTCAACCTCATAGCTGACTCAGATGTCAATAAACAAGAAGGTAGCTATTTTCTTATAACTTGCATCAAGTACCACAGTGCCTTTCGGATTGTGGAGCCCTGTATATATCAACCAGGTAGTAAATAAGTTTGCAAGCAACTAGAGTAAGTGCCTTTTCCTATATAGGTTCTAATAACTGTAATAATATTCCGTTATATATAAGACAACAGAGAGACCTGAACATTTTAAAAAGATTGTTAAAACAATATTTATTTTGTAAAATGAAATATGGGTGTTGACCGTTTTAATTTTGCGGTTTGAAGCTTGATGTTTTGGCTAAGGGGAAGGTTTAAAAAACAACAACAACAAAAAATACTGTTTGTACTTATATGGATGTTTGTTACTTATGTGTGTAACCTTATGTGTGTAACTTATGTGTGACGCTATAAACTATTACCTGATGTAAAATTGTCAAGATTTTAAATTCAATATGAAACGTTACAGGTAGCCAGTGTAGTTGTTTCAAAGATATATATTCATAGCGAGATATCCTAGTGATCATTCTTGCAGCCATATTCTGCACGACCTGTAACGCATGTATTTTGGACTTTCACAGTCCGAACATCAAGGCATTACAGAAGTCCAATTTCATAACCAGACACTTTATCACTGTTCTAAATCTGGTACTGACAACATAGGATGTATCCTATAAAGTACTGTATATACATCTGAATAAAGGCTCCTTTTACCACATGTAATATATGCTCCTGCGTTGTAAGTTTGCTGTCCAAATAAACTCCCAATAATCTCATACTTGAGAGGACAGACATCTTTTCTCCCTTCAATACAATACAAATTTTATTTATATACCGCCAATACCTCCATGAATTTCACAGCGGTTTGCATAAATAATTCACTTCTACTTTCTTCAATTGTATAATTTCTCATTATTACCAACAAACATCACCTCAGTTTATCAGTCAGTTCACTTTCATCCAATTGCCTATCTTCTCCATGTAGTTCGACAACCTTGACTATATTGACTTAATTTCCCCTTCTAATGGTCAATCTAGCGTCACATGGCTCTAAATTCATAAGCTGCAAATAAGCAGATGAGATCATCGGTGTGGTAGATAATAATGTGAAAACAGAAACAAAATAAAAGCTTCTCAAACCTTTTCTTTGCAGAGATAAAACATTAATCTCATTTCTCAAGTACCTTTAAACTGTACAAACATCTCGCTGAACCCTAGACAAAGCCTTCGCAGCAAACCACACCCACACTGTATACATCATCTCTACTTTCAATTTTTCCACAGGTAGAGAACAATGAGAAACATTTCATGTTTCGTGCTATTAAAGGCAGTTATGGTGTCATACAGATGGATCTGGCTATTAAAACCACCAACGCTCAAGATATATGCATGAGGCACTTCAAAGCAAGCTACAAAATAGTGTCGCTGTTCTTAAGGATAATTTTTTCAATACACAATATATTTCAAAATTGCTATCAATAAAATTATCTTTAAAAGTGAATGTGTTACTTCATGGATAGAGGACATTAAGACCCGGATTCTGTATAGGATGCCCGGGAGGGGCGTCCTATACAGAATCAGGCCTACACTAACCTCGATTCTGTAACCGACATCCATGTTACAGATGCCGGTTACAGAATCGGGTTAGAGTAGACGTGACCGCTATACTTATCATGGCAAGGGATCTCCCTGCCGTGATAGGTATAGTGGCCGCCTGTCCCCCTACTCCAACGATTGCCAGAGGATGCCCCCTGACGTTTCCCCTTTTACCGGCAAGAGAATGCCCAACCTCTCCTGCTGGAAGACCGCCCACCTGCACGATCTCCAGCAGGAGGGTGCCCAACCCCTCCTGCCGGAGGACCCCCCCTTGCTAACACCCCCCTCCCCCACTAACCTTTAATTATTTGCCGGCCGGATGGGTGTTGCTACTGGCCGGCCAGCAGGCTGCCTCGTCAAAATGAGGCAGGCCCGCCCCTTTCCAGCCCATCCCTGATAAGCCTAATCCTAAGGGAGATTGGGAGTTCCAGCAGGAGGGAATGGGCATCCCTCCTGATGGGGGACTACTAAGGGAGGAGGCTTTGGCTGTGCTGATTAAAGGAGGCATGATAGAAAAAAAAGGAGATGGAAGCTGTGGAAAGTAGTTCTCTTTTTTTGAGAGAATGCACCTGCTCACAAAGCTGGCAAAATGTTGAATGTTTTGATGTAGTTGAGGTTTCAGTGCACATAGACCATCCAGATCTTGCTCCCTCCATCTGACTATTTTATGTTTCCGAAACTTAAAAAGAGTTTGAAAGGTTGACAATTTTCGAGTGATTGCAGCAGCAGAGCAGTATTTCAGTTGACCAGAGTACTTTTTAGAAGGGTTACAGAAACTTCAGGCACGATGTGCCAAGTGTGTTGACTTAGGGGTGAATATGTGAAATAACTTGTAAGTTTCATGGCTCCATTTCATTCCCTCTTTGGTTGGGCTGAGAACTTTCCAGCACCCCCTTTTACAGATCTAGTCTGTTCTACCTATTGATTTAAGACAGGTTATTGTATACTTCCCTTGGCTCACTAGTTTTATCCTGCAGTCGAGTATAGCCACTAATATGCATGCTCCAGATTGGCATCACAGTCACTTATTATCTTTTCATCTTTTCTCTTTATCATTATTCATTATTCATTATTACCTCTTCCTTTTAGGACCCCTGAGGAAGGCGTGTTTGCCGAAACACAGACTGTGTAGGGTCCAGTTGGATTTTTACCACTGTATTTTTTATCATTGTACTTTTTTCATTAAATTTTCATGTTTTTATATGTCAATGTATGATAAATTATCTCCAGAACATCTGTATCCACAATTTTTTATTTTCGTTTTCATTGGTGGATTGTTTTCACTGTGGATTATTGGGTCTCCCCATTTTTCTTTGTTATACTTCCCTTTCCAACAGAAACTATAAACCTATCTAGAAAATACCTACTGTTTTATTCTATTACACAGTTGTACATTTATGTTTTATTTTATCTAGTAAATAAAACTATTTTTACTATCTATAGCTGCTTCACAGCTGTTTATTGTATTCTGCTTTGAGCCTTTTTAGAGAGTTGGCAAATTATCTTTTCCATTTAACATAACATACCGTATCATGATAGAAACCTATAAAATCATGAAAGGCATAGAGAAGGTGGAGAGGGACAGATTTTTTAGACTAGCAGGGACAACTAAAACAAGAGGTCATTCAGAAAAACTGAGAGGAGACAGATTCATAACAAATGCAAGGAGGTTCTTCTTCACTCAGAGGGTGGTGGACACCTGGAACGCGCTTCCCGGAGAGGTGATAGGACAGAGTACAATTCTGGGGTTCAAAAAGGGACTGGATGACTTCCTGGAAGCGAAAGGGATAACAGGGTACAGATAGAGATTTACCTTACAGGACATTGAGTGAACAGGGTATGGGTATTTTAAGTTAGGTAGGGAACACTTTCAGGTCATGGACCTGGGGGGCCGCCGCGGGAGCGGACTGCCGGGCACGATGGACCCCTGGTCTGACCCGGCAGAGGCAACGCTTATGTTCTTATGTTCTTATGCATCTTATTCATATTCATGTATTAATCCCAAAAAATTAAACATACTGAATAGATCCCAAGCACCTAATTGAAAAGAGCTAGGACCTTGGGAGTGGTTAGAGCTACAACCTCAGCACCCTGAGGTTGTGGGTTCAAACTTTGCACTGCTCCTTGTGACCCTGGTCAAGTCATTGAATCCTCCACTGCCACAGGTACATTAGACAGACTGTGAGCTTGCTGAGACAGGTAGGGAAAACGTTTGAGTAGCTGATTTGTAACCCGTTCTGAGCTCCTTTGGGAGGACAGACTAAGAAACTAAAGAGCTACAGAATATCAGATCAAGCCTAGACTAACATAGCTGTGAGGACGATGAAAAAGTAGAATAGTAAATGGTATTACAAGAGACCCCAAATCAGTGCAATCGGTCAGAAGGGAAGTACACTAGCAATACTAGATGTGCAGGCTCTTTACTGGTATAGTATACCAGAAATAGTGCATTTACAAGGCTATTTTTAAAGGTCTCTCAGTACTAGAATAGCAGGAGATGCCATAGATCAGGAGGGTGTGGAAGTCTCTCAGTTCAGGAACAGCAGGGGCTGCTGCAAGTCAGTAAAATCTCTGTATGGTTGAGAGAGAAGTGATCACTGCTGTGAAGGCACTGATGCTGCAGGTTGTGAGTAATGTGAAAAGCTTTTACAGCATTTGTAGCCTGCATCACTCATAATAGTATAATTTTTTTGTTTATTCAACTGTTCAAAAATAAAATTTCAATGATAAAAAAATAAATAACTTCCCGTAACACCTTTTAATATAAATCTGTGTCCTTCAAAATAAGAAAGGTCTGAAAGCAAATTTAAAAGAATGAAAAGGGGAATATAAAAAGTATTTCACAATTTCCTATGCAAATAACTCTTTACATGGTCTTTGTAGCAATTTTTATCAATGCTAGTTTGATTATAAGCTTTTTCTTTCATGCCAAAGTTTCTCAGTTCTATATTGGAGTTGTTATTCTTTGCTAATGAGATTACCAAGTATTGAAAAGGAATAACAACAAACTGACAGGTGAACAGCTGGGAAAAGAGCCATGAGAAATGTGTCTGATATTTTGCCAAAGAAGCACAAAGGTGAAAGACAAAAATATATATTTAAGTATAATTATATATTTTAAGTTTGCTATGGGGTAAAGTCTACATTTAACAAATGGCCACGAGGGGCTCCTTTTATTAAGCTGCAGTAAGCATTAACGAAAGCTTAGGTGCCACAGACTCATGTACAAGTCCTAGTGACTTGATGATTTACAGATCTAAAAAGAAATTGGTTTGGTGCTAGTCTGGTAAGGTCCTCCAGAGTGCAATGGGATAATTTATCACGGCTGTTTAAGAGCCGCCAATTCAGCGCCATCTTTTCATCGTGCCCTTTCAACACGGGACTGTCCAGCGTCCGGGACTTCATGCTGGATCAAGGTGGAGTGTGGCCATTCATGCTGGACTGAGGTGGCGTGCTGATGGATGTGTGTGTTGGGGGTGGGCACTACACCACATGCACCACAAGACATGCTGGGGGTATGGGGGGGGGCATTGCTTCCACTACATGTGCTGATGGGGGGGGGTGGGTGGGATGCACTGTCCCCCACCACATGCTAGAGCACCGGGCTATGTTGAACAGTCCTGCGCTGATATGGTGGCACTGAAATGGCAACGATGAAAGGGCCGCACTGAACTGGCAGCTCAAACGGCTGCAATGAATCATCCTAGACCAGGGGTGTCCAATGTCGGTCCTCGAGGGCCGCAATCCAGTCGGGTTTTCAGGATTTCCCCAATGAATATGCATTGAAAGCAGTGAATGCAAATAGATCTCATGCATATTCATTGGGGAAATCCTGAAAACCCGACTGGATTGCGGCCCTCGAGGACCGACATTGGACACCCCTGGTCTAGACCCTCTCCAGCATCATCCCCATGTTTGTTTTCAACGTGTCCAGTCATCTGATTGCAGGTTGCCCTCTTTACCTGGCTCCTTCGATCTTCCCAAACATGATGTCCTTCTCCAATGATCATTCTCTTCTGACGGTGTGAACAGAATATGACAATTGTAACTGCTTCATTTGGGCTTCAGGTGACATAGCCAGTTTGATACATTCCAGGATCGATTTGTTAGTTTATTTGACAGTTCATGGCATGGATAAAATCCTTCTCCAGCACCAAAGCACATACGAGTCAATCTTCTTTCCTTCTTGTTTCCCTAGTGTCCAGCTTTTGCATCCATAAATGAGTGCATGGATAAGTCTGGTCTTCATTTGGGGTGTTATTTCCTTGCCTTTTAATACTTTGTCGAGAGCCTTCACTGAATAGCAACCAAGTGCTATTTTGCTGAATATTTCTTCCCTGCTAGTTGCTTTTTTGTTTACAAAAGAGCCCAGGAGATTGAAATCCTTTACAACAGGGGTGCCCACACTTTTTGGGCTTGCGAGCTACTTTTAAAATGACCAAGTCAAAATGATCTACCAACAATAAAATTAAAAAAAAAAACACAACGCACACTGTACGCATACAATTGTTAATTATTCCTATTCTGGGGTTTTTTCAAAGAGGTCAAAGGAGATGACTCTATGCACTGTCACCTCAGTAACAACCATACAAAAATAGACAAATACCCACCCCCTCCCTTTTTACTAAACCACGATAGCAGTTTTTAGCGCAGGGAGCTGCGCTGAATGCCCAGCGCTGCTCTCGACGCTCATAGGCTCCCTGCGCTAAAAACCTCTATTGCGGTTTAGTAAAAGGGGACCATATTGTAAAATATAGAGAGCAGATATAACTTCAGACACATTTTGATCACTAAATTTAAAATAAAATCATTTTTTCTACCTTGTCTGGTGATTTCATGAGTCTCTGGTTGCACTTTCTTCTTCTGACTGTGCATCCAATCTTTCTTCCCTTCTTTTAGCCTGTATGCTTCCTCTCTTCCTGACCTCATTCCCCCCCCCAATGTTTTCTTCTTCTCTCCTTGCCCTCTCTTTCTTTCTCTCTTCATGCCCCCATTCTTTTTTTCTGTTTCTCTTCTTTCCTTCTGTCTCCCTGCCTGCCCTCTTTCTCCCTCCCTGCCCACCCACAAGCCACTGCTTCTGCCGCTGCCATCGGATAACAGGCCCCCAAAGCCGCCCGCCGCCGGCCAAGCTCTCCTTGCTTCGGGCCCACCAGCATTCCTCTCCCCGACGTCAATTTTGCCATCGGAGAGGAAGTTCCGCTGGCCAGAACTTCCTCTCCGACGGCACAATTGAGGTCGGGAAGAGGAAGGCTGATCGGCCCAAGATCGACATTTTGGGAAAAATGCTGCCGGGTCCTGCCTTTGAGGAAACAGAAAGTAGGCAGGACTTGGCAGCAAGTAGAGCAAATCGCAAGCTTCACTGACCTGTCTCCCGCTTTAGCCCGCGAACAGGGCTCTAACATGTGCGTGCCGGCTTCCCTTCTTACCCCCTCCCCCTCCCCGGACATAACTTCCGGTTTCAGAGGGAAGCCGGTACAAGCACATGTTAGCCCCCGGAGCATAAGTTCTCCAAGCCTTTTTTTGTTTTTTTTTAAAATGTTGAGCAGCGGAGGAAGCAGCAGAATTCAGGAGCGGGCCAGTCAGGAGGGGAAAAAAGAGAAGGGAAGAAGGGAACCCGTTCTGCGATCGACTGGGGTCGCCTGAGCGAGCGACCTGTCGATCGCGATCGACGCGTTGGGCACCCCTGCTTTACAACTTCTATTCTATCACCTTCAAGCTCAAAATCTTCATTTTCCTTGTTCATGATCGTCGTCTTGCTTATGTTCATGTCCAATTCCACATTATGACGTTTGGCTTTCACACTTCTCAGTAGATACAGCATGTCTTCTTTGTATCATCTGCATAGTGCAGGATATTTATATTTTGGCCACCAACTTTGAAACCAATGCTCTTTTCTTCCAAATTTGCTTTTCTGAAGATGACTTCACCATAATGGTTGAACAGGTAAGGTGACAAGCTGCATCCTTGTCTGATACCATGTTTTATTGGGAACCAATTAGAGTTGCCATATTCAGTTCTCACTGTAGCATCTTGATTTTCATAGAGGCTCTTATCAACTGAGTTATGTGTTTGAGTATTCCCATTTGTGATAGAGTTCTTCATAGTTTATCGTGATCCACACAATCAAAAGCTTTGCTCCTGTAGTGAATGATGCAAAAGTATAAGGATTCTTCTCCAATATCCATCTAACATTGGCAATAATGTCTCTTGTTCCTTGACCTTTTATGAAACCAGCCCGAACTTCAGATAGTTCTTTCTCAATGTATGATTGTAGCCTTTGTTGTATTATTGTCAGTAATATTTTGTTGGTGTGTGGAATTAATGAACTTGTTCTGTATTTGTTACAGTCCTTGGTGTCACCTTTCTTCGGTATAGGTATGAACAGTGATCTTCTCCAATCAGTTTGCTATGTTTTTTCCTTCCAAATCTGTTGACAGTTGAGCAAGGGCCATGATAGCACCTTCTTAGCCTTTGATTAATTCAATTGGAATACCGTCAATAACAGATGACTTGTTTTTTAATAAAGCTTTAATTACTGCTATGACTTTTTAAAATACTTGGTTCTTCTTTGGCATCAGTTTCCAGTTCAATTTCCCCAATGTTATCCTAATTGCCTTGTTTGTATAAATTTTCCTTATATTCTTTCCATCTCTTTTTAATGCTTTCTGGATCATTCAATATCTTTCCATTGGCGTCTTTAAGCATCCCATCAAGGCTGTAATTTCTGACGCAATCTCTTCATGTCTTGATACCCTAATCTGGTTTTTCCATTTACTTGTTCTGATTCAATTTTCTGACAAATATCCTTTAGATATTATTCTTTATCTTGCCAAACTTGATGTTGAAACACTCAGTTCATTTGTGATACTTTTTCTCTGTCACTTTAAAGTTTTGCTTGTCTTCTTTGTTCTGCTACTTTTCTGGTTTCTTCTGATATCCAAAGTGATTTCTTGGCCATTTTTCTCTTCTGGAATTTTTTTTTAGCTCCATCACTAATTACAGTTTTGAAGTCATTCCATAACTCTTCAGGCTCTCTATCTCCCGTTATCAAGACAGGCAAATCTGTTGTCTAGTTTTATCAAAAAGTCTAATGGAATATTTTCAATGTCATATTTGGGAGGTCTCTAATGATCTTCTTGCGAAGCTTTACTTTAACCTTGCATGTCAAAAGCTCATGGTCACTTCCACAATCAGTTCCTGGTTTAGTCCTTGCAGTCAAAACTACAGATTTCCAACTCTGTCCTATACAGATGTATTCAATTTGATTTTGATACATGCCATTTGGAGAGGTCTATGTGTACTAGTGAAGTTTGTGGTGCTGGAAATGCATATTCATGATTGGCATGCTTACTGCAGCTTAAAAAGGCTTACTAAGGGATGCATTGAGGTGTCCTGCAGTAAGTTCTAAATGTGTGCACACAAACTACGCAGTACATAATTTAGAATTCTCAGAGGGGGTGCGACACCATGAAATCAGAGCAGCTCTTATTACTGTGGGTTTAGTGCATAAGCTCTTACAAGGGGGCAATAAAAAGTTCTCAGCCCAACCAACTTCCTAAATTCTGAGTGTTATTTTGCCACTGTAGCTGAAAAGAGTGTTATTTTATTTCATTAAGTGTCAATTTGCAGAAACAAAATTCTGTTTCAGATCATTGATTGAACCATATCCATGTCATTCTCTTCTTAGTTGGGATGAGGACTTTTCAGCATCCCCTCGTATTACCTACAAAATAAGAAAATAAGAATAGCTATTCTTGTTCAGACCAATAGTCCATTTACTCAGTATCCTGCTTCCATACTACCCAATCAAGGTCAAAAGTACCTGGCAGAAACCCAAATATAGTGGTAAGATTTTTGGTAATTGTTCTGCACTATTGGCAACATTAGCAAATGGCCAATTGGTCATTTTCTGGTAGCGGAAAAAATAGCTTTAGCGCATAAGAAAGACCCAAGTAAGTGTATGATAAGGTTACTTTTTTAACGAACAAAAGAAAGGCAGAAAAAAAGAAAGATTTTTAAAGTGTTTGAGGCTTTTGCAGATGAGGATAAAATTTGAAGGAATGGGACAGGGACAGGAAAAGAATTCACGGGAATGTGACGGGAAAATGAGTTCCTGCAGGGACAGGAAAACATGTGTCCCTGTGTCATTCTCTACATCAGGGCTTGCAGTACTTTTTCCTCTCCTTTTCTATAAATAGGCAGTACTTCCAAAAATGCTACAGCCTTAACCCTCCCCCAGATCCCAAAAATCTTACTTTGCTGCAAGTGGCATATTGCTTGCTAGGTCATTTGTTCCCAAGTGGATAATATCAGTTTTAAAATTCGTAGTTTCTTCCCTAATTATAGT
This sequence comes from Geotrypetes seraphini, assembly GCF_902459505.1. Classification (NCBI taxonomy): domain Eukaryota; kingdom Metazoa; phylum Chordata; class Amphibia; order Gymnophiona; family Dermophiidae; genus Geotrypetes; species Geotrypetes seraphini. The sequence continues at coordinate 201,862,787 of NC_047087.1, forward strand.
CAGTGTTTGTCTGGTACTCCTGGTAGCTCAGGATCCTGGAAAGCATTTCACTATTTTAGGCTCCTTGACATATGTTTCAAGGTTAATGCCTCTAATGATTGAACCCCTAACAGCAATAATTTTCTGGTTTATGCTTTATTTTTCCTTTGGGGTGCTTTTCTTCTTGAGTTACCTTCACTGGTTCTAATTCCATCACAATGCACCGATAGAGCAAAATAATTCTGAGAGTGGATGTTTCTGTGTCACATGTCACAGTTACCTGAGTCTACCAGAACTCATTTATTATTCTTTTAGGCATTGGTGATAAATTGGTATGATTATGTGGAATGATGGAAGATGCTTTAATTGCATCCAATTCCTGCTTTAGTTTACAGAGATCCTCCTTGAAACTAGAAAGCTAAAGGGTTCATAGACAACGGCGCGAAAGACAAAGGCGCGCCCGGACAATTGAGTGCAGCGCGGAGGCGCGCGCTGCTCAAAATTACTGTTTTTAGGGGCTCTGACGGGGGGTTTTGTTGGGGAACCCCCCCACTTTACTTAATAGACATCGCACTGGCGTTATGGGGGGTTTGGGGGGTTGTAACCCTCCATATTTTACTGTACACTTAACTTTTTCCCTAAAAACAGTTACAACCCCCCAAACCGGCGCGATGTCTATTAAGTAAAGTGGGGGGGGTGTTCTCCCCCCACACACCCCCCGTCGGAGCCCTAAAAACAGTAATTTTGAGCGGCGTGCGCCTCCGCGCTGCGCTCAATTGTCTGGGCGCGCTTTTGTCCCGGTGCGCTTTTGACCTGACACCAAGCTAAAGACAGATGGGGCAAGCTGAACCCCTAAGTATTCTACTACCATATAAAAGCATGTAGCAAAGTCAAGTTTAACAAATACTCAGCTATAAAAGGCAGCTAGGGGTTTTGGTCACAACTGCTCTACTAAAACAAGATATACAGTACTGCCCACATTAAGACAAACATTCAACATTTTTATGTAAATACTTTGAAGATAATATATTGCTTTTTGCATGAATTATTTAATAATTCTATATTCAAGCAAATGAGCAAGAAAAAAACAGCACACAAAATTTAGCTGCAAAGAAAAATAGCACACACATTTTAGCTACAAGAATTGTTTTTTAAATTCTACTTTGTTGAGATTTAGTTATTTTAATTTTGGCATCCTGCTCACAAAGCCCTTTTGCAGACAATTTAGTTATGCACAAATAATAAATGAGCTATTCTGTATGATTTGTATCACAGCCCTCATTAACTATTAATTTGAATAAATTTTTGCATGGGGAATACAGTGTAATAAATTTCACTCTGCATACCGACTGCTTTTTTGCAAATAGCTCCTCTTACCAACTGCAGAGTTTAACTAGGAATTTTAGCACCAGGGAAAGATAAGCATATTTATGGCCTACCTTTCTACTTTGATAGCTTTCTTCCATCATTCTACTACCTTTACTATGATCACCAGTCTTTTTTTGCTTTCTCTTTCTCTCAACATGAAGAGTGCTGCTCTCTTTCTGGCTTTTTTACCTGCGACCAATCCAAACTTGCATTCTTTCACCCACAAAAGACCTTATGGTCTGCCAGACTGTCCCACTCATCCACTCTTAGTTACTGCTCCAGACTGGCTTCTCTAATATTCAACTTGTAGACATTAAGGGCCAAATTCTATAAACGACATCCCAATTGTAGGTGATAGGTGTTCTACTGGTCTAACCAGCCAATCAGGATGAATTTTTTTTTTTTTTTTTAATACCCCGAAGCAGGCTGCCTACATTGTAGGTGTCTTCGCGAGCCTAGGGAGGCACGTAGGACTGCTTTAAGCTTGCCCAAGGCTAGGTATGGGTATTATTTCATCTGGAAGTGGCCTTAGGAGAGCTTATTAGGTGGCCCACATTTCAAATAGACACGGCTGCTGAACTGATCGGGACAAGGGATTCTCCCTGCTGCGATTAGTTTAGTGGTTGCTACAGGGAACCCGTTCCCCCCCCCCCCCCCATGAAGTCAGCTAGCTGAAGGGATGCCAAATCCCTCCTGCCAGAACCCCCCGAAGCCTCCCCGAATGTCCGTGGCAGGAGGCATGCCCAATTCCTCCTGCCACCAACCTCAGAACATCACTGGCAGGAGGAATGCCCAGTCCCTCCAGCCAGAACCACACTTCCACCTCCGAAGATCAACAGCAGGAGGCATGCCCAATCCCTCCTGCCAGAAACTCACCCCTGAAGATCAACAGAAGGAGGGATGCCCAGTCTCTCCTGCCAGAACCCCCTGAAAACCTGCCCCCACCAGGTACCTTTTTCTTGTAGGCTGGCCAGAGGGCTGCTTACTACCCCTTCACAGAATGGCAGGCCTTCCCAGTGCATCTTGGGATGCACTGGGGAAGAGCCTAAGGCCCTGAATGGCTTGGGCACCTAAGGCCCCTCCTGAGTCAACCAGAATCTTAGGCCTCCCTCCCAGGGAAGGGGAAAGCCTGCCATTCTGTGGAGGTGGGCCTGCCGGCTGGAGGGCATAAGCATCCCTCTGGCCGGCTTACAAGAAAAAGGTATGGGTGGGGATCTGGGTGGGGTGTCGGGTGGGGGCTGGTTTTCAGGGGGGATTCTGGCAGGAGGGAGTGGGCATCCTTCCTGCTGGTGATCTTTGGTCTTCGGGGGTGGGGGGGTTTCCAGCAGGAGGGACTTGGCATCCCTACTGCTGTTGATCTTCTTGGGGGGGGGGGGTTCCGGCAGGAGGGGGGTTCTAGCATCCCTCCTGCCGGTGATATTTGGGGGATGACAGCAGAAGGAATTGGGTACACCTCTTGCCATGGACACTTGGGGGGCTTCAGGGGTTCTGACAGGATGGACTAGGCATCCCTCCTGCTGGCCAACTTTGCCACAGCTGCTGAGGTGATCACGGCAGGGAAGATTCCCTTGCCGCGATCAGATCAGCACGCGATTCTCTAACCAGCGCCTGTGACATGGACGCTGGTTAGAGAACCAGGGTGGTTAGGTGGGTTTAGGCGTCTGTCCATTAGGATAGACATGATTTTATATAGGATGCCCATGTGCGATTCTCAAAAGCCCCTTAGGCGGCTGCTGAGACTGAGCATCCTATACAGAATCTGGTCCTAAGGGATTCATTTATAAACAGGTACTGCAGACTAATGCTGTCAACATTCATTGTTGTAGGGCCTTTTTATGCAATGGGATTTGTGGTAAATAACACAATGTAACAAATGCTTATTAAATGATCCACCAAATATATAATAATATTAAATACAAATATTACAATATGAACCCATACCATGAAAACATAAAATATACGCAAGCACTGTATTCACCCTCATTTTATTGAGGTGTTTATAGATGGCTTTTAGGAGAATACAGAGAAATTAAGAGCAGGTGAGCACAATCAGGAAAGCAAAGAGCCAAGACAAATAGAATAAAAGAGAGAAAAGAAAGAATTAAATTGTGTGTGAATACAGAATACAGGCAAAAAGTCTTGCTTGGTCATTCATTAGAGTTAGAGTGTATTATGTGTGACAGGAATCTTCTCTAGAGTAAAGACTTGTCTGGTAGAGCTGTGCTGGGAATCTGTAACCATGCAAGACCGAGACATCATTTAAGGTGCATAGAACAGTCTCTGAGTGGAAGTAGTGGAAACCATACCAAAATTAAAGAAAGGGGATATATAAGAGGATCCTAAATTGCAAGAGAAGAAAGGAAAAGTCAGAATTCCCCTGAGGTCCAGGGCACTGCGTTAGGAATGAAAGTGGATAGACAGACCCATGGAAATGAAGCTTCACACAAATATGCATGGAAACTTGGAAATGTCAAGGTTTCACTATTTTTACCTGTAAAACTCTGTTTGTGAAAGTTTCAGCAGTTAAATTTCATGCAGTTTTGGTTAAATTCATAACTGAGAGCTAGAATGCGATATCATGCCAAATAGCTCATTAATTATGAAAAAGTGCTTTGCAGGCTGCTTTTTGCATAAAAAATGATTAAATACGAGTAAAGTCATCCTTTTTGCTTGCTTCCCCATACCAAAATTTCACATGAAAGCTTGTTATAGAGATCATTTGCATCTGCAGCAAACTTTTGCATGCATAGGCTGCTATCCTATGGATTAGTAGATAGGATTCTGTGACCTTACATGCCTCGTCTGTTATCTTTTTATATGTTCTGAATTGTTCTTCAATTAAGAATGTAGAATAAAGAATCACCAGAACAGAAAGAAATTATAGCACAAAATGTGTTTCATAAACCGAGCTATTTTTCAGGAACTCTTTTTATATCTATAGGAGTTTACATTAGAACTGACTGCATAAGTGAAGATGTGACTAGTATGTATGTAAAAAGTAGATTTTTAGAAAGAGAAAATACATGCATATTCCCTTCTAATATGACCACTTGTATGTGCAATTAGTGGCAGCAGGCACATGTATATATTTACAGTACATCTGCGCAGGAGTAGGTGTAAATACACACATGAATATCTACTTTGTAAATCAACAAACGCCACCCCAGCAATGCCTATTAGAAATAATGATTCTTTCATGCATTCATTTTGGGCTTCTTTTACAAAGCCGCGTTAGCGGCTTTATCGCACACACATTTTTAGTATGCACTAACCCCCGCGCTAGCTGAAAAAACTACCGCCTGCTCAAGAGGAGGCGGTAGCGGCTAGCGCGGCTGGCAAATTAGCACGCGCTATTACGCGCGTTAAACCGCTATCACAGCTTCGTAAATGGTGGTGAATTTTGCATACCCAGCTTGCATACAAAATCGTTATAAAATTGCTCTCAAAATAGCATTCTTCTCGAGACTATGACGGGAACTCCCTGCAGCCATTTGCTATGAGTGATCTGCATGGGGCAGGAGCGTAGGAAGATCACTCCTGCCCCGAAAGCCCGCTAGACCAACAGGTAAGGTCTGGGATGCCGGGACGAAGGCGGGGAAGGTCTGGAATGCAGCTTTATTTAAAAAAAAAAAAATCACGAATAACCGAATCCGCGGATACTGAAACCGTGGATTTGGAGGGCTCACTGTATATACTCTCGAGTGTTTCTTTTTTTTTAAATTCTCTCAGCTCACGTAAAGACAGAGATTTCTTCAGCTCCAGATTGATTCTGATGCAGAAGGCAAACGAAACCCATGTATAGGGTGGGGCTTCAGGACCATTAGACACATCTACAAGAAAGATTATTGAGGCAAGAACCTAATCTTTCTAGTGCAATGTGTCTAATGGTCCTGAACAGTAGGGACATATCAATGCAGGCCCCCGAATCTAGGGCAGGTTTGCTAAGCCTGCCTTCAGAACAGAGTATCCAAAAGCGGCGTCTTTCCTAGGTGCTATGTCCAACCTATAGAATGTGGTAGCTGCTCTACAGATATCCTTGGGTGAGACAGCACGAGTCTCCGCCCATGAGGTAGCAGCTCCTCTGGTAGAGTGAGCTTTCAATGCGATCGGCATAACTGGGTAATTTGGTACGTGAAAATCATTGCCTTCCTTCTCGGATGGAGCTCTGATGAGCCAGTCATGCAAATATGAGTGCACTTAGATTCCAGCCTTGTGGAAGTGGGAGCCAGCCTAGGGTGAAGGGGAGTGCAAAGATCTAGAAATGCTACTCTAGCACATTAAACTGTAGGTACCAACTGTGGGCTGGGAAAATGGGTAATGTTGAGAAAGGCCTCCGTCAAATCAAAGGAGGCGAGAAATTCTGCTATGACCAACCGAACTGTTTCTATGCGGAAGTACAGTACTTTCAGGGCCCTTGATTGATATGAGGTCCAGAATTGGCCACTAGTCATCTGAGATTTTCTTTGATAGTTTTCTGCAATTCTGCAGTACAATTTGCAGATTCAGATGCAAGGTGTCAGGTCAAAAGCGCGCCGGGACAAAGGCGCGAGCAGACAACTGAGCGCAGCGCGGAGACGTGCGCCGAAGAAAAAGACTGTTTTTAGGGGCTACGACAGGGGGTATGTGGGGGAACCCCTCATTTTACTTTATACAGATTGCGCCGCGTTGTGGGGGCGTTGTGGGGGGTTGTAACCCCCCACATTTTACTGAAAACGTAACTTTTTCCCTGTTTTTAGGGAAAAAGTTACATTTTCACTAAAATGTAAGGGGTTACAACCCCCCAAACCCCCCACAACGCCGCCGCGATCTGTATTAAGTAAAGTGGGGGGGGGGGGCTCCCCAACAAAAACTCCCGTCGCAGCCCCTAAAAACAGTCTTTTTCTTCGGTGCGCACCTCCGTCTTGCGCTCAGTTGTCGGTGCGCGCCTTTGTCTTCCGCGTTAGTGTCTATTAACCCAGATGCAAAACCCTACAGTTTAGGACCACTAGATACATTGCACTAGAACTGATTGTTTCCCAATGATATTCTCTCAATTTTCTACCCAAACTGACTTCACAAAGGGCCCCTTTTATGATGCTGCCACTGTAAACACACTGAAACCCATTCAAGTCCTATGGGCTTTGGTGCATTTACTGCGACAGCATCGCTACAGCTTTGTAAAAGGGGCCCAAAACTAACTGAAGAAGAGAAGACATGATTTTTTTCATGGATTAGACAGATGATGCTGGATTTAAACCTTCATTAAAAATTAATAAACGATCCAAAAAGTCCCAGTGAAACCTCAAAATACCCCAAAAGATGGCTGGACCCAATATGTCATACCACCATTAATTTTTATTTCTTTATAAGAGGGAATAAACCTCAGAAGGTGTGTATATAAGCAATCATGTGCCCAAAGGTTCTTGTGTTGTCATTACCACAAAGAAACGTCAATCACCAGTCTAAAAAAACCTCTTTATTTTGAAATCACATAAAATTATTGCAGTTCTAGTACATCAAAAATTGTAGTTAAATATTCAGCAGAAGAGACACACATCTTTACAACGATCCCTAGATTAACCAGGGTAAGGATATGTGTATTTATGTAAAATATGCTTTGGAGCACTGCCTGCCTCTGGGCAGGTATAAGAACAATTGCACAGTGTAGCAATGCATGTACTTTCAACTGCTTCAAAAAATGTATACACTCTTGCTCTGCAACTCAGATACGAAGCTTTTCTGATGGCAGGGGAACTCAGTGCAGCAAGTCCAGTCCACACACATATAGTATACGTCATTTTTGCCTATCATTTTTCATAGCCACTGCAATAAATACAAAATAAAAAGGAACTATACACTGTAAGCATATAATCAATAGTGAACTTCAAATAGGAGATAAAATTAAACAGCACTGCAGACAGTGTTGAACCCTGAGGAACTTTGACGCAAAACTGATGACAGCTTATCTTCCAAGACAAACTTGTTCACTGTAGTCCATTAGATATGAAGAAAACCAGCTCCACCACCTCCAGTCTCTCAAGCAAAATTCTTTCGTTTACTATATTAAAAAGCTGCAGGAATATCAAGCAATACAAGGACAAATTTAAGTGCATAACCCAAATTTTCTCTAAAATATCAATACCTGGCAGCAAAACAGATCCTGTCTTATGAGCACTTTTTTTAAATATTTATTTTTACGTGACATTACAGGGAAACAAAGAAATAGCTAATAACTCCAAGCAAATGGAAACAAAATTTCACAACTGCATATCAAAATCCATATCGATACAGATCTCATAAATTTTGTTTATGAAATTACTTAACTGTAAAACTACTTTTTTGATTATTATCACTAGAAATAATAGGATGGACATTAGAATTTTGGTATATTCCAATGACCACAGAGGGACTATCACATACATAATGGATGGACCAGAGGCATCAGAAAACAAAGCTGGAGGGTTCTCAAGGTCAAATTTTCAAGGAATCTGTAGAATGTGATCGGCACAAGATGATACGATATATTTTCAGTAGTAGCCCCTCAAACCTGGAATTCTCTCCCCCAATATATTAGAGACGAAAAAGATATTAGCTGTTTCAAAATTAATTTAAAAACCTTTCTGTTTAAAGATGCGTTTACCTCCTATATGGAATAATTGTAGTGCAGCAGTCCTTTACATTAAAAAAAAAAAAACAAAAACAAACCACCCTTCCTAATGTTTTTCTCCTTTCGTGTTTCCCTCTTTTTAAATTGATTACTATTGTAACCTGATTCCCTCTTCCCTTCCATCCAGTTGAGTCTGTTGGTCTGTAGGTCCAACCCCCTTCTTTTTTTGGATTTGTTATTATTATTATTACCTTGTATCTTAACATATGTTCAAATTTGGATTTTATTGTAATTCGCTTAATATTTTATTTGTTATTATTATTCTGTATTTTAACGTATGTTCAAATTTGGATTTTAATGTAAATCGCTTAGTATTTTAGGTATAAGCGATTCATCAAATTTCGAATAAACTTGAAACTTGAATGTATACTAGTGAAATATAAAAGGCAGATAGTCTAATCCTTCACTATCAATATAAATATAATATACCAAGTGGTCCGAATAATCAATAAACATTCAATAATGAACAATCCACTTTAACAGGGAAGTCTACAGTCTACTTACGGCATTAAAAAGCCAATTTAATTGATCTCAATTTCAGGAAAAAGGCCTCAGAATAAGGAGCACTACGCAAGTCATATCACCGACTAGTGCTATCAGCATAGTCACCGTTAGTAATTATGCTCCATCATGTAATCATTGGCCAAAAAACCTGAATATGAATTAATTCTTCAACAATTTTTATTTTATTGTCTTAATCTTTGTCAACCTTTTTTAATATTTTTAGATTAATTTAACTTATTTCATATTATATGTCTAAAACTTCATATCAGGATCCAAAGAACTCAGAGACTTATAGAATAGACCACCCTAGTGATTTGAAGAGTACCAGCTTTTCTTTATTCTGCCAGAAAAGCTAGACCACTGTGCCCGATTATTGGCCCTGAAGCAGCGGATTAAGTGATGTTCCGCGAAACACTGGCTGCATCGGCCCCTGCTTTGTCTCCGGTTGCTTAAACAATGGCACAGAAGTTATTTGAGGTTCTAAGATAAGTAACAGTCTGCTGGTACTCTTTAAATCACTAGGGTGGTCTACTCCAGTGTTTTTCAACCTTTTTTGGGCAAAGGCACACTTGTTTCATGAAAAAAATCACGAGGCACACCACCATTAGAAAATGTTAAAAAATTTAACTCTCTGCCTATATTGACTATATATAAAGTAATTCTCTTGAATAGGAATCAAATAAACACAAAGAAAGTATTTTATAATTACTTTATTACGAAATAAAAATTATAAAAATTATAAAATACTTTATTCAGTGCGAAACCTGGGCCTGTTTGGCTGAACACAAAGCTGATATTCTGGCTGGAATGGAAGAAAGACACACACGTAGCTCTTCGTCAACAGCTCTCAGTCTCTCTCTGTATTTGGTTTTTATAGCATACAAAAATAGACAAATATACCCTCCATCCTTTTTATTAAACCACAATAGCAGTTTTTAGCGCAGGGAGCTGCGCTGAATGTCCAGCGCTGCTCTTGACGCTCATAGGCTCCCTGCGCTAAAAACCACTATTGCGGTTTAGTAAAAGGTGACCATATTGTAAAATATAGACAGCAGATATAAATTCAGAACTGTGCATAGTAAGTGAAGGGAAGTTTTCATCTCTGGGAATTTACCCAGTTAACTATTAAGTTATTTGGGCAAATTCCTTTGAAAACTGTGGTAATACTGCCTCCACTTTGCTAAATTTAAAATAAAATCATTTTTCCTACCTTGTCTGGTGATTTCTGGTTGCACTTTCTTCTTCTGACTGTGCATCCAATCTTTCTTCCCTTCTATCAGCCTGTATGCTTTCTCTCCTCCACACCTCATTCCCTCCCCCAACTTTTTCTTCCTCTCTCCCTGACCTTTCTTTCTTTCTTTTTTTCTGTTTCTCTTCTTTCCTTCTGTTTCCCTACCTGCCCCCTTTCTTTCTTTCTCCCTGCCGTTCCCCAAGCCACTGCCACTGCCGCTGCCATCGGGGAACAGGACCCACCAATGGATAACAGGCCCCAAAGCCGACGCCGACGCCGACGCATGCTCTCCCTGACGTCAATTCTGCAACCGGAGAGGAAGTTCCGCCCAGCTAGGCAGCGATTGGCTGGCCCGAACTTCCTCTCAGACTGCAGAATTGACGTCGGGGAGAAGAAGACTTATCGGCTCGATAGATTAGATCGCCAAGACAAAGTGAGTCCTGGGTGATCGACTCACTTTGCCTTGGCGAGCTACTGGCGCCCCTGCCTCGGGCCCCCTGTCAGCTCCGGGCCCGGCGGCCCTGCGGCACACCAGGCAACATCTCGCGGCACACTAGTGTGCCGCGGAACAGCGGTTGAAAAACACTGGTCTACTCTATAAGTCTCTGAGTTCTTTGGATCCTGATATGAAGTTTTAGGCATATAATATGAAATAAGTTAAATTAATCTAAAAATATTTAAAAAGGTTGACAAAGATTAAGACAATAAAATAAAAATCATTGAATAATTAATTAATATTCAGTTTTTTTGGCCAATGATTACATGATGGAGCATAATTACTAACGGTGACTACGCTGATAGCACAAGTCGGTGACACGACTTGTGTAGTGCTCTTTATTCTGAGGCCTTTTTCCTGAAATTGAGATCAATTAAATCAGCTTTTTAATGCTGTAAGTAGACTATAGACTTCTCTGTTAAAGTGGATTGTTCATATTGAACCTTCACTATCAATAGTCAGAACCTCCATCATCAATATTAAAATTTCCAAGTCATTTTAACATCTCAGTTGTTAGTGCATTAATAAATTATTGTGAAGTGTAGTGTTAAATGCCTTTATAAAGCCTAATATCTATCTACATAGATATAAATATAAACATTTTATCTACATTATTCTCAGCTTCCAGTTTTTGCTTCAGCATCCTGTTCCCTAATTGCAAAAGAAAGAGAGTAAACACTCATGTAAAAAACTTAAAACATGTTGCAGTGTGTGGCCCAAGCTATTATCAAATGCATCCTCCTAACCTATCCCTTTTTAGAGGTGGTGTTCTATTTGTCATTGTCTAGTGAGTTCTCTAGCATTACTTATATCTCCAGGGATTCCTTCTGTGAATAAGAAGCTAGGGCTCAGGCATTATCTACTCACTCATTTAGTACTTGGTAGCTGAAGCAAACATCTCCTGTTTTTGCTAATTTTTCTGGATATCCAGCATTATGCCAATCTCCAGAACTCAATTTCTAGCTAGATCACTGTTGTAAGTAGCCAAAAATAAAATAAAAGAAATAATGAATTAAAAACAGGAGAGCAGAAGACAAAGAGAAAACAGAAAACAAACGTCTGTATAAATGAATGTAAAATTACAGAACTTGCTAGCAAAAGAACATACATATTCTAGAGATTTTCAGGCTGATATTCACAGTTCAAACTGCTGCCTACACCTTTGATATTCAGCAACACTAAAGCGGGCAATGCTGCTGAATATCACATCTGAGTGAAACCATAAAAGTGGGCAGGTCAGGGCAAATATTAGGGAAGAACCTGGAGTTCTGCAGGTAATGGCAATATTGAGTATTGGTACTCCCATAACTAAGTGGGTCAATATAGGAAAGCGCCAAAGCTTTTGTAGTATCGTGAGTTGCTGCAAGAAGTCACAGCAGCTATTTGTAAAGGCCTATCACATGGGGCAGGAGTGAGGGGACTTCACTGCTGCCCCCAATGACCTCTAGGGACCACCAGGGACTTCAGGTAGGTCCAGGGGTCTACTTAGATCTCAGGGGGAGATCTTTTTGGGAAGCTGAAAAGGGCACACTGACTGATATTCAGTCGAGGCCACATAACTGTTTTAGGCAGGCTCAGAATGAATATTGGTCGGGACCTACCATTCCCATGATATTCAGCCCTCAGAATTTAGTGCCTTTGCCTAGATATGGCTGGCCCAATATTAGGAGCTAATTTAGCCAGTGACATCAAGTATTTAAAAACTGCTGACCGTTGCTGGCTGAATATCATCTGGTTTGATTTTCCTCACAGGTCCCCATTTTAGATAGAACATAGAGAGAGGATTTGAGACTTCCAGGTCAGGACATTCTCAGGTTCCCCTATATTTTACAAAAGGCTCTGCTGAACATGGATCCTTCTGTGAATTAGGTATACAGGCATACAGAAGTGCATGTCCATTTGCAGGCATATCCAGCAGAAGCAGCAATTTAAAAAAATAAATAATAAACGTGCTGCAGCCTTCTACAATCACTGTTTCTCCCAAATCCACCTATGGTATCGGGATGTAGCTACTGGGTGAGATGGGGGAGGTAGAAATGATCCATGAATGCAACAGATTTTTGATTCCAGGGTTCAAAATGACATTAGTTGACCCCCTGGCATTAGTCTCACACGTATTCCTGTTTGATACCTATCAGCAGTACAGCAAGACCACCACTAAGGGTCCTAAGGGAAGATGTTTGTCATCTCTGAAGGTCAGTCAAAAAAATGTATTAAGTTGGTCTATAAACAGGTATCACTTTCTTTCTTTTTTTAATTTTTACACTTATGGGGCAGGGATGTGCAGGGAGCGGGACCACAGAAGACAAACACAAATAGGGATGGAAGAGTGGTAGACCAAGGTCAATTTTCAGAGGGTTGTGTTCATGAGGAGCTAGCTAAATTAAAGGTAGACAAAGTGATGGGGTCAGATGGTGTACATCCAAGGGTGCTGAAGGAACTTAGGGAAGTTCTGGTGGCTCCGCTGAACTTTTCCATTCTTCTCTAGAGTCGATAGTGGTACTGGAGGACTGGAGAAGGGCAGATGTGGTCCCTCTTTACAAAAGTGGAAGTAAGGAAGAAGTAGGGAATTACAGGCCAGTAAGTCTGACTTCTGTGGCAAGCAAATTAATAGAAATGCTTTTAAAACAGAGAATTGTGAAGTTTCTGGAATCCGGTGGATTACAGGACCAGAGGCAACATGGATTCACTAGAGGTAGGTCTGGTCAAACAAATCTGATTAATTTCTTTGACCAGAGAATTAGATAGAGGGAGTCTGCTAGATGTGGTGTATTTAGATTTTAGAAAAGCCTTTAACAGTGTTCCACAAGGACGTCTAATAAATAAACTGAGTTCCCTAGGGATGTGCCCCAAAGTGACAGGCTGGTCAGGAACTGGTTGAGTGGAAGGCGACAGAGAGTAGTGATCAATGGAGATCGCTCTGAGGAAAGGGATGTTACTAGTGGTGTGCCTCAAGGTTCTGTTCTTGGGTCTGCTCTTTTTAACATTTTTATAAACAATATTGCTGAAGGGCTGTCAGGTAAGCTTTGCCTCTTTGCAGATAATACCAAAATCTGCAATAGAGTAGACACCAGATGACATGGGGACAAATTTTTCCCCATGCCCGCAAGAACTCATTTTCCCATTCCATCCTGACGAGTTCTTTTCCTGTCCCTGCCCCATTCTTGCAAGCTCTGTCCATATCTGCACAAGCCTCAAACGCTTTAAAATCATAAGTATTCGAGGTTTGTGCGGTTAAAACAGAACTTATAGGAATGGAGAAGCGACAGCGACAAAACTCACGGGGATGGGACGGGAAAAATTGAGTTCCTGCAGGTACAGGGAAAAATTTGTCCCCATGTCATTTTCTAGTAGACTCCCCAGATGGTGTGAATAACAGGAAGAAAGACCTAGTGAAGCTTGAAGAACAGTCTGAAATTTGGCAGCTAGAATTTAATGCTAAGAAATGCAAGGTCATGGACTTGGGCTGTACAGTTTAGAGGGTGAAGAATGGTACAGGGTGCTAGGAATGGTACAGTTTAGGGGTAAAGAACTTATATGCATGACAGAAGAGCAGGACTTGGGTGTGATTGAATATGATGATCTTAAGGTGGCCAAACAGGTTGAAAAGGTGACAGCGAAAGCTAGAAGGATGCTAGGCGGCATAGGAAGAGGTATGACTAGTAGGAAAAAGGAGTGTCACCTCTGAAGTTCCAAGATACTCTAAAATAGTAGATGTCTGCTGAAAGTTACTATCTTTGTATATAAGCTAGAAATATTGATTTAGCAAATATTTTGGGTATTTGTAAATGAATAAAAATGTTGTGCCTATAAGTTCTATTAAGCAAATAATCATAAGCATTTATAAGGAGATTATCAGTCAAATAAATGCAGTGTAACTGGTCATCCAGGCAATCAGTTCTAGGAAAGAAAATTATTGTAGTCCTTCTGATGAGTCCCAGCTGCACCATGTGGCACATGGTAAAAGGACACTCCTGAGGAACAAATTTTGCAGAATCCTGGCATGAATTTGGAATATCATAGCCCAAAGACTCTATCCCAAGAAGTTTTGAGGCAAATATTTCAGTTTTGGAAGCGCAGGGAACTTTTGGAAAAAAAGATTGTTAAAATCCAAGATGGCCACCACTGATTTTCATGCCAAAAATCGTGATTTAAACACATTTAATAAAGCTAAAAAATTGTGATTTTAGGATTTGTCAGGTGGGATAACAGAAGGACAAGCAGAAACTTTTAAATTTTCAAATTTCAGCCCATCCCCCCCCCCCAATTCACCTCACGCCTCATTGTGACCTGTGTTGGAAATGTGCTGCAGCCTGCCTCAGCTCTTTTACAGTAGCTGTTGTAAGAGAAGAATAACAGACTCAAACTGGGAATGCCTTTTTGATACTGATCTTCAGGCTGCTGGTCAGACACAGAGCCTAACTGTATCCCCACCCCTGTAGGCTGACGAATGCACACTCAGGCGAAAAATGCAGCCGGCACCCTACAAGACACTGACAGATGCCTAACAGCCTGCATTCAAACCCCCCAGCCTGGCAGTAGGTGAGAAAAACCAGGGATGCCCTGAACTCCAAAGGAACTTGTGCAGGCTGGCTAACAGGTACCACAAGGGATTGGCTTGTCAGCTGCAGACCGTAGTCTGCTACTTCCCTCCACACACAGAGATAATGGGAAAGCTCTGAGCAGCTGAAAATGTTGAGAAACTTTGAAATATACCAAAGAAAATAAAATACAGAGCAGAATAGAAACACTCCTTCTGGCTCATGTGCACAAAGGAAAAACTGCAGGTGGTAGTAGAGCTCCCTGTGAAATAGAGGAGAGTCAGAGAAAAAATCTGGAGTGGATTTCTTCTGCAGATAGCTCACAGCCATTGAGAGAGAACTCGCTCGTCTAGAATGACTCACCTACTGCACTGGAAAGTTCATTATGGATAGAAGGAAGGTCATTCTAGAGCTTCAGGGAGATAAAGAAAAAAATGCTGAGTGTCTAGGGAATGGAGAACAAGAGGGAGGAGTATAGGAAATGGTCAGCGAGGATAGATAAGCTTTGTATGTCAGAATGAGAATTCTGAATAAGATTTGGATGCAGATGGGAGAAAAAAGTGGTGTGATATGATCAAATATCTTGGTTCTACAAAGTAGTCTGGTAGCAGTGTTTTGGAGAGTTTGGAGCAGTCATACAACTGGCTATCCAATAGCTGGAATCAAATATATCTAATTCAACAATAAAACTTCCAGCACCTTAATCAAGTTATATTCAAATAAGACCATATATTGAAGGAGGATACTCAACAATGATTGGATACATTCCGTGAATCAATTAAATTATCAAAGATTAAAAAATTGAAACGCAATGAAGGGGACTATAATCAGAATTGGATCTATACATGGACTTTTAAACGTAAATAAGACAAATAATTAAACATTGGAATGTTACACAATTATTGGAGGGTATGCCTGAATGACCATTATTTGCATTCCAGAGACATCGCAATATAAAATAAATTCTTCATAGTCCCTATCTATCTCAACAGCGGGGATATCATGAAGGATGTGGCCATTGTCAGTGGTACTCCCTGACCATGTCAGGAGAAATATGGATACATCCCCAAACAGGAGAAGAGATCTACTCAAAGGGGGTTACTAACTGTGCAACAATGAATGTAATTTATATCATTCAGTGCTCGTGTGAGAAGGTATATGTGGGGAGAACCTTTAGATCAGTGAAAATATGCCTAAATGAACATAAATCAAGAGAGAATACAGAGATGGATACAGCCCCAATTGTAAATCATTGGAGAGCTATGAAACACACTTGGCAAGACATCAAATGGCATGTGACTGATACTGTACAAATAGGGAGGGAGGGTGGTAATTATAAAAAAATCTCTTAATATTAAAGAACAAAAATGGACTCACTAAGTTCCTATGGAACAATACTATGCCTCGAATAAATCTTAAAAAACTGAAAGGTGATTTCATGGATGGTGGAGTGAAATTTCCCAGTTTTTATGACTACCATACTTCATTCATACTACAACAAGGTGCACTATGGCTACATAATCAGAATAGAGCAAATCTGCCGCCATGGATGGTGATGGAAGTACTTCAGATGCAAAATATGGATTTGCGTAATGCTGTCATCACACCAGGAAGTAAAAGTGAACCTGCACGCTCCACTAAAATCTGAAACTGAACGTGTGGCGGAGATCAAAACCAATGACTCACTACACTTATGCATCTGGAATAATCCAAAAATACTAATTAATGGGAAACCGATTAATTGGCCCTTAGCTGGTATTGGGTCACTTAACCAATTATATGTTGATCAACATTGGCTATCCTTTCAGCAATTACAGGATATTTACCACTTATCGAGCACGCAACATTTTAGATGGCTCCAATTATGTCATTCTATTAAAGCGGCCTTTGACATGACCTCGCTTAACATCAAAATGTCAACCTTGTCACAGTTGTCGAATTGTATTGCACTACGCAGAATTGGCAAAGCGTCTGCTTGGTACACATTCCTTATTCATGAGAAATATACACAACCGGCAGCGATACGTGATGTTTGGGATGTAGACATTAGAAGACAACTTGACACTGTGACATGGGAGCAAATATGGTCTGAGTCCACTCACTCGTTACATGCCGCTTCTATTTCTCAGACTGCCTTATTTTTGCTGCACAGAGCATTCTGGACACCATATAAATTGTCAAAATTGCCAAATATGAACCAGAATAGGTGTTGATCTTGCCACACCAATATCGGAACTCTTGATCATATGATTTTCCACTGCCCCATAACTCATGCGTTTTGGATTTCTACCTGGAATACCATCAAAAAGATAACTGGAATTGAGGAAAATATCACTCTAGCTATAGTCGTTTATGGAAGACATGGCCTCCTTTCGCTGATAGATGATGATATTGGTGAACTGTTGCATTGTTTGATTCTAATCACTATTAAGTCTATCTTAGTGAACTGGAAAAATCCCTCTAATCTATCTTACAATATGTGGTGGAATGACCTATGTATGGTGGCGAGATATGGGAGGTATTATGCTGTAAAATTTAGGCATATTTCGGAGTTTGATAAGATCTGGAAACCACTGACATTATTTTGTGACTCACCCCAATCCATCTTTAGGGATTATTGACTGTGTTACCCCATATTTCTACGGGTCATTCTATACTGGCATATGTATGGAGAGTATTACTGAAAAGTGGCTGCTGTCTGTTCTGTTTTCTCTTTTCTTCTTGTTCTGTGTTGTTGATTGTATCTGCTCAACAACTATATCTCATTACTGGATATGTATCTGCTTGATTGTTTTAATGAATATTGTATTGTTGCTGAAAACAGTTAATAAAAATATTAAACTTTAAAGAACAAAAATGGATTTATTTCCTGAATACTTTAACACCTTATGGATTGAATGAAAAAACTGATTGGATGTCCCTAATATAACATTTAAAAAGAACAAGTTTTTTCAAAAATAACATTTTATTAAAAACATTCTATTAAATAAATTTAAATATATAATTTCCATAGTGTTTATGGTCTCTCACCACTTAAGTACAGCGGGAACCTGTTCCTATCAAATTTCTAGTTTCAGTTTGTAAAGATCAGTTTTAACTGGAACTGACGCAGACGCCATCAAAGCATGATTTTCTATGGGGAGGAGCGATTTCTCGTATGCATTAAGCTGGTAGAAGGGTGTCCTGAATAGTATGTCAAATAATAGCTATTATATATAAAGGATATCCTTATTGGCTATAGTTGCTCATTTGCATTATCTATTTTTTTAGATTTAACATTGGGAACCTCAACCCTGACGAAAATTGCTGCTACACTAAAGCTAAGTACTATGGTTAAGCTATTATGCTGAATATGAACTGGAGTATTAATGTATGACTGAAAAAAAAAAAAACATCTATAAATTAAATTTTTTTTTTCATAAAACATTAAAACAGAATTAAACCATCAATTGATCCAATAAAGATAGGGTTTTGTGATCTGTTTCACAACAACCATTGGGGCAACTTAGTCCTCTGAGGATCATTATCATTCCATATTAATATATATGGTCTTATTTGAATATAACTTGATTAAGGTGCTGGAAGTTTTGTTGTTGAATTAGATATATTGGAGAGTTTGGAGGCATCTAATTTGAGACAAAATTACAGTAAATCAAATGGGAAGGCAAAAAAGCATGGCAAGCCTCTACTCACAAGTACTTTGATCTATGCAGATTTATTGAGTATTATTTCTCAGCTCTGCAAAATGTTTTGTTCACCTGAATGAAATAACTACCCTTCATGTTTCTTCCCCCATAGGATGGTTGTTGGGACTAGTCCCAGGTTATATTTCACAAGATGAGGGAGGCACTGTCACAAACATAATGGATGGCACAGAGGCATCAGAAAGCAAGGTCAAGCTTTAAAAAGAATCTGCAGATTGTATAATGTAATTTGTGCACACCTTCTAGGGGATTGTTTAACAGCATAAATTCCTCTCTAAACATTCATGAGAGCTTTAGGAAGAATAGTTTCCTAAAAAGTAGCCCTCAACAACACATTTTAAAAGGCACTATTAGATAAAGATATTTAAAAATATTTATATTCCACTAATCCACATTATGTCCTTTGTTGATTACAATAAAACATATGAAACAAATTCTCTCCCTTTCTGTTCCTTCCTTCCCTCCCTCAATCCCGTTGTCCACCATCTCTCTCCCTCTCCTGTTTTTAGACCCATTATTTCCCCCCCCAGTCTGGTTTATGCATGCCTCTTTGAACCCCCCCTTCCTCCCTCCATGTACTTCTACACCAGGGCCCTCCTCCCCAGAAGGCCTTTCCCCCCCCCCAAGGCCTGCATGTTCCTCCCCCCTTTTTACATTATGGCAGCAGCTCGGGTCAGCCAGTCCCCCTTGCTGATCTCCTCCAGGAGCATTGATCCTTGGTCTGGGAAGTCACTGTGCGCAACGACCGTTCGCGAGCTCAGTCCAGTGCACACACCTCCAGCTCCAGATGAGTTTCCTCCAGCCAATCTTTGACGAATTGAGCTTTTTTCCTAGCCGAGCAAATGTTCAAATATACTCCTAAAGATTATGGCAACCTGATAGAACCAAAGACTCTGAGTATTGTACATTTTTTAAGAGCCGTTGTCTTTTAAACATTGATCTCGGGGGATGACAGGAGGTATAGACCCCCGGAATTGAAAATGGCCCAGATTCCGTGCAGTCATGAAGAAAATGAACAGAACTAAAGGATTTTTCAGGCCTAGTGATTCTGTCCCATGTAAAATGGGTTGGAATTAATTCAAAGGCTAAAGCACTTGGGACCCCGCTTCTAGTGTCTAGCGAGTAGAGAACAAGAAAGACAAGTAACTTTCCTATAAAAACAGCCATTGTTGATCTAAAAGCTACAAGCAAAATCATAAAATATAAACTAAAACCCAACAATATAAACAATATCCAGGTAAACCAGCACTTATCTTCTAGAAGTATTCAACTTTTAGACTCTTCACCAGTCGCTTCACAAAGGCCATTAGGCGCTAGCACATTTAAATAGCTCAGCTTCTGCCGCGGTAGTAGAGGGTGAAGCAAGCTCCAACACCCCTGCACAGATTGCTGCTCAGGACGCAAATTGCCTCCAACTCTCAGTGGCACCTGGCTCACGCCACCAGTGCACATGCCTCTAGCTCTCAGTGGCGCCCTGCTCAAGCTCCCTCTTGACTTTGTTCAACTTTAGGAGACTGGGGGAGGGGGGTTGGTCATCGAATCGGTCAGGCCGATTTTTTTACAAAATGAATCAATTCACCCAATTCGAATTGGAAATCGGGCAGCACTACTATGCAGAGTCCAACTTCTTGGTGGTTCTGTTTAACTTTTGTCTACATATTTCTATTTTACTCCCTCCTCTTTTTTTACAAAATAATAGTGTGGTTTTTAGCACCAGCTGTGGTGGTAACACCTCCGATGCTCATAGGAATTCTATGAGAGAGAAAAAAATGAGTTCTATAAAGGAAGTATTCAACGAACTATGCAGGGCAACAAAATGAAAGGTCTTGCTAAAAAATATAATATGTAAATAATTAAATTAGTGATAGGAAGACCTCAGTGTAGGATTATGTGATCAAAAAAATGAATGAACGTACAATACTATAATCCGTGTGTCGCCTAGACCACACATCTCACCATCATAGAATCTTCCATGTGAGTACAAATTGGTGCTAAATTAATACAGTGAAAAAAACACCAAAACCGTGTAAACCATCATAATGTTACACTAGCATAGTTCGTGAAACTAAAGTATAACTGCACAGTCCAAACTGATATGAGAAAGAAAAAGCTTATCTCAATGGGAGATCTGAAGATCCATGCAACTCTCAAATAGTATCAGGACTCAAATCCAAAGGCATGGCAGGAACCTGCGCTAATTAACAATTTCAAAAAGCAAAGACGCTGACAAAGCAACAGTGTGAGAGACAGTTGAGAAGCAGTCGTATTGTTGTCCTATATAAACTCGGGTTTTGTTAACCTTCATAGGAATTCTATGAGCATTGGAGCTATTACTGCCGTGGCTGGTGCTACAAACTGCACTACGGTTTAGTAAAGGGGGGGAGGGTTAGTGTGTGATTACATATTCCATATTGGGTGAAGGTGTTTCTGTGGTCTATGTGTGTATTGACTGTGCAGGATCTATCTGTACTAGTTTGGCTTGTTTAGTTTTACAAAGGGTGTATTGATGTTCTACTGCTCACTGCAGTATGTAAGATGTTGCCTTTTCCTAGGGTACACTCTTGTGCGATGTGCAGTATGTTAATAAAAAATCATGTTTTTCAGCTTTTCATATAGATGGGGGGGGGGAAATGATGGTCCCGAGAGTCACATATACTAGGTACGCCACTGCCATCACCTCCTATGGGGAAAACAGCATAAGCTGCACTGCCACCTAAACAGATTCTCAAAAAATATAGAATAAGTAACTCAAAATTAAAAATACAGATATGCATACGAAGCTTGAAACCAGGAAGACAAACCTTCTATGCAGTAGAACACTGGAAAAATAAAAAACAGAAATACAGTTCCTCTGTACTGTGTAAAAATATGAAAAGAGATGCACATTCCCACAGGTTACAAATTCCAATTATACTCCAGAAAAATCAAAATAAAAAAGGCTTTGTATCTATTCTTCTTGTCTGAACATTAATTATACTTTTTTCCCCAAATTCAATAAGACTATCAGTGGCGTATCTAGTATATTTGACAACTGGAGCCAATCATTTTTTAAATACCCCCTCCTTTAAATGAAAAAATATTTTTAGTCACACAAGGGTGTAACTAGGAAAGGGTAGCATCTTAAACACTGCAGTGTGCACTAGAACAGTGTTCTTCAACCTTTTTACACCCATGGACCGGCAGAAAAAAAAGAATTATTTTGTGGACCGGCAAACTACTAGGACTAAAATTTAAAAACCCCATTTCCGCCCCATCTCCGCGAGCTCGGTCCCCACAAATCATCTGATCCCATCCACACAAGCCTCAGTTATGATTTTATATTGAATGTATTTTATTAAAGTATAAAAAGAAACAATATTCTGTACAATTGTCATTTTATAAATACAAATAATTCAGAGCAAGGATCAACAAAACCCTTCTCCCCTCCCCTTCACATATATCCCCTCTACTATCAAGAAAACTGAACAAGCCAAATTATTACAGAATGCTACACAGAAATATCATGCTAACAGAATACTGCAGTCACACATGACAGGAATAGTTTTCGGGGAGTGCAACTAGGGCAACTGCCCCCAGGTCAGAGAGCGCCCTAAACCAGCTGGAAGCTAAAGAAGCACTGCCTGGGTTTTGCAATCCCCAGTTATGTCTAACACCAGCTCTAGCAGGATATATATTTCAAATCTGATATATTCTAATCACAAAATAGAAATAAAATTATTTTTTTCTACCTTTTGTCGTCTCTGGTTTCTGCTTTCAATCTTCTTTTCACTCTCTTCCTTCCAGCGTCTGCCCTCTCTGTCTCTTCAATCCATCATCTGCCCCTTCCATCCACTCTGTCCTCTCCCCCTTCCATATGGTATCTGTCTTCTTTCTATGCTCCTCTCCCCTTTCCATCCAGCTTGTGCCCCCTCTCTCCTTTTTACATGATTCATTCCAGCTTCACTGCTCTCTTCATTTTTATCTCTCCTCACCAGATCTATCATCGTTGTCCCTCTCTGCTTATTTTTCTGCTGACCCCTTCCTATCATCAATCTCTCTACTTTCTCATGCCTGTGTCTCCCCTTCCCCTCCTCTAATCTCTCTGCCAGCTGTTTCCTTCATTTCTTCATTCTCCCTTCCCTCCTCCTCCTGTCCAGCAGTAACTCTCTTCCCTTCCTCCCCTCCCAGCAGCATCTCTCCTTCTCCCTCCCAGTAGCAGCTGTCCCTTTTTATCCCTTGCCCAGGAGCTTCCCAGATTCCTTTCCCTCCTCCTCTCCCCTAAGCATCTCTCCTTCTCCCTCTGCAGTAGCAGCTGTCCCTTTTTTTTCCTTGCCCAGCAGCTTCCCAGATCCCTTTCCCTCCTCCCTTCCCAGAAGCATCTCTCCTTCTCCCTCTCCAGTAGCAGCTGTCCCTTTTTTTCCTTGCCCAGCAGTTTCCCAGATTCCTTTCCCTCCTCCCCTCCCAGAAGCATCTCTCCTTCTCCTTCTCCCTCTGCAGTAGCAGCTGTCCCTTTTTTTTCCTTGCCCAGCAGCTTCCCAGATCCCTTTCCCTCCTCCCTTCCCAGAAGCATCTCTCCTTCTCCCTCTGCAGTAGCAGCTGTCCCTTTTTTTTCCTTGCCCAGCAGCTTCCCAGATCACTTTCCCTCCTCCCTTCCCAGAAGCATCTCTCCTTCTCCCTCTCCAGTAGCAGCTGTCCCTTTTTTTCCTTGCCCATCAGCTTCTCAGATTCCTTTCCCTCCTCCCCTCCCAGAAGCATCTCTCCTTCTCCCTCTGCAGTAGCAGCTGTCCCTTTTTTTTCCTTGCCCAGCAGCTTCCCAGATCCCTTTCCCTCCTCCCTTCCCAGAAGCATCTCTCCTTCTCCTTCTCCCTCTCCAGTAGCAGCTGTCCCTTTTTTTTCCTTGCCCAGCAGCTTCCCAGATTCCTTTCCCTCCTCCCCTCCCAGAAGCATCTCTCCTTCTCCCTCTCCAGTAGCAGCTGTCCTTTTTTTTCCTTGCCCAGCAGCTTCCCAGATTCCTTTCCCTCCTCCCCTCCCAGAAGCATCTCTCCTTCTCCTTCTCCCTCTCCAGTAGCAGCTGTCCCTTTTCTTTCCTTGCCCAGCAGCTTCCCAGATCCCTTTCCCTCCTCCCCTCCCAGAAGCATCTCTCCTTCTCCTTCTCCCTCTCCAGTAGCAGCTGTCCCTTTTTTTTCCTTGCCCAGCAGCTTCCCAGATTCCTTTCCCTCCTCCCCTCCCAGAAGCATCTCTCCTTCTCCTTCTCCCTCTCCAGTAGCAGCTGTCCCTTTTTTCCCCTTGCCCAGCAGCTTCTGATAGTGTCTTTCTCCCCTTCCAGCAGCTCTTCTTACTTCTCAGCGCAGCGATTCAGGAAGGCAGCCTCGGGTCCTTTGTTGGGTCGCGCCACCTCTGAGGAAAGAGGAAGTTGCATCATCAGAGGCAGCCGCGACTCAGCAAAAGCCCCGAGGCTGCCTTTGTGTATCGCTGCGCTGGGAAGTAAAGGAGAGCTACAGAGAGGGGAGAAAGCCACTGTCGGAGGCTCCCCAAGATCTCTCCGTCCCAGCGCAGACTTCGGATGTTGATCTTGCCGGCCCTGCGCGGACCGGCAGGAAGTTGAAGTCAGTCAGTCTTGCCGGCCCTGTGCGGACCGGCAAAAATTTCCTGCGGACTGGCACCGGTCCACGGACCGGCGGTTGAAGAACTGTGCACTAGAACATCAATACACTCATTGTAAAATTAAACAAGCCAGATTAGTACAGATTGATCCTGCACAGTCAATGCAAACAGAAAACCATTTCTTTTTCATTCATGCAGAACATAAATGCATCCTCATCCAGAACAGAATAAGTAATTGCAAATTAAATTGTAGAAATATATAGACAAACAAGAAGCCAGACTCTGCATACAGTGTAACACCACAGAAACAATGATGCATGCCCCCTAATACTATACACAATATAAAGAATACCAGATGTAAATTTGAAAAATAAAATGACAAATAACAATCACCACTTTACAAATTAACAAATAGAAATAAAACAAAAGATAGAAAATAAGATATCATTTTTACAATTAGCTTTCAGATGTCAAAAACACCTTCTTCAGGTCAGTACAGTATACTGCAGTTATGGTATCCTGTCCTGACCTGACCTGAGGAAGGGGGTTTTGGTCTCTGAAAGTTAGTCAAAAATATATTAAAATTAGTCTAATAAAAAGATCACCATATTTTCTATTTTGATATGTTTATCAACACAGCTTCAATACTAGTTTATCCTAAACAATTTTTAAAAAAAATTCTTTTTTTTCTACCTTTGTCATCTCTGGTTTCTGCCTTCCTCATTTTCTCTTCACTTTCTTCCTTCCATAAGGCATCTGCCCTCTTTCACTGCACCTTCCATAACCTGTCAACCCTCTCCCTCCACCATCCAGCCTGTGCCGCTATTCTCCTTTTTACATGTTTCATTCTAGCTTGACCCTTCTGTCCATTTCTCTCTCTCCTTTCTCTGTCTCCCCCTCCACCCATACACTGGCTTGTCTCCCCTCTCCTCTCCTTTCCTTCCTCACTCCACCCCACTCCATGATTTGGCATCTGTCTCCTTCCCTTCCATCTCTCCCTCCCTTCTTCCTTCTTCATTCCCCTAATGGTTTGGCATATCTCTCCTCTCCTTTCCTCCCCCCAGGTCTGGCATCTCAATCTTCCCTTCTATATCTCTCTTACCCCACCCTATGTTCTGGCATCTCTCTTTCCCTCCCCTTCCCCTTATAGTTGCATCTGTCTCCTTCCCTATCTCTTCCCATCCCCCATGCATGTATCTCTCTCTTCTTTATCCCTCCCCTCATGGTTTGGCATCCCTATCTCCTTCCATCTCTCCCTCCTTTCTTTCTCCCTCTCCATGTTCTGGTGTATCTCTCCTCTGCTTTCCTTTTCTAGCCCCCACCCCATGGTCTGCATCTCTGTCTCCTACCCTTCCATCTCTCTCCTCTTCTCTGCTTCCTTTCCCTCCCTTCCACATGGTCTGGCATCTCTTTCTCCTCTCCCTTCCTGGTGGTCCTTCTTTATTCCTTCCTCCCTTCCAATTTGGTGGCTTTCTCTTTTATCCCTCCCTCCATCCAACTGGGTGCGAATTTTCTTGTACCCCTCTCTTTGCTATTTGTAAGCTTTGGGTTGTGAGCAGCATTAATGAGCAGAACACGCTGCCTCTGGTGGACCTAGTAGCATTCCCTCTGCTTCAAATTCCTGTCCCTGCAGAGGCAGGATGTTGCAGCAGAGCGAAAGCTTTTGGGGCCGCTGAAGGCAGTGTGTTTAGCTAATTAACACTGCTGGAAGCCCAAAGTTTGCAGGCTGCAGGATGGAGAGACCGGATTTTGGATTGGAACACTCCTGATGAGCTGCACCTGGGGTGGATCGCCACCCCCCCCCCTTCTTGGTATGCTTTTATAGTAGTAGTAGTAGTGCATCTGTGGTTACATTGGGGGATGCTCAGGCACCTTGCAAGGTGCCCCTCCAAAGGAACACCACCTTGTAGTAGTGGAGGGGCTATTATGTTTCAGTGACTTGAGGGGGCTATGCTGTAAGGTCACCCATTTCAGACAGGTCTCTGAGGAGAAACCAGAGTGTGTCCCAAACCTGTAGAAGTCAAGATGGAGTTTGAGGCAGAAGTGCTACGAGTCAGCTCCTGTGTTGGCATCTGTTTTAAGCCATTTTCTCCCCATTTGTGCTTGTTACAATGGGGAAGAAGAAAGGACAGATATGTACCTACCCACAGGAGCAAGGTTCTGTTCTTGAGTTGATTTAAACTATCCTCAAGTTTGCTGACATTATGACCTATGGATCCTTTATAGTGCCTTTGGAGGGCCCAATATTTAATGTTGAACCTTTTTTGCAGAGTGGACGTCTTTGAGCCCTGAAGATAGTCTGCCTCCACTGAGATTACAAAGTAGTTTGTTGGCTTCTGCACTGTCTCAAAAGGTGCATCAGAAGTATTCATCCTCATCAAGCAGGGAGCCAGTGTGTGGAATGTCCCATTATCCCCCAAGTTGGCTGGGGAAGAGGATATCAGAAATCAAGGTTTGACACTGCAACAACTGGAGTTTCTGAGTTGGTTCAGCATGGCACTGCCCTCTGTGGATTTTAGAAACCAGAAGTACGGTAGTTGACTGTGACACTATATTGGAAGCCATCAAGATGTTGGACTCAACTTGTCCCTACATTAAACTGTGATGGTATTTCTGGAGAAGACTGGTGATATCCAGACCCAGGTGGAAGTACAAAATGTTTAGATCTACCCTAATAGGAACCTTTGTTCTGGAACTGGACTGAAATTTGGGGTTATGTAATTACTTCAGATAAACGTATATATGAACAACTTTGGGGTTCTAATGATTTTTCTTTGATAACCCCAAAATGCTGTAAGGACATTTTTGAAATTTCTCCCAAGGGTCTTGATGATGGGGCTGTCTTTTAAAATTTCCATTATATATCATGTAAAGTTTAATGGTGGTGATTTGTTACCATATTTCTTGAACCCAAGCAATTGTTGAAATTTTTGATGCCTTGGGAGGTCGGTCCTACTGCGATTGTAGTTACCTTTAGTTAGCATGTAATATGGCAGTCACTGTATAGGATTCATCTGCTTTGAAGTTAGGTTTATTCTTTTTTTTCCTGAATGTTTCCTGCTCGACTCCAGTAACATTGTGGACTAATAAATTATATTTATTTCCTATATTAAAGTGTTTCTCTGTATATTTATATCTTAAGAACATAAGAATAGCCTTATTGGATCAGACCAATGGTCCATCAAGCCCAGTAGCCTCTTCACATTGTGGCCAATCCAGTTCACTAACACCTGGGGCAAAACCCAAGGAATAGCATTATTCCATGCTACCAATCCAGAGCAAGCAATGGCTTCTCCCATGTCTTTCTCAATAACAGACTATGGACTTTTCCTCCAGGAACTTGTCCAAACCTTTCTTAAAACCAGCTATGTTATCTGCACTTACCACAACTTCTGGCAAGGCATTCCAGAGCTTAACTATTTTCTGAGTGAAAAAAAAATTTTCCTATTGGTTTTAAAAGTATTTCCCTGTAACTTCATCGAGTGTCCCCCTAGTCTTTGTAATTTTTGACGGAGTGAAAAATTGATCCACTTGTACCCATTCTACTCCACTCAGGATTTTGTAGACTTCAATCTTATCTCCCCTTAGCCGTCTCTTTTCCAAGATGAAGAGCCCTAACCGTTTTAGTCTTTCCTCATACGAGAGGAGTTCCATCCCCTTTATCATTCTGGTTGCTCTTCTTTGAACCTTTTCTAGCACTACCATATCTTTCTTGAGATAAGGAGACCAGAACTAAACGCAATACTTCAGATGAGGTCGCACCATGGAGCAATACAGAGGCATTATAACATTCTTAGTCTTGTTAACCATCCCTTTTTTAATAATTCCTAGCATCATGTTTGCTTTTTTGGCCGCCACCACACATTGGGTGGAAGGTTTCATCGTATTGTCTACAGTGATACCCAGATCTTTTTCTTGGGCGCTAACCCCCAAGTTAGACCCTAGCATCCGGTAACTGTGATTCAGATTATTCTTCCCAATGTGCATCACTTTGCATTTGTCCACATTAAATTTCATCTGCCAATTAGATGCCCAGTCTTCAAATTGCCTAAGGCCCACCTGCAATTTTTCACAATCTGCATGTTTTAACATCTTTGAACAGTTTAGTGTCATCTGAAAATTTAATCACTTCGCTCAGATAATTTATAAATAAGTTAAATAGAACCAGTCCCAGTACAGACTCCTGTGGTACTCCACTGTTTACTCTCCTTCATTGAGAAAAATGAACATTTAACCCTACCCTCTGTTTTCTAGCCGATAACCAATTCCTAATCCACAATCAGGAACTTTATCAAAAGCTTTCTGAAAATCTAGATACACTATATCAACCGGATCACCTTTAGCCACATGTTTATTCACACCTTCAAGCAAATTGGTGAGGCAAGATCTCCCTCGGCTGAACCCATGCTGACTCAGTCTCATTAAATCATGTTTGTCTACATGTTCTACAATTTTATTTTTTATAATTGTTTCTACCATTTTGCCCAGCACTGAAGTGAGGCTTACCGGTCTGTAATTTCCCAGATCTTTCCTGAAGCCCTTTTTAAAAATTGGTGTAACATTGGCCACCCTCCAATCTTCAAGTACTATAGACGATTTTAGCTTGACTATTAAGTTGAATCTAATATAATAAAATGGTAGGACGCGCATGCGCACTAAAAAAATCGTGTTCCCTGGTCCCGTCGCGGAAACACGAGTGCGCATGCGCGCCTACTACGTCACCACAGCCTGCTCTCCACCTCGCGCCGCTACAGGCCCCACACTCGCAACTCACACATCCGCTGCAGCCTAGCAACTCCGACCACAACCTTCCCCCCTCAACCGCCTAGGAGCTGCGGCGGGGGCTTTCAGAACAGAATATGATTACCATCTTTCTTTAGGCAGCCCCGGTTGTTTACTTGGATTCAATGTCAGCATTAGGGTTCGCCAGCCGTGAGAGCCGGGTGAGTAAGGCCGCCGCAGCCTCGCCGCTAGGTAGGGGGACAACAATGGCGCTTATGCTCAAGCCGCCGCCACGACTCCTCTCTCGAACCGCACCAGGATTGAGAGAGGAGCTGCGGCGGGGGCTTGAGCATAAGCGCCATTGTTGACCCCCTACCTAGCCGCGAGGCTGCGGTGGCTTTCCTCACCCGGCTCACATTGAATCCAAGTAAACAACTGGGGCTGCCTAAAGAAACCGGTGCTTGGCCCGCCAAACAATTCCTGCCGTTGCCGAAATTTGCCCCACCGTTCCTTCCCTTCCTCCATCACGTCAGTTCAGCTCCGTCTATGTTAAAAGCAGCTGCTTTGAAATTGGAGCCCTGCCGCCACTGTAACACATTCCCTCTGCCGCGGTCCCATAGGTCAGAGAAGGGGCGGGACCAAGGCAGAGGGGAACGTGCTACGGCAGTGGCAGGCCTCCGATTTCTACGTGGCTCCTTTTAACATTGGTGGATTCACTGCACCTGATGGAGGGAGGGAAGGAAAGGTGGTTGGGCGCTGTTGAGCCCCTCTTTGCCCTCAGATCCTCTCCTAACTGCTCCCTCCTGTATCAGACCACTGGGGGGAGGTGCCTGTCTTCAGCTGCAGGGATGGAGGGAGGGAAGAAGAAAGAAGGGTCCCTGGCAAGCGAGTTATCAAAATCCAACCATAGCCTGGGACCCCTACATGATATGAATAATGACCAGACAACAAAAGGTAAGAAAAATAATTTTATTTTTTGTTTTGTGATTACAATATGTCAGATTTGAAATGTGTTTTGAGGGAGGCTGCCGCTGCGGCTTTGGACAGAGGGGTACCATTTTCGTGGGAGCCGGCCTTCAGAGAGGCTTGGGACGCAGGGACGGATGCAGGAGGGGCTGCCACTGCGAAGGGCTTTGGTGGGGGAGCCAGCCAGACTGCGAGTGTGGGGACGTTGTAAGCACAGATTGGTCAAGGAGCTGCCGCTTCCGAGGCTTTGAAATTGCTCTCCCACCGTCACTCCCTCCCGCCCCGGCTCTGCCTCTGCCCCTGCCCAGGTTCAAAAGCAGGAGAGGCAGTCATCTAGCACCCGTTAATCTAACGGGCTTAAACACTAGTTCTAAAATAAAATAATAAAAAATGTACAAAGTGGTGCGCCATTAATTATTAAAGATATTGATTGTGTTCCTTTTTTTGAGGGCCCATCTCCTTTATCTGAAGATATGATCTATAGGTTACAATTGGAGATGAATGTTCTCTCTTTTTATTTTTTGAATTTGTTATGGAACACTGTTTCACCCAAAGAATTGTACAGAATTTGTCAACTAAGATTTAATACTAAAAATGCAGGCTCACCCATTTAGGCTACAAAAACCCAAGGGAGTGGACACACTAAGTCCATTTACTAGAGTTACTCAGTAGAAGGATCCCTAAAAATTATTATGTAATAAACTGCAAATAATTCTGCTGATCATTTGAATGAGTGATTAATACATGCTAATAAAGTATTATTTTGGTCTATTTGTGATCTCTGGTTGGAATGCCAATTTTCATAGTACTATAAATGAATTTTAGAAAAAAATAAGTGTTACAAAATGAGGCCTCTTATACAATGACAATCATTTAATTTTCCTTCCATAAACCAAAGTCTGTATCAATATCATTTCTTGCTCTTGTCCTAAAAGGGTGTTCTAACATGATACCCTCTAATTTTTCTTATAGAAACTTATGAACTACTTTTCCCATTTATATGTTGGCTTGTTATTTATTTTCTTACGGTTTACCTTTAGATAAGCACTAATGAACGGTCTGTTTTGAACTGGAATGTAATAAAACTAGGAGACAGAAGTTGGGCTGTGGGTACAGAGAGCAGAAGTGAATTCATTTACAATATAGCTGTTGAAAAGACCAATACTAGAAAACACCGTGGCTCATTTCCATTACCAAAATTAATTACCATTTCTCGACAGTGACTGTGACAGTAATCTGTGTAATGTTTTCATTCATTTTCAGCCAAAGTGGATTAGCTTTTTTGAAAAAACAGAGAACTGCTCTGCTAATTAACATCAATCAGTTCTCCAAAAGAAAATCAGAGATTTGTCCCAATAACAAGCACATTCTAGTTAGAAAACCAAATAGACCAGGTTGTAAATTATCCGATCAATTTTTTTTTTCCAGCTGTACAAAACATCTCTCATGGTTTTATTTGCATTAGACATGCTTTTTTTTTTTCTTTCCAAGGTTATGCTCAAGGGTCAAAAAAATATGGGTGCCTAGTCATCAAATTTCCAGCATGAATTTTTTTTTAAAATTCCTGTGGCTGCCTTCATTAGAGACAGGAAAATTTTATTTTCCAGAGCCATTGATTCAGAAATCAGCAGTGTGATCTTCCCAACTCTCATAGGCACTGGATGCAGAGCAACATCAGCATCCCAGAAATACTATGACTTGACAGATTTGAAGTTGGCAAAGAAAAAATTGTCAATACATTTATAAAAATAAAAGAAATTCCAAACAATTAATAAATGTAGACTCCTTAGAGGCAAGCGATCTGGTAACCTTAAGATCAAAAATTACATAACTTTTCTTTTAATCACAGGTGCTAGCTCTGTGGGTGCAATGGGTGCTTGAACACCTCTAATATTGAGCAAACCCCTTCACTTATGTATAGGAAGGGATCAGTTTTGTTGGCTCCTCTGCTTTTATTTGATACCCTGAAAGTTTATAAAACTGGGAGAAGAATAGTATTTCTAAATGCGATAATAAAAGGGGGGGAAAAATAGCTGCACTTTCAGCAATTGAGATATATTGGTGGGAATAAGGAAAAATTTGCACTGCCAACCTCTGTTCACTTTCTTTTCTATGGATTAAAGGATGACTTCAGTTCCGGTGTTGTCAATCCAGCAACATAGAGTAAGAAACTTCTGCCAAAATATTAAAGAAATAGGCAAAAGGTGTACATGAGGTAATGGACGAAATTCTATAAATGGCACGGTGTCAGGTTAAAAGCGCGCCGGGACAAAGGCGCGCGCAGACAATTGAGCGCAGTGTGGAGGTGTGCGCTGCAGAAAATTAATGTATTTAGGGCTCCGACGGGGGTGGGCGTGGGGGAATAGAGAGCGCGCGGCGTTGTGCGGGGTTGTAACCCCCCACATTTTACTGAAAACTTCACTTTTTCCCTGTTTTTAGGGAAAAAGTTAAGTTTACAGTAAAATGTGGAGGGTTACAACCTCCCAAACCCCTCACAACGCCGGCATGATCTCTATTAAGTAAACTGGGGGGGCTCCCCAACAAAAACCCCCATCGGAGCCCCTAAAAACTGTAATTTTCTTCGGCGCGCACCTCCGTCTTGCACTCAGTTGTCGGCGCGCGCCTTTGTCTTTCGCGGGGTTGTCTATGAACCAAATGGCACTAATAAAAAAAAAGTAAATAAACCCTGGAAAAAACAGTCTATAAATGGCCCTCCAGGTTGAGTGTCCTTTATGGACTAGTGCTTAGAGCTGATTCCCGTGCCAAGTTGGGCACCAGTATAAACCTGGTGTAAATGCTGGTCCCAAAGCATTGCATTTGGGCATCAAAATAGCTCTACTCTATAAAACCATACACAACTTTTCAAATTCCCCTGCCCCTCTCCCTTTTAATTTCCATTCCAGGGGATTTAGGCACTCAGTCTCATAGAATATTGTGCAGGCGATTCATGTGCAAATCCCAGTTATTGTCAACTGTAATAATCATTAACATCAATTAATTGCTAGTTATTGGCTTGTTAAACAATTTAATTATATGTACTGTATTTTTCGCTCCATAAGACGCACTTGACCATAAAACACATCCAAGAATTAGAGGAGGAAAATAAAAAAAAAAAACATTCTGAACCAAATTCTCCCTGCCAAGCTCTGAACCCAACTCCACACTCCTTGCCAGACTCTGCACCGTGTCCCCCTCCCTGCCAGGCTCTGTACCCTGCCCCCCCCTCTCATGGTCTAGTGCTAGGCTGGGACAGGGCAGGCAGGCCTAGTTGCCTAGTGGCAATCAGGCAGGTCTAGTGACAGACAGGCAGGCAGGGCCCCCACCCCACCCCACGGCCCCCCAACCCGAGGCAAGCAGGCAGGCTGGGTCCCCCACCCGGAGGCAGGCAGGATCCACCCTTACCTTAACTCCTCCGGCGGTCCAGCACTATAAGACAGGAGCTTTCAGCCTCTTGCCCTTCCATCCAGCTTTCTCCCCAAGCAGCAGCAGAGTCAGAGCGGCAGGCTCGAGTTTTTTGCTTCCTGCCTTGCCGCTCCGTGAATAGCGGTCCAGCGCTGTAGAGCAGGAGCTTTCGGCCTTCTGCCCTTCTCTCCCCGAGTGGCACCGGCAGAGCAGCAAGCAGGCAGGTGCGAGTTTCTTGCTTCCTGCCTTGTCCCGTGCCACTCTGTGAATGGCTGCCTCAGTTCTCGCGAGAACTGAGAGAGCCATTCACAGAGCGGCGCGGTACAAGGCAGGAAGCGAGAAACTCGCACCTGCCTGCTTGCCGCTCTGCCACTGCCACTCGGGGAGATAAAGCATGAAAGCTCCTGCCCTACAGTGCTGGACCGCCATTCACGGAGTGGCAAGGCAGGAAGCGAAAACTTGCGCCTGCCTTCTTGCCGCTCCGACTCTGCCGCTACCTGGGGAGAAAGCCGGATGGAAGGGCAGGAGGCTGAAAGCTCCTGCCCTACAGTGCTGGACCGCCTGTACTGCTGGAGAAATGAGGGTGTGTGTGTGTGTGGCGGGGGGGGGGGGGGTTAGTTAGTATTCGCGCCATAAGACGCACCTTTATTTCCATCTACTTTTTTGGGGGAAAAAAGTGTCTTATAGAGCGAAAAATACTGTAAATACCTACATGGTAAATGCACATGAGTTGAGTCTCTTTCATTTGAAAGGAAGCTCTGGAATGAGAGGGCATAGGATGAAGTTAAGAGGTGATAGGCTCCAGAGTAATCTAAGGAAATACATTTTTACAGAAAGGGTGGTAGATGCTTGGAATAGTCTCCAGGAAGAAGTGAAGACACAGACTGTGTCTAAATTGGAAAAAGCATGGAATGGGCACGTGGGATCTCTTAGAGAGAGAAAGAGATAATGGTTGCTGTGGATGGGCAGACTGGATGGACTATTTGGCCTTTATCTACCATCATGTTTCTATGAGATATGCAGCAAAATACAAGGTTTGTCCAATCAGATAAGAGAATTTACATTGTAAGAAAACACTTTTTAGACCCTAGTATTTTATGTCAGCTCCTCCAATCTCAGTAGAACTAAAGGCTGGGGTGAGCAAAGCTCATTGACTGATCTGCTCCAAATAATAGTAATAGGAGGAGAAGGGACAGGAAGAAAAATCTAATTTAAAATCAAAGTATGACAGAATGTTTGTGCCCAGACCATTATATATTTTATCTAGTTGAGTGATAAACTTATAATTTTACATAACAGTTTGCCCTTTCCATTTGAACTACAAGTTAAGCAAAGAAACAGAATTGCAATTCCTAATAAATATAATATCAGTAATGATTTCTCCTATTTGAAATGAGTGCATTTTAGTCAATGAATGCTAAATATAATGGATCCATTTAATCAGACTTATGCATCATTTGCAATTCCACTCATAATACAAGCTGTTTCCTGTATAGGAAACTGCTAGCAAGTACTCTAATTTACTAACAGAAAATACCCACCTCCCTCAAGAAAAGTGTCTTTTTTTTGTAGGACTCAATGTCTTCCCCAGAAAAGCAGATTTCGTATGAACCCTCGTTCAAGCTTCTGCTTCTTGGGAAAACCTAGCTTTGCTCTTATGACAAGCCTAAAAACAATATGGAAGATAGCCCTTGTGACAGATGTCCTGCTTTCTGTCACAGTAAGATAGCAGCAACATATGGATTATTTATGGATTAAAAATATTTGACAGAAAAGAAACATGCTTGAGACACTGTATGAAAACTCTGTGATGAAAGCTGGGTGTTTAAAGGAGAGCCCTTACATATAGAACAAAAAAAAAAAAGGCGAGAAAGAGACCAACACACAGAAAACAATGAGTGAGATTTATATTCTGAATTGTTTCTTCCTCATGACTGTGCATTTTGTATCTTTAGAGGTCTGAATCGCTCTCTCTTAGCCAAGAAACTGCATAGTAAAATTTATTGCAGTTGTCAGTAGTAAATCTCTCCTGCAAACACTTCCATTGAAATGCTGAGCAAGTCAGTTGCTAATTAGATATTGTATATATATCTTGTAATAATCTATTTTGCTTGTATCTCTAGCTCTTTTTCCTTTCCCCTAACAATATCATCGGATTATTTTGATCGATGAATTCATTAGTGCTATAATTATATCCTAAAAATACAGCAATGTTTAGATGAAAAGTTTTAGTAGGAGCAAGGATGGGCAGTTAAAAATTCAGGTTATGTGGTCATTGGCAGGGCTGTTAAATGGCAATGGCTGACCTTTCAAAAGAAGCAAATACATGCAGAAAAGTTAATGCACCTTGCAATGGCTCTTGCGAAGCGGCTTGGCAAGATGGGCTAGTTCTGAATTTCTGTTGCAATGAAGAGGGAAATGGATTTTAAAAACAGATGCAAAACAATGATATGCTGGATTTTTTTTTAGGTGTTTTTCATAATGAAGAAAATGCAGCTATCAGCAGTCATGTGTATCCATCTGTATGCATATATTAGACAAACAGCCAGTGAATGTGGCATAAACAGCATTGTACACACCTCATTTCTGCTACAGTTAGCATGCAGTTCACTAATTTGTTTTCTCTAATTATGAACAGAATTTTAATTTGTAAGTCAAAGTTTTCGCTTTCATGTCTTCCTTGGTGTTGCAGTACAGATACAACAATTAAAATCAACGTGATTGCCTAAGATTGCCAAGCTCTAGTAACACTCGTACTGTAGACTTAGGGTTACCACATGTCCAGAAAAACCCGGACATGTCTTCTTTTTAGAGGACTGTCCAGGTGCCTGGACAGAATTTTCATAACTGGGCAGTTTGTCCAGGTTTTGGAAGGCCCTGAGCTCAGGGCCACATCTGGAGGGCCTCTGAGCATGTGCGGATGTGACACAATGATGCCACATGCATACGTGTGATGTCATTGCATCACCTCCATGCATGCTTGGAGGCATTCCAGATGTGGCTTGGACTTGGGGAAGAAGAGATGAGTTTTCTGTGGGGGGTGGGAGCAGGGCTGGGGGCAAAATGGGGCAGGGCAGGGTGGGCCCAAGTGTCCTCTTTTTTCATGAAGAAATCTGGTAACAATAAGTAGACATGTGTCAGCCACTAGCATGACTCACATTGACATTCATACTAAAAATAATGGAAATAAAACACACACATTTAAACTAAACAACAAGTCATTGCTAAAAATATTTTAAGAAAATAAGCCCAAGATATCCAAAAAATTATTTCCCTCCTTCCCAAATTCTTTCCCTTTATATCAGTCCTGCTTATTTGTCTTCAGCTTGCTGAGAAAGAGAGGCAGTTGGAAACCTTACTTGAGACAAAAGCTAGGCTGTTCTGCCATGTTGACTGGTGCACCAGATTTCAAGCTTATCCCTTATCCCCCACTGAGTTACTTATGAAGAGTCAGGAGACAACCACCACTAAGGAAAAACAACTTGATATGATTATTGCAAAGAATGCAAAAATACCTTCAGTGTTTTTTTTTTTTTTAAGACTGATGAAATTGGTAATTGCACAATGAGCATTGCCCTTTCCTCTAGTACCATGAAGTACACATCTCCCTCGTTATTCGCGGGGGATAGGGGCAGAGCCGGACCTCGAATAGGGAAATACCGAGAATATCCAGCTCTGACCCACCCCTGCCTCTCTCCCGCCTTACCTGGTGGTCTAGCGGGCTTTCAGGACAGGAGCGATCTTCCTATGCTCCTGCCCCGTGCAGATCGCCAATAGGAAATGGCTGCCGCGAGTTCTCGTAGTCTCTTGAGACTATGGCGGGAGCTCATGGCAGCCATTTCCTATTGGCGATCTACACGGGGCAGGAGTGTAGGAAGATCGCTCCTGCCCCGAAAGCCCTCTAGACCTCCAGGTAAGGCCTGGATGCCGGGGGGAAGGCAAAAATATGGGTGGTTTCTCCCCCTTCCCCCCAAAAAAATTGCGATTATGTAAAATTGCGAGTGCGGAAACCGCGAATGGGGATGGGGAGTGTAATATATTTTTCAGCTACAAGATATTTGTTTAGAATGATCACCGATTTCTGAGCTTTCCATTACTGTTTTCTGTGTTCTGCTAATGTGTTCTGCTGTGCACTTAAAGCTTGAATTAGCATTTAAATAATGCATTCAAATAATCTTACTCATGGGAATCTACTTATGTTTCTAACTAGTTCGTTTGTTTAGTTATGGCATTTTCCATTTTTGTTACTATTACTATGTCATTGACCGTGTATACTTACAATTTGTTGTGTAATACAATTGGTAATAGGTCATTGACTGTTATATTTTGAAAAATGCTAATAAAGACGATTAAACTTTAAAAAACTTTAAAGCTGCTTGATGTTTAAGTATTTTAGTTCAGCTTACTGATTCTTTGGAAGAAAATAATATTCTTCATCCCCAGCAATCTGGCTATTGAACTAATCATATTTGTTGTGCAGGAATTGCTACCATGGCTTTGTAAAAAGGTCCCATAGTTATTCTTTTTTCTTTCCCTTGTTTTTGTGGTAATTTTCAACATACACTATAATGATCACCATTGTAAAAATTTCTTTTTTGTAACTTTTAATTTGTAGTATTGTATACCGCTGGGCCGGCATTGGCAAAAGGCAGTATACTGATAATTATATTCAATTTAAACTTGTAAATTTATAAAATGCACCTACAAGAGGTTGGATAGATATTGATGATGTATGGATGCTAAATCTAGCTATGCCAAAATCTTGACCAGGTTTAGCAGATCAGCACAGTCAACACTCAACAATGGACACTCCCTGAAACGCTTCATGTAACACATGACTATCTCTACTTCAGGAAACAGGTGAAATCTTGGTTTATTTCTCAAGCCTTTAACTTGCTGGTCACACACACAAGGACTAATGCTGAGTGAACACACTGTAGCAGGACTTTCTTATCCATTACTACCCTAGCTGAGATTATATATTCAAGCACTTTTCTGACTTCACTTGCAACTGTCTTTAAATTAGTCCCCTTGTTCTCTACTTCCCATCACTTCATCTTATCTAGTATTCCAGCTTTGCTTACACCTCTATTCAAATGTTTTATTGTATTGACAAATTAAGTAGCAAACGGCTACAATATTATGTATTGTTATTTGAATAGATTCACTGCTCTGTTACCTATGTTCTGCTTATTCTTGAGTGAATTTTTTTTAAGAAGGCAGTATATAAATCCTAATAAATACATACATATAATGGCTGGAAATGCAGGAACTCAGTATATCTCAGAGTCTGCTCAAGCCTCAGATGCTCCAGAATATAAATCAGATTCTTTCTAAATTGCTCAGCCAAATCAGGCCGATCAGACTGGATATTACTACAGCAGTCATGGAGTTAAAATCAGAATTGAAATCACTACATGAGCAAAAAACCCAGGATGAAATCAACATTGGACAGCACATTGATTTGATGGCTTTATTCCAAAACAGGGATGACAGATAAACAAGACAATATTGAAAACAGACAGCGAAGATGTAATATTAGAATTCTAGGCCTCCAAGAAAAGGATCCTCAGCAATATGTTTTCCAGATAGTTTTGATTTACCACATACGAGTACAGTAGAGTAAGGGAAGTAGAATATGCGTGGAGAGAGCTCAGTTTTCCAGAACCTGGATTCTAAAGATAAGGGGCTCAACCAATGGCTTTCTTTCATTATTTTGTGAATAAACAAAGACTGCTATTCATTACAGAGGTTCATAACCTTTTTTGATTCCTCATACCAAACTACCTCTTTAACTCCATGGTACAACAATCTCTATCTCAAAGAATCCCAAAGGTCTTAATGTATCTCTAGTGCATCCTTGTACTGTGATGTATGTCTAAGCTTCCTTGCACTGTACGAAACTATTCTCCATAAACTATACTGTAAGTCACCTTGAACCTTTATAGGCCTAGTGCGACACACAAATCGCAGATTAGATTAGATACCCCTTTAACTGATCAATGAAATCCTCACACCCCTTTTCTAAAAAATATGTCCACTAGTAACTACTTACATATATCACTAACTATTAGCTGGTAACATGTTGCTAAAATTACAGTGGTAACAGTAGTAGTAGTATATCATCATTAAGTGAAAGCTGTCATCTTCTTCACAACACAGACTCCATGAGACTTAATAGGAGTAAGGTCTTCATTTAACGTACATCCAAATATG
Organism: Geotrypetes seraphini; assembly: GCF_902459505.1. Lineage (NCBI taxonomy): Eukaryota > Metazoa > Chordata > Amphibia > Gymnophiona > Dermophiidae > Geotrypetes > Geotrypetes seraphini. Next base: position 201,902,145 of record NC_047087.1, read on the forward strand.
TCAAATATAAAAGACATCATGAATGCACCTTTTGAAATCTGGGAGCTAAAATCTGGAATGATCTTCCAGTGAAAATTAGAACTTTATCTACTCACCGTTTATTTCGCAAATTACTGAAAATCTACTTCTTTGAGAAATGGGCTATCTTCATCTGCAATGCTTAGCATTAATATCTATAATTTTAAGTCTTTTGTTCTTACTCATTCTTTTTAAATTGTTGTAATTCTTGTACATTGCTTTGAATCCAGTAGGAGATATAGCGGCATATACGACACCATTAGCATTAGCACACAATTACTCCACCAATAACTGCCCTAATAACTACCTTCACTCTGTCTAGAAAGTTTCAATAAAATTGCCTCAGATTTCAAGACCCTTCTCCGTACCCCAATTGATCTCTTCCTGCACTAACCCCTGATCTAGTTTAGGCAATAATGGCCCTATAAAATGTAGATACTCTGAAATACAAGTATTTGCAGATGTATCTCAATATACATTGAAAAAAGAATAAATCTTTTCAACCCTTAACCCAGATATTGAAAGAGAAAAGAATTAAATATAGGTGAAAGGCTCCATTCAACTCATTTTTCCATCTCATAGAACAACATAGCAGATGGCATATCTTTAGACATTTTTCGAACCAACAGAGAATTTAGATAAATCAGAGTATATGCCTCCTCACGAAATACCTACAGAATCAGGCTGGAGGCTGAAGACTATGAAGTGTTGTGAAGTATCTAATGGAAGACATTACATGCAGGATTTAACAACTTCATTACAAATGGATATGGATCCTTCTGAGCCTAGCTGATTTACTTCCAAGAGAACTAATATCTATGCAGGTCTGAGACAGGGCTAGGCACTGGTTGCTTAATACTTGTGCTATACAAATATGGATCGACTGATGGACAGAAAAAAAACAACAAACTACCGGTAATATCTGGAAGTACAGTGAGAAAGTGTCAGGACTTTGGATGAAGATCTAATTGAATGTGTTTCGGTGTTGGATTAGATTGTCTGTTTTGTAGTGGTTCTGGTCAAATAGTAATTTGTTTGAGGCATACTTTTGAGTGTGTGCATGTATTGGTTGACTGCATTTGAAGTTAAATCCTATTTCTTCTCGGTATCTTTCATAGGATAATCAATGTAATGCCAAACTTTGATGAGTCTATCAGGGTTAGAGAGGAGACTTTACTAGCAGTACTCCTGATTTTCATCCATGTGATAGAATGCTATAGCTATAGCCAGAGGAACTTCTCTTACTTTTTGGGGTGTTTTTTTTCCTTTTACTATCGTAATTCCTTTTTTCTCCCTCTCTGCCATGCTTTTCTTCTGTTGAGAACTGGATGGAAGGGGTAGGGTTTTGAATGAGAATTATAAAGAGCACAAGTAATGGTCAGAAGCAATGAGATGCCTAGCTGTTATGCACTTGAAATGGTTTTACTATGTCAAAACGATATCCTGGAATCTATACAAAATGACTAATCCAATAGTTTTAGAACATCTGTACAAATGGCAACCCTTGGTGTATTTAAAGGAGACATCTCTCAGCACTAGATCATGGTTGGTTGAACAGAGTGTGCTTTCTTCATGTAGCAAGTCTAGAAGAAAGGCAGCTATACTTTTCTTGAAATCCTGAACCTTTGTCATTGAAAAATAACCTCCACAAATTCTGGCTGGAAGTACCAGTATGTCATTTTAATCAGGAAGTTGAACAGAGTCCAAATGACCTTAGCAAATTTCTATATTCCAATGGGCTAATGCTCAAAACCTAACGCTGGTGCTAAAGGCAATTAATGCCAGACTGACACCAACATTAGTGAGCACAGAAATCTCAGATTAGCCAAAGACTAGCACAGAATAGAATGCAATTGTAGTCAAACTGATGTTCATGAGGTCATTTCCTATTCCCTTCCAATTCTCAAAGAACAGTGTAGAAAACAAAACCACCCTTACCACTAAACCTAAAGCCAGGCATGAGGATGTTTGAAGAGTGGATTTCTCAGGATTCTTAATGTAAAATATGCCAGTTTTTATTTAAATTTAAAAATAGAAGGAAGCCCTGCAAGACTCTAAACACTGGCAGTGGCAATGAAACGAATATGCAAGCCAGAGCAAACCTGAAATGAAAGCACACATTGACACCTGTTTCTAGCTTAAATATAAGCCTTCCAAGTGAAAATAATTGGAAAGCTTATACTTAAAGGTGCAGTAAACAAGTGCCAATGTATGTGCTTCATCTTTGTGTTTGCCTGGCATATGTGCATAAGAGCTGAGCTTACCATATAACGTTTGTGCGCAGCACCAGGCACATTATTTCCTCTTAACTTCCTAAATAATGCTCAGATTCTTACTAAAATAAGGTAAAGTAGTCCAGACACCGATACACAATCCAGAATTTAAAAAACACATTGGTGTCACTGAATGCAAGAACTATATGCACACTTCATTCCAGTGTAATATAATTTTCCTACTAACACTATAAGCTGACCAGTACTTGTACTTGAAAACACACTTCATGCCACAAGCCTGATTAAAATGCCCTATTTTCATCATATCCAGCAGAACCTGGAAATTCTTTAGAATCAGCCAAAAAATATCTAAGGCAGACTATATATAATACTGTAGTTTAAATATTAAAAGAGCATATTTTACCTCCAAGCAAAATAGTCTCCTCACACATGGTCCTCAGCTAATGAAAACTGGAACTAAAAGTCATAATGCTTTACAATGGCTGACTGTGAGTCGCATCTGGAGTGACAGCTGATGTCATATCTCCACAGAGAGGCTAATTCCTAAGTAGTTTATCATTCCAAATTTATAGAATTAATTCTTGCTAAGGTTTGTTTCAAAAACATTTATTTGATGCACTCCATGAACCATATAAACAACTAAAAGATCATAACTACATTACTTGGATTATATAGCACCCACCCTCCCCATAGATTCTTTATAATCTCTGGTGAGCTAGTGGTATTTTAAGAGCCAGGAGTGATCCCCAGCTGCTCTTGCCATATCAGCTCTACTATCATAATGGCTGTCATAACCTCTTGTGGCAGAGGTCATTACAGCCATTTTGAGAGCAAAGCCAGCACTGGCAGGAGCGACTGTGAACCACTCCTGCCCTTACTACATCCCTAGACCACACCAGGGATTGTAAAATATGACTGTGGGGAGCACCTATGGGAGGGCAGTGGGGGAGAGGCAACTCCTATTTGGAAGGAAAGGCAGGGGGGGGGGAGAAGGAAAGGAAGGAGACAAACAGGACAAAGCACAAATTTTCGGCTTCCACTAAAAACACTATCACTTCAGCCAAAACTGAAACCATGACTGTAGCCTTTTGGCTGAAACTAAAACTGTAACAGTAACACAACCCCAGAGGAGGACTCGTTTTACAAAAAGTTGAGCTCAGAGATATAAAACTCTGAAGAGGGAGAGGTAACCCCCTCTTAGGGAAAGAGTTTATCTTCCAATCATTGCTTCATAATTGTGACAAACGAGCCCAACTCCAAGGTATGAGAGTTTTAACTATGTATATATATCTCAGTGTGGATGCAATGTGCATTCAACAGACTTTCAAAAAAGAATAAATATTCTGCATTCAGGTAAGCACTAGAGTTTTCAGCACTCATATAATTAGTTCTCAAAAAATACTTATCAGGGTCCCGACGCGGCCCCGTTTCGGTGTCTACTTCAGGAGACCCCGTCTGACAAAGTTGAATTGTACAACGAGTGATAGTCATAAAAAATTTTTAAACACAGGTTCTGAAATGCAAAAAACAAAAGGTCAGAATGCAATGGGTATGGGCTGATACATTCAAAAAGCCACCAACCCATGCAAGTATATAATAAAGCTTCCGGCTGACTAACTGGAAGGGAGCACAAAAGTGTACATACCGTTCTGTTGTTGAAAAATTTCCGTGCTACACAGGACGCCCGTCCCCCACTGCGGTATTTAAACCGGAGAAAAGGCGGGAAAACAAAACGTAGCAGACGTGATGACGTCACTGTTAGCGCTAAAAACAGTATAGAGCAAAAAGCTTCAATGCAAAGCTAAAACAAAGCAAAAATACAGAGCGAAAATACCTAGCTTGTACCAGACATGATCAGAGGAACGCCACCCACTCGATCTCATTGTTGAGGCCGTTAGGATGGAGGGTGTTAAGATCGTAGATCCATTTCTGTTCCTTTCTCCACAGTGTACGAGCTATATCACCTCCTCTGGTGTTGCAGTAATGATCTATCACTGTAAATCTCAAATCTATTATGGCATGATTGTTTCTCTGCCAGTGCTGCACCAGGGGCGCCTCCTGCACTCCAGTACGTATACGGCTCATGTGTTCTCCAATGCGGTTCTTTAAACTTCGGGTGGTGTTCCCCACATATACAAGCGGGCATATATGTGGGGAACACCACCCGAAGTTTAAAGAACCGCATTGGAGAACACATGAGCCGTATACGTACTGGAGTGCAGGAGGCGCCCCTGGTGCAGCACTGGCAGAGAAACAATCATGCCATAATAGATTTGAGATTTACAGTGATAGATCATTACTGCAACACCAGAGGAGGTGATATAGCTCGTACACTGTGGAGAAAGGAACAGAAATGGATCTACGATCTTAACACCCTCCATCCTAACGGCCTCAACAATGAGATCGAGTGGGTGGCGTTCCTCTGATCATGTCTGGTACAAGCTAGGTATTTTCGCTCTGTATTTTTGCTTTGTTTTAGCTTTGCATTGAAGCTTTTTGCTCTATACTGTTTTTAGCGCTAACAGTGACGTCATCACGTCTGCTACGTTTTGTTTTCCCGCCTTTTCTCCGGTTTAAATACCGCAGTGGGGGACGGGCGTCCTGTGTAGCACGGAAATTTTTCAACAACAGAACGGTATGTACACTTTTGTGCTCCCTTCCAGTTAGTCAGCCGGAAGCTTTATTATATACTTGCATGGGTTGGTGGCTTTTTGAATGTATCAGCCCATACCCATTGCATTCTGACCTTTTGTTTTTTGCATTTCAGAACCTGTGTTTAAAAATTTTTTATGACTATCACTCGTTGTACAATTCAACTTTGTCAGACGGGGTCTCCTGAAGTAGACACCGAAACGGGGCCGCGTCGGGACCCTGATAAGTATTTTTTGAGAACTAATTATATGAGTGCTGAAAACTCTAGTGCTTACCTGAATGCAGAATATTTATTCTTTTTTGAAAGTCTGTTGAATGCACATTGCATCCACACTGAGATATATATACATAGTTAAAACTCTCATACCTTGGAGTTGGGCTCGTTTGTCACAATTATGAAGCAATGATTGGAAGATAAACTCTTTCCCTAAGAGGGGGTTACCTCTCCCTCTTCAGAGTTTTATATCTCTGAGCTCAACTTTTTGTAAAACGAGTCCTCCTCTGGGGTTGTGTTACTGTTACAGAGTCAGTCTGTTTTGTTTATAGCATAGTGCTTTTTCTGACTCTCAGTTACATTGTTCCTGCTTGTAGTGGAAACATGAAACTAAAACTGGGCAGAAAAAGGATTTGGGGCCATTTTCAGCACCATAACCAGAGTGAACCCAAAATTCAGTCAGCCTCTAGAAGAATGGGTTGTAAGATGTATAAAGAAGAGAGAGATTGCATAAAGAAGAGAGAGATTATATCTTTTTTTTCCTTTGGTTCACAAATCTTATTATGGTTCAACTACTGAGTTTTTTCTCAGGATATTATGGTTTTAATTAAGGATTGTCAGAGTAGGAATATCATGATTTCATATCATGATATGATTAGTTTGGAAATCTCCCATCTACATAATGGTATTCCTACAAGATAACTACTTGCATACCCTGAATTTACAGGGAAGCTTAAGAGCTGTGGAAGGAATACATTGCCTTTAACCTTAGTCCAGATAGTTACAGTTTCACAATGTGAGAGGTAAGAAAAGCTGTAATGCTGTGGCATATTTCCTCCCTATCATTTTCTTTTAAAAAGCAAAGAATAGAAAAAAATAGTTGAACTACAAAAAGAGAAATTCTAAAAGCTTGGAGTAAGGCTGAGATGTTGAGGCAATCAGTAACTGACAGGAGAGTTTAATACACTAGAAACCACTCAGCTACTATAAAAGGATGAAGATAGCTAAAAGGAACATTTATGAACATGCTAACAAATCTAGCAAGCCTGTGCTGTGGCAATTAAAGAGGATAAAACCAAGGCACAGAGTTAAACATAAGAGCGGAGATGAACAATAACCTGGGAGCCAGGTTGTTTTTATTGTTAGGTGCCATCTACTTGTGCTCGAGTCCTAGTGACTTGATGAATTGCAGATCTAAAAAGAAATCAGTTTTGTACCAGTCCAGAAAGGTCCTCCAGCGTCATCCCCATGATTGTTTTCAACGTGTCCAGCCATCTGATTGCTGGTTGCCCTCTTCGCCTGGTTCCTTTAATCTTCCTAAAGATGTCCTTCCCGAGTGATCTCTCTCTTCTGATGGTGTGACCAAAATAAGACAGTTGTAACTTCATAATTTGAGCTTCAAGTGACATGGCCAGTTTGATCTCTTACAGAATCAATTTGTTAGATCTTCTGGCAGTCCACGGCACGCCTAAAATCCTTCTCCAGCACCAAAGCTCAAATGAGACAATCTTCTTTCCATAATGTCCAGCTTTCACATCTGTAACTGACAACTGAGAAAATGAGTGCTTGGACAAGTCTGAGTGTTATCTCCTTGCCTTTGAATACTTTGTCAAGAGCCTTCATCAAAGAGCGACCAAGCTAGTTGCTTCTTTGTTTACAAAAGAGCCCAGGAGATTGAAATCCTTTTATAACTTCTATTCTATTACCTTCAAGCTCAAAATCTTCATCTTGTTTATGATCAGTTCTAATCCCATCTTATGACTTTCAGCTTTGACTTTTCTCAGTAGATAAAAGCATGTCTTTGCTGCTGGTGATGAACATTGTATCATCCGCATAGCGCAGGTTGTTTATATTTCGGCCACCAACTTTGAAACCAACACTCTCTTCTTCAAAATTTGCTTTCCTAAAGCTGGTTTCACTGTACAGGTTGAACAGGTAAGGTGAGAAGATATCCTGAAGAAAGCCACAGCATGATAGCTGAAATATCGGTTCTTTAGACACAGACGAGGTAAGACTCGGAAATCTGCTACAATCAAGATGCTTCCTTGCCTGATACCATGTTTTATTGGAAACCAATTAGTATTGCCGTATTCAGTTCTCACTGCAGTTGGGTACATGGCTCAGTGTTGCAGATTTATATCATTATCTCCTCCAAAGTGTTAACCAGACAGTCAGAGATTAGGGACTGGATAGTGAATCTAAGCATCTTCTGATTTTTCCAGAAAGTGGAAAAGTGTGATATCTTTCTTAAGATTAATAAGGCTATTGGACCAAATGACCTACTGGCTGAGTTATAAAAACATTCTAGCATTAAGATTGCACTCCTTTTGTTAGAGGTATATAAATATTATTATGCATAATGGGAACCTGTCCATTCTTTTTATGAGTCGATTTTCATAATTTCAAAAGTGAAAGGGTATATTACAATGTGTCCTAATTAGCACCCAATCTCACTTCTACCTTTTCTAAGTTATTCTTACAAAGCTCCTTTAAAAAATGAAAGGATTTAGAAGATAAAGAACATAAAGAAAGCCTTAAATTATGTCAGTGAAAAATATCCATCAAAGCAGAAACAAGTGGGTCAATCGGGATGTTTCCAAATGAAATCTTTATTGATGGAAAGAAGAGGTACACTCCTGCAGAAAATGACTACACTGCAAGTGTTTCAGAATATCGGACTATACCTTCTTCAGGAGTCTTGGCCACACAGCTGGTGGCATTGATAATGGGCTGATATCTCCTGCAGATCCAATGCTTGGGTGCATAAATATGAAAGTAGCAGCAATGTAATTCCTTTATACACGTTTTTTTTTTAAAATGTGAGAAGAACTGGTATATGGAGAGGACTACAATGAGAAAACTCCAGCATGCAGAAATATCATACCAAGAGTGCTAATGAGTGAAGATTGGGATGAAAGACAGAGCTTTTGTATGAATAATGTTGGAAACTATTGCAATTTGAAGGACTCCCAAGTAGAGAGCTATAGAAGAAGGAACCATAGTTGACACAGCCAGCAGGGTGCGATGAGGATCGTGATGTCCCAAATCCGGATGAAGTTTGAGAAGAGTTTTCCTGATGAGAGGTATTGTAGGGAATGAATATAGGAATCTGTTTCCCCAGTCTATGAGAAAGGCATCTGATTCTAGATGATTGGGGGCATAAAGTCTGGAGCAGAATAGTGGAAGTGTGTTGTTGTGGAGGGAAGCAAAGAGAACTATGTCCGGAATCCCCCATTTGGAGAAAATCTAGCACAGGACAGACATATTGGGGCTGAAGCAGTCTGCTGAGTTTGTCTGCCAACACATTTTGCTTCCCTGCAAGATAAACTGCTCTGAGGAGGATGCCATGAGCAATTGCCCAAGTCCAAATCTGGATCACTTCCATTCAGAGAGGATGAGACTCCGTGCCTCCTTGTTTACTGATTGTTGGTGCAGATGAGGACAATTTGGTAAAGAAGATGGTTGCTTGGAGTTCTAGGAGATTGATGTGGAGAGTTTTCTCATAAGGAGACTAGACTCTCTGATTGTGGAGACTGTCAAGGTGAGTTCTCCAGCCTAGCACTGAAGAATCCATGGTGAGAAATTTCTGATGAAGAGCAGGCTGGAAGAGGAGACCTCGGGAGAGGTTGGATGGAAGCATCCATCACTGGAAGAAGTGATGAAGGCCTGAGGTGATTGTAAAGGATCAGAAAGATCAGGTGGCTCGAGACCATTGAATCAACAGAGCCCATTGTGGAATTCTGAGGTTGAGATATGCAAATGGAGTGACGTGGACCAACAAGACCATGTGGCTAATGTAATAACGTGGAATGTCAAGGCCAGGTGGCAGAGGACACGTAGCATCTAATGAGCCTTTATGTGTGGTAATGAAGAAATTATCTGGCACAGCTGAAGGAGATTGTTAATTCTCTGCTGAGGTACAAAAGTTCATCCATGAGTAGTGTTCAAGAGAGCTCCTATAACTCCAAGATCAGAGAGTTGATAGTTTACTGCAAATCCTAGGAGGTCCAGCAGATGAACTGTTGATTTGATAGCATGCTGAGCTAGTAGCAATGATGAAGCCTTTATCAACCTGTCATCCAGATAGGGAAAAATATGAAACCCCCATGAGCGAAGGGCTGCAGCTACCACCACATGATGTTTCATGAAAATCTTAGTGCTAATGCTAGGCCAAAAGGTAGGACTTTGTACTGGAATTGACGAGAGCCGACTCAAAAGTGAAGATATTTCCAACGAGCAGGTAGTATAGATATGTGATTGTAAATTTATTTGAGGTCTAGAGGGCAAATTCAATCATCCTTCTCCAATAGGGGCAGTACAGTTCCCAGAGAGATCATGTGAAACTTCTCCTTTGTTGAGGGCATGGAGGTATAGAATTGTATCAGGAAATATTTGGAGTAGAACCCCTGGCCTCTTTCTAGCAGAGAAAATGGTTCTATTGCATCTAGCAAGAGAAGGGCCAATGGATGAAGGAAGATCTTCTGTAAGTAATTGAAAAGAGACTCTCTTGATGGGTGGTTTGGAGGATTTCTTAACATGCGTAAGGCTTTTGTATACATAAGGCCACCACCTGGCGCACTACCTAGACTGATGTTAAGAAAGTCCAGTATTGTTAAAAATAAAGAAGTCTGCTGCTAATGGGAAGATTTGCAGGGAGATTCAGAGAGACATTGGTTATGATATCATGAAAGGAGTCAAAAGGATGAGTGCTGCTTAGACAGACCAAGATTGTGACTTTTATGGTCTTTATTGTAGAGATCAAGATCTCTGGTTGTTTGACCTAAGTGGGGGTAGGCAATTCTAGTCCTTGAGAGCCACAGGCAGGTCAGGTTTTCAGGATATCCACAATAAATATGCATGGGATAGATTTGTATCTCAAGGAGGCAGAGAATGCAAATCCATCTCATACATATTCATTGTGGATATCTTGAAAACCTGACCTGCTTGTGGATATCTTGAAAACCTGACCTGCTTGTGGCTCATGAGAACCGGAATTGCCTACCCCTGACCTAGAGGAAAAGGAAGGCTGATTGTAATGACATCTGGGAAAGTAATATGAGGGACATCTGGAATTGGTAGAGTATCTGTGGGATGACATGGAAGACTGAGATATCTGTGCTGAGTGAGGATCTGCTAAGGGAAAGAAAAACTTCATTGGAATATCTTATCTGCTGTCAATTCAAATTTGGGAAAAGATAAACTTGGGCTTCAATAGGTTATTTCATTGTTCTTCTTTTTTACTTTTTAATTACTCTACTTTTTCAACAAAGTCAGTTTAGGCAAAGTGTAGCCTTTAGAGTCTCTGTTATGGTTTTTATTTAAAAAGTTTTTTAATCTAGATTAGTATTTTAAGTTGCAATTGAGAACATACAATCAAATCAGATTAAGGCACAGATTGCAGATGAGGAAAATCTTTGCTTAGTGTTCAATTCCCACCCACCCCTGGCCTGATCTCTGATTTATACGCCCTTGAACCAATTAAACAGCTAAAAAAGTAATTAGTTAATCTCTATTAGCTAGTAATTAGCTCTTAAATAGTCTAAGAAATATTGGGAGGATAACCTACCAATTACATTACAAAATAATAATAAAAATTAAATATTACCATAGTCTAACATAAAAATAGCAATCTTAGGGGACCTTTTCCAGCTCCCATAACAACTTAACAAATAAATCACCAATATTAAGATGCAGGAAGCAGTCCAGCAGCAAGATGGGGGCTATTCAGACTTTTGCACTGAGTGTTACATGTTTGATTATGTCCAAGTTGGTTGAGAGGTCTTGTGTGTGTACTCGGTGCAAAGAGCTCCTAGCACTCAGGAAATGGGTCTGATCTCTTGAGGCTAGAGTAGCAGACTTGAAGGAGCTGAGGGAGACAAAGAGCTACATAGAGAAGACTTATAGGGACGTTGTAGAAAAGTCCCACTTGCAATCTGGCAGCCTCTGTACTTCTCGAAGGAGGGAGGTCTTCATAAAGGACAGCATCATTCTGGTGAAGTAGGCGGCCTTTCCTGTAGCCAGGCCTTCCCACCAGGGGATGCAATGTTATCTCGCGCCGAGAATGTGTCTCCAGGGGCTTCTGCCCAGGAGGGAAGGGTTAGGACAGCTGTTATAGTGGGAGATTTGATCATTAGGCATGTAGATAGCTGGGTGGCTAGTGGACATGATGATTACTTGGTTACTTGCCTGCTTGGTGTGAAGGTAGATGATCTCACATGCCACCTAGATTCAATTTTAGACAGTGCTGGGAGGAGTCTGTTGTCTTGGTATATGTGGGTATCCAATGGCATAGGGAAATGTGGTAGGGAGTTTCTAGAAGCTAAATTTAGGCTCTTAGGTAAAAAATTAAAATCCAAAACCAGCAGGATCGCATTTTCAGAAGTGCTCCCAGTTCCATACAAAGGACCCAAGAGACAGGCAGAGCTCTGGAGTCTCAAAGCATGGACGAGATGATTGCACAGGGAGGAGGGTTTTAGATTTGTTAGGAACTAGGGTGACATACTGGGGAAGGGGGAAAACTATTCCAGAAAGATGGGCTTCACTTTAACCAGAGTGGAGCCAGGCTGCTGGCATCAACAATTAAAAAGGAGAGAGAGAATCCTTCACAGTTGGAGTTTTTTGAAAGATAAAACCTTTGCAGAAAATTTCAGAAACTAATTTAACAGGAACATACAAAATAAAAGATTTACAATTATCGTACAAAACACTTCGGACACACACTATAACAAATTACATAATTACATATCAAATCAAATTACATAACATATACGTAGCATCAACGATGAATTTCAATTTAAGGCCAAAACTGGCCAAACCCACACATACATTAAAATATAAAATTCCATAAGTCATACAAGATGCCTAAATAACATAGAAACATAGAAAGATGACGGCAGAAAAGGGCTATAGTCTGCCCACTCCACTGTCCCACCCCACTGTCATCAGTATGATTTGATGAGTCCTTCCCCCGGATATGTCGTCATTCAGGCGGGGGGTTTTAAGTCCAGAGTTTGGACGCCGCGGCTTGTCTTTTGATAAGCTTAGCGGCGGTATGCAGTGCATGTTCACCTTAATAGGTAAGCTATGATTCTGAAGCAATAGGAGAGCTATGTTTTTAGTAGTAGAATCTTTTTAGCGGAGTGCTAATCATGATGTTTTTTGGGTTTCAGCTTTCCCCATGTCGCCTTGACAAAGAACACGAAACGCGTTGGCGTTCAGGGGATTGATTTCAAGGCTGAAAGCTAAGTATTTACAATATAGCTCCAGCATTAGAAATGTTTAATAAGTAACAAAAGAAAAAAGAAAAAAAGACAATAAGATAAAAGAAAAGAAAATAGAAAAAGAATTAACACGGAGGAGGAGGTACCGTGGGGTATATGAAGAGTGTTTTCCCCTCAAACTTAACAGGTTTGTAGGGCTGTCTGATACCCCTTTCGGACCTCATAATAAACTCATTTTGTGGGTTTATCCTTCTGTGGACTCTGTGACCATTTTTGGTTTTGAGATATTTCAAACTATCATTAAGAGGAATTGGTTGACATACACAAAACAAGCATAACAGCTACAGGTAGCTCCAGAGCTGCTGGAAAATAGCGACTCTAACAAGGGGGGCGGGGGAGATTCCCTTTTGTGCATTGTAAGAGCAGCCCATTTAAATAGGGCTCTTGGTGGCTGCTATAATGATTGATAGCAACCACGGAGAATCCTTTTGTGACAATAAGACTGCTTTAATGGGTCTTACTACCATGGAAAGCTTTTGTGCATTTGAGTCTAGCCCCCTCTTTTACTAAGGATGCGGAAACTGATTTAGCATGCGCTAATCAATTTAGCGTGTGCTAAACGCTAACGCGTCCATAGAATATAATAGACGTATTAGCGTTTAGCATGCGCTAAATCAGTTTGTGTTCGCTAATCGGTTAGTGCACCTTAGTAAAAGGACCTATAACTCTTCTTAACTTCTGTAATGTGGTAAAAGAGTTTTGTTGACATGGTATTCAAAGCTAGGCAAGCTCTCTAAAATGACTCCCAAAACCTTTAGGGATGTTTCGATGTTGAAGCTAACTCCATTTGTATACACTCTAAAAATGCATTTGCTGATTTTGTACAATATGCATGTATTAATACTATCTCAACTCCCCTGCTGCTCTGACCAAACTATGCCCCCAGAAACACCTCCGGGGTGTAAGGGTATATTCTTTATAAGTTTATTTTGCTATGCAGAAATCACAAAAACATTGTCTCTTTTTGTTATCTGTAACTATGACTACTGGCTGTGGAATTTCCCACCCCCCTCTCTGTTTTCATGAGAAACGAAACTTATCTTTCCTTATAAGATACACCCATTATTAGCTTGTGACTGCGCATGTACAAAAGGGGGGACTATAAATATGTGTAGTTGTTCTGAATAAAAAAACACATCTCTTTGGCTATTTGCATATATGTGTATGTGTGCGTTTTCTGTCCCCAGATGCATCTGTAGTCAGGACAGCAGAACGAGGCTAATACAAATTGAGACCTGGTCGTTCCACGGGGTGGTGTTTTTGGCTTCTTGCCTTGAGCATGCTCAGTGTGGTTTCCTTGTCTTTCTGAAGGGCACTGATGACACTAAACTAGGTCTAGAAAAAAATAATGAGACTTACGCACGAGACAACTCATGTCCTTAATTCAAAACAGAGTTTTCCAGTAATACTTTTTGTATGATTGCTTTTAACCAATTTTGTTCCTCTTTATCTGCCTACATAGGCTCTGTTCCAGTTTTGAATAGTGATAATTATTTTTCAATAGTATGGCGAAATAACTGTCCACCTCAGCTTTCACCCTGGTCCCAAAAGGGCCTGCGTACAAAGCAGCCTGGCTGCACAAATTTGCATTACAAATCTCATAGTAGGTACAGAATAAGTTCCTCTATATAATATGTAAACTGCTTTGATTCTAATCAGAGAAAGGTGGTATATCAAATTGCATTCCCTTTGTGTGTGATAAGGTATCTTCCAGAAGCCTGACACTAGTCCTATAATAAATGACAAAATCTGTCACAAATTGTGTGAAAAACATAACACTTAAGACAGTGTTTGTTATTAAAGAAAGCTTCACTGTGTGCCACAGTCTTCTGAACTGGGTGTGTTTCAATGACATCTCACCTGATACAACTGCCTAAGTACTTGGAGAACAGGTGGTAAGGAAAGCTCCAAAATAACCCGAGAAATTACAGCAATCAGCACGTACTTCTAAATAGTATATGTCATTTTGAAACAACGCAAACCCCTCATACCCAGCTGCTCAACTTTATTATGCACTATCGAGGCAATACTGGACTAGATCCAGCTCAGTTGGAGGAAACAGCTACTAGTGAAGAGAAAAAGGCTGAAAGCAAAATTATGTCCCTAGCTAAGTTTTCACTGTGGCAGTTACTGCTGTTGAATCACTGACAAGCAGCTGGTTTTAATTACACTGACCAGGCAAAAAGCTTCTGCAGGCACATTTACAAGCTGTCATTTGAAAGTGCCATAAACCAGCTATTAAAAAAAAAAAAGAAAAGAAAACAAAAGATGAATTCAACTCACAGTACAATCCAATGTTTTCCTTCAAACCATACTGTTGGCCGCCTCCTCTCTTTCCAATTATAACATACTGTAGATCATTTCCTTGCATTCTGTAACCTAATGACCTCTCTCAGTAGTTAATCTGTTTGGACCTCTGCTTGGAATTTACCCATTTAGACTGAATAAAATGTACTAAATATGTTGATGCAAATGCATGATGCAAGGCAGGGGTGTCAAAGTCCCTCCTCAAGGGCCGCAATCCAGTCGGGTTTTCAGGATTTCCCCAATGAATATGCATGAGATCTATTTGCATGCACTGCTTTCATTGTATGCTAATAGATCTCATGCATGTTCATTGGGGAAATCCTGAAAACCCGACTGGATTGCGGCCCTCGAGGAGGGACTTTGACACCCCTGATGTAAGGAATCAAGTAGCTTCATTATTGGTAAATTGCTCAGCAAGTGCAGTCTGTGGTAAATGTGCTCTTTTGTTAAGGAGACAGATAACAGAAGAATATTTCTTCAAGATCCACAAGCTTACCTGCAGTGGCATAGCGAGGGTGACCGGCGCCCCTCTCCCGCCCTCTTCCCCACACCAACCCTGCTGCACCCGCCTACGCACCTTCACTGTACTTTTTTAACTTCAGCATGAGCAGTGAAGAACTTGCTGCCCATGTTGACTTCGGAGCTCTCTCCCAGAAGTGATGTCGGAGAAAGCGCCAAAGCAGATGTGAACAGCAAGCTCTTCGCTGCTCAGTGCCAAAGTTAAAAAGGTACAGGGAAGGTGCGTGGGCACACGTAGCAGGGAGAGGAGTAGGAAGGGGGGTGGAGAGGAGAAGTGGTGCCAACACCCTGAGGAAGACTGTGCCTGGGGTAGACCAACCCCCTCGCACCCCACTTACTATGCCACTGCTCACCTGCATCACTAATTCCATATGTAACTTTACTCATTTAGGGCCCCTTTTACAAAGCCTCTGTAGCAATTCTCCTGTGGAAAATGCACCAAAGTCCATTCAGTTCCACTTCAGTTGCATTTTCTGTGGGAGAATCGCTACCATGGCATTGTAAAAGGGCCCTTAGCTTCCTGTACTACTACTACTATCCATTCAGTTGTGTCCGACCCTTGAATACTCTGTAGGCCAGTCCTCACCATGCTTCCCTGTTTTTCATGGCTTCTTTCAATTGCTTGATGCTCATTCCTGTGTCATTCTTGATGGTATCCAGCCAATGAGACTTTGGTCTGCCCTGCTTCTTTTTACCACTGACCATTTCGAGTAGGACCTCCTTTTCTAGTGAATTCACCCTCATCACATGTCCAAAATAGGTCAGTTTCTATCTGGTACTCTTGCCTTCCAGGAATAACTCTGGGTTTAGATGGTAATCCTAGCTGTCCATGGGATTCATAGAAGTCTTCTCCCGCACCATAGCTCAAAGGCGTCGATTTTTCTTCTATCTGTTTCCATGAGTATCCATGTGTTGCACAATAGCAGTGATCAGTGTTTGTTTGATGGTGATTGAGACGTTCTTGCACTTCCATATTTGGTCTATGCTCACCATGGCTGCACACCCCAGTGCTGATCAATGCTTGATCTCTGCTGTCGAGCCACCACTGTGATCAATGACCCAAGAAAATGAAGCTGTCAACCACTTCTGTTTCTTCACTGTTGATTTTTATATGGACTTTCTTATTGGCGGTAGTCATGATTTTGGTCTTCTTGATGTTCAGGTAAAGTCCCATCTTCTTGCTTTCTTCTTTCAGCTTCAGGATCAACTTCTTGAGTTCCTTCTCACTCAACATCACATTGTCAGGAATGGAAACAATATCAATATCAGCAGGGTAGTATCATCTGCGTATCTCAGATTGCTGATGGTTCTTCCATCTATTTTCACCCCAACACTCGAATCAACCAAGTCCAGCCTCCTCTTGATTACTGTACTTCAGTTTATTCATATACATGCTATCTTCCTACTCTGAAGCATCAAGCTCTGCAATTTCTTTACTCCAAATCAATAGATTAAAGATGAATTGTTGGACTGTCACAACAATTGCAATGTCATATAAATGATAATGTAGTTTGTTTCACCCAACAAATGCCATTAGTTACTTTTCTAAGAAAGCAAACATAGTGATACAAACTTATTTTTCAAATGATTTTATCCTTATGTGAGGAGAAAGAAAAGCCTGGGGGGAAATGATCAAGAGTCCTGCTGCTGACAATCAGAACTGATTTTTGCATGTGTTCTTAAAGCAGTAGATGGAGTATCCCAAGGTGCTACCATGCAGTATACTGTCAATATAGAAGCATATTCTATGGTTTCACTTAACATTCTTTGTACTCATCACCACATTGTCAGGAATGGAAACAATATCAATACAAGTGCCAGTAATGGCAGCCAGCAAATCCTTACCCATATAAATTTGTGGCTGCTAGAACTGGGGCCAGATTAAGGCATAATAAATCTAGGCACATCCCTAAATCCCAGAACATTCAGGGGACCTTCTGCTATATTTGTTAATCCAGCCCTGATTTTACCTATGCTTTAATGTCAACCTGCCACAGATTGCTGGAGAAGTCTCCTATACTTTTGGTTTAATTTTTCACCCTTAGGGTGCCTCTTGCACATGTCACTTTAACTGCCTTACAGTGGCAACACTCCTTTCCCACTTGGCCCCTTGCATTTCCCAGTATGTTGTTGGGAGCTACCCCTGTGGACCAATGCTCAAAGCCAAATATGGGCTACAGGCAATTAATGCCCGCATTAGTGAGTGTTGAAAACTCAAGAGGGCTCTAGCATGGGAGACAATGTGCGCCCAAAGATTAGCACAAATAGCATGCAAATATAGTCAAACAGATGTCAATGCTCAGAGAACAACGCAAAAAACAAGCCTCCTTACCACTGAAAAAAATAACACCAGCTTATAGCAGGCGTTTGGGTGTTTAAAGACAGCATTTCCCACAAATTTTCTTTAAAATCTGCCACTTTTTATTTGGAAGCAGAAGGAAGTTCGTGCAAGTCCCCAAGCGCGGCTAGTGACAAATGAATGTCTGCAAGTCAGAGCAAATGAAAGTGAAAGTACACATTGGTATCTGTTTTCTGCGCTTAAATATAGTATAAGCCTTTCAAGTGAAACAAAAATTTGGAAAAGCTTGCATATAAAGGCATAGAAAAATGGTACCAATGTGTTTTGTACTTTCTGGTTTGCTTGGGCATGCATGCAAGAACTGCACTTACCACAAAATGTTTTTCTGCGCATGGGCCAGGAACCTTTCTCCTCCTTAACTTCCCAATGCTCAACACCAACAGTGTGTATATCATTTGCAAGCTATTAGCTTTCAGCATTGGCAAGTTTTTTTCTGCACCGTTTCTGCGATATTTTCCGGTGCTGTTCTGAGCATCTCCCTTCTGGTGCTTCTCATATTTCTCACTGCCTCCAGCAGTTTTCACCCTGGTATTAGCTCTCAGTTCACAGTGCATCAGTTCACACTATCCTATAGTGCTCCCACTTCTTTCCATAGGGCGGTGGTTCCCAATCTTGTCCTGGAGGACCACCAGTCAGTATGGTTTTCGGGATAGCCCCAATGAATATGTAAGAGAGAGATCTGCATATAAAAGAAGGTGACAAGCATGTAAATCTGCCCCATGCATATTCAGTAGGGTTATCCTGAAAACCTAACTGGCTGGTGGTCCTCCAGGACAAGGTTGTACTGTCCTAGGGGAATAAAACCAAACCAAACCAAAAATCCCCAGCTTTGGAACAACTTTTTCTGCACAGCCATAGTCTAGATTCCTCCAAATCTGGCACCACAAATCAACAAAAGATAACAAAAGGGCATCATTCACCCAACAAATGGGTAAAAAAATCTCTTTATTATTAATTTTTGCCTCTTCTGATTACAATTATACTAGCAGAACAGGGAAGGAAAGTAATCATAAATAGGGCTAAGGAATAAGTAAGAGACATACTTGTTCATACTTTCCTAAGGGTTTAAAAATACAGCTCTATTATTGGGGAAGGAAGGGGAAACTAATGCACTTGTTTACCTAAAGCCCACCAGGCCTGCCATGGCTATAAATTATTCCCACAAGACATCTATCTGCCTCTGTCCATTCCAGCTATCTTCTCTTGGCCTTTACAATTTATTTATTTTATGCTATATATAGCTATTGGGTACCTCTGCTGTTTTTTTTATACTGACACAGTGAGCTTTTTAATTTGCTTGTAATTCTCTGAAACAATTAGTTCTTTTAAACATATTTGAGAAGTATAGTTTAATCATTTTATAAGGGGCTCTATCATCCAGAGGTATGATATAAACCTAGCAAATTATTTATGAAAAATAATAAGTATATGCAGAAAGCTTCAGATATATGACCATTATCATATCACAATTTATTATTTTAAACTAGCAGATAACCCATTAAACGTTTGTTAAAGAAACAAGATTTGTTCCTCCACCCCCAATGTACTGCCACCTAAATGCATTATAAATACAGCTGCAGTACACTAAATGCATTATAAAAATAGCATTTTGGAATTACTCTCTTTCGTTACTTGTCTGTGAATCATTAGGATCTCTGGTATCTAAAACAGTGGTATCTCTAGACATAAGTATTTGGAGCAGCAACAGGGAGGCAAGCTAAAGCAACATTTTCATACATCCTACCCCTTTCACTCCCACACACTTTAAAATTAGCATTATTATTGATAGTGTCATTCAACAAATTCTGTGTGTGAAGTCTGTATATTCTCTACAGGATTCTAAGGAATCTCAATATAAACCCTGCACCTCCAGTTTGTATCACAAACTTCATTGTTTCCATCAATGGAGCTATCCCTCTTACAAAGTACCATGCAAAAAATATTCAAATTGTGATTATTACCACCTCATGAACAGCACAAACTCCTTCCACTGACAGACACTTAGAGGGGCATAATCAAAAGTGTGCCCGAGTCTGAGATTGGACATTTTGTGTAAGACGTCCACAATCCCAGCAGGAAAAATGTCCATTTTCAAAGCTGCCAAACGTCTATCTTTTATTTCTGAAAGTGAGCTAGGTATAAGTTTTTGTCCTTAGGATGTCTACCTTTTTTGTCCATTTTCAAAAACATCCACGTGAAAAACGCATAAAAGCAAGTTTTGTAGACCTACCCACTAACTAACATTGTCTGATCATGGCAGAAGGAATCCTCATCAGCTGAGCTGGTTTCAGGAATTCCTGGTGACTCAGCTGATGGGGATTCTCCCGACCAGGATCAGCAGAGCCCTAAAACCCTCTCCCTCATCTCCCCCACATCCTCCTCCTTCCCATCTCCCTGACATCCCATACCTCCCCCGATATTCCCCTGCCATCTCCACCCCCCTCCCATATCCCAACATTCCTGGGCACTCCTCCCACATCCCCCCCCGTACCTTCAGAAGAGCAAACGGCAGGAGAGAAGCTCCCTCCCTCCAGCCTACAGGGTCGCATGCTGCAAATGGCGGGGCTTCCAATGGGAAGCTATGGGTTTTGTTTTTTTGGGAGGGGGATCGCTTTTTGGGTAGTAGGAGGGGGTCTTGACCACTGGGGGAGTAAGAGGGGAAATCAGTTTGGAAATGTGGAACTTAGATGCAACTCAAACAGGTCTAGCTGCTGGCTTCTAGGTTTCCTCTAGGAAAGCTTTGATTATGGCTGGGGTATGTCCAGGTTGAAGTCCACCCAATTCCCGCCCATAACACACCTCCCAAAATGCCACTTTGCTCTCTAGCCACACAGCAGCTTAGAAGTACTGCTGCACATCCAGAAAGTTGGTTTTGATTATTGGCACTTGGACGTCTATGCTATTAGGGCGTCCAAGTGCCAACTTAGGATGTTTTTTGAATGTTTTGATTATGAGCCCCTTAGTTTAAAGGGGTGTGTGTGTGTGTGGTGTGTATGTGGTGTGGTGTGGTGTGTGGTGTGGTATGTGTGGTGTGCGTGGTGTGGTGTGCGTGGTGTGTGTGTGTGTGTGTGTTGACTCTTACAGGATGTAGAGACCGCCAGAGGCCTGATTTCAGACAGGCCAGGCACTGTGAAATACAAAAATCCTGCAAAAAGACACTCAAAACCCATATAGAAAAATTTAACAAACCATAACAACCCCAACCCAACTACAAAAAGACAAGTTTTATAAATATTAGACTTGGCCCTAGAGTACCAATATATCTGCTACTGGGAAACTGGAACAGGTTGGACTGTTGCATATTTCTACACAGACACTACATGCTAGCATAGTGGTTCCCAACTTTTTTTCAGCCAGGACACACCTGATGGATGATGCTTGCATACGTGATATACTGCATACATGACCTTCATGGACCTTTGATTTGATACAGTATTGCAATCCATATGAATTAAATGTACACATGCTCGGCATTCATAAATACCCTATTTCTTCCCCAACAATAGATCATAGCTAACACATTTTCTCCAAGAATGTTGCCATACATAAAAATAAATAAATAAAACTATGATTCTTATGTCATCAGAATATAATACTAACATAAATCTCTCCACTACCAGGCACACTGTGAGATGCTTTACAAAACCCAAAAAAAATCATAACTCAAAATACATATAGCAATTTACCATAAAACAGTAGCACTGATTCCTATGATTCAAGCAACATGAATTTTACCTAAGAACAGGCAGCTCTACAATTACTACACAGAGCCCTAGAACACCAATACACCTAGTACTGGTAAAACAGAACAAATAGGACTGCTATAGAGTTCTAAACAAAAACATCTGTCACACATAAAACATAGACAAACCCTCATCAAGTATAGACCAAGGGATTACAAATTAGAAATAGAAAGATAAAGATAAAAATTGAACTGGGAACTGCTAGAAGTCATACTAGGGATGTACCATAACATATTTATTTATTTATTCAATTTTCTATACTGTTCTCCCAAGGAAGCTCAGAACAGTTTACATGAATTTATTCAGGTACACATAGGAGAAATGAAACAGAAATGAATTTCCTTTTCTTCTGAACAACACACAAAGACATCTATGTTGCACATTTCCATAGTTAACATATTCCACCTAATAAATTTAAAATAAAACTTTTTAGTTTTTTACTTTTTTTGTCTGGGCATTTTATTTTTCGAAGAATGTTGGTCCTATTTTTTTGCGTTCTTGTCCGTCACCTGCTCTCTTTCCAATGAGTGGTGTTAATTTGGTTCCTTAATTTTCCTCCTAACTTCTTCCACTCAGATTTCACCATCTCACTCTTCAGTCCTTCATCTATATTTCATTTACCTGTCAACTTTCTATCTCCTCTTCTCACCCCTTAGCTTCTTCTCTGGCCTCCTAGTCCCTTCTCTTTCATCCACTCCCCATTACTGCAGCTATACCCTATGTACTCGCCTTCCTCTTCTCACTTATCTACTTGTGAATCCCCATGGGCTCTCACACATGGTTCCAACATACCAAACATCTCCCCTCCTTCTATCTTCCCACACCAAAATAATCCAGCATCTCCTCTCTTATTCTTCAACCAACTTGTGGCCCAGCATTTTCCTGTTCCTCTCTCTATCCTATTCTGAGTGAAAAAATATTGCCTCCTATTGGCTTTAAAAGTATTTCCCTGTAACTTCATCAAGAGTCCCCTAGTCTTTGTAATTTCTGACAGAGTGAAAAATCGATCCACTTGTACCCGTTCTACTCCTCTCAGGATTTTGTAAATTTCAATCATATCTCCCCTCAGCCGTCTCTTTTCCAAGCTGAGGAGCCCTAACCTTTTTAGTCTTTCCTCATACGAGAGGAGTTCTAACCCCTTTTTCATCTTGGTCGCTCTTCTTTGAACCTTTTCTAGTACTGCTATATTTTTCTTGAAATAAGGAGACCAGAATTGAACACAATTCTCCAGGTGAGGTCACACGATGGAACGATACAGAGGCATTATAATATCTTTAGTCTTGTTAACCATCCCTTTTTTAATAATTCCTATCTTGATAGCTTTTTTGGCTGCCACTGCACTTTGAGTGGAAGGTTTCATTGTATTGTCTACAACGACACCAAGATCCTTATTTTGAGTGCTAACCTCTAAGGTGAACCCTAGCATCCGGTAACTGTGATGGGTTATTCTTCCCAATGTGCATCACTTTGCATTTGTCCACATTAAATTTAATCTGCCACTTAAACTCCCAGTCTTCCAATTTTCTAAGGTCTGCTTGCAATTTTCCACAATCTGCATGTGTTTTAACAACTTTGAACAGTAGTATCACCTGCAAATTTAATCACCTCACTCGTCGTTTCCAATTTCCAGCTGCCTAAGAAGCGGCTTTTGTTTCTGTAAGTTCATGAGTTTAGTCTATCCCTTAATTATTTTAAACCTTTTTAAAAAATGTATGTTTCTAATGACAATTAGTATTTGTTAACCATCTAGATATCCCTTGATAGATGGTATATCAAGAGCTGAATAAACTTGGAAACTTGGCTGAGAATCACCAGCGGCATCCTATAAAGAATTGTGTCTATCTGTAAAAATAGTCACTTTACCCCCTGATTCTGTAACCTTCCCCCCACCTCCTGATTCAGCACCGGTCCCCGATCAGCTAAGCCGGCAGGCCTCCCTGAAGCTGCGGCCTCCCTCCTACCACTGGCCTGCGATCCCCTGGACTCCCCCACTGGAAAGCACCATCGGCAGGAGGGATGCCCACGCCCTTCTGCTGCCATCCCCTGACCCCCCCCCCCCCCGAATGTAGCCCCACAGAATATGGTCCCCCCTGACAGCCCCTAACCAGCAATACCCCAGGCACCTCCCCAAATGTCTAGTCCCTCACCCTGCACCCCAAGTCCATCCCGTACCTTTAATGAAGAAAGGCCTGCTGGAGGGATGCTTACTTGCTCCAGCAGGCAGACCTCTGCAAAATGGTGGGCCTCCTCTGCCTGGTTTATCTTGGGATGCACTGAGGAAGGGCCTAAGGCCCTGACTGGCTCAGGTGCCTAAAACCCCTCCCATAGGAGGGGCCTTAGGCACCTGGCCCAATCAGGACTCCTTTCTGGTGCATCCTGGGATAGAGCAGGCGTGGCCTAAGACTCCAATTCTGTGCAATGTTTTTGTTTAACAGCGTTACTGTAACTCTAATGGTGAGAAAACCATGGTGCATTGCTTGGGTTAATGAGCAGACTAATTGCTTACTGTTATAGAGCAATACTGTACAGTGCATTACAATATTCATTTTCCAGCACTATTGTATGCAATTGTTTTTAATAGCATTACTGTATTTCTAATCAAGGCTGTGGAGTCTATACACAAAACCTTCCAACTCCAACTCCTTTATTTATATCTCCACTTCAACTCCGACTCCTTTATTTATATATCTAAATAGGAGTTCGCAGGGATGGGGACTGAGGCAAACTTTGTCCCCATATCAATCTCTAGGTGCCACTTTCACTAATATAAATATCGTAAAATATATTACATTTTGTAATCGAAGAATTTGATATCAAAATATATTCTAAAAGTAAAACATATTCTGAAACAAATGGGTTAATCAAATTATCTGTGAAAAAAGAAATTTAAGCATTATAATATTTGCATGGCATACAATTTAACTCTATTAGGAGTTGGAGTTGGTATATTTTCACCGATTCCGACTCCAGAGCCCAAAAGTTGGTTCCGACTCCACCTTCACAGCCCTGCTTCAAATGGTGAGAAAACCATCCTGCATTGCACTGGTTGATGATAAGACTAACTGCGTACAATGATTGTGCAATATTGTACATTTATTTATTTTCTAGCATTGTTGTATGCAGTTATTTTGTTTAAGAAGCTCGCCAGTATACCAAGATCACCTTTTTTGCTAACAACAGTGCCTTGGACACCAAAAGTCGGTGACCACCAGGCAACTTTCAGCATAAAAAAGAGCAAACTGAGGAGAGGATGTAGGTAAAGATGGCAGCAATGACCGGAGAAAACTCCATACCCGAGACCAAAAAAGTTGTATTTTAGGGCAGATTCAAAACATATGTCCCAGGGTAGCATGACCCTGACCACATTTAAGATAAAAATCCCACTCAGCAAACCCAGCTTTATACGTCCTCCAAGGAGAAACAAAAGCTCTATGAAAAAATTTATATTCCTGCACCCTATGTGCCATGCTACAAGAAATCATTGCGATATAACCAAAACCACGAGCCAGAGCAGCAGAATCAATAACAACATTCGGGTCCAAATTGACTGCGTATCTGGCCAAAGAGCCAAAAGGGAAGAAGTATAATAATACAACTGAGGAACCATCTCCTCCCACATCGCCAAATATTGTCCCAACCGCTCCGCAATTGAGACCGTCACAGAAGAGCAATCCAAACCAGATACATAGTGTTTAAGCTGTAAATACTCAATAGGGTCCATGGTGTCAAGACTATAGAGAGAAACAATCTCCGATGGAGCAAGAATATGCCCTTGATCAATGAGGACATCTCCCACCCGCTTAATACCCTTGTCATACCAAACCATGAAAGTATAAGATTCACTCCCCGTACTAAAACCCGGGTTTCCCCATCAGAGGTAGAAAAGGGGAAATGCTAAAATTCACCTGTAATTCCCTACACAGCAACTTCCAACCTATACACATATAAGACCAGACAACATTCCCTTTCAGAGAGGCAGTCAAGTGTGATGAGGGAGCATGAAGAAGGTATAACCCCGAGAGAGGTGCCAACAAGTCTTTTTCCAACACAAAATCAAGAGCAACAGAAGTTTCAAGACACTAATCTCGCAACATATGTAACCCACAAGCTAAATTATAAACCTGAAGGTCCAAGAGCCCCAAACCCCCCTTGGGTACAGGTAACATCAGGTAAGGTTTGTAACAGGTACAACCAATGAGGGACAACCATCTTATTATATAGAAATATTTGGTCCATCAACGAGACAGGAAGGGAACTCCAAATGCACAAACACTCAATAGACCTTTTAAAGCAAGGGTCACGCATTGCACTCACAGAGATTTTACAGGGATGATGGAATATAGGAACCCAAGTACTTTACCTGTGCAAGAGCCCCCTTCAAAGAAAATTGAGACCAAATAGACAAGATGGTAAAATTCATAGCCATAGCTTCCGATTTGGAAATATTTAACTTTAACCCTGAGACCTTACCAAAACGAGAAAACAAATTTAATAACAAAGACAAAGTAACCTCCGGATGAATTAGAATCACCATATCATCTGCAAAGACCAAGCAATGAATCGAAGAATCACCAACCTCCACCCCCGTAAGGCCTGAGTGGTATTGAAACTGTAACAATAAGGGTTCCAAAAATAATATATATAGCAAAGGAGAAAGAGGGCATCCCTGCCTGGTCCCCCTTCCCAAAAGGAACACCAATGAGGCATGCCCATTGACTAACACTGCAGCCACAGGATTAGAATACAACGCTTGCAAGGCTTGGAGATAGTATCCCGAAATCCCATAATGGGGCAACAAGGATAAGAGAAAGGCCCACTTGACCCTGTCAAAAGCCTTTTCTGAGTCAAAGCTAATGACCAGGGATGGTATATGATGAGAATCGCAATGTGCCATTGCCAATAACAACTTGCAAAAGTTAGCCCTGCCTGACGACCCTGTACAAAACCAACTTGGTTGACACCCACCAGTGTTGGATTGAGAGGAGCCAAACGACCTGCTAGGACCTTAGCTAAGATTTTTAAATCAACATTTATTAAAGAGATAGGATGGTAGGATTCAACTAAAAAAGGATCTTTACCTGGCTTAGGTAAGACCGTAATTAAAACTTGATTAGAGATTGCTGGAAACTGATCCTCCTCAATAGCACTTTGATAAAATTGACAGAGGGTCTGCAATGTATTCCCCAAGCAGATGAAATATTCACCACCAAACCCATCAGGGCCAGGTGACTTGCAGAGGAGCAACCGTTTTATAACCTGAACTATCTCCTCCCACGTAATGGGAGCATTCAATAACAGCGAATCTAGAAAATCACCAATTAAAGTCTCCTAGTTCACCACCTCAGCTGTGTAGAGTCCCTGATAATATTGGACAAACAAATTTTCCAACTCGTCCTGATGAGTAACCATCTCACGCACAGAATTCCTCAAGGAAGGGATTTGCGAGGGGCCCGTCCACTTTTTAGTCAAGTGAGCCAGTAATCTCCCCGGTTGATTGCCAAAATGATGAAGCTTATACTTATAATAAAAAATAGATTTTTGCGCCCTTTCCTGCAAGAGTGCATTATAAGCTACTTGGGTGGTACGAAAATCATTTTTATGCTGCAGGGTAGGGGAGCGAAGAAATACCACATGATAAGTTTTAACCTTTTTCTCGAGCTCCAAAATTTTTTGAGCCAGTAGCTTGTTCTTCCAGAACTGTAGGCAATTATAGCTCCTTTTAGTACCACTTTTGTGGCATTCCAGAAAAGCATACCCTCCTCTATATGAATATGGTTAAAATCTACATACTCCCACCACTGTTGCACCAAATAAGTCACAAAATCGGGATCCTGGTATATTGCAACAGGGAAACGCCATCTCCCCCCACTCCCGATACCTCCAGCCCCCAAATTCAGATCCAGCCAGATGGGAGTTTGATCTGAAACAGCTAAAGCTCCAATGGCTGCCTCTTGAACAGTATGAAATGAAGAGCTGGAAAGGAATGTATAATCAATCCTCGAGGAACTGTGATGAACCCTGGAGGTATGTGTAGTCCCACTCTCCTGGATGCAATGTGTGCCACACATCCACCAAATCAAGTGTCTGAAGGAAAGCATGCAACCCATTATCCAAACGTGAAGATGAAGAGAGGGATCCCCCAGAGCAATCACACTCAGGATGCATTACAGTGTTAAAGTCATTCAAAAGAATTTTATGCGCTAATGCAGCATCATGCAACGGGAGCAATATACCAAGATGTTTGTTTTTTTTAAATATGCGCTGTGCAGTGTTAGGTGCATAAATAGAAGCTAAAACTATCTTTTTCTGATATAACATACCCTGTACCACAACATAGCGCCCTTCAGGATCAGAAATAACATGGGTCAGCTGGAAAGGGATGGATTTATGAATAAAAAGAGCCACCCCCACTTTAGCTTTTGAGGAAGAGGCAGAATAACTTCAATTTACCATGTTCCAATTCGGAAAGCTTGGTCTCTTGAAGTTCTACAATGTCAGCTTTCTGACAGGCCAGACATTGAAGCATCTTAGACCATTTAACTGGAGAGTTAATCCCCGATACATTCCAAGACATACAACGGAGTCCTCTCTTAGGAGTCATGGAACTAAATGAAAATCAATAAACACACAGAATAAACTATCTCCCCTGCCAATGTGCCCAGCCTCACCCCGACAGGTAACCTCCAGAAAAGCACACACATACACAACACACTCACTTCCATACCATGCCACACAACACTCCCCCCCACCCACTCCCATGGAACCTCCCTCATCTCCTCTTCCACTTCACTAACCACCAAATCATCACGGGAACCCCACTCATGCTAATAACCCTCCCTCCCCACTGCCCAAACTAAAACCTTAACACAAAAATACAGAGGCAGATAACAGAAATTATAACCACTTGCATCACAGCAATAGCAATAAGCATTAGTGAGTGAGGAGCACCTGGAGGACAACCACAAGGATGGAATAAGTGACACAGCAGCAAGACCTGGAAACAGCGGACAGAACCCACAGAAAGATGAGTCTGGTGCAAGCCAACGCCAGAATGAGGGAAGATGGAAGTGCACAGAGGACACGGACCTACAGCTGGAGAGATGGACATACACCGGTGACATGGACCTGCAGCTAGAGAGACAAGAGAAGATAGAGAAGACAGCAATCGTCATGGGGGACTCCATCATCAGACAAGTCGTCAGCCACATAGTGGGAGGAAGAAAGGATCGATTGGTGACCTGCCTACCAGGAGCTAAGATAGAATATATAGTGAGCCACATCGACAGGATCAACAACTGTGCAGAAGAGGGAGATACAGCGGTCATGATATTCACATGAGGTCAAACAACGTGAGCAACAGGAACTACAACAGGGAAACACTGAAGGACCAGTTCCAGATGCTAGGAAGGAAGATGAAGACCAGAACACTGAGGGTAGCATTCTCGGAGATCCTGGCTAACGAGAAGAGGCAGATGGAGCTGCAAGCAGTCAACACGTGGATGAGGCGCTGGTGTGAGGGGGAAGAGCAAGCTATACAGGAAGGATGGACTCTACCTCAGCGGAGACAGAACGAGGCTACTTGCAAGCAACATCAAGCGAGAAATTGAGAAGTTTTTTTAACTAGAAAGAAGGGGAAAGCTGACAGTTGACCAAGAGTCGATGGTTCGAGAAATGGTATACTCAGAGGATACCATGCAGGAAGATTGCGGGGAAGAATCATCAGATCATAGACGAGATAGAAATCCTGAAAGATCGAAAGGGACACAAGAGGCAAGGAAATGCAAGAAAGTAACAGGCAGCAAACTAAAGTGTATGTACACGAACGGAAGGAGCCTAAGGAATAGGTACGACGAGCGAGGTGATTAAATTTGCAAATGATACGAAGTTATTCAGAGTAGTGAAGACGCAGGTAAATTGTGAAGATCTGCAACGTGACATAATCAGGCTTGAGGAATGGGCTTCGACATGGCAGATGAGATTCAATGTGGACAAGTCTAAAGTGATGCATGTTGGTAACAAAAATCTCATGCACAAATACAGGATGTCCAGGGCGATACTTGGAGGGACCTCCCAAGAAAGGGACTTAGGAGTTCTGATCGACAAGTCAATGAAACTGTCCACGCAATGTGCGGCGGCAGTGAAAAGGGCAAACAGAATGCTAGGAATGATAAAAAAGGGGATCACGAGCAGATCAGAGAGGGTTATCATGCCGCTGTACCGGGCAATGGTGCGCTTTCACCAGGAGTACTGCATCCAACACTGGTCGCCGTACATGAAGAAGGACATGGTACTACTCGAAAGGGTCCAGAGAAGAGCGACTAAGATGGTTAAGGGGTTGGAGGAGCTGCCGTATAGCGAAAGATTAGAGAAACTGGGCCTCTTCTCCCTCGAACAGAGAAGATTGAGAGGGGACATGATTGAAACATTCAAGGTACTGAAGGGGATAGACTAAGTAGATAAAGATAGGTTGTTCACCCTCTCCAAGGTGGGGAGAACGAGAGGGTACTCTCTAAAGTTGGAAGGGGATAGATTCTGTACAAACGTAAGGAAGTTCTTCTTATCCCAGAGAGTGGTGGAAAACTGGAACGCTCTTTCGGAGGCTGTCATAGGGGAAAACACCCTCCAGGAATTCAAGACAAAGTTAGACAAGTTCTTGCTGAACAAGGACATACGCTGATAGGGATAGTCTTAGTCAGGGTGCTGGTCTTTGACCAGAGGGCCGCCGTGTGAGCTGGTCTGACCCAGTAGCGGCAATTCTTATGTTCTTAATAAGATGGGGGAATTAGCACAAAAATATAACTCTGGCATCATCAGCATCATGGAAACATGGTGGAATGAGGAAAATGTCTTGGAGACTGTGCTACCGGGATACAAAGTATACCTCAGAGACAGAGTAGGACAAAAAGGTGGGGGCATTGTCCTATACATCAAAGAGGAAATCGAGTCTACCGGAGAGAACACGCAGGAAACAAAAAATAAGGTACAGTCTCTATGGGCCACAATTCCAGAAACAAACTGAATGGAAACAAAGATCGGCATCTACTACCGACCCCCAGGGCAGTCCGAAGAAACTGAAGGAGAAATGATGGACGGGATTAAACGCAACTGCAGTTATCATAGGCGACTTCAATTATCCGGGGATAGACTGGCACCTAGGCACCTCCGGCTGCAGTAGGGAGACCCAAGTTCCTGTATGCTGTAGGCAATTGCTTCCTGGAACAACTTGTCAAGGAAAATACTAGAGGAAATGCAATTCTGGACTTAATTCTAAATGGACTACGAAGACTGGCGCAAGGTATAGAAGTTGACGAGATGCTGGGAAGCAGTGATCACAATATGATCTACTTCAACCTGGACACAGGGGCAAAACATCGATCCAGAAACACGGCCATGGCACTGAACTTCCGAAAAAGGAATTACAAAGGGATGAGACTCATGGTGGCAAAATCTATATATACCGCGTATCAACAAGGGATCCAAGAGGAAAAAGAACAAGGAACAACCATGGCTCACTGTAGCGGTGAAGGAAGCGATCAGAGACAAGAAGACTTCGTTTAAGGAATGGAAAAGGTAAAAAATGGACGAAAACTGGAAAAAACACAAACATCAAAGCAGGTGCCATAAGGCGGTGAGAGGGGCCAAAAGAGACTATGAGGAAAAAATAGCCAAGAAGGCAAAAAACTTCAAGCAGTTCTTTCGATATATCAAGGTGAAATGACCTGCGAAGGAAGTGGTGAGGCCACTGGATGACCATGGAATAAAGGGAGTACTAAAGGAGAACAGAGTCATCACCAACAAACTGAACACATTTTTTGCATCTGTATTTACCGAAGAGGATATACACAACATACCGGAAATCGACAGGCTATACGCAGGAAACGAAGATGGGAAACTGACAGGGTTGACGGTCAGTCTAGAAGAGGTATGCAGGCAGATTGATAGACTTAAAAATAATAAGTCCCCGGGACTGGACGGTATCCATCCGAGGGTAATCAAGGAACTGAAAGGGGTTATAGCTGAACTGCTCCAACTAATTGCCAATCTGTCAACCAAATCAGGAAGGATTTCGGAAGACTGGAAAGTGGCGAATGTTAAGCTGATCTTCAAGAAAGGTTTGAGGGGAGATCCGTGAAACTACAGACCGATGAGTCTGACCTCGGTACCAGGAAAAATGGTAGAGGCGCTGACAAAGGACCGCATCATTGATCATTTTGACGGACACAATCTGATGAGGACCAGCCAGCACAGCTACAGCAAAGAAAGATCTTGCTTGATGAACTTACTGAACTTCTTCGAGGGAGTAAACAGGCAGATAGACAAGAGTGACCCAGTCAACATTGTATATCTAGATTTTCAGAAAGTGTTTGACAAGGTCCCGCATAAACAACTACTTGGAACAATTGCGAGCCATGGAACTGAGGGTGAAATACTCACGTGGATTAAAAACTGATTGGCGGATAGGAAACAGAGAGTGGGGGTAAATGGACAATACTCGGACTGGAAAAGCATCACGAGTGGGGTGCTGCAGGGATCTGTGCTCTTCAACATATTTATAAACGACCTGGAAATTGGTACGACGAGCGAGGTGATTAAATTTGCAGACGATAAAAAGTTATTCAGAGTAGTGAAGACACAAAAGGATTGCGAAGACCTGCAACGTGACATAAACATGCTTGAGAAATGGGCTGCGACATGACAAATGAGGTTTAACATGGGTAAGTGTAAGGTGATGCATGTCAGTAACAAAAATCTTATACATGAATACAGTTTGTCCGGTGCAGTACTTGGAGAGACCCCCCAGGAAAGAGAATTGGGAGTACTGGTAGACAAGTCAATGAAGCCGTCTGCGCAATGTGTGATGGTGGCGAAGAAAAAGGTGAACAGAATGCTAGGAATGATTAAGAAGGGGATCACAAACAGGGGATAGATTCCATACAAACGTAAGGAAGTTCTTCTTCACCCAGAGAGTGGTAAAAATCTGGAACGCTCTTCCGGAGGCTGTTATAGAGGAAAACACCCTCCAGGGATTCAAGGCAAAGTTAGACAAATTCCTGCTGAACCAAAACATACGCGGTTAAGGCTAGACTCAGTTAGGGCACTGATCTTTGACCTAAGGGTCGCTGCAGGAGCAGACTGCTGGGCACAATGGTCTGACCCAGCAGTGGCAATTCTTATGTTCCTCTGAAAAATAAAACACAGACATCAATTTTCAATACAGGGTGACCCCTTAAAGGTCAACCTCTGCTATAAAAAGAAAATAAAAATGAAAAGGAACACAGCTTTCAAAGCGTAAGCCTTTGAGCTAGGAGACTGAAAAGAAAAATATCAGGCTCCCAGCCAACTCAAACCCCCACCGCTCCATGGAGGATCCCAGGCCAAGTATCAAAAGAGTCACATCCACCAATCCATGCTCAAGCACAAGTTCAAGCATTGTCTGTTGGTTCAGGAAACCACTGCCGAAGCTGGTCTTTAGCACTATCACTGATGTCAAACACGAAAGGTTGTTCATTATACAGAACTCGCAGTTTTGCTGGAAATTGCAATGAAAATCTCAGTTTCTTTTCAGTGAGCTGCTTACAGATAGGTGAAAAGCCCCTCCCTCAAGGATGCCACCTACGCCAAATAATTTTGAAAGAGCAGCACTTTATAATTATGTTTACACGTCTGGCCAGTTCTACTGGTTTTTGTTATTTGTTCTTGTTTGTATTGGTGTTCTATTGTTCTGTATTGGGGCACGAATGACAGCTTATATTTATCTCAATATCATTGTCTTAGCATGTAGGTCATTCTTGCCCGACTGTTGTATATCTTAAACTGCTAATAAAAATGATTGAACTAAAAAAAAAAGTAAGTTCCTTCCTTTGGCAATAGGATTTCATGAGCAGATCTTTAATGGCAAAATTTAATATGCATAAGATCACAATCCATGGACGAACCACTCCATCCTGTTTCCTACCCAGTCTATGTGCTCTCTCAATCCTGAGTGGCCTCAGCATGGAAATGGTAAGAAGCTCAATTGACAGCCATTTTTCAAGCATGGCAGCTAGATCATTGTCCAGTATGAGCTCAGGGTTGCCCACCAAGTGCACATTATTCCACCTGGAACGATTTTCGATATCCTCCAACTTTTCTTCACAGGAGATAAGTTTACGCTGCAATTGAGCCAGCTCCGCAGTAACCGTGTTCAAAGAATCCTCAGCTATGCTCACTCGGTGTTCCACCTCCAAGACCCTGGAAGTAAACTCGTGAACCATAGTTGATAGAGTAGTCAAAGACTCCTGCACTTTATCGAGCCTCGAGCCCAGTGCCAGAACCACAGCCTCAGTGAGTGTCACCACTAGCACTTCTCAGCAGGGCCTGCCATTTTCCTCTCAGCGCTCGTAGGAGCCTTGCCACATTTCCTCTCATTTTTTTCCAGTTTTGGAGGCCATGTCTGATCTGTTTTTCTGGACAAACCTGTCCATATGAAAATAGAGGAAGATTTAGCAAGTAGTAAAGGTGAAAATCGCTGCAAATTATTGTTCAAAATGGACAGTTAGAAAGGGAGGGCTATGGAGCTCAGGAAAACATGGCCTCCCAGCTCACTGCATGGCCATGCCCCCCAACTCATGCTTTTTATAGGCACCTCTAAAACAAATCCTGCTACTTGGCTTATGGATAACACACTCATACACCCAAGGCTTGGTATGCGAAAACAGAGTAATAGCATTAGCATAATCCTGGAATTTTTAACTAAATGACATGTAACATTGCTCGTTATCAGGATTAATAATTTTCTCTTCAGTATCATCTTGTGCTTTGAGCAGAAGGGGATTCAAAGTCCCGTGCAACAACTATACACAAAAATCCCCTATCAAGAAGCAACCATTGACAAGAATGCATGAAGTACTTCATGTATTGTACACACTCTCTCTCTGCACTTCATATTGATAACTGAAAAAACAAATCGTGCCCATTAATGCATTAAATATTTATTGGAATGGGAAGATGAACTGCAGGATATAGACAGGCCACTGCCTGAAATCTGATACTAATGAAAGGTATATGGTTCTATATTTATAGTTTCAGTAATCCTCATTTTTCATAGGTGACATTCTTATTAAAGCATATTACTGGAAGATGACAGCATTTTGCTCAGTTTCAGGGCAGAGAGGATGGAAAAGAAATGCCCAGAACTACAAGGCTTTCTTCCCAACCACAAAAATCCCTCAAACCTTCAAACACTAGTACTCTCAAATTCTACAATATAAAAAAAACATTAAAAACTGTGTGTGCAATTTTGGTAAAGTACTCAAATTGCACATGCTATTTAGTTAATAACAAGCCAATTAGTGCTATAATTGCCATTTTTAACAAACAATTATTGGTGTTAATTAAAATCAATTGCAAGTTATGTGTGGGGTAATTTATAGAAATAAAACAAAAACATAAATGAAATAAAATACCTTTTTTATTGGACTAACAATGCATTTTATGATTAGCTTTCAAAGGTAACCCCTTCTTCCTCAGATCAGAAATAAGCAAATGTTGACAAATATCAGTATATGTAAGGGAAACATGAAAGCACTCCAGTGACATTCTAACATGAAGAGGGACGGGTGGATAGGTAGGAGACAGAGAGAGGTGATAAAGCATTTTAAATGCCTTTGGCATCTTTTTACTTAAAATTTCCTTGTAAATGTTTAGTTAAGTTACATGATGTGGAATAGGTTTTTTGGTTTCCCATTCAACTACAACAATTTTTAGTTGCATGTGAGCAGAAATAATATTATTTCTTTTTTCTGTATTGTTTTCATCCCTAAGATTATGAGGAGACAAGTATTCCTATAATAGTAAGGATTGATATCAGGTTCGCGTAGGTCGAGCTGAAAATTTTTTCTTTTTTCTTTATCTTTTCTTTTACTTTTTCTTGTTCTAGGTGAGCTGAGAATCTTTCCTTTTACTTTTTCTTGTTGTATTAGTATCCTGCCTCCCCTTTTTTGTGGGCTTAAAAAGGATTTATGTATGATGAAATTATGTACTTTGATTGTAGATTTCTCTTTTTTTCCTGTTATTAATGGATAATGTATTATTCAAATTATAATAAAAAACTTATTGAATAATAAAAAAAAATAAAAAAAATGCCTTTGTAGTGTGAAAGAAAGCCGTGGTCTTTCTTAAGTTCTGTCTGGTGGGTATCAAAATATTTTCCTTTATGTTTTTGTTTTAGTTCAATATATTATCCACACCTAAATTTTACACACAAGTCAAAAAAGGGGGCACAGAAATGGGCAGATTGGGGATGTTACTTTAAGTAATTATAGCATAAGGGCATCCATGCCTAAATGTAAGCACAGTCATTTACATTACACTTCCCCTCCGTATTCGCGGTTTCCGTATCTATGGATTCACTTATTCGCAATTTTAAACAAAAAATTCCTTTTCGGACTATTTTAAGCCCTGCAAGCCCCCCCCCCTTAAGCTTTACTTGGTGGTCTAGCGGGTTTTTGGGGCAGGAGTGATCTTCCCACACTCCTGCCCCATGCAGATCACTCACAGGAAATGGCTGCCTTGAGCTCCCGTTGTACTCTTGAGAGACTACGGGAGCTCAAGGTAGCCATTTCCTTTGAGCGATCTGCACAGGGCAAGAGCGTGGGAAGATTGTTCCTGCCCAAAAACCCGCTAGACCACCAGGTAAGGCTTAAGAGGGGCTTTCAGGGCTTAAAATAGCTGGGGGGGGGAAGCAGGGGTTAGGGGCAGAACCGGTCCGAATATTATTCACGTTTTTTTTAATATTCGCAGGCCGGCTCTGCCCCTAACCACTGTGGATACAGAGGGAGAAGTGTATGTTTTCATGGGGGCAAATGGCTGCACCTAAATTTAGTCATAGTTCCCAGGCATATGTTATATTCTATAAATCACATCTAACTTTAAGCGCGGCTTATAGAATAGTACTTTTTCGGTGCCAATTTTTTGATTGCCCTACAGTGCTTCCTCTAAGAATTAGCCCTGTATGTGCAGAATTTTTCTCATGTGAGCTACAAGTTCTGAAAATATTTTTGCGTGAGCAGCAAGTTCTAAAATCCAACAATTTCCCAAATTTACAAGTACTGTATTTTTGTAAGCGACACTCCCACAATGTATGGCCGTTTACTCATGTGCTCAGCTTAGAGGGCAAAAAACAACAAAAAACAAACTGCAGACTGATATGTACAAGATGCAGGCAATGTTTATTTTACCCAATATTAAAAGCGGAAGCCAATACCACCTTTTCACAAACCAAAAGACCCAACAGGGTCCGTGTTTCGGAAAACACGCCTTCTTCAGGGGTCCATGGTAAATAAGGTGAACAGCAAACCGCAATTTAAAATGGATAAAAAACAACCGCCTGTGTGTGCACTGGATCGACGATGCAGCGCAGAGTAGTTGTCCAAGCAAAAAGGTGCAATGTTCCCTCTAAGGACTGAGCAGACCTGAGCAAAACTTTTTCTTCATGAGCAAAACTTTTTCTTCATGAGCAAAGAACTGAGTTGAAGTGAGCAAGAGTTTTTGTTACATACATTGTGAACACTTCTTCAGATACATACACAGACAAGCACACACAAACCAATAGAAAATTCATAATTGCTAGTAATTCTCATCAATTTGAGTCATCAGCAAAGGTATTAGAGGTTTATTTGGACAATCAATGGAATTACAAATAAATAATGTGCTCAAGAAATTAAGACAGATCAGAAAATTCATAGATCCCAAGATTAGCGCTGATAGTTCAGGCACTGATATTGTCTAAACTGGATTATTGTAATTCAGTTTATATAGGCTATACCAAATCTGATAATTCAGAATACAGCAACCAAATTGGGGATCCTTTTACTAAGGCGTGCTAACTGATTTAGCGTGCGCTAAAGATTAGCGTGCACTAAATGCTAAGGCGCCCATTATATTCTATGGGCACCTTAGCATTTAGCTTGCACTAAATCAGTTTGCATGCCTTAGTAAAAGGACCCCTTAATTTTTATGTTAGTAAATATGATTATGTAACTCCATTGTTCAATTCATTGCATTGGTTGCCGGTGGAAGCTAGACTTAGATTTAAAATGAGTGTTCCAATGTTTCATATTTTTCATGGATGGGCTCCCCTATATTTGATTATCTGGTTGTTTTGTTCCTTTAGGACATTGGGTTTTAATTCTAGGGAAAGAACAAAGTTAATTTATCTTTCAGTAAAGGAATGAAACATAAAAAAAGATATTTACTTCTTTACAGAAGTAAGAAAAATGTCTGCTATTTAGAAAAATGATAAAAACAGTATTATTTGAGGAATTTTTAAACCGCTACAGTATTATATTACACTAGTGTTTAAGCCCATTACATTAACGGGTGCTAGAATAGATTTGTAAACTTTTAGCACAATGGGACGCTGAGGTCTTTCTTTATTTCTTTCTTTGCTTCCTGTTCCCCCTGTCCAGCAGGCCTTCTCCCTTCCTTTTACCTCCCCCCTGTCCAGCAGCACCTCTTCCCTGCTCCCCCTGTCCAGCCATAGCCCTTCTCCCTTCCTTTTACCTCCCCCCTGTCCAGTAGTACCCCCTTCCCTGCTCCCCCTGTCCAACAGTTAATCCTTCTCCCTTTTACCTCCCCCCCCCTGTCCATCAGCACCCCTTCCCTGCTCCCCCTGTCCAGCAGTAGCCCTTCTCCCTTCCTGGAAAGTTTTCAAGACACTGATTTAGAGTTTAGGCTGTAGCGCTACATCTGGGTACCATTTATTTTTACATGAATAAGAAGGCCACAAAAACAAGATAAAAAACTCTGGTAGCACCACTCTTGTATACTAAAAGGTATAAAAAAAAATTCCTTACCCTGAATGCTGTACAATGATCCAACTGCTGTTTCATTCCACTAACATTAGTATAGAGGAAATATATGGAGGTATGTGAGGCTAGCAAGAATACCATGACCCACAGGTGTATCCCATGAATGTAGTGGAAGCTCGATAATAACAACTTTTTCCAGAGAGAAGTAATTTGTTTTGGATTTAGCAGCCCCAGTGGTTTTGAAAAGATGGCTCCCATGCCATACAATGCTCTTTCAATCTCTTTTCAGGACAAATGTACCTGTTCAAGTTTCTTTGTGATTTTATAATGAACCGTTCAACCTTTTTTCTGGCCCAGTTATTTTTTGAATGTCTACTTTTCATACCTACTTTTGTCTTTTACCTTTGGCTTTTGGTTTATTTGGTTATTTATTTGGTTATTTTCTGGCCATGCCATTTTATAATGAGATTAAAAGAATATGATTTTACTATTATTTTTTAAGAAGCATACATGCAACCTGTTTGTGGCATCTAAAACATTTCTTATATAGCTGTATTGGCTTGATTAAAGAAAGGTACTTTTCTTGGTTCTCTTTGACTACAGGCAGAGGGGTAAGGGACAACTGCAGCCTGGTGAAACTCAGTTAAGACACCTACATCCAAACAGGACCTGCTTTTGTTTGAAAATGAAGCGTAAGCTGACTACAAGCAGATGAAATATCTGAAAAGAGGAGGAGGTGGTAATGAGGAGATGGTAGTGGGGGGAAGAGGTAAATGGAAAAATGGTGGAGGACGATATATGGGAAATAACCCTGAAAG
Source organism: Geotrypetes seraphini (assembly GCF_902459505.1). Classification (NCBI taxonomy): domain Eukaryota; kingdom Metazoa; phylum Chordata; class Amphibia; order Gymnophiona; family Dermophiidae; genus Geotrypetes; species Geotrypetes seraphini. Next base: position 201,941,079 of record NC_047087.1, read on the forward strand.
GGAGAAGAAAGTGAACAGATATTTCAGTGTAATCCTAACACTGCATGCTAGTTCTTTCTTGTCCCCTCTTTTAGACAATCTGTAACTTGGAGGCTACAATTCTGGAAACAGCTTTTTAAAGAAAACTATGCCTGCTGTGGCAGTAATTCTGTACAGGTTGCCTAAAGTATATGCACTGAACACAAGTTCTACAGCAGCAATTACACACATAATAGCCATTATAAAATACTAGTCCACATTTGTATGCTTAATTTTAGGTGTGCCACTTATGCCATGTTAAAGGTTGGTGTTAGAGAATGAAACAGGGACAAATTATTCCCCGTCCCCGTGGGAACTCATTTTCCCATCCCATCCCCACAAGTTCTTTTCCTGTCTCTGCCCCATTCCTACAAGCTTTGTCCTCATTTGCACATGCCTCAAACGCTTTAAAATCATAAATGTTTGAGGCTTATACAGTTAAGGCAGAGCTTACAGGAATGGGACAGGGACAGCGACAAAACTCATGGGGACAGGATGGGGAAATTGAATTCATGCAGGGACGGGGACAAATTTGTACTCGTGTCATTCTCCAGTTGGTGTAAATGCTCACGCGTATCTGACAGTGTTCTACAGTATAATCTTATTATATAAGTGCTGGGCATACCCCTGACCTGCCCATGCCACTCCCATATCCTCCCTCATCCCCTAGTAATTATACACTAAAGCAGTAATTTCCAAACCTGTGGGCCCATGCTCAAAAGATTCACGGCACTGGAAACTATACCGTGAATTCAGCGCAGAAAAATCAGCATGCATGCTCAAAGTAATATAATTACTAAGCAATTAGTGCCGTTAAAATTGTGATACTAATTTGCTGCTTGTTATTCTGAGCAAACTTTTCTGTCAGTGCCTTAACTCTAATTGGCCACAGCATGCCATACCCTTCCCTGAGCTCGAGTAGACCTACCTGGGCCAGGTCCAACTCCTTAACTACCACATCTTAATGGTAGCCCACTTGGAGAACTACATCCCTATTTGCAGATGTAACCACCTAACCTCAGGGCAACAAAATAAATGCTGAAATCATTTCACTAGAGTCTCTTAGTAAATGTATCTCCCCCATGGACTAATTTGGCTGGGAAATAGTGGAAGCTCAAGGCAATGAATTCATTTACCAGTTGACCTAAAACTCATAAAATAAGAGTTTCTCAGGGTAACCAATGGAATACAAACATATAAATTAGCATATATATAAGGCTTTTAAGCAGAATATAAGTTTTTTAAATACATAAAAACAATACATAAATACATAAAAACAATACATAAAAACAATTCCCAGCAAGGAATACTTTAACAAGTAAGAAGCCTCTGATCATGTTCATCAACACAAAGCATTACAAATTGAAACTGGATTTGTGCCACGTTTATTTTTAAAGACATATTCCTATATTAGCCATACTTTAATTCATTTCTTTTACTTACAAAAAAAAAATCTGAACTGGACCCAGTTCCATGGTTCAGGCTGTAGAGCACTAGCATAGAAGTTTAAGGCTCCTGTGTTGTTGGCAGGGCTTGTGTGTCCTACAGAGGGGACATGAGCATGCGGGTTGGTGATAAGAAAGTAAAGATATACCTCCTGTGATAAATCCGGCTGACCAAAAGATTACTTCGGTGGTCCCTGTTCTGAGAAATTTTTCTTCAAGTTTCCAGACCTGCAGAGAGACAACACATGAGTCCTAATGGCAACGCGCAATCAGCAGTTACAGTCTTGAATTTATCTACCCATGACGGCTGCTTCATCACAGTCCAGTGCTCTGACCACTAGACCGTTGCTTCCTCCCTTTTCATATTAAGAGTCACAAGGCACTGTGAATTGCTCCATGATTTGATTCCATACAAAGAGAAATTTGATCTGAAAAAGTTCTAACTACTGTAAAAACAACCAGAAGGGAATAAGAGAAGGTGCTCTGTATTTACAAGGTGAACCATACATAATTACATACAATGGTTTATCAAACAATTTTGCTCTCATGGTTTCTCAACATCTTTTTTATCTCCCTCTGGCACTGTCATTTTCTATGCTTTATTTTTTCTTGACCTTTTTTCACACTCTATCATTTTTTCTGAACAGCTTCCCTTTACTGATGCTATGAATTATTTTCTGTACACTCTATGTATCTCTCTCTCTCTCCTGTGTCTTGTCCACTTGCCTTTCTGTATCTATGCAACTTCCTGCACATTTTTCCTATATGCCCTGTTAAATATTTCTCTCTATATATATTTTTGTATTCCTTACTGCCCAGGGGCTGGAGGAGTTGCCGTACAGTGAGAGATTAGAGAAACTGGGCCTCTTCTCCCTTGAAAAGAAGAGACTGGGAGGGGACATGATCAAAACATTCAAGATAAAGTAGATAAAGAGAGATTGTTCACCCTCTCCAAGGTAGAGAGAACGAGAGGGCACTCTCTAAAGTTAAAAGGGGATAGATTCCGTACAAATGTAAGGAAGTTCTTCTTCACCCAGAGAGTGGTAGAAATCTGGAACGCTCTTCCGGAGGCTGTTATAGGGGAAAATACCCTCCAGGGATTCAAGACAAAGTTAGACAAGTTCCTGCTGAACCAGAACGTACGCAGGTAAAGCTAGACTCAGTTAGGGCACTGGTCTTTGACCTAAGGGCTGCCGCAGGAGCAGACTGCTGGGCACGATGGACCACTGGTCTGACCCAGCAGCGGCAATTCGTATGTTCTTATGTATGGCCCAGAATCAAGATTGTCTGCCCTATCCACCATACCCATGGTTTTTAGTTGGGGTTGTTTTTGTTTTTTGATTGGTTTTTTTTGCATCTTTCTTCAACCTCTGTACTAGTTCACTGGTTTCATTCGTGATCAGAGCTTGGGAAAAAGTATTAGGTGCACTAGGTGATATTCTGCCTTGTATTCCCTTCCCTCCACTCTATCCCACCCCACCTACCTTTCAACATGCATACAATTGTCACAAATTAAATATTGTACATTTAGGGCTCCTTTTACAAAGCCGCGCTATGGCCTTAACGAGCGGAATAGCGCACACTAAATTGTTGCGCGTGCTAGTTGCTACCGCCTCCTTTTGAGCAGGCGGTAGATTTTTGGCTAGCGCATGCCATAGCGTGCGCCAATCCGGTGCGTGCGCTAAAACGCTTAGCGCAGCTTCGTAAAAGGAGCCCTTAATAAAATCCAAAATGTATACAAACATTTACTGTACATGAAAAAAAAAAATGTGATAACTGGATATTTAAAGACAGCACACAAATAAAGAGAGACTGTCACTTTCTGCGTCATGCATATTAAATCTGCATTCACTACTGTTTAATCACACTTGTTTTATTATCTTTTTACTAATAATTATTTCTATAGCGCTACCAGACACACGCATCACTGTACATTAAGAACATAAGAACTTAAGAAGTTGCCTCCGCTGAGGCAGACCAGAGGTCCATCTCGCCCAGCAGTCCGCTCCCGCGGTGGCCCATCAGGCCCATTGCCTGAGCAGTGGTCCCTGACTATCTCTATAACCTATCTCCACTCCTACCCCTATACTTGCCTCTTCTCCTATCCCTATAGTCCCTGCTTGAGAGAACATACAATCTAATTGTGGAAGACAAACAGGACAAAAAAGTTGAATCTACACATATTGCTCAGCAGTGATGTAGTGAAGGAGGATAGCGTCTTGGGTAGTGGAGCCAGGAATCACCATACTGTGTGCTCCCACTCTTCCCCGCCACTTGGACACTCCACTGTCTCTGTGTATCTCTTGAAATGTTCACCAGAGTGAGCTAACTGAACCAACTGGAAAGAACTCCCGCCCCCCCCCCCCCCCCCCCCCCCGCAAAGAACAGTATCAGCGTGTAGATATCAAGACAAACATTGAATAATAACACCTCAGTACGGGCAATCTACCATACGTTTGAACTCTGCAAGCACCAGAACAAAAGGTCTATATAAGTCTTGCATCATCAGATGTTCTGAGTAATTTAAACCGTAATGTAAAAATTTATTTGATGCAAAACTATGCAAAAAAGCCACTCGCTTAAAAAGTTCAAAACATGAGGAAACAGTGAGACACTTTAAACACCCCAGACTGACATTACATAAAAAGGTTTTTGAGAAATTGTCCAGTAGTCTTGAAATATAGAGCACCGGTCCATGGACCAGTGCCGGTCCACAGAAATTTCCTGCCGGTCCACAGGGCCAGCACGTGCATCAGGCCCAAAACAGTGTTCTTCAACCGCCAGTTCACGGTGCGATCGATGCGGCATTATCTTCGAGCCAGCTCCCTCTTCCTCACCGATTCAGTGCACAAAGCTACGGGCAGTGGCTCCTACGGGCATCCTGCGCCTGAACCGGAAGCCTTCTCTCTGACGTTGCAACGTCAGAGGGAAGGCTTCCAGATGAGGCACGGGACATGCAACGTGCAATTAGTACTATTATGGGGGCGGGGTCTGGGTGGAGATTGGGTAGAGATGGGTGGGGTCTGGCCCATGACTTAGCCCCGTGTTCTTCAACTGCCGGTCCACGGACCGATGCCGGTCCACATAATAATTCTTTTATTTCTGCCGGTCCATAGGTGTAAAAAGGTTGAAAAACACTAATATAGAGGACCGTCTTCCACCTGCTGCTCGCACTGGCCTCGGTTCCCTTCTGACATCACGGCCTGGTCCCGCGACCAGGAATGACTTTGGAAGGGAGCAGAGGGCGGTGCGAGCAGCAAGTGGAAGATGCTGCTCGTGCTGGTGAACATTTGAAGGGGTACACGGGGAGGGGGGGGGGTTGGAGAGAAGGAGAGGTGCCAGCACCCCTCGTGAAAGTGCCCAGGGTGGTCCAACCGTCCCCCTCCCACCCCCACCCCTCACTTACGATTCCACTGCTGCTCAGGTAGGGAATTACAGAAGGAATGATAAAGCGGATAGGGAACTATGGAGAGAATGGCAAACAGATATGGGTGTTTTACTAGTGGGCTGGAGTTAGATTTAAAGCAGGTTCGAAAAAAGTAGGCTTTTAGCATGGATTTGAATCCTGCAGTTCTAGGCATACGGTGCAGCAAAGTAGAAGGGACAGGGTACATCACAGTGGTTTACATTATTCAGAATAAAATCAACAATAAATAGTGGCTGGATACTGACGTATAATAATGAACACCACAGACATGACAGAGGACACAGCCCATATTTTTCCATGCCAGAAGGTAAGGGAAAAGATAAGAGAGGCCCTGTTATTTGCTCAAGTAGCCCTTGCAAGTACTGGAAGCAAAAACAACAGTTTTAGACCTGACTTGAATTTGCTGCATGAAGATTGCTTGCAGAGATAAGGTGGCAGGTCATTCCATATGCTGTCTAAATTCTAGGCTCAAGCCTTATACCTACAACAGAGCTGGTGCAGGCTTTTTTTGCCGCGCTGTCCAAGTGATTATTGTCCTATCCCCTGCCCTCAAACACACACTCATGGATTCCAATAACTTAATGAGTGTTTAAGTGGCAGAACATCATCTACACACGCAGTGGGATTAGAGTAAAGCTACCAAATTTGTACATGATTTCCAGCTGGCATTAGGTACATTAGGATGCACTACAAATGTAAATGCATCATTTGAAAGGGAACTCTGCAATGACAGTGCATAGGATGAAGTTAAGGGGCTATAGGCTCAGAAGTAATCTAAGGAAATACATTTTTACAGAAAGGGCGGTAGATGCGTGGAACAGTCTCCTGGAAGAGGTGGTGGAGACAGAGACTGTGTCTGAATTCAAGAGGGCCTGGGATAGGCACGTGGGATCTCTTAGAGAGAGAAAGAGATAATGGTTACTGTAGATGGGCAGACTAGATGGGCCATTTAGCCTTTATCTGCCATCATGTTTCTATGTTTCTAAGACCAATCAGAGCCTAGAGCAAACCTGCCATACCTTAATAGCACTGCAAGGATTAATATGGCACTACCCCTACCTATGAAAAGGCATCACTACAGCTTTACTGGTTTTGCGATCGTTCCCCGACACGATTCACTAAAACGCTGCCTGATCATTCTTCGCTCCGCTCCTCCCATGCAAATTAGTAAAACCCCATGCAAAATAGCCAAGCGATTGATTCACTAAATAATTGCTTGGCTATTTTGCATCAAGTTTCACTATTGTCAGACAGGTCTGCCTGGTATTTATTTTTTTTTTTATGGCACTGATATTTTGCATGTATTACACACGTAAAATATCTTGCCAATTTAAAAAAAAAATTGAAAAAAGCCCCCCCCGACAAACGCGCCCCACCCCCCCATAAAAAAAAGGCAGGAGGGATGCTGACTCCTTACTTCTAGAAAATACATCCCCCGCCCCTGAAAAAAAAACCCTCCTGCCACTGACTCTGGGCCCCCGCTCTCCACCCCCTCTCTGTACCTCAAAATGTTGGGAGCAGGAGGGGTGCTCAGTCCCCTCCTGCTCCGTAGGCCTCTTGGACATGACTAGGCCTTAGGCCCCGCCCTGGTGCATCATGTGATGCACAGAGAGGGGCCTAAGGTCCTGATTGGCTCAGATTCCTCTGGCTCCTCCCATGGGAGGGGCCTGAGCCAATCAGAGACTTCCTTAGACTACTCCCTAAGAAAGTCCCTGATTGACTCAGGCGCCTCAAGCCCCTCCCAAGAGAGGAGCCTGAGGCACCTGAGCCAATCAGGCTGTGCATCACATCATGCACCAGGGCGGGGCCTAAAGCCCACTTGTGTCCAGGAGGCCTACAGAGCAAGAGAGACCGAGTACCCCTCCTGCTTCCAACATTTTGAGATACAGGGAGGGGGAGGGAGATCGGAGAGCGAGGGTCTGTGGTTAGTGGCAGGAGGGAGTGGGCATCCCTCTTGCCTTTTTCTTTGGGGGGGGGGGCACGTTTGTTGGGGTTTTTTTTTCATTTGGGGTTTTTTTTTTTCATTTTTAAAAAAATTGGCTACATATTTTGCATGTGTAATACACACAAAATATCTGGCCCATTTAAAAGAAAAAAAAAAAAAAGCCACTGACAGCTGTGACAGGAGGCTGCTTCCCCTGTCACTACTGTCAGGGCTGCCCTGACTCAATTGCTCACTGAGCGATTTAGTCAGGGAGTTTGCATGCAAATGATTTGCACCTCTGTGCAAATCATTTGCATGCAAAAAAGGTAGTGAATCAATCACTGTTTCAAAATCGGTCAGTAATTGGTCAACAGTGATTGAATCACTACCTTTTAGTGCCTCCTAAATAGGAGACAGTAAATGATCCAGAGTTAATTTTTTGCAGGTCTGATTTGTTAATGAGAAAATTAGCGCAGGGCCTGCAAATTAAGGAAATAAAAATCCCTAAGTGCCGCATAAAATCTGGGCTTAGCAACTGGGGAAATCCCACATGAATATACACAGGACAGATTTCAGAGCACTTTAGTAACAGAGCCCCTTAATTTTATTATGGTAGAACTGTCTCTGTAGTTCAGTTATAGTCCCCTATGTCTGAGCTGTTATCTGGAGAATGAAAAAAAAAACCCCCACATGCTAGTTTTATCTTTCTAGCTTGTATAACCTCTTTCAATTCAATTGTGTTTTGCGATTCTCCAGACAAAGTTGCGTTATTCGATTTATTTGCTGATCCAGAGATTGATAAGAATCATTCCCTGACAGATGATAAAAGGTAAACAGTGCAGCCTTTTTCTAAATGTCAACTCCAAATGAACTTGTTATATATTGTTCCTGGTTCAAGCTCCATCAGCAATAAATTGATATGAAACCTGATATGAGCTTTCAGATAAAGACAAACTATGTTTCAAATCAAACATAGCTAAACAAATGAACAAGAACATTAGCATATATTGATGATGGTGACAAAATAACTAATGATACATTACTTCTAAACAGATGACCCAACAGTATAGCATATGGAAATTCATAATCTTAATTCAAATCACAGTGTTAAATCACTTTTATTAAAAGCATTGCTTTATTTCACTAAACTAAACTAAACCTTAGGTTTGTATACCACACCATCTCCACAAGCGTAGAGCTCGGCACGGTTTACAGGGTTAGGTTGAAAAGGAGCTACAATGAAGGGTTATAGGAAAGGAGCTAGGAAGATAAAGAGGGAGGGGGTACCAAAAAGCGGGAGGTGTTAGATTTTTGAAAAGAGCCAAGTTTTCAGGTGTTTGCGGAAGGATTGGAGGGAACTTGAAATTCTGAGCGGGGATGTGAGGTTGTTCCAGAGTTCTGTGGTTCTAAAGGGGAGGGATGTTCCTAGTTTTCCTACGCGGGATATACCTTTTGCAGAGGGGAATGATAGTTTCAGTTTTGGGGAGGATCTAGTGGAATTAGGGTTAGAGGAGTTCTAGAAGAGTGGGATAACGGGAGGAAGGATGCCATGTAGGATCTTGAAAGCTAAACAGGCACATTTAAAGAGGACTCTGGAGTGAACTGGGAGCCAGTGAAGTTTGGACAGGAGTGGGGAGACGTGGTCGAACTTGCCTTTAGCGAAAATAAGTTTGGCCGCGGTATTCTGGATTAGCTGAAGTCTATGGAGTTTTTTTTTAGTTAGGCTTAAATAGATGGAGTTGCAATAATCCAGTCTAGAGAGGATTGTGGATTGAACAAGGACGACGAAGTGAGAATGATGAAAGTACGATCTCACATTCCTCAGCATATGAAGACTAAAGAAGCATTTTTTTACCAAGAAGTTGAGATGGTCATTGAAGGAGAGAGAGGAGTCTATGATGTGCCAAGGACTTTGCTTGAAAACTCAAGCTGAAGAGTGGAGCCGGAAGATAATGGGATGGAGGTGGGTAAATGACCTAATATTGGGCCGAGCCAAAGTAGTTTTGTTTTGGACTCGTTCAATTTCATTTGTACAGAATGTGCCCAGGATTGAAGGTTCATTATACATGTGGATATGTTCTCAGCGAGGTTAGTGAGGTTCGAGTCGGTCTCAAGGAGGATGAGGATATCGTCAGCATAGGTGTAGAGAGTTTCCAGGGGGGATAGATGAAGGAGTTTCAAAGAGGACATGTAAATATTGAAAAGGATAGGAGAGAGGGGTGAGCCTTGCGGGACTCCACATATCGGCTTCCAGGGAGGGGATGAGGTACCGTTTATGTTAACGGTGTAGGAGCGTAAGCGTAGGAATTTCGAGAACCAGTCTAGGACTGTGGAACTTATGCCTATTTCAGAGAGTTGGAAGATTAGGATATCATGATGGACGACGTCGAAAGCTGTGGAGAGGTCGAATTATAGAAGTACAGCGAATTTGTTGCGAGAATGAAGTTGTTGTACCTTAGAGATTAGTGAGGCTAATAGGGATTTGGTGCTGAAGTTGGGTCTGAAGCCGAATTGGTGGGGTAGGAGAATAGAGAATCTTTCTAGGTAGGATGAGAGTTGAGTGGATATGATGGATTCTAACATCTTGGTTAGGAGAGGGATATTTGCTATTGGACGGTAATTGGAGGGAATAGAGGGGTCATGGTCGGTCTTCTTCAGTAGAGGGGTTAGTGCAATATGTCCCATTTCGGAGGAGAAAAGGCCCGATGTTAGAGCATCGTTTATAAGTTTGGTGAGGGAAGCGATGGCCTGTGTAGAGATATTCTCGAATAGGAAGGAGGGGAAAGGATCCAAGGTACATTTGCAAGTTTTTAGTTTGAGGCAGAGTTTGGAGACTTGCAATTCGGAAACAAGCTCAAAAACAGTCCAGGATCCGTCGGCTGGAATGGGATTGGAGACAGGTAGGGAAGGGTTGAGGTCAGTAGAGATTAGGGAGTTGTAGGAGACTGTAGGTGGGAAGGAGCATCTTAGGGTGGTAACCTTTTCATTGAAGAATTTTGCAAGGGCATCTGCTGATAGAGACGAGGGGAGCAAGGATGGGTCCTTTTTTGTAGTTAAGGAGCGCCAAATGTTAAACAACGCACTGATCTGGTTGTTGGATCTGGAGATTTTATCTCTGAAAAAATTCTTCCTGGCTTTTTTTAGTAATGAATTGTAAAGTTTAATATTGACCCTCCAGGTCTGTCTATCTGAGGGGGATTTAGATTTTTTCCATTTGCGCTCCAAAGTGCAACATTTCTGTTTCAGCTCTCTATGGAGCGGTAGATACCAAGGGGCCTTTCGGGGGTAGGAGATGGTTTTTGTGGATATTGGAGCGAAGGAGTGATAGATGGATTCGGAGAGGGAGATCCAATTGCACCAGTAGGATTCAGAGTCTGTAGGCTTAGGATTGGAGGAGAGTTGGTTGAGAAATTTGGACCAGAAAAGATTACTGGAAATTTTCTTGCGGAAGGTTATTGAATGGGAGGAATGGGATGGGGATTCAAGGTGTGACAGGAAAATGGGGAGGCAAGTAGCCCCTAAGAAGTGGTCAGACCAAGGGACTTGTTCCCAACCAGTGTCATCGGTTAAAGTTTTGAAGGCAGTAAGGTCGAGGAAAGTGGTGAAGTCTAGTGTATGTCCTTTTTCGTGGGTTGGAGAAGAGGTAGGTGAGGGAAAACCTAGAGAGGTAAGGAAGTTGTTAAATTCGATCGTGTCCTTGCTGTTGGTGTCATCAAGGTGGAGATTAATATCATCAACAATCAGTAGTCTTTGAAATTTAAGAAAGGCGTTTGTTATAGCCTCAAAGACGAGATTGGAGGAGTTGTTCCAAGGGGTGGGTGGGCGGTATAGTAATAAGATGCCCAATGGGTGAGTGCGGAGTTCATCATTGACAGAGACAAGCATATATTCTAGAGAGGCGTGAGTGCCCTTCTCTAGGAGCTGGACGTCAAAGAAAGATTTGTAGAGCAGTGCTAGTCCGCCTCCTTTTCGGTTGGATCTGGGGGAGAAGGGGCCTTGATAACCATGGGGGAGGAGTTCATTTTGTGTAAAAAGATCATCTTTGGCGATCCATGATTCCGTGATGCACAGGAATCCAGGATCAAACTCATCTAGAAGGTCCTTCAAGATTTGGGTCTTATTGCATGCTGATCTGGCTTTGCAATAAAGAGCCGGGACTGGGGTGAGAGAGTCAGAGACAGCATTGGGAAGATTGGCTGGGGGCAGGGGCTTTAGTGAGTTTAGGTTGACTTTTTGGAGATTTTTCTTGAAAGGGGGAATTCTGGTGCGTATCAGCGTGGGGATTCTGAGGCCAGGGCAAATATTATTGGTGTTTGGTGGGTCGAGTAGGTTGGGGGAGGGGGGTATCAGACAGAGGGAAGAGTAGAAAGGTGAGCAGAATAGGAGGAGAAGGAACCAGAAGAAAGGATTCATGGCGGGGTTAGGGCCAGATGATTGGTGTGTGAAAGTCTGCAGCAGGGGGGGATTAGTGTTAGCTAAGGAAGGGGCAGGGGACTTAATTAGGCTGGCTGAGTGCATAATCAAGAGTATGGAAGAAAGGTGAAACCTTTGGCAGTAATACAATTTGGCACTGAATAAAAGTACAGACAGTAATAAACTTAGGCAACTAAAACAAGAGCATGGACAATAATAAAAAATAAGGAGCTAAAACAAGAGTATAGACAGTAATAAAATTTGGCCCCCAGTGGATCTCGATAAGCCAAGGAGGGGGAGGGCGGTGAGTTAGTCAGAAAGGAGCCCCGTTGGTTTGAGCGTCAGACTGCAGCTCTCAACTGTCGGCTCTCCCCTGCTGGAAAGGGGGAGGGGTGTAGATGATGCTAGATGCCCTGCTGGAAAGGGCTCCCGATCTGGCCACTAGTGAAACTGGCAGTTGGTGCCGAGCACCGTCAGCACTGCTCCTCTTGTAGTTCTCTCCCCTGCTGGAACGGGGGAGGGGAGTAGATGATGCTAGATGCCCTGCTGGAACAGGCTCCCGATCTGGCCACTAGTGAATCTGGCAGTTGGTGCCGAGCATCCCTCAGCGCTGCTCCTCTTGAAATTCTCTCCCCTGCTGGAACTCCCAAATTCAAATTAAATACATTGAACAGAGTAAAGCAAAATGTTTGCAACTGCTTACAACGCTTAGCAAGTCTTCACATTTGTACATTTTTGACAGTCTGCTGTTTAAATATACTTCAAATCTATTAAAGGAGGAAGAGTTTGTTTCACTAGTCTATACTCAAAAATATACTCAATTGCTTTGGTTTTTAGCAGCGTCTTTTCCACGACTCTCCACACATCAGTTTGTTCCACGTTCCTACAATCACAGGACTCTCAGGGACCCCTGAAGAAGACTTTTTGTTGAAACACGGACCGTGTTGGGTCCCATGCCTTCAGCGGACTGGGTCCTTTAGGTTTTTATGTGGATTATTTTATTCTTATATGGATTCTTTCATGTGGATTATTAAGTTTTTATGTGGATTATTTTATTCTTATATGGATTCTTATGTGGATTATTTTATCTTTGAGTGGATTATGTTATTGTACTTTTGAACTTTGACATTTTTAATAAAGTCCATTTTAGGAACATCGTCACTCCACAGTGTTTTTTTGGTTTCTCCTGGGTTTTTTCCTCTGTGGATTTCCTGAGGTCAATTTTCTTTGTTTTCACTAGTCTATACAACATGCTTTTTACACTTTCGACATGAAAGAACAATTAAGAGAAACATTGAAAAAGTAATAAAAGCACCACATTCATATACACTAGTCTGAGTACAGGTCTTACCTATCCCAGGGGAGAAGGGAAAAAAAAAAATCTTATAGTGGAACTTAAGTAAAATGAATAATTACTAGATTGTTGGTTTAACATTGCCTCAAAAATGCATGTGACTGTTGGGCAGACTGGATGGACCACACAGATCTTTATCTGCCATTATCTATTATGTTACTATCAATGGCGTAGTGCCCGGGGCAGTAGTGCCCCACCGCCTTCCCCACCCTACTCTGCACCCCTTCCCTGTACCTTTCTAACTTTGACGTGAGCAGCCACAAACTTACTGTCCCACGTTGGCTTCGGCACTCTCTCTCATGTTACTTCCTAGCCGCGAGTCCCAGAAGTGACATCAGACTAGAGAGCTGCATGGGAACGGGGACGACGGGAATCCCGCGGGACCCACGGGCATCCCGCAGGTTCCCCTTTCGGGTCACGGGGATCCCGTGGGGACGCCCCCTAGGGTCGCGGGAATCCCATGGGGACGCCTCCGAGGGTTGCGGGGTTCCTGCGGAGCTGGATATAGTCAGTACCGCGGCTCTTCTTCTCCCTACCTGCTCTGCTTGCAGCACAGAGCCGAACGGAAGTCTTCCTGACGTCAGCGCTGACGTCGGGAAGGCTTCCGTTCGGCTCTGTGCTGCAGGCAGGGCAGGTAAGGAGAAGGAGAGTAGCCTCGCGGCTCGAATGGCGTACCAAGCGAGGGGGGCGGTCTGCCCCGGTGCAGCACAGCTGGCCAGGTCCCCTTACTTTTGTGGCGCTTCTCCGACCGACCGACAACAGCCCCGGTCCGACAAACCTCCCTGCCCCCCCTCCCACCCCCCCAAAGATACGAATGAGAGAATTCACATAATGGCTTGTATGACAGCTTCAGATGTTATGGCTAGTCCTAGTAGAGCAGCAAGCAGGTTCATGGAATAGCTGGGCAGGCGGTGTCATCAACTGTAGAGAAGGGGACTTAGGCCCATACTCCACTCTAACCACTATACTTATGGTGGAATCTGTGAGCCTTCCAAAATCCATATAAATCCCACATGCGAGATATCACCTGGAGGCATAAGGCCTTTTAAGGGTGGTGTACAGTTGGATCCAGTAGGTTTTAGAGGACTCATCATACACCATAAGGAAGTTAAGGTGAGAGGTGTACCTGGTACCTTTTATGTGAAGTTCATTACAGTGTCCCCTAAGGTGTCTCACTGCTCTGCTGGGATATCTGTATAGCCAGTCTAGTACAAATGCTGGCTCCTCCTACATCCCAATGACTTGTTTTTTGCATTTCTCATTTGGATGTTGGGTTTTGTTTTTTTTCCAAAAATGGTTCAAAATGAAACACATTTTTGAAAAAAACAAGATAGACCTTTTTCAGTTTTAAAAATGGTCATATGCACTATTGAATTTTTTTGTGCATTTTCCGCAAAGCGTCTAAACTCAGATTTATACGTCTTACCAAAAATGCCACTCAGAGTCCATAATTCATAAAGGAGAGATTGCAAAGAAGCTCCAGTGACTCGTATTATGATTTGCTATACCGCTTTTCCTGACAAGCTTGTCAAGTTGTTGTACATTATAAAATTAGAGAAAAGGAAAACGAATCCATGTTCAGATAGTTTGCTGAGCATACGTATCAAATTCCAAGGGGACAAGACACACAAATCTTGTTCAGGCTATCTAATATATACACTATGTTTAAAAGAAAGAACTATACAAAGCTTCTTTTTTGCATAACTCTGTCAATTTCAATAATCTTTCTTCAGAAACAAATTTTTAATAAGGATCAGATCCTCCTGACTTAAAGTAATTGTGATTTTTTTTTTAAGCAAAATGGTATCTGTGACAGTTGCTAGTTAGCAGTAATGCCATATAGGTGAGGTGACTAGCAAGAGTATAGACTTATTGCAAATTTATTCTGGATGGTATATCCCAAATTTTATTGAAATTGGTCAAGTTTTGACAGAGTTATGCAGAAAATAAATTTATATAGGGGTTTTTTTTTAACAGTATAGCTTTCCAGCTATTATCCATGATGACCATGTCCTCAACCTTCAAAAAATAGTGTAAATAGATAAATTTTTAGAGCTACCATGAAATTTTTATGTGAAGACTCAGCACAGAGAGAGGAAGTGTATTCTCTAGGGATGGGACAACAAAGAAAAAACACTTAATCTAGTAGTTCCAACCTTGCAATTGACATTGCAGGGATCACCAGACAACAGACCTTAGATACTGAGGTGATAAGGAAAGTGTATGTGGGGTAATTAAAGAAGCTAAGTAAAGTGGTTCACCACCATAAAAATCAGGACTAGAATCTTAAATTGGATACTGAACTGTACAGGAAGCCAATGAACATGTTACACCTTTTTTTTTTTTTTTCCAATTATCACTTATCCATGCATAACAAAGAAGCCTGATGGCTGTGTTCTGACCAGTTGAAGCTGTTTCATAATTATATGAATAGACCAGGTTTGACTACTGTAAAACCTGGAGGTTAATATCGCATGATGTAGTGTGTTGTGTCAAATCATCAAATAACTAAGAATAGAACAAAAGTGTTTTAAAGTGAAAACCCCTTCTTTGCAACAGATGAAACGTGCTTCAAAAAGAAAGTTGCGGGCGGGGAAGCCACGAAGGTAAGGGGGCAGGGAGAGAGAAAGGGAGGAAAGGTGGAATGGAGAGGAAAAGACGCTTAAGGGAAATGGGTAAAACTGAGGGGGGAGAAGGACGCTGAAAGCACTGGGGAAGACAAAGGGGTGGAGAAGGACGCTGAAAGGACATGGGGAAGACGGGGGGGGGGGAGAAGGACGCTGAAAGCACATGGGGAAGACAAAGGGGTGGAGAAGGATGCTGAAAGGCCATGGGGAAGACAGAGGGGGAGAAGGACGCTGAAAGGACATGGGGAAGACAGAGGGGGGAGAAGGACACTGAAAGCACATATGGAAGACAGAGGGGGAAGAAGGACACTGACAGGACATGGAGAATATGGGGGGGAGAAGGACGCTGAAAGGAAATGGGGAAGAGAGAGTGGGGAGAAGACACTGGCAGGGAAGAAGACAGAGACTATGGGGGAGTGGAGGGAAGAAAATGGGTGCCTGACCAATTTGGAAGAGGGGAGAAAGGGAGAGGCACAGTAACAGAGCAAATGGAAGATGCAGAGGGAAGAGAGACAGTGGATAGAAGGAATTGAATGAGAACATGAGGAAAGCAGAAACCAGGCAACAAAGGTAGGAAAAGAATTCTATTTCTTTTTTTTTGCTTCAGGATAAAGTAGTATATTAGTTGTGTTGATAAAACTTTATAAACATTAGAGGCTCTGGTAGAAACCCGTTTACAAAGTATGTATTCGTCCCAATTAATATTTCCAAATTAATAAAGTCTTTTTGCTTATTTGTAAATGGGTTTCTACCAGAACCCTTTAATTCAGTAGCATAATTAAATGAAATAACTATTTCTGAAGTTTATAGGGACGGGCGGGGACGGAGGGGATTCCTCGCGGGGATGGGTGGGGACGGAGGGATTCCTCACGGGGACGGGTGGGGACGGGTGGAACTTTGGCGGGGACAGGTGGGATTTCTGTCCCCGCGCATCTCTCTACATCAGACAAAGCGCTGAAGCAGATGCAGGAAGCAATTTGATGGTTGCTCATATTATTTGTTTCCCCCATTGCTGTAGTTGACTCTCCAGTATCTTGGTGTCATTATTGACTACCAACTTTCTTTTTGAAGCACGTTTCATCTGTTGCAAAGAAGGGGTTTTCACTTTAAAACACTTTTGTTCTATTCTTAGTTATTTGATGATTTGACACAACACACTACATCATGCAATATTAACCTCCAGGTTTTACAGTAGTCAAACCTGGTCTATTCATATAATTATGAAACAGCTTCAACTGGTCAGAACACAGCCATCAGGCTTCTTTGTTATGCATGGATAAGTGATAATTGAAAAAAAAAAAAAAAAAAAAAGGTGTAACATGTTCATTGGCTTCCTGTACAGTTCAGTATCCAATTTAAGATTCTAGTCCTGACTTTTATGGTGGTGAACCACTTTACTTAGCTTCTTTAATTACCCCACATACACTTTCCTTATCACCTCAGTCATCTAAGGTCTGTTGTCTGGTGATCCCTGCAATGTCAATTGCAAGGTTGGAATTACTAGATTAAGTGTTTTTTCTTTGTTGTCCCATCCCTAGAGAATACACTTCCTCTCTCTGTGCTGAGTCTTCACATAAAAATTTCATGGTAGCTCTAAAAATTTATCTATTTACACTATTTTTTGAAGGTTGAGGACATGGTCATCATGGATAATTACATATAGCTGGAAAGCTATACTGTTATATAAAAAACCCTATATAAATTTATTTTCTGCATAACTCTGTCAAAACTTGACCAATTTCAATAAAATTTGGGATATACCATCCAGAATAAATTTGCAATAAGTCTATACTCTTGCTAGTCACCTCACCTATATGGCATTACTGCTAACTAGCAACTGTCACAGATACCATTTTGCTTAAAAAAAAAAAAATCACAATTACTTTAAGTCAGGAGGATCTGATCCTTATTAAAAATTTGTATCTGAAGAAAGATTATTGAAATTGACAGAGTTATGCAAAAAAGAAGCTTTGTATAGTTCTTTCTTTTAAACATAGTGTATATATTAGATAGCCTGAACAAGATTTGTGTGTCTTGTCCCCTTGGAATTTGATACGTATGCTCAGCAAACTATCTGAACATGGATTCGTTTTCCTTTTCTCTAATTTTATAATGTACAACAACTTGACAAGCTTGTCAGGAAAAGCGGTATAGCAAATCATAATACGAGTCACTGGAGCTTCTTTGCAATCTCTCCTTTATGAATTATGGACTCTGAGTGGCATTTTTGGTAAGACGTATAAATCTGAGTTTAGACGCTTTGCGGAAAATGCACAAAAAAATTCAATAGTGCATATGACCATTTTTAAAACTGAAAAAGGTCTATCTTGTTTTTTTCAAAAATGTGTTTCATTTTGAACCATTTTTGGAAAAAAAAACAAAACCCAACATCCAAATGAGAAATGCAAAAAACAAGTCATTGGGATGTAGGAGGAGCCAGCATTTGTACTAGACTGGCTATACAGATATCTCAGCAGAGCAGTGAGACACCTTAGGGGACACTGTAATGAACTTCACATAAAAGGTACCAGGTACACCTCTCACCTTAACTTTCTTATGGTGTATGATGAGTCCTCCAAAACCTACTGGATCCAACTGTACACCACCCTTAAAAGGCCTTATGCCTCCAGGTGATATCTCGCATGTGGGATTTGTATGGATTTTGGAAGGCTCACAGATTCCACCATAAGTATAGTGGTTAGAGTGGAGTATGGGCCTAAGTCCCCTTCTCTACAGTTGATGACACCGCCTGCCCAGCTATTCCATGAACCTGCTTGCTGCTCTACTAGGACTAGCCATAACATCTGAAGCTGTCATACAAGCCATTATGTGAATTCTCTCATTCGTATCTTTGGGGGGTGGGAGGGGGGGTCAGTGACAACTGGGGGAGTGTGGGGGGATCATGCTTATATCCCTCCAGTGGTCATCTGGCACCTTTTTGGTACTTCTTTGTTAATAAAACAGGTCTAGCCCCAAACGTCTAACTTGTGCCTTAGACATATTCTTAAATGTTTGATTATGGCAGAAAAACATCCGAGTCCTAAGCCCGCTGTAGTCCAGCCCTCACCATGCCTCTAACATGCACCCTTCAGATTTAGTATTGCTGCAGAAGAACAGCATAAATATCCGTCTAGAACATGGGTAGGCAATTCCGGTCCTCGAGAGCAACAGGCAGGTCAGGTTTTCAGGATATCTACAATAAATACGAGTATGCATGAGATAGATTTGCATCTCAAGGAGGCAGTGCATGCAAACCCATCTCATACATATTCATTGAGGATATCCTGAAAACCTGACCTACCTGTGGCTCTTGAGGACCGGAATTGCCTACCTCTGCTCTAGAATATAGGTTTCAATAAAAGCATATTGGAAGAGTTTGGCAAGAAAAACTTCTATCTGCCCCTTTATGCCACGTTTTGAACATTTTTTTTTTTTTTAATGAACCCCTTTGTCTTATAAATGTATTCAAGAATTTTGACAGTAGTTATTTTCTTTGGACATGGATGATAATGACATTTTTCTTCTTTATGTTTTCAATCATGTTTTGTTAAAACAGTTAAAATAATAAAAGTAAAGCAGAAGCTTTCTTCTTGCCAGTGTCCCATATAAGTTATGGTTGTAGAATATTCTTGAAATTACTGAACCATCAACACTTTCCTCAGATTCAGCCAGACACCTCTACAGTTCTTTCGAACTCAGCAGTTTTCTTAAGCCATAATTACTAACTTTGGAGGGGCATCTTGGAGGTAGTGTCTTGGTGGTATCAATCTGTTTTACAATAAAGGGCCTAACAGTGCCCTAAAGGCTATTCAAAACACACTAACATATTGTTATGGCTGTATTCCCCCCCCCCCATTCCTTTGAATAATGTTATCTCAGAGTTCTTTTGTCAGTTCAGTATTTTGCATTTTCCCAAAACTTGGCTTCAAAATCACTTCCTACAACAGATAATGTTTGATTCTTCTTCCAAAAGCATTCAAATCGGCTTATCTATTTTGGATACAGATGTACTCTATTTAACTTATTATGAACCTTGTCAATGCAATTTTTACAAAGAGACCTTTTCTATATTGTAAATTTCACAGGAGGAGGAGAGGAGAGACCATTAACATAAACTATGCTAAATCTAAAGCTAAAGCTAAATTAATGTCCCTTTGTTTTCGACAAAGAGGTATATCCGGAATAGACAAGCATACTTGCGAGCATTATATGTCAATCCAGAACTGTTGTTGCAGCCTTAAGACAAACCTTGGATAGACAGATCTGTGTGATTACTTATTCAGACCAAGCTAAAACAGTTGCCAATATCATTGGTGCATTTTAGCCATGCATAAGGAGTTTAAGGAGGGTCCATGTGTGGCATTCACTCGACCTAAGAACTTGGCGAACTATCTTACTAGTTGCAACAGAGTCATGGAAACCAATCAGGGACAATTGTAGGTGAACACCACCCATGCAGGGCATGCTCTATGTGCAACAATTCTTTACAACTGTTCACCTAGAGTCATCCTCATATTCGTAAAGTGTACTCCTTGAGATATTTTATGACATGCTTATCCCAATGGATAAAACTTCTGAGTCACCGGAAAGTGATGTTTTCTGTTCAGGGTCCTATTTATTGGATCTTAGGAAAGCATCATCGGTTTACAGTTTAGAAAAAGCTGAAAACTTTTTTTATTTTTGCGTGATTATTCAACCAGTAGCAGCGAGTAATGAACCAGCAGTCAAGTCTCAGTCAAATAAAAACAATGGAGATGTTTTGCTGGTGTTTGTTCATTGTTGCTTATATTATTATATGTTTGTTTGCTATATTGTAATATGTTCATTGTATTATGTTGTTTTATTGAAATGTGTATTGTATGAGAAGGCTGTAATTTCTTATTTTTCATTTGGATGTTTTATTGCAGAATATACATTTTTAAAATTAATAAATAAATAAAAAATATGTCCCTGTAACTTGTTGTATATAGGTCACACTGTCTGCCAGATTAAGGTTAGACTACAAGAACATAAAAGCAGGATATAGACAGGCACTATTTTGGCTCTGATAGTTTCTCATTGTTTAGAACAGGATAATGCCTTCTATGATTTCAATTGGTTTGTTATCAAATGGATTCCAACTACCTTTAGAGGAGATAAGATGGCTCATATCCAACTTTGTGAGCAATTTTGAATTTTTTAACTAAATGCTGTCCATCCAGAGGAACTAAAAGAATTTATCAAATATCAAATGGCACATTATCATTTAAACTCTTTATGTTTACATTTTCAATAAGATGTTTTCCTTTTGGAGCCTATGCTTAGTGGATTTCCTGGAGCTAATGTGCATTTTTTCAAAAATGGTGTCTAACAACTTAGGGCTCCTTTTATCAAGGTGCGGTAGGCGGTTAACGCGCGGAATACCGCGCGTTCAACCGCCTGCCGTGCTAGTCGCTAACGCCTCCATTGACGAGGTGTTAGTTTTGTGGCTTGCCGCGGGGGTTAGCGCATGATGAAATGTCCGACGCACTAACCTCCGAAGTGCACCTTGATAAAAGGAGCCCTTAATGTATACTCCTCTGTTACTGAATTAATTCAGTTCTTGTACGTAATACAACTCAAAAGCATTTCCTGTAAAAGATCATGATTTTTCTCCCCTGACTTCATAAAAGCCCACAATTGGGTTCAGTTTTACATAAGAGTCTTTTTAATTCATGACAACATCACATCTATTTGAACGGCTTGTGACACTGGGCATCAAAATGGCAGATGACGTTTAATGTGAGTAAGTGCAAAGTGATACATGTGGGAAAGAGGAACCTGAACCATAGCAAGGTTCTATGTTAGGAGTCATTGCCCAGGAAAAGAATCTAGGTGTCATTATTGAGGATATGTTAAAACCTCAGCTCAATGTGCGCCAGCAGTGGCTAAGAAAGCAAATATAGCTCTCCCTCCCTATTTACAGAGGTTAAGTGCAGAGCCGGCCCGCAAATAGCATAAAATCGCAAATACGTTTTTGGGCTGGCTCTGACCCACCCCCGCCTCCCTCCTGCATCCCCGGACCTTACCTAGTGGTCTAATGGTGACGCGGGGCAGGAGCGATCTTCCTATGTTCCTGCCCCGTGCAGAGCCGTCATCAAAATGGCTGCCGTGAGTCTTGCGACTACAATGAGAACTCACGGCAGCCATCAGTTATTCATTGCCAGAGAATGTAGTGAAATCAGTTACCTTACCATACAAAATAACTTTGGTATCCCTCAAGGATCTATATTGTCCCCCTTACTCTTCAATATTTACCTGGCCCCTTTACTCACCCTCTGCCAGTCAATAGGCCTTACTGCCTACACCTACGCGGACAACATCCAGATCATTTGTCCAATTGACGCTAACAGCTCAGAAGACATTAGACTTCTTAATCCTAAACTTGATAAAATCTGTCAATGGCTTCACAAAAATATGCTGTCACTCAGTATATCTAAAACTAAATGTCTTTTCTTTCCCTGGAAAGATAACATGCAGCTTATTCACCCCGTTACATTAAATAATATCCCTATTTCATTAGTATCTTCTACAAAAATCTTGGGTATAATAATAGATAATAAGCTGAATTATCGCCCTGAAATTGTTTTATTAGATTAAGAATGATCTGGTCACTTGTGAATATCTTGGACTCTTCATCACTTAAGATTCTTATTCATTTTTTTATTATTTCAAAACTTGACTACTGTAATGCACTGTATAAGGGTATTTGTCAAAAAGATATCCATCGGCTACAATTGATACAAAACACCGCCATAAAAATTATTGTAAATAAGGAAAAATTTGATCATGTTACCCCTCTGCTCAAATCCACTCACTGGTTACCAATTTCATACCGCATTATCTATAAAATAGCACTTCTCTCCTTTAAATCTTTAGTTACAAAACAACCGGCATTTATTCATAAACTTCTTATCCCGCATGATCTGACATGAATCTTAAGATCTTCCTCACAAAACCTTCTCCATATACCTTCATTGAAAATTATTGGCTCATGTTGGGCCACTTCTTTCGCAGTTACAGCCCCCACGATATGGAACTCTTTACCTTTGTATATCAGGACGGAAAAAAACTTATTGAAATTTAAGGGATTATTAAAAACTTATTTTCCAAGAGGAGTATAACATCTAAAAAAAAATTTTTTCTTACATAGAACTGATCAATATTTATGATTGCTTCCCTTCCTAATGTGGTCTTCTCTTTTTGTATACTTTACTTTTAATTTGTTGTTCTCCCAACTTTCCTGTGTCTGTCAGTCATGTCTTGTTAAGTGATTATTTGTTAAGTTTGTCTCCTTTTATTATTATTATAAATTGTAAAATGCTTAGAAATTCTGATTTGCCGTCAATCACATTTTTAATAAACTTGATAAATTCCTAAAAGGGAAGTCCATAGGCCATTATTGAAATGACTTGGGGGTAATCCACTGCTTATTCTTAAAATAAGCAGCATAAAATCTTTTATTACTTGGGATCTAGCTAGGTACTTGGGACCTGTGTTGGGCACTGTTGGAAACACGATACTGGGCTTGATGGACCTTCTGTCTGTCCCAGTATGGCAATTCTTATGTTCTTAACAGAAAGCAACACTATAGGGAAGGAAAGCACAGTCACTTACCATAACAGGCTTTATGGGGGATAGCAGGCAGATATTCTCACAGATGGGTGACATCATCCACTGAGCCTGGTATGGACAGTACTAAAGTGTACTGTCACTTTAAGCTTTAGAAAGCTTTGAGAGTGCCGGCACCGCGCATGTGCATTCATGGTGAAACATGTGCACTCTTCATAAAACCCCAAAACCTTTTGTACTGCCATATAAGTGGCTCCCGCAGTCATAAGGGCTATTGGGGTTGTAGACAGGTGGGTATAGTACATTTTGGGGGTGTTTGGGGGGGGCTCACCATGACCTATAAGGGAGCTGTAGTGAGATGTTTATGGGGCACCTTTTTTGTGAAGTTCACAGCAGTGCCCTGTAAGGTACCCCACTATTCAGGTGCCATGTCTGGGTGTCCAGTCCATCACTTTGCTGACCCCTCCCACGTCCAACAGGGCTTATTCTAGGCATTTTTGACTTGGATGAATATTTGGACGAAAATGTGATATAAAGATGGACGATTTAGCAGCTTGGACGATCAGACGGCTGGACGTATAGTTAGATGATTTTCAGAAAAAAAAAATATATTTTGGGCATATTTTTTGAAAATGTGTCCTAAGCTGTGTCTAACTTTGGACGATTTGCGACTTAGGTGAAAACAGACTTAGACTTTTCTTTCGATTATGCCCCTCAGTGTGTATTGTGACGGGGCCAGGAGTAAGCCTAACGCTGGCAACCCGGCTCCCGCCCCAGGCGCAAGTATTAGCGTTCTTTGGAGGACCACTCTGGGATAAACACAGCAGAGAAAAAAACCTCTCCACCAATAATTGCCAGTTCCAAGTTTTATTATCCAGTTCTATTGCACTGGTTCTAAGGCCACCCCACCAGCTGATGAGACTTGGAAAAGATTTATCATAAACAAAAGTTCTCTTTTATAGCAAATCCGTGCTTCAATCAGGACAGAAAACCCCCCAAAATATTTCCCTTTAAACCGGGATTTCTCTTTCTCATAGTTCTGCTGCCAGGCTTTGCACAGTTCTGGGCAGCTTTCGGGTTTCAAGAACCCAAATACAAGAGTTTAGGCTGGGCACAATTATTGTATTGAGCCCACTGTTTCTTCAGGAAGTTCTCCCCACCTGACTCCTTAAAGTATAAATACCCCCACTACCCTTCTGATTTCCAGGCAGAGGGCTGGGAACCATCCACCTTTGTTTTAATGGTCTAAGATTCCCCTCCCAAAAGTTCTCACTATCAGGGATGTGCAATGTCAGGTCAATGAATCCACTCCGGGCTTTATTTCTCCTTTTAAGGTTAGTTAGCATTACCCATCCCCCACTCACTGTGCTTTGCTTGCATATAGGGATTCTGGTTTAATTTCTGTTGCTAACCAATCCTCACATTCACACATCAAACTCTCATTCATTAAACAGTCCCACATAAGGACATAAATATTTCTTTAAGTACTTTAGATCATTGTTATAAAACAAACTTTCATTCCCTTCCTCCAAACAGTACCTTACTCACTCATGCTTCATTCAGACATATAGTTCACAGCTTCAGGGCTGCAATCCATTTCATTTCCCTCAGAGATATCTCCCTCTTCCTCCATAAGAGGATCCTCACTCTTTGAAGCTGGATACAGGCTATCCTCTGAAACAGCAATTGGCAAGCCCTGCTCATGGAGCTTCTCCCTTCCAATTAGCCTCTGCTTGGAAAGCAAAGTTTTGTTAGTATGGAAGTGCTATGGGACAGGGAGTTTCTTAGCAGAAGGCAGTAAGACAGAGCTCCTATCCTTCAGTTCCCTGTTCTGTGAGGAACGTCCTTCCCTCCAGGTTCCTGATTGCTTGTGGGTGTTCTCAGATGGCCCTG
This sequence comes from Geotrypetes seraphini, assembly GCF_902459505.1. Taxonomy (NCBI): domain Eukaryota; kingdom Metazoa; phylum Chordata; class Amphibia; order Gymnophiona; family Dermophiidae; genus Geotrypetes; species Geotrypetes seraphini. The sequence goes on from NC_047087.1 coordinate 201,965,770, forward strand.
ATTTATTCTGCTAGATAACTTTCACTCCTGCTCTAGCCACGTTCTGCCTGCCAGCTCCACTCCTCTCCTTAACCCTTACTGTGTCAGATTGCCTGACCAGAGGTTTTACTAGAGAATTAACAGATGGTTTATAAAAGGGATTATAGTGGCTTGGAACAGGTATTCTGTTGTCTGCTATCCCTTCTCTGTTCTGCCCTGCCTGTCTGATCTTAGCACTGGTAACAGAGTTAATGGGCAATCGCCTTGGCTTAGGAATAGGCACATTTGTTTTAGTGGCAGGGTTTAAAGCAGGTTTTAAACCAGTGACAGGGGCTTCTCTGTCACTGTATATTGAGCAAGGCTGACAGAAACTGACATTAGAACATTTATCAAGTGCCTCAGTTCTAAAAGGTGACTTATTTGATCAATTAGCTGTTTTAAGTTATACAAAGACAGAAAAGATATACTGTATATATACTACATGAAACTCAAACAAAAGATAGCAGTCTAAATTTTACAACTTTTCTTTCCAAAGAGGTATAAGAGCTGCATTCAGTCATTTCTCCACATTTACTGGAAGCTTCAGATTTCTTTCTCATTTTTCAGTTCTCCCACTTTATTTGGGGTGCTATCTTTCTCAAATAACTGCTCAGTTAGGAACTCAAAGGACATGAACAGCATAGATTAGGCTTGGCCCTGTACGCTATTTAATGTCTGAAAACATTCTATACCCCTCTCCATCCTCATCTTTTCATATCATTGATTTCTTTCACATGTTTTTCAAACCAGTAAATCAAACTCTGCAACTACCTCCTCCTTCACAGTCATCTCATCCATAATGCAACAGACATACTATATGGATGCATACAAGAAGGATCAAGAGTTCATTTAGAATTTCTTGTACAGCCAGCAGTAATCAGTGTTTTTTAAGCAAACAATTTGATTTCTGATTAGGAGTTAAGCCACTATAATTTCTCTTTATGCTAGAAAAAATATGTTCCTATCATTTTTTACCTTTATTGTTTTTGCAGATTCACAGACCAAAATTTGTTCAGTAATAAAAATGAAATATCTGCTTGCCTGAGCACAAGGAACTACAACAGCAGCACTTTGGATCATATTAAAATTAATATTTGTTGTTTCATAAACTCCAGTAGTAAGTATAATTTGTGAGCACCATGGTACAAAAATGGAAGGTGGCCCAAGAAAAAAATGAGACTTTAGCCTTTTAATAGGACTTTCCCCATAATTTTCAGGTGCTGTTTCAAATTAACAGTAAGAGATTATATGGGCAATCAGTTCACAATGCAAGTACTGTACTAAGTAGCTATCTGCCACATTTATAAAGAAGTCTATTTCAGAACTCTTGTGGCACATGCGATAGGATCACAACATTAAGAAATCATCAGTGATTCTTTTGTGCTAATGGAATGTTTTAAAAAATATGTTTCATTGTAATTTATTTCAACACATATGATTGGATTCAACCATGTTTATTTATGCTTTTCTAAACTAATGCCAAGTAAAATGCAAAATTTCTATCTTATAGCAAGTGTGTTCTCATTTTAAACAGCCCAAAGGTATGTACTATAGCAGGCTGCTACCAGTGTCAAAGCCAGTGGCTTGCTATTGTACAGAGTTATTTCTCCCTTTTCTAGAGATCTGCTGCATATCTAAGGTCTTCAACCTCTTCCAGAATGCGTTCGATGTTTGATAGTCTTTTAAAGGACAGTAATGGAGGTCTGTTCCCTTCCATTAGCCTTGTATTTTTAGATAATTTGCCTGTTTCATCCTCTCCCCATTCTTTTCTATCAAAATATTGTAGTTCTGCCGAGTTACCCCACATATCAGTAAGTCATTGTTTGTCAGTGCGTCTAATTGTTGTTATATTGAAATTTATTTTTAATGCATTTTTATATAGTTTCTTTTTTATACAATGTAAAACCGCCTTGATATTTGATAAGGCGGTATATCAAATTTTAATAAACCTGAAACCTAACGGGTAAGAAACAGAAACATGATGGCAGATAAAGGCTAAATAGCCCATATAGTCTGACCATCTGCAGCATTCACTATCTCCTCCTCTCCCCAAGAGATCCCATATGCCTATCCCATGCTTTCTTGAATTCAGACACAGTATCTCGCCACCAGCTCTGCCAGGAGACTATTCCACGCATCTTCCACCCTTTCTGTAAAAAAGTATTTCCTTAGATTACTCCTGAGCCTATCACCTCTTAACTTCATCCTATGCCCTCTCATTCCAGAGCTTCCTTTCAAATGAAAGAGGCTCGCCTCATATGCATTTATGCCACACGGGTATTTAAACGTCTCCAGCTCTTCTTTCCTGTCATTTCTGCAAAGTGTCCTCTTACAAAAAAGTCATAGACTAATATTCCCTTATCAAAAAATGAACCGATATGAGATCGTGTTAATAGATACTGTTCAGTTTTAAATTCTAAAATGCACTATTGAATATTTTTTTATTTAAAGTGAAAAAAGACCTCAAGTGCCTGCAGCTACTTGATGATAGAACTTGTCTTTTCAGGTTAGCTATAAGTGAGCTTAAAGAGTGAAACGGGGATACTCCATTGAGCACCTATCAAGCTGGGCATTAAACAACCCCAAGCTAAGTATAATGAATATTGAATTAAGGTATCCTATATTGAATAAAGAATAAAAACAGAAAGTTAATGCACATAGATGAATAAAATAAAAAAAGAAATAAAGAATAATAAAAATTGAAACAAATATATAAATAAATAATTTAAAATCTATATATATATATATAAAATCGGAGGTGTGTATGAGTATGTGTGTATGTGTCGCGATCACGCAAAAACGGCTTGACCGATTTGAACGAAACTTGGTATGCAGATCCCTCACTACCTGGGATGATATGTTCTGGGGGTCTCGCGGCCCACCTGCACACGTGGGCGGAGCTACAAACAGAAAATCAGATTTCACCCATTCATGTCAATGGAAAAAATGTAAACAGCTGCCATTCTCACAGTAAATCTAAAACGGCTTGACTGATTTGAACGAAACTTGGTATGCAGATCCCTCACTAACTGGGGTGATATGTTCTGGGGGTCTCTTCACCCAAGAATTTATATGTTCTTGCTCCTGGAGGTGAAACTAAAAATGTTGTTTATAATCAAGTTTTGCGTTAGTTGTATTGTATTCATTTTGTCAAATATTTCACATTATAATTTGAATATTGTACTTTTTATAAAGCTGTAAAAAAATAATTTCATTCACCACTATAAAGTATCTTTATTTGAATCCATTTACAGTGTTATTGCTATAATTAAATACCCGTGCAACGCCGGGGCATCAGCTAGTTTATTTAAAAAAAAGGGTATTGACCAATGATAGCTCGCTTATAGCTAACCTGACAAGACAAGTTCTATCATCAGGTAGCTGCGGGCACTTGAGGTCTTTTTTCCCTTTGAATAAAAAAATATTCAATAGTGCATTTTATTGTTTAAAACTGAACAGTATCTATTAACACCATCTCATATCAGATCATTTCTGCAAAGTATGCATATTGAGAATTTTTTAAACTCTCTCCTGTCCCAAACGTCTTATGATGAAGACCTCCGACTATTTTAGTAGCCTTCTTGCTACTGCATGGCTGTTCTTTGCTATTTAGTGTCCTTTAATCCTTTTACTTATACAAAACAAACATTTACAGAACAATTTGCACTGTCCTGGCATCCATGCTTAATGTTATTCCTTACCAAGTGTATATCCAATTGAGCTGCACATCTAAAATCAATTGAAAACAGGATCAATATAAGTAATTTGAATTTTTATAAATCTTTTCATGCAACATATATTTTACAATAACAGCTTCCAGAAGTACACAGCCACTTTAAGGATGAATGGCATGGCAGCATAAATCTAGCAGCTAGAAATGAGAGCTTCTAAGGTAGAAATGGAATTACAACTTCATTACCCTTTTAGAAGTGGGTAAACTGAGTTTAAGGGAATTAAAGTAACCAATCCAAGGTCACAACATTTGCAGAGCAATGAGTCCAAGTACAAGGTCTGGGGATATTGCTATTTATTTATTTGGATTTATTATCTGCCTTTTCATGAAGAGATTCACCCCAAACAGTTTCCATAACTGTTCCAGCATGCTCACAATCTAACTGTGGTACCTGGGCGATGGAGAGTTAAGTGACTTGCCCAGAGTCACAAGGAGCAGGCTGGGATCAAACTCAACACCTCAGGGTGCTGAGGAGCAGCCCTAACCACTAGGTCACTCAATCCCTCCCTGAATATTAGCCCTTAAGTGGTCAAGTGCTGACTCTGCCCCTGGAACACCCCCAACATATCCGGCTTGGAAGTGCTAATGAAAATTAGCAGCTAGGCCTGACCAAGTGATTTAAACAATCACTTTGAATATATATATGATAGAGGGAATGAACTCTTCCCGTAGGAAGAAAGTCTAAAGAGGTCGGGGCTCTTTAGCTTGGACAAGAGATGGCTTGGGAGGATGGGGGGGGTGGAGGATATGATTGAGGTCTACAAAATCCTGAGTGATGTAGAAAATCAAGGGATATTCAATGAAATACATGGAATACTTTTTAAACAATCTAAGGAAATATATATATACAGTATATATATATATTTTTTTTTTTTACTCAAAGACTAATTAAGCTCTAGAACTCATTGCCAGAACATGATGGTTAACAGCAATTAGTGTAGATGAGTTTAAGAAAGGTTTTGACCAATTCCTGGAGGAAAAGTGCATAGGCTGCTATTGAGACAGACATGGGGGAAGCCACTGCTTGCCCTGGATCACAGCATGGAATGTTACTACTATTTGGATTCTGTGACCTGGATTGGGCACTGCTATAAGCTGGGCTAGATGGACTATTGGTCTGCCCTAGTATGGCTGTTCTTAAGTTCTTATGTTGGGTATTGGGGCATGCTTTGAATATAACAGTGTTGGGGATTTTATTTAATAAATTGACCTTATATGGGGCTAGAGATCATGGAGAGAAGTTATTTTTGTCTACAGCTTATACATTGGGGAAAAATGTATACTACTGTAATTTATAGGATACCATGAACAACCTCCAACCTTTTGGTACTGAAGGAACAAATGTCACACTTTAATGGTGTAGAAACTGTGAACAACATGTTCCTGATGTAGGCCTTTATTCAATCAGTGAAGAAATGTTTCAACAAACACATCTTCTTCAGGGGTCCAAATTAGGAGTAATATCAAAGAAAACAAATGTGGATATAATCATAATAAATCTAATCTTCTACTACAAGAACTGCACTGTCCTGGAACAGTGCAGCTCTTCCAGTAGAAGATTGGATTTATGATTACACCCACATTTGCTTTCTTTGATATTACTCCTAATCTGGCCCCTGAAGATGATGTGTTTGTCAAAACACAGACCGTTTCGGGTCATTATTTTATGCATATGTGGATTTTTATTTAATTTGGACTTAATACGTTTCTTCATTGATTGAATAAAGACCTACATCGGGAGCATCTTGTCCACAGTTTTCTTTGGCTTCTGGCTTCTCCATTCCTGTGGGACTGGGGGATTTCTCTTATGTTGTGGGAATCCTATGGAGCAAGGCTGCATCCTAGAGAGAAAAAGTGTTTCTTTCCATTTGGGGGACAATATAGTCGGTTGAAATCCCCTAGAGCACAAAGCCAAGTATTGAATGGATTTTAGAAAACAAATAGCAGGGTATAATTGGATCTATGCGTTTGGGGTAGGGTGGGTAAGGATGAGGGAACTGTGTGAGGTGGGGGGTTCTAGGGCTTATTTTTTCATTAGTTGATGAGGGAGCTATAAGAGTCAAGGTGCCTCTTCTTCAGTGATGTTTTCAATTTCTCTGGTATTTTATTATTATTTTGTGAGACCTTTTGGAGAACTGGATGTGAGGAATGTATTTCATGTTGTTTCACCATTATACATTATGGGGCTCATAATCGAAAGAGAAAAATGTCCAAAAACCGGCCTAAGTCAGCACTTGGATGAACATTTCCCAAATACGTCCAAGTGCCGATACTAAAAACGGGTTTTGGACGTATTTCTAAATGACCTAGGCCTTCATAGACCAAAGCTAAACAGGGCGTTTCAGGAGGAGTGTCAAGGGTGGGAGTTGGGCGGGATGTGGGCCGGCTTAGACTTAGTCGTACAGCATGTATAACCGAAAGTTATACAGCTCACGATCGACGGAACTTGGACGTTGTGACTTAAGACCATGTAAAACATGGTCTAAGTCACAAAAACCCACCTAAAGTCACCAGATAAGCACTGCAAACACATAAAACAGACCCCCACACACTACCCCAGTGATCACCAACCTCCCCACCCCATAAAAATATTAATCACAACTTTAAAATTCAACCTTCAGACCATCATCACCTGGCCGCCTGACATAGGAAAGCCTAGTCATCCAGCACAGAGGCAGCTTAAGTCATCTTGGGGGTGGGTTAGGGACTCATAGAGAGGAGGACCCATGCCCATAAGCCCCTGTAATCACTGCATTGATACTTAAACATGTGCACTCCCCTATACACCCCCAAAACCCTTTTGTACTGGCATATAAGTGGCTCCTGCAGCCATAAGGGCTATTGGGGGTGATAGCTAAGTGGGTCTAGGGGATTCTGGAGGTGGTTTGGGTGGCTCACCATGACCTATAAGGGAGCTGTAGTGAGGAGAAGACCTGGCACCCTTTTTGTGAAGTTCACAGCAGTGCCCTGTACGGTACCCCACTATTTAGGTGCCATGTCTGGGTGTGCAGTCCATCACTTTGCAGACCCCTCCCACGTCCAACAGGGCTTGTTCTAGGCGTTTTGGACTTGGACAAAAGTTGGACGAAAATGTGTTATAAAGATGAACGATCAGATCGGCAGGACGTATAATTAGACAATTTTCGAAACGAAAAAAAATTTGGCGTATTTTTTGAAAATGTGTCTTCAGCTGTTTTTTTTTACTTTGGACGACTTGCGAGTTGGACGTAAACGGACTTAGACATCCTTTTCGATTATGCTCCTCCACGTATACTTTTGTTAAATAATAAAAATGTAATACTATTTTTTTCAGAATAAGTTAATGTTCTTTAGAATAAAAAGGAATTTAACTGAAAGGAACAGAACCAAGATGGCAGAATTCTTCATTTTTCTTTTCTCTTTACTTTGAAAAAAGGGTGAGGCCTGTCTTTTTTTTCCTCTCTCTCATTCTGCCTGTAAGCCACAACATTCTCTGTCTACCTCCACCTCTACAAGCAAGACTACATAGTAACATAGTAGATGACGGCAGATAAAGACCCAAATGGTCCATCCAGTCTACCCAGAGCAGACTACATGAGCTTTTGCTCTGCAAGCAAAAAAGAACCAAAGCCAACACTGACCAAAAGAAAACAGAAGAAAGACTACATCAGGACTGGAGATTGTAGCTTAGCTTATCCTTCAAAATATGCAAGTCACTGATCCTGTTCAAAAGAGTTTAAGATTCTCTTCATAGATGTCCTTCTTGGACAGATCCCCAGAGAATAAATATTTATAATGACTGGTAAGTGCTATTATCCTAGCTAGCCTGTAATCCTCTTTAAATAAAACTATTATACACCTTAAAGAAACAGAGCCTATGCTTCTTTTTAGCTTTTAGTGTTGTCTCAATGAAAAGCTAGAACATGTTCATATATATATATGTATGTGTGTGTATATATATATATATATATGTGTGTGTGTAGATATATTTATACATCGTGTTCTCCACAAACAGTTACTTCATAACATATTCATTTATAATTTTTACTTATTCATTGGTCTTCAGAAGTGCCAGTATTAGCCAATTGGTTTGAGTGGCCAAATACTATGTGGCACTAGCCTCCTCATCAGACCGTTATCCTATATAATAAAAGCTTACCGGCGCATGCACTGTTAAAACAGAGTGATCCCTGCCACTGTGGTGTGTGATCTGTGGCCATGTTCCATTTAAGAACCCGGCGGCAGGGAACATTCTGGCCACTCCCCTCCTCCCGCCCTCACTAACCAACCGGAAGCGCAGGCAAGCTCTCTCCCTGCCCGCATCCTCTGCAGAGAACACACTTCCCGTCCTCGCTCACCACTACTGCCGCCACTGATCCTCCTCTTCAGAGCAGCCTGCGATCGTGGCCGGCTTTAAAGAATCTCGCAGGCTGCTCTACAACCTCAGTAACACGTTCCCTCTGACGGATGGGAACGCGTCAGAGGGAATGTGCTACCGAGTTGGAGAGCAGCTTGCGAGGTTCGCTAAAGCCAGCCACCACGATCGCAGGCTGCTTTGAAGAGGAGCAGGCCAGAGGACGCCAGGATGGAGGGAGGGTAAGAAGGGGATCAATACAGGGGGCCAGGGGGAGAGGGAAAGGGGGCTGCTTTGGGGGGGAGGGGTGTGCTGGGAGGAGACAGAAGGGGACATGGAGAGATAGGGAGAGGGAAAGGGGGCTGCTTTGGGGGGAGGTGTGCTGGGGACAGACAGCTTTGCTCTGGGGGGAAGACAGAAGGGGCCATGGAGAGACAGGGAGAGGGAAAGGGGGCTGCTTTGGGGGGAGGTGTGTGCTGGGGGCAGACAGCTTTGCTCGGGGGGAAGGGGGGGGAGAGACAGAAGGACACAGACAGCGGCCAAGGAGAGAGAGATAAAGAAACACAGACAGACAGACACATCTATTCTAGCACCCGTTAATTTAACGGGCTTCAAAACTAGTATTTCATATAAAGTGCTTTAGTGCTTAGCACTAATAACGGTCTGATGAGGAGGCTAGTGCCACATAGTATTTGGCCACTCAAACCAATTGGCTAATACTGGCACTTCTGAAGACCAATGAATAAGTAAAAATTATAAATGAATATGTTATGAAGTACTGTTTGTGGAGAACACAAGTGATAGCATAACAGTACAAAGGACTGCTGTACACATTACTTATTTGATATATTTATACACACACACACATATATATATATATATATATATATATATGTATGTATGTATGTGTGTGTATATATATGTGTGTGTGTATAAATATATCTACACAAACACACATATATATATATACACACACACATATATATATATATATATATATACACACACACATATATATACACACACATACATACATATATATATAAGATGCCTTTGATATTTAATCTCCTAACCCCAGGCCATTGATTTTATTGTATTAATATGCTTTTATTTCTTTCCCTCATGTACCTTTCCTTTTTTTGTTCTGCTTTTCTATATTAAATTGTATTTCATATCCCCTTATTACCTTATGTTATGAATATGATGAGCTAATCTTTAACCCTATTGTACTGTTCAAAGTTTGTATTGTATTGTTTCCCATTGAATGTATTTTAAAGTGTTCATTGCTTAGAACTATGATTAAGCGATTAATCAAAAGAATTAATAAACTTGAAACTTGATATATACACACACACACACACACATATATATATATATATATATATATATATATATATACATACATATATATATATATATATATATATATATATATATATATATATACATACATATATATATATATATATATATATATATATATATATATATATATATATATATATATATATATATATATTATACATACATACATATATATGATCCTCTGGCTATCACATTGCCAAAATAGGAAATGCTTTGCCATCTTTAGCACAAAGGCTCTTGAGGCTCTATTACACCACTTCAGCTACATCTCATGGATCCATTACCAGTAACTATGGTGACAGTCATAATGAGGGAAGGCTTGCTTTTTTCCCCTGAAATAGTGTGGCTCAATATTTCTAACTATCATATTTCTATTCCTAAAGATGACAACAGATTTCTTTTTATTACTGTAGCAGAGTCAATCCTGCTGAGGCACACATCCTCAAATGGCTTGCTTCCAAAACTTAAGGCTTAGAATACACATTCATGGTATCTTGAAAAAAAATCTTATTATGTATTTTGACCTTCATCCTTACATGAAACTGCATTTTCATTCCGAAGTTACTGTATGTCCCTTTTAAATAAAATCAGAATTGCCCTTTACAAACATAATTGCTGAATAATAAGGATGACTATCATATAAGCCATACAAGGTTCTTTAAACAGAAAAGGACTAGTTTGTGGCACTGATCGTTAGTGTATCAATCTGAACCGTTTTTCCTGTACAGAACATGTGAGCAATCAGAGGTCACTGATCAAGGGCAATTCTGTGTGGGCAATTCTGGAGAGTTCTATTTTTTTAAAGTTATTTTACCATTTCTACAGCTAAAGTTTCTGTACAACAGCAAGATAGTTGATGTTACCTCCCTTCCCCCATGCTCTAACCTATGGTGTATGTACCTCATTAACCCCCCCACCCACCCCCCTTTTATAAATGTGCAAAAGCGCGCTGAATGCTCTGCGCTACTCCATCTATCAGAGTGTCAGAGCAGCGCAGAGCATTTAGCATGCAGGCCAACACTAAAAAACTCTTATGGGGGGGAACTTACAGTGTAGTTAAAAATTATTTTAATATATCTATGTGTTTACAGTATTGTTGCTTTATATGACTTCAGTTAAATTGCATTTTTATTTTCACATTAAACAAACATCTCAAAAGTGCAGCATGAACTCCTACAAAATGCAATGATGCTTTCAAAATATTTTAGGTTTATAAACAGTCCAATGAAAGCTACATGATTTGTCAAAGCCTTCCTGCCCTATCCCCAGGATAGGTACAAATGGGAGGACACTATATAAACACCGGTGTACACGCCAACGCCATCTTGCTCTTTTACAAACATAGACAGAGTCGGATGACATAGGCAACCCGGTAAGACACTTGGATTTTAAAGTTGGGTAGTAATTATTTATTAAAACTTAGCGGGTGGGGTGATATTATAGAATAAGCACTAATGTCACCTTCCTGTTACTATTTTAGGGGGACCCTTGATACAGCACAGACGGTGCGAAACATGTCGGGTCATGTTCCCAGGGTTTAGCTGGCATAAGATAGGTACACTGAACCTCAGTATTTCTTACTATTACCTAATAAATTATTTATTTAAACATACTATTTAAACAAAAAGCACTTATAAATGAGTGAAATAGCCAGTGATGATTGCACCACGTAATTTCTTCCCGCAGTAACAAAATATTACAGCGGTGGAGTGGTAGGGCTGAGGCTTTTTCATTTATCCACTCATGAGTCTGCAAGGTTAAGATGCTTATCCAGTATACACTTTTTATAATAACTATCCCCAGGAGTGACATTTTTAAACAATTTTCCTAAATCTCACATTATTCCATGCATCGGGATGACAGGCTTATTTCCTTGAGCAAGGTTTATCCAATAAAGATGTAACATGATCAGTGTCACGCAAATAGTTGTTGGTTGATAGTTCATTTCTCATTTAAAAAATTTTTGAGCATTTTGCTTATTTTACCTTTAATAATTTTTTATTTTGGTTATATTATTATTACTGTATTCTCTGAATATATTGTTTATGTGTATATTTTAATTGGTTTTGTTTATTGTGTTTTAAGTTAGTTTTGTAAGCCAATTAGTGTGTTTAGATTTCTGGCATATAATTTTTAAATTAAGTAATTTTCAAAGATAGTGCCCTTTTTCTAAGATATGTAATTTTTGGCCCTCTTAGCTCCTACTCCTTACAGCTACGACTTGCCTTTATTGCACCATGAACCTTTATTCAGAGCTATCTGTTTTTTACCCTATTTTTAGGATAAAATGTAGAAATAAAACAAAAACTAAGAAAAAAATACCTTTTTTATTGGAAATAGGCGCTACCTTCAAAAGCTAATCAAACTACATTAACCACTCCTTTTTACAAAACTGCTGCTCCTTGTGACTCTGCGCTGCTCTGATGCTCAAAGGAACTCAATGACCGTTGGAACAGATCAGAGCATTCAGTGCATTGAATGGCGTTAAAAACCTCTTACGCAGTTTTGTAAATAAAAAGGAGGGTAGGTAAGTCCATTACATTACATTATTGCTTTCTATCCCACCAATACCTTTCAATTCTAGGCGGTTTACAAAAAAGAACTGATCTGGGCATTCTCAGGGAGCTTACAAAGTTGATAGATAGAATGATCTTACAAGAGCTGATGGATAGCATGAGCAATAGGATCTGGGGAAGGGTTTAGTTAGATCATTTGACAAATTTTTTGAAGAGAATAGTTTTCAGTTCTTTCCTGAATGTTTTGTAGTTGGTCGTCTTGGTCAGTAGCTTGGAGAGGTGGCGGTCTATTTTCGCTGCTCTTGTGGCGGTCTATTTTCGCTGCTCTTGGAGCAAGAACAATAAAACATGATATTTTTTCCTTTATGTTTTTATTTCTACATATTACCTTGAAGAGTGGACATTTCAACAACTTTATCCATTTATCAAGTGCACACCCTGAGAGTGCCCATAATTGGAACCAGAAAGTATCAATCAAATTCCCTCTATTATTTCTTCTCGTATCTCACTTTCTTTTCTCCCTCTGTGCTATGAACAACATCCCAGTAATATGGGGGAGGAGGCCACTACCCATTCCCAACTCCTCACATTTGAGAACTTCTCATCGAATCCCAGTATAGCTCTTACCCGTAATGAACAATCATTCTAGCACTCCGTCAGTCATTAACATAGGTCTTTTAAACTCACGATCTATAAGTCAAAACACCACCTTTTGAAAGATCTCATCATCCAAGAAAATCTTGACCTACTCTGCATCACAGAAACATGGTTATCTGATGGAGAGGAAGAATACCTTGCATATACCAGCCCACCGGGGTATTCATATAAACACAGCAATCGTGTAGGAAAAAAAAGGCGGAGGACTAGCAGCAATCTATCGAATAAATCTGGCCATCAACTTGCAACAGTTCTCAAACAAATCACCCCTAGAATTCCTACAATTTAAACTAACTTCCAATCCTCCAGTTGACTTTCTACTACTATACCTTGCCCCCCAAGTCTGTAGTGACAACATAGCCATCCTACAATCCTTAATACAGTGGTACCTTGGTTTGCGAGCATAATTCATTCCAGAAGCATGCTCATAAACCAAAGCGCTTATATATCAAAGTAAGTTTCCCTATAGAAAATAAAGGAAACTTGGATGATTCGTTCCACATCCCAAAAAGCTCCCCCCTCCCCCCGAGGCTACTGGCGCTGCTTGCTCCCACCCTAGGAACCGGCTTCGCACCCCCCGCAGCCCACCCCCAAATCCTTACCTCGAGCAGACACCGGCATGCTCCAACCCACAGGACATACACGTGCCAGTGCTGAAAGAGCCTGCCGCTGATCTATGCTGGGCTGCTGCGGGCCTTGAGCCTCTGCGCATGCTCAAGGCCTGCTGGCTCCCACCCTCTCTGAGATTCTTGGTTTGCAAAATTTGCAAGAGTGTTTTGCTCATCTTGCAAAACACTCGCAAACCTCATTACTCACAAACCAAGGTTTGACTGTATTTGACTTTTTCACAATTACAAATAATCCAATTATCCTTGGCGACTTCAATGTTCAGTTTGATGATTCAAATAATTCCTTTACAAAAGAACTTACCAAGCTTTTTGACGATCTTCAGCTAACCCCCCAAATAACAAAACCAACCCATGAAGGAGGCACATATTAGACATGGTCCTCTCCTCTGATTCCAATGGCCAGGTCATCTCTCCAACTGTGAATATATCTGTCCCCTGGTGAGATCACTCTCTCATTACAGTCACTTTAAAAAATATAAAAGAACCTCTCACTAACAAAACAATAACTTTCGTGATCTCAGTAAAATAGATGCAACATCCATTACTTCCATCTTTCAATATAATACCAAGGATCATACAAACTGTTCCATGGATGTTCAACTTGAACACTGGAATAAATCTCTCCAAACTGTCCTCGATAAACTTGCGCCCCTCACTACACGTATTCTATCAGCCCATAAGCAACGTAATCCCTGGTACACAGAAGAACTTGCTACACTCAAAAAACAATTAAGATTGCAGGAAAGAAAATGGCGAGGTAACAAAAACATAACCACACTTCACAATTATTCTGAGCTTGCTAAGTTCTATAAACAAGATCAATTTAACAAAAAAGAAATATTACTCAGAAAGAATCAATAAAACTAAGATCTCATCAACACTATTTTCCATTGTCAGAGCACTAACTAATTGCAATAAACAAATAAGACCAACAGGCAGCTAACCTTCCGCACAAGTACTTGTAGACTATTTTACACTTCTCCCTCTCGATTAGCGGGATGATAGGGGCAGAGCTGGACCGCGAATGGTGAAATACCGCAAATATCTTCTGGTCCGGCTCTGACCCACCCCAGCCTCCCTCCTGCCTTCCCCCCGGCATCCCGGCCTTACCTGGTAGTCTAGCGGGCTTTCTGGACAGGAGCAATCTTCCTACACTCCTGTCCCGTGCAGATCGCCAATAGGAAATAGCTGCCGTGAGTTCCCGTAGTCTCTCGAGACTATGACGGGAACTCCCCACAGCCATTTCCTATTGGCGATCTACACGGGGCAGGAGTGTAGGAAGATCGCTCCTGCCCTGAAAGCCCACTAGACCACCAGGTAAGGCCGGGACGCCAGGGGGAAGGCTAAACTGTGGGTTTTTAAAATTTTTTTCCCCCTCCCCCAAAAATTGTGAATATGTGAAATTGCGATTGACAAAACCGCAAATGGGGAGGGGGAAGTGAATAAACAAAGTCAGAGAAATTAGGGCACACATACCATCAACAGGATTAACTAACACCACTATCATCTCATACAATACAACTGAGGTACCTACCTACCTCATAATGCTCACATTTCTCGCTCTTGAAACTAGTGGATATTCATCATGTCATTCAATCCCTAAATAAAAAAGGTAATAGTTCCGACATATTTCCACCTTTACATCTAAAAATACATTTTTCAATCTTTGGAGAACACATCCACAAATTTGTCTCTAACAGCCAGCCTATCTGCAGCACAGTTGCCAAAAGCCTGGAAGGAATCTACAATACATCTGATTATTAAAGATCATCAGGGGAAAATGTCAGAACCATCCAACTACTGGCCAATTGCAAAACATCCCATTTCTTGCGAAAATAGCAGAAAAAAATAGTCTTTACTCAACTCTCAGATTTTGTAGAAAAAAAACACACGTCCTACACCCTAATCAGACCAGCTTTAGACAACACCATTCCACTGAACTCTCTCTTATAGAATTAAGAACTAAAATACTATACCACATAGACCACCACAAATCTGCTCTACTCATTTCCTTAGAATTCTCGGCCGCCTTTGACACAATTGACCATACCCTATTACTACTACTACTATTAATTATTTCTATAGCGCTACCAGATGCACGCAGCGCTGTACAGAGTCACAAAGAGTAAGAAAACAGTCCCTGCTCGAAAGAGCTTACAATCTAAAGAGGCAAGACAGACAAATAAGATGAATCCATTGGAATCACTGATCAGGTACTGGAATGGTTTAAATTTTATTTTACAGATAGGACCTTCAGAGTTAACTATAATAATTCAAAATTAAATAGTCACAGTTCCAATTATGGAATCCCCCAATATCGTGTCACACCTACTATTCAATATCTTCTTGGCCTCCTTACTTACATTATGTCAATCAATAGACTTTACCCCATTTGCGTATACCGATGATCTCCAGTTACTTTACCCATTGGAAACAAATGACCTAAGTGAAATTATGGGCATCAAAATGAAAAAAAAAAATAAAAGTTACTGGCTCCAAACAAATATGTTAGCGCTCAATATCTCAAAATCATCAACAATATTATTTCCATGCAAAGAAGGATTCCAACTACAATCACCCATGGATAGTGTCATCTATAAAGCTCCTGGGAGTTATCCTGGACAGTAAACTAACATTTCACCAGCAAATCAGTACTGTTGTTCAAAAATGCTTTTATAGGCTTCGATTAATACCTTCTCTTTCCAAAGTCCTTGAGTCCTCTGCATTGAACATATTAGTACATTCCCTGGTGATCTCATGTTTAGATTACTGCAACTCACTATATAAAAGCATCACGCAGAAAGAAATCAGATGCTTGCAAGTTATACAAAACACGGCAATAAAACTTATTGGAAATGCAAAAAAATTTGCCATTGTCACACCTCTTCTGATAAAAGCTCACTGGCTCCCTATTCCACACAGAATAACCTATAAAATCATACTTTTATTTATTTATTCAATTTTCTATACCGCTCTCCCAGGAGAGCTCATAACGGTTTAACATGTATTTATTCAAGTACTCAAGCAGTACTTCCCTCTCTGTCCCGACGGGCTCTCAATCTATCCAACGTACCTGGGGCAATGGGGGGATTAAGTGACTTGCCCAGGGTCACAAGGAGCAGCGTGGGTTTGAACCCACAACCTCAGGGTGCTCAGGCTATAGTTTTAACCACTGCGCCACACTCTCCCCTTTTACATTCAAAACACTCCGTAACAACCAGCCAGAATTCTTAAACAATTTTCTAATTCCCTACACCCCAGCTAGAACACTGAGATCACAATCACAAAATATTTTAATGGTTCCATCTCTCATATTATTAGCACTACAAGAACAACAAACTTCTCCATCACAGCCCCATCTCTTTGGAACTCATTACCCCAGAACTATGGGATGAACTCATGCTAGATCGTTTCAAAGGAAAACTAAAAACGTTTCTTTTTATAGATGCATTCAACCTCTAATGCACTTACCTTATGAAACATTATCTTCGTTTCTGCTTTGGTTATCAGAATGGGATCTACCTTCCTTTTGTATTTTCCTTATATGGCTCTCTTTCCTATTTTATAATGTAATTATTTACCTTAATCCTATTGTTCCAGTAGGTCCTGTATGTTTTATTGCATGTTACCCTATTTTACTATTTTTATTATGTACAAACAGCTTAGAAGACTGATAGGCGGTATACAGATTTTTATTAAACTTGAAACTTTAACATGGCCACCACACCATTTTATCCTATTTTATATATCCCTTCCATTTCAGTCCAGTCATCAGCATTAACTGTTCTCAGTCTGAAGCCCTCCAGAATTCTGCTACCATATATACTCGAATATAAACAGAAATACCCATTTTTCTCCCCTTTTTAAGAGAAAAATGGTAACACAGACCAAAGGTTTATATTCCACTATTCCTCTACTTACCTTCCCTGTGGTGTCAAGCATTCCTACCAGCCTCCCTCCATGCAGTGTTCCTCCTTCGCCACCCCTTCCCCCAACAGCAGATTTCTCCCACCTTCAGCAACCCCCCCCCCCCCCACACGAACGAACCGGCAGACTTTCCCCACTATCAGCACCCCCCCCCCTCAATGAACTGGCAGTGTTGCATTTCTTCCCTCCCTCTTCTCCCTTACACAGGATGACTAACCCCTTTCCTTCTTCCTCTTGAACAGGACGACCAACCCTCCCTTCCGGACACAGTGAATGGACCCAGGCTTACAAGTGCACTGGGACAGGAGCAATTCCCACTTGCTCCTGCTCTCTCCATGGCAAAAATGCTGCCAGTTCATGGGGGAGGAGGTGTGGTGCACACGCAAGAGAAGTCTACCAGTTCTGGGGGGTTGCAGGGGTGGTGACAGAAGATGGAGGAGGAAAATATAAACCAAGAACCCCTTTTTGGGCCATATTTTGGCCTGAAAATCTCAGTTTATATTCGAGTATATGCAGTAATATACAGTGATATGTATGACTAGTAGGTGTCCAGGTAGAGAATGACACGTGGAAAAAAATCTGTCCCCATCACTGCCTATTCACCGGACCACCATCCCCTTCACCGCCCCGTCCCCACAGCATCCACCCTTCCCTCTCGCCACCTCACTGCTTTTCAGAGGCCCAAGAATCTCCCTCCCTTCCCCCTTACCTTCGCTGCTTAAATAAACTTAAAGAAGGGAAGGCGCGCGGTCACCGATCACGCACGCGACCCCTTCCCTCCCTCCCTCCTCCTTACCTTCGCTGCTTAAATAAACTTAAAGAAGGGAAGGCGCGCGGTCACCGATCACGCACGCGACCCCTTCCCTCCCTCCCTCCTCCTTACCTTTAGGGCACTTTAGAAAAGAAACTGATGCCGGCAAAGCCTGCCTGTGCCGCCCTGCAGTCGCATGTGTGTGGGCGGAAGCTTCTCTGACAATTGTCATTTTATAAACACAAATAAAACAGAGCAAGGTTCAACAAAACCCATCTCTCCCCACTTTCACAAATATCCCATTCACTATTGTGAAAACTGAACAAACCAAATTACTACAGAATGCTCCATAGAAAAATCAAGCTAACAGAATACTTTAGTTACAAATGGCAAGAATAATGTTAGGGGAGTGCAACTAGGGCAACTGCCCCCTGGTCAGAGAGAGAGCCCTAAGCCAGCTGGAAGCTAAATAAGCACAGCCAGGACTTTGCGGTCCTTAGTTATGTCTAATACCAGCTCTACAGGATACATATTTCAAATCTGAAATATTCTAATCACAAAATATAAAATAAATTTATTTTTTTTCTTTTTGATGTCTGGTAATTTTATTCTTTAAGTCACATTGGTCTCAGGCTTTGGTTTTAGGTTCCTTCTGTCTTCATCGTGGCATGGCTGGCTCCTGAAGGTAAAATAGGCGTAAGAGGAGCTGGGGAGAAGATGCCAATTCTGACACGGGCGCAATTTTTTTTACCACAGGAGTAAGACTTTTCACTGCTACCACGGGGCAGTAAAAGGTCTTGTCCCCATTCCCGCGGGGCGGTGAAAGGTCTTGTCTCCATTCCTGCAGTAAACCAGTTGCAAATGTCTCCATTCCTGCAGATTTACTACGGTTACCCGCGGTTTACCGTGGTAAATGGTCCCTGTGTCATTCTCTAGTCCAGGGCCATCCCAAGAGTATCTGATGCCCTAATCCTTGATCTTCACGTCAAACCATTGAAAGACACCAACAAGTCAGGGTTTCAGAATACCCCTAATGAACAGTCAAAAGAAATACCACCTTTGTTTATTGAATCACAGCCATACACTTTGTGAAGTTTTTCAGCACTGCTTGAGAACAGAAGATTCACAGTAAGCAAGTCCTATATAGTTAGCAGAGCACTGTATTTTTATACTAATAAATTTTATCCTGGTTGCCATAATGATGTTGTTTACTGCTGGCCCTCCTGAAGCTGCCACTCCAGGTAGCATTTATTTTGCCTGTTTCTTTCACTTCCTGTTTGACATTTCTACCCTTAATGAATATGCATGAGATAGACTGGTATACAATAAAGGTAGCAGGTATGCAAATTTCTTCCATGCATATTCATTAGAAATATCCTGAAAATGTGACCTGATGGCAGCCCTTGAGGACTCAGAATGGAGGTCAAAGTCCTAGGCAAATCTTCAGTGATGCAAATTCCCCCCAGTCCAGTATCTCCCCTTCTGTACACCCTACCTCCCTGGAACCCACTGCCCATTCAGCCAATGACACCACTCGACCATGCCTCAGCCATGTGGTGTGGTGACTGCATGAATTACCCAATTTCTGGTGGAAGAGGAGCTTGAGAGGAAGGCAAGGCTAGGGTGGAGTTGAAGAAGGTAGCATGTCACTGTTTTTTTGGGGGGATGGGGTTTGGGGGTGGGGTGGAGAGGCTATCTACCTATAGGATAGACTTAAAATGTTAAAGGGAGGCTAGCTGCTTGCAGAACAAGACCTTGTCTGGAATGAGATGACTGAAGCAGCTTGTAGTCAGTTTAGAACTTACCCGGGAGAGGGGGTGGAGGCAGGTAGAGCTGAATGGAGCCTTCTTTCCTGGCTTCACTTCCTCCTTCATGTGAGCTGGTGTCTGCAAATTCCAAGGGCAATTCCTAAAATGGTGCTACCCTAGTGGTTGCCTAACCTGCCTGTCATTCCTCTCCAGTGCCGCCCTCCCCCCCCCCCCGAGACTTTAGTCACTTTTTCCCCAGAGATGATCAGTTGGGAAATGTTCCAGATTGAGAGTTAGCAAAAAGAATAGATAGTAAGAAAATTCTCATCTATGATATTCTTACCCAGTATCATGAGAAATACTACAGCAATTTCTACACAGTGCCTTCAAAAAGTTTTCATACTCCTGTGAATTCTTATTTTACTGTCTAAATAAGAAAGCAAAAACTCACCTGTGAGATGGGTCAACCTACTATTATTGATACTACGAATCATTTCTATAGCACCACTACACAGCGCTGAATATAAAACACATAAGGGACAGTCCCTGCTTGAAAGAGAATAGAATCTATTCAAGATAGACAAACAGGACAAATAAGGGATACAAGTTATTTATTATGGTAATGATTAAAACAGAAATGGGTACTGAACAGGTAAATAGGAGTCAAGAATTAAAATCAGCCTCAAACAAGTGAGCTTTTAACCTAGATTTGAATAGGGCCAGAGATAGAATCTGATGTACTAACTCAGGAAGACTATTCCAGGCATATGGTGGATCAAGATAAAAGGAACCAAATCTGCAGTTGGCAGAGGACGATAAGGGTACAAACAAGAGTGACATACCAGATAAATGGAGTTCCTGGAGAGATAAGAGTGAAAAGATAGGGTGCCCCAGAATGAAAATATTTGTAAATCACTAAGAGAAGTTTGAACTGTCTTAGACTGGTTCTCAAAATTTTTACGATCCCACTCTTACACTGTTAACATGAATAGAACCATGTCTTCTTCTTGGAGTCCGCTAAGTGGTGTTCCCCAGGGATCACCTCTGTCCCCTATTTTTTTCAACATTTATATGTCTTCTTTGAAATTCTTCCATCTATCTCCCTTTGAAACTCTATTTACATATGCAGATGACATCCTTGTCCTTCTCGAGATAGATTCGAACCTTACCGAAAATATAACAGCTAGCATAACGAAACTCCAATCCTGGGCCTTCTCTGTACAAATGAAGCTGAATGAATCCAAAACAAAACTACTCTGGCTTGGCCCAAAATTAGATCAGTTACCCACGCTCATTCCACTACCTTCTGGTCCCACACTGAGATCGAATTCTCAAGCAATTTTTGGGCATCATTATTGACTCTACACTTTCCTTTAATGATAATCTCAACTCTCTGGTAAAAAAAAATCCTGCTTCCACCAACAACATTATCCCCATAACCTCACTGACACAAGAGACTGAACAACTCACTTCCTCCGTTCTCACCAAGGTAGAACAATGGACCACTCAATTCAAACTAAAATTAAATCCAGAAAAAACTAAGCTTTTCCTGGCAAGTCCCAACCACAAACTAACGAATACCTCTCTGAAATTAAACGGGCTAACCTACCCAATCAATTCTACCATCAAAATCCTAGGAGTCACCCTGGACTGATGCCTGACGTTTGAAGACCATACCAATGCCCAGATTAAAAAATGCTTTTGCACCCTGTGTAAACTCTGTACCACCAAACACTATTTTGACCCTCTCCTTTCGATTCCTGGTTCAGTCACTAATCTTAAGCACCTTAGACCAGTGGTTCCCAACCCTGTCCTGGATGACTGCCAGGCCAATCGGGTTTTCAGGATAGCCCTAATGAATATGCATGGAGCAGATTTGCATGCCTGTCACTTCCATTATATGCAAATCTCTCTCATGCATATTCATTAGGGCTAGCCTGAAAATCCGATTGGCCTGGTGGTCCTGCAGGACAGGGTTGGGAACCACTGCCTTAGACTACTGTAATATCATATACTTGGGATCCTTTAAGAAAACCATCAAACATCTGAGAATCATACAGAATACTGCTGTCCACCTCATTTATGGTCTCAAAAAGTCAGACCATGTAAGCCCGTTCTACAGAAAACTTCACTGGTTGCCAATGGAGGCATGGGTCATCTTCAAATTTGCCTGCCTTTGCTTCAAAACCATAACAGGTTCATCCCCGATCTACCTGTCGCACCATTTTGCATTTCCAGGCACCTCCCGCACACGTAATGCCTACCTGTTTGCCTTCCCCTTCCTGAAGGGCTGTATCTACAAGAGATTCCTTGATAGAACACTGTCATTCCAAGCTGGCAAATGGAATAAATGTCTAACCACCCTCATTTCTAACACACCCTCCTACCAAGCCTTCAGGAAATCAATCAAAACCTATCTCTTTGACAAATTTCTCTGACTCCTCTCTGTCTTGTTGTATCTCTGATCTACTTATTGCATATCTGACTACTATACCAATGTAATTGACAATATTCTCTGTAACATCGCTGTGTGTACAGTCTCTTCCTCTGTAAACCGCTCTGAACTGCTTCTGGTATTGTGGTATACAAAATAAAGTTATTATTATTATTATTATTATTTTGCTGTCCTTGTACAATCAATCATTCTTTCCAGACTGGACTATTGTAATTCCATCTATCTAAGTCTAACCAATAAAAATCTTCAAAGACTTCAGCGGATCCAGAACACCGCGGCTAGGCTGATCTTCACAAAAAGCAAATTTGACCATGTTTCCCCCGCTTCTGTCAAAACTTCACTGGCTTCCGGTGATTTCTAGGATTCACTTTAAATGTACCTGCCTAATATTCAAGATCCTACATGGCATTCTTTCTCCCCTAATTCCACTATCCTGGAATTCTTTGAGACTTGACACTACCAGATCCGCCCACAAACTCAAACTATCTTTCCCCTAGTTAAAAGGCATCATGTAAGCAGGTAAATTAGGGAAATCCCTTTTCTTCAAATTCACTGAGATTTAGAATAACCTCCCTGCCTCGCTGCTGAACCTAGGCTCATTCCAATTATTCCAAAAGCATCTGAAAACCTGGCTTTTCTCCAAAATGTAAAGCTATCTATTTAAAATGTAATGCTAGTTATCCTCTTCATAACCTCTAATTTCTTATTATGTCCTTCCCTCATTTATTGAATTTACCTGTAAACCGTGCCGAGCTCTATCTTTATGGAGATGATGCGGTATACAAACTTAAGGTTTAGTTTAGTTTAGTTTATATGGAAATGGATAGGGAGTCAATGAAGTAACTTGAAAAGAGAGGTTGTGTAATTGCAGTGCAGCACAATTCTGAACAAATTGAGAAGACAGATGGACCTGTGAGAAGCAAGTTGCAATAATTTATGTGTGATCAGAGTGCGGATAAGTGTTTTGGTAGTGTTTTTATGAGACTCATATCCGTACTATGGCTGATTACCAGAAATTCTCTGTCTGCTTTGGGATTCAGATGTTAGTGATAACAATTGAATCTTGATGTTTGGAACAAGCAAAAATCTTTGCCTTCTTGAGTTAAACCACCACTGGTTCATTGACAGGACGTATAAAGTGGTCTCTGAACTATTTTTTCAGGTATTTTCAGTTCATGCTTTAAATCAACAAAACCACAAATTTATATTCCGCTGAGAGACAAAAGGGAAGAAATGTACATGCATGTGTTTCAAAAGCTTAAGGAGTTATATCCCAGTTTGAATTCCCTTAGTGTGCTCTCTGACTTTGAGAAAGTGAGTAAGAA
Organism: Geotrypetes seraphini; assembly: GCF_902459505.1. NCBI lineage: Eukaryota > Metazoa > Chordata > Amphibia > Gymnophiona > Dermophiidae > Geotrypetes > Geotrypetes seraphini. The sequence continues at coordinate 201,989,227 of NC_047087.1, forward strand.
TATGTTGCCAAAAGTGTTTCCAGCTTCTCCTTTAACTGAATCTTTTTGATCTAGATCATTATCTTTGGAAGAAGATGCAAGATAGTCGTTGATCAGATGCTTACAGAGACAATAAACTAATCAGATTAATATAAAGTTGCTGCTAGCATTGAGTTTCCTACCAATAAGACAACGTTCCAGTGGGGTTTGAGGACATTATCAAAAACTGTGCTCTTCAGAAAACTCCAGACACATTATTTGGGCAGCTGCAGCAAAACCACAGAGCAGGGTTTCACTACGCATTTGCAACCTCGAACGTAGACAACCACATCCTGGATGGTTTACCTCATATGAACAACTCTGTAGCACCAACCATTTCAGCAAACCATCGATTGTCACCCTCTCTCTATAGTTAAACTTGGGGTTATTTTAAAAAGGAACAAGATTGCACTGAAATAGAATTGCCTTGTTATGAGCTGGCATTCAACAACCAGAGTTGCCTACGTACAAGTATATACAACTTGACAAACCCTTACCAGCACTTGTTCCTATGTATAATGCTGATGATATTATTATGTTTTTTTAGATGCCTGGCTCATAATCTGTCTACTTAGAGATTGTCAATATATTTGGGTTATATTTTTAGCATATTTACACCATCCATTTAATTAGTGAAATAAATCAATTCTGATTAATGAAGAGTGTATTTGTTTACATTACTCATTAAAGTTTTTAATATATTATTTTTGTTGTTTTTCTATAGGTAAGCTATTTTGTGATAGGCTAGTTTGTCATAGGACTATTTTGGCAGGGTAGCAATGTCCAAACCATTCCCCCCTGACATATAGATATATTGTAGATGTCCAAATCTTGGCTTTATATAATTGGGATATCTATACAATATGGATATTTAAATGACAACTTTCAGATGTCCATAATAATAACAGAACTTCTAAAATAACCACCTTAGAGTCTTTTGAATCTGGTCTGCTGATGAAACACATTCATGCTCAGATTTTAAAGTGTACTAGAATACCATCTGATACTGGCACCATAGCTTATCATAAAATATTCTTTATAGTCTCTCGAAATTAGGAGACAGTGAAAAAATGGTCCCAAAAGATCATGTTCAATCATTAGAGTTAAGAAAATGGAAGAGATATATGACACACAGAATAGTCATCTAGCACAATACATGCTGAGTTGTTTCATGTTTGAAAGCCAATAAACTAATTGTTTTTAAAATGCATTCAGTCAAAACAATTTCTTGGCATCATTTGCGCCTGGCCTCATGCCTTTTACCCCCTGGTTATTTCTATTCTTATTCTCCAACAGCTTATGTAGGCAGTACACTATTAGCAACAAGCATTTATATTCTGTTTTTTGATGCTTTCTCATCTTGTGTAAGGCTGCCACCAAATTGTACCACCCAAGGGCATATTTAAATCAAGGAGCAAAGAAAAGATAAGCAGTTGGAGGATATAATATGATTCTGTGATGAAGCAGCACACAGTGTGGTATAAAAGACAAAAGTTTCCATCAGCATCTTCATAGAGTCGGGAAACAATGGTGTTTACCTAAAGAACATGTCAAATAGTTGGTGAGTCAGAATATGGCAAATTTATATGAGGTTTTTTTAGGTTCAAATACTGGAATCAACTAGACACCACTGACTGCATCCTATGCTGGATTCACTCTGCCCATACTACTAGGGGCCCTTCAGTGTAAATCTGGATAACACATTTCAAGGAGTGTTGACCAACTTCTATACTATGTTTTCCCCTGTTTTTAATGAAAGAGGTCTTCCATGTAACCACAAATCATTCCAGTATTTTGAGGCAAGGTGGCCCAGGACCCTTTCATTTTCAGATTTCAGCTTGCATGGTCCTCTGTTAGCAGAAGCACACATTCCCAAGCAGTTATTTGTATACTGCATTCCCAAGCCTTCTTCTTTGCCAAAATCTATTCTTATCTTTATGCAGGTACACACTAATCATTTACCAACAATATTGACAAAAGGGATTGTCAAAAGTCCTATCAGTTACTTTTAAATGTTGTCTTGGCTGACTACTATGGGCAGACAGTATACAGCTCAAGTCTCTGCATGAAGCAGAAAACATAAGAACATAAGCAATGCCTCCACTGGGTCAGACCCGAGATCCATCGTGCCCAGCAGTCCGCTCACACGGCGGCCCAACAGGTCCAGGACCTGCGCAGTAGCCCACTATCTATACCCCTCTATCCCTTTTTCCAGCAGGAAATTGTCCAATTCTTTCTTGAACTCCAGTACCGTACTCTGTCCTATTACGTCCTCTGGAAGTGCATTCCAGGTGTCCACCACACGCTGGGTAAAGAAAAACTTCCTAGCATTCGTTCTGAATCTGTCTCCTTCCAACTTTTCCAAATGCCCTCTTGTTCTTTTATGTTTTGAAAGTTTGAAGAATCTGTCCCTCTCTACTCTCTCTATGCCCTTCATGATCTTGTAGGTCTCTATCATGTCTCCTCTGAGTCTCCGCTTTTCCAGGGAGAGACATATATAAAACTATGACTGAAGCCATAGGAGTCAACTTTTGGAAATGATTGGAGTTGCTGAGCTCATAATGCACCACAAAATTTCCCCTCAAAAGTCAGGGTCTTGCCATTCTCTCTTCCCCCTCGCAGCTTGTCAGCATCATTTCTCTCTCTTTCTCCATTCAAGACATTTATAGCACTTTTCTACAACCAATCCCTCTCTTCCCTAACCCATCACACTCTTTTCCCCCATTTTTTAAATTTTACCTTTCTTCTTCTCCCTCGCTGCTCCTGACAAGACGGGGTGCTATGTCAGATTTGGTCCTTGATGGAATGCAAAGACATTCATACAGGAGTTAACTGTGTTGGGTCCACTGGGAAACAGTGATCATAGCGTGAACAAATTTGAGCTGATACTGGGAGTAACATCACAAAAGAAATCTATTGTAGGGGCATTTAATTTTTGAAAGGGCGACTATGATAAAATGAAGAAAATGGTTAAAAAGAATCTAAAAGGATCAGGCATGGATGTTATTTAAAAATACTGTCGCGGAAGCCCAAACCAGATGTATTCCAAGTATCAGCAAAGGTGGAAAGAAGAGGAAATGAGAGCCAGCGTGGTTAAAAAGTGAAGTGAAAGAGGCTGTTAGAGCCAAAAAAAAATATCCTTTAAAGATTGGAAAAAGGATCCGAATGAAGAAAATAAGAAGAAACCCAAGTACTGGCAAGTTAGATGCAAAGCACTGATAAAGACAGCTAAGAAAGAATATGAAGAGAAACTTGCAAAAGAGGCAAAAACTCATAGCAATTTTTTTTAGGTACATCAGAAGCAGAAAACCTGTGAGGGAATCTGTGAGACCGTTTGATGACCAAGGAGCGAAAGGGGTGCTCAGGGAGGATAAGGCCATAGCGGAAAGACTGAATGAATTCTTTGTTTCGGTCTTTACGGAAGAAAATGTAAGAGATCTACCTGAACCGGAAATGGTTTTCAAGCGTGATGATGCGGAGGAACTGAAAGAAATCTCAGTGAATCTGGAACATGTACTGAGCCAAATCAACAACTTAAAAAGTGATAAATCGCCAGGACCAGATGGTATACATCCCAGTGTATTAAAAGAACTCAAAAATGAAATTGCTGACCTGCTCTTAGTGATCTGTTACCTGTCGCTAAAATCGTCTGTTGTATCTGAAGATTGGAGGGTGGCCAATGTTATGCCGATTTTTAAAAAGGCTCCAGGGGGGATCTGGGAAATTACAGACCGGTAAGCCTCACTTCAGTGCCGGGCAAGATGGTAGAAACAATTTTAAAAAATAAAATTGTGGAATATGTAGACAAACAAGATTTAATGAGAAGGAGTCAGCATGGGTTCAGCCGAGGGAGATCATGCATCACAAATTTGCTTGACTTCTTTGAAAGTGTGAATAAACATGTGGATAAAGGTGAGCCGGCTGATATAGTGTATCTAGATTTTCAGAAAGCTTTTGATAAAATTCCTCACGAGAGGCTCCTGAGAAAAATAAAGTGTCAAAGTTCAGTTGTGAATTAGGAATTGGTTATCAGATAGAAAACAGAAGGTAGGGTTAAATAGTCATTTTTCTCAATGGAAGAGAGTAAACAGTGGAGTGCCGCAGGGGTCTGTACTGGGATCGATGCTATTTAACTTTTTATAAATGATCTGGAAATTGGAACGATGAGTGAGGTGATTAAATTTGCAGATGACACAAAACTGTTCTAAGTTGTTAAAACATATGCAGATTGTGAAAAATTGTAGGCAGACCTTAGGAAATTGGAAGACAGGGCTTCCAAATGGCAGATGAAATTTAATGTGGACAAATGCAAAGTGATGAACATTGGGAAGAATAACCTGAAACATAGTTACCGGATGCTAGGGTCCACCATGGGGGTTAGCGCCCAAGAAAAGGATCTGGGTATCATTGTAGACAATACGATGAAACCTTCCACCCAATGTGTGGCGGCGGACAAAAAAGTAAACAGGATGCTGGTAATTATTAAAAAAGGGATGGTTAACAAGACTAAGAATGTTATAATGCCTCTGTATCGCTCCATGGTGCGACCTCATTTGGAGTATTGCGTTCAGTTCTGGTCTCCTTATCTCAAGAAAGATATAATAGTGCTAGAAAAGGTTCAAAGAAGAGCAACTAAGATGGTAAAGAGGATGGAACTCCTCTTGTATGAGGAAAGACTAAAATGATTAGGGCTCTCCAGCTTGGAAAAGAGATGGCTGAGGGGAGATATGATTGAAGTCTACAAAATCCTGAGTGGAGTAGAATGGATACAAGTGGATCGATTTTTCACTTTGTCAAAAATGACAAAGACTAGGGGGACACTCGATGAAGTTACAGGGAAATATTTTTTAAAACCAATAGGAGGAATTTTTTTTTTCACTCAGAGAAGTTAAGCTCTGGAATGCTTTGCCAGAGGACGTGGTAAGAGCGGATAGCATAGCTGGTTTTAAGAAAGGTTTGGATAGTTCCTGGAGGAAAAGTCCATAGTCTGTTATTGAGAAAGATCTCTTTCTGCTTCACTCTCTAAATCTTTTTAGCCTATTCTGCTCATTTTCCCTTGAACGGCCTTCTAATTCCTTCCACTCCCCAGCCAGCTCCAATACACTGTTCGCTAGCTAGCTGCTGTTTGATGTAAGTTTGGCTCACCCACCCCTTTACTGAGTCCCACTTCTCACTCTCCTCTAAAGGTAAGACATGTTAGGTTCTTGGGACCTGGTTTGGCCACTGTTGGAAACAGGATACTGGGCTGCCGACAGCAGACCATTCATATTTCCCCCCATTTTTAGTCCTAATCCTTTTCAACAACCCCCACCCCCACAAAACTCACTAATTCTCTCCAAAGACCCTATGCAGCAGTGTTTCCAAATACTTTTTCATAATCCTACACAATTACCTTAAAAAAGCAGCCCACAAGCAGCCTAATATACAAAGGGGTGCTGAAAAATTCTTAGCCCACCTAACTTCAGTCTCCATCGAAGCCTATACACTCAGGGCTCCTTTTACTAAGGTGCGCTAGCGGTTTTAGCGCTCGCTAGAATGCCACGTGCGCTAGACGCTAATGCCTCCATAAAGCTTGTGTTAGTATTTTTCATTTAGCGCATGGTTTGCGCGCGCTAAAACCGCTAGCGCACCTTAGTAAAAGGAGCCCTTAGTCCAGCGAGTTTCCACTTTTTTCATTCAGGACTTTTACGATGGAACAAAAAAGTGGAAACTCGCCAGACTAAGTACATAGCTCGCGATGGAGACCGTCCCAACTGAAGTTGGATGGGCTGAGAATTTTTTCAGCACAATACAAATATTTTCAGAGATGTACTGTACATTTCCCAAAACAAACAGAAAACATTCAAGATCCCCCACAATGGAGAGAAACAATTCTGGTGAACTGGGAGAAACAGCAGCTAGAACAGCTGGGGCACTTTTGCATTTTTGCACAAGCTCATTTTGAGAGACACACTACACATGTACAACATAAAACTCGGGTAAAGGCTATTTATTTGCAAATCAATTCCAGTGTATCTTTCCCCTCCATGCTTAAATCTAGCCATCTTGTGGGGAGGTGGGGAGGGGGGAGAGGGGAAGCAATTTGACCTCCTAGGGTTTAGATGGAAAATTTTTCTCCTCATGTCAAAATGCTACTGGACAACAAAGTTTAGACAAAGGAGAAAACGTGAGAGAGAGAGAAGTGACAGAGAAAAGTGAGATACATACAAGGCCAGGCTCTGATTATGATTGGCTGTAGAGAGAGGGCAGGAAAGGGCCGTCATTGCTGGAATACTGAACACATGGTCTGCACTAAGTGCTGATTTGCTGAATGCCAAGCCAACTTAAAAATACCATGCCATGATGTAGCCCAAATTACAGCACAAAAATCTAAAACTAGCCTAAAAAGCTGCAACCTGCAGCTACTCAAAATTTCCCACAACCAGCACTCCAAAGCAGCTCAATTGGGAAAGAAAACTGCAGACCTGGCAACTATGCTATGCATAGATCTGCTTTACCCACAGTCCTTGCAAACCCCCTTCCTTTCTGTGACTAGAGCAGCCTTCCTATTGGCTAGAGCCTACCACAGTCTCTGCAGTAAAATGGGGGAGCATGGAAAGCTGGAGTGAGATAAACTCTGAAATAACATATTTTTTGCTCCATAAAACACACCTGACTATAAAACATACCCTAGATTTAAAGGAGGAAAAACCAAGAAAAAAATATTCTGAACCAAACTGTGCCTCTGAACCCAGCTTTCTAGAAAAATAGACAAATATACTGCAGCAGATAGATTTTGATCACTACATTGAAATCCTACCTTTGTTGTCTGGCGATTTCTGGTTGCACTAAATACAGTACTCCCCCCAAATTCGCAGGGCTTACTTTCGCGGAGTGACCGCGAATATCGGAAGAGTACTGTAATCGGCATTCCCCCTCCTCCTCTCTTGCTCCGGCCTGAGCTGCGCCACTGGGCAGAATAGGACAGCCTGAGAAACCATCATTTACTGGGGGCATCACTAGGGATGAGCGCACAGCCCTAGGGGGTAGGGAGGGGAGAAGATCAGCACTGAGTGCCAAATACCACCAGATTCACCCTGCTTTGCAATTTTCCAACCCTTTCTGCAAAATGACACTCTGCCCTGACCTGCCACTGGAAACTGAGACTCTGGATACAACACTTTGGAAATCTTAAGTTGTTCAATTCATGTTGAGCCTTTCCAGCTTCTAAAGCTTCTTCAAACAGGCAGGACCGATGTTAGATAACCCGCGGCCCAGGGCAGAAATTTTTGAAAGGAACTCCAAAGCCTGCCAGCAGACTGTGCCTTTTTTACCTCAGATCGGACAGGCTTAGATCCCCTGTAGAAGGAAACCAAGGCAACTGTCCTGTTTACACACCCTTAACAATGGCCCTAAAGACCTGACTCTGAATTATAATATTCCTCTCAGTTTAATAATTCCTTTTCGTTAGTGCCTTCTCGTCCCATTATTTTTAGTTCAATCTCTCATTGCCACGCCGATTCCTCCTCCCTGGTCCATAAGATGCACCCCCCTTTTCCACCCCCTTTTTGGGGGTGGAAAAAGTGCATCTTATGGAGCGAAAAATATTGTATATCTACACACTTAGCCATCCTTCTGGCTTTGAGACGTGTAATTTACAACTTTTTAAAATCTTAAAAAAAACTCCAGGCAATTAGCAGTCTTAACTTCCTGAATCCTGAGCATATCTGACTGTGCCCCCCTATACCTCGGGGCCTAAGGCATGTGCCTAGTTTGCCTATGCCTTAATCCGGCTCTGATTATCCCACATCAAATGCCCACATTAGTGCAGTGTACTAACATATTTGAATTGACAATAAGGCTGGTTTTTTTTGTTTGTTTGTTTGTTTTTTACATTAACCAGGATTTTGTACAACAATTTAAATAAGGTGTGTAGTACACAAAATTTAGTTAAGGCTATTTTATTTTAATAAAGAGATATTACTACAAAAGTCAATATTAATGTCACCATAGAGCAGAGCTAAATCTTGATTGATATTTTGTTAAATACCACGGAGAGGGTATAAAACATTCTCTAAATGTTTTAAAATACACTGTAATGACTGTCCATATCTTTTCTGACTTTTGGGATCAAGTAAGCTAACACCTGGAACAGATGGCCACTCTGTACCAACAATTTAAATAATGAGATGGATGAACAATGTTTATTTATCTGAAAGGCATATCTGATGGCTAAAAAGTGTATCTTTTGGCATTGAATACAGAAAGACCCTTCAAGGTTATTCTTGTGGCATAATCAGATGCATCATCTCTTAAAGAAGGAACACCTATCCGTCTTAGGTAAACGTGAGAAGAAAACAACCCAGTTAGTTCAAACATGGTCCCCATTCTTGTACTCCTTGACCCCCAGAATTCAAACTATTTTGCTCAATACTTTGACATGTTAAATTCTCCCCCTTGTTGTAATTTTGGGGATAAAGACTCCTGACTCCTAGTGGTTTTCCCGACTAAACTGGTGTCTCCTGTACTCGGGTTGGCTAGGTGGGAGGGGCATTTTACTCACTTCAATATTGCACTAAATAGCTTATAATATTGTTTATTTGTTTTCAATTCAATAAAAAGATATTTTTTAAAATATGTATCATAATGTTAAGTTTTTAATAAGTATTATTGCAGAGCTCTAACAAACTATTCATTAAAAAGTGTAAAGCCGTTCATATCATTTTAAACATGTGGCAATAATACATGTACCACTGCTCTTTAGTGCATTTCAGTACCTAGGCCCCTTTGACTAATTGTGAAGTATCAGAAGCAGAGCTTATTACATTTAAAATGAGATAATATAAAAATAGACAAAATAAATATATCAGTAAGGAAATGTGTAATAAAGTTGAACCACCAAGCCTATTGAAAATGCCTACAGTAATTAAAATTTATTTTTGAAAGTTCAACATGACAATCATAAGTATAGTATATATGAACTCAATGCATTGCATAGTTTATATGACGCTGAAACCTAAATCCATCAGTCTGTTATGCAGAATTTTGCAAATTGTTCATAGCAAGGGGAAGTGAAAATCTCTACTCACTGAAAATGATTTTACATAACTTTATTGGGACAATCAGACCAAAAGACCATTTTTAACTTTTTGGTTCACCACACAGAGCCAATATCATTGCCTCTAATCAGCAACTGAAATATTCTAAAAATATAAAAGCAATGTGATCAGCTGATGGCCATTAACACTTAGATTGTGAGCCCACTAGGGACAAAGAAAGTACAGTACTCCCCAACATTTGCAGGGGTTCCGTTCCAGGAACACTCGCAAATTTTAAAAAACCACAAATGTGGTTTAGGAGCTGATCGAAGGCAGCTGTGGGGTGCCGGCAGGTGCTGAAAATCATTCTCAGTATTTTCTGACCGCCTCTTCGCGGCATTAAAGTCAGGCTACACCAATCAGGAGCTGCTTTGAGACGCCAGATAGTGTATCAAAGCAGCTCCTGATTGGTGTAGCCTGACTTTAGTACCAGGAAATGGCGGTCAGAAAATACCACAAATTATTGAGTTCCTAATTCGCGAACCGCAAAGTCGCAGGGGTTTACTGTATTTGCATAAAATGTAAACAGCTTTGATTATAAACACAGAAAGGCGGTATATATAATGTGACCATTTATTTTTTTTCATCAAATTGGAACATCTACTGATTTTCAGTCCCATCCCCAATCCCACCCTAGCCCCGCCCCCAATTTATTCCATTCATTTTTCATGTACACACAATATCTTATTAATTCATAATGGTAACCATAAAATTAAAAAAAAGAAAAAACACAAAGCACACTGTATGCAGAAAAAAATGTTAATTATCATTTATATTTGGGGGGGGTTTCAAAGAGGTCAAGACAGATGACTTTAAAATATGCAATATCACCTCAGTAACAACTATAGAAAAATAGACAAATATAATGCAAACTATAAACAGCAGATATAAATTCCAAAACTGACACATTTTGATCACTAAATTGAAAATAAAATCATTTTTCCTACCTTTGTTGTCTGGTGAGTCTCTGGTTGCACTTCCTTCTAACTGTGCATCCTTTCTTTCTGTCTTTCTTTCTTTCTTTCTCTTTCTCCCTGCCCCTTCTTTCTTTCTGTCTTTCTCTCTCCTTGTTCCCCCAAGCCACCGCTGCCTCCCTGCCCCCCCAAGCCATCGCTGCCACACTTCCCTAACTTTTTCTTTCTTTCTCCCTGCCCCCCCAAGCCACACTCCCCTAACTTTTTCTTTCTTGCTCGCTCCCTGAACCCCAAAGTCACCACTGCCTCCCTGCCTCCCAAACCATCACCGACACACTCCCCTAACTTTTTCTTTCTTTCTCTCTGCCTTTCCCCATACCACCACTGACGCTGATACAGCAACAGGGCCAGGTGAGTGCAACGACTGCTCAACGGCTGGCCCAGAAGCCTTCCCTCAACATCAAATCTGATGTCAGAGAGGAAGTTCTGGGCCAGCCAATTGCTGCCTGGCTGGCCCGGAACTTCCTCTCCAATGTCAGAATTGATGTCAGGGAGAAGGCTTCTGAGCCTGCCGTTGTGCAGTCACTGCACTCGCCTTGGCAGCGGGGAATCAGAGAGAGAGCCCAGGCTCCACTATCGCCTGTCCCATTGTCTCCACGCACAGCTTTGGGATGCTCTCTCTGAAAACGGGACATTTTGGTGTCCTGAAGCTGTGCGTGGAAACAACGGGACAGGGGATCTAAAAATGGGACGGTCCCGTTCAAAACGATCCAAATGGTCACATTAGGTATATAGCAAATCCCATTACCCTTACCTTTATTCTTTACCCACTTTCTAGAATAAGGCAAACAGGAATGCTCATACTATATATGAAAATTTAAGCAGGACAAAATTTTAGGGCTTCAGATTTTAGGTTTTAGCCAATAAAACACCAATAAAACAAACCCTTTACTATATTTTTTTAAAAAAGTATTTATTCAATAAATACTGAAAAGATGCCACTTCCCCTGGTAGTCTCTCACCCCTTCCCTTATCTTGAATTCCCCACTCAATTTTTGAGCCTTTTTGGCACCAAAACTACCCTAAGTAACACTAATGTACATATTTGATGCCATAAGAAAACATAACTGGCAATAGTACCAATGGTGCAAAAACACTAACATATCCTGATATTTTGTGCACTCAAAAATACCCTGAATAGCTGGAAAATAAATACCTACATTTACAATTTACAAATACCTAAGAAATGAAGAATTAAATGTAATCTGCAAGAATTCCCCCAAGTTCTAGTGATTCATTTTAAGAAACAAATGATCATGCTCAGCTACCCAAGAAAAACTGGTCATAAACAGAATGAGAATCTCTTCATTTTAAAGTAAATACTTTTCATGTTAGAACTGATGAATGAAATAAAGAATAAACCATCCTTAATGAAGCATCATGAGAAAGCAATCTCACCTAAAGCAGAACTCTATGTTCAAGCTCTGTTTTAGGCATCGTCTTATTAGGACAAAGTCATAAAGATGACAAGTTTGCAGCTGCAAAAGGCTGCCTTGAAAACTTGCAAATACAAAAGAATAGTTTTCTCACTTTCTACAAGCAAGTAGCTTGAGAAAGTGTCAGAAAATGAATAAGGAATATAGAAACTTGACAGGCACATTGATGTTAGTTCGAGAGTGGCAAACATTTTAAATTCTTTATTAAAAAAAAAGATTAAATTACCTTATGCATAGAGATTATGGGCTCCTTTTACAAAGGTGCGCTAGCGTTTTTAGCACCAGAAACGCACCGGATTAGCGCACGCTACCTGAAAAACTGCCACCTGCTCAAGAGGAGGCGGTAGCGGCTTGTGCTTGGGGCATTTTAGCGTGCACTATTCTGCACGTTAAGGCCCTACCGCACCTTTGTAAGAGGAGCCCTAAGGTTTAATATCATCATTTAAGTTGGGAAGGGGAAAGAAACCTGCCTTTTTCCATTTTACAGTAAGCACTGAAATCACTCAGATGGTTTATGAAGTTCCATTATTGAGGTAACAAGAGTTAACTCATAGGATAGACAATATAGGTTTCATTCCCAGATTATTCAGTGTTGTTTGGCTGGCCAGTAACAGCTCTTGTTGGTTATCCGCTGATATTCAGCTGGATAAGGCCCTGACATTGAATATCTAATATCATCATGGACTGGGAGGAGGTAGCCGGGTTGCTTCCCACAGTCTCATATCGGGCCATATATCTTTTGCTCAATGGGTTGGCTGGGGGATGATGTAGACTCCCTAACATCAAACAATGGTGACATCAAATGGCTGGATTTAGAGCCAAGAAGGAAACCTTATGTATGGTCCCCAAAAGGAGATTGTTGTTGCAATAACTAGGCTGAATAAGCTGGAAAGCAATATAAAACAGGGGGCAAAACCCCAGAGAGTTGCAAATTAAGATTCATTTTCAGCATCTGAATAAACATAATACTCAGAACCTGTAGGATACTGTATTTTGTTACCTTGTCAATTAGCTGCTGTAAGCTTAGAATGAGAACATACCAGGGTTTGACAGAATTACTTCAAGTCCCTGCATGCCACAGATTCTTTTCACAGACTAATTCCTTTATTCTTACTGCTAGCATTCATATTATTTATATTTTTTAATAGCCTCCTGCAGACGGAAGCTATAGCTTGGATGACAGCTGAAGCAGTTCAGTCATCTGGTTAATTTCTGCCCACAACTTCTCCACCAAGCTGCTTTCAAATGACAATTTAAATTTCTTTCTTCTTTTCTTTCTCTTGCTTGATACACCAAGGTTAACTTTATATACACTCTTTCTCCAAGTGTCTTTTAAAACTTCAATTACATAACAGCTAACATCAATAAATAGTGCTGAAAAACATAATTTTTCTAGTTCAATGGTTTTTACACTTGTTCTGGGAGACCCCCCCCCCCCAGTTAGTCGGGTTTTCAAGATATCCCTAATGAATATGCATGAGGCAGATTTGCATGCCTGACAACTCTATTATATGCAAATCTGCCTCATGCATATTCATTAGGGATATCTTGAAAACCCAACTAGCTGGGGGGGGGTCTCCCAGAACAAGTGTAAAAACCATTGAACTAGAAAAATTATGTTTCATTAGGGATATCTTGAAACCCCAAATGGCTGGAGGCCCCCCCAGGACAGGTGTAAGAACCACTGTTGTAGTTATTAACCTCAGAAATGCTGCCAAGACTTCATTACATATCTGACTGCAGTAACAAGCAAAGTCAGTGATTCCACAGCAAGAGCAAAAAACAAACAAACCCCATAACTAAAGAACTAGGCCTGATGAAGCAAGAATCAGTAACAGGAAGATAAAATGAACTAAAAAGTAGGGCAGTGGAAGACCAGTGCAAGAGGCAAAGGTGGTGACAGGACAAGAAGTGTTATGAAACATCCAGTTTAAAGCTATAAGTCTCAGTTAAAATCCCTGCATAACAGTATCCATTAATCATGACTTCTTTAAGGTAAAAAAAAACAACCAGGAATGAAAAATGGGGGAAACCCCCCCTCCCAACTTATTCCAACCCATTCTCCGCAGTTTACTAGAAAATTTTAACACAAAATTTAGATCTCAAGTGTGTTGGGCACTATATGAATTTGCCAACAGACCAATGCCTCTTCTATACGTCTGCAATGTACCCAAAACATTTATTGACGAGTTAGCTCCAACTGATGTGGCAATTAATAAGACAGAACTGATTGTAAAGAGAATGCCCAGTTTGTTACACTTTTCATGAAATATCTCAAAGGGTATTCAGAACTTTCAGAAAATGCACTTATGTGCCACATCAGATGATGACACTCTGTAGTGTTTTCTGAAATATTACTAAAACTCTATGTTTTGCCTCTTTACCACAGAAACACAAGCCTTCTCTGCAAAAGAAGAAACTGCTCTGTTAAGTGCATTTGAAAGAGACAGAATTCTAAGGACACTGCTGTGGTTAATAATATATAGTGTTGTCCACGCAATCTCACATGTGATGCTCATGGGCTGCAAATTAGTTTTCAGGATAACTATGCAGATTAGCTTTGGTCTCCTTCCATATGTATATAAAATGAGATTAGGTTCTTACCTTGCTAATATCTTTTCTAGTAGACAGTTCTAGACAATAGGGTATTCTTCCCATGCTCACATGCTGTGCAGAAGGAATCCAATCCACGCTTTCAATTCCTTCTCCTTCACCAGAGGGCTCTGATGCCCCTTCAGTTTGTACCATAGTAGGCGATAGCCCTATATAGGAAAACATAAGAAGGAGGGATACAAGGAAACTCTCCAAAATACAGTGCTGTTCTGCTCTGAAAACAAATATGTTTAAAGATTGCAATGGAATAACCTTACAAATCAGAAACATTTAAAGAGTTCAAACATTCCCAAATGTGCTATAGTAATTAATTACTCTTCATACCCTGAGGGCTGATTGACATCAAAATCTCAGCTTTGACTGGAACTGTATGATTGAGAAAATAGGAAGGCAGAGAAATAACTGAAAGGGTGGGGCTCCAGAATGAAACACCTATCTACTAGAAAAGATATTAGCAAGGTAAGAATCTAATCTCTTTTTTTAGTGCAATAGGTGTGTCATTCTGGAAGATAGGCACATACAAAAGCAGTCCCCAAAATATAGGGTGGGACCTCTGCATCTGCTTACAACACTGAGGACCACAATACGGTGTCCTCCCTTGCCACCACATTAACTCTGCAAAACTGACCTGCAAATCTCGGGCAAAATTGCTGGAGCTTTCGCCCATGAAGAAGCCATCCTTCTAGTTGAATGCGCCTGTGGCAACTGCTTGCCACAGGCAATATATACTGATGAAATAGCCACATGAATCCATCTGGAAATGGTGTTTTTCAACATTGGTCTGCCGTGTCCAATTCATTGCTTCAAAAGGATATAGCCTAGCCATTGACTTGGCTACTTTTAATGAGCCTTCAAGGAGCATCCCAATGTTCATTGTCTAAAACACTCATAGCAGGATGCCAGGGAAAAGATGAGGACTAGGCACTCACTGTTTTCAAGAGAGAGTGCAGAGCAGACGGAGCCTGTTGGGAGTCCAACTGTAACTCCCTCCCCCCAAGGAGTCAGAAATGAGCTCCTCAAGAGCTGAGGGATTGAATAGCTGTCATACTATGGGGACATCTCCCTGGTCAAGGGCCAGCTCCATATTTTGTGTACTCGCTCCTGTTTCTGACCTTGTTACTCCCAGCAGGGAAGCATGCTCCGTGGTAGCAAAGACATACAGATAGACCCTTCATCCTCCAAGTCTCTGTCCGAGAGGTCCACCAGACCCTTTCCAGCCTCTGATAGTGAGACAGGCGTGCCCTGGAAGCCCAAGCCCCCTCGCACACCTCCTGGTTCACTGCCAGACCTCCCATGGGAATCCTGGCCATCCAAATAATGTCACTACAACAAATTGACAAATTCAGGAGAGAATGCTGTACCAGGCAGTGCTGAGTCCCCTCTAAGTGACTCCATCTTGCGTCTCTTGGAATCCACAGCTTCCACACTCCGATACTAAGGAAAACTGCTGTTCCGGGGCTCTGGAAGAGATTTTCTCCTGGCATACAGGCCCTCTCTAATGTTTCCTCAGCCCTAGAGACCCAAGGGGAAGCTAAGTTTGAAGCTCACATCCCTCCTTCATGTGTCATGCAGCACATGGCAGAAGGGCATTCTTCTGGCGTCCATCCAGCACAAATTTAGCAAGAACTAGGGGTAAAAGAGCCTGGGAACTTCATCCCTGCCAGTTTTGAAGCAAAACGAGGTAATATGAAGGTTCCAGAGAACTTTGAGAAAAAAATTGGGAAATCCAAGATGGTCACACCACGGCAGTGTTTTGGTACCAAAAAGTGGCCCCAAAACAACTTTAAAAATAAAACGCATAAATAATAGGATTTTAGAGGTGAGTGACCCTAAAGGAATAGACAGAAACTTGCAAAAACTGGATTTTCAGTTTTGTCCATAGGCTGTCATAGCCTTACTTACTGTGGACCTATGTTGTGAATGTGCTGCAGCCTGCCTCAGCTCTGAAAGTAGCTGGATCTGGGAGAAGAAAGCACTGCCTCAAAGGAACTGTACTCCAACACTGAAATCTTTGGGCTGCCAATCAGAGCAATGTCTAACTAAACCTCAATCCCCATGGTACCACGGACGCAAAAAGGAGGGAGGTGAAACAAAGCCGGCACCCTGAAGAGCCCCCTGTGGATGTCTAACAGCCTGTGCTCAAGCCCCTGTGAACCAGTAGGTGAGCAAAGCTTCTAGGGGTTCAGACCCCGAGCTCCACAAAGTCTGCAGGCTTGCTAACAAGTACAACAGAGGAAATGGCCTGTCAGGTACAGACTCCAGTCTGCTTCTTCTCCACACAGGCAGAACTTTCCCCTCAACTTGGGGAACTCTGGAGCACCAAAAGCCACCAAAAACAGCAAAAAAAATCCCACCAAAAATAATTAAAAATATTCTCTACAGAGCAGATTAGAAAGACTCTTACGAGTTCGAGTGCAAAAGAAAAAACTGAAGGGGGCAGCAGAGCCTTCTGGTGAAGCAGGAAGAATTGAAAACCTGGAGTGGATTCCTTCTGCAATGGCTTATGAGCATGGGGAGAATAACCTATCATACAGAATGACACACCTATTGCACTAGAACACGGGTAGGGAACTCCGGTCCTCGAGAGCCGTATTCCAGTCGGGTTTTCAGGATTTCCCCAATGAATATGTATTGAAAGCAGTGCATGCAAATAGATCTCATGCATATTCATTGGGGAAATCCTGAAAACCCGACTTGAATACGGCTCTCGAGGACCGGAGTTCCCTACCCCTGCACTAGAAATACATTTAACAAGCATTCATCAGGAGAAAGAGGAGTTCTAAATTTGGTTTATTGATATAAAACATCTAGAAATAGCATACTGGGCTAGATGGACCACTGGTCTGACCCAGTATGGCTAATCTTATGTTCTTATGATACTGAAAATCCTTTGCAACCTGGAGACTGGACCTGGAAAGCCATGGGGCATCCCCACAATGCCATGACTGAAGTTAGACTTTGCATGGGTCAGAATAAGCTAGGAGAGAGAAGAAGGGAAATTGGTAAAACTAGAATATAAGAACATAAGAATTGCCGCTGCTGGATCAGACCAGTGGTCCATCGTGCCCAGCAGTCCACTCCCGTGGTGGCCCACAGGTCAAAGACCAGTGCCCTGAGTCTAGCCTTACCTGCATACGTTCTGGTTCTGCAGAAACTTATCTAATTTTGTCTTGAATCCTTAGAGGGTGTTTTCCCCTATAACAGCCTCCAGGACAGCGTTCCAGTTTTCTACCACTCTCTGGGTGAAGAAGAACTTCCTTACGTTTGTACGGAATCTATCCCCTTTTAACTTTAGAGAACATAAGAACTGCTACTGCTGGGTCAGACCAGTGATCCATCGTGCCCAGCAGTTCGCTCCCGCGGCGACCCTTAGATCAAAGACCAGTGCCCTAATTGAGTCTAACCTTACCTGCGTACGTTCTGGCTTAGCAGGAACTTGTCTAACTTTATCTTAAATCCCTGGAGGGTGTTTTCCCCTATAACAACCTTCAGAAGTGTGTTCCAGTGTTCTACCACTCTCTGGGTAAAGTAGAACTTCCTTACATTTGAACGGAATATATCCCCTTTTAACTTTAGAGAGTGCCCTCTCGTTCTCTCTATCTTGAAGAGGGTAAACAACCTGTCTTTATCTACTAAGTCTATTCCCTTCATTATCTTGAATGCTTTGATCATGTCCCCTCTCAGTCTCCTCTTTTCAAGGGAGAAGAGGCCCAGTTTCTCTAATCTCTTACTGTACAGCAACTCCTCCAGCCCCTTAACCATTTTAGTCACTCTTCTCTGGACCCTTTTGAGTAGTACTATGTCCTTCTTCATATATGGCAACTAGTGCTGGACACAGTATTCCAGGTGGGGGCATACCATAGCCCAGTACAGCGGCATGATAACCTTCTCCAGTCTATTTGTGATTCCCTTCTTAATCATTCCTAGCATTCTGTTTGCCCTTTTTGCCACCACCACCATGCATTGCGCGGACGGCTTCATTGACTTGTCTACCAGTACTCCCAAGTCTCTTTCCTGGGGGGTCTCTCCAAGTACTGTACCGGACATCCTGTATTCGTGTATAAGATTTATGTTACTGACATGCATCACTTTACACTTATCCACATTAAACCTCATTTGCCCATTGGCCCATTTCTCGAGTGTGTTTATGTCCCTTTGCAGGTCTTTGCAATCCTTCTGCGTCTTCACTACTCTGAATAACTTTGTATCGTCTGCAAATTTAATCACCTAACTCATCGTACCAATTTCCAGGTCATTTATACATATGTTGAAGAGCATGGATCCAAGCACCGAACCCTGTGGCACTTCACTCGTGATGCTTTTCCAGTCTGAGTATTGTCCATTTACCCCCACTCTCTGTTTCCTATCTGCCAACCAGTTTTTAATCCACGTGAGTATTTCACCCTCAATTCCATGGCTTGCAAATTTTCGAAGTAGTCATTCATGCGAGACCTTGTCGAACACCTTCTGAAAATCCAGATATACAATGTCAACCGGGCCACCCTTGTCTATCTGCCTGTTTACTCCCTCGAAGAAGTGCAGCAAGTTCGTCAAGCAAGATCTTCCTTTGCTGAAGCCGTGCTGGCTGGTCCTCAGCAGATTGTGTCCGTCAAGGTGATCAATGATGCGGTCCTTTATCAGTGCCTCTACCATCTTTCCCGGTATCGAGGCCAGACTCACCGATCTGTAGTTTCCCAGATCTCCCCCTCGAACCTTTCAGGAAGATCGGCGTAACATTTGTCACTTTCCAGTCTTCTGGAATCCTTCCTGATTTGATTGACAGATTGGCTATTAGTTGGAGCAGTTCAGCTAAAACCCCTCTCATTCTCTCTACCTTGGAGAGGGTGAACAACCTATCTTTATCTATGTTCTTATGTAAGTAAAGTGGGGGGTTCCCCGCCCAACCCCCCCCTCAGAGTGCTTTAAAATACTGTTTAAATCCAGCGAGCAGACATCCTGCGCGCAATTGTCGGCGCTCCATTGTCCATGTGGCTTTGTCCCACGCAGTTTCATCTATGTACCAGCAACAGAGCATCCCTTTGATGCTGTAATGTCAGTGGGGTCTATAAAATCTTATCTTACCATGGAACACAACTTTGGATGAGTACCCATAGGTACCTGTCAAAAGGGCATGTTCAAAGGGATATGCTCTTTTGGGGCTTCTTTGGAGCCCTGAAGAGTGGGAGAGTATCTTTTCCTGGAATGAGGAGACGGAAGATTAAAGTGCAAAGAGACTGGGAAACCTGTTCCTTGTGTGGTGAAAAGACCAATGGACATTCATGTAAAGCTGAAGATAGACCCCATATGGGTCCTTCAGGAGCTCTATGTCCATTATTCCTCAGTTAAGCCTCTATATCCTCAGGGTTGGGACACTACATCCTCAACCTATTAATGGTTTGTCAGGGAATGTGGCTGCTTCCCAGTTTCTGGAGTAAGTGTGCCTCAATTAGTTTGCCACATGGGAGGAAGCAATGGTAGTTCCTGCCACTAAGGCAGTATTCTTACTGTTGGATTTAGAAGAGCTGATAGCTGTTGAGGGGAGCAAAAAGGAGGATGAAACTACTTTGTAAGATATTTAGATGGTTATAATTCAGACTAAAATACTGTAGCATTGAGAAGGACTCCCACAATTGTCTACTTTCAGCAGGGAAACTTTATCTAAATTTTTATATCAGAATCAAAGATTGCTTGGTTTTGAGTCATAAATGGTTTACAGTTATTTTTCAAGTCAGAATGCTGCAAGATATTGCAGCTTCAACTGTCAAAGATTCTTCATGGCTTCACACTTTAGAGTCTCTTCAGAACTCCTTGAGATCACACACTTTGAGATTACTTAATACTATTTTTATATGTTACCCTGCTCCTTAGGAATTATTTAAGAAATATTTGAAAAAATATATCCTGCATTTCCTTTTAGCCTAGATTTATCTGCTTTTTGGGAATAAGTGCTTAATGAAATTCCAAAGTATGCTACCTTGTTAATTACTTTAAAATCTAAGTTTGAGAAAAAAAGATCTTGAAATTGGATTTTAAGGCAAACAATTCTTCTTTTGTGGTCAGAAAATTAACATATTCCCAGAGGTGGCTAAACCTATACAATTATATAGAGAAACCTTCTTTGCAGTGAAGCCTTGCCTGACAGTCTTGGGGTCCTCATTTTTCCTAAAGTTTACCTATGATGGCAAGTCAGAATGATAGGCTGCATAAAGGGAGGAGGTTATAATGACCCTGTACAAGTAATTAATAAGGTCTCACTTGGAGTACTATGTTTTTAAAGGTCATATTTCGCTATAAACATACAAAGATTTGAAGTGGTTCAGAAAAAAAGTGACCAAAATGAAATGTGGTCTTTGCTAGAAGACATGAGAAGATACTTGAATGCATGAATCTGTATATCCTATGGGGGGGGGGGGTATGATAAAGATGTTAGGTCATGCATTTTGGTTTTGCCCCATAATTCAACACTTTTGAAAGTGAATAATAAATTATATGTCAAAAATAATTGGAAGACCTTTGCGCTGGTCTCCTTCTTTCTTTATTTTGGATTTGCCAGAAGCTTTTGGCCATTTACCTAAAGGAAATAGGGCGTTGTGTAGGAAAATGAGTCTCTTGGCTAGAAAATGTATACTTCAATATTGGACGATCCCTGATCCTCCGAGATTTTGGCATTGGCGGAACCAATTACATCAGTTGGCCATTTGGGAAGCTAGAGATGCTGGAATTAAAAGAGAGTGAAAGATGTTATTTTTACAAATCTGTGATTCATATTTGCAAGATTTGCATCCTAAGGGTCGTAGTGTGATTTTAAGTTGGATCTCTTAATTGGGCTTTTACTTAGTTAAATGAAGAGAGTATCATTGGGTAGAGAGTACTATTGGGTGGGGAGGGGTGGAGTGGAGAGGGACGGTAAAGGTTCAATTACTTATAGTTAAAGTGGGGGTTTATTGAAATTGGAATTTGTCTTTTATTATGTATATTAATTGATGCATCATTGATGTGCTTTGATGTTGTATTTTTTGTATTTGATAATATTTGCATCAATAAAAACTGTTTGACTCTAAATAAATGAAAGTTATTTATGAACAATTATTTTTTGTCACAGACAGGAAAGCTATAGAGCTACAGAAGTAAACAAATGCATCATCAGGAACTACATTTCAAGCAAAAGATGATATATTTCTAAAATGTCCTCCCAGTGGAGGTGGAGTGGTCAAAAACAGTGATGGAACTCAAAAAGGTATGAGATAAACACAAGATGATCCTTAGAAGAGGATAGAATCCAAACAAACCACAAATTATTTTCACACTTCAAAATTATACACAGAGAGGATGCATGAAGTGGCTAGTACAATCCTGAACAATGGCACAGAATGATAACCACAATATTGCAAAAGGTGAAGTGGGGAAAATATAAATAAAGTAATGCAAAAAACCTCCACTTAAAGTAGCGGAGAGTCTGCTCAAATGGAAGAAAAAGCCTCAGGTTTTATTGGCAGAGCTCAAGTTCAAACCATCATTGGCTAAAAAACTTCCATTGAGTGACAACTTGCTGTTGAGGTTTAAAATAATTGAGGACTGAGATATTTTTCAACTGAAACCACTGTGAGTGTTTAAAGCAATCTATTAAAATGCCAACGTTTCACAGCACTAAGCCGTTTCTTCAGGGCTAATATGACCTTGCTTGAATCTTCACAGAGTGACAATGTTGTGCTCACGATCTCACCAGTGTCCTATCACTCTGTGAAGATTCGTTCAAATTCAATATTTTTTCATTTAAATTTGAGAAAGGATTTCAAGAAGGCTTTAGATAAAACAAACATCTGATTTTTTTTTTTTTTTTTTTGGTGGGGAGGGGAGTTGTTGTATTTTTTCACAGATAAAGAAGAGGTCCTCTACAGTTTTCACCCATATTTGAGTTATGCAGTGCAGGAACTTCTATGCTGATCTGATTGTTTCAAGTTTCCTGTGCTAGTCTCATGACCTCAATTCCTATGAGATTTAAAATGAATATAGGAGTTCCTATACCACATACCGTATTTTCACGTAGATAACGCGCACCCGTGTAAAATGCGCACACGGGTATAGCGCGCGAAAAACACAAATTTATGTACAGAAATTTTTATATACCGCGCACACCAGTATACCGCGCATGCTGCCCGACTCTCCTTTCGCCCGCCCCGACTCTCCTCTGGAGACCCCGACTCTCCTTTCCCCCTTGAAGTCCTGTCCCTACCCTGAAAGCCTGATGCACCCCCCCCCCCCGACATCCGATTCACCCCCCCGCAGGGTCCTCTTTCGGGCGGGACCGCCTGAAGAGGAAGCAGCGCAGCACAGGGCTCTAAGAAGGGGCAGGACCGCCGGCAGAGGAAGCAGCTGGGCTGGCATCCGGAAACAAGGTAGACAGCTTCTCCATGGGGGAGGGGGGGAGGCTGTGGGGGTGCGAGCGGTCCTTCGGGTGGGGGTGCGTGCGGTCCTTCGGGATGGGAGTGCGAGCACTCCTTCCGGGTGATGAATCGGGCGTCGGGGGGGGGGGGGAACTATGTAAAAAAAAATTTGTACAACGCGCTCACGCGTATAACGCGCAAAGATATGCGCGGTATGTAAAAACCACGTATAACGCCCGCGTTATATGCGAGAAAATACGGTAGTTCTTGGACTGGAGAATTAGCCTTCATAGTTAGTGCAGTGGCCCAAAGACTAGGTTTGATTTCCACTGTAACTCCTTGCGACTATGGGTAAGTCAATTAACCCTCCATTGCCTCAGGCACAAAATTAAGTACCTGTTTACATGATGTCCTTAAAAAAAAAAAGATTCCCTTTCTTTTCTGGACACCGTGTTTAATATGTAAACAGTTTTAATGGTAACCACAGAAAGACAGTATATCAAATTCCATCCTCTTTCCCTTTCATCTGACCTATTAAGAGCTATGCGAGTAAAAATTATAGACTAGCTTTTTATAATAATAATTTTTTATTATTATTATTATTATTGGTAGCAGCCAGAGAAGAAGAAACGAGGTGGTTTCGTTCTGATAGATAATCACAGAGACAAGGAATTGCATGCAAACAAAATAAATAAATCATCCCTGAAGGCAGCATGATATTGAAACATACCTATACAGGGTTTTAATAGTAATTTTATTGTGGCTAATATAAATTCCTAACTTATGGTCTCTCTCGCAACTCTATGAAAAGAGTACTTTGATTCCATTTCAGACACAGAAAAATATGACCTAGATCAGAACAAGGAATCGATGTTACTCACTGTTTTTCATCTACTGCCATGAATAACCCTAAATATCCACATATTACCTCCATTTGTGCTTCTCTTTTGCAATCTACAAAAACAGCATCTATAGTATACAAAATTATCCAGACTAATAAGACCCAGCTTGAGGTTAATTGTAAATGGAATGTACAACTGGATTTACAATTGACCTCATTACAATGGGAAATTTGGGGGGCCAAATCAGTTCGCCCTTCTTTGTCTGCAGCCTTACTACAATCCTCTTATTTCTCCGATATCTGTTGGTCTTGTAATAACTCAGTAGGCTCATTATCTCATATGATTTTCTTCTGTACTAATTTATTGCACTATTGGTCTCAAGTATGGTATACTATATGTAATGTATTTTCCATATCTGTTCCATTATCATATGATATTGTTATACTATGATCATCTAATCCTAAGATTGACATTGCATCCACTAGTTCCATGCTATTTGATCTTATGGTAGCTCTGGCTTTGCATATTGTGATCCTCCATTTGAAGAATAATAATATGTCACCTATCATAAATGGTGGAATACTCTATGTGCATATAGGAAGTAGGAAGAAATTATAGAATTACAGCACAATCACTTATTATTCTTCATTAGAAACTGGAACATCTTAGACATTTATTGTACTCATCTAACCACAAGTCATTGACCTTGTTATCTCTTGAGGTTGCTATGTATCCATTTGCGATCTATATTATTAATGCAGCCATTTATATTCGTTTACTTCGTTTATGTTGTATATTTGTTGGAAATTTATTTTTAAAAAAACCAAAAAACAAAGAAAGAACAATAGATAGCTTTTTTTATGTGTACATGAGTAAACACCTCTGTTGAGGTCCATTCCAAAGATATCATCTGGCTGTGATGACAAGGAAGGACAATATTTGCTCCATTTCAGTTAACCAGAAACACAAAACAGTACAGTTTTATTAGGTTCCAGTTATAACCAAATATCAGATGAGCTACAGTGAATCTAGGGGTCCTTTTACTAAGGCACGCTAACCAATTTAGTGCGCGCTAAAGATTAGCACGTGCTAAATGTTAATGTGCGCTAATCTTTAGGATTAGATGATCGTTTTTCACTACATGCGATTATGTTTTTAAATCTAGTATGTAGATTATTTCATTCATTTTTATGTTTTAGTGCTAAATGAACTTCTACAGTGATATACTATATTTCCTAATCTTTTAAGATTATATCCTCCTTTTACGAAGCAGGGTTAGGCTTTTTGTCACCAGCCGTGGTGGTCTTAGCTCCAACACTCATAGGAATTCTATGAGCATCGAAGCTAATACTGCCATAGCCAGCGATAAAGGGCTACTTTTATGAAGGCATGGTTAGGGCCCTAACGCACGGAATAGCATGTTAAAATGCTGCATGCACTAGCCGCTACCGCCTCCTTTTCAGCAGGCCGTGGATTAACGGCTAGCGTGCACTAATCCGGTGCATGCGCTAAAACCACTAGCGCACCTTTGTAAAAGAAGCCCAAAGTCTAATGCGGCTTTGTAAAATGAGCCCTATATCTTTTGTCTCTTATGGATTATACTCTCTTAATTTTCTTCAGTGTAAAACTGTTTTGGTTGTGCAAACTTGGGTATTTTCGAGAACTTTATGTTTATCCTCTTTTTTTTTCTTTAAATTCTTTATTTGCATTTTAACCTTTTTGAGGAAACATTTAGTCAAAAACAAAGAAATAATACAATATCAGTTTTGACATCTCAGAACATACTTAGCTAGTGAGGATTTTAGGTAACCAAATATAGCAGGAAACATCCTTTCATAAATTCAAAGATTCAGAACTAAATCCAGGAATCAAATATGCCGGTTTGTATAGTTAATCGTTAATATAAGGGGGCACAGCTGTGAATTAACTGAAATGTTTTTCCTCTTTAGTGACTGCAGGTAAAAAGATTTAGGATGACTGCTACTCTAAAGACTGTTCTAGATGGAACTAAAATGTAATCTTTCTGGCAAAGTATATAAATATATTCATATTTTATTTTCTCCATTTTCCAGTTTATGAATCACCAAGTAAAAAAAAACTTGCTACAGTACAGAAAAAAAAAAGGTCAGGTTAACCACAAACCCCATATGAAAGAAATTACAAAGAAACAGAAAACAAAAACATTACATTCTGGCTCACAACCCTAATCCACAAAAGAGGACAAGCCAATTTACAAACAAAAAGAATAATGAATTTTGAGCAATGGATAAACATGCAAGTAATCTGTCTCCTAAGTTGTTAAGGAGCATCAGACAACTCAGTACTGGGAGATAATCTCAGCCACAGGTAGTCTTGCATTTAAAAATGAAGCTTACTGCAGGGGATCAAAGAAAATATAACTTAAAATGTAAGAAGATTAAACTCCAGTCTGAAGGGCATCCAGTTTTAGCAAAAGGAATCGTTTCCTCCATTTTGGGGTTGCCTTAGCAATATCTGGGAACATACAAACTAAAGGTCCCTTTTACAAAGCCGCAGCAGTGTTTCCTGTGCAGCAAATATGACGCAGCCAATTCAATTCCTATGAGCTGCGTTGCATTTGTAGTGCCGGAACTCGTTACCATGGCTTTGTAAAAGGAACCCCCAAGAGAAGATACTTTGCATATCAAGAAATGTTCTGTTTTGATGTTCATGTTTTTAGGACTGCTTTAACTACCTATGAGGCCCCACCCACACTCCTGATCTAGCTGTGCCCTTCCCCTCCACTCCCATACAATCCAGTATTTCCCCTAATCTTTAAACCCACTCACCCCATGCCAGCTCCAGAGGTTCCCTTTCTCCTTTCGGTGGCAGTCTCTAGACCAGTGCTTCGCAACCCAGTTCTCAGAACACACTTATCTAGTGAGATTTTTAGGATGCCCACATGCATATGCATGAAATAAACTAACTTGCACTATCTCCATTGTATGCTCTTGCATATGTACGAGTAGCTACAAAGTGGCTATCCTGAAAAACCTCAAGAGCCAGAGCGAAAAGAAACAAATGGCAGGCCAAGCCACAAAAGTCAAACCAAACACCTTTAATTGGACTATCCTGAAAAACCTACCAGATAGTAGTTTTCAACCTAATCTTCAGGATGCACCTGCTCTAAAGATAAATCTTTGGGTTGGCAATAGGGGGGGGCAAGCGAAGGGGTTCATAATAAAAAATAAAAAAAAAATCGAAAAAGTGGCCTAAATGGCTACTTGGACGATCAAAAAGCCTGATTGTCCAAGTACCCATAATCAAAGCTGGTTTTAGACATATCTAAAACCAGCTTAGGCCTTTCCCCTGCCTCTAAACGCACAGAGAGAAAAGAGGCGTTTCTAGAGGAGGGGAAAGGGCAGGTGGTGGGCGGGAGGTGGGCCGATCTAGACCTAGGCGTGCAGCAGATATAACCAAAACTTTAGGCAGGTTGCCCAGTCAGCACTTATACATTTTGACTTAGACCAAGTCAAAACAGGCATAAGTGCCGAACAAGGGGCCACTGGCACGATCAGCTCAGCGGCCTGGCAACCTACCCATCCCCCAGCAAAACCATCGGGGCAGGAGAGATGGGTCATCTCCCCTGCCGCAATAGCAATACCACCAAGTGCCGCCAAATGCGGCACTTGGGATCGCTAAAGCGGCAGAAGAGATGACCCATCTCTCCTGCGGCAATCCACCCCTCCAATCAGGCCAGGAGAGAGCCCAAGCCCTCTTGCCTCGCGATCCCCCAAGCCCCCCTGGCCCACGATCCCCTCTAACCCCCACCCCCCACTAAAATACAGGCAGGAGGGATCACAGGCCCTCCTGCCCTCGGCGCAATCCCTCCCAATGACCGCCCCCCGAACCCCTGACCACCTCCCCGTCGACCCGCAACCCCTCTGCTGACCCCATGACCCCCCCACCCCCACTAAAATACGGGTTGGGTCCATATGCCTAAGGCCCCGCCCACAGGAGGGGACTAAGGCTCCCGAGCCTATTCTGGTTGGCTCAGGCACCTCAGGCCCCACCTGTGGGTGGGGTTTGAGCTGCCTGGGCCAATCCAGCCCCATTCCTAAGCTGGCTGGCCTGCCAGACGGGCAGTCTTGGCACCCATCCGTCTGGTCAACATTTTTTGAGGTACGGGGAAGGGGGGGTGGGGGGGTTGTGGGGTTGGCGGGGGGGTCACGGGTCATTGGGGGGGTTGCATCGAGGGCAGGAGGGCCTGGGTTCCCTCCTGCCTGTATTTTAGTGGGGGGTGGGGTTTAGAGGGGGGTCGCGGGCCAGGAGGGCTTGGGCTCCCTCCTGGTCGGATCGTGTGGTGGGAGGGGGAGATTGCCGGGCCAGGAGAGCTTGGGCTCCATCCTGGCCCCAATGGATTCAGTCCGGGGGGGGGGAGTTTGGGGATCGCGGGGCAAGAAGGCTTGGGCTCCTTCTTGCCCCATCGAGTCGGGGAAGGTCGGGGTGCTGCGGAGCAAGAGGGCTTGGGGTCCCTCTTGCCCCGATATTGTCGGTGGGGGTTGGGGATCGCGGGGCAAGAGGACTTGGACTCTCTCTTGCCCCATCAAGTCGGGGAAGGTCGGGGTGCCGCGGGGCAATAGGGCTTGGGCTCCCTCTTGCCCTGATGTTGTCGGTGGGGGTTGGGGATCGCGGGGCAAGAGGGCTTGGGCTCCCTCTTGCCCCGATGTCATGGGGGGAGGGTGGATTCTGTAACCGGTGTTGTTTTTTGACAGACATCGGTTGCAGAATCCAGCTTTTAGGCGAAGGACTGGCTCCTCCTTCACCTAAAAGCCCTTGTTTTGGACATTTGGGGCTTAGGCTTTTTTTAGGTTGATTATATGGTATAAGTTTAGACGTAGTGGTGGTCTGGGCGTTTAAACAGCTGAACGTAGAGGCAGGCCATTGTAAAAAATAAAAAAAAAACTCCTTTTCCCAGCTTCTACTTTCAACGTTTAAGGCCTTAGACCAAAAGGGGACTTAGACTTTTTTTTTTTTAATTATGCCCCTCCACGTATGAGGGAATGCAAGCCAAAGTGATGTATCAGCACAGAAAACTCCCAGGGTCTTGTGTGCATAAACAATCACCTTAGCTAGTTTGAGCTGCCTTGTAAAATTACCATTATAACCATTAGCGTTTTTTAGAATCTTAGGTCATATTATCCAATAGAAAAGTATACTTGGTATACGTGACCTTAAATCAAATTGATTAAAACACAGTTTAAATCATGATTTAAATCACTAGTCCAGTAGTTCTCAAATGATGTGCTGCAAGAGGTGACTAAGTGTGCTGCAAACTTTTGTGGGTAAATATTTTAGAGGCAAGGCTTAGGGAAGGTGCAAGGCTCAGTAATGCATGATTTAAAGAGTGGCAAGGCATGGCGAGGCTGAGGAGCATGTGCAAGAGGAGCAGAGAGACAAGACAAGAGGTGAGGGTGCAGGGGTGAAGGGAGGGAGCTTGGGAAAGGTAAAAAGTGAACTAGCCAGCGGCAATGTGGGGTGGCATGTGCCCAAGCCTCACCAATCAGCTCCGGGTCACCCTCTCTACCATGTGGCATGGCCAATGAGGAGACAGTCATGCACAGGAGCAAGGAGCTAGACCTCCTTTCCCAGGTCTCTGTGTGACAGAGCGCCTCGCTGGGATGGTCACTCTTGGGTATGCTCTTTGCCTGTTTCCTAACTTTGCATTTCTCCCAATCACTGTTTTCTTCTAGTCTTTCCTGATGGGATATACCAGTGGATTTTTTTTCCTTTCTATGAGTGTTTCATTGTGAATAACTGAACTAAACCTATGTGAATTAGGCTTTTCTTCACTAACATTACATGCTAAAAAAAGAGAGACTTCAATGCACTGAAGATGAAATAAGGGTATGTTTGTCTCATACTCATACATCCCAACATTGAAAAAGTTGCCAAAAAATCAAGCTCATGTGCCACACAACCATGCTTAATGTATTCAAACAAGATTATTAATAGCTTTCTGAAGTTTGTTAGCTTGGTAACCATTCAGAGCTTCCCTAGGAGAACAGTATAGAAAATTGAAATAAATTCATTTCTTCTCAGATTGGATACATTTGCTGCATTATGGCTAAACTGCATACTAGGCAAGGGACAAGAGTAGGTGGTGATCCTAATAGGAGATAAATCTGTTAGCGAAACACGTCGACCAAGGCTCCCTGATAAACTGAAGTTAAATGCCCTGATCGTGTACCCACAAAGCTAAGTGGATTAATTTAAAGCAAATTATTTAAGTATATTTAAAAATCTTTTGATATTGCTTTAAATTAATTTAACATAAAAGTTAAATTAAAAGCATAAATATATAGGAAACGTATAGGAGGGTGGTGAACCAATGAGGTATAGGATGAAGCTGAAAGCTGATAAGATTTAGAAGAAACCTCAGAAAATTGTTTTTCATGAAAAGGTGGTGACTGCTTGGAATGACCTCCCAGTGGTGGAGTCAAAAAACACATCTGAATTCAAGAAAGCTTAAGGCAAGTATGTTGGATCTCTAAGGGAGAGGAAGGGATAGTAAACAGCACGGTTAAGCAGACTAGATAGGCCACATAGTCTTTATCTGCCTTCATTTTTCTTTGTTCTATATCAGAACTTGAAAATATTACCGAGGGATGAAGGGAAGCCGTTTAAGTTCCTGTATCAAGATGCTGTCTTGGATCATCTGCTATTCATATTTTTTATCTGCTGAGATGCTGTTGCTTTTACATCTGAAGAAAATATCTGTGAGGTCTTCTAAAAGCTTATATACCAACAATATCTCTTTTGCTGATCATTTAAAACGTATCACAGCCTAAGACAAATTCCAGATAAAATAACTGCTAAGTGACATGTGACAGTGCTATGCTCTTATTAGTTGCAATATTTAAGTAATTTTTTTTCATTTTTTGCATCTTTAAAGAGAAAGGTGTTGTGTACACTGTAGCTTTTGTTTCTCACTTTCCCTCTTTTCAGTCTCCTACAATAAGCAAAATTGATCATCAAAGTAGAGGTATCATTTATTTTCCTCGAGACCTATAACGCCAACATTAGTCACATGGCATTTCATGCAGTACAGAAACCTGTAGATAAGACAAGCAAAATAAAACTGTCTCTGTGCATTTGCTTCCTTGCTACTAATGATTACACACTGCAGAATGCAATTTGAAGTCTACGTAAAGAATGCAGGAATTACCATAATGTCAGAAACTATCATTCCCAAGAGAATCTGAAACTTATTTCTCAATCTTTGTTCCAACACTGGATTCTAAAACAGAAAACATAAATCAGAGTAGATCCATTAAATCTTCATGTCAATATAGTAGATAATAATAAATGCCAACTGTATTATATTATAAGCCTGGATGTTTTCCTCTCAGTTTGGCTACCACTGAGCATATAAGCGTAAAATCCCATAAGGTCCCCCATATCTTTTATCCAAACTCTCAACCCTGTCCTTACCACTACCCTCCCTCTCTCTCTTCCAACAATGTTCCCTGAATTATTCAAAATTCTGCACATAATATTGTATAGGTTTGCATTGTTTTGGTCAAAGTAGAATTAGTTTGCTGGATTACCTTGCAAAAGTCTGCTTGCTGCGGCTCAGCTTCTGCTTTATTTAGGGCCACATGAGCATATTGCACCTGCCTTGTTTTCCTTGCATTGGCTTCCAGTTGAAAAATGCTATATAAACTTGGTCTCGGGATGGTTCCAAAGTATATCTCTGCTAAATTACCAATTTATAAACCTGGCCATGGGTTGAGATCTCAGGGGGGAAGAAGCTTTTTGTTACCAGCCTCTAGATTTTTCTGTCTTGAGTAGGCTCGAGCCTACTTCTTGTCTACTATTTGGCTATGGAACAAGGACCAGTCTTCTGTGAGATCAACTGATGATTTGCTTCTGTTTTATGATTTGCCTTGAAATTGCATTTATTTTAAGTATGATTAATTTTAAAAATTGTTTAGAGTTTTTATTTTATGTATGATAGTAAAAAAACAACAACAAAAGGGGGGGGGGAAGGGGTTAAAACTAAGCCGTGGTAGAGGTTTCTATTACAGGGGCGCAAAATTTCCAACACTGCTCCTGTGCGCACTGGAACTCTATGAGTGTTGAAGCAGCAACAGAACATTTAGCACTCCAGGCTAGAGTATAAACCTCTACCACAGCTTAGTAAAAGGAAGGGGTGGGGGGTAAGTTTGGTTTAATATAGGGCTCTACATTTAACACATCATTAACGCGATTAAAGCATTAATAATTTAACACCTTAAAAACATTAATGTGTTTAACTGCGCACACCCACTTTATGATCCACATCTTTCTCTCTCTCTTTTTTCCTGCGCTCACTATGCACTCCAGCAGTTCCCTGTTCCCTACTTGCTCCTTCTCCAAAACTTACCTTGACCACTGCTGCACTGAAAGCAAGATGCTTCTTGTCAGACCCGAAGCCTGTCTCTGTATCGCTGGAAACAGGAAGTGACATCAGTCAGAGAGAGGAAAGGAAAAGCGAGGCCCATGGAGGAGAGGAGAGGAAAGGCCCATGGAGGACAGGAGAGGGGAAGAGATGAGATACCCATGGTGGAGAGGCTCATGGCGGAGAGAAGAGGCAATGTCCACAGAGGAGAAGAAAGGAGAGGGGAGGAGAGGATGGGAAGAGATGGTGCCCATGGAGGGGAGATGAGATTATAAAAATAAAATCACTACATGCTAAATTTATTTCAACTCTTTTACATTTGGATCATGCAATTAATTGTGTGATTATAAATTTTAATCAATGTATTGCCATAATTTAGTAGTATTTTGTCTATTTAATTATGTGTATTGTTTTGAACTTGATCTGAGTGTTATCAGGAGGATGGGCTAAATAATAGAGAAGAAACAAAGTACTCAGATGAAGAATAGATTTATTTTTTGACATAGAATTCTCCATGAGCTCTCATATTTATTATCTCAAGCTCTTACACTCAGCTTCTATGACCCCAACACCTTCCCATCCCCATCAGCCAATCTTCCTCCCATTGTCCCCATTATTCATCAACCTATCCTCCTATCTGTCCCCTCTACTGGGCTCTAGTACTATCACCCTTGCCCTCAACTACTCTTATCAATTGCTCCCCTCATTCTTAACCACCACCTTCCCCAGGCTTTATTCTTCTCCTTTCTGCTTCACCTCTTCCAGCTGCTTATGGTGCTCATGATTATAGCTGCAGTCAATAACACTAATTTCATGTCATTCCTGCAGGATGTTATTGCCTCAACCACTACTGCTTTTATCACAGCAAGCCAATTTTTCTGTAGCCCACTAACCTGCCCATGAGTTGACACATCTGTTCTCCTCTGGCTGATAAGTGCAGCTGCTATGTTCATTTTCTCAGTTATTTCTCCTGCCAATCCTTGCAACAGCAGCCAACAGACCACAGCAACCAACCCCATGTGAAATTCTGCACTAGAGAATGACACAGGGACAAATTTTTCACCATCCCCGCAGGAACTTATTTTCCCATCTGTCGAGTTCTTTTCCTGCCCCTACCCCATTCCTGCAAGCTCTGCCCTCATCTACACAAGCTTCAAACACTTTAAAATCATAAGTGTTCAAGGCTTGTGCAGTTAAGGCAGAGCTTACAGGAATGAGGCAGGGACTGGGACAGCGACAAAACTCACGGAGACGGGGAAATTGAGTTTCTGTGGGAATGGGGAAAAATAATTCGTTCTCCAACCTCTTGACAATTTCCAGTTTTTTCACCTCTTCCAGTGGAGTCTACTTTAGATTTTCTATAATTTGTAAAAAGTATCTTTTTCCCTCAACTTCCTCAGAAATATTGTTTACAGAGGCTTGAAATGAAATCAGTCTTGGCATCACTTAAAGAAATTAACTCTACGTTAACAATCTGCAAGCCTAGTGAGGACATAAAGAGGGTGGAGAAATCCCTGTATGGTTTATAGAATTTTTACTCAGCTCAAAGGTTAAAAGTCAACACCAGTCAGACTCTAATACTGCTGGGATTTCAGAGTACAAAAAATATTAATACTTATGATGCACTTAAATGGTAAGAGATCATCTAATGTTATATTGTTTGAAACTGACACAAGCATACTTCCTGCTTAAAGTGGCTCTCTGAGTGAATAAAGCTGTATACCAGAGTTTTCATGGTCAAACCCTGATGAACTATATCGATCCATATGCTTTTGTTCTTCAGTAATGCACCAAGTAAAAGTAGTGACTGCTAAAAGTATTGACTTCATCACTTTGCAGAGCTATTCTTGAACATAATTTTGTCTTAAAAAATATACATAATAAAAACCAAACACTTCAATGGTTGGACAGCCTGAAATTCTCTCCGTAGGCACACCAGTCTAAAAATATTCTCTTGGAAATAGTAGCAAGTCTATAAGTATTAAAACATGTTTACGATTATCATCTTAGTGAGCTCCGACTGCTTCACTTCCAGATGCTCTCTAACTCCTTATCATCCTCTCAAAAAGCCGTTCTGAAATACCGCATCCTTGATAAACTTAGTAGGATATCAGAGTGTAGTTAGGGCAGAAATCCAGAACTTCTGATGTACAAAAATCCTTAATTTACAGCAAAAACTTCTAAAACACATTTTCTCACACAAAGGATAGTTTCTTCTATTTTTTGTATGCCGTTCCTCTGCTACTACACATTTTATTTCCATGTTGCTAAGCTGCTTTAAATGTAATGCATTTTCTTTTCATGCATCTTGTCATCTAAGTACATAAAACATTTTGCTATAAGATTATCAAATATGCGCTTCTTAATTAATTTTTGCTTTTTGGGGGGTTTTTGTATCAATAAATTTTTATTGAATAAAAGAACAAATATCCATAAGGCATACAATAATAAACAACCAGACACAAAACAGTCCATTAGAATTCAAACCACAATAGAGCACTACTGGTCTACCCCCATCAGGGAACAAAACATGAAAATCCAACATATCAAGACCCACCAAATACCCCAACCAACCCGTCCCCTCCCCATCAATTATAGGGAAGATGGTAGAAGCTATGATAAAGGACGGCATTTGCGAGCACATTGAGAGAAATGGCCTACTGAGAACAAGCCAGCACGGATTCTGTAAGGGAAGGTCGTGCTTAACGAACCTTCTGTACTTCTTTGAGGGAATAAGCAGTCGGGTGGACAATGGGGAACCCATAGACATCATTTACCTCGATTTTCAAAAGGCTTTCGACAAGGTGCCACATGAAAGGCTGCTTAGGAAACTGTGGAACCATGGGGTGGGAGGGGATGTGCACAGATGGATCGAGCACTGGTTGTCGGGTAGACTGCAGAGGGTCGGAGTAAAGGGCCAATATTCTGACTGGCGGGGAGTCACGAGCGGTGTGCCACAGGGATCGGTGCTGGGGCCGTTACTCTTCAACATATTTATCAATGACCTGGAAAAGGAAGCAAAGTGCGAGGTTATAAAATTTGCAGACGATACCAAACTGTGCGGCAGAGTTAGCTCCAGGGAGGAGTGTGAGGACCTGCAAAGGGACCTAGACAAGCTGGAAGACTGGGCAAACAAATGGCAAATGCGCTTTAACGTGGACAAATGCAAGGTCATGCATATAGGGAAAAAGAACCCGTTGTTCAACTACAAATTGGGAGGGGCATTGTTGGGAGAAAGCAATCTTGAGAGAGACTTGGGTGTGCTGGTGGATCCATCACTGAAGCCATCTGAACAGTGCGCAGCGGCCTCAAAAAAAGCCAACAGGATGCTGGGCATCATAAAGAGGGGCATAACAACTAGGACGCGGGAAGTCATCATGCCACTGTATCGAGCGATGGTGCGTCCGCATCTGGAATACTGCGTTCAATATTGGTCGCCGTACCTCAAGAAAGACATGGCGGTACTTGAGAGAGTCCAAAGGAGAGCAACGAAACTGGTAAGAGGGCTGGAACACTGCCGATATGCTGAGAGGTTGGATAGGCTGGGGCTCTTCTCTCTGGAAAAAAGGAGGCTCAGGGGTGATATGATAGAGACCTTCAAGATCATGAGGGGCATAGAGAGGGTGGATAGGGACAGATTCTTCAGGCTGAAGGGGACAACAGGTACGAGGGGGCATTCGGAGAAACTGAAGGGAGAAAGGTTCAAAACGAATGCAAGAAAGTTTTTTTTCACCCAGAGGGTCGTGGACACTTGGAATGCGCTACCGGAGGAGGTGATTAGGCAGAGTACGGTACAGGGATTCAAACAGAGACTGGACGGATTCCTGAAGGATAAAAGGATCGTGGGATACTGAGAAAGCTAACCAGAAAATAAATATAGAATCCCAACCAGGTCGTGCATGTGCAAGACCGGAGGGCTAGGACTTTGATGGGAAGATAGGACTCAATAGGAAACCAAGGTGGCATGGGGGCCCCTTCTGGTGATTTAGACAGGTCATGACCTGTTTGGGCCGCCGTGGGAGCGGACTGCTGGGCAGGATGGACCTGTGGTCTGACCCGGCGGAGGCACTGCTTATGTTCTTATGTTCATCCATCAGCCAAGCACACATACACAGAAAAAACAGCCCCAACTAAAAAATAAACCATCCCCAAAGCCCCCAACTCCATGCCCAACCATAAAGTCCACAGAAATTCAATCCTTAATTTTCCAAAGAACATAAGAATTGCCACTGCTGAATCAGACCAGTGGTCCATCATGCCCAGCAGTTCGCTCACGCGGCGGCCCTCTGGTCTAAGACCAGCACCCTAGCTGAGACTAGCCCTACCAGCGCACGTTCTTGTTCAACAGAAACTTATCTAACTTTGTCTTGAATCCTTGGAGGGTGTTTTCCTCTATAACAGCCTCTGGAAGGGCGTTCCAGCTTTCTACCACTCTCTGGGTGAAGAAGAACTTCCTTACGTTTGTACGGAATCTATCCCTTTTCAACTTTAGAGAGTGCCCTCTTGTTCTCCCTACCTTGGAGAGGGTGATCAACCTGTCCTTATCTACTAAGTCTATCCCCTTCAGTACCTTGAATGTTTCTATCATGTCCCCTCTCAATCTCCTCTGTTCGAGAGAGAAGAGGCCCAGTTTCTCTAATCTTTCGCTGTACGGCAGCTCCTCCAGCCCCTTAACCATCTTAGTCGCTCTTCTCTGGACCCTTTCGAGTAGTACCGTGTCCTTCTTCAGGTACGGCGACCAGTGCTGGACGCAATACTCCAGGTGAGGGCGTACCATAGCCCGGTACAGCGGCATGATAACCTTCTCTGATCTGTTCGTGATCCCCTTCTTTATCATTCCTAGCATTCTGTTTGCCCTTTTTGCTGCCGCCGCACATTGTGTGGATGGCTTCATCGACTTGTCGATCAGAACTCCCAAGTCCCTTTCCTGGGAGGTCTCTCCAAGTACCGCCCCGGACATCCTGTATTTGTGCATGAGATTTTTGTTACCAACATGCATCACTTTACACTTATCCACATTGAACCTCATCTGCCATGTCAATGCCCATTCCTCGAGCTTGATTATGTCATGTTGCAGATCTTCACAATCCCCCTACGTCTTTACTACTCTGAATAACTTCGTATCATCCACAAATTTAATCACCTCGCTCGTCGTACCTATGTCCAGATCATTTATAAAGATGTTAAAGAGCACAGGTCCAATCCCTCTTCTGCAAATCAAAATAGCCATGCTGTTTTGCAGTTACACTTTCCATATGGAGAAGATGTCCAATCCAGTCCCGCCATTCTCATTCCGTTAGCACCACTCCCGTCTTCCAATGAAGAGTAAGCAAACACTTAGCAGCAGCGAACCCAAGATGCAATATTTTTCTGCACCACCACACAGGTTTCAAGTTAGTTAATCCTAACAATCAAGTCTGAGGAGTGAAAGGAACCATCTCCCCCAACCAGGTCAAACACCTAGTGACCATAGTCCAATAAGTACACAACAAGGGACAGGTCCACCAAATATGCAAAAAGGATCCCCCATCCCGCCCACATCTCCAGCAAACATTGGGAACAGTTGGGAACATAACATGCAAACATTCAGGAGTATAATGCCATTGAGAAAATCTTATAGGCATTTTTTTGAACCAAAACACACACACACAGACGCCTTCTGTACTTCTAAACATACAGTTTCCCACGGTCCCTCAGTCAAGTGAACACCCAAATCCTCCTACCATCAACTCCTAAAGGAATACACAGGTTTAGTCCATCCCCTAAGAAAGGCAAATGGGACGGGGAACCTGACTCAGCAATAACCATAGGTTCTCCACATGTTCCCGATTCCCCTGACAAGCTTCTGTCCATCCCTGAGCCCTTATATAGTGCTGAAGCTGCAAATACAGGAAAAAAATCACTAGATGGCAAAGAAAATCGACCCTGTAAAGTAGCAAAAGGTATCTTATGCCCCTGAAACACATCATGAAACACCCGAATAACCACCCTTTCCCACCTAACAAACATCTCCGAAGTGTGACCACCCTCAAAAGTAGGTTCTCTACATATAGCAGCCAAGGTAGAAGTCCCTCCAGCCCACTGCCTCCGCGCATTGTGCTCCACAGTATAATAAGATGTCTGAGAAAGGGATTGCCCACTTCCCGCAGTCTATCCCCAATACCGCAAAGGCTGCAGTCCAATCCAATGTTGTTCCATAGACACCCCCTGATTATTCCCCTCCGTAAACCAATCTAAAATAAATCGCAACTAAGCAGCCTGATAATACCAGAGGAGATTCGGCACAGCCCACCCACCTTGCCCCCTAGGAGCCCATATGATGTGCTTCACCAACCGAGAAGCCTTACATCCTCAAATAAACCTGAAAAAAGATCTCTGCAACCCCACCAACAGTCCCTGGGGGACCGGAATAGGTAAGGTCTGAAATAAAAACAACAACCGGGACAAAGGTCTGGGTACAGTATAAGCAGAACTCACAAACATAGGATCAAATTCTATACATGGCACTAAAAATATCAGTGCCCAAAAAACTGAGTGGTAAGTACTCCAAGTTGAGCATTATTTAAAGAATAGCACTTAGTGCTAATTTTCACATTTAAAAAACCCGTGCGCTAATTGATAAGCACAGATTTCCCATGTAGATATTGCCATATAGAAATCATCACCAACGGAGACACCAATGGAAACACTTTTAAAACAGAGAATAGAGAAGTTTCTGAAATCCAATGGATTATAGGACCCAAGGCAACACGGATTCACTACAGGGAGATCTTGCCAGTCAAATCTGATCAATTTCTTTGACTGGGTGACCAGAGAATTGGATAGAGGGAGTGTGTTAGATGTGTATTTACATTTTAGCAAAACCTTTGGCACTGTTCCACAAAGGTGTCAAATAAACTGAGGTCCCTCAGTATGTGCCCCAAAGTGACAGACTGGGTCAGGAACTGGGTGAGTGGAAGATGACAGAAGGCAGTGGTCAATGGAAATTACTCTGAGGAAAGGGATGTTACCAGTGGTGTGCCTCAAGGTTTGGCTCTTGGGCCTGTTCTTTTTAACATTTTTGTAAGCAATATTGCTGCAGGAACGACTGGTAAGATTTGCCTCTTTACGGATGATAACAAAATTTGCAATAGAGTAAACACCCCTTATGGTGTGGTAAACATGAGGAAGGACCTAGTGAAGCTTGAGGAATAGTCTGAAATTTGGCAACTAAGATTTAATGTTAAACAAAGCAAGATCATGCTTTTGGGATACAAAAACCGAAGAGAATGGTACAGTTTAGGGGGTGAAGAACTTTTATGCACGAAAGAGGAGTAGGACTTGGTTGCGATTGTACGTGATGATCTTAAGGTGGCCAAACAGGTTGAAAAGGTGACAGCAAAAGCCAGAAGGATGTTTGGGTGTATAGGGAGAGATATGGCCAGTAGGAAAAAGGAGGTAATGGTTCCCCTGTATAACACTCTTGTGAGACCTTTTAGAATATTGTGTATAATTCTGGAGGCCACACTTTCAAAAAGATATAAATAGGATGGAGTCAGTCCAGAGGAAGGCTACTAAAATGGCTGGTGGTCTACATCAGTGTTCTTCAACCTTTTTACACCTATAGACCGGCGGAAATAAAAGAATTATTTTGTGGACCGGCAAACTACTAAGACTGAAATTAAAAAAAAAAAAACATTTCTGCCCCGTCTCCGCAAAACATCTGATCCCATCCACACAAGCCTCAGTTATGATTTTATATTGAAGGTATTTTATTAAAGTATAAAAAGAAACAATATTCTGTACAATCGTCATTTTGTAAATACAAATATACAGAGCAAGGACCAACAAAACCCCTGTCTCCCCTCCCCTTCACATATATCCCCTCTTACTATCAAGAAAACTGACCAATCCAAATTATTACTGAATGATACACAGAAATAGCATGCTAAAAGAATACTGCAGTCACACATGACAGGAATAGTGTTAGGGGAGTGCCCCCTGGTCAGAGAGAGCCCTAAGCCAGCTGGAAGCTAAAGAAGCACTGCCTGGGCTTTGCAGTCCCCAGTTATGTCTCTAGCAGGATATATAGTTCAAATCTGATATATTCTAATGACAAAATAGAAATAAAATTACTTTTTCTACCTTTATTGTCTGTCCATTTTGTTCATGTTTATCCAGTTTCTGCTTTCTTTTGTCTTTTCTTGATTTTCTTTCCAAGGTCTTCAGTCATCTGCCACTTCAGTCCCTTCCTGTCTTCTACCTATTACTCCAATATCCAGAACCTCCTTTTTCTTCTTACTGCATCCACCCTGTATCCAGCATCTCCCACCTGTCTTCCTACTCACGTCAAGTCTACTTTTTTCCTTTACCCTACAACCTCCATGTCCAGCATCTTCCTGTGTTCTTTTTTTCTTCCCATTGGTGAGCCAGCCAGCCAACCCATCATCTTCCCCCATCCCATTCCAGTACCCCTCTTTTCCCCCATCTTAATCCAGCAGATACCTTCCATCACCCTACTCCCTCCATTCCTTATTCAGCATCTTCTCCTTGTCACCCTATTCCCTCTGCATCATATCCAGCATCTTACTTCTGTCTTCATACTCCACCCTCGTGTTCAGCATTTTCCATGTCTCTCTGCCCCCTGCAAGGTCCAGCATCTGTCTTTGTGTCCCTATTCTTCCAACTCCCACCTAGTTCCAATAACTATCCTCCCCCACCATTTCCCTTCTGTCACACCAATCCCACCCCCCTTGGGACTACCATCCCTTTCCCACAACACGTATATCACATTTTTCCCTCTCCTCATAATCCAACATTTCTTATTCTCTCCCTTGGCTGCTGGCTGCGATCCACTTTTCCAGCACTCGATTGCTAACAGCCCTGCCTTCAACCCTGGTCCTGTTAAACTGGGCAGAACCCTCCATGCCTTGGCATCTCTTCTTCCTTCCCTTTCTTCTCCATGCCCTGGCATCACTAGAGCATATTCAATTCCTGTAGCACTAGACTCTGAAACCAATTGAACATGAAGTTAATCTAATGCTGCGTCCTCATCCATCAGGTTTCTAGGTACTATCAAGGAGTAGTGGAATGACCTGGCAGGTAGGCCTGCTGCCCCACATGCAAGCTCTTTACCTGCTGCTGACAAGGATCTAGCTGTATTTGTCAGAGGGGGATGTGCCCAAAGTTTGACCCTTTCCTTTGATCTGCACATATGTAATGAGCCATTGCATTAACATCAAAAGTGAGGGCACAGATTAAAGCTCCCCAAGGGTTAAAAACAAATCCGAGAAGCTGAAAAGAAGATCAGTGAAACAAACGGTTGTTTATGCATCTGCACTGGTAGCAAAGAATGTGCCTGTTGACCCTCCCAAAATCAAGTCAGAAGAGTTTTTCAGTAAAACCACTTGAAGGGTCTCCTCCTGCCGCTCTGCTGCTGTTTTCTCTCTAGCTCTAGCGTGAACCTTTTTGTTGAGATATCAGCTGTTAAATTTCAGTTCAGAATCTTTTTTTACTTTATTTTATATTTTTTATTAATTTGAAAATTATCACAAGTAATACACTTGTTAAAGAAATACAGATAGGTAATAACAACGTAACAAACAAAATTATAAATGCGGCATTTGAATTATCATCCTTCTTAGACCTCAAAATCAAGAAAAAGGAGGAGGGATCCAATACATTCCATGGAGAGAAATAAAATAAAAAAAAACTTTTATCAGAAAGCTGACTACGTTAAACAACCCCACTTATCATAAATCCAACAGATCATATACATTACTTATCTTTAGAGATCTTTTTAAGGTCTAGAAAGTCTCTCAATTGTGATGGTAAAAAGAAAGTGTACTTAATCCCCAAATATCGAATCAAACATTTACAAGGGTATGCCAAAAGAAAGGAAGCCCCCAAACTTTTAGTCTCATCACGCATAGAAAGGAATTATTTTCTGCGGTCCTGTGTTATCTTAGATACATCAGGATAAATCCAAATTCTTTGTCCTGAAAATTCTTGATTTAAGTTCCGAAAGTAAAGTTTCATTATAAGGTTTAAGTCTTGTTCAAACACCAAGGAGACTAAAAGCGTTCCCCTTTTTTTAACATCTGAAAGGGATTCCTCCAACATTGCAGTCAAATTTTTTTCCACCACCAAATTTCCTCCTTAGTCCAAATTTCTAGCCTTAGTCATAACAGTAGGAATATAATAAATTTTATTTATAGGAGGAATAGATTGTTGAGGAATTTTAAGAATTTCAATCATATATTTTTTAAAGTAGTCAAGAGGATTTAATGTCGGTGATTTTGGAAAATTAGTATTCGTAAATTTAGTCTCCTATTAAAATTCTCAAATTGTTCCAATTTAGTGTGCTGGGACGAGGTTGCTGGCACGCAACGTCCAGAGCAGCATTGACTTGGCTTTAAACTGAAGAGAAGGGGAAAGCCGACAGTCGACCTGACCTCGACACATCGGACCAAAGTATCAAACAAGGATACTGAACCAGAAATTTGTAAAAGAGGGCTCGGGACTGAGAGGGAACTTTTGGGAAAAGGACACAAGGACGCAATGCAGGGAGCCAATGCACAAACGAAACTAGCAAGCAGAATTAAGAGAGAGCAACAGGAGCCAGAGGGTCATCCAAACATGGGGGAGCAGGCTGAGGACAACATAGACGCACCGCAGGATGGGGATGAACACAACAAAGCTCCGGGGCTGGCAACCCATGAGGAGGTTGGCAGGGGCGCCAAACCACGAGGAAAACCAGCAGAAAAGGCAAAAAACCAGGACTTAAATTGCCTATACACTAATGCTAGGAGCCTAAGAGCCAAAATGGGAGAACTAGAAGTCATAGCCAGTACAAAGGACCTGGACATAATAGGAGTCACAGAAACGTGGTGGACTGACGACAACAAATGGGATGTGGCCATACCAGGGTACAAACTCTACAGGAGGGACAGGACACACAAGAAGGGTGGAGGAATAGCGCTTTATATAAAGGACTCCATACCTTCAACCAGGATAGAAACAACAGTAAGGGCGGACGACTTGGAATCACTATGGATTAAGCTACCTGGAGGAGCTGGAGCAGACATAAAATTGGGACTGTACTATCGCCCACCTGGACAACCGGAAGCACTCGACCAGGACCTGGAGGCTGAGCTGAGGCAGATATGCAAAAGCGGAAGCGTGATGGTGATGAGAGACTTCAACTACCCTGGGATAGACTGGAGTATTGGACACTCAAACTGCACAAGGGAGACCAAATTCCTGGAAACCACGAGGGACTGTTTCATGGAACAGCTGGTCACGGAACCAACACGGGGGGATGCAACTCTCGACCTAATCCTCAATGGGCTAGGGGGACCTGCAAAGGAGGTGGCGGTGCTAGAACCCCTAGGAAACAGCGATCACAACATGATCCAGTGCAAGCTGGAAATTGGACCATCAAAGGTGAAAAGATCCACAGCGACAGCACTCAACTTCAAAAAAGGGAATTATGATGGCATGAGGAAATTGGTGGGAAAGAAACTCAACGGTAGCGAAAGGAAGATGGAGTCTGTAGAAAAAGCCTGGTCCCTACTCAAGGGCACCATGCAAGAGGCACAGAACCTGTACATCCCCAGATTCAGGAAGGGGTGCAAAAAAAACCGAAAAAAAAACCCAGCGTGGATAACAACTGCAGTAAAAAAGGCGATAAGTGACAAGAAAGCATCGTTCAAAAAATGGAAAAAGGACCAAACAATGGACAACCAAAAGGAACACAAAGAACACCAAAGGGAGTGTCACCGTGTGGTTAAAAAAGCTAAAAGGGAATATGAGGAGAGACTGGCGGGGGAAACAACAAACTTCAAATCGTTCTTCAGATATGTGAAGGGGAAGCAACCGGCAAGGGAAGAAGTGGGGCCATTGGATGATGGAGACAAAAAAGGAGTGGTAAAAGAGGAAAAAGAGATAGCAGACAGGTTAAATAAGTTCTTCACGTCA
Source organism: Geotrypetes seraphini (assembly GCF_902459505.1). Lineage (NCBI taxonomy): Eukaryota > Metazoa > Chordata > Amphibia > Gymnophiona > Dermophiidae > Geotrypetes > Geotrypetes seraphini. The sequence continues at coordinate 202,032,930 of NC_047087.1, forward strand.
GTCTTCACGAGGGAGGACACATCCAATATTCCGGAACCGGAGGACATCGTAAATGGGGATCGGGATGAAAAGCTGGTCCAACTAGAGGTAAGCCAAGAGGATGTCCTCAGGCAGATAGACAGACTAAAGAGCGACAAATCGCCAGGTCCGGACGGCATTCACCCAAGGGTACTCAAGGAACTAAGGAACGTAATAGCAGAGCCACTTCGCCAAATATGTAACCTATCCTTAAAAACTGGAGAGATCCCGGAGGATTGGAAAATTGCGAATGTCACACCCATCTTCAAGAAGGGTTCAAGGGGGGACCCGGGGAACTACAGGCCGGTGAGCTTGACCTCGGTCCCGGGAAAAATGATGGAAGCACTGATTAAGGACAGTATCTGTGAACACATAGAAAACAATGGACAGCTAAAGTCGAGCCAGCACGGCTTCTGCAAGGGTAGGTCATGCCTCACAAACTTATTGTACTTCTTTGAGGGGGTAAACAGACAGGTGGATAAAGGGGTATCCATTGACATCATTTACCTTGACTTTCAAAAAGCCTTTGACAAGGTACCGCACGAAAGACTGCTTAAAAAGCTGTGGAGACACGGGGTGCAAGGGGAGGTCCACCGATGGATCAAAAACTGGCTGGCGGACAGGAAACAGAGGGTTGGAGTGAAGGGCCATTACTCGGACTGGCATGGGGTCACGAGCGGAGTTCCGCAGGGGTCGGTGCTGGGACCGCTCCTGTTCAATATATTTATTAATGACCTGGAGGCAGGAACAAATTGCGAAGTTATTAAATTTGCGGATGACACCAAACTCTACCGCAGGGTTGATACCATGGAAGACTGCGAAGATCTGCAAAGGGACCTAACGACGCTAGAAGAATGGGCCAAAAAATGGCAAATGAACTTTAATGTAGGGAAATGCAAGGTCATGCATGTAGGGAAAAAGAACCCGATGTTCAGCTACAAAATGGGAGGATCACTGCTAGGGGTAAGTAACCTTGAAAGAGACCTGGGAGTGATGGTGGACACGTCTTTGAAGGCGTCGGCACAGTGCGCCACAGCCTCAAGAAAAGCAAACAAAATGTTGGGTATCATTAAGAAGGGTATCACGACCAGGACAAAGGAGGTCATCCTGCCACTGTATCGTGCAATGGTGCGACCGCATCTGGAGTACTGTGTCCAATATTGGTCGCCGTACCTCAAAAAGGACATGGCGGTACTTGAGGGAGTCCAGAGAAGAGCAACTAAACTGATAAGAGGTATGGAAAACCTCTCATATACTGACAGACTGAAAAAGCTGGGGCTGTTCTCCCTGGAAAAGCGGAGACTTAGAGGAGACATGATAGAAACCTTCAAGATCCTGAAGGGTATAGAAAAAGTAGACAGGGACAGATTTTTCAGATTACGGGGAACCACAAGTACAAGGGGGCATTCGGAAAAACTAAAAGGAGACAGGTTTAAAACAAATGCCAGAAAGTTCTTTTTCACCCAGAGGGTGGTGGACACATGGAACGCGCTTCCGGAGGCTGTGATAGGCCGGAGCACGTTACAAGGCTTCAAAGAAGGTTTGGATAGGTTCCTAGAGGATAAAGGAATTGAGGGGTACAGATAAGAGTAGCGGTAGGTTATAGGGATAGTCTGGGACCATTGCTTAGGCAATGGGCCTGATGGGCCGCCGCGGGAGCGGACCGCTGGGCGAGATGGACCTCTGGTCTGCCTCAGCGGAGGCAACTTCTTATGTTCTTATGTCTTATCTTTAACCAGCGTTGATGTTATTGCCTTTAAATCTTTAACTTCAGATTTAACACAGGTTATTTGTTCAGCAGAGTCATGTTTAGTTTGTTGAATTATTTTAGATAAATTATCCACTTTCTCTGAGAGATTATGTACCTCTAATGTTGATCCTGAAAGCTTGCTGTCGAGGCTCTGCAAGGCCTGCCAAATGTTCTCTAGAGTTACCACCGGGGGAGTCTGAAGCAGCGATGAACTCGCTGAGGCTCCCAAAGTCGGTTGCTCAGCTGTCCTTCCCACGGGGGCTCCTTCCTCCAAACTCAAGTCCAGATCTGCGACTTCCACCCCTGGACTCTCTGTCGGGGCAACCCGCGTTGACGTTGGACATGGCGGTGCGCTGGATACCGGAGGGGACAGTGAAATTTCATGCCCTAAGAAGCTGGACGCTCCATCGTCCAGACTTGTAGCAGGGCCCTCTTCTCTCGGTTCCGAGGTTGTAAGCTGGCTCAGAAACCTCTCCAGGGTTTGTTACTGTACTGGCGTAGAGGTTCTGAGCTGGGAGGAAGCAGTTCTCAGAACCCCCTTCCTTTTAGTATGCGGCATCAGGACACATAGGCGCCGTAGAGGATTCAAATATATGAAGAATATCAAGGAGTTAACCGGCCCCTCGGGAGAGGTAAGAGACGCCAGACTTAGCGTGCAGCCATCTTGGATCCTCCCTATTCACGATGGTTCAGTTCAGAATCTTGTCTTGCTGGGCACAGCAGGGCCCCGACACGGCAGCCATTTTCATAAGCTGCCGGCGGCTGCCCTGAAGTTTTCTCTCTGCCGCAGTTTCCAACAGGGCAGATCGCCACAGAGGGAAAGCTTCAGGGCAGCCACCGGCAATGTGTGAGAATGGCTGCCGTGTCGGGACCCCGCTGAAAAGTAACAGATCAGGAAGCGAGGGAAAGAAGAGAAAGAGAAATTCGGATCACGGGGTCTAGGGCAGCTACCCTGTTTGCTCCCCCTTAACAATTTCAGGTCCTAAGCACGTGCCTCCTGGGCCTACCCTTTAATCCGGCCCTGGCAGTAATAACAAAGACAAAACCTACCCTACCTTCAATTGTGGTCCCGCAGATGGACAGGCAAGAACAAAGGCAGAAGCCGCGGTACCTTTCCTATTGCCTGCATTGCTATTCGCTATAAGCTCTGCCAGTCTAAATCCTGCCCCTCAAAAACAGGAAGTCACTTCAGAGGGGTGCGAGATCAAGATCGTCAGAGCCTATAGCGATGCAGGCAAGAGGAAAAGTCCCGCGGCTTCTGTCTTTCTTTTTGCCCTTTAATCCAGCCCTGCCAACACCACCACAGTCGGGGCGCCCACTGCTATACACCTGGCAGGAAATTTAACCACGTCGATCTCGCCGGCCTGCGTGGACCGGCAGGAATTTTCTGCAAACCGGCACTGGTACATGGACCGGCGGTTGAAGAACACTGGTCTACATCATATGGTGTATGGAGACAGACTTAAAGATTTCACTATGTATACTTTGGAGGAAAGGCAGGAGAGGAGAGATGACAGACATTTAAATACCTATGTTAGAGCTGATGTGAGGTTCAAGTGGTGTATTGCTGTTATTGTATAACGAGATGTTATTAAGATGTTTATAAAATGTTTGATGAGAATATTTTAGAATTGTAAACTGAAATAACCCTACGATTTTTAGCAGTATATCAAGTATTAAAATCAGATCAAATACGCATGAGACAAGTATTTTTCAACTGAAAGGAGACTCCAGAGTGAGGTTAAGAGTTGATAGGCTTAGGAGTAATCTAAGGAAATACTTTTTTTTACAAAAAAGGTAGCAAGATGCATGGAATAGTCTCCCAGTAGAGGTGGTGGAGACAAAGATTGTGTCTGAATTCAAGAAAGCATAGGACAGGCACATGGGATCCCTTAGGGAGAGGAGATAGTGGATGCTGCAGATGGACAGGCTGTATGGGCCATTTGGCCTTTTATCTGCCATCATATTTCTATTTTCAACCACTAGGCTACCATTTCCATTCCACAGCAATGTGCCAGCCATCTGTACTGATCCATTAGGAGTGAAGTAAGCTAATTTCAGGGTGTAATATTGCCATCGCTACATATGTCCTGCCCTGGAAATAAGATCCCTGTGAATAGTAAGATAGCATTGTGAAATATTTGTCATGTACTTGCCACTCAACTGTTCTTCCCACCCCTTGTCTCCATAAAGACTGAAGATTTGAAGAAAAAGGCCGGTTACCTGCAGTGGTATAAATCAGATTATCTATGGAAGTGAGCTGCCCGCTGCAGGCACAGGCAGGTGATTAATAATGCAGCATTAAATGCTCCCTACATCTCTATTGCAGCCACATGGATGCAGGTAGCCATCTATGGTGCCACAAAGTATAGTGGCAACATATAATCAATAGGCAAAATTTAGTTCCTTATCCCATATACTGTAGTCAATTCCCAACTACAATGGTCAAATGTGCAGCTAATAGACAGCATGACTGTAAACAAGAGTTATGTTTCTCACCTTCGTAGCTCATCCACCAGCCTCTAGGGCAGGGGTGTCAAACTCAATCACATAAGGAGCCGAAATCTAAAACATAGGCTAAGTCGCAGGCCGAATTATTTTAAAAGATACTTGGAGGTTCTTTTATTAAGGTATGCTAACCGATTTAGAGTGTGCTAAATGTGCACCTTAATAGTCTTAGTAGAAGTATAGGGTTACAACCTCTCCAACCCTATGCCAGCTCGGTGATGTAAACAAAATAAATAAAAAAGACTTTCCCTCTCTCTTTTAGGTTCTAGTTCATGTTTGCTGTCTAATACCAGCTCTGGCAGGATACACATTTCAAATCTGACATATTGTAATCATAAAACAGAAAATAAAATTATTTTTTCTACCTTTTGTTGTCTGGTCATTATTCAAATCATGTTGGTCCCAGGCTCTGGTTGTCTTCTCATAATTCACTTGCCAGGGTCTCCATCTTTCTTCTTTCTCCTTGCTAACCATCCATCTTCCATTTGTCCTCTCTTTCCGTTTCCTTTCCCTTTCCTGGAGGTCTGGCATCTTTCCTTTTGGCCCGAGATTTGGCCTGCTGTTCCTTCCCTCCCTCCATCCCGGCTTCCCGGTCTCACATTAAAGCAGCCTGCAGAGGATCGCCAATCAGCTTTAGCGATCCTAGCAGGCTGCAGTCAGCTTACACAGCACGTTCCCTCTGCTGCGTTCCTGCCCCTCCTCTGATGTATGAGACCGCAGCAGAGGAAACGTGTTGCTGAGGCTACGGCAGCCTGATAGGATTGCTACTGCTGACCGGCGATCCTCTGCAGGCTGCTTTAATGTGAGACCAGGAAGCCAGGATGGAAGGAGGGAAGGAATGGCAGCCAAATCTTGTGCCAAATTTAATCACCCTGCGGGCCAAATTTGGCAAGCAGGCCTGAGTATGATGCCCCTGACCTAGAGACAGGGAGGAGAACATGGAGAAAGATGAGGAGGAAATGGAAGAAGAGGTGGTGGTGGTGCAGAAGCTACAGACAGCAGCAGCAGTCCTACAGCACAACCCCCATCTTGGGTCATGTGTAACCACAGGGGCAGCTGGACCATTCTCAGGAGGATCTTGTAATCTCTGGGAGAAAGGACAATACTCTCCTGCATCTTTCCTCATCCTCCCAACATAGAAAGCTGAAGCTCTAGGAGTTCAAGGGCTAGCTGTAGCTGCAGGTAGAACCGAACCATGCCCTGCACCAGCCACTGTGCTAGAGAGAATAGGATTAATACTCAAGGCCATTCATCAGCGACAAAGGGTCCTGGAAGCTGCTGGAGACAGGACCCAACCAATCCCAGGACCCTTAGTTTGTCCCACCTACAAAGGCAGCTTCTGTCCATAGTGACCCTTCCCCTTCTCTCACCTTTTTTTGTTAATTGTAAATTATGTTTTAGTTTTTAGTCATTTTTTTACCTTTCCCTTCCTTAACTCTCTGTAAATATATTTTCATTTTAAAGATTATTTAAATGAATGTTCAAACAGATTTAATTTTACATAAAAGTTTAACATAAGAACATAAGAATTGCCATACTGGGACAGACTGAAGGTCCGTCAAGCCCAGTATCCTATTTCCAACAGTGGCCAACTCAGGTCCCAAGTACCTAGCTAGATCCTAAGTAGTAAAACAGATTTTATGCTGCTTTTCCTAGGAATGAGCAGTGGATTTCCCTAATCCATCTCAATAATGGCCTATGGACTTCTCTTTTACGAAATTATCCAAACCTTTCTTAAACCCCGCTAACTGATTTAACCACATTCTCCAGCAACACTTTCCAGAGTTTAATAAGCAAGCCCGAGAGCTAGTCTCGACGGGCGCCCCTAACGCGGGGCTGGGTGGCCTGCCGAGGCGCCCGTTGGGCTAGTTAGAAAGAGAGCGGGGGGGGCGGAAGGGGGGGCGGTCCGTGGTCGCAGGATCTCTTCCCCTTCCGCCCCTCGGGGCGTCGCAGCCGAGGGGGATTGTGGGTGGGAGGGGTACAAAGGGAGCATGCTCGGAGGACTTAAACCTTTTGGTCCTCCGAGACTGTGTTCCCACCCGCCCGCCCATTAGGTTGGGGTGCGTGGGATGGATGGGGTGCGGTATCCCGAGCTACTCGCTACTGGGGCTCATCAAGGGATGAGCGGTGGGCCGGCTGGGAGCCGTGCCCGGTGGGTCGGTTGACCCTGGATAATGGGGCATGTGTGGGACATGCCACCCCTCAGACCCTAGCTTGGATGGCGGGGTCGGGGGCCAATTACTTCGGAGGGTAGCTCGGGATCAGGTAACAATGGTGATACCATTGTTATGGGGTTTGTCAATGTTTTGGTTTGGCTGTTAACTTATGTATATTTAATTATGTTGAATTCTTGAATATGTTATTATTCAATAAACAGGGCTGCGGCCAGGTATTTACCAACTAAGGTGTGTTTTGTCTTCTTGGGGTTAGTTAGAGGTATACAAGGACGGGGGAAGGGGTGTTAAGTAACAGGAGGCGGGCCACTCCAGGTACCGCTGTTATTACATGTTATGTGAAGAAATATTTTCTCCAGGTTTTTTTTAAATCTACTGCTTAGTAACTTCATTGTATGCCCCCTAGTCCTAGTATTTTTTGAAAGAGTAAACAAGCGATTCACATCCACCCTTTCCACTCCTCTCAGTATTTTATAGACCTCTATCATATCACCTCTGAGTCATTTGAGTCAATTGTTTTCATGACAATTCCCATTCTTGTCTTATCTGATATCAAGGTTCTGAGGCTAATACACTAGTTTCTCACCCACTATGAAAAGCAAAAGGGAAGGAGGGAGGGATAAGAAGTGATGTCACTATGCTCTGTCTGATGCATGTGTCACCAGCAGGGTTTACAAGTATTCTCACAATAGCACCATATGCTAGACCCAGGGCTGGTGTGAACCTCTATCATGTTTCATCTATATTTCTCTAGAAACAACTACTCGAATGACAATGTCTTGTATCTGGACTGGACCCAGCAGGTAGGCCCAAAGGGCAACAATATCTACACCCTACTAAGCCCACAGTGTGAATCGTATGTTTCCTATACAGACCACAAGATCAAATGCTCAGAAACTGCTCCTCCCACCTCTGCATAGCAATTATGCTCTCTGTGGTTGAACTGTGCAGTGCAGCAGATTTGGAAAGACTTCCTGAACCTCCTGCACTACATGGCTCAAGTATAGAAAGCCCGATCACTGTGCAGAGGCAAGAGCAGCAGTTACAGAGGAGTGCTAAGAAAAGAAACAAACAAAAAAAATGGGAAACATGAAATTCCAGGCACTAGGGTGCAATTTCTAGGCACCACGGCAATCTGGTGCCTGTGATTTGTCAAGCTCTGCTCTAGTGAATATAAAACCATTGCAACAGTCATCTCTTTTACGTGCACATATAAACAAGAATTCAAGGATATAAAATAAACACAGAGAAAAAGAACACATATTTTACCTCATTCAGTATCGTAAACTGAAGGGCAGGAAGCAGCAAGGTTATGCTTCAACAAGTGTATGTTCAATGAAGGTCGCCAGTCACCTATGGAGAGAAGAAAATAAGTATGGTCTACATTACAACAGAAAAATGTAGATTTCTGGCTATTCAGTACCAAATCTTTCTTCTAAACAAGCAAGACCATTAGGTAGTCACCTAGGGCAACAGCTTCTCAGAACAGGAAGAGTAGCTGCAGTCAAAAGCTAAACAATATATCCCGATAGCCTCACCAACTCATAGAATCATCAGTTGGCTCTTCCCTGCCTTGCTGCATTTCTAGTTTTATGTGGCTTTCATGGAGATCAGAAGGATTTGATAGTAACACTCATGTTGGAAGGGGTGAATATTTCTAGCAAAATGGTATTTTAAACTGATTTATTGAGATTTTGAGAAGGGAGGGGTGGGATAGTGAGTCCTGTGGAGATTTTTTAATCTTTAGTCCTAGGGGGTTGGGATTTTATTGTTGAAGTTACTACGGATTTGAACTCAGAGGAGCTTGCTTCAAATCCTACTGCAACTCCCTTTAGATCTCAGGGAACTAAACCCTCTATTGCCTCAGGTATAAATGTAGATTGTGAGCCCTACTCTACCTAAATGCACACTCTTTTGACAGGTTTGGCTTGCAGGCAGTATATAAGAAATTTAAACAAAGATACTGTTGTATGAATTATTTTCTGAAATCTTTTTTTTTAAATAAATCTTTATTCATTTTAAAGCCAAAAATAAGTGCAACATATTTATACAGTCATTTTATACTTTAACATCACTTAAATTCAATCAAAAATATATTCTATGACAAATACATATATCACACACCCCCACTACATATCTAACAATTTGCACTCAAATTAATAATATATCGTCCCACCCACCCTGGACGTGCATTATCAATGAGCAAAATCAACAATCACTCCCTACAGAATTTTGTCAATGGCTCCCAAATATCCACAAACTTCCTATAATGTCTCTGCTATATGGCCATCAAACGTTCCATTTTAAAAGTGTGACATAGAGATTCCCACCAAAAAGTATAACTTAATCTATCCCAGTTTTTCCAGTTCCTCAAAATAAATTGTTTGCAACCCCTATCATTATAAAGAGAAGTTTGTTATTCCGAGCAGATCATTTACCATACTATTGTCCCTTGATACTTAAATTTTGGAGATCCATCTGGAATCAAGTGAACAAAATATTGGAAAATCCAGTGGCATTGACATACTATACCAGGGGTGCCCCATAGGTCGATCACGATCAACCGGTAGATCGCCAAGGCAAAGTGAGTCGATCGCAGAGCCCATCCCGGGCTCCGTGATAGACTCACTTTGCCTTGGCGATCTACCGGGCTGATCAGCCTTCCTCTCCCCAACGTCAATTCTGCCATCGGAGAGGAAGTTCGGGCCAGCCAATCGCTGCCTGGCTGGGCCGGAACTTCCTCTCTGACGGCAGAATTGATGTCGGGGGAGGAATGCTGGTCATCCTGAAGCAAGGAAGCAGGGAGAGCTTGGGGTGGCGGCGGCGGCAGCCTGTTCCACGATGGCGGCGGCTGTGGCTTGGGGGAGGGCAGGGAGAAAGAAGGAAAGAAGGGAAACAGAAAAAAAGAAAGGGGGCATGAAGAGAGAAAAAAAAGAAAGGGAAGCAGGGAGAAAGAAAGGGCAGGGAGAGAGGAAGAAAAAGTTGGGGGAGGGAATGAGGTCTGAAGGAGAGGAAGCATACAGACTGAAAGAAGGGAAGAAAGATTGGACGCACAGTCAGAAGAAGAAAGTGCAACCAGAGACTCATGAAATCACCAGATAACAAAGGTAGGTAAAATGATTTTATTTTCAATTTAGTGATCAAAATGTGTCTGAATTTATATCTGCCGTCTATATTTTGCACTATGGCCCCCCTTTTATTAACAATAATATAATCCAAAACATATTGTAAATTGTATTTAGTAGAAGGGCTTCATTCATACCACATGGAAAGAAATACGGACATAACACAATCTTGTGTGAAAAAAAATAATAAATACAAAAAAACGGAGAAAAACAAACCTCAATTGCAAGCAGCCGGGACTACACAAGTACCCTAAGCCGCTTGCATCATCACTGGTTTGTAAAAAAACTCCATACAATTATATATACTTTACTTTCAATCATTCATGTGCAATATTTTCATTCATATGCAACAGAGCTTATATTCTTAGTGTTCCGTTAATCTTCAAATATCAAAAATGGTGAATGAGAGCCCAATCTATCTAAAATATAGGAGAAAGCAACAACTCCAATTCAAAATTTTCCACAGGTTCTAACGGCGTGGAATCAGAAGCACTAGTGTCAGATATAGAAAGGTGTCACTTATCTAAAGATGTTCTAAACCAAAATCTTCTCATCCAATATCTGGCTTCTTTTCCCAACAGAAAAGTCTTTCTGTTTCGCCAAAACTGGCTACTTCAGGGGATCCATTTAATGTCCAATCTTCTCCACACTCTTGCAAAACACCAACAATGGAGCTGACTCCTCTCAAGATGGCTCTAGGACTGTGAGACACACCCAGCTCATTCAAGAAGGCGAAGGAGCCAGGCGTCATAATGTCATCACAAAACGTGATGCGTAATTTGCTAAGCACCAATTCAAATCGGAAGGGACATTATAAATAGATAATTCTAAATATGCGTTTATAGTCCAGTACCACAAAAACACAATAAGGCAAATCAAAAAAATGGTTGCCACTCATGAGCAGTATTCAACCCCTGAAGATCAATTGTTTGCAAGCGGTGGATCCACTGTTGCTCTTTCTGCCATAACAATCTTCTAATGTCTCCTCTCCTTAAGGATGGAACTAATTTTTCAATCACCCAGCATTTCAGATTTTCAAACTTATGTTCAAACTGAACACAATGAGTAATCATAGGGGCTGTCATCTTACGTGCATTTAGACAGCTTTTATGTTCAGTTAACCTCACGGTGAAAGTGCAAGATGTTTGGCCTATATTTAATAAGTCACAAGGGCATTGAATTGCATACACAATGTTGAAGGATTGACACGTAGAGGTATGCCGTAAAACATAGTTCTTGCCATCACTGGGGTTGACAAAATGAGAGATTATGGCCATTACTTTACAATTAGAGCAGTGCCCACATGAACTATGTCCCAATACGGTTTCCCTTTCATCATGATCAAATTGTTCTTTAGAAGTGTGATATAGCCAGTCACTCAGATTTTTATTTCTCGATTGAGGAAAGATAAACTTTCTGTTTTCAAAACAAAGTAAAGGAAGATGTTCTACTAAATACAATTTACAATATGTTTTGGATTATATTATTGCTATTATATACGATTGTATCCCTTCATACATTTAGTTGTTTACAACCCCCTTTTACTAAACCACAATAGCGTTTTTTAGCACAGGGAGTCTATGAGCGTCGAGAGCAGCTCCCTGCGCTAAAAACTGCTATTGTGGTTTAGTAAAAAGGGAGGGGGGGTATATTTGTCTATTTTTGTATGGTTGTTACTGAGGTGACAGTGCATAGAGTAATCTGCCTTGACCTCTTTGAAAAAACCCCGGAATAGGAATGATAATTAACATTTTCTCAGCGTACAGTGTGCTTTGTGGGTTTTTTTTTATTTTATTGTTGGTAGATCATTTTGACTTGGTCATTTTAAAAGTAGCTCACAAGCCCAAAAAGTGTGGGCACCCCTGTACTATATCATCCTATTTGGTACGTTAATGAGGGCTAAAAGCCAAATATCTGTTCTGAAATCTTTAAATTTTTTTTCCACACAGTTCCACATTTTCATGATAATTTTCAGTTGTGTACTAATCCTACAGAGAATATTGAGTATTTATGGATATAATTTGAGATTACCTGACCAAAAAGTAATCAGTGTGTTTATGTGATTCTTTTTCCCAAGCAGTCATATATTTTTGTTTTACTGCAGGTTTTTAAATTATATATACTCCCCTCCCCTTTTTTTTTTCACAAAACCGTAGCGCAGTTTTTAGCGCCGGCCACGGTGGTAACAATGACTACACTCATAGGAATTCTACTTTTTTTTTAGTCCAAAGATTTTATTGATTTAAAATATATAAATAAAAAAGGAGAAATGTTAACAAGGCAAGATACAAGCATACTGTACACATAAATAATCCAAGGAATAGAAATCAAACAAATTGTCCGCAGGATACAAGCTGATCTAAGCCTTATATACAAGAGAAATGTTGACATAACACGCAGCCACAGCTACTAGAGTGGTTAAGGTACAAAAAGTAGTATGACTTTTAATACAAGCATTTTGGAGTTTATTATGCATCCAGTTTTGCTATCTACTTAGCTAATTACTAATGCTCTGAAATCTAAACTAAGAACTATGAAAAATATTCAGGCTGAGTTTCTGAGAGAGGCAAGGATTAAACCCTTAAAAGTGTCTTCAAATCCTATCATTCCCACTTTCTTTGCTGAGAATCTCTTAACTGCAAGAATGGATCAGAGTAAGAATTGAATAGATTTAAAAATCTTCTACAACTGATTTTGGTTTCTTTGCAAAGAAAAACACCTGATGTGGTTCATCACTTTTACCAGGGAAGGAAATTATATAAAGACTGCAAGCCAACTTAAAAGCAGGCAAGTGTACTGAAAATTGTTCAAAGTACGTGAGGTATAATTTTAGAGATAGAGACGCAAAGACCCTGATTTTCTGGATGGCAATGTTGTCGGCGGTCGACTTAAAAGCAGTCACCGAACATATGTCAATCACATGATCGCACCATTTAGAGAATCACACCTTTGGGAAAGGTACATGCTGGAAATCCCCTCCATTCCCACCCGAACCTGTGAGGAATCCCCTCTGTTCCCGCCCGTCCCCGCAAGGAATCCCTTCCATCCCCACCCGTTCCCCCCTAAAAGTTACCTGTCCCCATAAAAAGCAGCATTTACTTCCGACAGTTTTAATTTTTAAAAAATCTTAGTTTATTTAAAACAACAATAAAATACAATATAAACAAATAACAATGAACAGAAATAAGAGATGCATATATCACCGGAAAGAATTAGAATAGACATTAGGCCATGTGACTGTAGGGTCTTGTTAAAAGAAATAAGAGTTGGATTTTTTGGCAATATAAAGCTCATATCTGTAGAACAAACAGATCTGGTTCCACCATCTGGCATAGGTAGCTTGTGAGAGGTCCTTCAAAGATCCACAAATGGTTTTTAATGCGGCAATGAGTAAAGAATCAAACAATACAGCATCAAAAACATTTAAAGCAGAATTGAAAGAGACACTTTTCAGGATAATGGTTGCATATGAAAAATGTGCCAAAACTGAACTGGAAACCCCAAACCAAACTCATCAAGTACTTCATTTTGTACTAAACGCAATTAGTGGCATAACCATGAGAGGGGACTGGGCCTCCCACTTTGAGCTTATGCCCACCCCCCTTCAAAATGAACATCTCCCTTGTTGTTGGGACATTTTGTTTTTCTATCATCTTGGTCCCAGTTTCTGCTTTTGTCTATATTCTACTAATTCTCTTTCCAGGCCTTGGGAACCCCGGTTCCATCCCCGTGGGAGTCCCGTGAGCCTGGAGGGGATCCCCGTGGGAGTCCCATAGATCTGGAGGGATCCCTGTGGGAGTCCTGTGGGACCCATGGGATTCCCGCAATCCCCGTTCCTGTACAGACCTTTACTTTGGAGTTCTACCAAGACTTTCTGTTGGGGGGGTGGGGAAGAGCTATCTAGAACAAAACTCAAGCTCCAACTCCTTATCTCAAGTCTTTCTCTAAGGGGATTATTGCAAAACTAAAAGAAAATCATACACTAATTAGCTAAGTAGAAGATATGGAGACTCATTTTCAAAACACTTAGGGCCACTTTTACAAAGCCGGAGTAGCGATGCAGCTGCAGTAAATACAGCAAAGCCTATAAGAATTTAATAGGCTTCAGTGCATTTACCATGGCAGCATCATTACCACAGCTCTGTAAAAGGGACTCTTTGACACATGAAGTACCGTAGAAACCTATGGTACTTCGTATGCATGTAAGTACCCAAGTCTCCAAGTTAGAGTCCAAGGCAAATTTACATCAGGTGACTAGAATAGCTAATATTAAGGATAGCTTGGTGCTTCAATAACAAGCAGAGAATATAGAAAATTCAATGACAGCTAAAAACTTTTGTTTCCTAATTCTCTGCTATAAGCACCAGGATGGCACCATAATATGCTAAACTTTTCATAGCAGAACTGGAAGAGACATTCGTGAATACATATATATCAGACAAACCCGAATACATATAAATCAGGAAAAAAAACGATATACTACTGGTATGTACATTGATAAAATTTTTATGATTTGAACTGAGGGAGAAGAATTCAGACAGTTTTACAATTCTTTCATTACATATCATCCTACAATCAAATTAAAAATGGACTACTCCTTAGAGAAAATCTACTTTCTAGACAATGGATATATACAAACATCTTTATACAAAAAACCTAGACTGATACAGCTTTCTCCACAACTTCGGCTTTCATCCCTGATATACAAAAAAATCCGATACCACCATATCTGCTCTGACCCAAAAGACAGAGATAAACACATCAAAACCCTGACTGAATCTTTTAAACAAAAAGGATACTATTCCAATATCATCTCCAATAATATTGTCTCCTCCCTTGAAATACCCAGAGACAAAGGCAAGAAGACCACAGAGAGAGTTCCCCTGATAGTCACATACAACTCACAGCTGGAAAACTGAGGAAAATCTTAAAGGATCTAAAGCCACTACACTCCAGGGGGATAAATTGCTGAAAGAAATATTTCCAGCTGCACCCGTGCTGGCCTTCCGACAGCCACCCAACCTGAAACAAAAACTGGTAAAGAACACACTCCCTACACTCAAGGAAGAGAGAAACACAAGGAAGAGAATGGCACACTTTCCTGCAAAATAACTAGCTGAAAACTATGCCAACATATTTCAGAAGACCCCACAGTCAACCAAATGGGAGAAACAGTCAACATAAGGGGATCCTTCACATGCTCATCTTCAAATGTAGTTTATACAATTCAATGCAAAAGGTGTAGAAAAGTATGCTATATTGGAGAAACATGCCAGATGCTAAAGACTAGGACTAATTTACACATATATCATACTAAAAATATGCAATGCCAACCAGGATATCATATCCGCGGGACGACATTTCAGAAAACCAGAACACTGCTTCAATGATTTTATAGTGAAAATTTTAAAAGGACATTTTAAGACAATCCAGGAACACAACACCTTTGAGATCAAAATGATAAAACATTTTGAAACCCACTAGACAGGACTTAAAGACATTGGCTTTCTCACATTACACAACAATTATTATTGCTCTGACACCTTCATATCACCCTTCCTTATATCCCTGTCTCCAACCCTGTAAGACTGTCATTTGAATACTTTGATGTTTTACTCTTATATAGCTGTCTCCATTTGCTCATCTCTGATCTGAAGAAGGATTACCTTTGAAAACTGGCCTCTTCTACTAAACTGCGCTAGCGGTTTTAGCGCCGGGAGTCGCGCTGAATGACCCGCGCTGCTCCCGACGCTCATAAGAACTCTATGAGTATCGGGAGCAGCGTGGGCCTTTCAGCGCGGCTCCCCACGCTAAAACCGCTAGTGTGGGTTAGTAGAAGAGGGGGTAAATCTAACCATGCTCTAATTAGTCCAATAAAAAAGGTATCACTTGGATTCTTTTTATTTCTACATATTATCTAATTTTCCCCAAAACACACCTCCCTTGGAGCCTTTAAAGAAATATTTTAGAGTGATATTAAATCTTTCTATTGGTATTTACAAATCATACACTTTCAGTGCATAAAGTTGCAAATCAGGCTCACAATATATGCAAATTCAGCAACATTCTGCATGCTGTCTCAAAAATAAGTAATAATCACTGCATTTGAGTGCTGTTTAATTTAAATACAATACATAGAAAGATTAGGTTCTTACTTCGGTAATCTTCTTTCTTGTACATGTGTCTAGTAGGTCCTGAATGCTAGGGTCTTGTATCTAACTAGCAAGTTGCTTGAAGAAAACTGTCAACCATGTTTTCACTCCACCTCCTTCCCAGAGAGCTGCTCCTCAGTTTGTACAACAACAATCAAGTAGCACTGTAATAAAAGACATAACAGGAAGGAGGGAAACAGGGAAAAATCCCTGACACTACAATTTTGGTCTGCTCTGTAACAAACATAGGAAATAACATTATAGCATCCAAACTTGTGAATCCAGCACTAACTATGTATAGAGCTCATAGCTATTCACATGACCTGTTATCAAGCAGAGACTAAAGCCAGACTTTATGGTCATGAGAATTTGCCTATGTATCATTTTTCTTCTTTATTTATTTTCATCCTCTCAGCTCCTCTGAGACACAGAAAATTCTTCAAATTCAGACTAATCCTAAGACAAAAGGCAGGCAAAGCCCATGCACAGGGCGGGACTTCAGGACCACTAGACATATCTACAAGAAAGAAGATTACTGAGGCAAGAAACCTAATCTTTATTTCTTTTTTAAGTTCAGTACGTTTTATTGAAAGTTTTTGTAACATAACATAAAAGAATAAAACAATACTAATACAGAACAGGAGATCCTGACAATAAAGCTTGTGTTGGTATTCAATAAATGCACAAGTCAACGCCCAAAATTAGTCAATGATAATACAACATTCTAATGCAATGTGTCCAGTTGTCCTGAACACTAGGGACATACCAAAGCAGTCCCCAGGGTTTAGGGCAGGCCCACTAAACCTGCCTTTAAAACAGAGGACCTGGTAAAGGTATGATGGGTAGACCATGTAGCCGCTCTACAAATCTCCTCAGGAGAGGCAGTCCTAATCTCTGCCCAAGAAACAGCAACCCCTCTAGTGGAGCACTTCCAACACAATTGGTGGCTGCTTACCACAGCTCACATATGCGGAGGAAATGGCCATTTTAATCTATCTGGAAATTAAGGCCCTAGATGCCGGCCTCCTTCTCTTAGTATGACTGATCAGAACAAAGAGGTGATCTGAAAGGCTAAACTCACTGGTAACTTCAAGGTATCGAAGAAGTACTTGCTTGACATCCAGCAAATGGAACACTTTCACGTGGAAGAACAAGACAACTTTAGGTAAAAAGGATGGAATCGTGTGTAAGGAGAGCCCTGCTTCCATGATCCTAAGGAATGGCTTACTGTAGGAAAGAGCTTGTAACTCAAACCCATCTCACCAACATAATCGCCACCAGGAACACTGTCTTGACTGTAAGATCCAAAAGGGAAGCTTCCTGTAAGGGCTCATATAGAGCAATACTGAGACCTTGCAACAGGATGTTAAGGTTCCCGAAAGGGAAAGGAGGAAGCACCAGAAGGCGCAACCACAGAGCTCCTTTAAAGAACTGGGCAACATCTGGGTGGGACAGGGTGGGGCGGGGCAGGGCCAGGGAGGCCCAGTGTACTTGTGTGCCTAGAGGCCCTCAAAGAATTAATCCTGCCCTGAACATAAGAACATAAGAATTGCCGCTGCTGGGTCAGACCCATGGTCCATCATGCTCAGCAGTCCGCTCACGCGGCAGCCCTCTGGTCAAAGACCAGCGCCCTAACTGAGACTAGCCCTACCTGCGTACGTTCTGGTTCAGCAGGAACTTGTCTAACTTTGTCTTGCATCCCTAGAGGGAGTTTTCCCCTATGACAGACTCCGGAAGAGCATTCCACTAGACACACCGCACTAAAATTTGAAATAGCTACATAGTCTTGTCTTGTCCTGAAGGTGTTTCGATGGAAACTTCCGGCTTCTTTGGGGTTTTAATATCAATCGGCACCACCATCTCATAACTCTCTGAACCTCTCAAATAAGACAGCTTATACTTGAATAAAAAGGCTGATCTCAAAAAGCCAAGCAGTAACATCTCAGGTCCCACACCCAACTCTTTTGAGCCTTTCTTATAATATATGCCCAGACAATTTCCCTCAGCTGGAGGAATGTGTATGTGGGGGGGAGGGGGATTTATTTTTAATTCTGTGATTGTCTGTAAATTGACAATTCTCATCAGAGTCCCCTATTACTACAGGTACCCTTGCACTAACAGATATGTTTTTCTGCATGTATATGATAGTCCTTGGAAAGATTTTTCTTTTTATTTCATGAATTTTTGGCACACTTCTGTTCAACACATGTATAACAACTGAAATTGTCATGCCATCAAATGTATCTGAATCCACTCAGGGTACTTATCAGTATACTAATATTTTAGCCCGTTATATTAACGGGTGCTTGAATATATGTCTGTCTGTCTCTCTGTATTTATTTCTGTCTCTCTCTCCCTCCCACTGTCTTTTTTTCTGTCTGTCTCTGTCCCTGGCCCCCTTTGTCTGTCTGTCTTTCTGTGTATCTCCCTGCCCCTGTGTCTTTCTTCTTTTCTTTCTGTCTCCCTTCCTCCCGCTGTCTGTCTGTCTGTCTTTCTATCTATCTGTCTCTCTCCCTGCCTCCTATGCAGCAGCATTTCTCTCCCATCACTTCCCTGTGCAGCAGCCAACGCAGCATTCCCTCCCCCTCCATTTCCCTCCCCCCACACCACTTCCCTGTGCAGCAGCAGTAGCGTTTCCTCTACCCCTCTTTCCCTTCCCGCGGTCTGTCCGGCTCCCTTAGTCCCTTACCGCCCCCCTTCCCTTCCAGCGGTCCCGACTACGAACCTGGCGATTCCAGCAGCGTGTGCAGCAGTCTTCACACGCTGCTTCGGGTCCTTCTACTGCCCTGATTTACTCTGGCACGTCCCTGATGACATCATCAGAGACGCGGCAGAGCAAATCAGGGCAATAGAAAGGCCAGAAGCAGCGTGTGAAGACTGCTGCACATGCTGCTGGAATCGCCAGGTTCGTAGTTGGGACCGCGGGAAGGGAAGGGGGGGCCGCAAAGGACTAAGTGAGCCGTCAGACGTCGGGAAGGGATGGGAGGGTCAGACCGGCGAAAAAACCTTACCGAGTGGGGAGCCGGCAAAGGAGTGTTTTCTGCTGCCGCGAGCGTGGGGTCTGTTAAGCGTGCATGCGCACTCCTGCGGCCACAGACATACAGAACACGCAGATAGGAATGCGCATGCGCAGCTAGTGTTTTATTATATAGGATACCTAATAATCCCTTCTGGGAACCATTTTTGCTTCTCACACTCGGTGTAATCTAGGGGACCAACTAGTGATATTAGTCTCTTTCTTAATAGTGCAATGATTTTTGCTTTGTTTTTGGACTTGTAAGAAAGGCCATTAGATTTGTTTAGGAGGTAAAGGAAGGGTATGTACTTTGGTTATCAGATCTCCACATCAGATCTCCAGTCAAATCAATCTGAAAGAGATAAGTAACTCCTAGCAATCTCTCCTCTAGGAATGACAGTGGCTAGAACAAATGAGTCAATCTGTCTTCAACTGGAGGTAGGTTCTGTTTATTGATATATCTCAGTCTTGCATACTTCTGCATATGTGCCATTCTTGTATCTCGCACACTCACTAGTAAGACTCAACCAAGAATCCAGTTTGCTAAGAAACGATAACTGAAGTCACAATGGTTGCTAGTCAGAAAGCTACCCTTGAAATGAACAGGTTTCACAATGCCTTGGAAGCACTGGACTGAACATGTTCTTCAATAGGCAGCCACGTTACTGTTGTAGAGCACATATACCATACCATACTGATTCTTGTGTCTCGCAAATGTTGACTAGGAATCATTGCGGCTTCCCTAATATTAGAAATGATATATATGATCCCTTAACTTTACGCAATGACCCTGGCTGTGATCTTTTTAATTGTGCAATTACATTAGTTGAAATATGGTTAATTCAACAAAAATGCCACTCAATTCCCTATTATGTTGCCATTATTTTCTAGATGAGATGACGCATTTATCTTGAATTCAACTGCTTGCCTTCCACTTTGCAAAATTCACGAATAGAAGACTACAGTTGGAGGTATGTGTGTGTGGGGGGGGGGGGTGTTAAACTTTCAATGTCAAATACTTTCAGGCAACCTTAATTTTGCCCCATATCTAATTTCTACTGCCAGACAAGATCTTGGTTTTGCAAATCCTCATGCATTTCAACTAATATTCTCTTTTTACTTATTACCTAAAAATCAGACCTGTAAAAATTCTTGCAAATACACCAAGGGTATTTTCTGATCACAAAAAAGAAAGGAGAATACTATCCAATCCTAGATTTGAGTACCCTGAACAAACATCTCACAAAGTAAAAAAAAAGTCAGGATGGTTTCCTTAGGTTTCCTCATTCCACTTCAAGGGAACTGGCTATGTACTCTGGATCTAAAGGACATTCATATACATTCAATGCCACAGGAAGTAGCAGCAATTTGTCACCACTACTACTACTGTATATTACCATTTGTTCTCGCATAAGTGCCTTGGGTGTTCATCAAGGGATAGATTTAATAGATGGCACCCAAGTTAGGTGTCAGGATGATCCACACTAAGTTAGAATTCTGTAAAGGGAACTCTGCAGAGCATCCTTTTATAGAATATCAGCTTAGTGTGCATTTCGAGCCTAACTTTTGGTGCAAGCATTTATGCCTACCTAAGGCTGGTGTAAATGCTCGCATTTAACTAATGGCAGTTAAGCACACAAATGTAGGTATTCTATAACAATGCACCTAATTTCCAGGAATGCTCCTGGCCTACCCTCACCTGGCCATGCCCCTTTTGGAATTACGCACTATGAAATATAAGTGCCCATGTTACAAAATAGTAAAACTAAGAAGTATTCCTCGAACTGTATGTAATATATTTACTATGTTCACTTCCAAATTCTCTCACTGCCCAACGCGTTATATTCCAAATGATATTTTTTATACTGTATTTATTTTTTCAAAAAACTTTCAGCCTACTTAAATCCTAAGGGGCTCATAATAAAATAAAAGTCTAAAATGTGGCCTAAATGGCTACTTGGACGATCAAAAAGCCTGATCATCCAAGTACCCATAATCAAAGCTGGTTTTAGATGTTATCTAAAACCAGCTTAGGCCTTTCCCCTGCCTCTAAACGCGCAGAGAGAAAAGAGGCGTTTTTAGAGGAGGGGAAAGGGTGGGCGGTGGGCGGGAGGTGGGCCGGTATAATCAAAACTTGCAGCAGGTATAATCAAAACTTTAGGCAGGTTGCCTAGTCGGCACTTATACATTTTGACTTAGACCAAGTCAAAACAGGTATAAGTGCCGAAAAGGGGCCGCTGAGCTGATCATGGCTGCTGCGATCAGCTCAGCGGCCCCAGCAACCTGCCTACTCCCTACAGCAATGATCGCGGCAGGAGAGATGGCTCATCTCCCCTGCCGCAATCCACCCTTCCCCCCCCCACACACAACGATCAGGGCAGGAGGGAGCCCAAGCCCTCCTGCCCCGCGGCACCCCCGAACTCCCCAACACTATCGGGGCAAGAGGGAGCCCAAACCCTCTTGCTCCGCAATCCCCAACCCCCCCTCCCCCGATGACATTGGGGCAAGAGTGAGCCTAAGCCCTCTTGCCCCACGATCCCCAACCCCCTCCCCCCCACACAATTCAGCCAGTAGAAAGCCCAAGCTGCCCCAGGGAGGTCAGGGGTGCCGCGGGGCAAGAGGGCTTGGGCTCCCTCTTGCCCCGATGTTGTCGGGGGGGGATCGCAGGGCAAGAGAGCTTGGGCTTCCTCTTGCCCCGATGTCATCTGTGAGGGTTGGGGATCGCGGGGCAAGAGGGCTTGGGCTCCCTCTTGCCCCGATGTCATGGGGGGTGGGGTGGGGGTGGATTCTTTAACCAGTGTTGTTTTTGAAAGACACCGGTTACAGAATCCAGCTTTTAGGCGAAGGACTGGCTCCTCCTTCGCCTAAAAGCCCTTGTTTTGGACGTTTGGAGCTTAGGCTTTTTTTAGGTTGATTATATGGTATAAGTTTAGACGTAGTGGTGGTCTGGGCGTTTAAACAGCTGAACATAGAGGCAGGCCATTATCAAAAAAACCTCCTTTTGGAAGTTTTTTTTGATAATGGACATTTTCTCTGCTTCTACTTTCAACGTTTAAGGCCTTAGGCCAAAAGGGGACTTAGACGTTTTTTTTTATTATGCCCCTCCATGAGTCTAATATCAATATACTTAATATACAGTTTATAGGTTACAATTTGTCATAATTATCCTTACAGTGTAAGTTTTTCAATACATTATTCTAACTTGACACACACTAGGGACATAATATACAATTTACAGGTTAAATTTTCCATAATTACCATGGAAGAATTTCAATTCAAGTTTTTACCCTAACGTGACACGTACTGGGATCTAGTACCCATATACATTTCTTTGTAATCCACTGGTCATAGGCAGTAGAGTTAGGTGAAGATGTATGTTTTTATTGCTTTACTAAAGTTGAGGAGACCTTCAAGGGATCTGATCTGTGGGGGCTCGGTATGAAGTAGGAGTAGGCACATCGTTTGGCAGTTTCCAGTTGTATGGCACAGCCAGGGGGCATTTTGAGGCATATTTCATCCTGAGAGCGGAGGGACCTGCTTGGCACTTACGGTGGAAGCTTGGCCGTCACATAGCTCATCACATAGCATTTTTCATTGTTTATTTTATGCAGGACTTGTTACTTATGAAACCTCCTATCAAGTCTTCCACAGTGACATGGTATCTCAATGTTGTTCTTATCCAGCTGATGGAAGTGCCTTTTCAACCACTAGATGTCATCTGATATACCTGACCTGAATGTCATTATTTTTGTGGCAGTTACTTAAGTGCACAGGGTCAGTTTCTTGTATCTGTTACAAAGCAGTCTTTGGGATGCTACCAGATTATCTTGCTTCTCAGCTTCCTTTGAACAACTCCAATAAGAGTACACCTAGAATAAATTTATTTAATTATCCAGCTTTAAAATCATGTCAATATAAGAAGTTTTTCGATAGAATTCTATCATTCCAGGCCGCTAGACTGAATACCGTATTTTCGCGGATATAACGCGCGCGTTATACGCGTTTTTACGTACCGCGTGAGCGCGGTATACAAAAGTTTTTCTACATAGTTCCCACCCCGCCCGACGCCCGATTCACCCCCCCCCCAGCAGGACCGCTCGCACCCCCACCCCGAACGACCGCTCGCACGCGCTCCCACCCGCACCCGCGATCGGAGCAAGAGGGAGCCCAAGCCCTCTTGCCCGGCCGACTCCCTGACAATATCGGGCCAGGAGGGAGCCCAAACCCTCCTGGCCACGGCGACCCCCTACCCCCACCCCGCACTACATTACGGGCAGGAGGGATCCCAGGCCCTCCTGCCCTCGACGCAAACCCCCCTCCCTCCAACGACCGCCCCCCCCAAGAACCTCCGACCGCCCCCCCAGCCGACCCGCGACCCCCCTGGCCGACCCCCACGACACCCCCACCCCCCTTCCCCGTACCTTTGGTAGTTGACCGGACAGACGGGAGCCAAACCCGCCTGTCCGGCAGGCAGCCAACGACGGAATGAGGCCGGATTGGCCCATCCGTCCCAAAGCTCCGCCTACTGGTGGGGCCTAAGGCGCGTGGGCCAATCAGAATAGGCCCTGGAGCCTTAGGTCCCACCTGGGGGCGTGGCCTGAGGCACATGGGCCCAACCCGACCATGTGCCTCAGGCCGCGCCCCCAGGTGGAACCTAAGGCTCCAGGGCCTATTCTGATTGGCCCACGCGCCTTAGGCCCCACCAGTAGGCGGAGCTTTGGGACGGATGGGCCAATCCGGCCTCATTCCGTCGTTGGCTGCCTGCCGGACAGGCGGGTTTGGCTCCCGTCTGTCCGGCCAACTACCAAAGGTACGGGGAAGGGGGGTGGGGGTGTCGTGGGGGTCGGCCAGGGGGGTCGCGGGTCGGCTGGGGGGGCGGTCGGAGGTTCTTGGGGGGGGCGGTCGTTGGAGGGAGGGGGGGTTTGCGTCGAGGGCAGGAGGGCCTGGGATCCCTCCTGCCCGTAATGTAGTGCGGGGTGGGGGTAGGGGGTTGCCGTGGCCAGGAGGGTTTGGGCTCCCTTCTGGCCCGATATTGTCGGGGAGTCGGCGGTCCTTCGGGGTGGGGGTGCGAGTGGTCCTGCCGGGGGGGGAGGGCAGGGCGGGTAAACGGAGAGTCGGGACAGCGCACGGAGAGTCGGGGAGGGCGAAAGGAGAGTCGGGGTGGCCAGAGGAGAGTCGGGACGGGCGAAAGGACAGTCGGGCAGCATGCGCGTTATACCCGTGAGCGCTGTATACAAAAGTTTCCGTACATACAAGTGTGGTTTCTGCGTGCTATACCCGTGTGCGCGTTTTACACGGGTGCGCGTTATATCCGCGAAAATACGGTACATGGCTTGGAAAACCTATATTAGAGGCTACTTCTTACTTTGCTTTTAGAAAATCACTAAAGACACGTCTGTTCGACATGCTTACATCTTAATTGTGGTCATTGTTCAACTTTCCATGCTTTTACCTGTTGTATTCTTTTATTGATTGTTATCATGTATTTTATATTCACCGATTGTATGTATTTTTCCCTTGTTGTGAACCGCTTTGAACTTTTAGTATAGCGGTATACAAAAAAATAAATTATTATTATTATTATTATTAGTGAGCTGCAGGCCCTATTAATGATCTGCCTTATACTAAGTTTTGTTAATAGATTGTTTCTATGTATCCAAAGATACTTCCCCAATCAACATTTTTTCCTAAACCATATGCCTACAGTAGTGAAAGCGTACTACACACTTCAGATTGCAAGAGAAATGATGTTAGAAGCTTCTTCTTATTTAGATTTTAGGAAATTACTAAAGACTCAATTACTGACATCGTAATGGTTTTACCTTTTCTCCTATTTCAACCATGTTTGCATTCTATTTTTATGTTTCTTATCTGCATACATTGCTTTCTCATCTTGATCAATTTTATTGAAATGTGTTGTACTTTTTATTCAAATCAATTTTATTGAAATGTATGTACTGCCTTTTATTGTATTTTATCGCAATTTTTTTATTGAAAATGTATGTATGTATTGTTTTTCTCATGCTGTGAGCCGCTTAGAACCTCCCAGGTATGAGGGCATATAAATAAATTATTATTATTATTTCTATCTACAGTAGACTATAGCCTATTAAAAGTCTAATCAATTTGTTTTTCTTTGATCCAAACAGGATGGGGTCTGCCACTGGCAAATGCACATTTTAGAATTAGCCAGAAGTCTGCATTTCCTTCACTTATGTTCAGGCTGGGGTGATTTTAGAGGGTCATAATTTCATAACCCATAATATCACAAGCCCATACGAGAGGAGATTTCATGGCTGCAACATGACATCTATCCATACATTCACATTCACTATTACCTAGATCAAAACTCCCCAACTTGACAATAGGCTTGTCCAGATAATCCTTCAGAATCTATTTGAGATTTAGAATCCAGTTTCATACCCCATGGACCCTTCTCTTTCAGTTCCAGGCTGCCTTCCAAAAAAATGATAAAATAATAAAATAGCATTTTGCTACCAAAAATATTGGTGTTTGCCTGTTACACCACCATTTGTTGGGTTCTTCCTTTTTTCTGTTGAAGGCAGTCTGTAGCTAGAGAGTCCCAAACTCAAGTGTATATATACAAATGCAAGGAGCCTAAGGAATAAGATGGGGGAATTGGAAGCTATGGCACAAAAAGATAACCTTGACATCTTCGGCATCACGCAGAGACAGAGTAGGTCATAAAGGTGGGGATATTGCCCTATACATCAAAGAGAGAATTGAGTCTACCGGAGAGAACACGCCAGAAATGAAAAATAAGGTAGAGTATCTATGGGCCAAAATTCTGGGAACAAAAGGAATGGAAACAAAGATCGGCATCTACTACCGACCCCCAGGGCAGTCCGAAGAAACTGATGGAGGAATGACAGACGAGATTAAACGCAACTGCAAGGGAGACAACGCAGTTATCATGGGCGACTTAAATTATCCATGGATAGACTGGAACCTAGGCACCTCCGGCTGCAGTAGGGAGACCAAGTTTCTGGATGCCATAGGTGATTGCTTCCTGGAACAACTCGTCAAGGAAAATACGAGAGGAAATGCAATTCTGGACTTGATTCTAAATGGACAATGACAGGTGCAAGGCGTAGAAGTAGAAGGGACGCTGGGAAGCAGTGATCACTATATGATCCACTACAACTTGGACACAGGGGGCAAAACATTGATCCCAAACAACGGCCATGGCACTGAACTTCCGAAAAGGAAATTATGAAGCGATGAGACTCATGGGGAAGAAGATTAAGAAGATTACATGGGGCAGAAGATTAAAAAGAGGATAAGCACTGTAAAATCGCTAGAGCAAGCATGGTCCCTTTTTAAGGACACAGTCACCGAAGCGCAAAATCTATCCCGCGTATCAACAAGGGATCCAATAGGAAAAAGAACAAGGAACTGGCGTGGCTCACTGTAGTAGTGAAGGAAGTGATCAGAGACAAGAAGACTTCGTTTAAGGAATGGAAAAGGTCAAAAACAGATGAAAACTGGAAAAAGCACAAACAACATCAAAGCAGGTGCCATAAGGCGGTAAGAGGGGCCAAAAGAGACTACAAGGAAAAAATAGCCAAGGAGGCAAAAAACTTCAAGCCGTTTTTTCAATATATTAAGGGGAAAGGCCCGGGAAGGAAGCGGTGGGGCCGTTGGATGACCATAGAATAAAGGGAGTGCTAAAGGAGGACAAAGCCATCAAACTAAAGACATTTTTTGTGTCTGTATTTACCGAAGACGATATACGCAACATACCAGAAGCCGACAGGCTATATATAGGAAACAAAGATGGCAAACTGACAATTTGACGATCAGTCTATTAGAGGTATGCAGGCAGATTGATAGGCTTAAAATCTATAAATCCCAAGGACTGGATGGCATCCATCCGAGGGTAATCAAGGAACTGAAAGGGGCTATAGCTGAACTGCTCCAACTAATAGCCAATCTGTCAATCAAATCGGGAAGGATTCTGGAAGAATGGAAAGTGGCGAATGTTATGATGATCTTCAAGAAAAGTTCGAGGGGAGAACCGGGAAACTACAGACCGGTGAGTCTGACCTCGATACCGGGAAAGATGGTAGAGGCGCTGATAAAGGACCGTATCATTGATCACCTAGATGGACAAAATCTGATGAGGACCAGCCAGCACAGCTTCAGTAAAGGAAGATCTTGCTTGATGAACTTGCTGTACTTCTTTGAGGGAGTAAACAGGCAGATAGACAAGGGTGGCCCGGTTGACATTGTATATCTGGATTTTCAGAAGGTGTTAGAAACATAGAAACATAGTGGCAGAAAAGGGCTATAGCCCACCAAGTCTACCCATTCCAAAGTATTCGCTCCTGAATTTACTCCCTTAAAGATCCCACGTGAGCATCCCATTTACTTTTAAAATCCTTCACGCTGCTGGCTTCAACAACCTGCAGTGGGAGTTTGTTCCACTGATCCACCACTCTTTCGGTGAAGAAGTACTTTCTGGAGTCTCCTTGAAACTTCCCTCCTCTGATCTTTCGCGGATGCCCTCTGGTGGTCGAGGGACCCATAAGACAGAAGATATCATCTTCCGACTCAATGCGACCCGTGATGTACTTAAACGTTTCAATCATGTCTCCCCTTTCTCTTCGTTCCTCAAGTGAGTACAGTCGCAACTTCTTTAGTCTTTCTTCATACGTTAGATCCTTTAGCTCCGCATGAATGACTACTTCAAAAAATTGCACGCCATGGAATCGAGGGTGAAATACTCACGTGGATTTTTTTTTAAATCTTTATTGATTTTTAATCTAAAACAGTGTCATATAAATGAACAGTAGGTATTACACACATTACACTAAGATCTGTATAGGTAACATATATATCATTCAAGATTTTCAGATATCCTACATATAATAACATAAAATAACATAATATATAGTATAAATGAAGAATAAAGTTATCCAAATGTCCCCATCAATATTTATTCCCCCCCTCCAACCCCCCCCACCCCCCATGAAACTTGAAACTTGATAAACTTGAATGAACAAAAGGAAAGATAAAATAAATATAAATTATAATTTTACAAATTTAGTCAATGGGCTCCAAACTTTATTAAATACACCACTAAATCCCCTGCACTCTGCATTAATTCTTTCATATCTGTATGTGGTGCACACATTTACCCACCAAAAAGTATAACTTATTCTGTCATGGTTCTTCCAATTACTCGTTATCAATTGAATGTCTATACCTGTCATGATCATAAATAGTGAACTCTTATATTTATCTAGAGTGGGTTTCACATGTAGTATGTTCCACAAATTATAGCCTCATATGATAGTGGAACGTTCGAATCCAAAACGTGGATTAAAAAATGGTTGGCA
Source organism: Geotrypetes seraphini (assembly GCF_902459505.1). Classification (NCBI taxonomy): domain Eukaryota; kingdom Metazoa; phylum Chordata; class Amphibia; order Gymnophiona; family Dermophiidae; genus Geotrypetes; species Geotrypetes seraphini. The sequence continues at coordinate 202,061,035 of NC_047087.1, forward strand.
GATAGGAAACAGAGAGTGGGGGAAAATGGACAATACTCAGACTGGAAAAGCGTCACGAGTGGAGTGCCGCAGGGTTCGGTGCTTGGACCCATGCTCTTCAACATATTTATAAATGACCTGGAAATTGGTACAATGAGCGAGGTGATTAAATTTGCAGATGATACAAAGTTATTCAGAGTAGTGAGGATGCAGAAGGATTGCAAAGACTTGCAATGTGACATAAACACGCTCGAGAAATGGGCCATGACATGGCAAATGAGGTTTAACGATGATAAGTGTAAGGTGATGCATGTCGGTAAGAAGAATTTTACACACAAATACAGGTGCAGTATTTGGAGAGACCCCCCAGAAAAGAGACTTGGGAGTACTGGTTGACAAGTCAATGAAGCCGTCCAGTAATGTGCGTCGGAGGCGAAAAGGGCGAACAGAAAGCACAGTTACTTACCGTAACAGGTGTTATCCAGGGACAGCAGGCATATATTCTCACATGTGGGTGACGTCATCTACGGAGCCCCGGCGCGGACAGCTTTTCAAGCAAACTTGATAGAAGTTTCAAGTTTGCACACTGCACCACGCATGTGCGTGCCTTCTCGCCCACTAGAGGGCGCATCCCACCTCGTGGTCCTCAGTTCCATAACTAGCAAGGAAGCCATCCCCGGGGAGGTGGGCGGGTTGTGAGAATATATGCCTGCTGTCCCTGGATAACACCTGTTACGGTAAGTAACTGTGCTTTATCCCAGGACAAGCAGGCATGATATTCTCACATGTGGGTGACCTCCAAGCCAACCAAAAAAGGGTAGGTGGGAGGATGGCAATTTATGAAAACAGGTTACGTAACACCGACTGGCCAAACCGGCCATCGTTTCTGGACAAGGTGTCCAGACAGTAATGAGAGGTGAATGTATGAACCGAAGACCAAGTGGCAGCCTTGCATATGTCCTCCATCGGGGTGGATCGGAGGAAAGCTATTGAAGCTGCCATCGCTCGGACCTTGTGCCCCGTGACTCGACCCGGGGGAGGAAGGCCAGCCTGAGCGTAGCAAAAGGAAATGCAAGCGGCCAACCAGTTAGACAGAGTGCGCTTGGAAACTGGGTGCCCTAATCGATTGGGATCGAAGGACAAAAACAATTGAGGAACCTTTCGATGAGGCCTGGTGCGTTGAAGATAAAATGCCAACGCCCTCTTACAGTCAAGCGTGTGAAGCGCCGTCTCGCCTGGATGGGAGTGGGGCTTCGGGAAGAACACAGGAAGGACAATGGACTGATTGAGGTGGAAGTCAGAAACAACTTTAGGTAGAAACTTAGGATGGGTGCGGAGGACCACCTTGTCGTGATGAAAGACAGTGAAAGGAGGGTCCGCAACCAAGGCTTGCAACTCCCCAATCCGCCTGGCGGAGGTGAGGGCAATTAGAAACACCGCCTTCCAAGTCAGAAATTTCAAGAGGGACTTGTTGAGTGGCTCAAACGGGGGTTTCATCAGTTGAGCCAGAACCACATTCAAATTCCACACGACGGGCGGAGGCTTAAGAGGGGGGCAAACCCTGAGTAACCCTTTCATGAAGCGTGTCACCAAGGGATGGAGTGACAGAGGGCGTCCCTCCAGAGGTTGGTGGAAAGCAGAAATCGCACTGAGATGAACTCGCACCGAAGTGGTTTTCAAGCCGGAGCGCGACAAATGGAACAAATATTCTAAAACCGAGGATACCGGAACTGATACCGGATCCAGGTGAAAAGACGAGCACCAGGTGGAAAACCTGGTCCATTTCTGCGCATAACACAGCCTCGTCGAGATCTTGCGGGAGGCTTCCAACACCTCCTTCACCGATTGAGACAGGTCCGGAGGAGTCAGGGAACAAGAAACCAGGCTGTCAGGTGCAATGACTGCAGATTGGGATGTAACATGGATCCTTGACTCTGAGACAGCAGAGAAGGAGAGACAGGCAGGGGAAGAGGCTCCCTGGCACTGAGTTGGAGCAGCAGGGAGAACCAGTGCTGACGCGGCCACCGAGGTGCTATGAGAATCATCGTGGCCGTGGACGATTTTAGGTGTACCAACGTTCGCATGATCAGAGGGAACGGAGGGAATGCATACAGGAACCTCCCTTCCCAGTCGAGTAGGAAGGCATCCGCTTCCAGACGGTCCTGCGAGTACATCCGAGAACAATATAGTGGTAGTTTGTGTGTCTCCGGAGAGGCAAACAGATCCACCTGTGGCGTTCCCCAGCGAGCGAAAACCTCGCGTAGAACTGCTGAGTGTAGAGTCCACTCGTGCGGTTGCAGAAGTCGACTCAGTTTGTCCGCCAGGCAATTCCGTTCTCCTTGGATGTAGACCGCCCGGAGGAAGATGTTCCGGGAGGCCGCCCACTCCCAGAGGCGAAGAGCCTCGGAGCAGAGGGGCCATGACCCCGTTCCTCCCTGCTTGTTCACATAATACATTGCCACCTGATTGTCCGTGCGGACGAGGACCACCTGGTCCTGCAACATGTGAACGAAGGCTCGAAGTGCTAGGAAGATGGCCCGCAGCTCTAGCACGTTGATATGACACCGACGGTCTTCTGCCGACCACCGGCCCTGCGTGCGAAGACCGTCGAGATGGGCTCCCCACGCGTACTCCGAGGAGTCCGTGGTCAGGACCTTGTGAAAAGGCGGAGTGCGGAACAATAGCCCCCTGGACAGATTTGAAGAGTCTGTCCACCAGCGTAGCGATTTCCGCAAAAGCGGAGTCACCGAAATGAGGCGAGACACCGGGTCGCACTCCTGACGCCACTGGGATGCGAGGGTCCACTGGGGGATCCTCAGGTGTAGCCTCGCAAACGGCGTGACATGTACCGTCGAGGCCATATGGCCCAGCAGCATCATCATGTGCTTGGCCGACACCTTCGACAGTTGAGAGAACTGGCGACTCATCCGTACCAAGGCTTCCAACCGCTGGGTCGGCAGGTAGGAGCGTAGGCGCACCGTGTCCAGCACCGCACCTATGAATTGAAGAGACTGCGACGGCCTCAACTGAGACTTTGGGAAGTTTATCTCGAACCCGAGAGTTTGCAGGAAGGTAATAGACTGTCGGGTCGCTGAGATAACCCCCTCCCTGGTCGGGGCTTTGATGAGCCAATCGTCCAGGTAAGGGAACACGTGGAGTCCCCGTGACCTGAGGGCTGCTGCAACCACCACCATGCACTTCGTGAATACTCGTGGGGACGCGGCCAGGCCGAAGGGCAGTACCCTGTACTGGAGGTGGAGGTCCCCCACCTGGAATCGTAAGAATCTTCGACAGGCGGGGTGCACCGGAACATGGGTGTATGCTTCCTTCAGGTCGAGGGAGCACATCCAGTCCCCTTCCTCCAAGAGGGGATACAGAACCGGGAGAGATAGCATTCGAAACTTCTCCCGGGCCAGGAATTTGTTGAGCTTCCTGAGGTCCAATATGGGGCGCAGGTCCCCGGTCTTTTTTGGGACCAAAAAGTAGCGGGAGTAAAACCCCGTACCCCACTGGTCCTTGGGGACCGGCTCGACCGCCCGAAGCTTCAAGAGGGCTTTGGCTTCGGTTATAAGGGTCGGTAGCTGCGAACGGTTGCAGGGGACTAAACTCGGGGGACTGTCCGGCGGCGAGGACACAAAGTTGAGCGAGTAGCCCTCGGAGACGATCCGGAGCACCCAAGCGTCTGAGGTAATCCCGGTCCATGCCTCCCGGAAGGACCGGAGACGGCCCCCGATAGGAAGGGATTCCTGTGAAAGTGCGGAGGGGAACCCGCCCCGTCCGCTCAGCCCGTCAAAAGGAAGGCGCTGGCTTAGAAGGGCCCTGCGCCGGGGCTTGGGTTTGTCCCCCTCTGCCTCGCTGAGACGGACGTCTCGGAGGCGGTCTCGAGAAAGCCGGGGTCGACTTCTGAGGGTATCGGCGCGGCGGAGGCCGAAAGGGTTTCTGAGGCGGGGGCCTAGGTTTGGGGCGGACCAGGGATGCTAGAGAGCGCTCCTGTTCCGACAAGCGTTTGGTCGCCGCATCCAATGACTCGTCGAATAACTCGGACCCCACACAAGGCAAGTCTGCCAGGCGTTCCTGCAGGTTTGGGTCCATGTCGAGGGTGCGAAGCCAGGCCAAGCGGCGCATGGCCACCGCGAGGGCCGACACCCTCGAAACCAGCTCAAAGGCGTCGTACACTGCATGGAATAGGTACAATCGCAATTGAGACAGGTTGGACATAAACTTGTCGAATCCTGCTCTTTGGGAGTCCGGTAACGAGTTTCGATATTGAGGAAGATCCTTCACCATACCCCGCAAATAGGAGGAAAAGGTGAAGGCGTAATTTAGAACCCTGGTGGCCATCAGGGAATTTGAATAGAGGCGACGGCCAAACTTGTCCAGGGTCCGCCCTTCCCTGCCTGGTGGAACCGTCGCAGAAACCCGTGAGGGCTGTGATTTTTTAAGAGCTGACTCCACCAGAAGGGACTGGTGTGAGAGCTGCGCCTTATCGAACCCTTTAGGAGGAATCGTTCTATACTTCGATTCCATTTTTGAAGGTACAGACGTGACTGTAAGAGGGTTTGACAAGTTCTTCAGCCAGGTCTGCAGAAGGACGCTGTTGAGAGGGAGTCTAGGCACCTCTCTAGGAGGAGTGGGGAGGTCCTGTTCCTCCAAAAATTCTTTGGAATACCGAGAACATACCATCTGGTCAATCCCCAGGGCTTGGGCCATGTCCTGAACGAAGGATGAAAATGAGGACGGCCTAGCCTGGGGAGACGGGGTTCTCGACCGCCCCACCGAGGAGAGGGGGGAGGCCTCATGGGAATAATGAGGATCCCTAACCGATCCCGAATCCCAGGATCCCCTCTCGAGGGCCCTCGAGGGGGAAGGGGAAGTTGTCCTCCTCGCAGAACCCTTGGGTGAGGATCCCGGGGTTCGTGGGACACTTTCCCGTTTCCTCGGCGAGGCGGCCCGGGAAAACTTCCCACGAGGTGAGCGGAGGAGCCTCGGATTGTCGAGGCGCAACTCCGACACCTGCAGCGCCTCGCCCCCGAACGACGAGGAACGGTCGCGCCGAGGCGAGCCTCGAGGTCGCTTAGACTTCCTCGATCGACGCCCCGTCCGAGGTCGCGTCGAGGGCGAGGCGTGTCTGGAAGACCCGGAGGAAGAGGAGGAAAGACGGCGCACTCTGCGCAACTTTTCTTTGGGCCTTACACTCCGCTCAGGGGGTTCCCCCGAGGTCGAGGTCCGGGGCGGGGCCGAGACCGAGGTGAACGGGGTCACTGTACCCGAGACCGAGGTCGCCGAGGCCGGGGCTCCCGCGGTCGAGGGGGCCGAGGCCGGGGCCTCCGAGACCGAAGGCGCTCCGGCCGAGGTCGAGGCCGCCGGGACCGCAGCACGCTGTAACACTTCCAGGGCTCCCGATAGCTCCGATGAGATCAGAGCTCGGAGGAGATCCTGGAAGGCCGGAATCCCCACGAAGGTGGGGAGTTCCGAGTCCGGGGCACACTCCCTGGAGGGCGACCTCGGTCTCGAGTATTCCCTCGGGGTGTGCGGAGTCGAGGTCCGATGCGGGGCCGGGGTCGACCCACCCGCTTTGGCCTGACTCGAGGATGGCTTCTTTGCTGAAGGGGATGGAACAGAGGACTTACCCGAAGCTTGCTTCACTGACGACGCCTTCGAGGATGAGGGTCGGGGCGAGGCCGAGGCCCCTGAGGAAGCCGAGGCCGAGGTCAAGGCCGGGGCCGAAGCCGGGGCCGACGTCGAGGCCTTAGGCGGCGCGTCGACGGCGAACAAGTCCGCCATTCTGGCCTTGCGGCGACGTAGGGCCCTGTTTTGGAAGGTAGAGCAGCGATCACACGACTCTGTCGGATGTTCGGGCCCCAGACAGACAATGCACCACCGGTGAGGGTCAGTGATGGAAAGCAACCTCTCGCACCGGCTGCACTTTTTGAATCCCGTAACAGGACGGGACATCCACGAAGAAAAAGAAGAAGGCCGGGAACGTACCGACGTCCCCGGCCACGGCTTCCGGGAGCCCCCGGAGCCAGACGAAAACGAAATACTTTTTTTTTTTTTTTTTTTTGAAAAGAACCGAAAAGAAAAAAAGCAGTACCGCGAACTAATTCGATGGAAAAAACAAACTAAACGCGGCAGCTAGAAGGCAAAAACACTGGAGCTCAGATCCACAGGGCTTTCTTGCTCCGCGGAAAAATTTGAACTGAGGACCACGAGGTGGGATGCGCCCTCTAGTGGGCGAGAAGGCACGCACATGCGTGGTGCAGTGTGCAAACTTGAAACTTCTATCAAGTTTGCTTGAAAAGCTGTCCGCGCCGGGGCTCCGTAGATGACGTCACCCACATGTGAGAATATCATGCCTGCTTGTCCTGGGATAATGCTAGGAATGATTAAGAAGGGGATCATGAACAGATCAGAGAAGGTTATCATGCCGCTGTACCGGGTAATGGTACACCCCCACCTGGAATACTGCAGCCAGCACTGGTCACCGTACATGAAGAAGGGCATGGTACTGCTCGAAAGGGTCCAGAGAAGAGCGACTAAAATGGTTAAGGAGGAGTTGCCGTACAGTAAGAGATTAGAGAAACTGGGCCTCTTCTCCCTTGAAAAGAGGAGACAGAGGGGACATGATCGAAACATTCAAGATAATGAAGGGAATAGACTTAGTAGATAAAGACAGATTGTTCACCCTCTCCAAGGTAGGGAGAAAGAAAGGGCACTCTCTAAAGTTAAAAGGGGATAGATTCCGTACAAACGCAAGGAAGTTCTTTTTCACCCAGATAGTGGTAGAAAACTGGAACACTCTTCCGGAGGCTGTTATAGGGGAAAACACCCTACAGGGATTCAAGACAAAGTTAGACAAGTTCCTGCTGAACCAGAACGTACGCAGGTAAGGCTAGACTCTGTATTGAGGTGCCCTGTTTATGTGGTGGCTTATTAAATGTATTTTGAGCTTAATAAAGCAAAAATAAAAACTCAGAGAGTTATTTAGCAGATCGCATTAAGGACATCCAAATTGTGCCTAAGTTCCATCCATAGAACTCAGGTCTATCTGAAGCCTAAAACAAAAGTAGACTTCCTTACAATGCCTATAAGACCTAGTTTTATAATTGCTATGCAGCTTGTTAGCTCACTCTGAAGCACATTGGTTAAACCTACAGCCTTCTACCCTGATGTTGCTGGTTCGAATCCCAGTCACTCTGTCTGATGGAAGAGAGATAAATAAAAGCATTAAACAGATCCAACTCCCAGTATTATAATGAAAAACAGCATAAAATCTCCATTCTAATAATATAACAATAAAATATTATAACATTAAGGACATTGGATGTCTAAATCTCACCTACAACCTGATTCTCTAAAGGACGCCTAAAAAGTTAGACGCCTAAACAGTGCTGAACTCCGCTGAGCTGATTCTACAAAGGACGCCTAACTTAGGTGCCTAAATGGCGCCTAATTTAGACACGTTTTGCAGAATCAGGGCCTCAGTATCCTTTATTTATACTCAGGACAGACTTATCATTTATGACATTTTTGTTCTAGGTCATGAAATCTGAATTTTCCTTAATCTGGGTACAGTTTCAAAGAAGAAGACGACGACTTCTATAATCATCCAGGCATATTACACCAACAGTTGTGACTTTAATTTCAAATTTATCACCATTTAAGAGCTTCAACACATGAGCCTCATGAATGAACCTAAGCTGAACCCAGGCAGAATTTTAAAAAAACAATAATAATTTAGAGACAGCTGTTGACTCATGAGAGCAATTTAAGCCTTATGAAGTCTGCTATTACTGCTGATTTGTCATATCTGACTTTTTTTTTAGCAATAAAGGCAGACAACATTTAAAAAAACAAATTTGAAATCAGCAAAAGAAAGCACATTATGAGCTGCTAAACTTACCCCCTCTTCTACAAAACTGTGCTAGCGGCTGCCGCGCGGTAACATCCCCGAAGCCCATAGATATTTGTAGAAGAGGGGGTTAGTTATATAACAAGGATAATGGAAGTTAATATAACTGCAACAAAGATTTATGGTAATTCAATTATTGTTGCAAATATTATACAGACAGGGCAAGGAGACTTCAGTTTTATTTTCTTTGAATTTGTTACAACATGTTTATCACTCAGCAATATCAAATTTGCTGAAGAGGTTTCTTCAATATACTTATCTGTGTGTCTTTTTTCATTCAGATAAAACAAGAATGCCCAATTCTAGGCCTTGAGGATCTTGAAGTCTGTTTTTAAAGCATACTAGCAATACATATTCATAAAAGATCAAACTATATTTACTTTGAAAACCTGATTAAGTTTTATAATGTGGTTATTCTGAACACCAGACTTCCTGCATGCCTCCAAGAGCCAATGTTCCTCATCCAGGACTCAAAAGCTTCAGCATTAAGAGGATTTTGCCAGTGGTATGAGCAACCAAAGAAGCTTATGTACGGGCTTCTTCTACTAAGCTGCAGTAAACACTAGTGCATACTTACCACAGTTTAAAAGGGCTTACCACAGGATGCACAGATGGATCACATGGTAAGTTCAAAAAATGTGTATGTGCAAACTATGCTCTAAAAAATATTTTTTTATTTTTCTAGGAGGGGACATGTCTGGGGACAGAGTGGGCATTTCTCCACTAATCAGTTAGCGTATCTATATTGCCACATGCTAACTGATTAACATGGTCACATACAAAAGGGGGGAATAAGTGGTGACGGGTCTTAAGCGCGCGAGACAAACGCGCGCCGACAATTCAGAACAAGACTTCAGTGCGCTGCAGAAAAAACTTATTTTAAAGGGTTCCGATGGGGGGTGTGGGGGTGAACCCCCCCTCTACTTAATAGGGATCGCACTGCCGTGTTGGGGGGTGTAACCCTCCACATTATACTGAAAACTTAACTTTTTCCCTAAAAAATAGAGAAAAAGTTAAGTTTCCAGTATAATGTGGGGTTACAACCCCCAAACCCCACCCCCAACGCCAGTGCGATCACTATTAAGTAAAGTGTGTGTGTGTAGGGGGGGGGGGGTTCCCACCAACACCTCCCGTCAGAGCCCTTTAAAAGAAGGTATTTCTGCAGCGCGCTGAAGTCTTGCGCTGAATTGTCGGCGCGCATCTGTCTCGCACGCTTAAGACTATGAACCGGATAAGTAGTTTCAAACAATAGGAGTGCAAAATAAATGTCCAAATGTAATCAAGTAAAGCAACTCTCTTATGGATTTCACCGCTTGTTATTATCTGATAATAAATAGGTTCATAATTCCTTCAAACTTGCAACACAACATGCTCAGAGACCTGGAGACTATATCCAGGGAGAAATCCCCATATATAACCTCTCCATCCAATCACTGCATATTCTCTACATCAACTGCCATATTTTTTATCTTAAGTACCAAAGGTACTAGACCTATATTGTCACACTTGATTTAAAGAAAGTAATGCACTTTAAATCAAGTGTGACAATATAGGTCTAGTACTTTGACACTTAAGATAAAGAATATGGCTATTGATGTAGACAATATGCAATGATTGGATGGAAAGGCTATATATGGGGATTTCTCCCCGGGTATAGTCTCCAGGTCTCTGAGCAGGTTGTGTTGCAAGTTTGAAGAATTTATGAACCTATTTATTATCAGATAATAACAAGCGGTGAAATCCATAAGAGAGTTGCTTTATTTGTTTACGTTTAAACTGATTAACATGGGCATTTGAGCTTATAAAATACGTGATGGTAAAGACTCAGAAGCTAATCATGCATTTATGGCAATATTAGCTTATGATCATTAATTCAGAAAATGGAAACCAGGCCATTTTCCAGCAGCAGTAAATAGCCTTAGCGCAGTGAAAAGACAGCCTACATACATATTTATGTAAGGTTAGGCTGTGGTTATATGCTAGTGGAGGTACACTAATATTTCTATGACGGTGTCAAAGTTGATGTGTCTCACAAATTTGGCCTCAATGACAAGTAATACTAAACTACTGAGTCTCTGCTGCCCCACTGTTGATCAAAACATGCTTTTTGCTCTTTTCAAAGTGCTAAATGATCATTCAGCTTGAGCTACAGACACCGGTAGAATACAAAATATGTGTAAAACAACACAGCAATACCAACAAGACAATATTTCTGTCTACCATATGAAAAATGGAGGAAAAAAGCCTCAGAAGTCCAGAGGTGTATCGTGCCAAAAGGCAATGTAAATTGTCACCTCTAAACTGGACTAAATATCTTTCATTGGCACAAAAACCTCCAGCGTTAACTACTATAAGAAATAAATTTTCTAATTCACATTTTGTTTTCAATTATTAGAAAGTTTATTTCATGTAGCAGTTGATAACGATGGAAGGTTCACAGCTCGGGACTGCTGCCGCTTGTAGTTCTTCAGCGCTTGAGGGAGGAAGAGTGGTTTGCGGCTCAGGACTGCTGCCACTAGTGCTTCGGGGACATCTTTTTTTTTCCTCCAGTGAATTTTTTGCCGGTTGTGTGAGTCCCAGTTAACTGGGACTCTACTTACTGTAGCAGCCTTAAAAAAGGTACGGATCATCTGATATATTTTTGTCCATTGATACTTAGGGATCCTTTTATAAGCTGCGGTAGGGGGTTTAACGTGCATAATACCACACGTTAAAACGCCTGCCGCGCTAGCCGCTAATGCCTGCATTGAGCAGGCATTAGTTTTTTAGCCGGCAGCGGGGGTTAGCGCGTGATGAAATGTCCAACGCGCTAACCCCGCTAGCGCGGCTTGATAAAAGGACCCCTAAGTTTCTGGAAGTCAATTTGGGGACAAATAAATCTCATTCTTGAGTCAGGGATCTCAAAGTCCCTCCTTGAGGGCCGCAATCCAGTTGGGTTTTCAGGATTTCCCCAATGAATATGCACTGAAAGCAGTGCATGCACATTGATCTCATGTATATTCATTGGGGAAATCCTGAAAACCCGACTGGATTGCGGCCCTCAAGGAGGGACTTTGAGACCACTGCCGTAACCTATGAAGCTGTAATTTGTGGTACTTTACTACATGTTAAGCCTACTTTAGATAAGTATAAAAGCCGCCTTTTCCTGATCATGATGGGAATAGCTGTTCAACTGATCACACATAATTGGAAGAACCATGACAGGATTAATTACACTTTTGGGTGGGTAAATGTGTGTACCACATATAAATATGAAAGAATGACAGCGGAACGTTTGGGGACTAGTAAGTCCTTTAATGATGTATGGAGTCCATTGACTACTTTTATTGCATTACAGTAAGGATCATTTTTTTTTCTTTTTTCATTAGATTTCCTTACACATCCAGGGAGGGTGGGTGGGTGGGGGGAGGGAAATGTACTTTGAGGAGTTAAATTATTTTATTATAATATTGTAATCACATCATATGTATTATTGTATTAATAATTGAGATGAGGATGGGAGAAAATGACTGTTTAATGTAATAATTGTATAGTTAATAGTGCGTTTTATGCAATATTTCTGATTTATTAATTGTATTGCACTATCAAAGTTTGAAAATCAATAAAGATTTAAAAAAAAAAAAAAAGTTAAAGCATGCGGAAAGCTTAAAAAAAAAAAAGTACAGAGAAGGGCAACGAAAATGATAAAAGGGTTCTTGGGAAAATTTCCCTATGAGAAAAAGCTAAAGCGGCTAGGAGAGACATGATACGAGTTCTATAAAATACTGAGTGGAGTGGAATGGGTAGTTGTGAATCGCTTGTTTACTCTTTCCAAAAATACTAGGTCTAGGGAGCACGCAATGAAGCTGCTAAATAGTAGATTTAAAACAAAACAGAGAAAATATTTATTCACTCAATGTGCACTTACACTCTGGAATTCATTGCCAGATAATGTAGTGAAAGTAGTTAGCTTAGCAGGGTTTAAATAGATTTGTATATTTCCCCAAACTACCACTGCCATTTATCATTTCTATGGTTCATAGTCATTCGCGCACGAGACTTCAGCATGCCAACATTGCAGCGCTGACAATTCGGCGCAAGACACCAGCGCACCGCCTAAAAAGTGACTTTTAAAGAGCTCTGACGCGGGGTGTGAGTGGGGAACCCCTTCCCCCAGTTTACTTCATACTCTTCGTGCTGCCGTTGGGGGGGTTGGGGGGATTGGAACCCTCCATTATAGAGTAAACTTAACTTTTTCCCGATTTTTTAGGAAAAAGTTAAGTTTTCTCTATAATGTGGGGGGTTGTACCCCCCCACGCCCCCAACGGCAGCGTAAACAGTCTGAAGTAAAGTGGGGGGGGTTTCCCCCACACACCCCTGTCGTAGCTTTTTAAAGTCACTTTTTAGGCAGTGCGCTAGTATCTTGCGCCGAATTGTCAGCGCTGCAATGTCGGCGTGCTGAAGTCTCGCACACTTTTGTCTCGTCACCCATTTCTATAGCGCCGTTTAACATATAGTTGCATATTTAACATGTAATAGACGGTCCCAACTCAGAAGAGCTTACAATTTAATCTGGACAGACAGACAAATGGGACAGATGGGTGTTGCGGAGTTTCTTGAAAAAAATAAAAAATAAATAAAAAAATTACAGGATGGACATAGGTATTTTATGGTGAGTGGGAGTCAGGCATTGAACCCAGTCTTAAAAAACTGGGCTTTTAGCTTGGATTTGAATACTGCTAGAAATAGAGTTTGACATATTGACTCAGGCAGTCTGTTCCAGGCATATGGTACAGCAAGATAGAAGGGACCAAGTCTGGAGCTGGCAGTGGAGGAAAAAGGTACAGATAGGAGGGACTTACCCAATGACTAGTGTTTACGGTGCATTGGGGTGGGGGTGGGGAATCATAGGAGGAGATAAGTAAAGAGAGATATTGAGGCGCTGCAGAGTGAGTTTGTAAGTCAGGAGTTTGAACTGTATTTGGAAATGGGTGGGGAGCCAATGAAGTGACTTGAGAGAGGTAATGTGAGTATGACGGCTCTGGTGGAATCTAAGTTGTGCAGCAAATTTTGAACAGATTGAAGGGGAGAGGGTTGAGTGGAAGACCTGATACAAGCAAATTGCAGTAATCAAAGTGAAAGGTGATGAGAGTGTGGATAAGGGTTTTGATAGTGTGCTCGGAAAGAAGAGGTCGGATTTTGGTAATATTATATAGGAAGAAGTGGCAGGCTTTAGTGGTTTGTTGGATCTGATCAGAGAAGGACAGAGAGGAGTCGAAGATGAACCAAGGTTGCAAGCTGACATGATAGGAAGGAGGAGAGTGCTGTACACAGAAATAGAGAATGGGGGAGGGGGGAAGGTGGCTTTAGGTGGAAAGATAAGGAACTCGTTCTTAGCCGTATTCAGGTTTAGATGGCAGTGAAAAATCCAGGTGGCAATATCAGACAGGCAGGCTGAGATTAGGGCCTGGATTCCTGTAGAGATATCTGGTGTGAAGAGGTAGATCTGGCAGTCATCTGCATAGAGGTGATATTGAAAACCATGGGAGGAGATCAGTAGGTATAGATGGAGAAAAGGAAAGATAGAGAGCCTTGGGGTACATTGATTGTTAATGGGATAGCAGTGGAGGAGAATCCACCATTACATACACTGAAAGTGTGATGGGAGAGATAGGGAAAAAAACAAGAGAGAACAGAGCCCTTGAATTCCTGCAAGGACAGCATATCAAGAAGTAGGTGTGAACAGTGGTATACCAAGGGGGGGCGGTCTTCCCCGGGTGCAAGCCAAGATGGGGGTGTTCCCGGCCTTGGAGTCATGGTCCAGGAATTTCCATTCTCACGGTAGTCCCCGTGGCCCAGCATGTTCCCAGCCTTCTCACCTGTCCAGTCCAATGGCCCTTTTGGCTAAGCCTTAATAAAAATATAATTTTATAATTAAAGAGACACGAACAAGAAACCGTTTTAATTTACTTTTGTGATTATGATAAACATACCAAGGGCCTCAAAATAGTACCTGGCGGGCCGCATGTGGCCCCCAGGCCGTGAGTTGGAGACCACTGATCTGAAGGCTCTCTTGGACAGGGATCATTACCCTGGATCTAGAGTACGACTGCTGAGATAATCTACCTGCATGTTGCATATGCCACATTTTCTATGTGTGCCACAGAAATTGCCAAAAGGTGACTTTCCATCCAACAGAAGAGAAGCTGGGCTTCTGAGTGCAGGGTCGAGTTCCTGGTGCCTCCCTGATGACGGAGAAAGCGCTCAAAGTGCAGGAGAGCCAACTGAATAGACCAAAGCTCCAAGCAATTGATCAACCACTTCCTTTGGACAGGGACCACAGTCTCTAAACCAGCCTGTCCAAGCAAAGAGCCCCCAGCCATATAGGCTGGCATCAATTGTAAGGAGCACTCAGGCGGGGACCCGGAGGGGAAGACCCTAGGACAGAGAAGGAGGATTCAATCACCAGGCCAGACTGTTCCGAGCCTGTACTATCCAAGGGAGCCAGACATGCAATGGATCTCTCTGCGGACTCCAATGGGAAATAAGCGGAACCTGCAGCGGGCACTGATAGGCTCTCATCCAGGGAACCACATCTATGATCACAACCATGGATCCCAGGACCTGCAGGTACTGACAAGGCTGTTAGAGCCAAAGTTTCCAGGAAGGCATGTATCAGCTGATAAAGCTTCTCCTGGTGCAAATCAGGCAGAAAGGCCTTGTTCTGCTCTGTGGCGACACGGACCCTCTAGGTATTAAAAGTCCTGTGTTAGAACAAGCTGCCTCTTTTGAAAGTTGATCACTCAGTCTAGCTCAGACATGGGCAACTCCGGTCCTCAAGGGCTGAAATACAATCGGGTTTTCAGGATTTCCCCAATGAATATGCATGATATCTATTTGCATGGACTGCTTGCAATGCATACTCTGGGGAAATCCTGAAAACCCGATTGGATTCCAGCCCTCGAAGACCGGAGTTGCCCATGTCTGGTCTAGGCGTTAGAACAACTGAACAACCTGTCAAAATGCCCAATGCCCCTCGGACTCCAACTGGGCTCTGAGATGTCAGTCATCCAGGTACAGATGGACTTGAATCCTGAGTTTCCATTAAGTAGGCTGCCAGTACTATCATCACCTTAGTGAATGTCCTGGGAGCTGTTGCCAACCCAAAGAGCAAGGCTGCAAATTGGAAGTGCTGCTGCTCAAAGGCCTCTGTAAAGTCCAGGGATGCTAAGAATTCCCCAGGAGTCACTAAGGCAATCACAGACCATACCTTTTCCATCCTGAAGAGGGGGTCATTGACTGTCTTGAGATCCAGGATTGGCCTCCAGTCTTCGGAGCCTCTCTTTGGCACAATGAAGTATATCGAGTATCTGCCAGAGTTCTATGGCCACAAATGTCCAGCAAACTTTAGACCATCGCCTCCACCTGGGCCAGCTTGTCTGGTCTCCCCACCAGGGAGTCCAGAAAGAGTTCTGAAACAAGCCGATAAAACTCGAGCTCCAATCCTTGTGCAATGTGAGAGAACTAAATATAGAATATGTTCTAGATTCTCTTTATATTAGGCTGCCCTTTTACAGTATTTCAATTAGTTTTCCAAACAGTCTATTATTTTCTTATAACATTCTCATTTTAATATACTTGCATTATTAGGCATTATTCAACAAGGTGAAAAATAACAAGCAGCAGAAAAAGAAATATGACCTAGTAATACTACAAGCCATTGGCTAACCTTGCTGGAACCAAAAGAAAAAAAAAAAAGTTGCTTCTGGTAGGTTGGGAGAGGCTAGATTCCATCCACAAAGATGGCCACATATCTAAGCAAAGCAGTTATCATAGTAAATGGCGGCAGATCCAGTCTGCCCAACAGTCACATGCATTATTAATCATGATTAAATTGTCTTTCTTTCTGGAATGTTGAACATAGAAGTCTGCCTGGGGCTATCCTTAGGTTCCAAGCTGGTGTTAACATTGAAGCTCACTTCAGCCTATCCAAACCATCTTGTAAAAGTATGCCTGGCACTGTCTTCACATTCCAAGTTACTGGAGTTTCCATTGAAGCCCTCCCCAGCCCATCCTAAACCAAATTGTAACATACAGGACACAGATCGTGCAAGTCTTCCCAGCGTGCCGGAACCGGAAAAAATCTTCAAGGGGGATCAGGAGGGTATATTATCATGCATGGAGGTAAGCCTCAAAGGCGTTCTAAGGCAGATAGATAGATTAAAAATTGACAAATCTCCTGGCCCAGATGGGATCCACCCGAGAATACTGAAAGAGCTCAGAGACGAAATAGCGGAGTTACTCAGACATATTTGCAACCTATCCTTGAGAACAGGGATAATCCCGGAAGATTGGAGGATAGCAAATGTTACACCAATCTTCAAAAAAGGATCGAGAGGCGACCCAGGGAACTATAGACCGGTGAGCTTGACCTCAGTTCTGGGGAAGATGGTCGAATCACTGATCAGGGAAGGTATCAATGAGAATATAGAAAAAAATAAACTGATGAGAACAAGCCAGCACGGTTTCTATAAAGGACGATCGTGCCAAACGAATCTACTACATTTCTTTGAGGGGATAAGCAAACATTTGGGCCAAGGTAACCCCATTGACATAGTTTATCTGGATTTCCAAAAAGCCTTTGACAAGGTACCCCAAGAGCGCCTGCTGAAGAAACTGTGGAACCACGGGGTGGAAGGGGACATCCACAGATGGATCCGAAATTGGCTGGCGGATAGGAAGCAGAGGGTAGTAGTAAAAGGACACTACTCTGACTGGAAAGGGGTCACGAGTGGTGTCCCGCAGGGGTCAGTGCTGGGACCGCTGCTGTTCAATATATTCATTAACGATCTGGAAACGGGCACGAAGTGCGAAGTTATCAAGTTCGCGGACGATACAAAACTCTCCAACAGGGTCAAAACTGTTGAGGAATGCAAAGAACTGCAGAGCGACCTGAACAAACTGTGTGAGTGGGCAAAAAGATGGCAGATGAGCTTCAATGTGGAGAAATGTAAGGTCTTGCACATGGGGAAAGGGAACCCCATGTACAGCTATACGATGGGAGGAAGGGTGATGGGGAAAGGCACCCTAGAAAGAGACCTGGGGGTATTGGTGGATACAACAATGAAGCCAGCAGCGCAATGTGCAGCGGCCTCAAAGAAAGCGAACAGAATGCTGGGCATTATCAAAAAAGGTATCACTACCAGAACGAAGGAGGTAATCCTGCCATTGTATCGAGCAATGGTGCGACCACATCTGGAATACTGTGTCCAATACTGGTCACCGTACCTTAAGAAAGACATGGCGATACTTGAGAGGGTCCAGAGGAGAGCAACTAGGATGATAAAAGGAATGGAGAACCTTTCATATGCCGAAAGGTTAGACAAACTGGGGCTCTTTACCTTGGAAAAGCGGAGACTGAGAGGAGACATGATACAGACATATAAAATCATGAAAGGCATAGAGAGGGTGGAGAGGGACAGATTCTTCAGACTAGTGGGGACAACAAAAACAAGAGGTCACTCAGAAAAACTGAGAGGGGACAGATTCAAAACGAATGCAAGGAAGTTTTTCTTCACTCAGAGGGTGGTGGACACCTGGAACACGCTTCCAAAGGAGGTAATAGGACAGAGTACAATACTGGGTTTCAAAAAGGGACTGGATGACTTCCTGGAAGCGAAGGGGATTGCAGGGTATAGATAGAAGGTTACTCTACAGGACAAAAGCGAAAAGCGTATGTGAGTTTTAGGGTAGGAGCACTATCAGGTCCTGGACCTGAGGGGCCGCCGCGTGAGCGGACTGCCGGGCACGATGGACCTCCAGTCTGACCCAACAGAGGCAATTCTTATGTTCTTATGTAGATCTTCACAGCTGGAGTCACCATCTAAGTCTCATTAGATTTGATAGCTGTTTAGATTTATTACAAAATGTCAAGATAAAATATGGGGATAAAGAAGAGAAGGCAAAGGAATAAGAATGATAACTTGTATATTTGTCTACCCAGAAGTGTAGAGAACCAGAAAAAAATCACAAATATTGAACTGGATAGAGCAATATCCTTTGATAGCAGCTGGAACAGACCATTAGCAATGTACAGCAGAATAACTGGGCAAACTGAAAGGTCCAACATATCTTTATCTGCCTTCACCTAATATAACCTGTTCCAACCGATATCCATAGGGCAGGGCTCAATAAATCCTAAATGCCAGGTCACCATGACAACTAGAAATTTTCTTCTGGTGCCTGAACTTTTCAAACATGTTTAAAAACATGTTTCTCTATAGCAGCTTCCAGAGCAAAATCTTCTTTCTCACTGTACTATGCAGCTCTCTGAGTTTGAGCTATGCAGTACAGAACTCAGAGGCTGGGGGGTGGGGGGGGAGACCGATAGGCTAGGCTACAAGATAGCTGAATGGCTTGCAAGAGTGAGGTTAAAGGCTGTGGGCCAACTGGCTTGGTAGGTAATGATGGCTGGCTATGGGGGGCTGGGGGGGCAACTGGCTTGCTAGGTGATGAAGGCTGGCTGGGGGCGTTTGGCGAGGGCTAGCTGGGGGACTAGCTGTTTTCTAAAGGAGGAGGGAGATTAGGTGATGACATAATGGAGGGGGAAAGGGAGCACAAGCTAGTTGAAGACAGTGTGTAAGGAGGAAAGGTAGGATTAAGGCATAGGCAGACTAGGCACATGCATGGGGCCCAAACATTTAGGAGAAGTCATCTCAATGTGCTAATTCAATGGCTCCAAGGACAGATGCTTACCCTGGTAAATCAGCTGCTGGCAGAAAGAGGGAGGGGTCCAGAACCATTGTTGACTATAGAGGTCTGTCTGACCTCCTCACCTCCTAGGCACTGTACCCGAATCAGGAGATGGAATTAGCAAGAAGCTCTTCTTACCTGCTTCTTCCCTCTCAGCCAGTATTCCTCTACAGTCAGAACTATGCAGGACCATGTTTATAGGAGGTTTTTTTTAAATATAGTATTTTTATTACAATGAGGGGGAAGGGCAATGCATTTTGCTTGCCTAAGATCAACCAGAAGATTAATCCTGCTCTGTGGGGAAGAGAAAGCAAGCAGGAGACTGGGTGATGACAGAGTAAGGGAGGTGGTAGTGGCCAGCTGTGCATTTCATCCACTCAGTGGCATAGTAAGGGTGAGTGGTCCGCCTCGAGCACCGTCTTGGTGGCGGTGCCGGCACCCATCCTCCTCTTCGCTCCCCTCGCTTTCCCACTACCATGTGCACCCTTTCCCTTCCCCTGTACCTCCTTAACATTCCCCCAACGAGCAGCAACCCCAACCTGCTGCTTGTGCCAGCATCGGCTCCTCTTCTGACTTCACTTCCTGAACCCACGCCTAGGAAGTGACATCAGAGGAAGAGCCGATGCTGGTGGAGCAGCAGACTGGGGTTGCTGCTCACGCCGGGAACGTTAAAGAGGTACAGAGAAAGGGAAGGGGCACTTGCGGCAGAAGGGGGCAGGGAAGGAGTGGATGGGGTTCGGGGGCAGGGGAGATTGCAGGGGAGAGGCACCACCACTCTAGGCACCTCTCACCCTCACCACTGTATCCACTGCCCTGTAGATATGCATTAAGGGCCCGATTTATCAAGCTTTTTTTCCCCTAAGAGATATGGTAGTCCTCAGAAGAGAATTCTAGCTCCCTCCCCTCCTCCCTTTTTTTAACTTCACTGGAGAAAGTAGCGAGGGGAGGAATACAGGTCTTGGCTCCTAAATTCAAATCAAATTTGTTAAGGCCTGCCATAGAGATGAAAACTACCCCTCATTCATGACTGGTAAGAAGTAACTACAGGTATAAAATACCCAGAAGATAGTATATGCCCTTGCAGCCTATTAGAAACATCCATAATAATTGGTGTGCAGATTTACCCTGCAGACAGTAGCTATTTAAAGGACTGATGTAGGAGTACCACCCATAGAGACTAATGGTAATACAAACAAAAAGTATACAGCAGAAGTACAATTGTGCCTGAAGCCTGCAGAGTATAAAAATACTGATTGGCAGCAATAATGGGAACCCTGACAGCTTTTTTGGAGACAAAAATATCAAAATAGAAAGCTCTCCAATAACACCATCATTTGCAACTAAAAAAAATTTTTTTAAGCTAGTAAGGATGAGATAATGAGCCAAGGGAGCTGGAAAACTCAATGGCACACAAGGAAAACTCAGCAGAAACAAATCTGAAAGTATACAAGAAAAGCATGCATTCTACAGGCTGAAATTATCACTTTGTAAGAGACAAGATAATGGAGCCAAGAAAAAAAACAATCCAATAATTAAAACAAAAGGAATAGAGCTAAATAAATTTAAGAAGTTCGTAAATGGGACGCATTTGAAATAGTTGAAGGCATTAAGATTTCTAAAAAGCAGTTTTCGTACCCCTTGCAGTGTTTGCAGACCAACAGTTACTTTTTGCCCAGAGAGCTATAAACTAGTTTTCAGAAGAAGACTTCTCTGCAGAATTCTCCTTGAAAGTCCTGTGATGGGCCAGTTCCATTGCAGGTGTATTCACAACCTCTTTTCCCCAACAGTGACGAAGAAAACTATTCAAAGGGGACTTTTTTTTTCCCCCTACAGATGAACACTTGATTACTTACAGGAATCCTTTGAAAATTGCCCCAGAATTAAAAATAATTTTTAGTCAGTTCTTTTGTTGACCATATTAATGGATTTAAAACAGCACAATCACTAAATAAACTTTAAATCCAGGGCTATTAGGTTTTCAAGAACACTGAAGAAATACAGTGCTAATACATAGCAAATAAAAATTCTCTGATATTTGGAATACTGAAAGACTGCATCCCTCCCCTCCCCTCAGGTTAGCCAACTGATCTCCACTGGGTCCTACAAGGGGTCTAACCCTGTTGTGACCCATGTTTCTTGAGCTCTGTCAGCAGCTTCTTTAATGGGTCTCTGTCAAGGATGCTTTTACTTCCTGAGGTTCACTGTTCTACACTAGAATAACCTAGAAATCACAAAACTAACTTTCAAAAGCTTAGTTTATGTATTTAAAAACGTCTAGACTATACTATCCCAAATACCAGGCAGTTTACAACTCAAAATATGCAATAAAACAATACTTACATAAGACCAATAACTAAATAATAATGGAATGGAAAAATAACCTAATGGATAATGCAGTGGCCTGAGAACCTGGGGAACTGGGTTTTATTCCCACTGTACGTAGCTCTTTGCAACTCTGGTTAAGTCACTTAACAAAAAAAATACATACACTTGTATATAATATGTAAACTGCTTTCACAGTAACCACAGAAAGGTGGTAAATCAAATAGCACCCCACCCCCCTCGTTTCCCAATAAAACATTCCCCACACTCTGAAAGGCACTCCCAGAAAGACTTCACTTAATGCAAGATTCTCTCTCTCTACTTCAGGAAGCAGGTGAAAGCTTGGCTCTTCTCCAAAGCTTTTAATGGAAAAGCAACTAACTAGCAAATCATATGCCAGCTGCACATGCTAGAGAAGTTCTTCAAACTTTTGACATCTATGGACCGGCAGAAATAAAATAATTATTTTGTGGACCGGTAGTTAAAGAACACTGGGCTATGTTGTGGGCCAGACCCCGCCCATCTCCACCCAATCTTCGCCCTAGACCCCACCCCAAAATAGTACTAATTGTAACACAAATTTTTCCATTCATTTTTCATATATATATATATATATATATATATATATATATATATATATATATATATATATATATATATATATATATACACACACACACACACACACACAATATAATTGTATTAACAACACATACATTAACCACAAAATTAAACTACACAAAGCACATTGTATGCTTCTCAATATTCATTCCTACCAGAACACAGATAACCCCATGCAAATACGGGACCAAAAACTAAAAGTACTAATATATACAAACAAACCCTAAGATGCAAGACTCTGCATGCAGTACAACCCCAGAGGTGGTCTTCCTATTTCAGTGGCCGCATGTGGCGTACGCCATTACCCGGCCGCCCTGGATCGCCATTTCTGCGGCGGCGGTGGCAGGGATGGAGGAGCGAGCAAGGCTGGGGAGGGAGGGGGAGCGGCGAACGGAAGGTTCAAATCCGCCCCTTCGCGTCTGAAGTTGATTTCCAGCTGGGGAGGGGGAGGGGAAGCGGATGGTAGGGGCCCTGGCTGTTCGGTCGGTGCGGCTGCCATCAGGCGTTGGAAAGGAGCTGCCGACGGTAAGCCCGAACGGAGGCTTCAAATCCGCCCCTATGAAGGTGATTTCCACAGGGGGAGGAGAAAATGATGTCGGGATGGAGGAGAAATGGATGGGCGAACTCCTCTGGGTCCCACATGCCGCTCCGCGCCGGGCACCGGCAGATGGGAATCCCTCCGCCTTCTTCATCACCCGGCAAAAATTTTTCACTCTCGCTTGGCGCCTGCAGGCCGTGGAGGCTGTCGGTGCCTGCATGCCGCAGCGGCTTGAGGCGGCTATCGGCGGATGAATGGAGTTAACGGTTGCTGGGGGTGAGAGAAACTGATACCCAGGCACAATGATTGATTGTTCTTTCATCTAGGCAGAAGTTTATGTAGATGAGAAATTGCTTAGGAAGTAAAACAAACAAACATGGTTCTGTGAATGTTAATACAAACAGACTTGGACTCTGTGCAAATACCTAACAAATTCTGGAGAATACTTAGACAGATGTTCAGGTTCTCCGCTGGGACAGGGGAAGAGGTGCTGATGGACATGGGGGGTAGAAAAAGGAAGGGAGGCCTACTGCTGGACAGGGGGAGCAGAAAAGAGGTGCTGCTCAACAAGGGGGAGGTAAAACAAAGGGAGAAGGGTTGCTGCAGGATAAGGGGAGCAGTGAAGGGGTGGTGGTAGACACAGGGGAGATAAAAGAAAGGGAGAATGGACAGGGGGAGCAGCCAAGGGGTAGTCGTGGACAGCTGAGGAAAAAGAAAGACAGAAATACAGAAAGTGGCTAAGGAGAGAGAGAGAGAAAGAAATAAAGACAAACACACACACATATATTCTAGCACCCGTTAATGTAACGGGCTATAAGACTAGTTATAAAATATTATAGCCTGCTATTTTAATATTGTATGTGGGTGCACGAACGTGATTGTTTTGATATGCATGTGGCTCCTTTCCTATCATTTATTGGCATTCTTTTCTTTTATTCAATTTTAGTCAGTAAACCACTTTGACTTGTATTAGAAAGATGTTATAAACTAATAAACATATACAATTAAAAATGCTGTGATAGAATATCCAAAAGTACAAATTAAGCATGCAATCAAGAAAGTTATCCCACCAATTCAGTGCAGCAAGGCAAAAAGCACAGTCAAGTTTTGATGATGGAAAAGGGCACGGGAAAGAGTCCCCTGCAAAATGAATACCCTGTGGCTGATTATGTGCACAGGAGGCAGGCCAAAAGGACAATGTCAAGTAAAAGGAAGAAATTCTCCCTTTACCAGTATATTCAGGGTTCTGGGACACTGATCCCCTGAACTATATGTACAGACATAGTCAGCTGTTTTTAGAAATTCTCTGCCAGCTCCCACAAAACTATTAACCACAGAGAAAGACAAATTGTTTCTCCCTACTCCCTTCCCCTTCCGACTCCAACTGTCTTCTTTATTTCATGGCAGGGCACCCCCATTCCTCCAACATCTGGGCAGCTTGCCCCATCCACTTTGGAAAGAAGGAGAAGTAATGAAGCCCTGCAGAATAAATGTATATGTAAGTACAAGTAGTTTGAATGTTATTTGGAAGCAGATAGGAAGCCAATGTAATGATTTAAGAAGATGGGATGAATGGTACCTACGCTGGAGGTAGATAAATCACACAGCTCAATTTTGAACAGACTGCAATGGATAGAGATCAGTTCACCAAGGCCAGATGACAGGGGAAAAATTCACTGCAAGTAATCTCTACTAGGAAAGCTAGAAATATTGGCAAGGTGAAGAGGTTGTCACTGAGAAATCAACTGAGACTCTGCACTTGTGGTAACCGTTGGAGGACATGTTTCTACAAGAATGAGAAAAAAGATCTTGCATTTTACAGCAGGAGTGCATGCATCATGCAGGGACAATATCTAGATTGCATGCAGCTGAATTTATAGTATTGGAGAGCTGTGAACATAGCAGTAAGGAAGGCATTTGTATACAGGGTAAAGAATGCCAAATTCTTTCATTTGCAGGACAGTGCAAATTAGTGCTATAAAGCTAGTTTTAACTGATCATTGTTGTTCCTATATCAATCCTTACGGTGTGATGAATGGTGCAGCAGATTGCATTCATATTAATGAACAAACAGGAAAACATTTCTCTGCCTTTTTTTCTTCTTGATTTTAAACTTTAAGATTCACAATTGTAATAATGATCTCTTGGAGGGGACAAATGCTTGTGTAGCCATTATCACATAAAACTTTTAAAAAAACCAAAAACTCAGTTAACATCCAGGAAAAGAAAAATGGGATGGGATTTGATATACTGCCTTTCTGTTGTTACAATCAATTTCAATATAATATGTAAACCACTTTGACAAATTTACAGGATTTTTTTTTTTATATATAATCTTTATTCATTTTAAAATAATTTCAATAAGTGAAGAACAATAATTTACAAGATTTTAAGAGTACTTGAGCCAGCAATTTGAAGGCCACAATGGAAGACTTCAAGAGTTGCATGTTAAGAGGCCACTATTCTAGGGCAAATCAAAAACTACATTATCTTTAACATTTAATATGATGGCATCTCTCCTACAGTTCAAAAGTACAAACTTCTGCAAGAATAAAAGTCTGTAGGTGAAAGCATGCTGTACAGTATGTAAAAAGAGAGAAGTAGTAGAGGCTTTATAAAAGTAAAACAATGATTGAATTTCTTTGCTTTCTCTCTGTAGGGCAGACGGGTCAAAGCCAGACGGCAATCCCTAATAGCAGGTTCATTTGCCAGAATAGGCAAGTGAAGTTTTCCCAACTTTGAAAACAATAGCCTTTCCTTATATCAAACCCTAAAGATCTAGAAACTCCTCACAATCTTAATCAAGTCTAATATTAAAGACTGGCAGCAGAACTAATGCTAAAAGATAAAAGCTGAGTATCCTAAGTCAGAGAGCACAGCAAATTTATTCTAACTATAGAAAAAAACAGCTCTAAAATTCTACATATACCTTTAAATAGTAAGACACGAGAAGAAAGTATTGCAAAAAAATGACTTACCGTTAATCTATTTTAAATAACTTCTTGATACAGCACCATCCTTAGACAAACATTTGTAAGTTCGTTTGTGTAGAGAAAGGGATGGAGAAACCATGTACACAAGTGAGAAATCTGACAAAGGACAAGAAGAAGAGTTATGTGCTGCAGCTAAGAAAAGACTTAACTGTACAGAATTTGCTGGAGAGGCTTAAAGAGCATCTCAGCAGGAAGCAGCCAGCCTGCCTCTCACGTCTGTCCATCCCTCTGAGAGTTGAGGGGGGGTGGCGGGGGAGAGATTCTGTTTGGGAGGATGGATCAAGATTCTCACCATCTATCAACCTCAAACCCTCATTCACTGAGAAAGTTGAAATGAGGTTGCCTTGTACTCTCCATGGTAACTAGGGCAGAGAGAAGGAGAAAGAACAAGGACATGGGAAGAGGCAAACAACGTCAAGAGAGGAATAGAACAGGCTTTAAACTAAGAGGAAGGGGAAAGCTGACAGTCGTCACTTTGGAAGAAGGTATCCCGTGAAGATACTAAGGGGAAACAAGGCTGGGAAGAAACGAGGGACAAATTACAGGAGTCGACTAACCCAGAAGAAGAGGTTAGAAAGATTGTAGCAAAAGAGAAGAAACTAAAGACCGAAGCGCAGGGAAAGGAAATGAAGACAACAAAATACCAGGATCTAAATTGCATATATACTAATGCAAGGAGCCTAAGAAACAAAATGGGGGAATTAGAAGCCATGGCCAATGCAAAGGACATAGACATCATTGGAATCTCTGAAACATGGTGGAATGAGGAAAGCAAATGGGATACAGCACTGCTGGGGTACAAGCTCTATCACCAGGATAGGTCAGGACAGAAAGGAAGTGGAATAGCCCTATACATAAAAGAAAGCATACAATCAACAAGAATGGACACAGCAGAGATGACCAACAAGCTGGAATCACTATGGGTTAAAATACTGGGAAGGAAAGGGCTTGAAATAAAGATGGGCCTATACTATCATCCACCCGGGCAAACCGAAGATATCGATGAAGAAATGGAAGCTGAGATGAAACGAGAATGCAAAAGCGGTAACGCGGTTATTATGGGAGCCTTCAACTATCTTGGGATAGACTGGAGTCTTGGAAGCTCAAAATGCGCTAGGGAGACAGAATTCCTGGAGGCTACACAGGATTGCTTCATGGAGCAGCTTGTTAGAGAACCGACGAGAGGAAATGCCACTCTCGATCTAATCCTAAATGGGTTAAGGGGACCTGCAAAGGAAGTAGAAGTAGTGGGATCATTGGGAAACAGCGATCATAATATGATCAAGTTCAAGGTTGAGGTAGGAATACCGAAAGGAAAGAAAACCATAGCGACAACTTTTAACTTCAGGAAAGGAAACTACGAAGCAATGAGGGAAATGTAAGCAAGAAACTTAGGAACACTTCCAAAAAATGGCAAACGGTAGATCTGCCTGGTCTTTTTTCAAGGACACGGTGAGCGAGGCGCAAAATCTGTATATCTCCAGATTCAGAAAGGGGTACAAAAAGAGTCAAAAAAAAGACCCAGCGTGGATAACTAAAATAGTGAAGGAAGCGATAGGCAATAAGAAAAATTCATTCAGGAAATGGAAAAAGGACAAAACTGAGGGGAACTGGAAAGAGCACAGGAAGTATCAAAAAGAATGTCACCATGTGGTTCGAAAAGCCAAAAGAGAGTATGAAGAGAGGCTAGCCAGGGAAGCACAAAATTTCAAACCGTTCTTTAGATATGTTAAAGGGAAGCAGCCGACTAGGGAGGAGGTGGGACCACTGGACGACAGAGACAGGAAAGGAGTGGTGAAAGAGGAGAAAGAAGTCGCGGAAAGACTAAACATGTTTTTTTCGTCTGTATTTACAAACGAAGACACAACCAACATACCGGAACCTGAGCAATTCTTCAATGGAAATCAAGCAGAAAAATTAACATCCATGGAAGTGAGCCTTGAAGATGTGCGCAAGCAGATAGAAAAACTAAAAACTGACAAATCCTCGGGTCCGGATGAAATCCATCCAAGGGTTCTGAAGGAATTAAAGGAGGAGAAAGCGGAACTACTGCGGCAAATTTGCAACCTATCCCTGAAAACAGGCGTGATCCCAGAGGATTGGAAGATAGCCAACGTTACGCCCATCTTTAAAAAGGGATCAAGAGGTGACCCAGGAAACTACAGACCGGTGAGTCTGATCTTGGTTCTGGGGAAAATGGCGGATGCACTGATAAAAGAAAACATCGATAAACATTTTGAAAGAAACAAACTTCTGATAACCAGCCAACATGGTTTCTGCAAGGGGAGATCATGCCTAACTAACTTATTGCACTTTTTTGAAGGAATTAACAAACGGATGGACAGAGAAGACCCCATAGACATCATATACTTAGATTTACAAAAAGCCTTTGACAAGGTGCCTCATGAATGTCTACTCTGGAAACTGAAGAACCATGGGGTGGAAGGAGACATACATAGATGGATCAGAAACTGGTTGGCGAGTAGGAAACAGAGGGTAGGGGTGAAGGGCCACTACTCGGACTGGAGGAGGGTCACGAGTTGTGTTCCGCAGGGCTCGGTGCTCGGGCCACTGCTATTTAATATATTCATAAATGATCTAGAAACAGGGACGAAGTGTGACATAATAAAATTTGCGAACGACACCAAACTATTTAGTGGAGCTCAGACTAAAGAGGACTGCGAAGAATTGCAAAGGGACTTGAACAAACTAGGGGAATGGGCGATGAGATGGCAGATAAAGTTCAACATTGAGAAATGTAAATTATTACATGTGGGAAGCAGAAACCCGAGGTACAACTATACGATGGGAGGGATGTTATTGAATGAGAGTACCCAAGAAAGGGACTTGGGGGTAATGGTGGACATGACAATGACGCCGACGGCACAGTGCGCAGTGGCCGCTAAGAGAGCGAATAGAATGCTAGGCATAATCAAGAAGGGTATTACAACCAGAACGAAAGAAGTTATCCTGCCGTTGTATCGGACGATGATGCGTCCGCATCTGGAGTACTGCGTCCAATATTGGTCGCCGTACCTTAAGAAGAATATGGCGTTACTCGAGAGGGTCCAGAGGAGAGCGACATGTCTGATAAAAGGGATGGAAAACCTTTCGTACGCTGAGAGATTGGAGAAACTGGGTCTCTTTTCCCTGGAGAAGAGGAGACTTAGAGGGGATATGATAGAGACTTACAACATCATGAAGGGCATAGAGAGAGTAGAGAGGGAAAGATTCTTCAAACTTTCAAAGAATAAAAGAACAAGAGGGCATTTGGAAAAGTTGAAAGGTGACAGATTCAAAACGAATGCTAGGAAGTTCTTCTTTACCCAACGTGTGGTGGATACCTGGAATGCGCTTCCAGAGGACGTAATAGGGCAGAGTACGGTACTGGGGTTTAAGAAAGGATTGGACAATTTCCTGCTGGAAAAGGGGATAGAGGAGTATAGATAGAGGATTACTGCACAGGTCCTGGACCTGTTGGGCCGCCGCGTGAGCCTCAGGCCGCACGATGGACCTCAGGTCTGACCCAGCGGAGGCATTGCTTATGTTATTATGAGAGGGAAACCAAACCAGAGTAAATGCAATGGACAAGCTCAAACCCTTTATTGCTCTCTAGAGTGAGAGGAAACCTCATTTCTCATTCCATCTCTTTCTAATGATTTCTTAGCTATCTATCTAAATCTCTATATCTATAAAAGATAGCCACAATTTTTATCTATAACAAATGCTATTTTGAAATATTATATCAGCCACAAACCTAGCATCAGTTGGTCAACCTGAGGCAAGGTCAAGGCCCAGTTTAAATCTGCCTTCATTGATCCCACTCCCTTCAACAAGCCACACTACCATCCCTGAGTTGAAGCCCACCAGCATTAAACATTGCATGTTTCCATACTTCATGAAATATTAAGCAAAGGTTCTATCCACTCTAGCAAAGATGAAGATCTTAGGGACCAGCATTTCTCACATGAACAAGGAAAAAATTAAAATGTAAAGGTTTGACATAATAGTGACTTCTACTCAAGGAAAAAAAAAAAATGTCATGTTACATTATTGCTACATGGCAACTAATTACTACTAGCGGAAATTTATATGGGAAATTCTATGGGAAATTATTACTAGTGGAAATTTCTATTGGAAATGTAAGAACCTCTAGGTAAATATTTTGGGTTGATTCTATACATGGTGCCTAGGTTAGTTGTCTAGGCAATTTTGGTGTGAAACTCAACATTTTTAAATTGGCATGATAATTGAAAACACCATTAAAAGCCAATTAAAAAAGATTAAAAACAATTTAAGTTCTGCACTGAAATTGGCAAGGTGCCTAATGGTGCCTACACTGAGGCACCTGCACAAAAAGTAGTTATGGTTAGGGGCAGAGCTTGGGCATGAAAAGCATTAGGCACCGGTAGGTGCAGGTTATTTTAGACCAGGAAAACCCTGGCCTAATATATCCTGTGCCTAACTTGATGTGATTCTACAAATGGCGCCTAAATTTGATTGACATGCGATAGGCACCGTTTACCTAGGCGCCATTTATAGAATCAAGGCATTTGTACTTATTCACAATGTGCTGCTAAGTAGTTCTGTGATACTATCATAGAGAACCAGGATGCTGCTATATTTGGATCCTAAAGTGACGTCTAGTAGCTCTTCAAGAGTACTAAAGATTGACTTTACTTTCGCCTGACAGTTTCCAGAGGTTTAACCTGCCCATCAGTACCATAAAAACAGGGAATAGATTTTGCTTTTATTTTTATTAGAAAGTGTTTTCTTTATTGACATTACCAGCAGCCACTTAATCTCTGTGCTGTTATTGGGAAAATGGGGATATGGGAATGGGAACCCATTGTCATCTAGGGGGAATGGAGAAAAGGAAAAATTTTTCATAGCGGTACATTTCCAGCAAGGTAACCAGGACCACCTATCATCTCTACAAGATCTTCAGCCTCTGGAACTGTTTCAGGTCACCTGGGAATCATCTCATATTCTAGGACCAAACCATCTGTGTAGAACCTTATAATACCTGAGTCTCCCAGCAGGGCCACCAAGGGGGGGGGGGGGGGGGGGTTAACAAGATTCACCTAGGCCTGGCTTCTAAGCGGAGCCCAGTGCCAGCAACAGAAAAGGTTTATATTTCCAATGATGCCAGCATCTTTACCTTCCTTTCAAGCCCCCCTCCATGTCTAAAAGGCTATATTGCTCCTGTTCCAGGTTATCTTGTTAATTCTGTTGTGCTGGCCATGTGTCCTCCTTCCTGCCATGTCCTGCTTCCTATGAAGTAACTTCCTGTTTCCACATAGGAGCAGGAGCCCGAGCCAGCCTTCTGCCAGCCATAAGAAGCCCCACCCCCTCCCCTCGTGTCAAAAATTACAAAGACCAGGGGACATTTGAATTTACAGGGAAATACTTTTAAAACCAATAGGAGGAATTTTTTTCACTTAAAGAATAGTTAAGCTCTGGAACGCATTGCCAGAAGTTCTGGTAAAAGCAGATAGCGTAGCTGGTTTTAAGAAAAATTTGAGCAATTTCCTGGAGGAATAGTCTATAGTCTGTTATTGAGAAAGACATGGGGGAAGCCACTGCTTGACCTGGATATGTAGCATGGAATTTTGCTACTCCCTAGGTTTTGGCCAGGTACTAGTGACCTGGATTGGCCACCGTGCGAACAGGCTACTGGGCTTGATGGACCATTGGTCTGACCCAGTAAGGCTATTCTTTAGTTCTTATCTGAGGAAGCAGCAGGGGGCCCCAGCATAGGAGTATGAGAACAAGTAGTAAAATTACCACTTCACAATCAGTTGTTCATTTGCATTCAAATTATGAGGGGGGAGGAGCACAGGCAGGGGAGGGAGGTCTTTAAGATTGTTTGTCCTAGGCCCGGCTTTGTCTCTCAGCAGTCCAGTCTCCCAGTACCTCTAACAAAGATTATCACTTTATCTTCTCTGAGACTATGAGTATTTATTACCTGCTACACCCTTAGTTGGGGAAGAGTTAGGAAAGGAATATATAAATATACTAACAAGGAGGAAAGTGAAAAAGGAGATAAAGAGACGTTATAAATACTATTTAAATACTGCTTCTATCATTGTATTTTCCCAAGTTTACATGAGGGTGAATCATAAATTAAAGGCAATTGTTAAATTATATGATAACTAGAACAGAGCTAATGAAATGCAACATATGTACTCATACATTGCCTGTTGGATCATTCACCCATGCATAGTGCAGCACTTGGTCTTTAGTCGTGTGGCAGCCACAAGATCAGAAACATGGATGCTCCATTGCAAGATTATACCATCAAAGAACATGAAGTAGTGCCCTTCTCCAAGAAAAAATTGTTAACCTTCTTTTGGGACATGAAGGGGTCTATTCTGGCGCATTTCCAAGCACATGGGCAAATAGTGAAAATTATTGTGCATTGCTGTGAAATGAACTTAAACCTGCAATTCACAGTAAAAGAAGAATGTTGTCCAAAACAGTCTTACTGCACCATGACAATGAATGTCTTCATACAGCACCAGCGACAGGAGACAATGCAACAGCTTGGGTTCAAACGTCTTCCACGTCTTTCTTACAGGTTGAATCTGGTGCGATTATCACTTCTTTGGTTCACTGAAGGAAGCGCTCTGATGAAGTAAACGAAGTGGAGCTTCCCAGGCTTTGAGAGCAGCCAAAAAACTTCTCTGCAGGAATGCAGAAGCTAATTGAATGATACAACAAATGCGTCGTCTTGCATGGGGAATATGTGGAAAAGTGATATATTCAATTGCTCAGTTACTTCTATTTTCCCTTTATTTTTTTATTTACCCTCATAGAATTAGAAGGAAAGAGTATAGAGGAGGAAGTTTTCCAGAGAAGGGCCGACAAGTTAACTCACAATCCCTTTCTTCATCACAGAAATGATTTATACAGAAGCTGAGTGGAGGCTTCTAGAAACTGTATTTGCAGTTTGAGAAACCTTTTGCTGAACTAAAATTACATAGATATTGCAATATATGAGCTTTCAAGACTTCTCCTTCAGGTGTTAAGTAGGGACTGAAAACCCAAATATTATGTCCTATTTTCCTGACAGAAAGAGATTCAAATTGACAATCAGAACACAGGTACAGGACTCCTTAGGGCAGATTTACAATTCATGTACAAAAACCTCATCAGCGCCCTAGTAACAGCAGGAAGAAACGTAATTTAACATCTAGAATTAAGGGTGTGAAGAAATCAACATCTCATCTGGCACGTGAATAAACTAAATTAGAACATCCTGAAAAAAAAAAAATGAAGATTCATGTACCTGAAATTCTTGATAAAGCAGCCATAAGTTAAATATTGTTAGAAGTTTAAGCCTGTCTTTTTATTCAGGAAGCCTAAAGTAATTCATCACTTGTGGATGGTTTTGTACTCATTCTCTTCCCTTTCTCCAATTCCTCCCTCTTCCAAACACCCCTAAGAAAACTTTCTCCATTTAGCATTCATAACAAGCTGTCACAAACCAGCAATCGCACAACAGGGAAATTACATTTACAAGTGAACTCATCTGTGCTTGGTGCCTGTCCAGAATGTGTCTAGTGGGAGAGAGCACTAACGCCAGATAATCACAGCAATGCAATAAAAAAGCAGGCAATCAAGTCATCCTTTTTTGTGTAAGTTTTGAATACCAGCTACAGCTTTGTCTTGAATCTTTTCCTCTATTCAAAACTGTAGACTTACTAAAAGGTGCTATCGTATTACCATGTGCTAATTCACATTACATTAATTATTTACTGCAGGTCCCATTTAATGCAGCAGGACCAATTTAAGCATTAATGACATTAGCAGGAGCTAATGCAATGGCTCATCTCCGTAAATGTAGCTCTTTACTTCTGGAATCCCTTCTTAGGGATGTGGTTAAACATTAAAAGGGATGATAGTGCCTGAAGTGTGGTGCATTTGTGGTTTTCATCATGGCTTAACAGTTTCAAATTTTGTACATATATCTATACGTATACAATACACCGTGTTTCCCCGAAAATAAGACCTATCCTGAAAATAAGCCCTAGAATCATTTTCGTGGTAGGTCTTAATATACGCCCTACCCCAAAAATAAGCCCTAGTCCCGGGATTCGCCTGCAACTGCTCAACCCGCCCCTCCCCCTCGCGCAGCTGAACCCCTGCTGACCCTGCATCCTTCCCTCCCCGCTAACTGCGAGTGAGCCCTACCTTCATCCGAAGCAGCATCAGGTCGGCAGCACTCTAAACAGGCTGCTTGACTTTGTCCATCGGGGATTTCACTCTGCCGCGTTACTGATGGCTAGAAGATGGGCAAGGGTTATGCTGCACAAGGGATGGGAGGGAAGGATAGAAGCTGGGCAAACTTCTGCTGCAGAGGGGGATGGGAGGGGAGGAAAGATGCTGCACATGTGGGGGAGAGAAAGGAAAGAGGAAGAATTGGGGTGAAGGGAGAGATGAACATGTGCATACCCTGAAAATAAGACCTAGTGCCTTTTTTGCTCCCCAAATGCATATAAAACACTGTCTTATTTTCGGGGAACACAGTGTATGTATATATATATATATATTTTTTTTTTTTTTTTTTTTAATTTATTCATTTATTTTTTTTTAACAATCATCTGACAGAGAAAGTACCTGCACATAATATACTGCATGTAAGTTGCTTTGGTTGTACCACAGAAAGGCAGTAATCCATGACCTGTACCTTTTAGATTGGGTTTACACCTCCGATAGAACCTGAGCTAATAACTCAGCTCTGCATAATTTCCAGGGCTTGGGTTACAATACTAAATTATAGGGCTCCTTTTATCAAGGGGCGCTAGCGGGGTTAGCGCGTCGGACATTTCATCACGCGCTAACCCCCGCGGCAAGCCAAAAAACTAACACCTCGTCAATGGAGGCGTTAGCGACTAGCGCGGCAGGCAGTCTAACGCACGGTATTCCGTGCAAAAAAAACCCTACCGCAGCTTGATAAAAGGAGCCCATAGTGTCTTTCAAGGGCTGCTCTTCTTTTAACTCTATGAGTCACAGTCACTGAAGTTGGAAGCAAACTGCAGCAGTCTCCTATAACAGTTGTCTTTTCTAATAATCCATAATGTCTTTGGAGTTCCTAACTGCAACATCCTCATTGGCTTTCTCACAACATTTGATGCATTTAAAGAATGTTCCATCCTACTGTTCTGCATTATTATAATTCTGTTAAAGAACCATATTGTTCATTAATGAAAAAGGTGGTCAGGCTTAAGGGCTAGAATCACTAAACAGTCCGATCGTGTCCTGACCGGTTTGCGATCGTTCCCCTACCCCAACCCAATTCAATAACCTTCCACCCGATCAGATCTGTGCCCGATCCAATCCGGCCATGCAAATGAGGGGAAACGGCATGCAAAGTAGGAAGGGCCTTGATTCACTAAAGAGAAAAAGGAACACTGATTGGGCTGGCCGATCCAAACTGAAGCGACTGCCAAGGACCAGTCGCTCACGTCCTTGCCAACTGTCCTGCTCTCTGCCACCTTGAAATCCCAGCCTTGCAACCCTGAAACCATCTCCCTTGTGTAAAATAAAACATCTCCCTTGTGAAAAAAAACACCCAGCTCTCTGCCAGCCTCTGTTTTTAACCCGCGGGTTAAAAGCAGGGCTGCACTATGGAGTTGTCATTTTTGTTTCAGTCTGATTTGTTCGCCAGTCTGATTTTTGAGCTAGATGGTACATGGGACCAGCGACTGCAGCCCCCCGCCCTTTTGTTTTGACCTCGAGCTGAGCGAGTTTTGCAAACGCATGCTTGGATTGCATCTCCAGAAACAGAGGATGGTCTGCGCATGCATCTGGATCGCTTGTGGGCATGTGCCCAATCAGATCATTTTCATGGGGACTCCTTAGTGAATCAGTCATCCAGCAAGACTCAGCCATGGATCGCCCAAATAAAGGAGGTTAGTGAATCTAGGCCTAAGTCTCCTGCCAACAAGGATAACAGAAAACTGGAGAAGGCAATGGAGACCCAACAAGGTTACATCTTTTTGTGTATGCAAGGCAGGGGCAAAGGAAGAGGCAATTGATCCCCTGGGTTGTACTGCATTTAAATTAGTAGGCAGTCAGGAGTTGCTGGGGATTAGAAGAGGCAATCAAAGATAAATTGGAGAGAAGAGGAGAGGCAAAAAGAAAAGAGAGGCAGTGAGCAGTCATTCTGCTTACTTTTTTTGAAGCCTCATCTTCCTGCTATTAGTACTTTATACCAGTGGCGTTATGGTTCTCTGTTTGGCATGTTCAAATGGTGTTGAACAGAATGCAGAATACTGATATGAAAATATGCCTTGTACAACTGCCATTCTGCTGACAAAGTTGTAAGCATGAGGTGATTGACCACTTTGAAATAGTGTGACAGAGAGGAGTACCTGTCATTGGCCAGCGGAGGGAGCCTGAGCAGTGGAGCTCATTGAGCCTGAGAGGGGAGCTATTCTGCATAGAGCTGCAAGTGCTGCTGGGAACTAGCCACTCACCCTGAGTGGATTGTGGTGTTGAAAAGAACAGCTCCCAGCACAAAGAGCTCAGAAGGCAAGGAGCTCCTTCAGGAGAAGAAATGCTGGCCTAACTCTGGGTAAGACCTGAAGGCAACTGCTGACAGGGGGCCCAGTGCAGCGGAGTAGAGTGGCCAGGCTGACCGGTCCTGACCGGAGGGGGGGAGGACTTGTGCAGCAGTAGAAAGCCTGTGGTGGAAAGGTCCATGGGAACCTATATACCAGGTGAGAGATCTTGCCTGTGGTAAAGCCCAGTGGTGGGAGGATCCATGGAGACCTATATACCAGCAGGAAAGAGCTAAAAGTATCTGGAGGGCCAGGTAGAGCCTGGATGGCTGGCAGAGGGACCGGTGAAGAAAGATCCAGGTGGTGGGGACCCAAGAGGCCATGGAGTAAAGGACTGGCAGTGGCCCCACAAGAGGCAGCTGGGCCAAGGCTAAGGGGGGTCAGGTGGCTGATCGGCGGTGGGACTTCCCTCCTTAATGTATCATACTGAAGGACAAGTATTGAATATTACTGAGATTTTGGAGAAGTCAGATAAGGAAGTGGCAACACCTGCAACATTAGTAGCTACTTTGGCTTTCTCTATTGATAAATCTTGGTTATTGAGACTATTTCTAAAGAATAAACAGAAGGAATTTCTTGGTTGTAAAATTCAAATGTTCCCTGATGTTACAAGGGAAACGCAAAAATGTAGACATGATTTCCTTCTTTTGAAACCAGGGGACAGAAAAGACAAAAATTTTCTTGGCAAGCCCAAAGGACAAAATCACCATAACATCAATACACCTAAATGGTCACGATCACCCAATATCAAAAACTATAAAAATATTAGTTGTCACCTTAGACATCCACTTGACCTTGATCGAACACACAAACTCGGTGACAAAAAAGTCCTTCTCCACACTTTGGAAATTAAAAACCATCAAAAAATATTTTGAACCTCTATCTTTCAGACTACTGGTACAGTCATTGATTCTATCGACCCTAGACTACTGCAACATCATTCATGTGGGTATACCTAAAAAAATCATGAGAAAATTAGGAATAGTGCAAAACACGGCCGTCCGCTTAATATTCGAACTACAGAAAAGCGATCACATTAGTCCCTACTACAAACTGCTACACTGGTTGCCAATAGAGGCACAAATTTTATTCAAGTTCTCTTGCTTCTGCTATAAACTGGTATGGGGAATGGCCCCACCTATCTCTTACCTCACTTCGAACTATTCACCCCCACAAGGACAACCAGAAATCGCAACCTCTTTGCCTATCCGAAGATCACTGATTGCAAATACAGGACCTTTCTGGACAGAACTTTTAAGCTTCAAGCTGGTAGACAGCAAACCTGGCTAGGCAATTTCATCGATAGAGCCAGGTCGACTTATGGTGCTTTTCGGAAAGAAATTAAGACCACTCTGTTCAATAGATTTATTTCCTAGTCAGACAACTCCCCCCCCCCCTTTTTTTTTTTAAACTATTACTCAACATGTTGACATTGCATATTCTCATTAATTGTATTCTGTATTCACTGACTGCTCAGTGACATCTTCCCTATTTGTACGCTGTAATTCGCTGATTGCACAGCTCTCTTCACTGTGAACCGCCTAGAAGTCGCAAGATTATGGCGGTATAGAAAAAATAAAGTTATTATTATTATTTATATGATGCATTGGTAGGGACCTAAGACTCCGATTGGCTCAGACGCCTAAGGCCACTCCCAGTTTTGTAAGTTTATTTTAACCCCAATCTCTTATGTAAGAACACTGAAGAAATAGATCTCTCAAGATCTCTCAGAAAGCTTCAAGAATCCAACACAAGTCTATGTGGTATGAATTTAGCAAAGGGAAGTCTTGCCCTATCAGAAAACAAATTTGGATAAAGATGACCCTGTTGATTAATGAATTTGGATTTTCAGAAGGTATTTAACAAAATCCTAT
This sequence comes from Geotrypetes seraphini, assembly GCF_902459505.1. Classification (NCBI taxonomy): domain Eukaryota; kingdom Metazoa; phylum Chordata; class Amphibia; order Gymnophiona; family Dermophiidae; genus Geotrypetes; species Geotrypetes seraphini. Next base: position 202,098,573 of record NC_047087.1, read on the forward strand.
ATAGGAGATTCATCTCAAGAAACTCAAAGTTCATGAGATAGGAGGCTAACTGAAAGGAAAACAAAGAGGACTAAATGGCCAGTTTTCCAAATGTGAAGTAGTGGAGTGCCCCAAGGATCTATACATGAAATAACTGTATAAGAAGAAACTTCCTGCATAATTTGGAGCTTTTCTTCTAGGCGTCATATTTACTAAAGAAGAATAAAATAACTTCAGTGTGGAAAAAATACATATTTCTTTAACTTAGCTTTCTACTTAGAAGAATGCATGTGCAATCCACCTCAAGAAAAGCACTTTAGCCTAGATCAGTGTTTGGAAACCGCGGCTCTTTAGCCACTTGAGTGCAGCTCATGGCTCAGCTAGCCAGAGTAGGGGTGCCCAACCTGCTTCCCTTCCTTGTAAAGAGGAAGCTGAAGCGCAGGGCCGACCAACTTTTGCCAACCGACGTCAATTCTGACGTCAAAGAGGAAGTTCTGGGCCAGCCAATCGCTGCCAGGCTGGCCTGGAACTTCCTCTCCGATGTTTGAATTGACGTCGAGTGGTGAAAGTTGGTCAGCCCAGCGCTTCAGCATCCTCTTTACAGGGAAGGGAAGCAGGGAGAGCTCAGAACTCGGCAGCGGCCTGTTTCCCGATGGTGGTGGGTCGGGGGAGGGGAGGGAGAAAGAAAGAAAGGAAGGGGGTAGGGAGACAGAAAGACAGGGAGACAGACAGAAAGGAGGCATGCAAGGAGAGAGAAAGAAAGAAAGAAAGGGGGCATGGAGAGAGAAAGAAAGACAGACATACAGAAAGAAAGGGGGCATGGTCATAGAGAGAGAGAGAAAGAAAGAAAGAAGGGGGCAGGTTGAAAGAAAGAAAAAGTTGGGGGGAGGGAATGAGGTGAGGAGAGGACGCATACAGGAGGCTGAAAGAAGGGAAGAAATATTGGATGCACAGTCAGAAGAATAAAGTGCAACTACAGACTGATGAAATTACCAGACAACAAAGGTAGGAAAAATGATTTTATTTTCAATTTAGTGATCAAAATGTGTCCGTTTTGAGAATTTATATCTGCTGTCTATATTTTGCACTATGGCCCCCTTTTACTAAACCACAATAGCGTTTTTTTAGCACATGGAGCCTATGCGCATCGAGAGCAAAGCAGGGCATTCAGCACAGCTCCCTGCGCTAAAGACCACTATCACGGTTTAGTAAAAAGGGAGGGGGTATATTTGTTTATTTTTGTATAGTTGTTACTGAGGTTACATTGCATAAAGTCATCTGCCTTGACCTCTTTGAAAACCCACGGAATATAAATAATTAACATTTTCTTTGCGTACAGTGTGCTTTGTATTTTTTAAAATTTTATGTTGTTAGATTTTATTTTTTTTAATTATTTATTGAATTTCACATTATTCACAAGCATAAATCTTGTTCCATGTAATACAGAGAAAGAAACAATTCAAAACCAAATTTTTACATAACGTGACCTTATGGTCATGGTTCTAACTGTACCGAAAGTTGGCTCGCAGTTAGAACCTTGTAATCCCATGCATAGACTAATTTCTGTACATAGAACCATGTAATTTCTTATGAAATGAAGGAACGGTTAAGTTGTAAAAAATCCTCGTGTTGTAACATCTACATGTCAGATAAAACCCGGAAGTCATCGGAGTTAAAATACTGAAAATTGTCACTTAGAACCCTGTAATTCTAAGATCGCGATAAGCATTATAAATTTTACCCCTACCTTAGGCTACTATACGGGGGAGTGATAATCAGAATATAATAGAGGTGAACAAAGGTATCAAACATTCAAAAGGAAAAAGGACTAATGAGCTATCGGTTGTAATATTCTAATTTAAAAGTCCATTCCTTAATCAATCCTTAATGATCTTTTTAACTTTTAGAAACTCCCTCAAGTGGTCTGGAGAATAAAATATATATTTTATTCCCAAATACCTAACCAGGCATTTACAGGGGTATGCTAAAAGAAATGTAGCCCCTAGTTTAAGAGTCTCTTAACGTAGGGCAGAAAATCTTTTCTTCTTTCTTGTGTAACTTTCAAAACATCTGGGTATATCCAAAGTCTTTGATCTCCAAATAGTTGGTAGATCATTTTGACTTGGCCATGAAGTTAAGGGGGAGGGAGGGAAGGGAGCTGCTAAAAAACATCTAGTAATCCTTTCAGGCTTGACTGTGCAGGGATTATGTGACTGGCATTATTTAGACTTTAATTTTTATGAAAGAATAGAATGAAAATGATATAAAATTGCTTGCTTGTTTTTATGTGCATGCGCTGAAGGGAAGTGGAGAGAGAGTGGGCTGACGCTGAAGGGAAATGGGGAAGAGAGAGTGGGGAGAAGACACAGATTTATAAATTGACAATTGTACAAAATATTGTTTCTTTTTATACTTTAATATAATAAGCTCAGTATAAAACTATTCGAGGCTTGTGTGGATGGGATCAGATGGTTTGCGGGGATGGGGACTGAGCTCGCGGGGACGGAGACAAATTGTTTCCCCGTGTCATTCTCTAGGCTCTGCCACAAATCAATTTTGACTACGTGCGGGCGAGCGGGGTGTCAGTCGGGTTGACGTAGCCATTGTAGCACAAGCGGGCGCTGGGTATGGCTCTCAAAAGAAATCTTAATCGTTGTACTGCTGATCTTTGGCTCTTTTGACTGAGTTTGCCTACCACTGGCCTAGATAATTTTCAGGATAATTTCCAGCACAGAACTGATAACCTGGAACAGGAGAAAGCACCAACTGCTCTTTAGGGTGAATCTCCACCCCCTATATGTCCTGTCTGTCTGTCCAAATTAGATTATAAGCTCTTCAAAGCAGGGACCATCTATTGCATCTTAAATGTACAGTGCTGCACATACCTTTCAGTGCTATAGAAATGCTAAACAGTAGTAGCAGTAGTAACTCTCAAAGTAGGCTGAGATTTCTGCAACTGCATGGTCTCTACAGTACTTAATCTATATAATATATAGGAGGCAACTCATAAGAGAAAAAATGGTAAATACTACAGAATGAGAAAATGGTATGCAAATAAAATGGAGGCAGGAATCAAGTGTGAGATCTTACAGCAGAAGCTAAAATATGCAATATTTACAGAGCTCTTAACAGTACAAGTACTCTGAATATTCCTACAAACACCTGGTATATAAGATGTAATATGTTTTTATTCCAACCAAGCTGGAAGCTCCTTAAAAAGCTGCTAATAAATTTTAGCACATTTGAAAGTAGCATTCTGCAAGGCACAGGTACATTTTTTTTCTTAGCTCAGTGAAGCTTTCATAAATATTGCTAGGCACGGGGAAAGAGGAATCTACTTTAAATTCAATGCAGCAAATTGCTCCTTCCCCAACCAAATTATTGAAATTCTCAAGATAGCCAGAGTAGCAGAAAATGTCCTCCCTTTACAGCAGCTTCAACCCAGCCCAAAGCTAACAAAACAAAAACAAAACCTTGAGATTTAAAATTTAATTATTCAACTCAATAGCTCTTTACAAAGAGACACTTTTTGAGAACCTGAGTGCTAAGACAAGTGATTTTTATTATCTCTGTGATGAAGCAAACAGAATCCTGTGAGCACCTTATATTACTTGCTACCTTAATGCTGACAGGACATAGCAAGCATTATTTGAATAACGGGGGATTTATTGTGAACATTCAGCAGAATGTTGATATCCAGCCACAATCTCTATAACATGTAAAGATCCTTGGCCAATCAGTTATTTGTGAAATACCAGCAGAACTAAATCAAAGCTGCAGAATCTCCTTGAAGCCCTCCTCCATTGATATGTTATCACTTTAATATATATTCTAAAGCAGTGTTGCTCAACTAAGTCCCCAAGGCATTTTTTCAACCCAATCAGGCATGTTCAGCATGTCTACAGTGAATATGTATGAGATAAATCTGTATACCAAGGAGGAAGTGCATGGAAATATGTCTCATGCATATTCATTGTGGATATCCTGAAAACTCGACAGTCTGGATATGCCCCAAGAACTGGGATGAGTAGAACTACTCGAAAGGCTCAGAAATCTATTGTCTTAAGCCCAGTGCTATGTGTTTGACCATCTATAATAGGAAGTCAATAATATGGACAAGATAATTAAGAATCCATTAGTGCTCTAGAACACATGCATTTTTTAAATTCATCTTTAATGATCACCCTACCATACATTTTCTCTCAGGTAGGGTATTAGGTATATAAAAAGCATACCATCCACCGAGTCACCTAAATGGCATTCTCCACGCAAGCTACTAATTTAACATAAAACTTAATTTTATGGCTCCATTTCAAATCTTCTCTACTAATTTGTTTTGCTTTCTTCCTTAGTCACTATTGCCTCTGGTTGCTGCCTTTAAAACTGTTACAATAAAAATTCTTCAGCCAGTTTTCTATAAGAGAAAGAGAGAAAAAGCTTGATTTACCTCCTAATAGAATTCGTTTGAATTTCTAAACTTAAAATGCAACTTATGGTATGGGAATAGAACAGGAAAGACACAGACGTCAGAGTATAATATATACTTCAAGCAAAACCTTCCCAGCAGAGGTAGTATGAATTATATATGGTCCTATTGAACTCTAATTCCTGCTCATCTATGCATGAATGCTATAGCAAGCTCATAATCCAAGATGTAAAGCAGAAAAGATAATTCATAGCACCATGGTAAAATGATTTTAACATAAGGTCTTTATTCCAAATTATGCCTAGCCTTTACTGAACCTCAATGAGAATTTTCTTTAAAAGGAAAACAGACCCAGGCAATCCTGATTTTAGAAAACAATCTTCCTGCCTGTTAAAGTTAAGTGAATAGCGTGACCCCATGGTTACCCTAGCTGTCCTCAAACTTCCTTTAAATGCATTTACAGGTGTGTATATATACTTGTATACCCATGCTTTAAAACGTACTAGACCTGTTTCAGTTATTTACATGAATGAATTATAGAACTGTTTTCCTTCTGATGTGGAGGTGTGTGGAACAACCACCCTCTGAAAAGATTGGAAGAGTTCATCCACCACTGCAGAGATTGTCAAAGTGAAGAAGTGACCGTAATGTGTTGAGACAGTGTGTCAAGAGCTAGAGACCACTGAGATGTGAGAGTCCATTGAGGCGTCCTGAGATGAAGTCTCGCAAATGGAGTAACATGCACCGTGGAAGTCATTTGACCCAATAGTACCATCATTTGCCTGGCTGAGAGTGATGGAAGGTGAGAAGTCTGCGTGCAAAGCTGAACCAAATTTTCTAGCCTTTGCTGAGGGAGAAACGCTCCGAGATAAATGATGTCTAGCAGAGCTCTGATAATTTGCATAGTGTAAGAGGGCTGAAGTTTGGGAAAATTGATTTCAAAACCCAACTGCTTAAGGAAAAGAACTGTTAAGTGAGTTGCTGCACTTGCCCCTTGAGAGGATGGATCTTTTTTCAGCCAATCGTCCAGATAGGGGAACACCTGGAGACCCTGAGCCTTCAATGCCCGAAACTTTTCCTTCACTAGAAACCTGTTCAGACCCCTGAGGTCTAAGCTTGGACTTAGACCTACCATCTTCTTTGGGATAAGAAAATACCGGGAATAAACCCCCCAGTTTCTCTGCGCAGGTGGCACATCTTCTATAGCATTGAGAAGAAAAAGGGATTCTATCTTCCGAAGAGAAGGGATGTCTGCTGAGGGTTGAAAGAAGACTCTCTTTGAGGATGATCTGGAGGCATATTGACGAAGTGAAGGGAGTATCCTTCTTGAATGACTTTTAGAACCCATAGGTTTGTCGTTATGAGTTCCCAATGGGGATAATACAGTTGGAGCAGACCTCTGATTAATTGAGGAAGAGGCTGAGAAAGAGGAACATCGGCTATGCTCTCTAGAAGCCCATAAAAAAAATAGGCTTTTGAGGAGCTGCTGAATGAGATTTCTGAGGGTGCTATTGTTTTTATTTTTTCTGCTGCGGTCTAGGAGGAGCAGCTAGTTTTGAAGAAAATCGCCTTTGATATGAAGAAGGCTTAAAAGATTTAGAAGTTGAAGACTTATGCTTGGATTTAACCAAAGAATCCCAATGTTTCTCATGATCGGTGAGCTTTTGTGTGGCATTTTCAATAGTCACCAAAAAGCTCATTTCCCAAGCAGGGAATGTCACTAATTTGTCCTGAAGATTGATGTTCATATCCGAGACTCTTAGCCATGCAAGATGTCCCATTGCTACTGACATAGCTGAGGCTCTGGAAAATAATTCAAACGCATCATAAGCAGATCTTGCCATATATCTTCTAGCTAGGGCAAGGGTGCAAGAGCTATAATTAAATTCCTGTAATTGTTGTGGAGGAATATATCTATCAAAAGAAGGCAATTTCTTAATAAGGTGTTTTACATAGCAAGAAATATAACATAAGAACATAAGCAATGCCTCCGCTGGGTCAGAGCTGAGGTCCATCGTGCCCAGCAGTCCACTCACGCGGCGGCCCAACAGGTCCAGGACCTGTGCAGTAATCCGCTATCTCTGTTTGCCAACATGGAATTTTGGTACAGGCGACGTCCAAATTTGTCCATAGTGCGCCCTTCACGCCCTGGTGGCACTGAGGCATAGACTCTCAATGGAATAGATTTTTTTAAAGTCGACTCTACTACTAGGGACTGCTACTGAAGCTGTGGTTTGTCAAAACTCGGAGAAGAACATAAGATTTGCCACTGCTGGGTCAGACCAGTAGTCCATCATGCCCAGCTCACACGGCAGTCCTTAGGTCAAAGACCAGTGCCTTATTTGAGTCTAGCCTTACTTGAGTATGTTCTGTTCCAGTAGGAACAATATCCAACCTTGCTTCGAATCCTTGAATCCCTGAAGAGTGTTCAAGATTTCTACCACTCTCTGGGTGAAGAATAACTTCCTTACATTTGTACGGAATCTTTTCTCTTCTAACTTTAGCGAGTGCCCTCTCGTTCTCTTCACTTTGGCAACTTTGGAGAGGGTGAACTATCTCTCTTTCTCTACTAAGTCAATTTTCTTCAATACCTTGAATGTTTCGATCATGTCCCCTCTCAGTCTTCTCTTTTCAAGGGAGAAGAGGTCCAGTTTCTCCAGCCTCCCGTTGTACGGCAACTCCCCCCAAGTCCCTTAACCATGTTTGTTGCTCTTCTCTGGCCCCTTTCTATATCCTTTTTCATGTACGGCGACCACTTTTGGATGCAGTATTCCAGGTGGGGGCGTACCATGGCCCGGTATAACGGCATAACATAGTAACATAGTAGATGACAGCAGATAAAGACCCGAATGATCCATCCAGTCTGCCCAACCTAATTCAACCTTTTTAGATCTGCTTGTGATCCCCTTCTTAATCATTCCTAGCATTCTGTTTGCCCTTTTCGCCGCCGCCGCACATTGCGCGCATAATTTCTTTGACTTGTCTACAAGTACTCCCAAGTCTTTTTCCTGGAGGACTCTCTCCGAGTATATTCATGCATATGATTTTTGTTACTGACATGCATCACCTTGCATGTTAAACCTCATTTGCCATTTTGCAGCATATTCCTCGAGCGTATTTATATCTCTTTGCAGGTCTTTGCAATCCTGTGTCCTCACTACTCTGAATAACTTTGTATCGTCTGCAAATTTAATCACCTCACTCGTCATGCCAATTTCTAGGTCGTTTATAAATATGGTGAAGAGCACAGGCCCAAGCACCGACCCTGTGGCACTCCACTCATGACACTTTTCCAGTCCAAGTGTTGTCCATTCACCCCTACTCTCTGTTTCCTATCCACCAACCGATTTTTAATCCACGCGAGTATATCACCCTCGATTCCATGGCTTGCAACTTTTCAAAGTAGATGTTCATGTGGAACCTTGTTGAACGCCTTCTGAAAATCTATATATGCGATGTCGACTAAGTCACCCTTGTCTATCTGCCCATTCACTCCTTTGAAGAAGTGCAGTTAATTTGTCAAGCAAGATCTTCCTTTGCTGAAGCCGTGCTGGCTGGTCCTCATCAGTTTGTGTCCGTCAAGGTGACCGATGATGCTGTCCTTTATAAGTGCCTCTACATCTTTACCGGTACCGAAGTCAGACTCACTAATCTGTAGTTTCCCGTATCTACCTTCGAACCTTTCTTGAAGATTGGTGTAACATTCGCTACTTTCCAGTCTTCAGAAATATTTATTGATTTGATCGACAGATTGGCTATTAGTTGGAGCAGTTCAACTATAACCCCTTTCAGTTCCTTGATTACCCTTGGGTGCATTCCGTCCGGTCCTGGGGATTTATTGTTTTTAAGCCTATCAATCTGTCTGCATACCTCTTCTAGACTGACCATCATTCCTGTCAGTTTTCCGTCTTCATTTCCTGTGTATAGCCTGTTGGCTTCCGGTATACTGGATATATCCTCTTCGGTAAATACAGACGCGAAAAATGTGTTCAGTTTGTCAGCGATGGCTTTGTCCTCCTTTAGTACTCCCTTTATTCCCTGGTCATCTAACGGCCCCACCGCTTCCTTTGCGGGTCGTTTCCCCTTAATATATCGAAAGAATGGCTTAAAGTTTTTGCCTCCTTGGCTACTTTTTCTTCGTAGTCTCTTTTGGCCCCTCTTACCTTATGGCACTTGCTTTGATATTGTTTGTGCTTTATCCAGTTTTCTTCCGTTTTTGTCCTGTTCCATTCCTTAAAGTCTTCTTGTCTCTGATTGCTTCCTTCACTGCTACAGTGAACCACGCCGATTCCTTGTTTTTCTTCCTCTTGGAACCTTTGTTGATATGTGGTATATATAAATTTTGCACCTCTGTGACTGTGTCCTTAAAAAGGAACCATGATTGCTCCAGAATATTTATAGTGCTTATCCTCTTCCTAATCTTCTTCCTAACCATGACTCATCCCTTCGTAGTTCCCTTTTCGGAAGTTCAGTGCCATGGCCGTCGTTCTGGATTGATTTTTTGTTTCGGTATCTAGGTTGAAGTGGATCATGTTGTGATCACTATTTCCCAGCGTCCCTACTACTTCTATACCTTGTGCCAGTCCTCATAGTCCATTTAGAATTGTCTAGAATTGCATTTCTTCTTGCATTTTCCATGACAAGTTGTTCCAGGTAGCAATCACCTACAGCATCCAGGAACTTGGTCTCTCTACTGCAGCTGGAGTTGCCTAGATTCCAATCTATCCCTGGGTAATTGAAGTCACCCATGATAACTGTGTTGCCTCCCATGCATTTGTGTTTAATCTCGTACGTCATTTCTTCATCAGTCTCTTCAGACTGCCCTGGGGGTTGGTAGTAGATTGCAATCTTCGTATCCATTCCATTTGTTCCCAGTATTTTGGCCCATAGAGACTCTACCTTATTGTTCATTTCCGGCGTGTTCTCTCTAGTAGACTCGATTCCCTCTTTTATGTATAGGGCAATACCCTTTTTGTCCTACTCTGTCTCTGCGGTATAGCTTGTATCCCGGTAGTACAGTGTCCCAGACGTTGTCCTCGTTCCACCATGTTTCCGTGATGCCGATGATGTCTAGGTTATCTTTTTGTGCTATAGCTTTCAATTCCCCCATTTTATTCCGTAGGCTCCTTGCGTTTGTGTACATACACTTAAGTTTGCGGCCTGTTACTGTCTTGCACTTTCTTTCTTCTTCTGTCTCCCTTGCTTCTGTCCCTTTCGATCTGTTGGGATTTCTATCTTGCCTATGATCCGGTGAGTCTTCCCTGCAATCTTCTTGCACGGTATCCTCTGGGTATACCATTTCCTGAACCATCGACTCTTGATTGACTGTTAGCTTTCCCCTTCTTCTTAGTTTAAAAACTTCTCAATTTCTTGCTTGATGTTGCTTGCAAGTAGCCTCATTCCATCTCCGCTGAAGTGGAGTCCATCCTTCCTGTATAGCTTGCTCTTCCCCCAGAACGCCGTCCAGTTTCGCATTAAGTAGAATCCTTCTTCCTCACACCAGCGTCTCATCCATATGCATTGACTGCTTGCAGTTCTGTCTACCTCTTCCCGTCAGCCCTGGGTATCGGCAAGATCTCCAAGAACGCTACCATCGGTGTTCTAATCTTCAGCTTCCTTCAACTAGTCCTTCAGTGTTTCCCTGCTGTAGTTCCTGTTGCTCACGTTGTTTGTCCCAACATGGATCACCACCGCTGTATCTCCTCCTTCTGCACTTTCGATGATCCTGTCGATGCGGCTCAATATATTCTCCACCTTGGCTCCTGGTAGGCAGGTTGCCAGTCGATCCTGTCTTCCTACTGCTATGTGGCTGTAGACTTCTCGGATGATGGAGTCTCCCACGACAATTGCTGTCTTCTCTTATCTCTCTAGCCGCAGGTCCATGTCCTTAGTGTACGTCCATTTCCTTGGTGCACTTCTATCTTTCCTCCTCCCAGCATTGGCCTGTACTGGACTAGTCTTCCTGTGGGATTCCCCCGCTGTTTCCAGGTCCTGCTGCTGTGTTATCTAGTCTTTCTTGTGATTGTCCTCAAGGTGGTCCTCACTCTCTGTGGATGTATCTTGGCAGTTCCTCTGTTGTTCCATAACCTTTCTGTATGCCGCCTCGATGAACTTCTCCAACTCCCTGACTTCTTTAATGTTCCTCTCTTTCATGAAATCTTCAGCCTCTCTGATCTCCTCAACTGCTCAAAGTGCTTCTAGTTCTAGTACTCTGCCCTCCAATAGCTTGACTTGCTTCTTCAGGCCCTCCAGTTCCTCGCATCACGTGCATACATAAGACTGCCTCCCAGAGGGGAGATAGTCATACATATGACAAATGGTACAGAAGACTGGGTAGCTCATCATCCTGCTTCTATCTGCTGCTTCCATTGCTATCCGCTTGCCGGTCTGTTGTCTGGAATGGCTTCTCCTTGTTTCCCGGGTCTTATGTGCTTCTTGTTCTTCCCTATATACTTCCCTATATGCTTTCCCTACACTGCGTGTAGCGTCCTTGGTGCTTTTACTGTGTAGTCCCTCTCCTAATTATATATACCTGCTACCCCTGCTTCTGTTGTGTATATCCTCTGTGTCTGCTGTGTTTGTCCTCTGCAACTGCTGTGTTTATTTATCTGATGTTCGTGTCTGTCCTTTTGCCCTTTGTAGGTGTCCTTCTCTGGTGTTTCTTCAGTGCAGAGACTTGTCACTTCTTAAGGCCCTTCGTAAAGGTGCTCTCGCTTTTAACGCTCGCCTTCAATGCAAACCGAACAGTTGAGCGTCGTTGGCCCTTCCCCTTTTAAGGGGAAGCTCCGGTGGATGACGTCGGGGGGTGGGCAGAGCTATGTCTCGCCGCTGCCCCTTGCTCTCTTCTGCCTTCTCTTACTCCCTCTTCTTTCCTCTCCTGTTCGCCTTCTTCTCCTTTTCTCTTCTCTTCTGCCTCCTGCTCACCTGCCCAAGTCTCTAGCGAAGCGCTGTTGGCCCCTCCTCTTTTAACGGGGAGCTCCGATAGACATTATTTTATAAACAGTCCAATTTTCTGGGAGCCACTGTAATGGTTAGGGGCATCTCCTAGTTCTTGTGAAGCGTCTCCTTGAGAATACCATGCAAAGGTAGTCTGAGAAGTTCTTTAGGGAAGTTCATCATAATCTAAGGCCTTCAAGTATTCAGCACTGTAGGCAGAATCAGCTTCTACCTTGACTGGTAGCTCTTTGCCCAACTGCCTAATAAATTTGGTAAAAGAAAGTCTTTCAGTAGGAGATTTAGCCCTTTGTGGAGACTTTGGTAGAGACTTTTCCCAAGGTGGTGTCAAAGTCTCCATTGTAGACTCGGGTAAGTCCTCAGCTGAATCAGACTGTAAGTCAGAGTCATAAAACCTTGTAGGTCACAATATTGAGAGGCTTGAAGTTGAAAATCAGTCGGATTGGAGAAAACAACAGTTTTAAGGCAGTGTGACCCAGAGCTGCTGGGAGGCACATCTGCTCAGCTCCTCAGTATCACGTGACACCCCCCCCCCCCTTTCAAGCTACCAGAATTTTAAAAGCACTGTTCCCTGTACCAGGAATAAGATTGGGTGCAGAAACCATGTTATAACAAGAATGTGAATCACCTATACTAAACATAGAAAAGGTCCAAAAACAGAATAATTTACAAGTCTTAAATGGGTGAGCAAGGTGGAAGGCAGGAGTCTGAAGAACATTTACTATCAACTGAAAATAAAAAAAGCAAAATCATCTGCCTGTAACAGATGCTCTGCACAGACAGTGGGATTAAATCAAGCAAACAAGTGGACAATGCTGTATGACAATGGGATGAAACATTAGAACAGCATTCCCAGAGCTAAAGGCATGTATAGAAATTCATTGAATGCACGGCTCTTCCTGCAGATAATGGTCTCCTTGGTTCCTATACTCAGTTTCATAGCTGAAGGCATAATGCAATTCTAGAGCAGAAAGTCCACAGATCCAGTCCTAGAGATCAAACTCCAACCTGGTTTTCAAGATTTCCACAATGAATGTGTATGAGATCTATTTGCATGGGGATAGATTCCGTACAAACGTAAGGAAGTTCTTCTTCACCCAGAGAGTGGTGGAGAGCTGGAAAGCTCTTCCAGAGTCTGTTGTAGGGGAAAACACCCTCCAGGGTTTCAAGACTAAGCTGGACAAGTTCCTGCTAAACTGGGACGTACGTAGGTGAGGCTGGACTTATTTAGAGCATTGGTCTTTGACCTGGGGGCCGCCGCGTGAGCGGACTGCCGGGCAGGATGGACCACTGGTCTGACCCAGCAGCAGCAATTCTTATGTTCTTATGCAATGGAAGCAGAGAATGAGAACAGATATCATACATATTCATTATGGAAATCCTGAAAACCAGGCAGGGTTGTGGACCAGATTTGAGGAACTTGTGGAATGGATTGTGGAATTCTGCTGTCTATGGAGATCACTTATTATATCTGTTATAAGTAAGCAGCTTTGCTTTTCCCATCAGCAAACAGGATGTATTCAAGCACATAAGTGGATGCTTCCCAAGCTCAGAGATGCTCAGCTTTATTAGTAACTTGTCTGTTACAAGCAGTTTGATCAGATAATGGAGCAAGAGTTGAATAAATCACAAAGGATGAATACTGCTCATCCAAATATATTGTCTTTGAAAACTAGTCCAAGTAGTAGGGTTAAGTAAAAGTATGAAGGAGCAAGTAGCTGCTCTGCTGATGCTTTCCAGCAAAGTGTCTCTTGTCTTCATGAGGTTTAACTGAATTGGTCATGGGGATACCACTCTAATTATAATAGAGCTGGATAAAGAACATTAACCAGTTGGCTAGGGTCCACACTGCCACTAGAATGCCAAGTCTATTAGGAATTGAAGGATATGAACAACTGCATTTCATTCTTTCAAGATAATTGATAGCTCACTTAAAATCCAGAATATGGAAGGACTTCTTGCATACAACCTTTGGCAAGATTTTGAGATTAGTGCATACTACTTTATTATAAAGCAATTGAGCATAATATTTATAAATAGCTAAGGCTTGAAATCTAACAATTATCATAGCCAAATTAACCACTACAAGAAAGAGTACTTTCCAGGTCAGTTTCATTGCAAGACCCCGGGCAATATAAGATGATATAGGTATTGTAGCATTTTATTTGAAGAATGGCCAGAAAACAAAGGTAGAAAAAAATAATTTTATTTTTAATTCAGGATAAAGTAATACTGCACCCATGTTTATAAAGGTTAATAAATATAAAATAGAATCCAAAATAATAATACCTTAGTTAGCGCATGGGCACTACGATTGAAACTCCATGCCTTCGTGTTTCCGTGCCACATTAAAACACATGCACAATACAATAAAACCGCCGAGCAGGGAAGTATCTCAGCACACGATATACCAGAGCGAATGGGAACTGATTTCATTGGACCAGGGTCCAAGCCCCACTTCAGAGTTAAAAGAGGTCAAATAGGAGAAGGGAACTAGGGGCTGAAAAAAAGGGGTAGGTGGGAGAAGGGGGCTGGAGCTGGGATCAGTATTGTAAAAAGGAAACATGTTAGAGAAAGGTGCCGACAGTGGGGATGTGTAAGAGAAGGGGGACTGGGGGCAGAAAAGGGGATATGTGTGAGAAGGAGGCTGCAAAAGGGACATGTGAGAAAAGGGGGCTGGGGCAAGAGGCTGTAAGGGAAAAGATGGGAGAAGGGGACGGGGGTGGGGGGCTAAAAAAAGGGTTTGAAGCTGGGGCTGAAAAAAAGGGGACATGTGAGGGAAGGAGGCTTTAAAGGGGGGTTCTTGGGAAAAGAGACCTGGTATAGAAGACTGTTAAAAGAAGACAGTTCGGAGAAGAGTGCTGGAGTTTGGGACTGCAAAATGTGAGTTGTGAGAGAAGGGGTCTGAGTCTGGATTTGGGGGTTGAAAAGGAAGATAGGTGTGATAAGGAGACTAGGGCTAAAAGTGAGGGCTTGAACAACAGGTATGAGAAGGGGGTTAGGGGCTATAAAAAGGGAATGTGTGAGAAAAGGGAGCTGGGGATAAAAAAAGGGGGAGAAGGGGCACAAAAGGGGACATGTGACAGAAAGGGGCTGAAGATAGGAGCTGGAAGAATAAGTAAAGATGCAGAAGCAAAGGTTCATAGGGAAAGGGGGAATGGAGAGGGAGTTCTATGGACGTGAAAGATAGAGAAAGGGGACAGATTTTTAAGTTGGTGAAAAAAGGTAGAAATAGGGAAATGGGAGCCTGAATATGGGGATAAGACATAAGAAGAATAGCCATACTGGATCAGACTAATCTATTCTAGCACTCGTTAATGTAACGGGCTTAAACACTAGTTAAGATATATTTTCTTTGAACTAATTTTAATACATTTTTGACCATCTGTCAGAGACCAAAATCTCCTTTCTCTGGTCAGGACAGCTTACTGTCTTGACCTGGGGAAGGTGGTATTGGCCCTCTGAGAGCTAACTGAAAAATGTTTTAAGACCTTTCTATAGCATTACCCAGGAGCATCACTGCCCGAAATGTACTCAGGCACACGCCTCACTGGGACATATGTTTTATTCTTGCCCGCGTATTCTTAAATTCTGGCAGCGATTGGGTCACTACATCACTTCTCTCTGGGGTAGACGGTAGACTCTAACTCCCAGAGCACTATTTGGATTCTATACTATTGCTTCTCCCAAAACTAAAGGACTTTCTGCTTTTGTGGCTCGAGTGATGATACTTGGCAATAAGGCAATTTTGTTTCAGTGGCTGGCCAGCGAACCCCCGACTTACAGCCAGTCGAGATCACTGATGGTTATACATGCAGCTTTAGACACTGGCCCTGGCCACAGATTCTGTTTGATTTGGGAGCGTTTTTGGCTGACTCTTACGCCTATTGCTAGAGTCACCTACTGAACTTATAATATGAGTATTCTTTAGTTTCCTGTCCTCGGGGTTTTCTTTTGTTTCTGTTTGGGGGGATGGGGGGGGAGTTTGGGGGTACTGATATCACATGTGCAAAATTGTAAGTGTTCTGCTTTGTTTTGCTGAAGTTGTTTGCTGGCACACTGAAAATTAATAAAACATTTAAAAATAAGACCTTTCAATAAAAGAATATCTTATTTTCCATTTTCTAAATTTTATATTTGTAATTCTTAATTTATAATGTAAAGTGTATAATACCATCAGGGTAATATAATGGAAAATTTTTGCTCACATCAACTCAGTCCTTTGCTCATGAAAAAAACAATTTTTGCTCACAAACTCGGTCCTTAGAGGGAACACTGGCGCCAGCAGCGATTTAAATGAGCAAGCATTTTTTACTTCTTGCCTATACTTCATGACATCACACTGCAAGTATGCTCTTAGAATTTCCTCTGCTCTATTCCAGATGTTGTAGACAACCAGAGAACTTCATATATAATCTAACGACGTTGTTTTTATTAAAGATCAGAGAATGGAAACAGTGCTAAAGTATTGTGCAAAGGGGAATTATTTCAGTTTTTTTCAATAGTATTGGACTTTATTGCAACCCTTTCTGAACTAAGATATGATTAAATAAAAATTTTCCCCCAAACAGTAAAAGTTCTGCCAGTAATTTTGTTAAGTTCCAATCCAAGCAGCACAAAGCCAAGGTCTAAAGGTTGATAGATTAAAAGGGGGTTCATGAAAATTCAACCTCTACTTGGACATCACTCTTTCACCCAATTCAGATGACAATCCTGTGAGCAAATTGTTGGCTCAAATGATAGAACCCTTCGGACACTTGTGCTGCCAATACTGTCCGTTCAATAATCCAAAAATGGAATTGGCTAACACTCTTATTCTCCAGGGGGAATGTGTGAAATGAAAAAAATATATATCAGTATGAGTCCTTCGAAAGTGGAATGTTGGCCAATTTCAATTTTGGATTATGGAGCAAATTGTTGGAACATGACAAAAAAATGTTTAAAAAATGATCTGAAATACTAACATTGTATATCTGGGCAAATTCTGTTCTTGTGAAATAAATAACTAGGCAGTTTTGCTTTTTCATTTGTATTGGTATTCACACTGTATATTTGCTGATTAACAAGAATACTCATATATCCTAAGTGCACATTTCTCAATTTGCATGTGCTCTGTGCTAACACAGAGTACTGGTGTCCCTCATAGGTGGTAGGATACAAAAGAATTGCAGCTTCTTCATCTTGTATGATACACTAAGAGCACATCAAGTGATTTGCTAGCACTCCTGCTCACGAAGATTACATTAGGCTACTGGGATATGGAGGATCTGAAGTTCAACAAAATCAGCAAGAAGATGGGGCATGTAACATAGGGCCTGGGTTGAAGATTAATTCAGTGGAGTGATTGGGGTTCCTTTCCAAGCACTCACAAAGAGCATAGCAAGTCATTTATTGTACTGTCATCATTTATAGAAGCTTTTCCACTAGTTTAAAACAGGATGAGCAAACATACAAACATCTATATTATTCTAAAACAAGACTGCCAAATAATGACCACTTTGAGTACTACAGCCACTACCATTTCCTGGAAGTAGCACAAACTGAATGCATACATCACAAAATGAAAGGAACTAGAAGTTGCTAACAGAAATAATACCGACAGTTACACTTTGAGTTAATTGGTAAATTAGGCACTAACTAGCACTACCAATAATCAGCAATACTTAAGATGAATTTAGGAGACATCTAAAAACATATCTGTTTTTGAAGTACTTAGGTAGCTGATTTGTAGAATTTTATCACGCAATAATCAGATCTTTTAAGAGTTTTTTAGTTATTGGCTTTTACCTTTTTAATTTTATTCAATTTGTTGTATTTTTAACTATTGTAAACCACATAGAACTTTAGGGCCTTGCGGTATATAAAGTGTTGTTATTATTGTTAGACCTAGATGAACTAAGAGGATCGGTAAGACTGTGTGGGTCTGCACCAATACAATTTTTTGGCCGATTCAGAAAGAGCTATTGATGCACTAAAAAGTTTGCATGCAAAATGATTCATGCAGATGTTCACCATAATCCCCGGCTCTCCGATCTGATGGATCGCTGTAAGAGTGACTCTCACACATGCCACTGTACACATGCCGGGTACAAGTGGATCTATTTTTCACTCTGTCAAAAATTACAAAGACTAGGGGACACTTGATGAAGTTACAGGGAAATATTTTTAAAATCAATAGGAGGAAATTTTTTTTCACTTAGAGAATATTTAAGCTCTGGAACGCATTGCCAGAGGTTGTGGTAAGAGCAGATAGCACAGCTGGTTTTAAGAAAGGTTTGGATAAGTTTCTGGAGGAAAAGTCCATAGTCTGTTATTGACAAAGACGGGGGGAAGCCACTGCTTGGCCTGTATCGGTAGAGGAACCAGTTCAAAAGTTACTTTCCACTTTTAACGGTGCTCAGAATCCAAGATGGAATTAAAGAACTCAGAGTGGGGGATCAACCCCTACCAGAACTCTTATGGTATCTATCATTGCACCATAGTTGCTGTGAAAAGTAGCATAAATATCGGGTGCTCAGCTGAGCGCTCACGTCACAGGAAATAGAAAAATTACTGTTTTCAAACCAGGTACATTGCCTCCTGCGCCGAGAGTTTGGTATGAAATTGAGATTTTATTACATCCATTTTTATTCGTACCATATTTTTCTGTCTCATTTAGGATACATAACATATGCAAGATTGTTTGCGGGTTCTCTGAGGAAGCCAGTAAGGCGAAACGCGTCAGGACCCAGCCAAACTAACGCTAGCAGCAATCTTCAGCTAAGTTATTTAACCTTTGAATTATCAATATTCTACAAGCTACTTGAAAGTGTGCAAGTTACATAGTAGTACTTACTTCATTCAGTGATTCAAAACAACTTTTCACAGCAACTATGGTGCAATGATAGATACCATAAGAGTTCTGGTAGGGGTTGATCCCCCACTCTGAGTTCTTTAATTCCATCTTGGATTCTGAGCACCGTTAAAAGTGGAAAGTAACTTTTGAACTGGTTCCTCTATCTGTTTATTAGTGTTCCCGTTTTTTTGGAACTAGGTTTTTTGACCTAACCCAGTCGTTTATATTGGCCTGTATCGGTAGCATGGAATATAGCTACTCCTTGGGTTTTGGCCAGGTACTAGTAACCTGGATTGGCCACCGTGAGAATGAGCTACTAGGCTTGATGGACCATTGGTCTGACCCAGTAAGGCTATTCTTATGTTATGTTCTTATGCGCAGAGCCAGTGAGGGAAAACTGAACAGCTGAGAGACAGGGAAAAGCCTCTTGCCACTCAGATGTTCAGGGCAGGAAACCTATTCTTTTTCTTTCTTTTTTTTTAATGGGCACAGACACTGTGCATGTTACACACACACACAATATCTGCCCCATTTTTTTAAAAAGACCCCCCTCGATGGCCCTCCCCAACGACCCCCAATGAATGGCACCGGGGAATCCCACACCATGAGCCCCTCCCTCCCCCCCCCCAATCCCCTACCCTCTCCCTTTCCGCCCTGAAAAAAAGGCAGGAGGGATGCCCAATCCCTCCTGCCACTAGAGGTCTCCCAACTCCCCCCCCCCCGGACTCCCACCCTCTGAACCCACTCCGTACCTTTTCAAAGATGTTGGAGCAGAAGGGAAGCTCAGTCCGTCCCACTCGTAGGCCTGCCAGTCCAAAATGGCGGGTCTTTCCCTCCCTGGTGCATCATGTGATTAACAGGGAGAGGCCTAAGGCCCTGGTTGACTCAGTATATGGAATCGGTCCAGAGGAAGGCTACTAAAATGGTTGGTGGTCTTCATCTTAAAAAGTATGAGAACAGACTTAAAGATCCCGATACGTTTATTGGTCTATTTACCTCGTTTAATTCATTCAGATCAAGTAGGATTCGTTCAGGGGCGACAGTTGGTCTTAAATGTCTGTAAGGCAATCATTGCCATAGCTCATGTTCAATCTCACCAGCCTTGATGGTCAACTTAGATGCAGCCAGAGCCTTCGACCAGATTGATTGGCAATATCTTTTTAGGGTACTGGAATTTATGGGAATGCAGGGCTGGTTTCTGCAGGCCCTTCAGACTTTATATGCTTTTCTATTAGCTAGACTATTAGTCAATGACATCTGTATTGACTCCTTTTCCCTTGGGCGCAGCACACAACAGGGTTGTCCCTTCTCTTATTTTTGCTTTATTTGGAGCCCCTTCTCTGCACCATTAGGAGGGATCCTGACATTACAGGAACTGAAGTTTATACATTTATTATCAAAGTCATGGCATTTGCTGATGACTTGCTGTTCACCTTAACCAATCCGCACTCATCTCTGTCACATTTATTGCACACTTTAGATAAGTTTAAATTTTATTTGGAGTTTACTTTAAATAAGCAGAAATCTGAGGTGCTGGCCCTTCCAGCTTCAGACATGGGAAGGTAGGTTCCTGAGTCGTTTAAATACTTGGAACATAAGAACATAAGAAGTTGCCTCCACTGGGTCAGACCGAGGTCCATCTAGCCCAGCGGTCCGCTCCCGCGGCGGCCCATCAGGTCCGTGACCTGTGAAGTGGTTTCTGACTTCGTTCCTTTCATCCAGAACCTATTCTCCTATCCACCGCTCAAGGGAACTCAGCAAAAGAAGATGTACGACGGCCTCCTAGCGACGCAGGCAGCGAAATTGGACCCCTATATCTCCAACTTGTTATCAACTACAAGTGACTTTAAATCATTCCGAAAAGAAATCAAAACCCTACTATTCAAAAAAACTATACAACCTCCCCACCGACCCTAACAAGTAACCAACCCTAAACTCTTCTTCCCTACTAGTATACCTCATTTCTCCTCCCTTCCCCAACCTCTCCCCTCTGCCTCCTCTATTAAACCTTCCCTAAACTGTAATCCCCCTGCATCTACTATGTAAGCGTCCCCTAAATTGTAACATCCTGGAAAAACCCAGCTGTCTTGTACTGTAACCCGCTTAGAACTGTAAGCATCCCCTAAATTGTAATTTCCTGGAAATGTCCAGCTATCTTATACTGTAATCCGCTTAGAACTGCAAGGTACAGGCGGAATATAAGTCACTAATGTAATGTAATGTAATTAAGTTTACGTGCTCCTTCTGTGCCTGCTTCCTTCTGCACCTGTTTCTTGCCTTGCTGCCTTCTTCTTTTGTGTGGGCTGCCTACGCTCTACCTTTCCTTACTTTTGCTTGCGTGTTTGTTCCTTCTGTGCCTGCTGCCTTTGCACAGCCTTGCCTAACTTTTGCTTGTGTGTGGTTGTTCCTTCTATATCTGCTTCTTGCCTTGATGCCTTCTTGTGTGTGCTGTCTTTTCTCTTCCTTACCTTACTGCTGCTTGAATGTGCTCGTCCCTTCTGTGCCTGCTTATTCTTACCTTCTGTGCTTGCCGCTTCTTTACCTTTCAGTCCTTCCCTGTGCTCTTGGGTGTAGTGACTTGGCCCTTCTTGAGGCCCTTCGCAAAGGCGCTCTCGCTAAGGCGAGCGGCCGCGCGCCTAACGGCTGCACGCCGTTGGCTCTGCCCCCTTTTATGGGGGAGTTCGGTTGCTGACTCTCCGATGCGGTGGGGGTGGGCGGAACTAACTCTCGCCGTGCCCCTACTCTCCTGCTTTTCTCTGTCTCCCTCCTCTGCTCGTTTCTGCTTTTAAAACTGCTTTTCTCCTGCTACTAAAACTGCTTTTCTCCTTGCTTCTGCTGCTACTCTTGCCTGATGCTGTGCACCGCGTTCGCCCTTGGCTCCGCCCCCTTTTATGGGGGAGTTCGGTTGCTGACTCTCCGATGCGGTGGGGGTGGGCGGAGCTAACTCTCGCCCTGCCCCTAGCCTCCTGCTCTTCTCTGTCTCCTTCCTCTGCTCGTTTCTGCTTTTAAAACTGCTTTTCTCCTGCTACTAAAACTGCTTTTCTCCTTGCTTCTGCTGCTCCTCTTGCCTGATGCTGTGCACCGCGTTCGCCCTTGGCTCCGCCCCCTTTTATGGGGGAGTTCGGTTGCTGACTCTCCGATGCGGTGGGGGTGGGCGGAGCTAACTCTCGCCCTGCCCCTAGCCTCCTGCTCTTCTCTGTCTCCCTCCTCTGCTCGTTTCTGCTTTTAAAACTGCTTTTCTCCTGCTACTAAAACTGCTTTTCTCCTTGCTTCTGCTGCTCCTCTTGCCTGATGCTGTGCACCGCATTCACTTTTGCTCAATTGCAATGATTGTACCGGTTACCACCCTCTGATGTATTTCATTATTTTCAGGTTAAGCATTATATTCGTTCACTTGATTCTCAATATATTACAGAAAACGGTAGGGAGGTGCTCTCAGAAATGTTTAGTCTCTCAGCCCAGGCCGCAATTTCTTTACGATTTCACCATGTTGGGTTGTTGGACTCCCAGCAGGCATAAACTTTGATATACTGGCGGAATTGAGGTCCACTGTGGAGCACTATTACTGCTCTTCACCTGGGTAAAGCTTTGAAGAAGTCATTGAAACTTACCTTTGATATTACTCATTGGGAAATTCAACAAAAATTCCTATTGCGCCTTTATATCTCTCCCATTCGAGTATTTCGAATGCAGATTACTCCCACACATTGTTGTTTGAAATGTGCCTCACCATATGCTTCGCTGGGACATCAGTTTTGGCACTGTCCGTTAGTGTTTGCCTTTTGAAGATCCTTGGGTAGCTTTGTCTCCCGCATCTGGTGCGGAACTTGGGTTCCTACTATGCAGATTCTCTTTGGTTACCATCGGTGGGCACTGACAGCATTTGTGGACTGAGTGATATTGTTGTGCAAAAAGGCGATTCTATTGGCCTGGATGACATTGGATGGGACTTCAGTAGCACAATGACTGATTACTCAAGCATCATTGGAACGCCGTGGTCAACAGGACTTGGAATCTGCTAAAGGACATGGATTTTGTGCTGTTTGGGAACCGTTTTGGTCTGATCTTACACCTCATGCTCACAGTAGAATTTTGAATTATTCAGTCACGAGTTTTGGAGATATTTTTATGTAAAACAGGATTGCTGATTGGGGGTGGGGGGTACTGTATAAGTTGGTTGTATGCTCTGTATTGTACTGTTGTTGTGGCAGTGGTTCTTTTTGTTACTGAAAACTTTAATAAAAAAACATTTAAACATATGAGGGCTATTCAAAAAGTATCAGACCTTAATTTTTCTTGCGTAAACAAATAAAACTAGGGAGGCGTAGTTTGGTGCACGTATATAGGTGACCCTAATACGCATGCTTAAATTTTTTCCTGCCTACAGAAGCTGTCAGTCGCCAGCAGACCGCCGATGAGTGAGGAAGTATAAGTGAGCATTATCTGATTTTCATTTTTGACAAAATGACAGAAAAAGTTGAACGCTACTGCATTAAATTTTGTGTAAAGCTTGGCTATTCCCAAGTGTAAACGATCCACAAGATTCATCAGGGCTTTGGGGCTAAAGCAATGGGCAACACACAGATAAAGGAGTGATACAATCGCTTCAGAGATGGCCACACATCGGTGAAGAGTGAAGCGCATTTTGGTACGCCCTCAACATCCAGAAATGAGATAGTCATTGACCAAGTGAGGACCCTGGTGATGCAGGATAGTCGAATCACCAAGGGGTACTACCCAAGAGGTTCTGCGTCACCTTCGTAATTCTGTGAGATGCAAATGGCCAGACCTGTGGGCAGCAGGCAATTGGCAGTTCCATCACGATAACGCACCTGCCCATTCTTCATATTTGATACGGAGTTTCCTGGCAAACACAACACAAATGTGATTCCTCAGGCTCCCCACTCTCCCGACATGGCTCCGTGTGACTTCTGGCTTTTTCCCCCAAGCTGAACATGCCCCTGAAATGCGACGGACCAGTTGCGAGCAATCTCAAAAGAGGCGTTCCAGCGCTGCTTCCAACAGTGGCAGAACTGTTGGAAGAAGTGTGTGGCAGCCCAAGGGGACTACTTTGAAGGAGATTAGTATAAGATTCTGAATACGAGTATTTTTTAAGAATAAAGGTCTGATACTTTTTGAACAGCCCTCGTATGTATACTTTGGAGGAAAGGAGGGAGAAGGGAGATATGATAGAGACATTTAAATACACATGATGCAAGTCTCTTTCAACTGAAAGGAAACTCTAGAGTGAGGGGTAGGAATAATCTAAGGAAAGGATTGTAGATACATGGAATAGTCTCCTGGTAGAGGTGGTGGAGACAAAGACTGTCTAAATGCAAGAAAGCGTGGGACAGGCACATGGGATCTTTTGGTGAGAGAAGAAGATGCTGTTTAAGGGCAGACTGGATGGTCCATTTGGCCTTTATCTGCTGTCCTATGTCTATGTCAGTGTGTCACAAACTTTTTGAAGCCGCAGCACACTAGACTCAGGGCTACGGCTGGAAGGTCTCCGGACATGCGTGGACATTTACGTGATGATACCATGCGCATGTGTGATGTCATCACATCAGCATCTGTGCATGCCCTCCAGATGGGGCCCTGAGCCTGCTAACCCTAGGAGGAGAGGTGTGTCGAGGAGGAGAGATGCTGGCACCAGCTGACTGCCTAGAGCAGTGTTTTTCAACCTTTTTTGGGCAAAGGCACGCTTGTTTCATGAAAAAAATCACGAGGCACACCACCATTAGAAAATGTTAAAAAATTTAACTCTGTGCCTATATTGACTATATATAAAGTAATTCTCTTGAATAGGAATCAAATAAACACAAAGAAAGTATTTTATAATGCTGCCACCGCCACTGGGGAATAGGCTGCCACTGCCGCCATCGGGAACAGGCCGGCACTGAGTTCTCCCTGCTTCTCTTCCCCGCGGGGCCGACCAACTCTTGCCACCCGTCGTCAATTCTAACGTCGGAGAGGACGTTCTAGGCCAGCCAGGCAGCGATTGGCTGGCCCAGAACGTCCTCTCCGATGTCAGAATTGACGCGAGTGGCGAGAGTTGGCCGGCCCCACAGGGAAAAGCAGGGAGAACTTGGCGCCGGCCTGTTCCCGATGGCGGCGGTGGCACTCAAGTGGCTAAAGAGCTGCAGTTTGCCGGCCTAGGGACAACACTGGAGGGTGGCCAGCTGTGCACCCCCTTGGGACGTAAACCCGGGGTGGGGCAGACCGCCCCCTCCCCACCCTGGTATGCCACTATCTGTACCTCACTCCCTCCCTATGACCAAAAATTCTCCTTTCTTCTATTCCCCGTGTACACAACCATCTCTTTCCCTCCCTTCCTCTCTCCAAAGTCCATGCCTTCTGTGTCCAAACACTCATTCCCTCCCCCACCTCAGCATCTCTTTCCCTCCCTTCCTCTCTCCCAAGTCCATTTCTTCTGTGTCCAAAACGCATTCCCTCCCCCACCTCAGCATCTCTTTCCCTCCCTTCCTCTCTCCCAAGTCCATTTCTTCTGTGTCCAAAAATGCATTCCCTCCCCCACCTCAGCATCTCTTTCCCTCCCTTCCTCTCTCCCAAGTCCATTTCTTCTGTGTCCAAAAACGCATTCCCTCCCCCACCTCAGCATCTCTTTCCCTCCCTTCCTCTCTCCCAAGTCCATGCCTTATGTGTCCAAAAACCCATTCCCTCCCCCACCTCAGCATCTCTTTCCCTCCCTTCCTCTCTCCCAAGTCCATGCCTTCTGTGTCCAAAAACCCATTCCCTCCCCCACCTCAGCATCTCTTTCCCTCCCTTCCTCTCTCCCAAGTTCATGCCTTCTGTGTCCAAAAACCCATTCCCTCCCCCACCTCAGCATCTCTTTCCCTCCCTTCCTCTCTCCCAAGTTCATGCCTTCTGTGTCCAAAAACCCATTCCCTCCCCCACCTCAGCATCTCTTTCCCTCCCTTCCTCTCTCCCAAGTTCATGCCTTGTGTCCAAAACGCACTCCCTCCCCCCTTTTGTGTTCCGTGTTTGCCTCCCAGCCCATCTTTGCAACTTTATCAGCAAAACGAAGCTCAAGCCGCGAGGCTTGTCTTCTGCTTCCTGCCTGCCCTGCCGCGCACAAATAGCCGAACGGAAGTATTCTCCGACGTCAGCGCTGACGTCGGAGGGCAGGCTTTGCTTAAGCCCTCCCTCCGACGTCAGCGCTGACATCGGGGAACGCTTGCGATCGGCTATATGTTAGCTGCAGGGCAGGCAGGAACAGAAGACGAGCCTCGCGGCTCGAGATGTATTGAACTCCGCGGGTCCCTCGTCCAGCTCTCTTCTGTCCACGTGGGACGGACCGCCCCTCTCCCTAGACTGGTGGTACTGCCCTGATGGCGGCCCTGACCGTACGGCACACCAGGCAACATCTCGCGGCACACTAGTGTGCCGCGGAACAGCGGTTGAAAAACACTGGCCTAGAGGACATGCCTCTGGCCATGAGAGGTGCATCCTGTAGTTAGTCAGCTGGTGCCGGTGCCTCTCCTCACCGGTGTCTTTGTGGCAAATCATGAATCTCGCATGCCGTGGCACACACTTTGCGAAACACTGATCTATGTTAATCATTAACACTGACCATTAACATGGTATAAGAAGCCACACTTAAATACTGTCATGTAAATTCTGACTTATGTTAGTACTCTATAATGGTAATTATAAGTATTATTGCCAATACAGAATTCACACTTAACAGCATCCTAACACCTAAATTTTGGCAGCCTTTTCAGAATTACCTCTAGTGGGCTATGGACAAGATGGTTCAGAGTTAATAAAGAAAAAAAAAATTACAGAACAGACAAATACAGAGTCTGTACTGCAAATGAGACACACATCTAAGTGTGACGTGCCGAGAGCAGAAACATCGTAAACAGAAAGGCACAATAATATAACATTTGTTAAAAACCCATAAAAATGTATTACTATACCGCAATACTATTAAGTTCTATGCAGTTTACAAAATGGAATAAAAAACTGCACATATACGGTTGAATGTAATACATTAATTACCTAAAAACCTTGTAAACAAATACATTTTCAGTTGTCTCCTAAAATGGTGATTTGAGCAAGAGGCTGAAAGATAGAAAACAGAGTAGGGTTAAATGGTTAATATTCTCAATGCAGGAGGGTAAATAGTGAGGTTCCAAGGGTCTGTGCTGGGATTTCTGCTTTTTAACATATTTATCATTGATCTAGAAATAGGAATAACTAATGAGATCATTAAATTTGCTGATGACACAAATTTGTTCAAAGTTGTTAAATCACAAGAAGATTATGAAAAATTGCAAGAGGAATTTGTGAGACTGAGTGTGCAAAGTGATGCATGCGGGAAAGTGGAACCCAAACTATAGCTACGTGATGCAGGGCTCCACGTTAGGAGTCACCATCCAGGAAAATGAACTAGGTGTTTTCGTTGAGGATACATTGAAGCCCTCAGTTTAGTGCGCGACAGCAGCTAAAAACAAATAAAATGTTAGGAATTATTAAGAACATAAGAACATAAGAAGTTGCCTCCACTGGGTCAGACCGAGGTCCATCTCGCCCAGCGGTCCGCTCCCGCGGCGGCCCATCAGGTCTGCGACCTGTGAAGTGGTTTCTGACCACTTCTATAACCTACCTCAAGTTCTATCTGTACCCCTCTATCCCCTTATCCTCCAGGAACCTATCCAAACCCTTCTTGAATCCTTGTACAGAGTTCTGGCCTATCACTTCCTCCGGAAGCGCGTTCCATGTGTCTACCACCCTCTGTGTAAAAAAGAATTTTCTAGCATTTGTTCTAAACCTGTCCCCTTTCAATTTCTCCGAGTGACCCCTAGTGCTTGTGGCTCCTCTCAGTTTGAAGAATCTGTCCTTATTTACTCTCTCTATGCCCCTAAGGATTTTGAAGGTTTCTATCTTGTCCCCTCTAAGTCTCCTCTTCTCCAGGGAGAACATCCCCAGCATTTTTAACCTGTCAGCGTTTGGAAAATTTTCCATACCTTTTATCAGCTTAGTCGCCCTCTTCTGCACTCCCTCGAGTACCGCCAGTGGAAGGCAAAGATCAAAATTTTATCATGCCTTTACATGGCTCTATGGAGCAGCTGTACCTTGAATACTGCATTTAGTTCTAGATATAACAGAATTAGTAAAGGTACAGAGAAGGACAATGAAAATGATAAAAAGAATGGAACAACTTCCTTATGAGGAAAGGCTAAAGTGGCTATGGCTCTTCAACATGGAGAAGAGACAGCGCACGGGAGAGATGATAGAGGTCTATGAAATGCTGAATGGAACGAGTAGATGTGAATCATTTGTTTACTTTTTCCAAAAGTAGTAGGACTAGGGGGCATGTGATGAAACTACTAACTAGTAGATTTAAAACAAACCAGAGAAAATTTTCTTCACTCAACAGGTAATTAAACTCTGGAATTTGTTGCTAGAGAAAGCCTTTCTCCGAGTTCTCTGTATGAAAAGTACCTCATTTTCTCATGAAGTGTAGGTGCAGTAGTACTGCTGAAGTTTGGGAATGAAATGTGAGCTTTGCAGGGTTTAAAAAGGGTTTGGATAATATCCTAAAGGAGAAGTCCATTAGCCATTATTAAGTTGGCTTGGGAAACCTACTGCTTATTCCATACTGTTTTTCTCCTTGGGATCTTGCCAGGTACTTGTGACATGGGCTGGCCACTGTTGGAAACAGGACACTAGGCTTGATGACCCTTTGGTCTATCCCAGTATGGCAATTCTTATGTTCTTATGACAGCAGGCATATGTTCTCACATGTGGGTGACATCATCCATGTAACCCAGTATGGACACTGCCAAGTGCACTTGTACCAAGAGCTCTATGATGGTGTAGAACCTTGAGGACCCATAACTAAAAAAGGGTCTATGTCAAGTGTATTTAAGCACTGAGGGTTGGTTTTTTGTTTGTTTGGGGTTTTGTTTTTTACTATGATCACAATATTGCTCAACACACACACTGAGGTCTTTATATATACACAATAAATTATAATTTTTTTAGAGGAATACACTGTCTTCAATACTCTTAGGAGAACTTCAAGTGGCATTATTTGTTGGGGTGTTTCCCTAGATTAGGTTCTGCCAAAGTAAGAAGGCAGGCAGGCATATAGAGAAGTTGACAGAAGGGAGGGAAATGTAGATAAAATGGGAACCAGGGATTACAAAATACAATGAGATTGCTCTCATTTTCCTTCATATCATTTTCTGAAAAAAATATTATGCAGTATTCTTGATCCACAGCAGAGAAAAAGGATGTTCCTGGGGCAGATTCTATTCCCCCCCCCCATCATTTTTGATAAATCTTTCTACTAGTACAGGGGTGCCCAATAGGTTGACTGCGATCAACCGGTAGATTGCCAAGGCAAAGTGAGTCGATCGCGGAACCCATCCAGGGCTCCATGATGGACTCACTTTGCTTTGGTGATCTACCGGGCCGATCAGCCTTCCTCTCCCTGATGTCAATTCTGCCGTCGGAGAGGAAGTTCGGGCCAGCCAATCGCTGCCTGGCTGGGCCGGAACTTCCTCTCTGACAGCAGAATTGACATGGGGGAGGGAGTGTATGCTGGTCGGCCCGACGCAGGGAAGCAGGGAGAGCTTGGATGGCGGTGGCTTTGGGGCCTGTTACCGATGGCGGTGGCGGCTTGGGGTCCTGTTCCCTGATGGCGGCGGCAGTGGCTTAGGGGAGGGCAGGGAGAAAGAAAGAAAGAAAGGGGGCAGGCAGGGAGACAGAAGGAAAGAAGGGAAACAGAAAAAAAAGAAAGGGAGGCAGGGAGAAAGAAAGGGCAGGGAGAGAGGAAGAAAAAGTTGGGGGAGGGAATGAGATCTGGAGGAGAGAGAGCATACAGGCTGAAAGAAGGGAAGAAAGATTGGATGCACAGTCAGAAGAAGAAAGTGCAACCAAAGACTCATGAAATCACCAGCCAACAAAGGTAGGAAAAATGATTTTATTTTCAATTTAGTGATCCAAATGTGTCTGAATTTATATCTGCTGTCTATATTTTGCACTATGGCGGTTTTTAAGCGCAGGGAGTCTATCAGCATCAAGAGCAGCGCTGGGCATTCAGCGCAGCTCCCTGCACTAAAAACTGCTATTGTGGTTTAGTAAAAAGGGAGGGGGTATATTTGTCTATTTTTGTATGGATGTTACTGAGGGAACAGTGCATAGAGTCATCTGCCTTGACCTCTTTGAAAACCCCCCGGAATAGGAATGATAATTAACATTTTCTCAGCGTACAATGTGCTTTGTGTTTTTTAAAAATTTTATTGTTGGTAGATCATTTTGACTTGGTCATTTTAAAAGTAGCTCGCAAGCCCAAAGAGTGTGGGCACCCCTGTATTAGTATGTATATAAAATGTAACCCAAACAATGCCTTAACATTAAGCTTTGAAACTCTGTTCTTCATTTGGAATGTAGTTCTTCTACTGGAAAATAAACTAACAAATGTGAACAGCAAATTCCATGAACTTGAACAATGAGTCACAAACAGCTGGGCAAATTCCCACTCTTTTGGAAATCCACCAAACTGTATATGACATGTTTTACTTACAAAAACATTTTGAAAAGTGCCAGAAAAATCTAAGGAGAAGAAATCCACGGATGTTCCTGTGTCTTTGAAAAGGAAAGAGCCTGATTTTAGTTAAATAATCACAGGAAAACAAGCCCAGCTCAGGATGTTACCCAAAGCTATATTAGATCAACAATTAAAAATATCAAGCAAAGAGCATGTTGTTTCAAGCATGGAATTCTGGTCCCTGACACAAAGTCTACATTTCTACATCTTTAAGATATGGCCTGGGAGGAAGCTGGGGGTGATACATGCATCTTAGTGTGTATCTCTCTTCAACACAAGGTATAATTAGTCATTTCCATTAAGCAAATCCTACTTAGGACCTCTTTTACAAAGCCACAGTAAAGGTTCCCATGTGGCAAATGTAACGCAGCCCATTCAATTCCAATGGCCTGCTGGGACTCACTTCCGTGACTTTAGAACATCAGACGGGTATGATTTTTTTCATTTTTTTAAAAATCAATAACAATCCAGATTTCTACAAGACTACAAAGAGCAAAATATCGTTATAAACAAATTCTGGTATATATTTTGGAAAATTTATTTTAATAGGCACAATTCTCTCTAAAATCTCATTTCTATACTAACACTCATCTATTTATTTTTATTTATTTCGTTTTCTAGCCCGTTCTCCCCAACAAGCTCAGAATGGGTTCTGTTTATTGTTTCTCTTGACAGAAATCTTATAGAGAGATCAATGATATTTTAATTTTAAGTAGGGCATTTATGGGATGACTGAATAAAAGGTGTATTTAGATTTTAGCAAAGCCTTCATCAATGTTCCATACAGGCATCTAATAAATAACCTGCGTACTCTCAGTATGGGCCACAAAGTGACGGACTGGGTCAGAACTAGTTGAGTGGAAGGCAACAGAGGGTAATGGTCAATGGAGAACACTCCGAGGAAAGGGATGCCACCAGTGGTATGCCTCAAGGTGTGGTTCTAGGGTCTAGTCTTTTTAACATTTTTGTGAGTGATATTGCTGAAGGGCTAGTGGGTAAGATTTGTCTCTTTGCGGATGATACCAAAATCTGCAATAGAGTAGATACCTCTGATGGTGTGAACAACATGAGAAAGGACCTAGTGAAGCTTAAAGAATGGTCTGAAATTTGGCAGCTAAGATTTAATGCTAAAAAGTTCAAGGGCTGCAAAAACCCGAAAGAACAGTACAGTTTAGGGCAGGGGTGTCAAAGTCCCTCCTCGAGAGCCGCATTCCGGTCTGGTTCCCAGGATTTCCCCAATGAATATGCATGAGATCTATTTGCATGCACTGCTTTCATTGTATGCTAATAGAGCTCATACATATTCATTGGGGAAATCCTGAAAACCCGACTGGATTGCGGCCCTCGAGGAGGGACTTTGACACTCCTGGTTTAGGGGGTGAAGAACATTTGTGCACGAAAGAGGAATGGGATTTGAGTGTGATAGTATGTGATGATCTTAAGGTGGCCAAACAGGTTTAAAAGATGACAGCAAAAGCTAGAAGGATGCTAGGGTACATAGGGAGAGGTATGGCCAGTAGGAAAAAGGAGGTATCGATGCTCCTGTATAAGACTCTGGTAAGACCTCATTTAGAATATTGTATGCAATTCTGGAGACCACACCTTCAAAAAGGTATAAATAGGGTGGAGTTGGTTCAGAAGGCGGCTATTAAAATAGTTGGTGGTCTTCATCATAAAGCATAAGGGGACAGACAAAGATCTCTATGTATACTATGGAGGAAAGATGGGAAGGGGAGATATGATAGAGACGTTAAGTACCTACATGGCATAAATGTGTTTGAGAAGAAAGGATGCTCCGAAATGAGAGGGTATAGGATGATGTTAAGAGGTGATAGGCTCAGGAGTAATCTAAGGAAATACTTTTTGACACAAAGGATGGTAGATAGGTGGAATAGTCTCCCAGTAGAGGTGATGGAGACAAAGACTGTATCTGAATTCAAGAATGTGTGGGACAGGCACGTGGGTCACTTAGGGAGAGTAGGAGATAGTGGATGCTGTGAATGGGTAGATTTGATGAGCCATTTGGCCTTTATCTGACATCATGTTTCTATGCAGGTAATTTATAGGAAATCAGGAAAAAATCAAGCAAATCTAACAGCCTGAATGTGAGTAGTTTTTAAAAATATAATTTTGGGGTTTTTTTCAGAAAATTAACTGCTCAAAGGAGCACATTATTTATTAACAGACTATTTCCCTTTTCCCTGATATAAAAAAGATGGAATACTATGGGTTTTTTAAAAAAATTAATATTTATTAAAAGATCTCAACAGAAACTGTACACTCAGGGCTCCTTTTACAAAGCCGCACTAGGGTCTTAACGCACAGAATAGCGCACGCTAAATTGCCGTGCGCACTAGCTGCTACCACCTCCTTTTGAGCAGGCGGTAGATTTTCGACTAGCATGCGCTAATACAGTGCGTGCGCTAAAACGCTTAGCACACTTTCGTAAAAGGAGCCCTCAGTGGACAGAGCAATCCAAAATGAAAACAGAACAATCATGTCATAGAGCTGTATAGCCGAGTTCCTGAACGGATAACAGATCAATGCCCACGTGGCGCCGCTCCAGCTGCAACCTTCATTTTAACCCCCACACGCACACAAACCTGTCAACCATCACCCAACCAGCACATCAACTGCCTCTCCATAAAACATACACCAAACACCCCTCACACATAAGCAACTACCTGATGCCCGCTATCCAACCAAGTTTCTATCCCATAGGAGAATCAGGGAGGCCCGAAGGATGTCCACGAAGATCTCAATCAGTCCGAAGGATGCTGTGACAGAGTCCCCAGGGCAACAGATGGAAAATTCCCTCCAGAGAGCCACATAACACAAACGGTCTAATCTTTTGGAGTGGGAAAGCCGTTGATACTGCAATTTAGCTTTAAGAATTATAAAAGTATTCTGGAAATGGCTGCAAATTACACAGAAATCATTTTTATGCATAAACATACCACCGCCCCCCTCCCTTTTTTTTTTTTTTTTTTTACAAAACCGTAGTGCGGTTTTTAGCACTGGCCATGGTAGTAACAGTTCTGACGCTCATAGGAATTCTATGAGTGTCAAAGCTGTTACTACCATGGCCGGCGCTAAAAACCACGCCACAGTTTTGAAGAAGGGGGAATAATTCTTTGTAACACATCTTCTCCTTTATCCAAACATGTTATTTTGGATGTTTTAGAAACAGGTTTTTATCTTGGAACACCTCAGTTCTCTTGTACAGATTAACACACACTTAGGGTTGACTTCACTGTTCCCACATGACAAAATAAAGATGAATGTGATATCAATAAAAGCATAACATTGATTTAGGCTATATGCATCTCATAGTAAGATTCTAAAATCCAAGCAAATATAAAACGACATTTCATTACAAAAAAAACATATCAATTTCATTTGTACAAAGTATACAAACATTTCTGTGGCTGCATGACAGTTATCAACCCCTTTGAGTTCAGGGCACTTAACAGACTATGCTCACAAATGCTGCATTGCAAATGTGACCATCATGGATTCTATTTAATGGCAAATGTATTTTTATTGAGCTTGACATGAATGAGCAACAAAAAGTACAGGTAAGTACAGAAGAACAAAGAACAAGATCACTTAAATTTAGAAACAGAGTGCAACCCCCCAGTCCACTCCCAAACCACTCCCACCCTTAGTCCTCCTTCAAGCTATAAACGAAATGATGGACCAATAAAGAAAAGCATATACAGAGACTCATACACATACATAGTTCAACAGTTCAGTAAACGACTACAAGTCAAAGAAGTCATAGACCAAAACGGCTCCCAAATGCGCTGAAAAGAGCGTCCCTGAAGAGAAGATAAATCAAGCATATCTCTGCATTCCCACATCAAGACTGTGATCAGGTGACATCGCCAAAGAGAGTATAGTCTGGAGCATCCACCTCCAACCACTTGAGCAGTATGCATTTCAAAGCAACCAGGACTGTCCACTTGAGAAAAGCAGCAGCTCCCCGTCTTCATGGAAAATAGTGGAGAGAGGCACCAAATAAAAACAAAGGAGAGTGCTATATGGTGACATTCCAGATGTGCTCCACAAAAAGAAATATAGCATCCCAAAAGGAGCAAATAACAGGACATGTCCAAAACATATGGCCCAATCCAGCATCAGGAGCATGACAACGAAGACAGGCAGCTGATGCATGGAACCCAGAAAGATAGGCCCTCTTAGGAGAAATGAACAAGCGTAAAACTAGTTTATAATGTCATTCCCAAAAAGTGGTATATTTGTGCAAAGCAGACAATTGTTGAACAACACTTAATATCACACCATCAGGCAAGTCAATATTGAGATCATGAGCCCAAGCATCTCGCAATCTAGCATGATCAAGCACGGGGATTCATCCTTCAAATTTCTATGGTGGAACTTAAGAGGAACAGGGAGCTGTGATCCAATGGTATACGCCATAGACAACAACTCCTGATGAGACGCTGTCAAGTGGCAAGATGGTAGAGAAGCAATATAATGATGAATTTGCATATAAGCGAAGCCATTAGTACGAGGGAGATCAAAGTCCGCTCGCAACTGGTCAAAAGGTTTGATGCTCCCATCATCCTCCACCAATTGAAACAAATAATGAATCCCCTGGGCTTCCCACCAGACAAAACTGGCTCATCCACCCCAGGAAGAAAATTAGCATTACAACACAGAGGCAAGAAAGGAGAAACAGTAGGACTGACAGAATGAAATTTACAGACTCAGTGCCAAACCCTCTGCAGAGGATGGTGAAGGACCATACAAGAAAGAAGCTCAGGCTATACAGAAGGCACAGAATGGAGATAAGCACTAAAATGAAGTTTGAAAACAGGAAAGTTCTAAGGAGGTATTAGTAAAAGCAGAAGTACCCCGAAAGAGATCAGTGATATGGCGCATGCCACAACCAACAGTCAAGAAATGAAGATTCAACAAACCCAGGCCTCCCTTATACCAAGGAGCAGCCACCAACCTATGAGGTAAACGAGCTCTCTTGTCCACCCAAAGAAACCGCTGAACCAACCGTTCCAAATGCTTTTATGGATTCTATTTAAACAAATACTCTGCAGTCACAGAACCCCCAACAATGGGTGAAGAATAAAACTAGGACATTTTCCCATACAAAATAAATATTCTGATTCTGGTGTCAGCTCAGTAACAGCAAGACAAATTGTCACCACTACAGGTGCCCTGTGAAATAACCCAGATTAATTAAATCAGCCTAGAAAAACAACATGGACACATTTTGAAATTTGGTCAGCATCAGGGTTACATATATAGGTGCCAAATTATTATAATACATATGAGGGCTGTTCAAAACCTCATATTTCAGACCTCAATTTTTCTTGCGTAAACAAATAAAGCTAGGGAGGCGTGGTTTCGTGCACGTATGCAGGAAACCCTAATGCGCATGCTTGAATTTTTTTCCTGCCTACAGAAGCTGTCAGTTGCTGGCAGACCACCGATGAGTGAGGAAATGTAAGTGAACGCCATCCGATTTTCATTTTTGACAAAATGACAGAAAAAGTTGAACAACACTACTGTATTAAATTTTGTGTAAAGCTTGGTAATTCCCAAGTGGAAACAATCAGCAAGATTCAACAGGCCTTCGGAGATGAAGCAATGGGCACCACACAGATAAAGAAATGGTACAACCACTTCAGGGTTGACCGCACATCAGTGGAGAGTGAAGCACATTCTAGTACCAAGCTGTCAGGTGTAGAGACTGCAGGTTGGAATGAAGTAGAGATCCTAGTATTTGGCAAAAACCCAGTAGTAGTGGAAACCATGATTGTCCTTCAGGGTTTGTGGGGACTACAGATTCCACTCCCATGGTCAAGCGGAGGCGACAGTGTGGTGCAAACAGAAGTTGGCCATATTCCACAATACTCCAGCACAGAAGGAAAGTGTGGTACATAGATGTTGGGCCTGGCAAAATAACTCCCTACATTTGGGCATATAAGTTGAAAACCACTAAACATGCGAGTAGAGTTTCCTAGCATTCTCCCACTTTTATTTTTACAGTACATGAAAGTCAGTAGCAGATAGTCTAGGAAGCAAACATGAGAAACTTCCAGTTCTACTTACTTTGTCTTCTTTCACTGCCCACTCTTTTACATCTTAGAATAAACAATGAACGCTGTATAATATACAGTGTTGGATATGAAGTCCCTACAATATTAATTTGATCAACAACTATTTTCCCCTTTAGGAAAACTCCAAACTGTAAGTACTGCATTTGAAACTTTATTTATTAATAAAATTTTGTATACCCTCTTCTTGGTCAAACCCAATCAAAAGAGTGAACAGCACTAAACCAGAAAGCAGACAAAGCATTAGCAATGATCCTTAATGGGGGAAAGATAAAATGTCAACTCCATTCTAAAAGTCACAATAGAAAACCCATCTTTCTCAAATCATTTTGTAGGTCATTCCATCGATCTACTACCACTGGTCTGAAGGCCTTCTTTCTCCACTTAGCCCAGGGGTGTCAAAGTCCCTCCTCGAGGGCCGCAATCCAGTTGGGTTTTCAGGATTTCCCCAATGAATATGCATGAAATCTATTAGCATACAATGAAAGCAGTGCAGGCACATAGATCTCATGCATATTCATTGGGGAAATCCTGAAAACCTGACTGGATTGCGGCCCTCGAGGAGGGACTTTGACAACCCCTGACTTAGCCCTATCCTATGCAAAAACAGAATAGGTGGTCTGAGGGTAGATTCAGTTCACTAAATGGGAAAAAAAAGTTATGGCACCAGAATACTCAGGCATTCAGCACTGATATCCAGTTACATCCCAGTGCTTTTCACCCATGATAAAAGGCCTGCAGCAGCCAGCATTTAAAAATAAATTACTGCTGCACGCTTAATATTACCTCTATCTTTTCTAGCTCAAAACCACAATACCTTGGTTACTTCTGGTAGAAAAGGAAGAGAGAACAGTAAACTAGATTTGCGGTACTGGAAAAAAGATGGAAATTGAAATAAAAGCTTCTTTACTTGTGGATCTGCTTCACTCTGTTTTTGGCATATTGAAGAAAACAATGGTCTTTAGCACACCAATGTTATTGCTCTTGTACATATTACAGCTCAAATTCTTACCACAAGAAACTTGAGTCAGTTTATACAAACACTGACAGGAATGGCAGATTTAATATGACTGACACAATTTTTTGTTACAAACAAGAATTAGTTACCACTCACCTTATGCACAGCACCAAAATTGAGCAGTTTGAAGTCTGAAAAAATAGGTAAATAGGACTTGCACAACTGCGGGCTTCTGAAGACAACGGGGCTTGCAAATCTTTCTCCAAAAGCGAGCTGAAAGAGGAAAAATTCACATTTAGTAAGGATTTGCAGAGGAGAGGATCTCAAATCCCACCTTTTTTATTTTTTTAATTCTTTATTCATTTTTTAATCTTACATCAAGTGTACAAATAATAAAACATTTGAATTTAAATACATCACTTGAATTTCTTTCTAGTATATCAAATATATAAATTTATTGGGAAGGGGTAAAACGCTGACCTCATGGACCTCGCGGATCTAAACCCGCATGTCCTTAAAAATCTGAGGTCCGTGCCGCTTGTAGTTCGTTTATGGCTCTGACAGACCTCGGTGACAATTTAGTGCTGACAGATCCGTCTCAGCATAGGGAGGGAAAAGTATTAGGATCCGTCAGCGCTAAAATGTCACCGAGGTCTGTCAGAGCCAGAGACTAGTGCTAGTGCTGGAGCGGCTCTAAAACGAATCTTTTAAACTGGTTTCCTGCAGCCCCAGTAAATCAGCTCCGACAGACCTCGATGGCATTGTAGCGCTGACGGATCCTAATACTTTCCCCTCCCTATGCTGAGACGGATCCGTCAGCACTAAATTGTCACCGAGGTCTGTCAGAGCCAGAACCTAACTACAAGCGGCATGGACTTCAGATTTTTAAGGACGTGTGGGTTTAGATCCACGAGGTCCGTCAGGTCCGTGAGGTTCGCGTTTTACCCCTTCCCAAATTTATTCCCTTCCATCCCACCCTTTCCTTTAACATTTAATCAAAAATATACAAATATATTCTTTTCTATTGATTAAACCTACAGTAAACTTTAAACCACCCTCCTCCCCCTATTTGCAAATATACTTTCAATAGAAAATGGTATCTATTCATTACAGTAAGTTGTCAATGGCCCCCAGATCTTTTAAAATTTATTATAATTCCCTTTTTGAATAGCAATTATGCTTTCCATTTTATAAATGTGACATAACGAATTCCACCAGAAGGTATAATTTAATCTACTGCAGTTTTTCCAAATCCCACCTTTGAAAACCAAGAGTTTCTTAGCACATGCAAGCTGAAATGGCAAACAATGGCCAAACAATGCCTGAAAAGAGTTAAATACTGGCAGGAATGACTAAGGGGTCCTTTTACTAAGGCGTGCCAGCCGTTTTAGCGCACGCTAAATGCTAACGCATCTATTATATCCTACGGATGCACTAGCGTTTAGCATGCGCTAAATCGGCTATTGCACCTTGGTAAAAGGACCCCTAAATTAACAACTCTGCAATTGTATTTAGAAGCCAAGATTCGCTCGAGTTATCAATCTCTGTACCCAATTTAAAGGAACAGAGTATACACTGCAGCTAAACTAATCTTCGCAAAGAGTAAATTTGACCATGTCTCCCCACTCCTGTCCAAACTTCACTGGCTTCCAGTAGTCTCTAGGATCCACTTTAAATGCACCTGCCTAACCTTCAAGATCCTACATGGCATCCTTCCTCCCCTTTTCCCACTATCTTGGAATTCCTCGAATCCCAACATCACCAGAGCCACCCAACAATTCAATCTATCCTTCCCCTCATTAAAAGACATATCCCTTCCAGGAAAACTAGGTGCATCCCTCTCCTTCAGATGCACTGAGCTCTGGAATAACCTGTCTGCCCCACTTCGGAATCTGGGCGTCCTCCAACTTTTCCGAAAACATCTGAAAACCTGGCTATTCTCAAAAAAGTAATATGTCCTCCTCCTTGCTATACTAAGTCCCTCTAAACTTTCTCTTCACTGTCCTGTTACCCTCTTTGGAGTTTCCATTTCCTGTAAACCGTGCTGAGCTCGGTATACAAACTTAAGGTTTAGTTTAGTTTAGTTAGTTTACATGTGAAAATAAATTTTAAAAGGCTCAACAGAAAACCCTTTACTTTATTTAGTTCAAAAGAACAGAACAATAAGGGATAATTCTACCAAAGTATGTTAACATGCTAATAATAATAATAATAACTTTATTCTTGTATACCGCAATACCATGGAAGTTCAATGTGGTTCACAGATGAAGAGATTGTACATTTACAGCGAAGTTACATACATGGCAATGATGAGGCATATAATATAAAGGCGTAACAAAGACAGGACATTTAGATAAACAGAGATCAGTTATGAAGGCCATTTAGTGGCTTGGCAAGGTAGGAGGAGTCAGCGAGTCTGGAGGCCTGTCGAGGTCCTAGAGGGGGGCAGGGAAGGAGGGAGGGGTGAGTTAGAGGAATTTGTCAAAGAGATAGGTTTTTACTAACTTCCTGAACAATTGGTAGGGCGGAGAATTGGAAATGAGGGCGATTAGGCAATTGTTCCATTTGCCCGCTTGGAATGCTAGGGATCTATCGAGAAATCTCTTGTAGAGGCAGCCTTTTAGGGAGGGAAAGGCGAACAGGTAAGCGTTTCTTGTGCGAGAGGGACCTGCGATTTCAAGGTGCTCAGACAGGTAGATTGGAGAAGAGCCTGTTGAAGCAGAGGCAGGCGAACTTAAAGATGATCCTTGCCTCTAATGCTAGTAAGTTCCATTGCATAAACTAGAACCTGTGCTAAATAGCATGCATTCATGTTTGTCAGATTCACTAGTGTGCCTTTGCTATCACTAACAGCAAAATGATTGAACTTACAAAAATTACAGAGTCAACCTATAAACCTATATATCTGGGCACCAAGTTATACATCAAGAGTGCATGAAGAGTGCATCAAGAGTGCAAATCTTTCTACTATTGTCTTTTTTTTTTTTTTTGTCAGAATCCTTCCAAGCAGAGTCATTACAACTCAAACGCCTGAGAACTAGCATATTTGGATTAGTAAACACTTTGCAAATACTATATGGCATTTTATTTATTTATTTACTGCATTTTTAAAGGCGTTCACTCAAGGCAGTGTGCAGGAAGAATAAATTAAACATAAGCAATAAACAATTGCAGCAGAAAAAAAAATTCAGATTACAATATTACAGTACAACATAAGGAATTAAATCACGTTACTGACTGGTTTTACTTTTATTATTGAAATCCAGGTTTCCCTGATTGGTGCCTTGTAATTCTTGGGTATTCCTAGCATTTTTATTGGAGCACATATTTTTTGTAGTTATACCGATTGGATATGGGCTACAATCAGCCAAGATCTTGTCAGCTGTTATGAACGCTAGGGCGCCACTGTTTCAGAGCCGTGCCGTTAGAGCAGAGCGTGTTTTGCACCCAGTATGTATAAAGTGTTTTGATGATTTATTTGACTTAGAACAGAAACTTATTGTGAATTTGTTTATATTTTGGTTGATCCTATGCCCTGAAGCAACAGCGTTACAACCACAAAATAAAGGCCACCGTTGGGGGAATCTTAACAGAGTCCAGGATAAGTGATTTATTTCACATTTTGCTTTGATTGTGTATCTCACTTTCTAAGACTAATGAAGGTGTTTTTTTTATGCCTATGATGAAGGGTTTGAAGTAGAACTTATGTGTTAGCTCACTTCATTTAGGCTCATGGATTTGTTCCTCGAACCATCTGAGGCTTTTTTTTTTTTCCTTTATTTTAGATGACAATGGGGGATTACTGGACAGTTGGTTATATTATTGAATATTATGGTATGTTACGTTATAATACAAAATAAATGCTGATTGAGGCTGGGAACAGATAATATTGGCTTATAACTTTCAAGCTCAGAAAATGTAGTCGTTGAGGGTAACACTCCAAATGTAACAATTAAATGTAACCATAGGAATAGCAATTGAGGATTACTACAAAGGAGGAAAAGACTTCAAGAGCTTAGAAAGACAGCACTTTAAAGCTTAATAGCTTTCATGCACTGCTCACTTGTATAGAGCCATCATTAGTCAGAAAAGCCCCCTCTGCGTACAGAGCTTCTCTGTTTCATTGTATGAAAGCTTCTTCAGGAGCAAAACCAGATTTCACATTTGCATACCCTGACTTTCTGCAAAAAAAAAAAAAAAAAAAAAAAAGAGGAAAAACGAACTTCAACAAATCCTGTCACATGACAAAACCCCAACTACCTATTAGTACCCCAAACCTAACATTAAAACAGAACCAATAGAAATTTAAGAGAGGAATTTATCCTAAACCTTTATCGTAAGGAGATGTTTATATTTGAAATTCATTTTCTCTCTATTTTTGTTTTAGAGTAAGGAATACTCAAAGTTCTCATAGTGTGACATTTTGGCAATCTGAGAACAGTAAGTAGGATTTGGTCATTGCACATAAAGATGAATTTCATAGAAAATTATTATTATATATAATTTTTTCCTATTTTATATTTTAAATCTCATTTTTTATTATTTGCTTATATTTTATTTTGGAGCCATGCACATTCACTGTGAATATGGTATGTTTTTAAAATTATTTTATAATTGTTTTTGTTAAGTTTATTATATGTACATATATTTTTCAGTTTGGACCCTTGATGCAGGTAAGTTTGTCAAAGCATGGTCTATGTTGAGAACTCTGGTATCCCATTCTGCGAGGCCCCTGTAGCTTTTTCTGTCTTTCCATTTATCTTTGTGACACTGCAACTCTTCCATTTTATTGCTGACTAGGCCAATCCATAATGATGAGAAATTTATAACAAGAGATAAGCAGTCATGAGCTTTGGATTCATTCACTTGTGCGCCTGACTCGGTCCTGCTTGCAGATTGAAAAAGCATTGTTTCCTATCTGTAGGTGATGATTTTCATAGACATGCAGGAGTTATCAGGCACAAATTCCCCCATCCTCCCTGAGTGTTGCATTCATTCATTATAGTATTGAGGTGCTGAGGCTGACCACTGAGCACGGGGCCAGGTATGCTCAGAAATTTACACTTAAAAGGACTGGGTCCAAGATGGCTGCTGACTAGCTTAGCTGAACACCACGAATTGGAGCACCGTAGCGTACAGTTTTTTCCTCCTCTACTTACCTTACAGCTGAAATGCCCAAGCGGAGAGGAAGGAGTTTTGCTACGACCTCGCGAACTCTGGAGTTGCTGTTTTGGGCAATACCGAAGAGATCCTGCGGCTGATGCAGGGAAACTCACAGTAAGTCTGGACTGCCCCACTGGAGACACTCCGTGGAAACGGCACGGAGGCGAGCGCCTTGGGCCTCGAGACCTTCAGTCCCGATGTTAGGGCTCCTGTTCCCCGGACTACTAGCTCCCCACGGGCAGACAAGCTACCGGAAATAGGAGCTCATCTTGCATCGGAGGTCAGAAAGATCATAGAGAGGAGCTTGGAACTAGACTCCCTGCACTCGGAGGAGAGTCTAAGTGTGGACGCCGAGGAAGAGACAACAGCAGGAGATGGCAGAATTCAGGAGGACAAACGAGAATCTGTACCAGTTGGTGAGGAAAGTTTTGAACTTTGTATTTCCCAGTTACAGAAACCCCACAAGGTCACCTTAGACGTAATTTGGGACCTAGATGTTAATCTTCCTAAATTGATAAACCCCCATTTCCAGCAGATTGAAGAGAAAATAAAAATTCAGATAACTGAAATTGAGAAATTAAAAACTGAAGTAACTGGTTCTAAATTGGTTATGGATGAAATCAGACAGGATGTTAAAACTTCTAAATAAGTTCAAGAAACTATTATCAAAGATAACATAAA
The DNA here is from genome assembly GCF_902459505.1 of Geotrypetes seraphini. NCBI lineage: Eukaryota > Metazoa > Chordata > Amphibia > Gymnophiona > Dermophiidae > Geotrypetes > Geotrypetes seraphini. Next base: position 202,141,251 of record NC_047087.1, read on the forward strand.
TCTTAGAAGAAAAGTAGAATTTTTAGAGAATGTTTCAAGAAATAACAACCTGAGACTGGTGAATTTCCCTAGGGTAACAACGGTAACCCCTAGGGCAGGGGTCTGCAACCTTTAAGACATAAAGAGCCACTTGGACCCGTTTTCGAAAAGAAAAAAAAACTTGGAGCCGCAAAACCATTATAAAACAAATCTAACACTGCATATATTGTTTCTTATCTTAATGCTATATACAGGATCACTAAATTGAAAATAAAATCATTTTTCCTACCTTTGCTATTTGGTGATTTCATGAGTCTCTGGTTGCACTTTCTTCTTCTGACTGTGCATCCAATCTTTCTTCCTTTCTTTCAGCCTCCTGTATGTTTCCTCTCCTCCAGACCTCATTCTCTCCCCCAACTTTTTCTTTCTGTCTCCCTGTTCCCCCTTCTTTCTGTCTCCGTGCCGTCCCCCAAGCCACTCGGTTTGCTGCCACCGCAATCGGGGAACAGCCCCCAAGCCACTGCCGTCCCAAGCTTTCCCTGCAGAAGTGTTGCGCTGACCAGCATTCCGCTCCCTGACATCAATTCTGACGTAGGAGAGGAAGTTCCGGGCCAACAAGGCATTTCTCCTCATTCCATCCAGCCTGAGCCCCATCTCTCCTTGATCCAGCATTTCCCTTCTGTGTCTGTCAGAATTACCATTCCACCTATTTTCCAGCATCACCCTTCTTTGTGTCCATCTCACCTATATCCCTATCTCACCACTTTTTCAGAATCTTCATTTGTCTCTGTCCTTATCTTTACGCCATGTTCACCATTTGCCCTTTCAATGTCTTTATCTCCCCCCACACACTTTTTCAGCATTACTTCTATGTCTCTATTTCACCTCCTCTTCATGTCCCCTCTGTATCTCTATCCTTATTCAGTAGGTCCTGCTTACCCTTTCTCTTCTTTGTGTCACTATCTCCATTTTCAGCTTTCCCCCCTTTTCCTTTGTTACTGCACCCTGTAGCTAGAATCTTTCCACCCTCCCTCCACTCCGGCCCAGCCCAGTATGAAATATTTCCTTTTGTTTCCCTCCCCTCTCTCTTTCTCTCTCTCTTCTCCTCCCTCACCCACGAGTCCTGCATCTGGCCCTCTCCCTTCTACCTGCACCTGGCAACACCCCCCTGCTCCGCGGCTCTCTTCAGCAACTCGTCAGCAGCAGTGATCAAGACAAGCTGCCGACATCGAGGCCTTCCCTCTACGAGTCCCGCCTTTGTGGAAAAAGGAAGTTGAAACAAGCGGGACTCGCAGAGGGTAGGCCCCGACGTCAGAAGCTTGTGTCGATCGCTGCTGCTGAGTTGCCGAAGAGAGCCGCGGAGCAGGGGATGTTGCCGGAAGCAGGTAGAAGGGAGATAGGAAGGCTGTAGATCTCCGGAGCATGACACCGACCCCGGCCAGGATGATTTCTTTTTCAGGCACCTTACAAGTCCAGCGTCGCGGCAGGAAATTGCCATGCTGAGCAGTGAGCTCAGCACTACACAGATGAAAGCCTTGCTTGCTGATTGGTCCGGCGGCACGGCGGGGCGGGGCCGCCGGACCAATCAGCAAGCAAGGCTTTCATCTGTGTATGTGCTGAGCTCACTGCTCAACATGGCTATCTCCCGCCGCGACGCCGAACTTGTAAGCTGCATGCTTGCGTGACACACTACCGGAGCCGCAGCAAAGGTGGAAAAGAGCCGCATGCGGCTCTGGAGCCGCAGGTTGCCGACCCCCGCCCTAGGGAAATGTTAAAGAGATATATAATCAAAATTTTGGAAGTTACAGAGGAAGTTATACCTCCATTTTCTCAAGTCTACTATTTGCCTAACAATCCCCAAAATCAACAAGGAAATAAACTGGAGGCAATGAATTTATCAGCAATATTAGAGATGTCTGAAAAGGAATTGGCAGTATCAGCAACACTGCTTTTAACGGTAGCTTTGGCACCGGATAAAAACTTTCTGCTAAGATTATTCTTTAAAAATAGACAAAAAGATTTTTGGGGTTTGAAAGTCCAAATGTACCCTGATTTATCTAGGGATACCCAAAAGCGTCACAGAGAATTTCTATTATTAAAACCTTGGAGTATTAGCCCTTGGGGCGACTTTCTATTTGCGTCACCCATGTAAATGCGTTGTGCATTATTCTTCACAAAAGTTTGTCTTTTTTGAACCTTTCCAATTGTCTACGTTTCTCTCTTTGTTACATATGGAAAAGAAAAGGATAAGATCTAAAGCCCTAATATGAAAATATGAAGTGATTTTTTTCCCTCTGTTCAGCTAATTTAGCCTATGTTCTAATTAAGTTTTCTTTGTAACCGTTAAATATATCTTGGATCTAACCAAATGTGGACTTGAGCTGGGGACTAAGCTAAATAATTTCAGTTTCTTTAATGCATTGTATAGATTGTTCTTTTCTTTGTTTTAGATCCTGCTTTCTCTACAAGTTTATACTTGACTAGTCTTTAAGCCCGTTACATTAACAGGTGCTAGAATAGATGTGTCTGTCTGTCTGTGTTTCTTTATCTCTCTCTCCTTGGCCGCTGTCTGTATCCTTCTGTCTCCCCCTCCCCCTCCCCCCCGAGCAAAGCTGTCTGCTCCCAGCACCCACCTCCCCCCCAAATGTCTCTCCATGGCCCTCTTCTGTCTTCCCCCCCAGAGCAAAGCTGACTTCCCCTTTCCCTATCTCTCCATGGCCCCTTCTGTCTCCCCCCAATACACCCCTCCCCCCCAAAGCAGCCCCCTATCCCTCTCCCTGTCTCTCCATGGCCCCTTCTGTCCTCCCCCCAGAGCAAAGCTGTTTGCCCCAAGCACACCCCCCCCCAAAGCAGCCCTCTTTCCCTCTCCTGCTGACTCTCTCTCTGGCCCCCTTTCTCTGTCTGTCTCTCTCCCTGCCCCTGTGTTTTTCTTTCTTTCTGTCTCCCTCCCTCCCGCTGTGTCTGTAATTTTTCCCCATTTCCCTGTGCAGCAGCATTTCCATCCCACTTCCCTATGCAGCAGCAACAGCATTTCCCTCCTATCCCCCCTTTCCTGTGTAGAAGCAGTAGCAGCATTTTCCCCACTCCCCCTTTCCCTTTTCTTACCTTATCTTCCCTGCTCCGTTCGGCCCGTCCCCCTTCTTTTACTGCAGTTGTCGATCCGGCCTTCTCCTGACGCTCCCACCGCCGACAAAGCTCGGGACTCCAGCCGCGTAGGCAGCACTTTAAACACGCTGCTTCGCGGCCTTCTACTGGCGATTTCCTCTGCCGCGTCTGTCTCCGATGATGTCATCAGAGAAGCGGCAGAGGAAATCGGCAGAGAAGGGCGCGAAGCAGCATGTTTAAAGTGCTGCCTACGCCGCTGGAGCCGGGAGGCGACGGAGAGAGCAGGGGGTGCTAGCGGCCGGCAGCGGTGGAGAGAAGGGAAGGGCGCGCATGCCACTTGTCTTGCCTCGCGTGAGGCCAGACCGTAAGCCGCGCATGCGCACTTCCTATGTGTGCTACAGCTCACGGAAAACGGACGCACACATAGGAAGTGCGCATGCGCGGCTTACCGTTTTATTATATTAGATATGTTTAATCTAAAATTGTTAAATATAAAAAAAAAAGAAAGAAATTTACACTTAGTTCTGAGCTCAGGGAGGGCTATTCAGTTGCAGCAGAACAGAGTCACATCACGCACTTGTTTACCTGATCAATCCTGCTGTCTATGAAAAATACTCATAGATGTTATAGGTAAAAAACAATGTTTTATACAACTGTACACACTTGCAGTAAACACAGATAACTTTAAAGTTATTTATCTCTAGAACATCTGTGGACATATGTGAATGCTACAAGCTTGACTTCGCTGAATCATTTTTTTTTTTAAAAGAAACTAGACCCTAGCTAAGCAACTATATTTCTTGGCACAGGCCACACTTGTCGCTTTAACAAGCATTCATTTTGATGGGCTCCAATTTTATAATTCCTGTGTATAAATTACTTGAATTTCTAATGATGAAATTTTAATGAAAGAAATGCCGGCACCCAAAGTCAGTGAGGATTTCCCCTCATGGCGGCCAAAGCATTTCGTGTACAAGCCGGTCGCATCCACCGCTCATCGGGCACACGGTGAGCACTTTTTCAGCATCTTTAAAGTGCTCATTATGAACCGCTACTAGGGAAACACAAAACCACCGGTTAACAATAAAAACAATTAAAGCAAATTAAAAGCTTCCTTTCAGACTGGCACTGCCTCAGGGTGGTTTGTTGTTTGTTTTTTTTAATACATAAATACAATTTTAAGTTACAAATGAGCAGACACCACTGGCTCTCAAAGCTTGTCTTGTCATGCCTTGCCTGCACAATGGAAAGGCTTACAACTGAGGCACTTCTATACCCAAAAATTGGGGGAGGGGGGGAAATGAGGGGGGGGACTAGACCAGTCAAGTATGGCACCCTAGAGGTCAGACAGATCCCCAAAAGGTTCTCCCAAGCTCAATCTGGCACAGGGACAAGAAGGCCACTAAACAAATCCAACAGGCCCTACACAAAACCAGGGAAAGACTGCACAGGCTTACCACCTCCACCTGCTGGAGACTGAAAATGGGACTGCACAGCCCACTTAAACTACAGCCAAAAGTCAATGTCTAAGTCTCCACCTGCTGGCAGAGGAACGTAAACCCATCTGTTTCTGTGCCGGTCTGGAGGGATGCTAAAAAATAGCACTTTATTCTGTGCATTATCTGGTTAGTGTGTGCTAATGCAAATGAACTAGTTAGATAAGGCTTTCATGCCTATTCCTCACTCATGATATGCCCCTCTCAGAAAATAACAAAAAAGCACACAATTAGCATGCGTTAACAAGCAAATTATTGCAACACACTAATGCACTTTGCAGTAAGACTTTTTACTTGTATTAAGCACATTAGTGCATAATGTGGATTAGTAAAATGGCCTCTATATTTGAAAACTGAAAAATAATGGAATGCTACTTGAAATCAGACCCTTCAACTAGAGGATAAAAAAGGAGAATGAAAACAGCAAGGCAAATGTGGAAAGTAAAACAGAAGTAGACCTTGATATAATAATCGTAATCTTTATTATATAGAAAGTCCCTGATGTTCAACTTGGCAGTGTTTCACTGTACATACCATATATTCTCGAATATAAACTGAGATATTTGGGCCCAAAAATGGGGATCTCTGTTTATATTTGAGCTAACCCCATCTCACACCCATTGCGAGCCTCCAGTACTGCCCTGGTGGTCCAGTAAGGGCAGGATTAAAGGGTAGGCCCAGTAGGCACAGGTCTAGAGCCTGAAATGGTCAGGGGGGCCCGAAATGGTAAGGGGGGACCACCAGTGCGGTGCTTTAGGGCCTCACCCTCGCTGGATTTGGCAGCGGTAGCATCATTGATCCGGGCCCTGCTGACCCTTCTATCTCTCCCTCCCATGCATAACCCCGCCGACCCTCCCATGCAAGATGATCGACCGAGTGACAAACCTCCCTCTAGCAGCGTTGGAAGCCACAGCACTCTAAACAGAATGCTTCGCAGTTTTCTCTTGCCTGTGATTCCCTCTGCCACGTCACTGATGATGTCATCAGTGACATGGCAGAGGGAATCACCAGCAGAAGAAAGCCACGAAGCAACCTGTTTAGAGTGCTGCGGCTGCCAATGATGCTGGAGGAGGTTTGTTGCTCGGTCGGTTGGTCGGTCATCTTGCATGGGAGGATTGGCAGGGTTCACATGGAAGGGAGAGATAGGAGAGTCAGCGGGGGTTCGGCTGGGAGGGGGGAGAAGAGGTCTGCCTCGGGTGCTCCAAAACCTGGCGCCATTGCCTTCTTTGGGCAGCAGCAGCATTTACAATTCGCTGCTGTTGCCAGTTTCAGGCCTTCCTCTCTGTCGGGTCCTGCCTACTTCCTGTTTTCATGAAGAAAGGACCCGACAGAGAAGAAGGCCTGAAGCCGGCAACAGCAGTGAATTGTGAACACTGCTGCTGTCCGATGAAGTTCATGACACCAGGCCTTGGGTGACAGAAGGAGGAAAGGGAGCAAAGGGGGAGAGAATTGGGGAGAGTGTTGTTGTACCCAACTGGAGGGAGAAGGAAGATGAGGAAGGGAATGAAAAGAGATGCCAAGACATGGAGGGAAGGAGGAAGATATGCCAGACCAAGGGAAAAGGAAGGGGGAAAGGAAGGAGGAGATGTCAGAGCATGGAGGGGGAGAGAGAGATGGAAGAAAAGGAAAGGAGAGAAATGACAGGAAATCAGGGAAGGGATGAAGCCAGACCGTGGGGTGGGAAGAAAAGAAAGCAAAAGAGAGAAATGCCTAGAGCATAGGGGAGGGGGCGTTGACAGAGAGAGAAAAATGGAGAGGTGGCAGAGCTGAAATCAATCATGTACAAAGGAGAGAAGGGGCATAGGATAGTTTATGGTAGGAGCACAGAAAGAGGAAAGATGCCATATGGAATGGGGAGAGGGCGGACAGTAGATGGAAGGGGCTGATGCTGCATGGAAGACAGAGAGAAGACAGATGCTGGCTAGAAAGAAGAGAGTGAAGACAAGATGATTAAAGCAGAAATAAGAAAAGGTAGAAAAAAGATTTTTTTTTTGTTGCTTTAGAATAAAATAGTATTGTAGTTGTATTGATAAAACTTTTATAAACATAAAATAAGTTAATATTTTTATTGGACTAATTTTAATACATTTTTTACTAACTTTTAGAGACCAAAACCCCCTTTCTCAGGTCAGGACAGTATAATGTAACAGCAATATACTATATTGACCTGAAGAAGGCAGCTATGGCCTCTGAAAGTTAATTGAAAAATGGATTAGTCCAATAAAATGGTATATTCTTATTTTTAATTTTTGTTTTATTTTTATTTGTTAATTTGTATTTTCAAATTTACATCTGCTATATTTATATTTTGCAGAGTATTAGGGAGTTATGTGTCATTGTTTCTGTGGTGTTTCATTGTATGCAGTTTATTATTATGTCATTCCCTCATTTATTGAATTACCTGTAAACCGTGTCAAGCTCTATTTTTATGGAGATGATGCGGTATACAAACTTAAGGTTTGGTTTAGTTTAGTTTAGCTTCTTGGCGGTTCAGTTTAACCTTTATCTACATATTTCTATTTTTAGTTTGTGATTACTTATTCCATACTGGGTGAGGGTGTATCTGTGTTCTGTGCCTATGAAAGACAAGGTTTTCTGTTAGCAATGACTAGCCTTGTATGGCGAAATGCATTGGGCATGATTCTTGGGAGCACCTTGAATAAACCTGATTTGAATCTCCTTATTTTCTGCCGATCTTCTTTTGTTTCATGTTGGATTCTTTGGTGGACTGCTTGCTTTGTTGCTTCGTTACAAGTTAACATACATGGAATGGAATGTACTAGAGGAGTTACAGATTTGGTTGTTTACACATACATATGGGTTACAGTTGGTTGACAGAGTGAGGCAGTTGAGGGGCGTTGTAAATTTGGTTATTAATATAGACATATTTCAGATAGTATTACTGCTTTACAATATATTTGAACACTTTTATATATGTTTGGAAAGGGTTCAGAGTTAAAGTCCTGGGTAAGTAGGTAGGAAGAGAAGGAAGGGGTACTTGTTCAGAGATGTTTAGGGGTTGCATGGAGAAAAAACTGTGCACTCGTATGCTAATCTTTGTTTGTTTTGAATTTTTTAAAAAAAGAAATACAAGTGGAAATAAAGAAGTAAATAAGAAAACAGATAAATGGGGGCGGGGCGGGGACATGGCAGGGCCAGGACAGCCCAGTATACTTTTGTGCCTAGGGGCCCTCGAAGAATTAATCCTGCCCTGGATCCAGTGGTTCAGGGGGCCGGAGGTGCTCTCAATCCCTCCCTCTCAGCGACTTTATGCAACTAGCCTGCCCCGCCCCATCCCTCCTAGTCCCCCTGTAGGTCTATCTTAGGTCTCGTGAAGTTTGCCGCAGGATCTCGTGATAGTCATGTTTTCACTACAGAGACTGCCTGGCAGGAGAGTAAAGGGATCACTCCTGCCCTTCCTCACCGTTGGACCACCAGGGACTTAAGGTTGACTTGCAGGGGGACAAGGAGGAGAGGGGCAGGCTAATTGCACAAAGTCACTGGGGAGGGAGGGATTAAGGGCAGCTTCAGTTCCCCACTCCACTGGACCACCAGGGCAGTACTGCAGGCCTGTGGTGGTGTATTGCGAGAAGCCAGAAGCCATTTTTGTGTACAGCCTGAGTTTGGAAAGCAGAACATTTGTGCTGGATTACATTATTAATACAGAGTTTTCTAGTCTTGTTAGCTAAATGGGCAATTTAGAGCATTAAAAGGTCGTAAAAGTAGGGAAAAAGCCTGTTTTCAAACCATAACAGGAACTGTAATTATATTTCAGGAAATATAATTGCAATCAACACAGGTGGACAATGTCAATCCACATTTTCATGTAACCAAGAGCAAAGTAAGTATGCTGTTCTTATTAGTAAAAGTTTAAAGTGATGTTTTGCAGTGTTCAAAGTACCTGATTATGACTTATAAGTGGCTCCTAAAAGCAGAGTTTGAACGATAATATATATTTAGGAGTGCTGAACTTAATTATAAGCCATTCTGAAGAGCAAAGATTTGTGTTAATTGAACACACACATACAATATTTATTCTATATGTGTGTTTATCTCACTTAATGACCTAAGGACAGGAATGATGTTACCTATCCTGAAAAGCAAAGTTTTTGCAACTAATTTACTGACATTAGGAACAATAATACTGCCTTTGGTTCACCCTGGAACCTGGCCAGTTCCTTGAGTGTCTAAACACGGATGTTCAGGGCATAAAATGCCAGTTATTGATTAAGCAGCTAATTATCCGGCAGCAAAGTCGAAAAACACAATGGTTGCACCCCAAGAAGGAAAACCAGCAAGAAAAAACGCCCGACTGAGGAACAAAAAAGAATGAGGGAATAAACTTAAAAAAAAAAAACTAAACTAAAAAAACCCAAAACTGAAGAAAATGAAAATGAAAGAAAACCGAGCTGAAAGGCGAAAAGTACATCGACTCAATTTGGACAGTCTAAAAACCAACTTCTTCACTCCGCAGAAAATGAAGAACTGAGGAACCGCAAGCTGACCTCAGGCGGCACTCGTGCGTGTGGCAGTCTCAAAGCTTCTTAGAAAGTTTAAAATGACAGTACACTTTTAGCACTGTCCTTACTGGGCTCCATGAATGATGCCACCCACATGTGAAATATGCTGCCTGCTTATCCAAGGATAAATATTATTATCCGCCATGAACTCATAAGGGTTTTGGCAGAATATAAAGTCGGTGGTATGATTCTTGCTTTGGGTGCAAGAAGTCCTGGGTTCAATTCTCAGACAAGCCCCTCACTTTCAGGGGACGCCACTGCTTGCCCCCTGTATCGGTAGCATGGAATATTGCTACACCTTGGGAGGAAACTCTAGGGAATTTGGGGCTGGTGTTTAGAGAAGAAACAACCAAGGACAGACAGCGATCTGTAAAATCCTGAATACAGTGGAATGGGTAAATGTTTTATTGATTGTTTACTGTTTCAAAGAATGCAAAAAGTAGAGGACATGCCATGAAGTTACATACTAGCACATTTAACACAACTAGGAGAAAATATTTTTTCATTCAACATATTTAAATTCTGATGATGCGGTAAAATCAATTACACTTCTCCCTCGCAAATTCAGTTATTCACGATTTTTTCCTCCACCTTATGTTTTAAATTTTAAAGGCTGCTCGGACCTCCCCACACCTTACCTGGTGGGCTAGCGGTGATGCAGGGCAGGAGTGATCTTCCTACGCTCCTGCCCTGTGAAGAGTTGTCATCAAAAATGGCTGCCGTGAGTTCCTGTGGTCTCATGAAACTATAACAGGAACTCACGGCAGCCATTTTTGATGACGGCTCTTCACAGGGCAGGAGCATAGGAAGATCACTCCTGCCCTGCGTCACTGCTAGACCACCAGATAAGGTCTGGGGAGGTCCGGGATGCAGGAGAGAGGCAGGAGTGGGTTAGAGTCAGCCCAAAAAGTTATTCACAAATTTTCCATATTCAGGGGCTGGCTCTGTCCCTAACCCTCACGAATTCAGAGGGAGAAGTGTACTATATCTGGATTTTAAAAAGGATTTTAAAAAGGGACAAATTAATGGAAGAAAACTCCATAAACTATTATTAAGGTAGACTTGGAGAAAGCTACTGCTTATCCCTGGGATTAAGTAGCATGGAATATTGCTACTTTTTGGAACTCTACTAGGTACTTGTAACTTGGATTGGCCTCTATGGGAAATCAGATGCTGGGCTAAACTGACCTTTAATCTCACCCAATATGGTAATTCTTAGCTCTTAATAACACGAGGATGGGCACCCGCAGATATCCACGGGACAGGGACAGAGTCCTTAGGGAAGAAGACCCCTTGACATTCTCTAGACTTGTCTTAAACAGGCTGTTCCAACTAGATGGAACAGCATCTATAAAATGCTAGTATCAATATGTAAAACCTTAACACATTTTAGACAACTGGCAACTGAATTCAATGATTAAAAAAGCTGCATAAACTGCTTTTGGATTTAAATGAACTGCTGTTAAATTATATGTCTCTTACTTGTGTCTTGTCTGCCTTTGATGTGGCAACAAGAGTCTTATCTGCTGATCAGACTCCTACCACTTGCAACACCCTTCCATCACTTGCCCAGATGCTCAAGCATCGTACTGTTACTGCAATAGATTCATTCATTGTTGCTGGCATCAATGAGCATTTCCAACATTTAATAGGCATAATTTGATTTAAAGAGGAACCTTGGGCTTGATCTGAGTTAGGGGATTCCAAGATGGCCACGGCAGCCACTTAATGGGAGAGATGCCTAAGGATTTTTTCCAATTGCATACCTTTTTCGCTTTCCATTATGCCAATAAGGAGGGGGAAAGGAACTGGTGGAGCCTCCCGGCATCCCTTCTAGCGGCACAATAGATGAAATTCTTCAGCGACTTACCAGAGGTTTGGATCAGTCTGGGAATCGCCTGCTGCCAACGCCGGCAAGTGACGCCTTGCGGACTACTTGAGGCTTGATGCTACTTTGAGCCCAGACCATAGAGTTCCGCCCCCATGGCCACAGCAAGCAAGCTCTCCGCAGGCATTGAGCATGCCCAAAGAGGCAAGGCTCACACCGTGAGAGGCTAGCCCATCCGAGAGCTTGTTGGTGGAGTCAGCGGGGAAACTTGAGTCCCAGGAGCTGCCTGTGGCCGGAAGATCACCTGAGGAGCTGGCACAAGGGACACTGGAGGCAAAACCAACAGCCAGTAAGACTGTAACGCCTTCGCAAGATTTTTCCTCATTAGTAAAACCACCAGAAGTCACGCTGGAGACCATCTGGGATTTAGTGGTGAACTTTCCCCGCAAGTTAAGGAGATTGAAGGAAAATTAAAGATACAGAAAGAAGAAATTCTGCAGTTGAAACAAGAAGTTGAAATAGGTAAAAGTGAGACTCAAAAATTGAATACAGAAATGAAAACAATCTTCAGGTAGTGTAAGTAAAAGATAATATCAGTATTCGGAGAAAATTAGAATCCTTTGAAAACTATAATCGGGCAAATAATTTACGGATTTTAAATTTTCCTAAAATTCCTATGACAACTCCTCGAGACATGTTGAAGAGATACTTTTTGGAAGTCCTGAATGTTCTAGAACAATCATTACCCCCTTTTGTTAAAGTGTATTATCTTTTTGATAAGAAACGCCAGGAACAATTGGACCAAGATCAAAATTATCAGGACAAACCTCTTGATGTTTCTGAATTGTTGGAAACTTCTGAGGAAACACTTGTGAAACCAGCAATGTTATTAGTAACAGTGGCTTTAGCACCTGATAAGGAATGGATAATGAGATTATTTTTTTAAAATAAGTCAATAAAATTTCTGGGACAAAAAATATTAACGAAAAAGAGCAAATGGATACAAAGAAGGACGTGAAGACTAAAAAGGCCAGGAAAGTAGTAGAAAGGGAACTCAAATGTATGTACACGAATGCCAGAAGCTTAAGAAACAAAATGGGAGAACTGGAGGCACTAGCAAGAAGAAAAAAACTGGATATCATAGGAATAACTGAAACATGGTGGAATGAAGAAAATGAATGGGACACAGCACTGCAAGGATATAAATTATACAGAAGAGATAGAATAGGGCAAAAAGGGGGAGGTATTGCCCTGTATGTCCAGGAAGAAATAGAGTCTATTAGAGAAGGGGAGATGGAAGGAAAAGATAAACTAGAGTCCCTCTGGATAAAGATTCCTAGACAAAAAGAGGCAGACATAAAAATTGGCCTCTATTATCGACCCCCGGGACAGATAGAGGAAACGGACAAAGAAATGATGGAGGAAATTAACCGTGGATGTAAATCAGGAAACATAACAATCATGGGGGACTTCAATTTTCCAGGGATAAACTGGAACCTGGGAACGTCAATCTGCGGCAAAGAGATAAAGTTCCTGGAGATGATAGGAGACTGCTTCCTTGAACAAATGGTGGGAGAACCGACAAGAGGAACCGCAATCCTGGACTTGGTCATAAATAGCATAACTGGAAGGACAGCAGATGTAGAAGTTATGGCCTCGCTGGGGACAAGTGATCACAATATGATCAATTTTAACATTGGCATCGGAAAGGGGAAACCAATCAAGACTCAAGCCACAACCTTTAACTTCAGAAAAGGGAATTATGACAGCATGAGAATCATGGTTAGAAAACGGCTCAAGAAGGGGAAAGCCGAAATCCAAATAGTTGATCAAGCATGGTCCCTACTGAAAAACACCATCATAGAAGCACAGAATCTTTACATACCGCATATATCCAAAGGAAGGCGAAACAAGCACAAAGGAGAACCAGCTTGGCTATCTAAAGAGGTGAAGGATGCAGTGAGGGAAAAGAGGAGCTCGTTTAAAAAATAGAAAAGGGAAAAAACAACGGAGGCCTGGAACTGTCACAAAATCAATCAGAAAAAGTGTCATAAAGCGGTAAGAGACGCCAAAAGATCTATGAGGAAAAGATAGCGCAAGAAGCCAAAAACTTCAAGCCCTTTTTTAGATATATAAAAGGGAAGAAACCAGCAAGAGAGGCAGTGGGCCCTCTCGACGACCAAGGAAGAAAAGGGTGCATTAAAGAAGACAAACAGATTGCCGACAGGCTAAATTTATTCTTTGCCTCTATCTTCACCAACGAGGATACTACAATAATGCCAGACACAGGGAGGGTATTCAACGGAGACATAGATGAAAACCTCGCCACAGTAAATGTGGATTTGGACAAGATATACTATCAGATTGACAAACTAAAATGTGACAAATCCCCTGGACCGGATGGAATTCACCCGAGAGTATTAAAGGAGCTTAAGGTTGAAATTGGAGAACTACTACAAACCTTAGCTAACATGTCAATTAGAACCAGGAAAATACCAGGCGAATGTCATCCCAATCTTCAAAAAAGGATCAAGAGGAGAACCAGGTAACTACAGACCTGTGAATCTTACGTCGGTTCCTGGGAAGATGGTTGAATCACTAATTAAAGATAGCATTGTGCAGCACCTGGAAAATCAAAACCTAATGAGAGCTAGTCAACACGACTTCAGGAAGGGGAAGTAATGTTTGACGAATTTACTTCAATTTTTTGAGAAGGTGAACAAACAAATTGATAGCGGAGACCTGGTGGATATAATTTACTTGGACTTCCAGAAAACGTTCGACAAGGTCCCGCACGCAAGGCTTATGAGGAAACTACTAAGTCATGGAATACAAGGAGACGTACTCAGATGGATCGGCAAATGGCTAGAGAACAGAATGCAGAGAGTAAGTGTAAATGGGAAATTCTCGGACTGGGCGAAGGTGACTAGCGGCTTGGAAGAGGAAACAACAAGCAATATAATCAAGTTTGCAGATGACACAAAACTATGTCGGGCAGTTGGCTATCAAAGGGACTGCGAGGATCTCCAGAAGGATCTAAACCAGCTGGAGAGGTGGGCAGAAAAGTGGCAGATGAAATTTAACATAGACAAATGCAAGGTGATGCATCTGGGTAGGAAAAACAAGGAACATGAATATAAAATGTTAGGTGTAACATTAGGCAAATGCGAACAAGAAAGGGACTTAGGGGTACTGATAGACAGGACCCTGAAGCCGTCGGCTCAATGCGTGGCAGCGGCAAAGAAAGCAAACAGGATGTTGGGCATGATAAAGAAGGGCATCATGAGTAGATCGGCGGACGTCATAATGCCGCTTTATAGAGCAATGGTCAGACCACACTTGGAATATTGTGTCCAACACTGGTCTCCATACTTTAAGAAAGATATAACCCTGTTGGAGAAGGTGCAGAGGCGAGCCACAAAACTAGTCAAGGGTATGGAGAATTTGAGCTACAAGAACACCTCGGAAAACTAGGACTATTCACCCTTGAAAAGAGGAGACTGCGAGGGGATATGATAGAGACTTTTAAAGTATTAAAAGGATTTGACAAAATAGACCAAGAAACAGCATTATTCACTTTTTCAGATGTGACACGGACAAGAGATCATAGACTGAAACTGAGGGGCAGCAGGTCCAGGACAAATGTCAGGAAGTTCTGTTTCGCACAGAGAGTGGTGGACGCTTGGAATGCTCTCCCGGAGGAGGTTGTGACGGAGACTACCGTTCTGGAATTCAAGCGCAAGTTGGATGCATACCTTCTTGCAAATCACATCGAGGGATACGGGAAATCAGGGTCTCCAAAAGGGAGCACCTAGCTTGGCCTCCGCATGTGCGGGTCGCCGGACTAGATGGACCTAGTGTCTGATCCGGTGAAGGCATTTCTTATGTTCTTATATTCTATGTTCCTGATGTCTCTAAAGATACTCAGAGAAGAAGGAGAGAATTTCTGTTGATGAGACCAGCAGTAACTTCTATTGGTGGAGTTTTTTCCCTGCGCTATCCGTTCAAATGCATATTTAGATATAAATCCTATAAATATGTTTTCTTCGATCCATCCCAGCTGACTGGATTTTTGTCTCTAAAATGCCTTGATAAAGAATAAGTTATAACAACCTCTAAATGTCGAATTAATCTCCTACCATAATAGGCTGTCTTCTTTTTTCCTTTTGATATAAGTTTCCTGATTATGTTTAGTCACTCATTGAATTTTGGAATCTCTATAATTGAGGACTTGAGAATGATAGAAAATTGTTTGATTTTGAATTTGGTCTTGGAGGATGAAATGTACGGTGTCAGCATCTATGAGACAAACTTGGTTCTTTCTGTTACATAGAGCGTTATGGACCCCCGTTAGGTTACAAAAATTAGATAGTTCTTTGTCTAATAGATGTTGGCATTGTAATTTGGAAGCAGGAACTTTAGATCATTTATTGTTTCATTGCCCATATATTATGAATTTTTGGAAATCAATTTGGGACCAAATTAATAATTTATTAGATAACCCAGTGGCATTATCCTATGATACTGTGATATTTGGTATGGAAATGAGAGCAAAAAGTCAAATTTCTGCAAATAATAATAAATTACTGCAAATAATAATAAATTACTGCTAATAATGACTGGTGTTGCCATTCAGCAAATTACATATAATTGGAAGGATTGGAGGAGATTGAATTACACCTTTTGGTGGAATTCTTTATGTCACATCTATAAAATGGAAAGATTCATTGCATTGCAAAGAGGATATTTTAAGAAGTTTCAGGATGTGTGGAAACCATTGACAAGATATTGTACAGAGTAACTGGAAATGTTTCCCTTAAATATATCAGTTTAAAAGGGTAGGGTGGGGATTGTGGGATTGATGTGTATTTATATGATTATTGGTTATGTGGTAGGGAGGGATGGGAGGGGTAAGAAGTTATGTAATAAACAAATGATAGAATGTAAGTGATATCTGTATTGATTATCTGATTGAATATGTACTTACACTTTATGTAATTTTGAAAATGAATAAAAATTTGGAAAAAAAAAATTGTTTGATATTTCCTGAAATTTAATTTAATGTTTTCCTCAGATTTGAGATTTTAATTTCTGTCAATCTTTCTGTTCATGCTTGGAAATGTATTTGAAAAATTAAATAAAGAATTAATAGGCATACATTTTTTGCTCATCCACTACACAGTGTTGGTTCTCTTCTATGCCCATATCTGAAAGACAATCCGATTATCTTCCCTGATGATGTAAAAACACACAGAGCAAATCTTTGGGAAGCTTATACCAAAACCAGATCAAAATGGAAGGCTCTATTTGTGATCTATAAACAGTGTTATACAGAATATTGTCCCTTTTTATACTTTAATAAAAAGATTTAAATATAAAAATCATAAGTGTTTGAGGTTTGTATAAATGAGGACAGAGTCCATGGGGATGGAAACAGAACCCTTGGGGACAGAGCTTAACCTATAGACAGAGCCCACGGGGATGGGATGAGGGTGAGGATGAGGACAGAGCCTGCGGGAATGGGGACAAACTTTGTTATTCTTTACAAAGGATATCATGGAAACCTGCCTGTAGATGCCTTAGATCAGGTTTGAGTACTACTAACTTACAGCAGCACATAGGGCCCGAGAGGATTATCATCTCTAGTGCAGGGGAGGGCCACGGCTCAGTCAAATTTTCAGGATTTCCCCCCAATTAATATGCATAAGATCTATTTGCAAGCAACGGAGCCAGTGCATGTAAATGATGTCATGCATATTCATTGTCTGTACCCTTCTCCACTGCCAACTCCAGCCTCCGTCACTTAAGTTTCAAGTTTATTAGGATTTTATATACCGCCTATCAAGGTTATCTAAGCGGTTTTTACAATCAGGTACTCAAGCATTTTTCCCTCTCTGTCCCGGTGGGCTCACAATCTATCTAACGTACCTGGGGCTATGGAGGATTAAGTGATTTGCCCAGAGTCACAAGGAGCAGTGCGGGGTTTGAACCCACAACCCCAGAGTGCTGAGGCTTTAGATCCAACCACTGCACCACACACTCCTTCTATCTTGCTTTGTCGTATGCCTGGAACAGACTGCCTGAGCCATTACGTCAGGATCCCTCTCCAGCAGTATTCAATTCAAAGCTAAAAACCTACTTTTTTGAGGCTGCTTTCAACACCTAATTCCCACTCACCATAAGACACTCATGTTCATCCTTTCATTTTCTCTGCAAGAAACTCTCCAACCCCTATGTGTCCTGTCTGTCCATATTAGATGGCAAATTCTTCTGAGCAGGAACTATCTATTTAATATACTTACTTATTAAATGTACAGCACTGCGTACACCTTTCAGTGCTATAGAAATGATAAATAGTAGTAGTAGTGTGCCTAAATGTTAGTCACATGCACAGATGCTATATAGGATTCTATTTATCATGTCTAACTTCAGAGGAGTTTTATGAAAAAAATCATGCTAAGCGCCATCCTTTTTGGTGCCACATTTTTAGGTGTCATATATAGAATATTGCCCATAGTATGCAATTACAATGTAGAGCTAGTCCCAAAAAGAGACAAATATGGAAAGGAAAATAAGCATGACTCAAGGAATTCTTTCCAATCCATGCATGCATGTGCATATCTGCATTGCATGTGTCTGATCTGGACCAGAGGGGGATGGGGGATAAGTTTCAATGGCATGGTTCCAAATATTTTGTTGGTTTCGAAAAAAACAAGTAAACTATCACACTTTCATTTAACCATTAGATGTCACCGTCAACAAATTGTGAAAGAATATAATTTAAACCACAGGATACCACTATACCAAAGCAACAGGAACTGCTGTGCTTCTCTACCACAAGGAGGCCACACACAGAGCAACTAGCAGCAAATTACACGTTTCACTCACTGGGCATCATCATACATCGCAACCATTAATGAAAGGAATAGAGTTCAGTTACTTGGTTTCACAACAGAATGTACAAAAAGAAAATGAAATTCACATGAGAATCACTAAGAGCCATTCCAGCAGTGACATGGATGGGGATGAGAAGGTTGTATGTGGGGTTGTTGTGTAATGGGGAAAATATGCTGAGCATGACTCATCAATCCTTTTGCATACATGCATGTTTATCTGTGTTGGCCCAATAGATACCAATTATTTTGTGTTTTTTTGATTTGAGGGAATTTTTCCATAATAGAATTAGAAATATTTTCTTTTGTCTGCTAAATCTTTTTTGTGGTTTTCTTTCATTTTACCTTTCTGTCTCTTACTCTTCCTATCTCTCCACTCCTAATTTCTTATCCTCTTCCTACTTCTCTTCCCAACACCTTATTTCCCACCTTTTTTCCTCTCTGGCACGCAAAATGTAGAGAGCTTAGATGCAATAATATTTTCCCTTTTGGTGAGTTACGTCCAGTCCTCCATCATTCAGTCATTTTGCAGTTTCAGATAGCTCTTTATTCAGCTGAGTCTGTCTTCATCTCCCACCACTATATTGCATTCATCCTTTTCCAACTCTGCAACTTCAATTATCCTCTACCCCACTTCAGCCTCATTCACTCTTCCCCAGTGCACTCACTGTAATGATGTTAATGGCCCTCTTTCACATTTAAGTTTAATTTTTTCTTGATTATACCACAAAAATCATAATAAAATATCTAAGAGGTTTACAAAAACAGAATAACGGGGAACAAAAGACAAGGAAGAAAAAGATGAGAGGATAAGAGAAACAAGGAGAGTACAAGAGCAAAGCAAGTAATACATTTATTAGGGGATATGAGGCTAAAAAGGCAGGGAAAAAAACAAGAAGGTAGTATGTTGTATAATAAAGAATTTTCACTACTGCAAAAAAGTTTGGATAAAAAGATATGCTTTAAGATGCTTTTGAAATTTGAAAGGAGAGTTCAGGCCTGAGTGAAAGAGGAAGGGCATTCCATATAGAGGGGACAATAACAGTGAAACAAGTACTGTATTTTGAAAGGTATCGAGTCATATATTGTTGAAACTGGGTGCTGCTGCGATGAGCAAAGTGTTCAATGAAGAGCACATGGAACAAGGAGATTAAACAAACACTGGAAGACCTGAAGACACAACCTGATAGACAAAGGCTAGATATTTGTATTGAATCCAAGATGGAGCCAATGTTCAGAGATGAATAGTGGTGATGTGTGGTCATGATTCTTACCAAATAATAATACAAGCATAGGTACTAGCTCTGTGGGTACTAGGGTACCCCCAATATTCTTTACAGCACCGCCCAGAATCAGGATTGCCAGATGGCAAAAAAAACTTTCCATCCAAACTCATGGCAAAAAATAGCCCAAAAGTAGCCCAACTTGTGCTTGGAGTGGTCCCAAAATATCCCAAGCAATTGCTGCTGAAAACCCCTCTAAATTTATCAGTCAAATGCTTCATACAAATACAAATATTTATTTATAGCTATGCATATCCCATATACATAAGACCAAAACCCAAATATAAAACATTCAGGGAAAACATAGTAAAAACAAGCTCTTCAAACTTCTGGACATAAATCTGCTGTTGTTTTGGATTCATTATTTTACCAGTGTTTAGTTTCAATTTGAACTTAGCAGCCCACTACTCCATCTTCAGAAAATAGTGG
The DNA here is from genome assembly GCF_902459505.1 of Geotrypetes seraphini. Lineage (NCBI taxonomy): Eukaryota > Metazoa > Chordata > Amphibia > Gymnophiona > Dermophiidae > Geotrypetes > Geotrypetes seraphini. Next base: position 202,160,784 of record NC_047087.1, read on the forward strand.
TCCAAAAGCCCAGCAGAGTGCTTCTCTTCAAAAGGCAAGTGCAACAGTATATCATCAGCATAGGAGTCCCAAAAAAAACCAGGAAGATGATCAAAATAAGCAGCCAAGGTGGGTGTGATCCTTCAAAAACTCAATACAAGGGTATCACTTTGTATTTTGCTTCTACTTGTATTATTTATATCACCAAAAATGAATATTGGGATCAGGTACAAAGGTAATTGCATTTGACTACGGTACCATAAAAGGTGCAGCCACACTGAAACGGTCATTGCAAAGGTTTCATCTGCCTCATTTAGATTTCTTCCTGAGGAACCTGTAATAGTACTCAGATCTAATGCCTTCTTTTTTTTAAATTATTTATTAGTTTTTCAACATAAAATTTTGACAAACATCCACTTGTTACAGAAATGCAGATACAAAATTGAAAAGAAAAAAGAAAAGAAACACTTACCCCCTCTTCTATTAAACTGCGCTATCAGTTTTTAAGCGCAGAGAGCCGTGCTGAATGACCCGCACTGCTCCTAACGCTCATAGGAACCCTATGAGCATCGGCCATTCAGCGCGACTGCTAGCGCAGTTTAATAGAAAAGGGGGTTAGAGGCAATTAACTAACAATCTTCCTTACACCACAATACGGGGGAGATTGAGTCAATTAGAAAAATATTTAGAAGGAGTTTCAAGTTTCAAGTTTAGTATTAAATTTGATTAATCGCCTATTCAAAATTCTAGGCAATGTACAAATAAGTAAAATTACAGAGTTAGGGGAAACAGACATAACTAACAAAAAAGACTAAGTCTACTAAATGTAATTGTAATATAATTTATTTCTTATATACTGCTAATCTGTTAGATTCTAAGCGGTTTACAGAAAATATACATTAAAATTATAAATAAGAAAGGTACTTAAAAATTCCCTTACTGTCCCGAAGGCTCACAATCTAACTAAAGTACCTGGAGAGTAATAAAGAAGTGAAAAGTAGAGATAGAGGAAAAAATAAGAAAATAAACATTCTAACAAGACTGCATTGATCTAAATACTTTGGAAGGTAGAAGAGAGGAGAGAAAGGAATAGATGCAGAAGGAGGAACCGTTGAACAATAGAATTCTGGAGAAATTTAAATGATAGAAATAGAACAAAACAAAACAAGTGGCAAAACAATAAATAAGATTAAAAATAATTCATAAACTGGAAATAAAAATAAAAATAAAACATTGTCTTCAATCCATGGTTTCAGCGTCAGTGATGAAGTGGAGCAAGTAAGTTTTGGAGGAGCGATGACATTCCCAGAAAAAGGGCTTCTTCAGGGAAGAGACTTGGCTGACAGTCCCAGGATGCCCATGTCTCCTCCCCTGCGATGGTCTCCTCCATGTATTCCTTCCCACGACACACTGCTCGTGCCCCAGCCACCACCCTGAACGGCTGCTCCAAGGAGGCTGCCCCAGATGAGGCCCACGGTGACATGATAAAAACCAACTTATACAAACATATTAAAACATGAGGAGAGGCTAGGAAAGAAATACAATCTGATTATAAAGAAAAACAATTAAGGTTAAAAACGATAGGAAAGGGAAAAAAAAAACAAAAAATTTTGGGAAGATAAAAAATACAAAAAGAGTATAAGCAATTCATTTATTCATTGAATGCATCTTTAAAAAGAAAACTCTTAAGTTTGCTCTTAAATCTTTCCAAGTTTTTTTTCCTCTCTTAAGTAAATTGGAAGGGAATTCCATGTTTGTGGAGCTGTAACTGAAAAAAATGGATTGCCGCCCTGTATTGATAATTTTAAGAGAGGGAATGACCAATAAGTGTTGGTCATTCGACCGCAGTAATCTGAATGTAGTATAAGGAATCAAAACTTTATAAATAACAGCTGGGGTTTTGAATGTCAGAGATTTAAAGGTAAGCAGACTTAATTTGTACATTATACAATGAGCGACTGGAAGCCAATGGGCCTTTTTAAGTAGCTCAAAATAAAGAAAAATTGGAAAATACAAAAATGATCTAAACACAGTAACAGTGATTACTACATTCTATCAACTCTTATTAGTCATATGATCTTTAAAGACTTTTTTCAATTCAATAAAGGCTTTCAATTGATCTGGATTGAAGAAAATGTATTTAGAATCTCCCAGATTTACCAAACATTTACAAGGATAAATCATCAATTCAAGTTTGGTTGTTTTTGTTTCAAGGCACTTTACGGCTTAGCCCCTAAATATATAACAGACCTTTTCTCCTTCATAACCAACAGATTCAGAAGAACCTCACATCCGAACTTTGTTTCTCCACCGGTTAGAGGTTGTAAATTTAAAAGTCATCACCAACATCTATTCTCACATCAAGCAGCATTATGGGGTAAAGACCTGGAACAACTGCTCGTGCCTACCACTTATAGGGAATTCAGGAAACGCCTAAAAACAAATCTGTTCCTGGAATACGTAGTACCTGACCTACACAATCTTAGTCCTCAACAAATGATCTTTAGAACTGTTATTCACTAACTTTGAACTTTGTTCATTCCACTCAATCTGTAACACCTTTAATCATTGTAAATCGCATAGAACTTCACAGTCCTGCAGTATATAAACTGTTATTATTATTATCTTAAAAGATGCTACCAAGTTTAAAGTTTCTTGCCGATAGGAACGAAAAATCTTTCTACATTCTTGTGTCTCTTTAGTCACGTCTAGATATATCCACACTCTATGAGCAAAAAAAGGAACTTTCATATTACGAAAGTAAATTTTCATCACATTATTAAGATCCTGTTCAAAAACAAACTAAACTATCAAAGTTGGTCTTTGAGTAGATTCAGAGAATGGATCTTCTGTTACCACTGAAAGATTATTTAAGTCCAAAAGTTGCTGATACATTCTCTCCTTGGAAACTTTTCTTAGGTATGCTCAAATAGTACACTTTATTTAATGGAGGAATCATCTCGGAGGAAAAATGTAGAATCTCAGAAAGATACCGTTTGAACATGTATAAAGGCAAAATTCCAGGATCTTTAGGAAAATTCAATACCCGAAGATTCAATCTTCTATTATGATTTTCTATCTGTTCAATCTTCCTTTGCAACTGTGTTTGGTCTCTAACAGCAACAGTTCTAAAATCTTGAAGACTTTGAACTTCAGAGTGAATTTGTTGAATAGCACTGGAGGATTCCTGTTTAACCTCCTCCACAGTCTTAACCAGATTATCTAGCTTAGAATGAATCAGTTACCTCTTTTGAAATTTGCTTGATTGCTAAAGTCAAATCTGTAACCGCCTTGCAAATTGAATTCAAAGTCGCCGCCATGGAGGCATCAAGAGGCACTGCTCCTACTCCTTTGCTGTTCTTTAACTCTCAGATCTCTCTTGGCGATGTCTCATTTCTACCTGGAGACACCATCAACTGATCTGCAATTGACTGCAGCTCCTGCAAAGAGTTCCGGTGGAGATAAGCTGGTATCCAGCCCCAAAGAGCCTGGCGCTCCTTCCGACTGGCTCAAAGCAGGGCTGATAACTCCCGCGGCTTGTTGAATCACTGCCTTCCCAGCTGCATACCTCTCTATCGTCTGCTGCCCGATATCAGGTGTGCGGGCAGGGGTAGAAACAGCCCAAACAACATCTTTCCTTTTTGTATGAGGCATTAGAAGAAAAATAAACCGCTGAAATCTTTGGGAGCAGAAACGAGGAGAAATGCTCACCAGGTATGTGTTGTCATCAATATATGCCTTCTTAATCCCTTAAAACTTGGGTTGAGGCCTCACCAATGGGAGAAAGGGAGAGCTGTTTCCGGCTGAGTCTAAAAATCAACATTTTCAAGCTCATTATCTGAGGTACTGTAGATGTCCTATGAAAAACTCTTCCAACTTCTCACTCTCCTCTACGAGCAAGACTTCCTTTCACTGACAAGTTTAACTTATTTCTTAATTTATAACTCCCCATCTCTCACAGGCTTGGATCATTTTCTTGCTGTGCTCTGCCTGATTCCAGACACATTCCTGTTTTCTGGTCTGTCTTCCCATCCCCTAAACTGCAGCACTTTTCCTGATATTCAAACTTCAGGCCAACGGCAATCCCTGTATGTTGAGATTCTCTGCCATATGCTTACTTTGAGCCCTGGAAGCCCAGCAATAATCACTGCTTCAAACCTCAGAGATTATATGCTGGGTGGGAGAACATGTTCCAGCAACTAAGGGCATGGGAGCATACACTCACACTGACTGGGCAGAATACTAGAGCTGCCCGATTCATGAAAAAAGTTTTCAATTCGATTTGGCCCATTGAATTGATTTTTCAATTTGATTCACTTTTCCCACCCAATAGTACATTTTTTTCAGACATTCTGGCGGATTTATTTTGTAGCCTCTTGACTCACCCCAGCCCCATGCTGTCACTATAGTGTAAATAAAATAAACAAAAAATACTTTTCCTCTCTCTGTTAGGTTTGTGTTTGTGCATGCTTTCTAACACCAACTATGGCAGGATACACATTTCAAATCTGACATATTGTTATCACAAAATAGAAAATAAAATTATTTTTTCTACCTTTTGCTGTCTGATTATTTCATTATTCAAATAATGTTGGTCCAAGGCTCTGGTTTCTGTTTGTCTTCTGTTAACTTGCTCGCCAGGGTCTCCTGCCCATTTGATATCTTGTTCTTTCTCCATGCTCACCATTCATCTTTCATCTCTGTACCTTCCCTTCCACTGCCATATCCAACATTTCTGTTTCTTTCCCACTGTCTACCATCTCTCTCTCCGCCTTGTGCCCTGGGTCAAACCTCTCTATTCCCCTCCATGCAACTTCTCTCCCTTCCTCCCCTCCATTATTCATGTGTACCATTTCTTTCTCCTCATGCACCATCTCTCCCTGCCCTCTACCCTATGTCCAACATTTCTCCCTCTCTTCTCCATGCAGATCTCCCTCCCCTCCACCATATGCAGGATATCCCCCTCTCACCCTTTTCTACCTCTGTTGCATCTCTCCCTTCCTCTCCATCATCCCATCTCCACCAATTCTTCTCTCCTCTTCCCCCATGTGCAGCAGTTTCCATCCTTTCTATCCCCCTGTGCAGCAGCTTTCCTCCTTCCTATCCCCCTGTTCAGCAGCTTCCCATCCCTTGTATTCCCCTATGCAGTAGTTCTCAATTGACTCACTACTCCCCTATAGAAGCAGCAATGGTGGTAACTGGCTTGGTAAAGACAGTACAGTGAACAGGCTTCTTGCGGCCTGCCCTCCCTCCCCCCCCGGGCTTCCCTCTACCGCATCATTAGTGACATGCCAGAGGGAAGGTCCCGGCAGGGCAGGCCAGGCAAGGCCAGGAGAAGCCTATTCACCACTGTCACCTCCACGAGCTCCTGATCGCCACAGCGAGCTGTGTTACTAGTGACCTTAACTTCTCCCAACGTGTTCCCTTTCACTAGGGAATCCTTCTGGCCTTCTAGGCAACCACCTAGGGTGAAAACTGTAAGATCAATGTTCACGATAAGTTCAGGCAAGGGAAAAGAAAACCACACACACCACCAGAATATCAGAAAAAAAAAATATAAGATGTATTTTACTCTGTTGCTTCAGGTTAATTTGCTCAGGTAAGGATAACACATTGCAAAACTTACAATACAGTTTGTAGAAAACATAGAGCTCCAGGCCAACCAGCCCATCCTGGCTCTAATTCAAAATTGTCCAATCAAAGAAAACTTTAGGCTGGACTCCAGTCCCAATACCTCAGTCCTTTTCACCAGCCTTCTATGTTAAGAATAATCTCCGCAATGATTCCTTCTTTAGAAAAGGGAAGGAGAGAGGAGCAAACCACACTCCTGCAGCAGGGAAAATAAAGTTTTGCAAAAATAAAAAAAAACACACAAAAAGAAACTGCTAAAGGCCACGGAGTGCCTGCAGATAAGGAACTCTTCCTAAAAGGAGCTCCACTGTGCCTTACGTTCTCTCAGTCACTTATCTTTCCCCAATTAGCCTCCAGCTGAGCTGAAAAGGGAAAACCCAACGCTCCCTAGTTTGGCACTGTTATACAGTCTAATGCAGGGGTCTCAAAGTCCCTCCTTGAGGGCCGCAATCCAGTCGGGTTTTCAGGATTTCTCCAATGACTATGCATGAGATCTATGTGCATGCACTGCTTTCAATGCATATTCATTGGGGAAATCCTGAAAACCCGACTGGATTGCGAGGGACTTTGAGATCCCTGGTCTAATGCAACAGTTCAGGTATTGCAGTGCTTCAGGGACACAGTTCAGCATACCACGTCCTTTTGACTCAAAACTTATCAAGCAACAAAGAACAGAAAAAGGTAAGGCACTCAGAAACAAACACTTCCAACCTTTGCTCAGTTGGTGTCCATGGCATCTGAACCCTCATTAGGTAAAGTTGGTTCATCAAAAGTCCATCAGTTCACAGCTTTGCAACTGCCTCCCAGCTGTAGTCTCATGCACCTCTGACATATCTATCATGTCCCAATCGTGGCTCAGCTCCTCAGGATTCAGTTGAGGAGCAGTGTGCTCCCACTCGAGCTCACCCTGAAGCCTCCTCGGCTCCTCCCTTTGGTCTCTCAGCTGCCCTGCTTTATCAGTCTTCAACTCGCCCCTCCCTGTCCTAAAGAGGGGGAAGAGAGAAAACTCTCTCTGAAGCTGAGCCTGCCTCTGTGACCACTTCCTGTTCTGTCTCTGGCCTTCTGGGAGCCGTAGTTTCTTAGCTCCTGAGTTCCTTGGAGCCCTAATAGCAAGTTCTGGAGCATAACCTGACACAGGACTAAACTCCCCCTGGTAGTCCCTGTCTGGATCCTCAAGGTTAGACCAAGGGAAGTCAGCACTTCCATAATCAGCAGGGCCAACCTGGTCGGCTCTCCTGCATCGGGGTTTACTGAACTCCTTATCTAACCTTGTGCCAAAGCTAGGAAAAGAGCTAGCTTTGTCACACCACGCTGCCTCTGCCAAGTGCCAAGCCGGTCACCACCACCATTGCTGAACTTACTGAAACACTCACCTCCTCCTGCCCTCCGCCATGCTCCAGTGCATGCTGTTCCGGTCTCGCCATCATTCAAATCAATTTGAATCGATTCACCGAGATGAATCGATGAATCAGGCAGCCCTACTGTATATACCACTGCAATGGCCAAGGAATAAGTATCCAGCTCAGGGAGTCAAGCTGAGATCTCAGAAGTGGCTGCAGAACAAAGATTCAGCAATTAAGCAGAGGAAAGCCAGGAAACACACTATGGATTACTGCACCACTACAAAGACAAAGAAGCAATGTAGAGAAAAGCCAAAGAAAAAGGAGTGTTGGTATGGAACAATCACAAAGTAGATAACTTTCACGACCTTTCTGCTCTTACTTTACAAAGATGCCAGGAATTAAAAGAGATATTAGAGGCCCTATGCCGAGCAAATATCAGGTATTGCTGGCTGTTTTCTTTTAGCATCTTGATTACAATATAGGGGCAGCGTAAAAAGGTGGTTACAGTGCAAGAAGCAAATAATGTGCTGAACAAAGCAGCATTATCAACATCATGTGTGTGGTGTCAGTACAGATTGCCTCAATTCAGATGGCAAATACCAGACATCCCAGCACTGTGTGCACATTCTCTGTAGCAAATAGAAGAACCTCCAGATAAGGAAGCTGGGGGAAATTAAAGCCTCTGGCGAGGTATGGTGGACAGATTTCTACCGATGGTCAGCTAGCTGGCTGAAATCATCTGGAATTGAAAGCATTGGACTCTGTGTAAGTGAGAAAGTGTGCGGGGGGGGGGGGGGGGAGGTGAGAGCAGTGGTTTTAGAATACACAACCTTACTGCTTTCTCCTGGAGATCTGTATCCTAAGGTTTTCAGCTCTGCTGCCTGAACAGTGCTAGAAAAAATATTGAAGGTGCCTTTGGGACTATAGCAGCAATAGATAATTCGGAAATGTTTCTTGGATGCTAGTCTGTAAGAATTCACTGACTTTACCATGCTCATTTTTATAAATCACTCTATAAAAACAGTGATAATCTGGGTCACTTAGAAAAACTACCTAACAGATCCATTCCTTGATGTTCACAACCTGGTCCTTCAGTAAGAGTGTCTGCAGCCCGAAACAGAAATGGTCGTCTTAATTTTTAGACTGCACCATTTTTCTATTCCTATGGAAAATTGTATGAGAACCGTTATGAACATAAACCAAAAGCATAAAAAAAATCTGAGTAAATGCCTCACCATATTACCACAACTATCAGCATAATTGTTTGTCCCAGCAAACACAACATATAGTTGGAATCGTGTACTTTGTTTAGGCAATTGAATTTTCCGTGGAAACGTGTCCATTACCAAGAACAGAAAATATGCTGCTTTTTCAGAAGCAGACAAGCACCAACATCACATTCTTAGATGACAACTACCAACCTGATTGTGATCCCCGCTCTCGAGACATTCTCCCTGATCATCCATGCAACTTCCTCCCCCTGTTTTGTCACCCTTCTCACTTTTCCATTCCTTTTCCTGCACTTTCCCCCAAATCACTCCTTCAATTGCTTGGCTGCTTCCTCTCACCTCCTCCTGTCCTCTGCCATGCTCCAGTGCATGTTGTTCCAGTCTCGTCGTCATTGGCTCACTCACCACTTACTGAATTTTCATTGGTTCAGCTGGAGCACAATGGACTAATCACAAATGATCTATTTAAAATGAGTTTAATGAACTTAAAAAGTCCAAGGAGAGAGTGTTCAGTTGAAGGATGATTATGAAAACCTGTTTGGCAAGTATGGAGGGCACTGGTCATATCTAGAAAATAGGTTAGTTGATCTGCTACAAGTTTCTTGTTCATCTTTGAGAGAAAAGGAGGCTTTGAAATAGGATGCAAGTTTGAGACACTAGAAAGGTCACCCTAGGGTCTTTACAGTAAGAAAGCACCAACAGGAACTCTTCCAACACTGGAGCTCTTTTACCAGATTTTGTTCCCCTTTGCTTCTATAGGAAAAGTGGGGTATGAGAATAAAGTATAAATGTTGGCTCGACATCCTCATCACTGATTATTTCCACCACACATTAGAATCCAGGGTGATTTTGGTTTACTTGCTATCTTACCACCAGCATATTTCAAGTGTTGTCAAGACATATTTTTTTTAAATTACAGCTATTGTATTCTATTTGCCAACTGTTCACTACCTCTGCCCTTTGTATCTTAATTCATGCATTAGTAATTTCTGATTTAGATTATTGTAATGCTTTACTGCATGGAGTTATAGTCGACTCCGCTTAAGTTCAAGCCCTTCGGACCAGACCGCCATGTGCGCTTAATCAGAGTACCACTTTTTAGTCATGAAAAATCACAGTACGCTGTAGTCAAATGCAATTAAACTTTTATTCAGCAAAAAAAAACACCGAATACAATTTAACATGGTTCAGTTATAGAAACAGAACTGTTCCGTCTAACTGTAAACCTTTTTTTAAACCAACATTCTACTGAAATAATCAATCATTGTTTTCTGCACACAGATTGCACAATTCAGGCTGTGTATCCAACTACTGATGCTGTAAAACCGTCCATAGTCGGAACATCCATTTATCTCTAGATAACAACACAGCATCTGAGAAGGAAACAACCGCTGCAGGTGTTTTATTAGTCGTGATGACTGCAGCAGTATCTCCGTCCTCATCAGACTCTTGGTTGTCTGCAGTGTCCTTTATGACTGTACAGATATCAGAATTAGTGCTGTCAGATGATGTGGGAACATCGTTGTCAACGGTGACATACAGCTCAAACTCTTGTGGCGAGAGTCCAACTGGGAGTTCAATGGACGAAGTGTCAGCTTCAGTGTCTCGTCAGATGCGTGAATGAAGCTCGCCCATCGATAGCAATTTGAAATCATCGATGATGAGACTTGACTCCATGCCTCCCGTACCATATGAAGAGAGTTGAGCACCATCATTTTTCTTGCGAGCTCAGCAGCTCGGGGGCTGGATTCCGTGCTTGCATCAATCACTGCCATCACATATCTTAGGACGAGTGACCTGTAATTACGTTTGAAGTTTGAGATTATCTCTTGGTCCATCAGTTGGATCAAACAGGTCGTGTTTGGCAGAAGAAACATGAGTTTGATGTTGGTTAGTCTTACGTCATTGCTATGTGCTGCACACAGCATTACAATGTGCCTCCTACACCTTCTCATCAGATTGTCAAGCTTCTGAAATCATTCAATCCGCAGTATTGCCATCATCCATGCATTTTTGTTGCTTTCATATTCAACAGGCAGGTGTTTAATGTTTTTGAAGCACCGAGGATTTTAATTCTTTCCAATCACCAGTGGCTCGAGCTTTTCACTACCGTCCATATTGCAACTGAGTAGCAATGTCAATCATTCTTTTGGCACCTTGAAGCCAACAGTTTCACTGCATTTGAAAGCCAATATTCCGTCAGGAATGGCATGCCAGTACAGGCCCATCTCATCAGCGTTGAAAATGACACATGGTTCATATCCACCAATGACTGATGACAACACTTCCATGACTCATCTCTCTGCACCAAACTCATCCACATCTTGGTTTTCGCCTTGCTGCTTATTAAATTTTATGCTGTTATGAACTTTCCATCTCTCTAACCATCCGTTTGTTGCTTTGAAGTCTTCTACGCCCAGTTCTTCAGATAGCTGTGCTGCTTTCTCCATCAGCAGAGGCCTACTTATTGGCAGTTGTTGACTTCTAGCTTCAGCAAACCATCGCAGCAATGCCTGTTCAACATCTCTAGCCTTCCCAATTCTTTTCCATTTTCTGGTAAGATTGCTGTTTTGCCAGTCTTTCAATATGGCTTGCTTTTTTTTTTGTAAAGCTGAGAAATCTGGCTAGGATGAATGCTGTAATGTTTTGCACCTGACTCTCCTGTTGGTCAAGTCTCTTGAAGACATCGACACGTTCAGCCAAAGACAATGTCTTTTGTCCAGCATGGCGGACACGTTCAGCCAAAGACAATGATTTTTGTCCACGCGACACCATGGTGCATTTCCAAAAGTTCAAACACCTGACCAGGCCTAGACTGCTGTTCCGAAACACATGGCTCATCCTCGTCTTGGGTGAATCTCTTCATAATGGCAGATAATAAATCCTAATAAAAACACAACTGAGATGAGAGCCAGAGGGTGAGAGCTGGCAGAGGGAGGAAGAAACAACAGTGAGATGGGCAAGACTACAAATCTTGCTTCCCAAGCAGCTCCTGAAGCAAGTCAAAAAGGAAGATGGGCTCCAAAAGCAGCAACAGCAGTAAGAAATCTTTAAACAACCCATGTCACAGAACTGATGGTAGTGCGTGGCCATGAATCTGTATGCATTCATGACTGTATCTGTTTGCCCAAGGCATGCATTCCCTCTTTTATTTGAGTACAAGACAGAGAAGGCCAGCATGGCTGATACACTTTCACCTTTCTAGGAATTTTCTCAAGCCAAAGGCTTTCTCTGGCTCATGTAAATCTATCATCCAACCATCTGTCAAACATCACACACATATGCCCCGGTCCTTTATTCCTTATTCATAAGCAAATTCATAAGCTCCCCTAACGCCTTGCCTCTCCTTCCTTGACCTCCCACCATCCTCCCACCTCGTTGTCTCCCAACACCATTCCTAGCACATCAGAAAACTTTGTAGCAACAGGCTTTGTCTCCTGATCTCTGGACCAAGCTTGACACATGTTGTGCTCACAGAAGGAGAGAAGGAAAAAACAAGCCAAAGAAATATATACCAAAATTAATTTCAGCTTCTGCCTCCAGCCCAACCCAAGACCTTAATTAAAAAATCAGTCCTTCCTGTTTTGTGTTTTAGTGAAGAGAAAAAGAGTAGAAAATGAGACAGTATTTAAGAACAATCTTAAAAATATATATTAAATTGAAAACTATTTAATCTTCTCTCAGACTTCATTATAATAATCTCAGAATAAAGAGATCCTTTTAACCAATATATCAAGGTTTCAAATAATTCCAACCCCTTCCCCCAACTACGAGACAGAATTACAGACCTATTCTTCAGCCTAATGATTTCTTATTCCATCAGCAGAGAGCCAGACATTGCATGCAGCCTTTGCAACAATGTCATAAAGCCATTTACAGTATATTCTAAGAAGATGCTAATCCTCCATTTACATTTCAACCCTTGAACCTTAAAAATAATGAGTAACATATGCAGCGACATCACATGCAGCCAACGATAAACTGATCCCACTCCATTAACTCATGAGTTTATTTTCTTGTAAACCCGACACCTGCAAGGGGTTCTCTTGGGAAAAAAAAATAAAAAAATCAAGATATACAGGACGTGCAGCTTGAGACCTCTGCACTGCTCACCCTTAGAACAGATGTACAATCCCAAAGCACAGTAGTTGCTTCTCCCCATGGTGCTGGGCAGGCTTTGATGCAATCCAGTTACACTTCAGTTTCTCCTCTGGAGTAAAACATGTCATCACAGTGGTTATGATGTATTTATAGAATGCTGTAGTGAATACAGAATTGTACCACAGCATTTATCATGGTTCAGCTGTAAATGAAGAATTTACACATAGGGACCATTTCTTTTCAATAGCCATCAATTCATAATGGAGAAAGTTCAGAGAATTGCTAGGGAGTTTAAACATGGGTGCCAAGACAAATGTTTCCTTTATGAGTAGTTCCTAGCTGTGCAGCACTTCTGTCATTCTGCTAGCTGTCAAAAACATCACGGCGATAACAGGTCTCACTCCAATGCACTGGCCTGGTACTGCAAATTTATGGACATGGTGGGTCGTTGATATATGGCATGAGGATTCTTTCTGCACAAGTACAGTCTTCCAAGAAAACACCGATGAAAGCAAAATTTGCCAAAATAAAATGTCAAGAGAATTTATTGCCCAAAATCATGTGCCATCTATGAATACATACTGTATTCTATGAAGAGACCCCAGAACAATTTCTGAGTTAAAGCAAACTGCTTTATTGCTGGAGACACCAGAATGTTCTTCTGCAGTTTACTTCTTCCAAATTAAAATGCAATAACATTAAAAAAAAAAATGCAGCAGTGTGAATAACTTATTTTTCTGTTCTTCAGACTGAGGTTTGTTGCAACAAGATACCAGTAGCTATGGAGAAAACAAAATCTAAAATGGGACCTTACTTGGTGAATATGTGAGGCTAAAATATGGTCATGTAAAGGCTCACACTGTTGCAATTTTAATTTAGAAATATATGTTCTGCCTTTTCTGACCAATTACAAAGCAGATTATGGTCTTCACCGTCATAACAAAATATGAGACTGCACTGAAAGAAAAAAGGATAGATGATATGGATTTTATATATTATCATTTTCTATATAGGAGACTTTGCAAAAGTGCATCCTGCATGAAAAATAATGCAAAATACTTGAAATTTGGCATTTTTACACGTTTCCAGGCATTTTGCATTATTCTTCACAAGAAATTAACTTTTGGAAGTCATTTTGCAGAAGTACCCTTTACAACGGTAATCTTTTATAGGAAGTATACTCAGGGGTAGATTCAGTAAATGACAACCCCAAGTTAGGTGCCAAGATGATGCATGCTAAGTGCAAATTCTATAAAGGCAGTTCCATGCAGAACTCTGCAGAACACTAGCTAAGGTCATTTGTGCTCCTAATTTTAGTTCAAATCTATTTTATTAAGCAACAGTAAAGACAACAGCAATAACAACCATGTGATACATTTTCGTCAAACACCCGCGGAGGACTGTACTCTTATGTCCTCCCCGGACCCACCCTACCCCCACCCCCCAACAAAGATGCCCCTACCCCCCACCCACCCCTCCCCATCCCCCCAGAGATACAGAAAAACTCATAAGCAGGGATCAGCATAGACACCGAGAAGCACAGTGTCAGAGGTGGAGTCTATTCAAGACCCGACTACGACTCTCAGGAGTCAAAATGTTCAAATATGGAGTCCAAGTGTGAACAAAGTCTCTGCTAGACAAGCATTTATGCCTCTCAAAAGCTGGTATAAATTCTCATGCCTAACTACTTTCAAGCACAGAAATTGAAGTCTTCTATGACTCCACACCTAAATCCTGGGAACATTTATGCCTCTCCCTTGGCATGCCCCCTGTGGAGTTATATGCGAGAAAAGTTAGGCACTTGGGCCCTGATTCTATAAAAGACAACTGCAGTTAGGCACCTAGATCAGTACGTTTAGTTGATCTAAGCACCTAACAATTTTTTTAATTGTCATCAGCACTAATAATTGAAAGCACCATTAAAAAACAAACAAAAAAATGATTTTATGGATTAATTTTCTGGTAGGCACTTACCACTTTGATGTAGGCATCTACACTGAGGCGCCTACCAGCAAATAGGCATAGTTAGGGGGAGATTCAGGGCGGAGTTTGGGCATGGATTAAGTGCACTCAATTAGGTTGCAAGGTGTTATTCAATAAAATGGCACCTTGTGGTTGATTGGCAATGGTGCCTAAGAGTTAGATACCATTTATAGGGGATGGGACTTGATATACTGCATTTCCTGTGCATGGTTACAATCAAAGCGGTTTACATATTTTAGACAGGTACTTATTTTGCACCTGGGGCAATGAAGTGTTGACTTGCCCAGAGTCACAAGGAGCTGCAGTGAGAATCAAACTCATAGCCTCAGGGTACTGAGGCAGCTGCTCTAACCACTAGGCTACTCCACCTCATCCTCATCGAATCAGGCCCTCAGTTTACAGAATAGTTGTGTAAGTTGGTTACACATGCAATTCCTAATTAGTCTCCAATTAATTGTTAATTTAGTACCAACTAGCTATTTATGATACACAAGTAACAGACCCTATTCCACACATTTAACTGACATGAATTTGGGGAATAGTGTGAAATTTTATGGACGTTTCTGATTAATGAGCTGTCGTGATACAAGATTATACTAACAAGAGAAAACACAAGTCTCTACAGCAATCGTAACTAGAAACACAAAAAGTGGAGTCTCAATTTTGTTACAACTGTGGTTGTCCATAACACTGAATAGATAAGTAAGAGTCACTCTCTCAAAGTCTTTAATCTTGCAGATTCAATTTTTATTGGTATAACTCTTAATGAATGTGACCCGACACAGGCTGTGTTTCGGCTATGCAGAGCCTTCCTCAGGGGTCATGTGGTCAACAAACTACAAATAAAACAGACAAAATAAAATATAAAACATAAATGTATCTAACATTAAAAAATAAAAATGCTGCATGGAATAACAGAAAAACCTTTTTGACTCAGACTGAACTAATTTAAGAAAATTTGAAAAATCAAAGCCCCTCAAAAGAGTGCAAGAACATGTACATGATAATGTAGAGAAGTACTCTATAAATGGAAAAGAAAAAGAACCTTTCAAAATTGTGAAAATGGATTGTAATAAGAAATGATAGACAAGCATATTGTGATAAGTAGGTAACCCATTGAAGACGCTAGAGTTTAAAAGAACTTACCCATGAACTATTGGGTCATTGGGAGGATATACCATGAAACTGGTAAAGATGTTATATTGGAAAAACGGTTTATATGCATATACTATCATGTCAAAGGAGATTAAATTTGCGAACACCTAAATATGTTAATTGGCAGAAAAATTTTTGATGACAAAGTCAGCATTTCTTATAGTATAAGAACTTTTCTCATTGACATGCAGGAAAAAACTGTTTGCTTATCTATATGAGATAAACACACAGCATGTACCGATTAGAACAGAAAACAAGGGCCTATATTGATCTACCATTTCATAATGAATAATGGAATCATGATTTATGCTGTATTAATAACATTAAAACAATGTCTGTGGGAGAAACGCATCAAAATGTCACATGCCTTAAATCGAACATAAGTGAAGTTGATTTTGCTGAAGAAAAGGGGCTGCACAAAATAACATCAAAAAGTTTAAAAAGTTTTTTAAAGTCTATTGGTGAGCTTCTCGAGATACTACATTAATGCAAAAGTTATTGTCAATCAGCTGAAACGCCAGAATAGGTCTTAAAAACTGAACAGCTGGGTTTACTATATGCATATATATTCGAAAGTGGCCAAATCACTAGACTTTGAAGCCGACTTCAGCCAATCTAAATCCATCTCATCATTTCCAGGACAAAGACCATAAAAATCTGCCCGGCACTGTCCTCAAATTCCAATTACAGGAGCTTCCATTAAAGCCCTCTCTAGGACATCCTAACTAGAATACCATAGATGGGACAAAGACCGTACAAGTCTGCCTGGCACTGACCTTAGTTCTTTGCAGCCAGAGTAGCCATCTAAGAACCACTTGACACATCAAAACATGCACCCTTTCAAGTTTTGGTTTTTTTATACCATTCATTTTCTAATTAGAAATTCTCTGTGTTCATCCTACACCTTTTTGAATTGTCAACATTTTTGTCTCCACTACCTTCATCGGGAGGATATTCCAGGCATCAATCACCTCTCCGGGAAAAAGAATTCCACCCTGCAAACTGAACACAATATTCCAAGTGAAATTTAAATATGTGAACCAGAAATGTTTAAAAACTACAGTGCTTATCTAATAGGAGCACGAAGCACTTGTGAGTAATAACAGATGAGCAATCTGTGTTAGTTTTAAAAGAACTCTCCAGAGATGTTAAAATTGGATAAAAATATGATAAAAATAACAGGATAAAACTTTAAACAATCAAAGGTCCCTAACATGGACCATGTTTCACCTTAGCTTCTTCAGGAAGATTGGTCAACTCAAATTTCTAGAAACTCCACAAGAAAAGGGAAACATTTTCTTGAAAAGGATTTTCAAAAGCACCAATCCAGTAATAAAAATGAGAGGATCCAAACAAAAACAAGACACTGACACTTAATTTTAAGGTAATTTCCATAGGTTTTGCATTGTTTGGAGGTTTTTGATAGTAGTTTATGCGTTGTTTTCCTCCTTGTTTTACTGTTAGTGTCCCTTTTTTCTTTTGTGCTATTTATTTAAAAATGTATGCCCTGTACTATCCCACAGCAATTTAACATACTTCTTACTAGACAAACATTACTGACTAAAACACTTTAAAATCACATGAAATTTCATAAGCTCTGACAAAAAAGGCTTTCAACTGTTTCCTAAACTATACATTAGAGCTCATTTGTTTAATTTCTGCTAGCAGCACAATCCATAATATTGCACCACCTACAAAGAAAAGGGAAGATTGTTAGGTATTTAATCTAAAAAAATTTTAAATAAGGCCACCTGAATTACAAGTCATCTCACAGTACTAAAACCAGGGGTCAGGCAGTAGCAGCAGCATTTTACCACAGCAGAAGCAAATGGAAAATTACTCCTGCCCTGTCACCCATACACACTTTGGGCAAGCTGGGATCCTGGAGATAAGGGGGAATGGGACCCAGTGGATCTGGCCACCTGAGGGAGGTGGAGGCTTTTCTGGCATTTATGCCCAGCTTTGTGACTGGGGGGGGGGGGATAAGTCGCAGCACACTAATTAGTAATGCCATTTTTGACATTTTCTTCTGTACCATAACAACCATAAAATTATGACTTCTGATTTTAGGATAGCTATCAAACTAGTGTTTAAAAAAAAAAAAAAAAGAAAATTGGTTTTTGGGGTTTTATACGGTAGATAAGAACCTCACTTCATCTTGCCTGACTTGGATTCTCCATTCAGTTTTCATGAATTTTTGGTGTTTTATACGGTAGATAAGAACCTCACTTCATCTTGCCTGACTTGGATTCTCCATTCAGTTTTCATGAATTTTTGGTGTTTTATACGGTAGATAAGAACCTCACTTCATCTTGCCTGACTTGGATTCTCCATTCAGTTTTCATGAATTTTTGGTGTTTTATACGGTAGATAAGAACCTCACTTCATCTTGCCTGACTTGGATTCTCCATTCAGTTTTCATGAATTTTTGGTGTTTTATACGGTAGATAAGAACCTCACTTCATCTTGCCTGACTTGGATTCTCCATTCAGTTTTCATGAATTTTTGGTGTTTTATACGGTAGATAAGAACCTCACTTCATCTTGCCTGACTTGGATTCTCCATTCAGTTTTCATGAATTTTTTTTTGCAGTGATTGCTCCTCAGTTTGCACAAAGATATGCACTGGGTTTCACCAGAAAAGAAACCCTGCAATGGAGCCTTTGCCAAGAAAAAGTCAACACACACTGATTTTATGTACTCAAAATCATGAATTTTAAAAAAAACCCACTAAACATATGCTCCATCATGATTACCGTATTTTCACGCAGATAACGCGCACCCGTGTAAAACGCGCACACGGGTATAGCGCGCAGAAACCACGATTTTATGTACAAAAACTTTTGTATACCGCGCTCACGGGTATACCGCGCATGCTGCCCGACTGTCCTTTCGCCCGCCCCGACTCTCCTCTGGCCACCCCGACTCTCCTTTCGCCCTCCCCGAAGTTGGGACAGACGGGAGCCAAACCCGCCTGTCCGGCAGGCAGCCAACGACGGAATGAGGCCGGATTGGCCCATCCGTCCCAAAGCTCCGCCTACTGGTGGGGCCTAAGGCGCGTGGGCCAATCAGAATAGGCCCTGGAGCCTTAGGTCCCACCTGGGGGCGCGGCCTGAGGCACATGGTCGGGTTGGGCCCATGTGCCTCAGGCCGCGCCCCCAAGTGGGACCTAAGGCTCCAGGGCCTATTCTGATTGGCCCACGCGCCTTAGGCCCCACCAGTAGGCGGAGCTTTGGGACGGATGGGCCAATCCGGCCTCATTCTGTCATTGGCTGCCTGCCGGACAGGCGGGTTTGGCTCCCGTCTGTCCGGCCAACTACCAAAGGTACGGGGAAGGGGGGTGGGGGTGTCATGGGGGTCGGCCAGGGGGGTCGCGGGTCGTCTGGGGGGGCGGTCGGAGGTTCTTGGGGGGGGGGCGGTCGTTGGAGGGAGGGGGGTTTGCGTCGAGGGCAGGAGGGCCTGGGATCCCTCCTGCCCGTAATGTAGTGCGGGGTGGGGGTAGGGGGTCGCTGTGGCCAGGAGGGTTTGGGTCCCTCCTGGCCCGATATTGTCGGGGAGTTGGGGAGTCGGCCAGGCAAGAGGGCTTGGGCTCCCTCTTGCTCCGATCGTGGATGCGGGTGCGGGTGGGAGCGTGTGCGAGCGGTCGTTCGGGGTGGGGGTGCGAGCGGTCCTGCTGGGGGGGTGAATCGGGCGTCGGGCGGGGTGGGAACTATGTAAAAAAAAATTTGTATAACGCGCGAGGGGTATGCGCGGTAGGTAAAAACGCGTATAACGCGCGCATTATATGCGTGAAAATACGGTACTTTACAACACTGGTTCATAAACCTGAACTGGAGGACCCCCAGCCAGTTGGGTTTTCAAGATATCCCTAATAAATATGTACCAACCAAGGGGAGGAAATATTCAATTCACATAAATAGCCACAATTTTGCTACCTGCCCTTATTCCCAAGAAGCTATTTAATATTATAACATGCAATACATTTTACCAAAAATATCAATTTTTATTATGCTTATATAACACCTTCATAAAACCACATAAATACATAAAGTGCTAGTAGAACAATAACAAATTTTTCAGATAAGACTAACCCAAAAGCAGCTAGAATGGTGCACTTGTCTGAGTAAAATGAAAATCTGCACTCATTGGCACATGAGCTGAAATGTTATTCAGTAGATAAAATATCGGCATCACAAAATTTGCTTGAGCATAAAACTTTTGTGATGCCGATACTTATAGAAATAATACTTCCAACACATATGCAGATTCAATTTGTTTCTGCTCGGACCTGTGTGTAGAACTGTCACATCCCATTTGAAATAGATAATGCTACTTTTATGCTTACAGCAAAAAGATTGGCATATCTTCACAGATACTACTGCAGAAGAATGAACTAACCCTTTTTTTTTTTTTTAGTTCAAAACTTTTTATTGGGAGTTTTGAATAGTACAAAAAAAAAAAAAAAAACAAGTACATAATCGAGAACATTACACCTCCTCAGACCTAGCATTCAAATTCTTGAACTGTGCTTAAAGTTTTCTGCATACTTCTCTGCCCTGGGCAGAATAACTAATAGTCTCATTACCATTAATTTTAATATATTGTGTACTGGTGTCTAAAGGTCTTATGCAAGACCCTTTTCTGCATCAATCACCCAAAAACCTGTGTGCAATCACTGCACTAATTACATGCTTGCATCTATGCTTTCTGCATCAGCTTGGTATAATGGGACAAAATTAACATGGATTCAGCAAAGTGAAATCCTGCCTTAATGTGTGTTAGATTTTTTTTAAAGTTGTTGATAAGCAAGTAGATAAGGGTAGATTGAATTAAATAGTCTATACGGGCTTTCAAAAGGCATTTGACAAAGTCTTTCATGAGATACTCCTCAATAAATTCAACTTACGAGATGGAAGATAATGTTGTACGGTGGATTAAGAAGTGGTTGAAAGATAGGAAAACAGGATGAGCAGTTTTTCAATGGAGAAAGGCATATAAAGATTTTTGGGGGGGAAGGAACAAGTGAGGTGATTAAGTTTGCAGATCACACAAAAAAGTATTCAAAGTTATGTTACATGCAGTCTTATCAAATCCTTGTCAATGGAGTTCTAGGCAGATTACAAAAGCATTGACATTACATACTGTAGAACTTTACATACAATACATGATAAAAATCAGATTACAGCCTTAACCAAAACTTTTAGAACAGCTAGTTACAGATAGCTTTATAGTAAACCACAGGTTATGGCATCTAAATCATGTTAAGCCCTTCATAAGGTTTCAGAAAAAGCCATGTTTTCAGATATTTGCAGAACATAGTATATTCAGTAGTAACATGAATCTCATTATGAAATGAGTTCTAAGCTCTTGCTATTTGATAGTTAAAAGATCTGCAGTGAGAATTCTTATGTTATAGACCTTTCAGAATTGGAAATGATAGAGTTAAGAGAGGACAGATTCAGAACCAATACTAGGAAGTTCTTCTTCACCCAGAGGATGGTGGACACCTGGAATGCGCTTCCAGAGGGTGTGATACAACAGAGTTCGCTACAGGGTTTCAAGAAGGGTTTGGATGAATTCCTGAAGGATAAGGGGATTGAAGGTTATAGACAGAGGATTGGATGATTTCCTGAAGGAAAAGGGGATTGAGGGGTACTGATAGAGAATTACTATGCAGGTCCTTGACCTGATGGGCCGCCGCGCGAGCGGACTGCTGGGCGGGATGGACCTCTGGTCTGACCCAGCAGAGGCATTGCTTATGTCCTTATCTAATAGTTCAGTGAATCTGAGTAAACTCTCAGGGACGTCTCCATATAGGGACTTAAATGCTAAAGAGCAAAATTTGAATCTGATTCATTTTCTACCGGGAACCAGTATAGTTCCATAAGTAGTGGTATGACATATTCTATAAATCAAGATTTGATCATAGGTCTTGCTACAGTGTTTTGTATCAGCTGAATTTTTTTCATTTGTTTCACTGTGATTCCAAAGTGTAATGTTTTATAGTAGTTCAGTGAGGACAGAATAATTGATTGTACTAGTATCCTGAAGTGTTCATGGAAAAAATAGGGTCTAACTCTTCTTAACTTCTGTAGTGTGGTAAAAGATTTTCAGATTAGACTATTACCATGGTATTCAAAGCTAAACAAGTTATCTAAAATGACTTCAAAATCTTTGAAGATGTTTCACTGCTGAAGCCAACTCCATTTGTTAATCTAATAGTAGATGGGTGTGTTTCCAAACCATAATAGTTTGGGGTTTTTCTGTGTTCTGATGAGACTCTTTTGAACCTGGGCGTGGCAACCTATTAAAAATGGACAGCTATGTGGTGGAATGGGCAAGCATGAAACATAAAATAGCCATTATATTTTCCTTCCATTGCTCTGGATTTACTAGATAGGGTTTGATTATAAAATAAGGACCTATCCAAGAGCAGAGGAGGAGAGGTTATGATTGGCTATATAAAATTACAAATGGAGAAGCCAGAACACAAACCAGATAAGACAAATATGGGATAATATATTGACCTAAATATGTTTTGTGCCGAGGTCACTGGAAACAGGAGTAGGCCTTCTCTTAGGTCACTAGAATTAATATATAAGCTCTGTTGAAGACCAGAGAAGATACATACAGGCTGTAGCTTAGTTTTATGAAGTTCCATTGTTTCAATGTGTGCCCAGTCTGGTCTCCAGAGACCTGTGTGGCAGATAAGGTTTGGCTTTTGACCTGGTTGCTATAGAGATGGACTTTTCTTCTTACTACAGAGATTACATTCCAGGGGAGGGGGGTTCCCTCTCCTTTTTGCAGGGTAAAGTTAGAAATGCTAATTGGATATACAAAAATGCATATATGATTAATTAAATTTTAGTAAACTAATGACGTAGGAACTTTCATATTCAAGGGTTTAAATTGAAATATAATTACCTCTAAAAATTGTACTGGAGGATGCATATAGGAAAATGTAGGGTTTGTGGGAGTGGATTGGCCACTCCCCTTTTCTTTCACTGAGACACGGGATTTTCAGTGCATGCTCTTAAATGACTCAGTAACATGGGAGTAGTAGTTTGACTCTTAAAGAGAAATGATTTAAAGCTGTGTGAATGGATTATTTTTCTTCTGTAAGTATATTATATTGTAATACTTTTTCCTGGTTTCTTCTGTACCTTTTCTTTATTAGATAAGCTAGTATTAAAATGTAACTTTTAGGAATCCTTGTGTGAGGAGGACAGACACTCCCCCATACAAGCGCCTTAAATGGTATCAAGTATTCTTGACCAATTATATGCAGGCAATAAAATGTCATCATGTATTAGGTATATTTAAGTGAACCTAGCAGAATGGAATTTTAAGGGTATTATGTTAGGGAAGTTGCATTTACACTCTCTGACTTGTAATGTTCCTCCATTGTACAAATGAATGCCTTATGACTGTCTGTAAACTTTGAATAAAAAATATTTGTTGGGAAATATTTGTACAATTATGTCAGTGCACCTATAGGCAGGGTATAACCAAAACTCTGCTCAGTTCAATTTAAGATGATATTTTGTTGCCCATTCTTGTATGCTAGCTAAAGCTCTCAATAACTTGGCAGCCATATTTGCTAGGTTCACTTCTGCAGGAATTAAAAGAAATATATCATCTGCACAGAAGAGCCATTCCTCAGATGTTAGATTGATTGAGTTTAGAGTGGTCATGACGATGTTATATAATAGTGGTGAAATAGGGGATCTTTGTGGTACATCACATGGTGGAATCCACTAGTTCGAGTAGGATCCAATTTTTAGTGCTCTCTATTGTCTGTTTTTCAAGAAATCTTGGGACCATTGTAGTACCTGTCCTGAAATTCCTAGTTCAGATAGTCTATTAATTTATTAGCAAGGTATGATTTATTGTGTCAAATGCCGCCAAGACATTGAATTGTAATAGCAGTATTTGCCCACTCATACGTAACATTGATTTTACCCTAGAAACCAGATCAGCCAGACATGTCTCTGTACTGTATGAGTTCCCAAGTGTTGACAAGATAGCAGTAAGTTGCAGCATGCAGCTATAATCTTTCAGCTAGGAAGCAACTATAAATTCTATCAATTTTGTCATAAAAGATATACTTGCTACCGGCCCATAAATTTGTTGCTTAAAATAGAACCTGCTGAGACCAAGGATTTAGGCATCTAAATTTATTTATATAATTGTATACACTGCCTTCTTGATAAAAATCATTCAAAGTGGTTAATAACAATATGTCCAATATTAAAACAGCAATACAATAAAAACAAAGTTTTAGAGCTATACCAAATAGCTGTCATTCCTCGAGTCCTAGCAGGCTAGTGGGAATCTACCCTCCCTATAGAATGGAGGGACAGTGCAAATGAGTGCTTATGCAGTATATGCAGATGCAGCAGATAGCAGAATGTACTCAGGTAAGGCTAGACTCAGTTAGGGCACTGGTCTTTGACCTAAGGGCCGCCGTAGGAGCAGAATGCTGGGCACGATGGACCACTGGTCTGACCCTGCAGCGTCAATTCTTATGTTCTTATCTGGGCCCAGGTATCTTAAGCTCTTCTTCCCTCTTCCTCCCCCAGCTCTGGAAGAAACACTTGAGGATGGAAAAGAATTTTGTCTTTCAGTGAAAACGTATATCGTATCAGATTTTAGAGGTACAGTAATTTTATAAAGAGAACCACACTAGACTACACAATAGATACATAAACACATTGTTAGTCTGAAAGGAGAAGATAAGCTACTTCATATTACACTAGAGTAGAAGAGAGGCTTGGATTTCACATTTTTTAAAAAGAGCCAGCCTCTTAACTTGCAAAGTTGGAAGGTCTTTTCTTCATTTTTTTCAACAGGAAATAAAGCGCCTAACAGGAAGTATGGCTGGAAAATGCCATGATGCCAAAGCTATAACCCCGCTCCCCTTTTCAACTTCTACTTCTGTCAAGTACACCGGGGAGTCCCTCTGGGTAAACCTGGCAAGAGGCAGAGAAAAATGCCTGTATCTAGGTGTGGTTTACAGACCCCCAAGACAACTGGAAGACATGGACGCAGAATTAATTGAAGACATAGAGAATATCACTCTACGAGGAGAAGCTGTACTGCTAGGGGACTTCAATATGCCTGATACAGACTGGAACTCATTTTCAGCGACAACCAGCGGTAGCAGGAGGCTCTTAACCTCCATAAAGGGAGCACGTCTCAAACAAATGGTAACGGAGCCCACTAGGGCCCAGGCGATCCTCGACCTGGTACTCACCAACGGGGAAAGCGTTTCAGAGGTCTCAGTAGGAGATACGCTAGCCTCCAGCGACCACAATATAGTATGGTTCAACCTTAGGAAAGGCTTCCTAGATCAAACACGAAAACAAAGGTACTCAATTTCCGGGGCACAGACTTCGCACGCATGGGAGATTTCGTCCATCAGACGCTGCAGGACCAAGCGGAGACCGATGATGTAGAAGCTAAGTGGTTAACACTGAAATCAACCATACATGAAGCAACTAGCTGCTTCATAAAATCAGTAAATAAACGACAAAAGAAACAATAAACCCCAATGGTTCACCGCGGAGATCTCGCACCTCATTAAGGAGAAGAAAAAAGTGTTTCTTTCCTACAAGCGCACGGAGAAAAGAGAGGCAAAAGTAGAATATAGGACCAGGTCTACAGCGGTCAAAATGGCAGTTAGGGAGGCAAAACTTCGAGTGGAAGAAATTCTGGCAAAAAACATTAAAAAGGGGGACAAATCCTTCTTCAGGTATATTAGTGACAGAAAAAGGAACACAGGCGGGATAGTACGCCTTAGAAGACCGGACGGAAGTTACGTGGAAGCAGATTCCGATAAAGCCGAACTACTGAATGAATACTTCTGCTCAGTCTTCACCTGTGAGGCACCGGGACACGGTCCCCAGTTGAAGGCAACACAAAGCACAGAAGACCCATTTCAGAATTTTGAGTTCACACCAGGTGAAGTTTACAGTGAACTGGCAAGACTCAAGGTGAACAAAGCCATGGGACCAGACAATTTGCACCCAAGAATGCTCAGAGAATTGAGCGATGTCCTGGCGAAACCGTTGGCTGAGCTATTCAATCTCTCCCTAAGTAAGGGGAAAGTTCCCCTGGACTGGAAATTAGCTAATGTCGTTCCTCTGCATAAAAAGGGTTGCAGGGCAGAGGCTGCAAATTATAGACCGGTGAGTCTCACATCAATAGTGTGCAAACTCATGGAAACACTAATTAAAAGCAAATTGGACACGATCTTGAATGAAGGGAATCTTCGGGATCCCAGTCAGCATGGATTCACCAAGGGTAGGTCCTGCCAATCCAATCTCATCAGCTTCTTTGACTGGGTAACAAGAAAGTTGGACTTGGGAGAGTCTTTGGACGTCGTGTACCTGGACTTCAGGAAAGCTTTTGACAGTGTCCCACACCGCAGGCTGCTAAGCAAGATGGAATCGATGGGGTTAGGAGAGACACTAACTGCATGGGTCAATGATTGGCTGAGTGGCAGACTTCAGAGGGTGGTGGTTAATGGTACCCTCTCTAAAACATCAGAGGTGACCAGTGGAGTGCCGCAGGGCTCGGTCCTGGGTCCACTCCTTTTCAACATATTTATAGGGGATCTGACTCAAGGGCTTCAAGGTAAAATAACACTATTCGCCGATGACGCCAAACTATGTAATATAGTAAGTGAATGCAGTTTACAGAATTATATGGCGCAGGACCTGCTTACATTGGAAAGTTGGTCCTCAACCTGGCAGCTAGGCTTCAATGCTAAGAAATGTAAGGTCATGCACCTCAGAAGCGGAAATCCATGCAGGACGTACTTCTTGAACGGAGAAACTTTAACTAGGACTTCAGCAGAACGAGATTTAGGAGTAATCATCAGTGCAGACATGAAAACTGCCAATCAAGTGGAGAAGGCTTCATCTAAGGCAAGGCAGATATTGGGTTGTATCAATAGAAGTTTCGTCAGCCGAAAGCCTGAAGTCATAATGCCGTTGTACAGGGCCATGGTGAGACCTCATCTGGAGTACTGTGTGCAATTCTGGAGGCCACATTACAGTAAAGATGTGCGCAGAATTGAATCGGTTCAACGGACGGCCACCAGGATGATCTCAGGGCTCAAGGGTCTCTTGTACGAAGAGAGACTGAACAAATTGCAGCTCTACACTCTCGAGGAACGTAGGGAGAGGGGAGACATGATCGAAACATTTAAGTACCTCACGGGACGTGTCGAAGTGGAAGATGATATTTTCTTTCTCAAGGGACCCTCGGCCACAAGAGGGCACCCGCTCAAACTCAGGGGCGGAAAATTTCATGGCGACACCAGAAAGTATTTCTTCACAGAGAGAGTGGTTGATCATTGGAACAAGCTTCCAGTGCAGGTGATCAAGGCAGACAGCGTGCCAGACTTTAAGAATAAATGGGATACCCATGTGGGATCCCTACGAGGGTCAAGGTAAGGAAATTGGGTCATTAGGGTATAGACAAGGGGTGGGTAAGCAGAGTGGGCAGACTTGATGGGCTGTAGCCCTTTTCTGCCGTTATCTTTTATGTTTCTATGTTACTTCTGTCCAGGCAGATAACTTGAACAACAGTGAGGAACCTGTCCATTATAAAAGATTCCTGCATGTGGACTCCATAAGGAAACAAGTGGAGGAACAGAGATGAGGGGCAAGGCCATAGCTACTGATCTACAATTTTCAGCTATTTAAATCACAGACGCAAGTTTGAACCTATTTTACAAAAACAAACATAAAAAAGACACAGGCTAACATCACAATGAGAACTACATAAATGGAATGCTTATTGGGGAGTTTAAAATCTCCAGTTAGAGGGGAATATGAAGCTGGACTAGAGATGATAGCTAGGCACAAATGACCAAAGCCTACAGAATCAACACCCCCCTACCTCACTTTCCCTCAAACCAAAGAATTGGTATGTAGCCCTGGAAGAGTAAGAGACATTTATTAATAAATCCCAGGAAGAAAAGAACCAAAGATCAAACTCAAAGCTGCCTGATCAGCAACCAGTGTACCTAGTAAGAAGCAAAGTATAGAGGTATTTGCTGGCTCCATTCTGAGAAGCATAGAGGCAACCATCTGCTACTCAGATATGCCCTGGTGAGTTCCACCATTTCTCTGGTGCCAAGAACAATGACAAGGATATGTTTATACCAGTTCAGTCGATTCAGGAAGATCAGGGTAGGAAGAAAGGGGAGGGAGTGAAAAGTGACACAAAGTAATATTAAGCAACAGAACAGCAGAGTTACAAGGTAGGAAGATTGTACTGAGTATTAATCTGGAAACAGGAAATAGAATATATCTACATTGTGCGATATACAGACCTCCTTTCCAGACAGATGGAATAGAGATCTAATATAAGACAATAACAAATTGCTGTGGAAGGGGAAGCGTTATTGCTAGACGATTTCAATCTGTTGGATGTTGATAATATTGTCATTCACCTAAAACAGCTGTTTCCGTAGACAGCAGAATTGATCAGGCAAAGTAGTAATGTTATCACATGCCATGAACAGGACAGCTCTCCCAGAAATTAAAACCTAGTATAAAGTACTACGCATGCACAGCCCTTTCTGCAAACAGCAGTTTATTCAGCAACTCAATAAGTTCCATAGCTTACAACTCTCAAAAGAATTTGACACGATAAGCTTTGAGCATTGGGGCCTAAGAAAGTAAAGTAGAAGTACCTTTGGTAACCCACAAAAAGGAATAGTGGAGGGAAACCATTTAAAAAAACAAACGCAGAGACAGAAATAAAGATACAGGCAAATAGGGATAAAATAAAAAAACTAAAACATCCAAAAAACTGAGACTTTCACCCGCAGTGCATTCAGAGTTCAAGGGGGCGTATTAAGAGGTATGTTATGGGTGTGCTTTGGGCAGACTAGACTTGAACGTATTGCAGAGATAATCAAACCTTTTGCAAAACGTCCTGGATGGAACCTAGATGTTCTGGGCTAGACCTTTTTTTAGAAGTGCCAAAAAGGTACCCAAACTGACCAGACAACGACTGGAGGGATTAAGTAATGACCCCCCTCCCCACACACACATATTCCCCACCCCCAAAAAAGTCTGAATAAAAAGAGTACATAACTGTCTCTAGAACATCTGCACTTAAGATGAGAAATCCTAATAAAGCATCACATAGGTGTCTTAAGTAGCCAGGTGGGTGAACTAGAGAACCACAGAGAGGAGCTGCCAGACTCATAAGGCACTTTAACTACAACATCTATGGTGTTAAGTATGAGTCCACCAAAACCCTACTATATTGCAATATATGTGCCACCTGCAGCCATAAGAGCTATTTGGATGGTAGACAGATGGGTATAGTAGGTTTTAGGGGAGTTTTGGAGGGCTTAGCATAAATTTATCTGGCACCCTTTATGTGAAGTGCACAGCAATGCCCTCTAAGGTACCCCACTGCTCTGCTGGCATGTCTATGTGGCCAATCCTTGAATGCTGTCCCCTCCCACATCTAAATGGTGCTGATTTGAACGTTTCTAACTTGGACGGTTTTGTGATCAAATATGGTGAATAAAGTTAGACGTCCTGATGGTCTAAATGTTTTGGCAGCCAAGATGTTCAAGTAGGCGATTTTCAAAAAAAAAATTATTTGGACATCCCATTCGAAAATGGACCTTTCTGTGCTGCTGACTTTGGATGTTTCGCGGGAAACATCTAAGTCAGACTTAGATGTCCTTTTCCAAAATAGCCCTCAAAATGCTTCTTGACAAAATTTAAGCATCCAAATGAGCAGATATAATAAACTTTAAACAGTAACTTTCTTGTTAAGAAAATCTCTTAACCACTTAGAGCAGGGGTGCCCACATTTTTTGGGCTTGCGAGCTACTTTTAAAATGACCAAGTCAAAATGATCTACCAACAATAAAAAATTTTTAAAACCCCCACAAAGCACACTGAAAGGCAGAGAAAATGTTAATTATCATTCATATTCCGGGTTTTTTTCAAAGAGGTCAAGGCAGATGACTCTATGCAATGTCATCTCAATAACAACCATACAAAAATAGACAAATATAGCCCCTCCCTTTTTACTAAACCACATAGCAGTTTTTAGCGCAGGGAGTTGCGCTGAATGCCCCACGCTGCTCTCGACGCTCATAGGCTCCCTGCGCTAAAAACCGCTATTGTGGTTTAGTAAAAGGGAGCCATAGTGCAAAATATAGAAAGCAGATATAAATTCTCAAAACAGACACATTTTGATCACTAAATTGAAAATAAAATCATTTTTCCTACTTTTGTTTGATGATTTCATGAGTCTCTGGTTGCACTTTCTTCTTCTGACTTCTTCTGACTTCACTCTGGCTGCACTTCTTCTGACATCTTCTGATTTCAGCCAACTCCTTTCAGCCTCCTATATGCTTTCTCTCTTCCATACCTCATTCTCTCCCCCAACTTTTTCTTTCTTTCTCCCTGCCTCCTGTTCTTTCTTTCTCTCTCTCTCTCCATGCCCACTTTCTTTCTGTCTCCCTGCTTGCCCCCTTTGTTTCTTTCTCCCTGCCCTCCCCCAAGCCACTAGGTTTGCCGTCGCCACCGGGGAACAGGCCTCCAAGCCACCGCCCCCCAAGCTCTGCATGCAGAAGCCTTGCACTGACCAGCATTCTGCTCCCCTTCAATTCTGATGTCGGAGAGGAAGTTCCGGGCCAGCCAGGCAGCGATTGGTTGGCCCAGAAATTCCTCTCCGATGTAAGAATTGATGTCGGGGAGAGGAATGCTGGTCAGCGTTAGGCTTCTGCAGGCCCAAATCTCTGGATCCCCAGGGCCGAGGAAAAGAAAAGAAAAAAAGCCAGTCTTCCATGAGAGCCGTTCCAGTCTCTTTTTAGCACGACACTCAACTTCCCATTTTCAGGCTCAAGACGTCAGAGCAGCAGCAGCAGCTCCGGCATTTTTGGGCAGAGCACCTCCTGCTCCCGACCGCCTTTCTCCAGTCTGGCTTGTCAATTCCGCCAGGGGCAGCCGGCGCTCAGCTCTCAAGGGTCGTGACTTCCCTAGACCTCCCTCCCGCCTTCTCCCGAAGGAAGTGACTTCATCCCCCAGTCGGAAGACGGGTTCTGGCAGTCGGGCAGGAAGGGCGCAGCAAGAATGAGTGTGCGTGGGGAACCTTGGGAAGATTCCGGTGGGGAACCTTGGGGAGAGGAAGGCTGATCGGCCGGCCGATTGGAACGGCAACATGAGATCGACTGGCGTTGCCTTCCCGATCGACTGGTCGATCGTGATCGACGTGTTGGGCACCCCTGACTTAGAGTCAAAGAAAACAATTTTATATCAGAATACCTAAGCAAGGATTTTGAAGAAAACATTCTGCACCCAAATTAAGACTTTCTTGTTATATGTACAGAAATGGCCTATGCCTATTCTGTTTGTAGAAAAGGAAAAATTACAAAGGTTGACCTATCTAAAAAAAGAAACATTTCTATATTTAAAAATTATTTTCATTATAGCTTTGATATTCACTTTTAGTCCCCAAGTAACCAAGGGATCAGGTTTTCAGGATATCCCTAATGACTAAGCATGAGGCAGATCTGCATGCTTACTGCCTCCATTGTACATGAATCTCTCTTTCATATTCATTAGGAATATCTTGAAAATCTAACCCATTGGCTTTCCTCAAGGACTGAGAATGAATACCAAGGTATTATAAAATTCTTGCCCATTTCATAAAACAAAGGTGATGAGAAGGGTGACTCATTGTGGCAACCCTTCACCAGAGTTGTCTAACATAGCTGTAAGGTCCAAAAAGTAAATACAGAATTGGGACTGATCCAAAGAAGGTCTTTCAGCCTCTTTTCTCCAAGAGTTGCAACACTTTGCAAGCAGATAAAACACAAATCTTATGCTCCAATGAAAAACAGCTGAAAAATAGAAGTGCTAAGCCCGAGGTGTGAGGCAAGGTCCTCCAATGTGCTTTCAAATATTCTGGGCAACCATTTTTCTGTATTGTACTTTAAATTATCACTCAAAAAGTTATTGTTTTATGTTTTTCAACAAAGAGCAGGCAGAATTTTTCAATATTGTGCCTAGAATTAGCATGTTTGTATGGAATTCCTCTGAAAGAAAGTGGCTGACTCTCCCTCCTTCTGTATCTTCAACTATCACTGGTATCCAAGTAGATCATGAGAAAACAAATAAACAAAAAAACAAAACTCTGTGGAGTGACAATGTTCCTAAATGGACTTTATTTGAAAGTGTCAAAGTTCCAAAGATACACTGAAAATCATCCACATAAAATAATCCCATCCACATAAAAGTAAATCATCCACATAAGAGCCTTAAAGGACCTAGTCCGTTAGGGATACAGGACCCAACACAGTCTGCGTTTCGACAAAAAGTCTTCTTCAGGGGTCCCTGGGGGTCCTATAAAGGTGAGTACGTGGGAAACAATTGTGTGGTGAGCCGGAAGTGAGAGACTGCTTGCATTTGCAATGGAAAGGGCCAAGTAGATCATAACATACAGCTCCTATCCAGCATTCTCTATATTATCATCTACTTGGCATTTGTCTAATACTTATGTATCAAACTAACAACTTACCAAATGACCTTCACACACACACTAGTCACCAACACACCAGTCACCAAGCTATATGTATTCCTAACAGGATTGCAAACTACAATAGTAGTCCTATCCATTCCCTCCTGGGGTCATGTCTGTGAGAAGACATCCTTCATGAGGAAAGACAACATATCACATGGAGGGTAGTGCCAAACCACAAAATCAGTTTCATTCCAATTATTCCGAAAGCATCTGAAAACCTGGCTTTTCTCCAAAACGTAAAGCTATCTATTTAAAATGTAAAGCTAGCTATCCTCTTCATAACCTCTAATTTCTTATTATGTCCTTCCCTCATTTATTGAATTACCTGTAAACCGTGTCGAGCTCTATCTTTATGGAGATGATGCGGTATACAAACTTAAGGTTTAGTTTAGTTTAGTTTACCATATCACTGAATTTAAGAAAGTCATTTTGTTTTCCATTGCCTTAAAAACAAGTTAGATTGTGAGCCTACTTAGAAAAGGTGATATCTTAAGTACCTGCTTGAAATACACCTTGACTATAGTTTTGGAAACAGTAAGTGAATGGATTGTAGATATAATAAAGAGATTGCTTTCCTTCCAAGTGATTCTGCTTACCCACAACAGCACAGGAGCATCCAGACTGGGAGGTGAAACCATTCTACATTGTACCTAAAGGTCTCCTCTATTAGCTTCCAGTTCTACCACTCTAGCCTCCAGAGAACAGACTTGTTCTTTAATAGCCAGGAGCTTTTTGCACAGAATGCACACAGACAACCTCTCACCAACACAGATTATTCATTCATGTGACACTCGCTGCAAAAGACTGGATTGGCCCATTCTGTTATTGGTCTGCTGTCTAAATCTAAATATTGTTGAGTTATTAATGAAGGTTGTTTGGATTAAGTAAGCCTGATCCTTAAAAAGTTCCTAGATTTAGCTCCTCTCCAGGATAATAAATGAAGATGGTTATTAAGAAAGTTTATAATACCTTAGTTTTGATTAGGCAAATTAAGGGGCCTTTCACTAAAGTTTAGTGCACGCTAATGAAATTAGCATGCACTAAATACTAAGAAGCCCATAGGTATTAAATAAGCTTTAGTAAAAGGGCACCTGAATTTTTTGCCAAAGCCATCTTCATCAAATTGTGCAAACTAAAGTTTTCTTTACCACCTTTTAGAAGAAATTCATAAGAACATAAGAAGTGCCACTGCTGGGTCAGACCAGTGGTCCATCGTGCCCAGCAATCCGCTCACCCAGCGGCCCTCTGGTCAAAGACCAGAGCCTTAACTGAGACTAGCCCTACCTGCTTACATTCCGGTTCAGCAGGAACTTGTCTAACTTTGTCTTGAATCCCTGGAGGGTATTTTCCCCTATGACAGACTCCGGAAGAGCGTTCCAGTTTTCTACCACTCTCTGGGTGAAGAAGAACTTCCTTATGTTCATAAGGAAGTTCTTCTTCACCCAAAGAGTGGTAGAAAACTCACAGTGGTGTACAGAGAGAAAAGCCAGACATAGATAATAGACAATCAGTAAATATATTTAGACAGTAGCACACATTATGGCATAATATGCTATTTAAAATGTCAATACAATATACAGTATATTAAAACATCTTAATAGATAGTATTGAGGGTAAGCAGTAGTGGAACATACAGAAAAATAAAATTGTCATCTTTATTGTCTGTCTGTTAATCTAACTAGGAAAAACTGCGCAAGGTTTATTTGATGAATGTGTTTATTATTTTTGTGTGTTTTAATGATTTTGGATGTTTTATTGTAAGCTGCCTAGGTTTTAGGCGGTCCATAAATAAAATAAAATGGTAACTTTATAGTGTTAAAAGCCACAGTAAAGCCCATAGGAAATGAATGGCCTTCGGTGCATTTACCAGGGCAGTATCGCTATTACAGCTTTGTAACAGGGACCCTTAGGTTGTAAAATACTACAAGCAGCAGGGTCACACAGGAACCTAACCCCCTTTTTCTCATAGGATAAATAGCTCTGTACTTATGTTTTCAGTATTCACGGGTACTCACAGAAGCCAGTTAGCTAATAGCTCTACATGGGCAGGAGCAAAGGAAGGTCACTCCTGCCGCAGTTCACCACTGGACCAGCAGAGACTTAACAGGTACAGGGGCGAGAGGGAGATAAAAGTTGTTTAAAGTCGGCCGGGACAGGAGACAGAAGGGATCCCTCCTGTCCCGGCCCACTGCTGGCCCACCAGGGATTTAAAAGGTACAGGGGGGAAGGGATAGAGGGAAGGAAATAAAAATTGTTAAAATTGGCTGGGGCAGGAGATGAGCGAGAACCCTCCTGTCCTGGCCCACCAGGATTTATGGTAGGCCTGGTGGAGGCCTCTAATGCATAAGGAGGGACAGGGTACAGAACCTGGCAGGACAGGAAGAAGGGGGCCTGGGTAAAGAGACCGGCAGGGGAGGGGAATGGATGCAGAGCCTGGCAGGGCAGGGAGGGACTGGGTGAAGACTGGCATGGCAGGCGAGGGAGTGGGCTGGATGCAGAGCAGGGAGGGAGGGCAAACAGGGTGCAGAGCCTAGCAGGGAATGAGGGGGCTAGGAGCAGAGCCTCACAGGGCAGTAAAGGGATTGGGGGGGGGGCTGGAAGCAGAGCCTGGCAGGGCAGGGCACTGCACTTAATTATTAATCCCTCCTCCCTCTGGTTTAAATTCAAGTCAACCTTTTTTCTTCCTTTTCGGGGAAAAAGGTTACCTCAGTTTATATTCGAGTATATACGATAATCACCATCCTTCTCACAGTAAAACAATACTGTTTTACAAAAACTTATTTAAAACATTTTTACAAAACATACTATTTCACTCAGCACTTTCTTACCAAAACTTTATAATACTGTACATACTTTTCCCACTCATACTTCAGAAAACCAACACTAAGTTTAAGAAAATAAAACCAAGCTTTTAATATTTTCACACAAACAGAAGCAGCCTCTATACTTTCATTCCCCTTGGGCAGGGGTGCCCAATAGGTCGATCGCGATCGACCTGTAGATCGCCAAGGCAAAGTGAGTCAATCGTGGAGCCCATCCCGGGCTCCGTGATAGACTCACTTTGTCTTGGCGATCTACCGGGCCGATCAGCCTTCCTCTCCCCAAAGTCAATTCTGCCGTCAAAAAGGAAGTTCTGGCCAGCTAATCACTGCCTGGCTGGGCTGGAACTTCCTCTCCGACGGCAGAATTGACGTCAGGGAGAGGAATGCTGGTCGGCCCGACACAGGGAAGCAGGGAGAGCTTGGGGTGGCGGCAGCTTTGGGGCCTGTTATTGGATGGCGGTGGTGGCTTGGGGGCCTGTTCTCCGATGGCAGCGGCAGTGGCAGTGGCTTGGGGGAGGGCAGGGTGAAAGAAAGAGGGCAGGCAGGGAGACAGAAGGAAAGAAGAGAAACAGAAAAAAAGAAAGGGGGCATGAAGAGAGAAAGGAAGGCAGGGAGAGAGGAAGAAAAAGTTGGGGGAGGGAATGAGGTCTGGAGAAGAGGAAGCATACAGGCTGAAAGAAGGGAAGAAAGACTGGATGCACAGTCAGAAGAAGAAAGTGCAACCAGAGACTCATGAAATCACCAGAAAACAAAGGTAGGAAAAATGATTTTATTTTAAAATTTAGTGATCAAAACGTGTCTGAATTTATATCTGCTGTCTATATTTTACACTATGGTCCCCTTTTACTAAACCGCAATAGCGGTTTTTAGCGCAGGGAGCCTATGAGCTTTGAGAGCAGCGCAGGGCATTCAGCGCAGCTCCCGGCACTAAAAACTGCTATTGTGGTTTAGTAAAAATGGAGGGGGGGGGGGTATTTGTCTATTTTTGTATGGTTGTTACTTAGGTGACAGTGCATAGAGTCATCTGCTTTGACCTCTTTGAAAAAATCCCGGAATAGGAATGATAATTAACATTTTCTCAGCGTATAGTGTGCTTTGTGGGTTTTTTAAAATTTTATTGTTGGTAGATCATTTTGACTTCGTCATTTTAAAAGTAGCTCGCAAGCCCAAAAAGTGTGGGCACCCCTGCCCTTGGGCTAAAGCTAGAAAGAATTAAGGAACCCTCAGAAATAGAAATAATGAGAAATCTACAAGATTCTGCATTCACACTGAATAAATTGAAAGAAAAACAAAAAATAAGATTCAGGTGGGTGGGTTGGTTCTCCAACTGCACTATTACACAAGAATGTGGTTTCCCCTAGAATGTGCGAGACAGCAAGTGTTTTCTTATTAACAAAGGAAGTATAAAACTTTTGAACTTGTTTGCTTTTGAACAGCTGCTTGCCTGGGGCAAGGGAAAGAAACTAACCACCACAATATTAGATTGGATTTAATCCTGCAGGGTTGAATTGCTCCAAGAAAATATTAGTTTGGGGAAAATCGGCATTGGTGCAGGGAAAGGGAATAAAAACCTCTACTAAATTATTTTTCTTTGGGCCACTGCATCAGAACATTGCTGCAGCAAGCAATTTTTAAAAAATGTAACTATTATTTCTATTATTACTGGGGGGAGGAAGGTGGTAATTGGAGAACCTTAATTTTAATAGACTGTACAATTACATTTGTTGGGTCATTTGACTCAGATGTGCATGCAGGGCCATGCTTGCTCCCTAGCTGATTATGGAAGGGCATAGGTAAGGTTTCTTTGGTTTGAATACTAGCTACCTAGCTGTTCATGGTGTGTAGATTTTCATCTGTTACTCAAGAACATAAGCCTTACTGGGTCAGACCAAAGGTCCATCAAGCCTAGCAGCCTATTTTCACAGTGGCTAATCCAGGTCACCAGTACCTGGTCAAAACCCAAAAGGAGGACAAAGCCTTCGTCGATAAACTGAACACATTTTTTGCGTCTGTATTTACCAAAGAGGACATACACAACATACCGGAACCCAACAGGCTATATGCTGGAGGCGAAGACGGGAAACTGACAAGGTTGACAAAATAGTCTATAAGAAGTATGCAGGCAGATTGATAGGCTTAAGAGCGACAAATCCCCAGGACCAGATGGCATCCATCCAAGGGTCATTAAGGAACTGAAAAGGGCTATAGCTGAACTGCTTCAACTAATAGCCAATCTGTTGATTAGATCGAGAAGGATTCCAGAAGACTGGAAGGTGGCGAATATTACGCCGATCTTCAAAAAAGGTACGAGAGGAGATCCGGGAAACTACAGACCGGTGAGTCTGA
The DNA here is from genome assembly GCF_902459505.1 of Geotrypetes seraphini. Classification (NCBI taxonomy): domain Eukaryota; kingdom Metazoa; phylum Chordata; class Amphibia; order Gymnophiona; family Dermophiidae; genus Geotrypetes; species Geotrypetes seraphini. Next base: position 202,197,944 of record NC_047087.1, read on the forward strand.
CTTCGGTACCAGGAAAGATGATAGAAGTGCTGATAAAAGACCGCATCATTGATCACCTTGACGGACACAAACTGATGAGGACCAGTCAGCACGGCTTCAGCAAAGGACGATCTTGCTTGACGAACTTGCTGCACTTCTTCGAGGGGGTAAACAAGCAGATAGACAAGGGAGACCCGGTCGACATTGTATATCTGGATTTTCAGAAGGCATTCGACAAGGTTCCACACGAATGACTACTTTGAAAAATTGAGAGCCATGGAATAGAGGGTGAAATACTCAGGTGGATTAAAAACTGGCTAGCAGATAGGAAACAGAGAGTGGGGGTAAATGGACAATACTCGGACTGGAAGAATGTCACCAGTGGGGTGCCGCAGGGCTCGGTACTTGGACCTGTGCTCTTCAACATATTCATAAACGATCTGGAAATGGGTACGACGAGTGAGGTGATTAAATTTGCAGACGATACGAAGCTATACAGAGTAGTGAGGACGCAGGGGGATTATGAAGATCTGCAACGTGACATAACCACGCTCGAGAAATGGACAGCGACATGGCAAATGAGGTTCAACATGGATAAGTGTAAGGTAACTCAAAATATATAAAAATATATAGGAGAAATAATTTTTGATAATAAATTCACCAGCGTTATATAATATCAAATAAAGTGAATTCAATAATGTATGATCTAATCAAAATTAATAAAAATAAACAATAAAATATTATTTAGAGTGCTCAGTGTGATATCTTATTCAAAACCAGCAGGTTTGTAGAATGAAGATGTATGGCTTCTACATCATTGCACTCACCTGCCTACCAACCTTATTAACACCTATCAAAACTGGACTGACCTGATCAACTAGCAGTAGCAAAACAATGATTGAAAAAATATAAAGTACTTAGCTGGATTCTGATGATACCGATTTTCAAATAAGAGGTATAAAGTCCAGGATCAATTGACATGTCCTCACAAGATGGAAAAGGAAATTCACATGCTCTCAGGTGTAGCAGGTGCTGACAATCTCGTACTGAGTTACTTCATAGTTGTATGGCTGGTTTTGAAACAATAGCAAAATATAAGTGAATTGCCAAAATAAGAAAAACTGCTGAACTTAAAGCGAAATAACCAATTGTCCAAAACTCCTCAACGTGAAGTGAATAAAAATCCAATATTTCACGTTGAAGAGTTTTGGACAATTGGTTATTTCGCTTTAAGTTCAGCAGTTTTTCTTGTTTTTGGCAATTCACTTATTTGCTATTGTTTCAAAACCAGCCATACAACCATGAAGTAACTCAGTACGAGATTGTCAGCACCTGCTACACCTGAGAGCATGTGAATTTCCTTTTCCATCTTGTGAGGACATGTCAATTGATCCTGGACTTTATACCTCTTATTTGAAAATCGGTATCATCAGAATCCAGCTAAGTACTTTATATTTTTTCAATCATTGTTTTGCTACTACTAGTTGATCAGGTCAGTCCAGTTTTGATAGGTGTTAATAAGGTTGGTAGGCAGGTGAGTGCAATGATATAGAAGCCATACATCTTCATTCTACAAACCTGCTGGTTTTGAATAAGATATCACACTGAGCATCTAAATAATATTTTATTGTTTATTTTTATTAATTTTGATTAGATCATACATTATTGAATTCACTTTATTTGATAAGTGTAAGGTAATGCATGTTCGTAACAAAAACACCACACACAAATACAAGATGTCCGGGGCAGTACTAGGAGAGACCCCCCAGGAAAGAGATCTGGGAGTACTGGTTGACAAGTCAATGAAGCCGTCTGCACAATGCGCAGTGGCAGCGAAAAGGGCAAACAGAATGCTAAGAATGATTAAGAAGGGGATCACGAACAGATCGGAGTTGTACCGGGCTATGGGTTGCCCTCACCTGGAATACTGCATCCAGCACTGGTCGCCATACATAAAGAAGGACTTGGTACTACTCGAAAGGGTCGAGAATAGCGACTAAAATGGGTAAGGGGTTGGGGGAGTTGCCGTACAGTGAGATATTACAGAAACTGGGCCTGTTCTCCCTTGAAAAGAGGAGACTGAGAGGAGACAAGATCGAAACATTCAAGATAATGAAGGGAATAGACTTAGTGGATAAAGACAGGTTGCTCACCCTCTCCAAGGTAGAGAGAACGAAAGGGCACTCTCTGAAGTTAAAAGGGGATAGATTCCGTACCAACGTAAGGAAGTTCTTCTTCACCCAGAGAGTGGTGGAGAACTGGAATGCTCTCCCGGAGTCTGTTATAAGGGAAAACACACTCCAGGGATTTAAGACAAGGTTGGAGAAGTTCTTGCTGAACCAGAATGAACGCAGGTAAGGCTGGTCTCGGTTAGGGCGCAGGTCTTCGACCTGGGGGCCGCCACATGCGCGGATTGCTGGGTGCGATGGACCACTGGTCTGACCCAGCAGCGGCAATTCTTATGTTCTTATGTATTGATCCAGGGAAAGCAGTGGCCTGCCCTATGTCCTTCTCAATAACAGACTATGGACTTTTCCTCCTGGAAATTGTCCAAACCCTTCTTAAAATCACTATCCGCTCTTACCACAACCTCTGGCAATGCGTTCCAGAGCTTAACTATTCTCTGAGTGAAAAAATTCTTCCTCCTATTGGTTTTAAAAGTATTTCCCTATAATTTTATTGAGTGTCCCCTAATTTACATATCTACAGTATGTTTTTTTTATTACAGCTGAAGTGTGGAATTTGATAGCTTTTTCTGCATTATTATTTAATTACAATAAATGACATGCTGGTCTTCAGTCTTCATTTGATTAGGTACATGTTTATCAGCTGGTTGTTAGTAGAAGGGGTGGGGGCAGGAGTTGCATTGAAGAAAAGAATGAGCCGGTTCCAGCTCCCCATATTAGAGCTGTAAACTGTGAACTAGAAAAGCCAGGTTCAAATTCTAATCCCATTTTTTCTCTATATGATCTTGAGAAAATCATTTAGGGCTCCTTTTACAAAGGCACGCTAGCGGTTTTACCACGTGCGCTAGCCACTACCGCCCCCTGTTGAGCCTTTAATCTTTCATTGCCTCAGGTACAAACTTAGATTGTAAGCCCTCTGGGTACCTAAAAATACCTACCTTACGTGAATTTAACTTACCTTGAACCACTGAGAAAAGCATGAGCAAAATCCAAATATTCCCTTAAATCCCACTTCCTTTGGGGTGTAATAGAGAGAGAGAGAGCAAGAGAGAGCGAGAACGAGACAAAGAGAGACCTCCACAGCCCAGTTAGACAGCAGGCAACTACAGCAGCTACCCAAAGTTCAGGAAGACAAATGAAAGACTAGACCAAGCTGTAAGTTGTGTTATTTTTCAAAATAACTTAAGATGTCATACCATTTTCTAACAGTCAAGGGCAAGACTATCTTATCTGACATTTGCTCCTTAAGTCCTGCTTTACCAGTGGGATTTGCCTCCTGCCAGAAAAACAAAATTTGCCCAGTGCAGCCATTAAACTGATCAGTATGCTTCTGCCACAGCTTCTATTTTTTTTTCCTATAACTTACTTGATCATTCATTGTTAACACAATACATAAAGGTAGTATTATCAAGAATCTTAAACATATCCAAGCAGTTCAGGATATCAATATCAGCAGTAAAATGTTTTAGGTACTTGGGGGCTCTTATTGACTCAAGATTGACTTTTGAGGATCAAGTTACTAATATTCTAAGAGAAGCTTTTGTAGTTCTGCATAAACCACATTTAGTGAAGTATTTATTTGATAAGGCAGCATTTCATATATTACATGCTTTGCTTATCTCACAGATTAGATTACAGTAATGTTATAATGTAAATATCTGCTAATGTATTAGCTTATTAATGATCAAATTTTATGGTACAGTTTTTATAATTAGTTAAAATGTTCACTGATCCAACATTTATGACTGTGATTATGTAAACCATATAGATAATATACGGTATATAAATTTTTAAATAAATATTTATGAAGGATTGTTTGGAATTCACATAAGATTGCAAACCAGTCAAAATGCTGCAATTAGGTTATTGGGTAATGTGCCTAGATTGGATCAAGTTATCTCTCAAACTTGTTTTTGGTTTCTTATTCATATAGCCGGATATTAATTTATACCACTTGGCTGCCTGATGCCCCAGCAAATCTGTCTGGAAGCATAGGCCCAGCAAGCTATACTGATTTTTTAGATTTCGCCAATCAGGGAACCCCTTCTGAATGGCTTGCTTCAACTGCAACCACTTACATATTTGAGATTTTGAAATAACGAATGATTGTTACAGTCGTAAAAAATCAAGCATTTTCCCATTAGATATCACATCATCTAGTGTACGTATACCTGCCTGCAACCAATACTTCCAGAGGATCTTAGACTCGCCAATTTGAATCTTGGAGTTCAACCATAAGTTCAACATGAATTTTTCTACTGGAATCTCTGTTAAGTTGTTAATAGATTTTAAGGTGCTCCATGTGGCAAATAAGATACTATTGTCCTTATAAATTGTGGGCAATTTGATACTCACCGTATGACATAATCTTAATGGGGACATAAGTTGTCATTCTAAGTAAAGCCAATCAGGGATATGTTCCATGAGCTCAGGAAGGCTCCAATACATATCCTGACGCAGTATATAGGCCTAATGGTACCTAAAAAAATTTGGAAAATTTACCCCACCCATCACAATTGGATTTTGTAAAGATACTAAAGCTATTCTGGCTGTTTTACCCAGCCAAATAAATTTAGTAATACTATTTAATTTCTTATAAAATGACCCTTGAAATAAACTGGCAACATACTCATTTGGTAGCAAATTACAGCCAAAATCATCATCTTGACAGTTTGAACTCTCCCCTACCAAGAAAGATGTAATGGGTTCCATTGCTCACGCAATTCTGTGACCTTCAGCAATAAAGATTTTTCATTTACTCTCATATCTTCCAGCGTTTTTTGAATCCAAATACCTAAATATTTTATACCCTCTTCCTTCCAAAGGAAAGGGAATGAATCAAATAATCCTTTTACACAATGTACATTTAGCGGAAGAACCTCCAATTTACTCCAATTTATTTTATATCCAGAAAATTTCCAAAAGATGTGGTAATAATGTAATTTGGAATGATTTATAAAACTCCACAGTGAATCCATCACCACCTGGAGCAGATCCAGCTCTAAGGGACTTCAACGCTGTCTGAAGTTCTTTAAGTGATATAGGCCCCTCAAGATTTCCTTTTATATGCTCGGGAATTTTTGGCCACTTGATTAACTTTAAAAACTCTAATACCTCAGGGTTACAATATTTCATAATAAGCACTGAAGGATTTTTATGCCTGTGATGTGTGTGTGGTAGAGCCATTGTTGCTGGCACTCCATGATCTGAGGCTTTTTCCTTCTCTGCTATGAGAGAGTATTCAGGTAATTTAGAGTATTTTGGTGGAGAGGTTTAAATTTAATGTTTGTGTTTAGTTTTCTCCACTCCTTAATATTGATTTTTTTACCTTCTTAAATTTCTGAAGTCAACCTTCTAAATATTCACACTCATCATCAATGTTCAGTTCTTGATGGTATTTTTTGGCTTGCTTCGTTATCATCAAATCAGTCAATGGCATGCATTCACATTTTCTTTGCCAAACCCACTCAATCAGCACACTGTCTAAATTCATTTTTTGTCCTATGCAATGTTTTTATGTTTTTCATTCATTTCTGGTCATCACTCATTATAAAACTTCAGCAACTTATCATTCTGAGTAGAATCTACATATCTCTCTGCTCTCCACTTTTCTGCCCTCCGACCCAAATTGCGCAGAAATCAGGAGAAATGCATGCACCTGTGTTGGTTTCAGCATGTGTCAAGTCATGGAAATTACTTCCAGTTCACAACAAATTTTAGTTTTCGGAGTCTTTCGGTTTTTGGAAATTCAGATAAAGGATCTTATACCTGTACTATCAGTGCAACCCTAAAAAAGGCATAAAGGAGGATACCTCCGTAGAATGAAAGGTATAACCCTTGCCAATTTAATGGGCAGACTAGTTGGGCCATGCTAGTCCTTTTCTCCATTATTTACTACATTAGTAAAGAAGAAAAATCCAAGTCATCAGAATAAGACAATTAAGGTCAAATTACACAATAACAAATAAAAGACATAGCAAATGAGACTAATTATAGCAATGCCAACATATGCAATTGTGGGAAACGAGGGATGTGCTAAGGAGATCTGAAAAAACAATAATAAAGATGGCCTAGATCACTGTTCTTCAACCGCCGGTCCGCGGACTGGTGCCGGTCCGCAGAAAATTCCTGCCGGTCCGCGCAGGACCAGCGAGATCGATAGCTGAAGTCTACGCAGGGCTGAAGAGATCACGGAGAGCCTCCAACATTGGCTTTCTCCCCTCTCAGCAGTTCTCCTTACTTACCAGCGCAGCAATTCAGGAAGGCAGCCTTGGGGCTTTTGCTGAATCGCGGCCGCCTCTGATGATGCAACTTCCTCTTTCCTCAAAGGTGGCACGACCCAACAAAGGACCCAAGGCTGCCTTCCTGAATCGCTGCGCTGGTAAGTAAGGAGAGCTGCTGGGAGGGGAGAAAGCCACTGTTAGAGGCTGGGAAGCTGCTGGGCATGGTAAAAAAAAAAAAAAAAAAAGAGGGGACAGCTGCTACTGGACCTGGAGGGAGAAGGAGAGATGCTGCTGGGAGAGGAGGAGGGAAAGGGGTCTGGGAAGCTGCTGGGCAAGGGAAAAAAAGGGACAGCTGCTACTGGACCTGGAGGGAGGGAGAAGGAGAGAAGCTGGGAGGGGAGGAGGGAAAAGAGTCTGGGAAGCTTCTGGGCAAGGGAAAAAAAGGGATGGCTGCTACTGGACCTGGAGGGAAGGAGAGATAGAAACATAGAACATGACAGCAGAAAAGGGCCACGGCCCATCTAGTCTGCCCACACTAATGGCCCACCCCCTAACTACCTCCATGAAGAGATCCCACATGCCAATCCAATCTTTTCTTAAAATCTGGCACACTGCTTGCCTCAATTACCTGTTCTGGAAGATTATTCCAGCGATCAACCACCCTTTCGGTGAAGAAATATTTTCTGGTGTCGCCATAAAATTTACCACCCCTGATTTTCAACAGATGCCCTCTTGTTGCCGTTGGTCCTTTAAGGAAAAAGAGATCCTCTTCCACCTCGATACGGCCCTGTCAGTGTTCCCTCTAAGCGGGCGGGTGTTGTGAGCAAACTTTTTTCACTGTGAGCTAAAAATATCGGGCGCCAGCAAGTTATGAGCCAAATAAATATGTTGTCAAAGTTGCTGATACATGAGGACGAGGTATTCAAAGGAATTTTAGGCCTACACGCTAAATTAAATAACGTTAAATAATATTTTTAAGAACACAGAAATTGTAGGGATGAAATGATATCTTAATAAATGTTTTACAACAAATGTAGTTATGTCTGTTACATCCATATGTGTAAACTGTAAATTAAAAACAGTCCAGAAGACAATACGTTTGATGCTTTCAATTTCTAGACCAGTGTTTTTCAACCTTTTTTGGGCAAAGGCACACTTGTTTCATGAAAAAAATCACGAGGCACACCACCATTAGAAAATGTTAAAAAATTTAACTCTCTGCCTATATTGACTATATATAAAGTAATTCTCTTGAATAGGAATCAAATAAACACAAAGAAAGTATTTTATAATTACTTTATTATGAAATAAAAATTATAAAAATTATAAAATACTTTATTCAGTGCGAAACCTGGGCCTGTTTGGCTGAACACAAAGCTGATATTCTGGCTGGAATGGAAGAAAGACACACACGTAGCTCTTCGTCAACAGCTCTCAGTCTCTCTCTGTATTTGGTTTTTATAGCATACAAAAATAGACAAATATACCCTCCATCCTTTTTATTAAACCACAATAGCAGTTTTTAGCGCAGGGAGCTGCGCTGAATGCCCAGCACTGCTCTTGACGCTCATAGGCTCCCTGCGCTAAAAACCACTATTGCGGTTTAGTAAAAGGGGACCATATTGTAAAATATAGACAGCAGATATAAATTCAGAACTGTGCATAGTAAGTGAAGGGAAGTTTTCATCTCTGGGAATTTACCCAGTTAACTATTAAGTTATTTGGGCAAATTCCTTTGAAAACTGTGGTAATACTGCCTCCACTTTGCTAAATTTAAAATAAAATCATTTTTCCTACCTTGTCTGGTGATTTCTGGTTGCACTTTCTTCTTCTGACTGTGCATCCAATCTTTCTTCCCTTCTATCAGCCTGTATGCTTTCTCTCCTCCACACCTCATTCCCTCCCCCAACTTTTTCTTCCTCTCTCCCTGACCTTTCTTTCTTTTTTTCTGTTTCTCTTCTTTCCTTCTGTTTCCCTGCCTGCCCCCCTTTCTTTCTTTCTCCCAGCCTCCTGTCCAGCAGTAACTCTCTTCCCTTCCTCCCCTCCCAGCAGCATCTCTCCGTCCCCCTCTCCAGTAGCAGCTGTCCCTTTTTTTCCTTGCCCAGCAGCTTCCCAGATTCCTTTCCCTCCTCCCCTCCCAGAAGCATCTCTCCTTCTTCTCCCTCTCCAGTAGCAGCTGTCCCTTTTTTTATCTTGCCCAGCAGCTTCCCAGATTCCTTTCCCTCCTCCCCTCCCAGAAGCATCTCTCCGTCTCCTTCTCCCTCTCCAGTAGCAGCTGTCCCTTTTTTTCCTAGCCCAGCAGCTTCCCAGATTCCTTTCCCTCCTCCCCTCCCAGAAGCATCTCTCCTTCTTCTCCTTATCCAGTAGCAGCTGTCCCTTTTTTTCCTAGCCCAGCAGCTTCCCAGATTCCTTTCCCTCCTCCCCTCCCAGAAGCATCTCTCCTTCTTCTCCTTATCCAGTAGCAGCTGTCCCTTTTTTTTCCTTGCCCAGCAGCTTCCCAGATTCCTTTCCCTCCTCCCCTCCCAGAAGCATCTCTCCTTCTTCTCCCTCTCCAGTAGCAGCTGTCCTTTTTTTCCTGGCCCAGCAGCTTCCCAGATTCCTTTCCCTCCTCCCCTCCCAGATGCATCTCTCCTTCTCCCTCTCCAGTAGCAGCTGTCCCTTTTTTTTCCTGGCCCAGCAGCTTCCCAGATTCCTTTCCCTCCTCCCCTCCCAGAAGCATCTCTCCTTCTCCCTTTCCAGTAGCAGCTGTCCCTTTTTTCCCCTGCCCAGCAGCTTCCCAGACTGATAGTGGTTTTCTCCCCTCCCAGCAGCTCTTCTTACTTCCCAGCACAGCGATTCACGAAGGCAGCCTCGGGTCCTTTGTTGTGTCGCGCCGCCTCTGAGGAAAGAGGAAGTTGCATCATCAGAGGCAGCCGCGACTCAGCAAAAGCCCCGAGGCTGCCTTCGTGAATCGCTGCGCTGGGAAGTAAAGGAGAGCTGCAGAGAGGGGAGAAAGCCACTGTCGGAGGCTCCCCAAGATCTCTCCGGCCCAGCGCACGCTTCCGATGCTGATGCAGGAAGTTCAAATGAGTCAATCTTGCCGGTCCTGCGCTGTGACGAGAAACTTGTGCGCTGCGACCTAATATTTTGTGCGCCAGCGCACGCCAGCGCAGCTTAGAGGGAACACTGGCCCTGACATATTTGAACGTCTCGATCATGTCGCCCCTCTCTCTGTGTTCCTCGAGTGAGTACAGCTCCCAGTCGATCCTCATACGTGAGATCCTTGAGTCCTGAGACCATCCTGGTGGCCATTCGCTGAACCGACTCAACTCTCCGCACATCTTTTTGATAATGCGGCCTCCAGAATTGTACACAGTATTCCAGATGGGGTCTCACCATGGATCTGTGCAACGGCATTATGGATCGGGCTTACGGCTGACAAAACTTCTACGGATACAGCCCATGATTTGTCTAGCCCTGGATGAAGCTTTCTCCACTTGATTGGCAGTCTTCATGTCTTCGCTAATGATCACCCCCAAGTCACGTTCTGCTACAGTCCTTGCAAGGATCTCACCATTTAGGGTGTAAGTCCTGCATGGATTTTTGCCGCCGAGGTGCATGACCTTGCATTTTTTGGCATTGAAACTTAGTTGCCAAGTCTTTGACCAATGCTCCAGCAGGAGTAGGTCCTGCGTCATACTGTCGGGCATTGAGCTTTTGTCGGGCACTGTGCTTTCATCTATTGTGTGGTTGCATACCATGTTGCATAGTTTGGCGTCATCGGCGAATAATGTAATTTTACCTCGAAGCCCCTCAGCCAAGTCTCTTACGAAGATGTTAAATAGGATCGGGCCCAAGACCGTGCCCTGCGGCACTCTGCTGATCACCTCCATCGTATCTGAGAGGGTACCGTTTACCACTATCCTCTGAAGTCTACCTCTAAGCCAGTTCCTAACCCATGTGGTTAATGTTTCACCCAGTCCCATCGAACCCATCTTGCTCAATAACCTGCGGTGTGGAACGCTATCAAACGCTTTGCTGAAGTCCAAGTACATGATGTCCAGGGACTCCCCTATATCCAGCTTTCTTGTTACCCAAAGAAGCTGATCAGATTTGATTGGCAGGACCTTCCCTTCATTAAACCATGTTGATGGGGATCTCGTAGATTCTCCTCGTTCAGGATCGTATCCAATTGGCGTTTGATTAGTGTTTCCATAAGTTTACTCACTATCGATGTGAGACTCACCGGTCTATAATTCTCAGCCTCCGTCCTGCATCCCTTTTTGTGGAGTGGAATGATGTTAGCCATTTTCCAATACAACGGGACTCTTCCTGTACTTAGGGAAAGATTGAAGAGCGCAGATAACGGTTCTGCCAGGACGTCACTCAACTCCCTGAGCACCCTGGGGTGTAGTTTGTCCGGTCCTATAGCTTTGTTCACCTTGAGTCTTGATAGCTCCTTGTAGACACTGCTGGGCGTAAACTCGAAATTTCGAAATGGGTCTTCCAAGTTTTCCCTTGTCGGCAGCTGAGCGCCGGATCCCGCTGAGAGGGGAGGAGGGAAAGGGAAGGGAACAGAGTTACTGCTGGACAGGGGGAGGAGGGGAGGGGAAAGAAAAAAGGAAGGAAACAACTGGCAGGGAGATTAGCGAAGGGGAAGGGGAGAGACAGGAATGAGATGGGAAGGGGGTCAGCAGAGAAATTGAGAGGGACAAAGATTCTAGATCTGGTGTAGGAGAGATAAAAATGAAGAGAGCAGTGAAGCTGGAATGAATCATGTAAAAAGGAGAGAGGGGGCATAGGCTGGATGGAAAGGGGAGAGGGGCATAGACAGAAGACAAATATCATATGGAAGGGGGAGAGGTTAGACAGTAGATGGAAGGGGCAGATGCTGGATTGAAGAGACAGAGAGGGCAAATGCTGGAAGGAAGAGAGTGAAAAGAAGATGAAAGCAGAAACCAGAGACAACAAAAGGTAGAAATAAATAATTTTATTTCTATTTTGTGATTAGAATATATCAGATTTGAAATATATATCCTGCTAGAGCTGGTGTTAGACATAACTAGGGACTGCAAAGTCCAGGCAGTGGCTTAGGACTCTCTCTGACCAGGGAGGCAGTTGCCCTAGTTGCACTTCCCTAACCCTATTCCTGCTATGTATGACTGCGGTTTTCTATTAGCATGATATTTCTGTGTAGCATTCTGTAATAATTTGGCTTATTCAGTTTTCTTGATAGTAGAGGGGATATATGTGAAGGGGAGACAGGGGTTTTGTTGATCCTTGCTCTATATTATTTGTATTTATAAAATGACAATCGTACAGAATATTGTTTCTTTTTATACTTTAATAAAATACATTCAATATAAAATCATAACTGAGGCTTGTGCAGATGGGATCAGATGGTTTGCGAGGACTGAGCTCACGGAAGCAGGGTTTTTAAATTTCAGTCCTAGTAGTTTGCCGGTCCACAAAATAATTTTTTTTTTTCCGCCGGTCCATAGGTGTAAAAAGGTTGAAGAACACTGGCCTAGATGACAAACACCACATGTCAAAACCTTCAAGAAATAAATTAAAACCATACTCTTCAAAAAACAGTTAAACCTATCCAGCACAACAATTCTAACCCAACATCCAACACTCTATAAACCCTTAGTACTCTCTAATTTTTTCTAATTACCAAATATTATCTAAACCCCATAATTCTCCCTTAAAATTTTATCTCATCATTTATTCTATTACTTCAAAGTTGAAATGTAATTCTTGTTTTTAGTTTGGATGTAATCCGCCTTGAACCGCAAGGTAATGGCGGAATAGAAATCACTAATGTAATGTAATGTCAAACTTCTTGAAAATAACTAGACGTTTTAGGGCAACACTGAATACCTGTAGTAGCACCACAGAAATAAATTGGTTTACTAAAACATGTTACTGTGCACTCATATACTAACTAGTTGGCTTTTTTCTTTTTTTTTTACACCATAGGTTACGTTTCATGCAATGGCACCCAATGAGCATTAACAATGCTCAAACACACTAGTATGGTAGTACATTTTATAACATCAAGCTCTTATTATACAAAAGGTACCATATTTTTCGTTCCATATGACGCACTCTTTTTCCCCAAAAAAGTGGGTGGAAATAAGGGTGCATCTTATGGAGCGAATATAACCATACCCCCCTCTCCCCCGGTATCTTTAATTCAAGGCCCGCGGGCCCGTCATTCCTTTCCTCCCTCCTTAAATGCAGCACAGCATCGCCAATGTTAACAGGAGCTAAGTCAAAATTGGAGCCCTGCCACCACCGTAGCATGTTCCCTCTGCTGTGGTTCCATACGTCAGAGGAGGGGTGGGACCGCGGCAGAGGGAATGTGCTACGGTGGTGGCAGAGCTGTTTAGAGGCAGCAGAGAAGGCTGATTAGGTAGGAATGTGAATGGACGTTGGTGGTTGCAACACATCCATATGGGGCTCCAATTTTGATGTGGCTCCTTTTTACATTGGCAGAGCTGCGCTGTGCTGCGCCTGGAGATGGTTGTGCAGTTGATTGGTGCCAGTGGGGCCTGCCTGATTGTCATGATTGGATTGATGCAGACATCAGGGCCTGCCTTCTTCGTGGCCTGCCTTCTTCCTGGATGGTTGTTTTTGGTTGCTGGGCCCCTCTTTGGCCTCTGGCCCTCTCAAACCACTGGGGGAGGTGCCTGTCTTCAGCTTCCGGGATGGAGGGAGAGAAGGGAAGAAGAAAGAAGGAGACCCTGGCAAGCGAGTTATTAGAAGACAACCAGAGCCTGGGACCACAACATAATTTGAATAATGACCAGACAACAAAAGGTAGAAAAAATTATTTTATTTTCTGTTTTGTAATTACAATATGTCAGATTTGAAATTCCTGCCAGAGTTGGTGTTAAACGGGGAGGGGGGAAAGGGTGCAGAACCTGTTATATTTACTACAGAATTTAGTTCAGAATGGGTTATTTTTTCTTGTTTTACTCCTCTAAATCTAGGGTGTGTCTTATGGTCAGGTGCATCTTATGGAGCGAAAAATACGGTACTTCAGAAAGAAAGAAACCCTACCTAAAGTTCCTTAGATCTTAAATGGAGAAAGGTCCGTCTTCTGAATAAAACTTGCAGCATCAGAATAAGCTCTAATGTTGCAAATAATAGTATGGGGATTTTAATTTCTTTTTATTTCCAGATAAAAACAAAACTAATAAATCATAAAGTAATATATTCACATTACCTGTGAAATCTAATACAATCTAATAGCCCTCACTAAGAAAATAATTAACTAGAAAACATGAAAATCCAAGTCCACAAAACAAGGGAGCAGATACCCATACAAATGAAGCATACACAAATTCAGAAAATCAATTTACAACAGCATTTCTAACCAATCTTCACCCACTATCTTCACTACTCAGAACTAAAGGCGTATTCAGGTCTTACACAAAATAAAAACTTACAAATGATCAGCCTCAGTGTAGATGTAAACCTTGTCCTCATTTCAACAAGCACTTGTATGGAAACTTTAAAAACAAACAAACCTCTAGCTACCTAACCTCAAAGCTTGTGGGTACAAAGAAATACATTTCTTAAGGATTGAGTAACCATAGTATGATCAATGAACTCATTTCCTCTAGCACCAAGAAAAAAATGTCTTTTGAAGTATTTTCTCAGAATTTAATCCCACTAAGAGTCCAAGATAAAGGTAAACGTGTAGCTTATATATTGTTTCTTCTCTTGAATTGGACCAAGAGGTTGGAAACATTAACTTGAGTGTATATAATGCTTCCTTCTTTGAACCCAGTAACAAAGAACCAAGCACATAATAAACACGATAAAAGGTTAGTAAGACTTCAGGCCTAATTTTCAAAAGATTCTGCTTCAGCATTTCTTTCATAAGGCATGATAGGCCTATTCCAGGGGGAAATTAAGGAGCTCTAGCTGCTGTGTTACTATGCTGGATTGAGACATATCTGATGGACTTTAGCAGCTAAGTGGTTTTTTTGGCCTAATGCTATGATTTCGGATCACTGTGCCTTTGGGCCCTGTTGCCACATTTTTTTCACGTGTGGGGTTATGTATCCCTGGTGCTTTTGAACATTGACTTTGCAAGCTATTACAGTGCTTTCTTCACCCTACCGGTTTGTTTGTGTAGGAGTGTGTGTGAAGTGGAGTTTTTTTACCAAATCAAGCTGAACTGAGGCTTTTTTCCACTTCTTTTTTTGTTTTCTGTTTGATTGAGTGTTTCTCTTGCTGTGGATGGTTGGGTGTATGTATGTTTAAGCCTTGTAGCGTTGCTGAGCAGGTTCGTTTGTTCTGTGTGGGGTTGTGTTTGAGATATTTATGGAAATTAAGGAGACCATCACTTCAATTTTCAAAGGGATACAGCAGCCAGTAAAAATATATGTTCTTGCCCTTTATGGATAGTGGTGGACTGAAAATCTGAATAATCGCTCTGCCAAATGGGGCCAATTGCACACAGGAAGCCTCGCAACAAGTGGGCATGTCCGTAACAGTGCACCTATATTAGTGGAACTATTTTATAAAAGGTGCGTGACCTAGCACGTTATACTAAATAGCCATGTAGAGCAGCAGATTTTTAAGCACCAGCTTGTGTTTGTCATGTATAATTACATGACAACACATGAGCACATGTGGGTTATGCGTATGATTACATGCAGTGTATCAACTTACATTATATGCGTCGTGATGCCATTTTCACGGGGACATTGTAACGCCAGATGCCTTAAGAACTATGCCAAACTTTTAATCCCAAGAATGAAAAAGCTTTCTTCCTCCCTGTTAAAAGAAAAAGGTGGCTTTATTGTTTGTTTAATTTTTGGTTAGGTTTTTACAAACTGTAACAATGGAAAAAACAAACAGGGCATAAAACCAATAGGGTATTGATACAATGCAATGTAAAAAAAAAAAGTATAGTCCATTAAATCATGCTGACCAGGCTTCCATTTCCAAGAATGAGGAAGCTTTTTCTTGGCCCTGGCCAAAGGAGGGTTTACTTGAAAATGAGAAGAGCATGAGAGAGTCTCTCCAAGAATCATTGGCACAGATCCCTAAACTACTACTACTACTACTAATTATCATTTCTATAGCGCTGAAAGGCATACGGAGCGCTGTACATTTAACATAGAATAGACAGTCCCTGCTCAGAAGAGCTAACAATCTAATTTGACAGACAGGACATCTCAAGGTTGGGGAGATTATGGTAGAGGAAATGATACAGTGGGTATAAATATCTGACAGCAGTTGAGTGGGAGTTAAGAGTTGAAATCAGATTCAAAAAAGTGGGCTTTTAGCTTGGATTTGAATACTGCTAGGGATGGAGCATGATGTATAGATTCAGGCAGCCTGTTCCAGGCATATGGTGTGGCAAGAAAGAAGGGATAGAGTCTGGAGTTGGCAGTGGAAGAGAAGGGTACAGATAAGAGGGGCTTGCCCAATGAACAGAGTTCACGGGGAAGAGCATAGGGGAAGATAAGTGAAGAGAGATATTGGGGGGCTTCAGAGTGAATGCACTTGTAAGTCAGTAAGAGGAGTTTGAACTGTATTTGGAAATGGACGTGGAGCCAATGAAGTGACTTGAGGAGAGGGGTAATGTGAGAAAAGCGGAATATGAATCATGCAGCAGCATTTTGAGCGGATTGAAGAGGTGAGAGATGGGTGCACGGGAGGCTTGAGAAAAGTATGTTGCAGTAGTCTAAGCGTGAGGTGATGAGAACGTGGATAAGGGTTTTGGTATTCAGAGAGGAGAGGATGGATTTTGGTAATATTAAAGAGGAGGAAGCGACAGGTTTTGGCAGTTTGTTGGATCTGAGCAGAGAATTAGAGAGAGAAGTCAAAGATCACACCAAGGTTGTGAGCTGATGAGAAAAGAGGAGGATTGTGTTATCCACCGAAACAGAGAACGGTGAGAGGGGGGAGGTGAGTTTAGGTGGAAAGATAAGGAGTTCAGTTTTAGCCATATTCAGTTTGAAATGGCGGTGAGACATCCCAGCGACAATGTCAGACAGGCAGGCTGAGATTCGGGCCTGAATTCCTATAGAGATATCTGGTGTGGAGAGGTAGATCTGGGAGTCATCAGCATAGAGGTGATATTGAAAACTATGAGAGGAGATCAGTGTACCAAGAGAGTAGGTATATATATATATATAGAAAAGAAGAGAGGGTCCAGGACTGAGCCTTGGAGGACGTCAATAAACAATGGGATGGCAATGGAGGAGGATAATAATAAATAACTTTATTTTTGTATACCGCCATACCCCGAAGAGTTCTAGGCGGTTCACATCAATTAAATAGAGTTACAAATGGTTCACATCGATTAAACAGAATAACAGCGGTTCAAGACCAACTTGATCAGAGTTGCCAGGGGGGAGGGGGAGGAGGTGAGGGGGGAGGTTTATTTAGTTAGGAAGGGGTATTAAGGATCCTGGTCTTGGAAGAGGTGGGTTTTGAGCATTTTTCTGAAGCCGAGGTAGTTGGGGGCCTTGAGGGCCATTTGGGTTAGCCATGGGTTTAGCTTGGCAGCTTGGAAGGCGAAGGATCCACCTTAACATACACTGAAAGTATGATGAGAGAGATAGGAAGAAAACCAAAAAGAGAACAGAACCCTTGAATCCCAGTGAGGACAGTATGTCGAGAAGGAGGTGGTGATCAACAGTGTCGAAGGCAGCAGACAGATCGAGAAGAATCGGGATAGAGTAGAGCCCATTGGATTTTGCCAGGAACAGGTCGTTAGAGACTTTGGCAAGGGCATTTTCTGTAGAATGGAAAGCGTGAAAGCCCGATTGAAGTGGATCAAGAATATTATAAGAAAGGAAGTCCAGGAAACGGCGGTGAACAGCACGTTCGAGTAGTTTGGATAGGAAGGGGAGTAGGAAGATAGGGCAGTAGTTGGAGGGAGATGTGAAATCTAGTGAGGGCTTTTTGAGGTAGGGCATTAACTATGGCATGTATAAAGACATCAGGAACTGTAGCAGTGGAGAATGAAAGGTTGAGGATGTGATAGATGGGAGGGTTACAGTGGGAGTGATGGATCCGAGTAGGCGGGTAGGAATCAGATCAGAGGAACAGGTGGTGGGTTTGGAGGAGGAGAGAAGGTTAGCAGTTTCCTCTTCTGTGACTTCAGAAAAGAAAGAAAGGGCTGTAGTTGTTGTTGAAGGGAAGTTGACAGAGTGGACAGTCGGAAGGTGTGGTGGGGGAGGTGACATGGTTGAGAATTCAAAGTGGATCTTGTGAATCTTGACGTGGAAGAACTCTGCCATTGTCTGAGGGGAAGTGAAGAGGGGATAGGAGGTAGGGGCACTTTGAGTAGAGAGTTGAGTGTGGCAAAGACTGCAAGGGATGGCACTAAGAGAGTTAGTTAAATGGTTGTAGTAGACTTGTTTGGCAAGCGAGAGGGTAAATTGGAAGGATGTCAGCATGAATTTGAAATGAAGTCGGCATGTGTGCGGGATTTAAGCCAAAGACGTTCAGCAGCTCGGGCACAGGAACGCAGGTAATGGATTTTGGAGGTCAACCAGGGCTGGGGTTTGGCACATCTTACAGGACGTGAAATGGGAGGGGCAATTGATAGAAGATGAGAGAAGGAAAAATTATGCCTTACCTGTTAATTTTCTATCTTTTAGACACAGCAGATGAATCCAGAGACTAGTGAGATATCGCACATCTACCAGCAGGTGAAGATAGAGAACTGAATTGCAGGTGCTCCTAATGGATGGAACCCCTACTTGCCATTTAGTATCGCTCCTTGCCCAAGCATCAGGAACCACAACTCTGCATGTATATAAAAAAAAACTTCTTTCCCAGAACAAAGTCCAACCATGGACCAACAACAAGCAACCGCAACAACGCCACAAAAGAACGCGAAAAAAACCCTCAATGGGAAGCAACCGCAGAAAAATCCCAAATCCTGAATGGGTGGGGCTCTGGATTTATCTGCCGTGTCTAAAGGAAAGAAAATTAACAAGTAAGGCATAATTTTTCCTTCCTTAGCATCAGCAGCAGATGAATCCAGAGACTAGTGGGATGTAGCAAAGCAATCCTCAACATCACAAGACTTAGATCTGATTGAGTTAGTGAGACACTTCACAAATGGGTCAGAAATTAAGACAGTGCCTGAAAGAAATTCTAAAATTAGAGGATCTTAGTGACTCTCTCTCATACAACATACACATTACATACCTCATATACCTCCTATATATTGTAGGCCAGAAGTAATGCAAAATTTGTCTGAATAAACTAGTGAATCTGAACCTCTACCTGAACTTAGCAGTTCCAAAGTTGATAACAGTCCTTACAAAGGAATATTGAGACATTAATGCTCCCGTACCTTTAATTAGTGTAACTGAGGAAAATACAGCTGATAGTGAAAGTAAGCCTGCTGTTTCAGACGACTCTTCTGGTCAGCATGCTTATGATACTGTTGTGGTATGCATGCAGGTCAGACAGGACTCATAAGCCAGGACTTGTTTATGATGAATTAGGTACCCCTTCTAATCAATCTATACAAATGTCTACAAAGATCGTCATTGCTGATTGGTTGACAGTTCTTGAATGTCTAAGTAAATATGTTCAATTGGCTAGTCAGGACAACTCTGCTATATTAGGTAGCAATTGTGCTTACCACACTTGCCTTACAGGTAGATGTAAGGACCCATCCAATTATGGCAGGGAGTGTGTTTGAGGAGGAGGATTTCTGTGTTCACTGAATCTAAAGTACAGAAATTCAGCAAACAGGCCTATGATGTCATAGCAACAGGCAAACTGTCTGTACATTATATAGACTCCTCCCACTGCCATGAGCTGTTTTTAAAGATTTAGATGTTTTTTTCAGCCTGAGAAACAGTGTAGAGAAAAGACAAAGCAGTTAGTGTGAAAAGGAGAAGTGAGCAGTTAGGAGTAGGGAGAAACAGTTTGTTTCCCTCTGGTTAATAGTTTTGTGGGAGCTGGTAGAAAATCTCTCTAAGCAGTTAGTTACCTCTATACATATAATTCTGGGGATCGATGCCCCAGAACCCTGAATATACTGGTAAAGGGGGAATTTCTATTTGTCCTATTTACCCTCATTTTACCCGATACCGTGTTGTTTCCCCGAAAATAAGGCAGTGTCTTAATATTAATTTGGGGCCCAAAAAAGGCACTAGGTCTTATTTTTGGGTAGGTCTTATTTTTTCATGTACATGATCATCTCTCCCTTCCTCTCCTTCACCTCAATTCTTCCTCTTTCCTTTCTCTCCCCCACATGTGTTACATCTTTCCTCCCCTCTCACCCATCTCCTTGTGCCTTCCCTCTGCAGCATCTTTCTATCACTCCATCCCTCCCATCCCTTGTGCAGCAGAACCCTGGAGCACCCACTGCCGTGCAGCCGAATTGCCGAACACCCACTGATCCATCCTTCCTTTCCAATCGATTCCCGCTGACCGCGACCATAAATACCTTCCAGCAGAAGAGCATTGGGTCAGCAGCACTAACAGGCCGCTTTGTGGCCTTCTCGCTGGGGCCTTCTATGTACTGGGGCAGGGCTTAGGCGCCTGGGCCAATCAAGCTCCTGTGGGTTGGGCACCTTCTTGCCGGCAATCAACAGGGAGGGGTGGGGGGTTCTTTGGGGAGTCCGGCAGGAGGGGTTGGATACCCTCCTGACAGCGATTGTACTGGGCAGTGGGTGGTCTTTGGACAGGAGGAGTTGGGCTCCCTCTTGCTGTGATCTTATGGGGAGGGCAGTCCTCGGGCAGGAGGGGTTGGGCTCCCTCCTGCCGCGATCGTACGGGGGGGGTGGGCGGTCTTTCTGCAGGAGGAATTGGGAAACCCTCCTGCCTCAGGGATTGGGCATCCCTCCTGCATCCTTTGTTTAGGGGGAGCGGGGGGAGACTGGTGGCCACACCAGCTATACTAATCACAGCAGGGAGATTCCTTGCCACAATAACTATAGCGGCTGCATCTACAGTAACCCGGTTCTGTAACCGGCGTCTGTAACTAGGAAGTCGGTTACAGAATCGGGTTTATTTTGGATGCGCCTAGGCCCAATTCTATATAGGACGCCCTTCCCGGGCGTCTTATACAGAATCCGTGCCAAAGTTAAAACATATTTGTCATTTTTCATATAATCACTTGATACCAATAGATGCCAAAGATCTACCTTCTGTCAATCAGCAGCAACTATTTATGTTTTTATAGATAATCACTGTTGCAGGCAGTTGCTGAAACATGGTCATGTCAGGTCTTGTATATTTTATGAAAAAAACCGTGAGAAAGCTAGACTATTACAGGTTTCATGTCTCTCCACTTGGCTCTTCTTTTGCACCTAACATGTTGGTTCTGATTCATCAATCTTTGATACCAATCCAAATGGTCAGTAATTTTGCTCCACAAAACACCAGGCTCACTGATTTATAGTTTTCTGATCACCCCTTGAGCCCTTTTTAAAAATGGGCACTAAATCCAGCCTCCAATCTTTACATACCACAGCTAATTTACATAAGAATGTATAAAGTCAGAATTTTTTTTTTTGAGTTGGTATTTTAGGGTGTCTGCTATCCAATCCTGTTGATATGTTACTTTTTTAGTTTGTCATTTTGTTCCATTACATCTGTCCCAACAATTTCTGTGAAACATTACCCTCAAAGAATATTTTGGCATAGGTTCTTTTTCCACTACCTCCTTCAATAAAGACTGAAGCAAAAAATTAATTTATACTTGATATTCAGCATAGTTTAAGTGTGCAGGAAAGGCTCCTGCTACTTCAACCATACTGAATGGGCCAGAAATGTCATAAAACATCTGCTCTGATTTCCATGGCATTCTCCTTTTAGTGCCAGGGTGGATCTAGGAGTTATGAGGGCACTGGCATTTACAGAAACACTGACCACCAGCAGCTGAATATTCACCTGTTAGTTTTTCTGCTATAACCTTCTGTTTCCTTGGAATGCCTTACCAATAAATGGCTGTTGAAGCTTTATTTAGGTTTTGTTCTGTTTTTTACATTCTTTAAAGACTTTTTCATTTAGTACATTTTTATCAAGCTGAATAGCATGGGCTGGCATGGCAAATGCAGTGAAGTTCATAAAGATTAAATGAGCTTTGGTGCATTTGTCGCACAGCACTCACTACTATGACTTGATAAAGAGGGCTCTACTTTCTATAGATTGGGGGTGTTTTTGTATTTCTGTATGTGATTTTTTTATTTTTATAATCCGCTTTGGAATAGAGAATGACACGGTGATAAAATTCATCACCGTCCCCGTGGATAACTGCGGGAAACCATCTTCATGTCATTCTTTAAGGAGAGAGGGAAGAATCAGAGTATGAATGGCCACAACCACTGACCCGCAAGCTTTGCTTTGAAGAATGCTGGTGTAGAAGGACTGAGGCTGAGATAGACACTACGGAATGACAGTCTCTGGTATCCAGAGCAGATATTGTGATGTCATAATGCCTCATTCCACCAGTGCCTAAGAGCCAATCACATCAGTGATGTCACAATGGCTTCATTATCCTTGGCTCACATAAGAATCAGAGTATGAATGGCCACAACCACTGACCCTCAAGCTTTGCTTTGAAGAATGCTGGTGTAGAAGGACTGAGGCTGAAATAGACACTAAAAAATGACATGGGATTATTTCTCGCGGTTATCTGCGGGGATAGGAATGGTGATGAATTTTGTCACCGTGTCATTCTCTACTTTGGACCTTAGGTGAGTTGGTGGAATATAAACCATATATTAGATTCTTTGAGTTTACCTTTACCCTTTAGTCATCTACTACTACTTATCATTTCTATAGCACTGCTAGACGTACACATCGCTGTACAGTACATTAAACATATAAAAGAGACAACCCCTGCTCTATAGAGCTTACAATCTAAAGCAGTGGTCCCCAACCCTGTCCTGGAGGATCGCTAGCCAGTTGGATGTTTGGGATAGCCCTAATGAATTTACATGTAATGAAGATGATAGGAATGCAGATCTGCCCCATGCATATTCATTAGGGCTATTCTGAAAGCCTGACTAGCTAGTGGTCCTCTAGGACAGGGTTGGGGACTACTGATCTAAAGTAATTAAAACAAACAGGATAAATAGGGGTTAAGGAAAACTAAGGAATGAGAGGGTATAGGATGAAATTAAGAGAAGATAGGCTCAGGAGTAATCTAAGAAAATTCTTTTTTTTTTTTTTTTACAGAAAGGGCGGTAGATGTGTGGAACAGTTTCCAGAGGTGGTAGAGACAAAGACAATGGTACGGAAAGTAGTGGTGATTACTTAGGGGAAGGTCAAGTAAAAGCTTTGATAAAGCTGATTTCATGCGTCAGTAGATGGTGACCACCACCAAGCAGTAGCATACCTGAATGGGCAGGAACCCAGGTGCAAAGCACCCCTCTGCAGGCAGCCGTCACCTCCACTGGTCCCCTGCCCCAGAAGAGGAAGTTGATGTCAGAGGGGACAGGATCGGCGGTCCCCACGACTATGCACAATTAGACCATAGATCCGCAACCACTCCAGCACCCTTGAGCATCCTGCACCCAGGATGGATCACCCCACACCCTTGGTATGCTACTGCCACCAAGAAAAAAATAGATTTTGAGAGTGGGACAGCTAGTTTACTGGACCATAAGCACATTATACTATTGGAAGGAGTTTTTGAAGAAGTTGAGAACCAAGTTAGGAAACTGGGTGTTCCAATTGATGCAAGATGGTTAACGGTTCCCCTGATTAATTTTGGGGAAAACCAAAAGCAGAAATTCACAAATTAGAGAATGGCACAGGGACAAATTTGTCCCCATTCCCGCAGGATCTCTCTCCATCCATCTGACCCATCCTCATCCCTGCAAGCTCTGTCCTCATCTGCATAAGCCTCAAACACTTTAAAATCATAAGTGTTTGATGCTTTGCAGATGAGGACAGAGTTTGCAGGGTTGGGGGCAGGGACAGAACTCCTGAGGATGGGATGGAATGGCGATAGATCCTGTGGCGACAGGGACAAATTTGTCCCCGTGTCATTCTATAGCACAAATCATACTGCATTTGGTCAAGAGAATTTCAAGTTTCCAGTATATTCGATATACTGCATATCTGTTAAATAACTATGCAGTTCATAAAAAACAAAAATCAATAGCAATAGTTAAGATTACTATGTAATAAATATATAAATTATCATCAATAGTAATAATTCTTGGTTAAGCAACAAGATAATCTGCAGTATGTATACTACCGTGTTTCGCCGAAAATAACAGTGTCTTATATTAATTCTGGGCCCAAAAAACGCACTAGGTCTTATTTTCAGGTATGTACATGATCATCTTTCCCTTCCTCTCTTCACCCCAATTCTTCCTATTTCCCACATGTGCAGCATCTTTCCTCCCCTCCCTCCCATCCCCCTGTGCAGCAGAACCCTTGCCTAGCTTCTATCCTTCCCTCCCTCTCATCCCTTGTGCAGCAGAACCCTTGAGCACTCCCCCCGCCCCTGCCGCGCAACTGAACCCCCATGACCCTCCATCCTTCCCTCCCATCCAAACCCTGCCAACCACAAGCGAGCCCTACATACTGTACCTTCATCCAAAGCAGCGTCGGGTCGGCAGTATTTTAAACAGGCTGCTTTGGCCTTATCTGCCTAGGAATTCACTCTGCCACCTTACTGATGACACCATCAGTAATGCAGCAGAGTGAATTCCCTGGCGGACAAGGCCGTATCAGCCTGTTTAAAATACTGCCGACCCGACGCTGCTTTAAAGGTATAGTATATGTAGGGCTCGCTCACGGTCGGTGGAGTTCAGATGGGAGGGAAGGATGGAGGGTCAGGGGTTCAACTGTGTGACGGGGGGGGAGGGGCGGGTTGAAGAGTTGCTGCCAGCGAATCCTGGGTCTAAGGCTTATTTTCGGGGTAGGTCTTATTTTCAGGGAAACACGGTACATGAGTTATTCATGAGCAGTGTAACACACTATTAAACATTGACTGCTGAAAAAGGCATTTGCATAGTTTGCAGATAATTCAACATGCTGCAGTGACAGTATTAATGGGTTGCAAATGCATTGAACACTAGTACCTTTGCTTTGCAATGATTTCCAACTGAATAAAGGGTATTCTTTAAATAATTAATTATTTGGATTTAGTTCACACCTTTTCAGTAGTAGTTCAGGCTGAGTTACATTCAAATACAGTAGGTAGTTCCTGAGGGCTCCCAATTTAAATTTTGTACCGGATGCAATGGAGAATTTAGTGACTTACGAAGATCACAAGTAGCAGCAGTGGAACTTGAAACAAGCTTTGTTGGTTCTTAGCCTGATAGACTAATTCCTACATTTTTAAAAGCACTACAGGCTGATGGAATGTGTTATTTGAAGCAATAATGTCCTGGCCATAGAATTATGCTAAATGCAAGGTCTTTCCGCTAATGCAGCCCTCACAAGATGAAATCAGACTACTTAAATTGAACTCTGTCTTACAGATGCTGTGGCCGAAGATTATAGATCAGACATCCATTAGACACTTGGTTTGTCAGATGCTTATATGATGTTTATATCATGTCAGAATTTTAAACCATTTTTATTTGAAGAGGCATTTGGGAAAGGGACCAGACTTCCAGACTGAACTATCACATGTTGAAAAGAAAGCAGGAGAGAGGGATGCAATCTGGAATGCCACACTACATAGATTGCATTGCATCAGTTCCTACTGCCATTCTGCAATCCAATTCCCAGTCTTAAAGCAATTCCAGGGAAAATGAAAAATTCCACTGGAAAAGCCAGATTGTGATCTCTTTTCCTAACTGCAAAATGCTGGGAGTCTTGGGTATATGCAATACAGAACTAATCTAATCTAATCCTTAGGTTTGTATACCGCATCATCTCCACGTTCGTAGAGCTCGACACGGTTTACAGTAGGAGAAATAGGAAGGAACTACAACAGAGGGTTAGAGGTAGAAGTGTGAAGAAAATTTACAGGACTTGGGATGCCAAGATATAAGAGTTTCCTTGATTCCTAAATTGGAGGGAGACTTACATTTTTTGAGAAAAGCCAGATTTTCAGATGTTTGCGGAAAACTTGGAGAGAGCTCAATTTCAATGCTTTGGAATATATAAAAACCCAGGATTGGCCAAAATGCCTCCCTCCTGAAACTGGTTAACTTGACAGTTCTAGATTAGGCTGTATCAGTAGCAGAAGAGATGTACTCTATCAGAGGCCTCTTGCCACTGAAGTAGGCTGGTGCTATTGGTACTGCTGAGATCAAGTGAGAACAAGCTACTCTGGGTTGGCCGACAGGAGAGGTAAAATTTAGATTTAGCTCACTCCTCTTCAGTAGTAGCTCATGGTAAATTCCAGTCAGCTTTAGTAGATATTTCACTATGCTTGGAGAGCTTACAATCTAAGGAGCCCTTAAAACGTGGTCTACACTATGACTAGCACATGGGTTTCCAGTGCAGTATGCTCACCGAGGCCACATTTAGCACGGCTGTAAAATGGATGCATTTTCAATTTCCTCAATTAATGGCCACATGCTAATTTCCCAATTAGTGTGTAGCCATTAGCACAGGAACTCTTACCAAGGTGACAGGTCAAAAGCGCGCGACGACAAAGGCGCGCTGACAACCCAGCGCAGACAACTGAGCGCAAGGCAGAAGTGCACCGAAGAAAAACAGTATTTTAAAGCGCTCTGACGGGGTGTGGGGGGGCATTGTGGAGGGTTTGGGGGGTTGTAACCCCCCACATTATACTGAAAACTTCACTTTTTCCCTAAAAAAGAGGGAAAAAGGGTTAAGTTTCCAGTAAATGAGGGGGGTTACAACCCCCCAAACCCCCCATAACGCCGGCGCAATCTCTATTAAGTAAAGTGGGGGGGTTCCCCACCAACACCCCTCGTCGGAGCCCCTTAAAATATTGTTTTTCTTAGGCGCGCTTCCGCCTTGCGCTCAGTTGTCTGCGCAGGGTTGTCGGCGCGCTTTTGTCGTCGCACGCTTTTGTCTATGAACCAAAATGGATGCATTTTCCATTTCCTCAATTAATGGCCACATGCTAATTTCCCAATTAGTGTGTAGCCATTAGCACAGGAACTCTTACCAACAACTATTTTACAAGCAATAAAGGCTCCCAGGCTAACTGTGGCCATATAACTACACTATCCAATTAGCACTGGAACACCTACTCTCTACTTCTAAATATGGCCCTTGTACATGTCCCCCCTGTGCTAACAAATAAAATATTCTTTAGCTGGTGGAAAGTATGCCCAGGTGCAAAAAGTACCATGGGATACCTGCATGCACCCTGAAGTAGTAGATTTTAACCTGTGGTAAGCACAAGTTACTGCAGCTAAGTAAAAGGATCCCTAAATGTATACCTAAAACAATGGAGGGTTAAGTGACTTGTTCGAGATCACAAGCAGCACCAGTGTTATTTGAACCCTAACTCCCTGGGCTGTAGCCTACTGCTCTAACCATTAAGCCATTCAAGAAACCAAAGAATCAGGCTGCTCCAGTAGCAGAACAGTGTGTTAAAAGAAGGCATCAAGTTATGCTGGGGAAAGGAACTGTTTTAGTGGCCGCATCAATAACAAGCTAGGGCATGAGGAGATAGGAGCATTGACAGACTAAAAAAAAAAAGTAACAAATCACCAGGATTGGATGGCATACACCCTAAGATACTAACTCATAAAAGAAATTTCAGACTTGATACATTCTTATTGGAGGCTGACCAATTTAATGCCTGTTTTTAAAAAGGGCTCAAGGGGTGATCAGAAAACTGATGTTTGTGTGGTGGAGCAAAATTACTGACCATTTGGATGGATATCCAAGATTAATGGATTAGAACCAATATGTTAGGTGCAAAAGAAGTAAACACCAAAAAGTCCAACAGGACAGAGAACCCACGGGTATAAAACAGTACAAAAGTGGGAACGGACAATGAGCACTTCACTGAAGAACACAGATGTAAAATCAACTTGTTGATTTCATAAAAGGACACAAGCAGAAGCTGTGGACCCAAAAGGTGCAAAAGAAGTGCCATGTGGAGAGACACGAAACCAGTAATAGCAATATAGCTTTCCCAAGGCCTGCCTATCTAAGTACACTGCTGCGAGTTTTATTACTGAAATACTGGTCCCCTGGTTTATTTTAAGATTATTAATTGTGGTTATTGCACTAAATGGTTGGGTTTTTTTAGATCAGCTTTTATGATGAAATCTTTTAAAGTTGAAGGTGTTAGTTATTTTATATTTATACCCATTATACCCAAGAGTGTGGCACAGTGGTTAAAGCTACAATCTCAGCACCCTGAGGTTCTGGGTTCAAACCCACACTGCTCCTTGTGACCCTGGGAAGTCACTTAATCTCCCCATTGCCCCAGGTACATTAGATAGATTGTGAGCCCACCGGGACAGACAGGGAAACATGCTTGAGTACCTGAATAAACCATGTAAACCGTTCTGAGCTCCCCTGGGAGAACATAGAAACATACAAAAAGACGGCAGATAAGGGCCGCGGCCCATCCAGTCTGCCCACCCTAATGACCCTCCCCTATTTAGCTCTGTGCAGAGATCCCACGTGACGATCCCATTTCTTCTTAAAATCAGGCACGCTGCTTGCCTCGATCACCTGAAGTGGAAGTCTATTCCAGCGATCAACCACTCTTTCGGTGAAAAAGTATTTCCTAGTGTCGCCGTGCAATTTCCCGCCCCTGATTTTCCATGGATGTCCTCTTGTCGCCGTCGGACCTTTGAAAAGGAAGATATCTTCTTCTACCTCGATATGGCCCGTGAGGTATTTGAACGTCTCGATCATGTCTCCCCTCTCTCTGCGTTCCTCGAATGAGTATAGCCGTAATTTATCCAGCCGTTCCTCGTACGGGAGATCCTTGAGTCCCGAGACCATCCGGGTGGCCATTCGCTGGACTGACTCAAGCCTCAGTACATCCTTGCGGTAATGAGGCCTCCAGAATTGTATGCAGTATTCCAGATGGGGCCTCACCATGGATCTATACAACGACATAATGACTTCAGGCTTGCGGCTGACGAAACTCCTACGTATACATCCTATGATCTGCCTAGCCTTAGATGAAGCCCGCTCCACTTGATTGGCAGTCTTCATGTCTTCACTGATGATTACCCCTAAGTCCCGTTCTGCAACAGTCCTTGCTAGGATCTCGCCATTTAGGGTGTAAGTCTTGCATGGATTTTGACTGCCAAGGTGCATGACTTTGCATTTTTTGGCAATGAAACTCAGTATAGAAAATTGAATAAATAAATAAAATAAAATAGATGCTGAATGTTTCAGCCTATGAATCTATCCCAGCACAGTATTACAGTATTTGAAAAGGTTGGCCAAGAATGAAAAATATTCCCCTCTGTTTGATTGTACAGAGCTAGGCCCCATCCTATTGAAGTACATATTACATATTGATCTTCATTCCGAACTCCTCGCAGAAAGGAGCATATGTTGAAATCAGAGCATGTTAACATAAGAACTATTGCCAGTTAGAAATAAAGCACAATTGATCAGGGTTTGGATAAAGGAAAATCAACCAAGATGCATATTCTTAACAGAAACTTGGTTATTAACAGAAAATGACCCTATACTATATATGGGGTGGTGGATTAGCAATAATACTAGGAGACTATTTTGAATTTGTGATATCAGACTCAAAGCAAACTAAAGAAATAGAGATCCTCTCTTGAAAATAAGTAAACAAGATTTAAAAGATTTTTTAACTTGTATTTTATGTTCTACCAGAAGTTGGGTAAAGACAAAAGAGGGCTTTTATGAATTCATTTTTCATAATTCTGCCTCTACTTTATATAACCCCCCCTTTTTTTTTTTTTTTTTTTTACTGCGAAAGCGTTTTTTAGCACCAGGTGACAAGCTGAATACTCTGTACATTGGAAGCATCGCAGAGCATTCAGCGTGCCAGCTGGTGCTAAAAACCAATTTTGCGGTTTTGTAAAAGGGAAGATAATTTGTTTTTAGGGGATATAAATCTGTACCTAGAAATTGAGGAAGACGCATCGGTGAGGGATGTGAAAGGTTTTTTTAACATCTTTAGATTATTCACTTACCAAACCTTCTAAAACATCAAAAAGGTCATCGTTTAAACTTAGTAAGTATCTTTTTCCTCTAAAGACACTCTTTTACCTAATATTTACCCAACCCTCGGCAATTGAAGGTGTAATATCTGGTCAGATCATTTGATGTATAGTTTTAATTTAAATTACCTAAGATTATAACATTTTAGAGGTCAATGTCAAAAAATATATTTTCATAAGAACCCAATAAATACTTCTGATTTCTGGACATGTTGTGAAACTTCTTTTTCGATAAATCAATATATAGATTTTTATTCACATTGGGAGATGTTAAGCAAAATTATTTTTGATGCAATAGCCCCTGTGCTTATATATATATAGAAAAAAACCATCAAAGGGCTGAAGGCTGGTATGATTCTGAACTTCTTAAACTGAAATGTTCTATAAAAGCAACTAGAAAGAATTTGGTCTAAAACTGGAAAAAATGAAGACCGAGAGAACTGGAGAAAAGGGATACATGATTACAAGATAAAATTAAAAGAAAAACAACGCATTCATTATTCCTCCAAAATAGGGCCCAATGTAATTAACACAATGAATTATTTAGATTGATTAGCACAATATTTGATGTAATCCACCTGAGGCAGATGTCCCAGAATATCCCTCCATCTGCTGATGAGCTAAGCTCAGTATTTCTGTGTAAAAGTGTATAACTTGAGATCATCCATAAGAACATAAGAAGTTGCCTTTGCTGGGTCAGACCAGAGGTCCATTGCGCCCAGCAGTCCGCTACTGCGGCAGCCCATCAGGTCCATGACCTGTAAGGTGATCCTTGTCTAAACCCTTTAATCCCCCTTGTCCTTCTATCTATACCCTTTCATAGCCTATATCTACCTCTATCTATATCTCTCAATCCCCGTATCCTTCAGAAATTTATCCAATCCTTCTTTGAAACCCGGTAGTGTACTCTGTCATATCACAACCTCCGGAAGCGCATTCCAGGTATCCACCACCCTCTGAGTGAAAAAGAATTTCCTAGCATTGGTTCTAAACCTGTCCCCTTTCAATTTCTCTGAGTGGCCCCTTGTTCTTGTGGTTCCCAATAGGCTGAAGAATCTGTCCCTTTTTACCTTCTCTATGCCTTTCAAGATCTTGAAAGTCTCTATCATGTCTCCTTTGAGTCTCCACTTTTCCAGGGAGAAGAGCCTTTCTAACCTGTCTGCGTATGAAAGGTTCTCCATACCTTTTATCAATTTCGTCGCTCTTCTCTGAACCCTCTCAAGTATCGCCATGTCCTTCTTGAGGTACGGTGACCAATATTGGACACAATACTCCAGATGTGGGCACACCATCGCACAATACAGCGGCATGATGACTTCCTTCGTCCTTGTTGTAATACCCTTCTTAATAATACCCAACATTCGGTTTGCTTTCTTTGAGGCTGCTGCACATTGTGTCGTTGATTTCACTGTTGTATCCACCAGCACATCCAAGTCTTTTTCAAGGTTACTTTCCCCTAGCACTGATCCACCCATTTTGTAGCTGAACATCGGGTTCGTTTTCCCTATATGCATGACCTTGCATTTCTCTATATTAAAGTTCATTTGCCATTTATTTGCCCACTCTTCCAGTTTGTTTAGGTCCCTTTGTAGGTCTTCACATTCTAACCCTGCTACAGAGTTTGGTGTCATCCGCAAATTTTATAACTTCACACTTCGTCCCCGTTTCCAGGTCATTTATAAATACATTGAACAGCAGCAGTCCAATTTAGTTTAGGATCTGAAGGTATAGATCTTGTAATGCTGAACCTGTCAAAAGAAGCTTGTTATGCAAAATTAGACTAGAATTCTTTTAAACTTCCTGATTGATGTCAGTTTAGTATTTGTACACATCACCTCTAATGTATGATCTTTTCTATGTAATTCCTATTAACTGTATCAAACTTCTTGGTGTATTGTGGAATACAAATAAAATTTCATGTTATGTTATGTTGTATGCTAAATATGCAAAATCGTATTATCCTTTGGATGTGTGCCCTCCAGTGATTATACCATCTGTTTCATTAAAATTCCAAAAAGAAGTTTATGATTGGTTATCCTATATGCTGCAGAAAGGAGAATTTCCTGGGAGGAGCTTAATTAAGATGGCCACCTGAGCATGTTCGGCGGAACGCGCTCGAGCCTTTTTCCTTACCTATGGTGAAGCACAAGTCTAAGACCCGGGTTTACCCTTATGAACCCAGGCCGCAACAACTAACCGGACCGATGGACGCGTTCGTCGAGCATGGGCCTGGATTGAAGATCTCAAAGTTTGCTAGTGCTGCACCGCACATGCATGTGCCTTCCCGCTCCACTAGAGGGTGTGTCTCCTCAACGTGGTCCTCAGTTCAGATAGCTAGCAAAGAAGCCAACCCGGGGAGGAGGGAGGGTTGCAAGAATATCTGCCTGCTGTCCCTAGATAACACCTGTTACGATAAGTAACTGTGCTTTATCCCAGGACAAGCAGGCAGCATATTCTCTACATGTGGGTGACCTCCAAGCTAACCAAGATGGGACAGTGGGAGAGTTGGCAACTTAAGAGAACAGATTACGCAAAACCGACTGGCTGAATAGGCCATCGCGTCTGGAAAAAGTATCCAGACAGTAGTGAGAGGTGAATGTATGAACCGAGGACCAAGTGGCGGCCTTGCAGATCTCCTCAATAGGCGTGGATCTGAGAAAAGCAACAGATGCTGCCATTGCTCGGACTTTATGCCCCGTGACCCAACCCTGCAGTGGGAGACCAGCCTGAGCGTAGCAGAAGGAAATACAAGCAGCTAACCAGTTGGACAAAGTGCGCTTGGAAACAGGACACTCCAACCAATTTGGATCAAAAGATATGAAGAGTTGAGGAGCCGTCCAATGGGTGCGTTGGAGGTAAAAAGCCAACGCTCTCTTACAGTCAAGAGTGTGAAGCGCCACCTCCCCAGGATGAGAGTGGGGCTTAGGAAAAAACACAATACTTAAAAATCCAAAAGGACCTTGTGTCACTCATTACTAATTATAGATCAATAGCAGCAATTCCTTTTTTTGTTAAGTTGATGTAAGGTTTAGTCCATTCACAATTAATGAACTATTTTTTTTTTTTTAAGTTTATTAGGATTTTATATACCGCCTATCAAGGTTATCTAAGCGGTTTTACAATCAGATACTCAAGCATTTTGCATATATCTCAATTGGGATTCCGTCCACTTCATAGTACCAAAACAGTACTTGCTTCACTCATAGATCATTTGCATAAACTGTTTATTATAGGCATTATGCCTTAGTTCTACAATTTGATTTAAGTAGTGCATTTGCCTCATGAAGAACAAGATTTTACTTAGGGCTCCTTTTACTAAGCCGCGTTTGGGCTTTAACGCGTGGAATAGCACGCATGCACTAGACCTTAACGCCAGCATTGAGCTGGCATTAGTTCTAGCCACATAGCACGGGTTTAGTGTGCGATAAAAACGCTAACACAGCTTAGTAAAAGGAGCCCTTAGTTGTCTGGATGTAATTCAATGGTCTCGAGGTTTGTTTTTTTTACGATTCCGCTCTTATCAGGTCCAAATTGAATAACAATATTCTAATAAATAGAACAATCCATGTGGTGTCCCGGAAGGTTCCCCTCTTATTCCCTTGCTTTTTAATATCTATTTAAGCCTCTTTGGGAACCAGATTAACAACCTTAGGAATTAAACTCTATAGTTATGTAGATGTCATAACTATTGCTGTTCCTATTTCTTCTGTATCATCTCAGTCTTCACAGTTTATATCTTCTATAATTTAGACTGTAGCGCAATGGATGAAAGAATTTAAGTTGAAGATTAACTCAGATAAAACGAAATTCATTTTAGCTACTCCTAACAAGATCAAAGAAGAGTTTTTAAAATTGAATAGAATTTCATATCCAATCGATCCAGTTATTAAAATTCTAGCAGTACATTTAAATCAAAGTTTATTGTTAAACACTCATGTGTTTTAGTTATGAAAAGCTTCTTCATACTATGGAAAATGTGTACAGTTAAATCTTACTTTGATTTTCCTTCTTTTAGGCTACTGGTGAGGTCTTTAGTTTTGAGCACTTTAGATTATCGTAACATAATTTATTTTTCTAGTTACCAAAAGAATTTCAGCAAAATGTGTATTATTCAAAATACAGCTGTTCAATTAAATTTTCAATCTAAAAAAACAGATCATATAACAGCATACTATCGGAAACTGCATTGGCTCCCAGTGTAGGCAAGTAGTGATATTCAAGTTTGGATGTTTATGTTATAAGGCACTGCATGATCTGGTACCAAGCTATCTAGCAGAACACTTTATGTTTGCAGAATCTAGGCATTCATTATACAATCTTACTTTATTTGCCTTCCCTTCTGTAAAAGGCTGTGTATATAAAAGATATTTTCAGCAGGTACTTGGGACAAGAAATTTTGCAATTTAATAGTAAATTCTACTACTTTTCAGGTTTTTAGAAAATTGTTTAAAAAACAAAAAAAAACAAACCTCACCTCTGATAAATTTTTATAAACTTGACTGTGTATTTCACTGTATGGGTACAATCTTTTTATTTTTTAATCACATCGAATGCGAGGTTTTGTGGTATATAAATACAATTTTGTGTTATGTTTTTCATAAAAGAGGGGTTGAGTAAGCATGGTAGCCTTATTTCTCTGCTACTGGCAGAATGTCCTTTATGAAAAGCATTCATAGGAGCCAATTCTGAGTGCAATGGATTCTGAGTACCCCTCAATATTGAGCAAATGTATTCATTTGTGCCAAGGGCATGGTAATTTGTAATGTATTTGGCATATCAAATCATTCAGAAATGTTCTTGAATTCTTGTACAATTTCTGCAACCACCACTTTTTTCTTTTCCAAAAATATTTTTGGATGTTAAGAGTCAAGCTTTGATTTAATAGTCAGTCTCTCTCTCTCTCTCTCTGTGTATATACACATATACATACGGTATATACACACACACACACACCTTAATGCATGATATATAAATTTGTGGATTTTAATTTGAACACTGTACTGCACTTCAAAAAATATAAAATTTAATATTTAGTGGACTTTTGTGTTTTCATAGAGGCAATTTTTAGACATTTCAATTTAATGGACAATTTGATTTCAGTCATTTCCTCTCCTCTACCTCACCCCACTCCCCCCCCCCCCAGCCCCCAATTAGTCCATTACATCGAGACTGGATTTAACTCTTCTCTGTAAAGGTTTACAATCTGACCTCTTTTTCTAGACCAGTGTTTACCAAGTCAGTCCTGGAGTAGTACTTCACCCCAAGCCAGTCAGGTTTTCAGGATATTCACAATGAATAGGCATGAGATTATATATAAATCTTTTCCATGCATATTCTTTGTGGATATCCTGAAAACCCAACTGTCAAGGGGATACTTCCAGGACCGACTTGAGAAACCTTACATTTAAGTGAAAAATGTTTACATTTTGTACATTATTTATATTTTTGAATATTTTCACCATATTTCCTAAGTCTCATTCCTTATCTAGGATAGAAATATTTAGATCCTTATGTCATCCCATAGGACTCTGTACTACAGAGGGTTTTTCAAAATGATTCATCCAATTTCAATTTAAGATAATTCTGTACCTATCAATCATATATTAACTAGGCATACACCAAATGAAACAGTAAATCTCTGAGTTTTAGGTCACAGTGAGATGTCTCCACAATGCACAGTGTGTAAGGATATGGCAACTGTACAGCAAAAGGCTTTTTGCATGCTACAATTTTCGAGGTTTGAATCAATAAATCACAGTGCAGCATGAGTTTTGTTGACATTATAGATCCACCGGGTGCTCAGAGCATCCGTTGGGGGCACTGGCAGTTCAAGAAAACAGGATGTTTGTATAAAGGCAAGAGCATATGACAACTGCACATGTATGAGGTTAATGTGTAAAGAATCAGAGAGTTTTCCATGTAGCCCGAGGAAGTCAACCAATTGCGCCAGCCAAGAACTAGAAATTCCACAGATGATTGTTTGGCATGCTTTCAGATGATGCTTGATTATATAGCCATACAGGTAGCAACTGTTGAGGGTTTTTGGCCAAGAGGACAAGTTAAAGTGACTGAACCTTTGCAAAAATCATGCAGGAGGCTACGGAGGATGGTGATTTTGCTCCCCACCTGGTGTTCAATGACAAAGCAACTTTTCATTTAAGTGGCAAGGTGAACTGTCACAATCTTTGCATATGGGGCATGGAAAACCCACATGCAACAATCGAGCACAAACAGAACTCGCCTAAAGTTAAACATTTTCTGTGTCATTTCCCAGGCAAACTTTTATGGCCCTTTGTTTTTCATGGAAAACACTCCTATCCAGATAAGCTGCAGAGCACCTTCTTTCTACTCTCCCTACACACCGCAACACTGGACGGCACCCTGTCACATTGTTTTGTCATCTTGGCATCATCATAGTTTTTATCCTGTTTAGTTCACATCAGTATCTCACCTGTCATTGTATACAGCTCTTTTGCATTTCTACAACCCAAATGCATGATTGCATTTTTATTCTAAGGCTAGCTGGTCATCATTTAACCATGGCACAAAAATATAACATGCAAAGATATTGAATGAATCAGGGAAATATTGAAGATTTCTTATCAGCACCTTCATTAGCAAGAGCATGATTCTGCTTAGAAAGTCATCAGAAAAGGCTATGAAGTAGAATAAATGTGGGTAGTGTGAGAAGATGGGATAAATAGCATGTCACTGAATTGTATTAAAGTATTAAAAGGAAAAAGAAGATAAACCACTGTTTTCAACTTTTGGTGTTAAGTAACTATTGTAATAAGCAAGGCAAGTATATAATATGGATTTAAGGTAGATAACAAGAAAGATAAGCTTAAAAACAAATACCATGTGGCTTGCTGGTGGCTCAACAGTGACACTGTGCTGCTATATAATAATCTTCAGACCACCTAGTGATACTACAGTGCTTCCAAGAGAAAAAAAAAGTCCTAGTAGTTAGAGTAGGGTTCAAATCTTCCTGAAGTTTCATGTGACTATGAGTACATATCATCCATGGCCTCAAGTACTAACTTAGGCCTTCATAGACCAGGGAAATACCAAGTGTACCTAAATGTAATTCATCTTGAGCCATTAAAAAGTGCAATAATAATTTAACCTGTATAATTGCAAATTAGAATACATTAATTCCTAGTTAAAAGCACAGTTAACAAACAGACCTAATTGAGAACAATAGGAATTAAAAGAATTTACTTTGAGTTCAATCACCTTAACACAGGATACCATTAATTCAGATTAAAAACTGAAGGCTTAGATTGTACAGTAAGTCCTCTGGGGATAGGAAAAATACCCAAATGTAACCCGCACTGAGTTAATGACAGACATGAATAGAATCTAAAATAAGTGCAAAAAATAATATACAATAATATAAAAATACCAGTCATAGGCTGTGCTAAGGCTACTCTTGTTTTGGAAAGAACCAACCTATTCCACTCATCAGAGAGCTCATAATACCATAACCAAGCTGGATGGGTGGAATGATGGAATAAAAACAAAGAAAAGAACTTGCATAGTAAAGTCCAATTGGAGCAGGCTCCAAATGAACTGGAAGCCAAGGAGTCAGGTGCAGTTTAAAAGAAGGCTTAATGTGTCAATTTGTTTTTCTAT
Source organism: Geotrypetes seraphini (assembly GCF_902459505.1). Taxonomy (NCBI): domain Eukaryota; kingdom Metazoa; phylum Chordata; class Amphibia; order Gymnophiona; family Dermophiidae; genus Geotrypetes; species Geotrypetes seraphini. The sequence continues at coordinate 202,235,018 of NC_047087.1, forward strand.
TATGCAAATATAAATGAAACAAAATACCAATTAGGCACTGGGTGTGTAAAGCATATTTATTCCCACAGAACAAAATAGGAACTAGTTCATTGAATCTCTGGCCCAATCTATTACAGAACTGATAAGGCCCTCTTAACCTGTACTAATTTGATGTGCAGTCTAATACAAGCAGAACATCAGATTATGAGCCTTTGCTATTACCAACACCAAAAACAGTACAGGAATTCTCTAGACCAGTGGGGTAGCTACAATATGCGATTCTCCAGACCCATCTTTTTTTTTTAACACCCCCTCCTCTAAATGAAAAACATGATTTTTAATAATAATCCATACATCACACAACAAGAGTATAGCTAGGAAAAGGCAGCATCTTATTTAAATACTGCCATGAGCAGTAGAATATCAAAACCCATTGTAAAACTAAACAAGCCAGACTAGTGCAGATTGATCCTGCACAGTCAATGCTAACAGAAAACCATGTCTTTCATACACACAGAACACAGAAATACCCTCAGCCAGTATGGAATATGTAATCATAAACTAAAAATAGAAATATGTAGACAAAAGTTAAAGTGAACCACCAAGAAGCTGGACTCTGCATACAATGCAACACCACACAAACAGTGATGTACGTCCCCTCCTATTGTGCAAAATATAAAGATAGCAGATGTAAATTTGAAAAATCTTAAAAATAGCAATCACTTTACATATTAACTGGATAATAAATAACCGATGCCCATAGAATTCCTATGAGCGTCAGACCTGTTACCACCACGGCCAGTGCTAAAAACCATACTATAGTTTTGTAAAAGGGGGGTTGTAAATAAACATAAAACAAAAAATGGCAAATAAGATACCATTTTATTAGACTAATACATTTTTCAATTAGGAAGCCAAAATCTCTTTCCTCAGGTCAGTAAAGTATACTAAACTAAACCTTAAGTTTGTATACCGCATCCTCTCCATAAAAATAGAGCTCGGCACGATTACGGTATCCTGTCCTGACATGAGGAAGGGGGTTTTGGTCTCTGAATTAGCCAAAAATTTATTAAAATTAGTCCAAGAAAAGAATCACCTTATTTCCATTTTTTATTTATAAACTTTTATCAACACAGCTATAATACTACTTTATCCTAAAGCAAAAAAAATAAATATAATTTTTTTTTCCCTTCCTTTGTCTTCTCTGGTTTCTGCTTTCCTCATCTTATTGTCACTCTCTTCCTTCCATTCACTGTCTGCCCTCTCTCTGCTCCTTCCATATGGCATCTTCTCTCCTTCTATGCCCCTTTCATCAACTGTCTGCCTTCCCATTCCAACTCTCCCTTCACCCTTTGGTCTGGCATCCACCTTCTTCCCTCTCTTCCCCCATGGTCTGGCATTTAACTTCCTCCCTTCCCTCATCTTCCTTCTCAATTTATTTTCTGCATCTGCCTAGATTAAATTCTTACTATCCAGTCCTCAATTTCCATCTTTTCACTGTGTCTAACTACAACTTTCTACCTCTTTCCCTCACCCCCTCCAACATTTCACTAACTCTATTTTCTTCCTCCCATCCAGCATGTGACCTTTTTAAATTTATCCCCTCCTTCCATCATGAGCCCTCTTTCTCTCCCATCCAGTGTCTTCCCCTTCTCCACTTCCTTCCTGCATCTGCCCCCCTCTTTCTCTCTCCTCCCCAATTCTGTCCAGCATCTGCTCCATCCCCCCTCTCCCATCCCCACTTCCATCCAGCATTTGCTCCCTCCACTGCTGTACCTGGCAACTGGTGCGCCCTATCCCAACAGGGAGCAAAAGTATATATAACAAGAGACCCTACAACCTCTGGGACTCTTTGAGAGAGGCCCACAGAACATGGCCAGCCTCTAAACTTGAGAAAGATGTGACCTGGGAGTCCTCGGACACCTCCTGGAGCACTGCAAGATTCTCCCTGTGGATTTTGGCCATCCTGAAAGGCTCTCCACACAAGATCAACAAATCCCTATGAAAATTCCTTACTAGGCAGTGAAAAGTATCCTTTAGATGACTCCAGTTTGCATCTCTTGGGCTCTGCGGCTTCTGCACCCCCACCCCCCTTCACATGCTGTATGGCACATGACTCAAGCGAACTCTTTGGGCATCCATCCAGCACAAACCTGGCATGCATAGGGTCAAAAGAGCCTGAGATGCCATCCCTGCCAGTCTAGAGGTAAAACAAGGTGACTTTTAGCTTTTGGAGAACAACAACAAGAAGAAATTCAAGATGGCCATCACGGCAGCATTTTGGCACCCCAAAACAGCTCTACAATACTGAATTTAGGATTTTAGAGGTGGATGAACATCAGGGAACAGGCAGAAACCTTTAAAAATACAATTGACACCCCTCCCCCTGATTTTCTACATAGGCTGTAATAGCCTTACAACAAGCTTGTGCTGGTAATGCACTGCAGCCTGCCTCAACTCCAAAGGTAGCTGGATCTGGGAGAAGAAATCATTGGCTCAAAATGGAACAGTTCTCCAGCACTGAATCTTCAGGCTGCCAAGTCTGACCAGTGTTTGACTGAGCCTCCTACCCCATAGATGTGCAAAATGGGAGGAAGTGAAACAGAGCCAACACCCAGCGAGACCCCCATTGAGCCCCATACAGATGCCCAATAGCCTGCGCTCAAGCCCCTGCATTGCAGTAAGTGAGCAGTGCTACAAGGGGAACAGACCCCAAACTCCAAGAAAGGGAAAGGGATTGGGACTTGTATACTGCCTTTTTGTAGTTAAACAACTACACTCAAAGTGGTTTACATACAGGTACTTCAAGCATTTTCCTTATCTGTCCCGGTGGGCTCACAATCTATCTAATGTACCTAGGACAGAAGAGGATTAAGTGACTTGCCCAGGGTCACCGGAAGCAGCGCAGGTTTTGAACCCACAACCTCAGGGTGCTGAGGCTGTAACTCTAACCCAGGGGTACCCATACATTTTTGGCTTGCGAGCTACTTTTAAAATGACAAGACAAAACGATCTACCAACAATAAGGTAGAGAGAACGAGAGGGCACTCTCTAAAGTTAAAAGGGGATAGATTCCGTACAAACGTAAAGAAGTTCTCCACCCAGAGAGTGGTAGAAAACTGGAAAGCTCTTCCGGAGGCTATTATAGGGGAAAACACCCCCCAGGGATTCAAGACAAAGTTAGAAAAGTTCCTGCTGAACCAGAATGTATGCAGGTAAGGCTAGTCTCAGTTAGGACACTGGTCTTTGACCTAACAGCCGCCGCAGAAGCGGACTGCTGGGCATGATGGACCACTGATCTGACCCAGCAGCGGCAATTCTTATGTTCTTAAAAAACACAAAGCACACTGTACGCAGAGAAAATGTTAATTATCATTTGTATTCGGGGGGGGGGGGTTTCAGAGGTCAAGGCAGATGACTTTAAAATATGCAATGTCACCTCAGTAATAATTATACAAAAATAGACAAGTATACCCCCTCCCCTTTTACTAAACTGCGATAGCGATTTTTAGTGCAGGGAGCTGCGCTTAATGCCCCTTGCAGCTCTCAATGCTCATAGGCTTCCTGTGCTAAAAACCACTTTCGTGGTTTAGTAAAAGGGGGCCATAGTGCAAAATATAGACAGCAGATATAAATTCTCAAAACAGACACATTTTGATCACTAAATTGAAAATAAAATCATTTTTCCTACCTTTTTGTCTGGTGATTTCATGAGTCTCTGGTTGCACTTCCTTCTGTAAATCCAATATTTCTTTCTGCCCCCTCCCCTTTTCTTTCTTTCTCTCTCTCCCCCTGCCTGTCTTTCTTTCTCTCTTCCCCTGCCCCCCCCCCCTCCAAGCCATTGTGCCAATTTCTCCCTGCTTTCTCGAGCCAGACCTGGCGCGTACAAGCGCTTGGCCCATAAGCCTTCACCCCTCCCCCTCCCCCCGACGTCAATTCTGACGTTGGAGAGGAAGTGCCAAGCCAACCAGGGAGTGATTGGCTGGCCCAGAATTGACTTTGGAGGTGAAGGCTTGTGGGTCCAGCGCTTGTACACGCCTGACCTGGCTCCGGGAGGCAGGAAGAACAAGATCGCAAAGGCAACGTGATCAACTCACATTGCCTTTGCGATCTACTGGTCGATCGCGATCGACCATTTGGGGACCCCTGCTCTAACCACTACTCAGATCAACAGGTACCACAGGTACCATAAGGAATCAGTCTGCATCTACTGCATGCAGAGCTGTACCCTTGACTAGGGGAGCTCTTAGCACCAATCTCAAGTTAAAAAAAAACAAAACAAAACTGACACAAATAAAGAAATAAGCAGAGCAGATCAGAAAGACTCCTTTCAGCTCACGTGCAGAAGGAAAACTGATGGGGGAGCAGAGTCCTCTAGTGAAGGAGGAGGGATTCATTCAAAATCTGGCATGGATTCCTTCTGCATGGCTCATGAGCACTGAGATATTACCCACTCATCCAAAATGGCACACCTAAACTAAACTAAACTTTAAGTTTATATACCGCATCATCTCCACGGAAGTGGAGCTCGGCACGGTTTACAAGAACTTAAAATATAAGAAGTCTCCCTTCCCCTCTCCGCAATTTGAGCCCCCTTCTACCATTCCGTAAGCATCTGAAGACCTGGCTCTTCTCCAGAACATAACCCCGTCCCGCTCCTGGCACTCTCACACCAACCTCTCTTCTCTCATACTTATATAATTCCACTGGAGTTCCGTTCCTTCCCTAACCATGTAAACCGTGTCGAGCTCCATCTGCGGAGATGATGCGGTATATAAACCCAAGATTTAGATTAGATTAGATTAGATTAGAAGAGAAAGGAAAAGGTTTACATGAGCTTATATATAGAATGGAAGAGTAAGAGGGAAAATAGAATTACATGTTAGAGAAGAGCCAAGTTTTCAGTTGCTTGCGGAATAGTTGGAGAGAGCTCAGGTTCCGCAGTGGGATAGTAAGGTCATTCCAGAGACCTGTGATTTTGAAGAGAAGAGATTTTCCCAGTTTACCTGCATAGAGAATACCGTGTAGAGAAGGGAAGGATAGTTTATATCTTTGGGCTGGTCTGGTGGAGTCAGGACTCGAGGAGTTAAAGGATAGTGGGATTAGGGGAGGAAGGATGCCATGAATGATCTTAAAAGCCAGGTAGGAGCATTTGAAATGGATTCTGGAAATCACTGGGAGCCAGTGAAGATTGGACAGGAGTGGGGAAACATGGTTAGATTTGCGTTTTGCAAAGATCAACTTGGCTGCAGTATTCTGGATAAGCTGGAGTCTTTGAAGACTTTTTTTTGTTAGGCATAAGTAAATGGCATTGCAGTAGTTAAGTTTGGAGAGGATGATGGATTGGACGAGGACGGCGAAATGTTTTTGGCGAAAGTAGGATCTTACTTTCTTGAGGGACACTGCAAGATGGTGTCCAAGGAACGGACATGGTGCCATTTGTGTTGACGGTGTAGGAGCGAGAGCGAAGGAAGTTTGAGAACCACTTTAAGACAGTGGAGTCAATTCCTATCTCGGAAAGTTGATAAAGTAGAATGTCGTGGTGGACGCCATCGAAAGCTGCAGAGAGATCGAATTGTAAAAGAACAGCAAATTTGTTACGAGAATGCAGTTGTTGAACTTTTGAAATTAGGGAAACTAGGAGGGACTCGGTGCTGAAACTGGGTCTGAAGCCGTGTTGGTAGGGGTGGAGAATGGAGAATCTCTCTAGGTAAGAAGAGAGCTGGGTAGCGACTATGGCCTCTAGCAGTTTAGTTGGGAGAGGGATATTTGCTATGGGGCGGTTGTTCGATGGTAAGGAAGGGTCGAGATCGGCTTTTTTCAGAAGAGGGGATAAGGCAATGTGTCCCATTTCTGTGGAGAACAGGCCCGATAGTAGAGCAGTATTTATAAGACTGGTAAGGGAGGAGATGGCCTGTGTAGGAATGTTTTCGTACAGGTAGGATGGGAAAGGATCTAGGATGCATTTGCGGGATTTCAGTTTGAGACAAAGTTTAGAGATCTAGGGTTCAGAAACGAGTTCGAAGGCAGTCCAGGATCTATCAGCAGGGATAGGGTTGGAGTCACTGGGAGGCAGAGAATTGTAAGAGACAGCTGGGGGAAAGAACTCCTATTGCACAAGAATATATTTTATTCCTCCCATCTCCCTCACTTATTACACTACTGAAAATTTAAGAGATTTCAAGTTTTTAAGTGAGGTGGGATAACAGCCAACCAGCACATCAAAAAACTATCACCTGGCAGGGCCTGAAAATAAAGACACAAACTCACGAAGCCAAGACAAAGGAAAGGAAATAGAAAATTACTAGGATTTGGACTAAGCAGGCTGCAGAGAGGAAGAGAGACGAGAGAAAATTATTGACTTGGGTTAGGGAAGCCATAAATTAAGTTGTCTTACTACAAATGTCACAAGCCTTCATTCACTCAGTTTGTTTTTTTTGTTTCCTTAAGCCACCCAGATGCTTTTAGTATATCCTAGCAAAGCTTGGTTATGCTGTTCCTTCAAATAAAAAAGTAAATTTACTCTTCATGGCTCTGACAGTTTGGAGCAATGAGAATCTCAAAGCTTTTCTCTCTGCAGAACCTCCTGTTATCAGAAATTTCTTATCCACCCCTTCAAATACAAATCTCTGACCAGGATGTGCAGAACATGCTGGAAAAAATCTAGAACTCTTGCTTCTGCAATATTTGGAGTTTAATTTGCTAAAACATTTTCCTCATAAACACGATAGTAAAAATTCTCAAGTTTAACTCCGACATGCTTTGTCTTTCTTTCATAAGTCTGCAAATGTATGTACACAAGGTTTCTAAAGGCTCCAAAGATTTTGCTATTTATCATACTGGATGACCCTGGCATTATCTAATGTTTTATCAAACATTATATTTTTCTCTAGTTGAAATTACTTTTTAGTTTGGACTGGGAACTACTCCTTATCCTGTAGGATAAAGTTAGGATGTCTGTCTTAGAGCTTCAGTATTTCTGCACTGCCCGTACACGCAAATGGCTGATGCAGCTGACACCAAAGAAAAAAGAACGATTTCACAAGAGCCATAGCTACAGCAACTTAAGGCAGTGATCTCCAACACATGGCGCCCAAAGTCCTCCACTGAAACCCTCAAATCCTGAAAAGGTGTTAATTTCACTATTGCCATGTGATACAGTAACTACAAAAAATCATTTAAGTGTGCTACTCGGGTGTCTCATTTATGGAATTTGCCACTATTGACAATACAAAATAAAGTAAGATTTTTAAATATATCATTGAAGTATTGCAGAATCAATATTACTTTTTATTTAGAGATATTTTAATTACATCTAAAGTACAACACTTGATATGGCTCTTCATACTCTGGACTGCAAACAAACATTGTCTTTCTATTTGCACATAACTAAATCACACAGATCATCTCAACAACTTTTCGTCTCCTTTGATCCTAACAAGTTGGGGCATCCTATTTCCAAGAGAAAGATAACCAACTGGCTAGCTGCTTGCAACTCGTTCTGTTCCACTCAGGCTGGGCTGCAACTGAAGAGTCGAGGCATAGTCCATAAAGTTTGAGCTATGGCAACTTCAGTAGCTTTCCTGCATTCCACTCCGATAAAAGAAATCTGCAAAGCTACTACTTGGTCCTCGGTTCATACATTCACCTCACATTACTGTCTGGAATCTTTTGCCGATGGGATGGGCACTTCGGCCAAGCAGTATTACAAAATTTATTTTCTTAAACGGCCAATACTCCCACCATCCCATTCTGGTTAGCTTGGAGGTCGCCCACAGGTGTGAATATGCTGCCGGCTTGTCCTGGGATAAAGCACAGTTACTTACCGTAACATGTGTTATCCAGGGATAGCAGGCAGATATTCTCACAACCCACCTACCCACCTCTCCTGGTTGGCTTCTTAGCTGGCTATTTGAACTGAGGAGCCGTGTGCCTATGTTGGGTGGGAAGGCACTCACATATGCGGAGTAAGGTCGATCAGTCATGGACTTTCTAAACTTTTTAAAGTGACTACGCACTTGGGACTGTCCACGCCGGGGCTCCGTGAATGACTACACCCACATGTGAAAATAACTGCCTGCTGTCCCTGGATAACACCTGTTATGGTAAATAACTGTGCTTTTTGCTACGTGGAATCTAGCTAGGTATTTGGGACCTGGGTGGCCACTACTGGAAACAGGATACTGGGCTTGATGGACCTTCAGTCCATCCTAGTATGGCAATTGTTATGTTATTGTCAGAAATTTAAACAAGAAATATCATCAAAAGAAATACCACCATATTAGATAGTAAACCATAATCAACCTAAAAAATAGGAAATTAAAGGGGGGCATTAGGAAAGTAGCGAAGGAGAACCTAAAAACAAAGGAAATTTCTTCCAGAAGCATTACCTATCAAACATAATTATCTGTTATGTAGGAGATATTTCTAAAATGCGAGATGCCACCTCTCTCAGAGCTGGAAGTTTCCTAGCACTCAGGAAATCCTTTAAATGATCTGGAACAGTAAAGAAAAAAAATTTCACTCTCCAAAGAAACATGATAGCAGATAAAGGCCAAATGGCCCATCTAGTCTGCCCATCTGCAACATCCACTATTTCCTCCTCTCCCTCTTGGCTAAGGCTCTTTACACTTGCATTATGATGTCATACAGCTTTATGGTTATAGAAACATAATGGAAGATAAAGAACAAATAGCCCATCTAGTTTGCCCATCTGCAGTAACCATTATTTCTTTCTTTCTCCAAGAGATCCGTGCCTATCCCAGGACCTCTTGAATTCAGACACAGTCTCTGTCTCCACTACCTCTTCTGGGAGATTGTTCTATGCATCTACCACCCTTTCTGTAAAAAAGTATTTCCTTAGAATACTCCGGAGCATATCACCTCTACTGCTTCCTATGCCCTCTCATTGCAGTTTCCTTTTGAAATGAAAGAGACTCAACTCATGTGCATTTACATTACGTAGGTATTTAAACGTCTGCATCATATCTCCCCTCTCCCACCTTTCCTCCAAAGTATACAGATTAAGATCTTTAAGTCTGTCCCCATATGCCTTATGATGAAGACCACATACCATTTTAGTAGCCTTCCTCTGGACCAACTCCATCCTTTTTATATCTTTTTGAAGGTGCGGCCTCCAGAATTGTACACAATATTCTAAATGAGGTCTTGCCAGAGTCTTCTATAGGGGCATCAATATCTCCTTTTTCCTACTGGCCACACCTCTCCCCCATGCAACCTAGCATCACTCTAGCTTTCGCCATCACCTTCTCAACTTGTTTGGCTACCTTAAGATCACATCCAAGTCCCGCTCTTCTGTCGTGCACATAAGTTCATCTTTACAATAAACTTACAAGGAAACTGAAGGAAATATGTTCCACACCAAGGGCTACAACTACCATTAATTTTTAATGTTTAACACCCAGTCTGAATAAGCAGTTCAAGGCAGTTTACTAAATTAGTAGTATGTAAGTGTGAAAACTTCTGGTGGCCTTTAGAGCTTTCTCATAACACTTCAGCCCTTTACATGAAAGAGGTTGGAGACCACTGCCTTAAGGGAACAAGAGGAAAAGTACAAGCTGTCACTGCTAGTGCAAAGAGGTAAACACTGGGAATCTCAGTAAAGGAGTGCTCTTCACTATATTCCCTAATAAGCAGATGTAAAACAAATAGGAGAATATATATATTATTTCACTCAATGTGTAGTTAACCCTTTCAGGACCATAAGGATCGTAGGCCAATTTTTGTGGTTTTGACGACATTTTTATGGTAAAAAGGGCTTGCAGATGCCAAAAAATTGATTTTTTTTTTGTGAAATATCATTATTTTTATTTAAAAAAATCACACTTCTGGCTTATGGACAGTGTGGCAAGTGAATCTTCTCGTCAATCTAGCAACGACGCTAATGAATGAATGTCGGAACCAGTTTGTTTACATAAAGGCAGTATCATATGGAATCCGTACATATCAAATTTAGAACTGTAGACTATCCCAATCAAAATTTATAGGATTTTAAAGTTATGGGACAAATATGTCCCTTGGTCCTGAAAGGGTTAAGCTCTGCAATACATTGCTGGAATAATTGGTAAAAGCAGTTGATGTAGCTGGGTTAAAAAAGGTTTGGAAAAATTTGTGGAGGTAAAGTCCATAAACCATTATTAAAGTAGACTCAGAGAGAACCATTGCTTATCCCTGAGGCTAAGTAGCATGGAATAGGATATTTGGCTAGATCAGTGGTCTCAAACTCGCGGCCCAGGGGCCACATGCAGCCCGCCAGGTCCTATTTTGAGGCCCTCGGTATATTTATCATAATCACAAAAGTAAAATAAAACCGTTTCTTGATCATATGTCTCTTTACCTATAAATTACAATATTATTATTAAAACTTAGCCAAAAGGAAAGATTTATAAACTATAAAGAGTTTTACCTCATGCAAAATGGTCATTTCTTTAATAAGAAGAAATTAACTATTCTTTCTGCGGCCCTCCAAGTACCTACAAATCCAAAATGTGGCCCTGCAAAGGGTTTGAGTTTGAGACCACTGGGCTAGATGGACCATTAGTTTGACCCAGTAAAGTCAACTCTTACACTTTTATGAGTAGAAGTTTATTCTAACCAAGGTGGAAATCTAAGGGAGTAAGGCCAAAAGGAAAAAAAGCAATGCTATTTAGCAATCTTGGCAGGTTCAAGTGCCCCTGAAAATGACTAGTTTTGCATATTTGTATGGCAGCTTTCCTCTTGAGCATTTACATAAGCTTGTATGCCACTAGCAGGTTTATTACTATCATTTTTGACAAGTAATTAGATACAAGTTACTGATTATCTTCATAGAACAGTCTAGGGGGCATGTGATGAAGCTACTAAGTAGATTTCCCCAAGTCCACCTTAATAATGGCTTATAGAATTCTCTTTTAGGAAATTAGCCAAATCTTTTTTTAAACCATGCTAAGGTAACTGCTTTCACCATATTCTCCATCAACGAATGCCAGAGTTTAATTACACATTGTGTGAAGAAATATTTTCTCTGGTTTGTTTTAAATCTACTACTTAGTAGCTTCATCACATGCCCCCTAGACCTAGTATTTTTGGAAAGACTACACAAGCATAGTGCAAAGAGCAAAGTTTTCTGGAAGATAGGCGATCCCCCTCTTCCCAAAAACTGTTTTCAGAAAGATGTCAGTCTTTCAGCACTACCTCCTTCCCCAATGGACTGCATTGCCAACTTCAGTTTTTCCCTCTTCAAATAAACTGAGAAGGTGTTTTTATGATCTGCTCTGACAACTGAAGAGGCAGGTCTGCCAGAAGGAGGGAGTGGGCATCCCTTCTGCAGGTCTTCACAATAAGGTACGGTGTGTGTGTGTGTGTGTGGGGGGGGGTTTGACTGAGCTGGCAGGGGAAGCCCTGAAGCCGCAGCTTAGTTGATCAGGCAGGGAAGAGCAGCTTGAGCCTGACAGGAAGGAGAAGTTGTGCCTCACGATTGCTGTTCCAACTGCTGTTCACGCTTGCTGTCCCCCCCTTTTACCAGCGATTCTCCACATGTATAGCATACATATAATTTGCATGCTATTGTGCTGAGCATCACCAGTAAAATAATAATAATAATAATTCCCACTACAATATTTTTTACCTTGGTGTCGGAGCTTTATGCATCCTGCCCTCTGTGTTCTAAGCTGGTACTAAACTTCAACAAAGGAAGGCCCACACTCAGGATTTCTGCCTTGGGAAAAAGAGCTGTTAAAGTAATTTGACTGCTATAAAGAGGTTACACTAGGGAATTACTGTTTGTTAACAACCTAAATAAGTAATCAAATAGAGATTAGCTGCTTTGCTCCCCCCCTGCCTTTCCCAGTAGTGCTTCACTGCACTTGGCTAGTCTCCCAATTTTTCTGCAAAACTAATTCAGCAGGCTCAGTTCCCCAATGGTTCTTTCCAGTATATCTATAAGAAACATCTTTTGAAGAATGGCTCATTGCCGTTTATTTCATGAAAACTAATCCTTTCAAGCAAAAAAACTAACTAAAACTAATAGACTGTTCTATGAAGATAATCAGTAACTTGTATCTAATTACTTGTCAAAAATGATAGTAATAAACCTGCTAGTGGCATACAAGCTTATGTAAATGCTCAAGAGGAAAGCTGCCATACAAATATACAAAACTAGTCATTTTCAGGGGCACTTGAACCTGCCAAGATTGCTAAATAGCATTGCTTTTTTCCCTTTTGGCCTTACTCCCTTAGATTTCCACCTTGGTTGGAATAAACCTCTACTCATAAAAGTGTAAGAGTTGACTTTACTGGGTCAAACTAAGGGTCCATCTAGCCAAATATCCTATTCCATGCTATTTAGCCTCAGGGATAAGTAATGGTTCTCTCCGAGTCTACTTTAATAATGGGTTATGGACTTTACCTCCATACATCAACTGCTTTTACCAATTATTTCAGCAATGTATTGCACTGCTTAACTACACATTGAGTGAAATAATATATATATTCTCCTATTTGTTTTACATCTGCTTATTAGGGAATATAGTGAAGAGCACTCCTTTACTGATATTGCAATTAAACCAGTTTACGGCAAGGGATGCAAGCTCATGGGTAAAGATTAAGCCACCTTAGGGAAGGTAGAACAAACCTGAGTCAGAGGGATAGGGCTCAGGCAGGGATGAGTTTAAATGCCCTGAAGCTGAATAGTTCAGGGAGACCCTAAGTGAAGGGATCCTCCTAGACTAGAGTGTTCCTGTTGGCTGTAGTGGGAAAAGATGTGGCCCTCAGCATATATTGTTACCCTGTGTCTGTCAGATACACAGGCTTCAGTGTGGTAGGGCAAGTTTCCTTAGAACCTTAAGTTAAGGAAATATAGACTAAAATTGTGAAGCTATGTTGGAGAGAGACTGCAGAAACCTTAGAGTTAAGAAGAGGAGGCTGTGTAGAAGCAAAAATCTGGGACTGGCTGCAGAGAACAACCTACCTAAATAGAAATTAGTGGAAAAGTTGTGAACCAAAGAACCCTATTATCTTCCACATGAAAATCTCTGTGCACTTAACATTAGTTAGGGAATATAATTTATTGTCCATTATTAATTTTTCCTCAATGGGTCTGTTATGTTTTTAGCGTGAGACTGATCCCGATTGCCCTGAAGCAGCTTAGATTAGTGAAATGCAGGCCATTATCAATATGGGGACCGAACTCTTAAATAGCAGCTTTGCGTTTTGAAGACAGCATGCTGAAGACAACAGTTAAGTCTTTGGTGTTTTGAAAACAGTAAGACAGCAGTAATGTTTTTGTCTTAATTTTATGAATTATAACAACCTTTCTGAGGAATAGAACATTTTTGAATGATCTAACAATTTTTTTATGAAAGAAAAGTAGTTTATCTGTCTCTGAGGTGGTTCCAGATTGTGCCTGGAAGCTTTTCTTCCTTATCTCCAATTTTTCTCTATATGTATGGGATGGACATGTGATTATGTTAAATGCGAAGAGATTTGCCAGTGGAAGAGAACATGGCTGACTGGCTGCAGGGAACCTGAAGCAACAGGGAAAGTAACATACACTGAATTATAGAGTCTGTCAAGGGCAGTGCTCAAAAGAAACTATAGTAAAGCTCTAAGTCAGGGGTAGGGAACTCCGGTCAAGAGCCGTATTCCAGTCGGGTTTTCAGGATTTCCCCAATGAATATGCATTGAAAGCAGTGCATGCAAATAGATCTTATGCATATTCATTGGGGAAATCCTGAAAACCCGACTGGAATATGGCTCTCGAGGACCGGAGTTCCCTACCCCTGCTCTAAGTGATTGTTTAGCATGTCCTGTAGAAAGAATCAATTTGGGAAGTACTTATTTTGTATTTAATAAAGCTATTGTGTTATGTGCAACCCCTGTATGTGACTGTATTCCTGAGATTTCCCTCTCTGGCTGCTATGAAACGTCATAGAGTGCTCCCAAGTCTTTTTGAAAAAGTATTCACATTTACACGTTCCACACCTCCATTCAGGATTTTATAGACCTCTATGACATCTCCCTTCAGCCATCTCTTCTCCAAACTGGAGAGCCTTAACCCTCTTTAACCTTTCCTCATATGGGACTTGTGATATCCCCTTAATCATTTTAATCATCTTTCTTTGTACCTTTTTCAGATCGATCAGATTTTTTGATATGCGGTGACAAGAATTACATACAATACTCAAGATGCAGTCTCACCATGGAGCAAACAGATTTTTTTTTCTCTATTCCTTTCCTAATAATTACCGGTACTAACATTCTATTTGCTTTTTTTGGCTGCCATCACACACAGATTTCAACATATTGTCAATGATGATACGTACCTAAATTATTTTCCTCAGTGATGACTACTAAGGTGGAGCACAACAGGTAACTATAATTTTAAATTACTTTTTCCAAAGTGCATCACTTTACACTCATCTACATTAAATTTCATCTGCTATTTGGATGCCCAGTCTTCGAGCCTCCAAGGTTCTTATGCAATTTTTCTTTTTTTTTGGTTGCAATTTTAAACATGATACACAAGAAAACTCTTGCTTAAGAAAAGCAGAAGGCATCATCATAAAGGAAATTGCAAAATTAAACAATCTGCAAATACAAGGCATTCAACATATCTTCCTTAGACCACAAAACTTTGGGGAGGGGGAGGACATAGTTGAGTGAAGAGAAACTCAAATCAGGAATTTACATAATCAGGAATAGGCTTAACAGCTAGGTCCCTTTTAACCAATATGCTGTTCTATAATGCTAAACATTCCCAGCCACCAACTTCTTCAAACCCAGGAAAGCCTGTAACTGTTCAGGTGAGGGGAAAAAAAAAACCCAAAACATATTTCACTCCCGAATATTTCACCATGCATTTACATGGATAAGCCAAAAGAAACTTTGCACCCAAAGTTATTATTTCAGTTCTCATAGCCAGGAACAATTTCCTCTGCTCCTGTGTTTGTCTAGTGACATCAGGGAAAATCCAAACTTTTTTTCCATGAAACAAAGGGCTGCGCGGCAGCTGCTAGCACGGCTTTGTAAAAGAGGCAGAAAGTTTCAGAGCTACAAAAGTATAATCTTAATATTGCATTGACATTTTGTTCAAATACACAAGAAACTAGCAAAGTAGCTCTCTCAGGAATATCAGATAGTGTGGTTTCAAGCACATCAGTGATATTTAAAAGTTCTCTTGGACTTGAGCTTGATTCAACTGCCTCTGGGGCAAATCCCATATTTTTCTTCATAGGTAAATAATATACACTTCTCCCTCCATTTTCCCTGTGATAGGAGATTAACAGAACCGCAAATACAGAAAAACCGAATAACTTTTTCATGTGTTATTTGCTGTTTTCTATTAAAAACCATCATGAATATAGTGAAACCGTTAATAACACGGTGAAGAAAGTGCTGTGAATCAGCGATTTCTCTATGCAAGCTGATGTAATTTGGGGGAGGAGCCAGCAAGCTAGAAACCGTGAATAATCGAAACCGCAAATGCTGAAACCGCGAATACAGAGGGAGAAGTGTATTTGATTCACTGGTGGTATATTTTCAAGGGAAAACCTTAAGATCTCAACCAAATATTTTTTCAGCATTTCTAAAGGCGTTACTCCCAGAGACTTTGAAAAATTCAAAACGCGAATATTCAGTCTGCAATTATAATTTTCTAATTGTTCAACTTTCCCATTTAGCAGATTTTTATCTTTAACTAATTCAGATGTTACAACTTGAATACCGTCTACCTTTTCATTAACCTTTTTCTTCTGCAATTTCTTACAGACAACTTGCTATTTACAACTTTGAATAGTTTCAAGTCATCTGTAAATCTGATCACCTCACTCACTATTCCCCCTTCCTAGATCATTTAAAGATAGAAACATAGAAAATAACGGCAGAAAAGGGAAACGGCCCATCTAGTCTGCCCACACTAATGACCCACCCCCTAATTTCCTCGATGAAAGGATCCCACATGCCAATCCCATCTTTTCTTAAAATCTGGCACGCTGCTAGCCTCAATTACCTGTAGTGGAAGATTATTCCAGTGATCAACCACCCTTTCGGTGAAGAAATATTTTCTGGTGTCGCCATGAAATTTCCCTCCCCTGATTTTCAACGGATTCCCTCTTGTTGCCGTGGGTCCTTTAAGAAAAAAGAGATCTTCTTCCACCTCGATACGGCCCGTGACATATTTGAATGTCTCTATCATGTCTCCCCTCTCTCTGCGTTCCTCGAGTGAGTATAGCTGCAACTTACCCAGCCGTTCCTCATATGGGAGATCCTTGAGTCCTGAGACCATCCTGGTGGTCATTCGCTGAACCGACTCAACTCTCAACACGTCTTTTTGATAATGTGGCCTCCAGAATGGTACACAATATTCCAGATGGGGTCTCACCATGGATCTGTACAATGGCATTATGACCTCAGGCTTACGGCTGAGAAAGCTTCTACGGATACAACCCATGATTTGTCTGGCCTTGGATGAAGCTTTCTCCACTTGATTGGCAGTCTTCATGTCTTTGCTAATGATCACCCCCAAATCACGTTCTGCTACAGTCCTTGCTAGGATCTCACCATTTATGGTGTAAGTTCTGCATGGATTTTTGCCACCAAGGTGCATGACCTTGCATTTTTTGGCATTGAAACTTAGTTGCCAAGTCTTTGACCAATGCTCCAGCAAGAGTAGATCCTGCGTCATACTGTCGGGCATTGAGCTTTTGTCGGGCACTGTGCTTTTGTCTATTGTGTTGCATAGTTTGGCGTCATCGGCGAATAATGTAATTTTACCTCGAAGTCCTTTAGCCAAGTCTCTTACGAAGATGTTAAATAGGATCGGGCCCAAGATACTGGTTGCAGCACTCCACTACAGACTTGCCCATTTAACCCTATACTATGGTTTTCTATCCTTTAACCAGTTTTTAGTCTACAATAGAACGTTACCTCCTATCGCATGACATTTTAATTGTCTCAGGAGTCTCTGTGAAAAGTTTTCTGAAAATTAGATACTGAGGATGTGGCACTGTGGCTCAAATAGCAGGGAATAGCAAACCTTTCTAGGCCTGGAGTGTGTGTGTAAGGAAACAAATTGTTAGTATGTGCAAACTTTTTTATATGTAAAAATAAGTATGTAGCAAGCAGATGGTCAGGAAAACTGACAGAGTAAAGAAGAAGAATTAGCAAGATGTTTGAATTTTTCAATTTTGAATTTTGAACTGCGAGTTGGGTCACTGAGTTTGGACACCGAGTTTCACTTTTCGGTGAGCTCCCTCAACGGAATCAGCCGCTAATGATGCTAGCACTACCCTTACAAAGCATGCACTCCTATTGAACAACACAATCAACATCTTAACAAGATAAGTGCTCTCTTTTTTATGTTTTTGATGTTTAAATGATTTTCTTTATACATTATAGGACAGGGGTCTCAAAGTCCCTCTTTGAGGGCCGCAATCCAGTCGGGTTTTCAGGATTTCTCCAATGAATATGCATTGAAAGGCAGTGCAAGCACATAGATCTCATGTATATTCATTGGAGAAATCCTGAAAACCCGACTGGATTGCGGCCCTCAAGGAGGGACTTTGAGACCCCTGTTATAGGAGGTAGGAAGGGAGTGTTATGATGTATCTAATACCTGAGTTAATTCACTGTTGCCGGTGCTAATTGGTGTTAATGTGACTGAGCACTATTATTTACTGAAATATTTTTTGGTTTTTATATATATATATATATATATATATATATATATATATATATATATTCATATGGGGTTTGTTTGTTTTTTTGAGTATTTATTGGCATTGTTTGGAATCCTTTTCAGAGTTGTCTCCTATTTTTGTGGTGGAATTGAGTAAGAGATAGTATTTACATGTTTTCATGCAAATGCCAACTTACACCTTATACCGTATTTTCACGCAAATAACACGCACCCGTATAAAACGCGCACACGTGTATAGCGCGCAGAAATCACGATGATAAGCACAAAAACTTTGGTATAACGCGCTCACGATTATACCGCGCATGCTGCCCGACTCTCCGTTCACCCCCCTGACTTCCGTGCACTGCCCCGCCTCTCCGTGCGCTGTCCCGACTCTCCGTTCACCCCCCTGACTTCCGTGCACTGCCCCGCCTCTCCGTGCGCTGTCCCGACTCTCCGTTCACCCCCCCCTGACTTCCATGCACTGCCCTGACTTTCCGTGCGCTGTCCTGACTCTCCGTTCACCCCCCCCTGACTTCCGTGCACTGCCCTGACTTTCCGTGCGCTGTCCCGACTCTCCGTTCACCCCCCTGACTTCCGTGCACTGCCCCGCCTCTCCGTGCGCCCCCGACCATGGGCCCAACCCGACCATGTGCCTCAGGCCGCGCCCCCAGGTGGGACCTATGGCTCCAGGGCCTATTCTGATTGGCCCACGCGCCTTAGGCCCCACCAGTAGGCGGAGCTTTAGGACGGATGGGCCAATCCGGCCTCATTCCTTCGTTGGCTGCCTGCCGGACAGGCGGGTTTGGCTCCCGTCTGTCCGGCCAACTTCCAAAGGTACGGGGAAGGGGGGGGGGGGGGTCGTGGGGGTCGGCCAGGGGGGTCGCGGGTCGGCTGGGGGGGCGGTCGGAGGTTCTTGGGGGGGGACGGTCGTTGGGGGGGAGGGGGGTTTGCGTCGAGGGCAGGAGGGCCTGGGATCCCTCCTGCCCGTAATGTAGTGCGGGGTGGGGTTAGGGGGTCGCCGTGGCCAGGAGGGTTTGGGCTCCCTTCTGGCCCGATATTGTCGGGAAGTCGGCGGTCCTTCGGGGTGGGGGTGCGAGTGGTCCTGCCGGGGGGGGGGATGTATCGGACGTCGGGGAGTCGGCCGGGCAAGAGGGCTTGGGCTCCCTCTTGCTCCGATCGTGGATGCGGGTGCGGGTGGGAGCGCGTGCGAGTGGTCGTTCGGGGTGGGGGTGCGAGTGGTCCTGCTGGGGGGGTGAATCGGGCGTCGGGCGGGGTGGGAACTATGTTTGAAAACTTTCGTATACCGCGCTCACGCATATAACGCGCGAGGGGTATGCGCGGTAGGTAAAACCGCGTATAACGCGCGCGTTATATGCGTGAAAATACGGTAATATAAAGGACTCTAAACACCCAGCTGCTCTTATAGATTATTATCTTGGCACACAGATTTTTATCTAACTTTTAGCACCCTTTATAGAATTATCCCCTATAATATTCACCTTGTCCAAAATCAGTCCAAAAAATAAAAATAAAGATACTAATAAAAGTATATATATGTCCCTCATTACTACATTATTTCAAGGCAGATCAGAAAAGAATATAAATCAGGCATTCCTGATAAACCCTACCCCCCAAAATAAATAAATAAATAAATAAATGAAAACCAATCACATAATAAGCTTTACAAAATGAAACAGTCAAAGTTATCAAGAAAATAGGTGGAGAATTCCAGAGAAATGCTGTTTAATATCTAAACAAGAATTTCAACAACTTTTTTTGATTGGACAACCTTGACTTCTGGAAAATTTAGAGTCTAAAACTCTATTAGCTGAACAAAGAGTGATTAACTGATATAAAATAGTGTCAAACCATAGGGTAGTTTATAAACAAAACAGATTTTGAATTGAATTCCACTTCAACTGATAGTCAGTAAAGATCATAACAATGGAAAAGCGCAATTAACAGTATACTTCTTTAATTTATAAATCATGCTCGATGCTGTATTCTGTTTCATAGAATCTATTTTGTTGTTTTACAGGTAAAGATCAAATACGAAGCACTGCAGTAATCTTGTTGATTTAAGGGAATATGATCTTAAAACACAAAAGACCCAGCTACATCCTGCAGAGGGCAACAAACTCAGAAATTCAATGTTGGAGCTGTATCCGACCACTGGCATTGAAATTCCATGCTAAGTTCAGCCCCATTTGACGCAGCCAGTCAAGACAATATTCATCACCTGGCATGCTAAGTCATAGGAGTCAAAGACAGACCTGCTTTTTATGTGGGTCTACCTGGCCGCTATGACTTAACACTATTTAGCCAACCAGAAGCCATTTCTGGCCAGTTAAACAGCACTGAATATTGGGCAGAAAGTTTCCAAAATTATTTGAGTTATAACTAATTGAGTATTCAAAGTTAGCATAGATCTAAAATCACTCCTAAATTTTTCCATCTAGATTCAAAAGGCTTGACAATATTCTTCAATGAGAGGTCTGAAAGCACAGTTACTTACCGTAACAGTTGTTATCCAGGGACAGCAGGCAGATATTCCCACACATGGGTGACCTCACCGACGGAGCCCCGCAGCGGACAGCCTCGAAAGCAAACTTGCTTGAAGACCTCGATCTTTCAAGTGCTGTAGCGCGCATGCGCGCGTGCCTTCCCGCCCGAACTAGGGGGCGCATCTCCTGTGAGGATCCTCAGTTCAGATACCTAGCCAAGAAGCCAACCAGGGGAGGTGGGAGGGTTGTGGGAATATCTGCCTGCTGTCCCTGGATAACAACTGTTACGGTAAGTAACTGTGCTTTATCCCAGGACAAGCAGGCAGCATATTCCCACACATGGGTGACCTCCAAGCTAAGTAAAAAGGGATGGAGGGAAGTTGGCAATTTACGAAAAAAGATTTTGCAAAACAGATTGGCCGAAATGGCCATCCCTCCTGGAGAAAGTATCCAGACAGTAATGAGAGGTAAAAGTATGCCGAAGAGAGAGAAGGGAAGCAGGAAGCAGAGGAGACAGGCAGCGTTGGTGCCGGGCACCGAAGCAAGCAGGAGGAGGAAGACAGTAGGCTCGGGGTAGCGGCGAGAGTTCGCTCCGCCCCCCCCAAGCGTCACAGGCAGCGCCGGACTCCCCCTTGAAAAGGGGAGGAGCCAGCGCGGCACACGCGGTGCCGAAGAGAGAGAAGGGAAGCAGGAAGCAGAGGAGACAGGCAGCGTTGGTGCCGGGCACCGAAGCAAGCAGGAGGAGGAAGACAGTAGGCTCGGGGTAGCGGCGAGAGTTCGCTCCGCCCCCCCCAAGCGTCACAGGCAGCGCCGGACTCCCCCTTGAAAAGGGGAGGAGCCAACGGCGCCCAGCCGTTCGGCGCGCGGCGAAGGCGTGCGGTAAAGGCGCTCGCCTTAGCGAGAGCGCCTTTGCGAAGGGCCTTGCAAGGGACGAGCGCTACTCTCAAGAACACCAGAGGAGAACAGACCGGTAAGGAACCGACAACCACAGAAGGTAAGGAAGAGACAGACACAAAAGAAACCAACCCGCACATACAATCAAGGTGAGGTAGAGCAGAGACAGCACACACGAGAGAGACAACAAGGCAAGCAACACAAGGAAGCAGCAGGCAAGGGACACAAGCACACAAAGGCACAGGCACTGTAACACAAACAGACTCACTCAAATAGGAAGCTTGCAGTCAGGAAGTCAGAAGGTAAGGGGGAGGTAGGATCAGTAGGAAAAAGAGCAGCAGTAGGTCACAACAAATCACTCAGACAACCCACGAGTGAAGCACGAAATGGAAGCCCAAGGAAGTCAGAAGATGAGCTTTCCTGTCTTCTGCATCGACTGCAATATGTATGACTACCTCCCTTCGGGGATCCAGGCATACATTTGCGATCGATGCATGGAGATGGATAGCTTGAAATGTCAGGTAAGACTATTGGAGGGAACAGTGATGGAACTCGAAGACAGAATCCGAGCACAAGGGAAGATTCTAGTGGAGTACAGCCCAAACGACGAGGTCAAGGATCTAGAAACGTTCATAGAGGAAGCCCATCAGCACCACGTAGAGATCCCAGGGCTGGAAAACTGTACTCAGGAAACACATGTGAGGAGAGAAGACATCCATGCAAACACAGAAGAAAACAAAGACGAGATAGGAGACAACCGCACAACAGGAGGAATAGTGAGAGCACAAGAAGATGTCCCCCCACCCAAAGAACAGGAAACAATTTCAAGAGTATCATTGGAGGAAGATGACTGGCCCTACTCCAAGGACGTGGACCTACGCCCCCCAAGGAACTCCCGAATAAAGAAGATGGGGATCATCGTAGGCGACTCCATTATACGACACGTGGACAGCCACACCGCAGGAGGAAGAGAGGACAGAGTCGTCACCTGTCTGCCTGGAGCAAGAGTAAAGGATGTGACCAGCAGGATCTCCAGGATCATAGATGGCGCACGGGGAGTGGACACCGCTGTGCTTATCCACGTGGGAACAAATGATGTGAGCGGGCGGAAGTATGACAGGGAAGAGATGAAGGGCCAGCTCCGCTCACTCGGAAGACAATTGAAGATCAGGGAGGTGAAGGTGGCCTTCTCTGAAATCCTCCCTGTGCCAAGAGCAGATGGAAAGAGACAAGGGGAATTGCAAGTGATCAACGCCTGGATGAGACGATGGTGCGAAGACGAAGGCTTCGACTTCGTGCGCAACTGGACGGCGTTCTGGGGAAAAAGCAAGTACTACAGAAGGGATGGACTACACCTCAACAAGGAAGGAGCAAGAGTTTTGGCAGGCAACATGAAGAAAGCAATAGAGAAGGCTTTAAACTGAAGGACAGGGGAAAGCCGACAGTCGACAACCGGTCGATGGCACGGACAACAGGATGCCCCGACGTAGGAACAAAGGACCACTACTCATACACAAGAGAGGTCGACCTCACAGCCAACAAAGGAGAACAAGCAGGAAAGGACAACTCAGACACAGGAGGGGATGACCACACAGCAAACATGGGAGATAACACAGGAGCAGTAAAGGATACCGTAAATGAAACTGTAAGGACAGCCAAGAGTAGAAGGTCCAAAAAGGTAACACGAAGGGAACTTAGATGTATGTATACAAATGCTAGAAGTCTAGGAAACAAAATGGGAGAACTAGAGACGATAGCAAGACATGAGAACATGGATATCATTGGCATAACAGAAACATGGTGGAATGAAGAAAACAAATGGGACACAGTACTACAGGGATACAAACTATATAGAAGAGATCGAGAAGGGCAGAAAGGTGGAGGTATTGCCCTATATGTTAAGGAAGAAATAGATTCTGTTGGAATGAGTACAACAGACAGGAAAGAGAAGCTGGAGTCCCTCTGGATCAAAATTCCTGGTCGCAATGGCGCAGATATAAAAATTGGCCTTTACTATCGTCCCCCAGGACAGGCGGAAGTCACTGACTCAGAAATGATGGAGGAAATCAAACAAGTATGCAAGACAGGCAATGTAGTTATATTGGGAGACTTCAATTTCCCAGGAATAGACTGGAAACTAGGAGCCTCCAACTGCGGCAAGGAGGCCAAGTTCCTGGAGGTGCTAGGGGATTGCTTCCTGGAGCAAATGGTAAAAGAGCCGACAAGAGGCGACGCCACCTTGGACTTGGTCCTAAATGGTCTCACTGGACCGATAACAGAAGTAGAAGTCATGGTTCCACTGGGAACGAGTGATCACAATGTAATCAACTTTAAACTTGACATCGGGAAAGGGAAACATGTCAAAACCTTAACCACCACCTTAAACTTTAAAAAGGGTAAATACGATTGCATGAGAGCCATGGTAACAAAACGACTCGAGAAGATGGTGGACAAACTTGAAACAGTAGATCAGGCATGGTGCCTATTGAAAAATACTATTGCAGAAGCACAAGATCTCTACATTCCGAGGATTTCCAAAGATCGGAGAACTAAAGGCAAAAGAGAACCGGCATGGCTTACCATACAGGTGAAGGAAGCCATAAAGGTAAAGAAGGACTCTTTCAAAAAATGGAAATGCACGAAGACAACCGAAGCCTGGAACAAACATAAAGATGAACAGAAGAAATGTCACAAGGCGGTGAGGGAAGCAAAACAGGACTATGAGGAAAAAATAGCCCGGGAGGCCAAAAACTTCAAGCCCTTCTTTAGATACGTGAAAGGGAAAAAACCTGCAAAAGAGGCAGTGGGACCCCTGGACGACAAGGGAAGAAAAGGGTACATCAAGGAAGATAAACAAATCGCAGACAAACTAAATTCCTTCTTTGCGTCCGTTTTTACGAAGGAGGACACCTCAACAATACCTGAAGCGGAGAAAGTGTTTGCAGGAGAAATAGAAGACAGCCTCACCACAGTTGAAGTGGACTTAGCCCAGATATACTATCAGATCGACAAACTTAAAAGTGACAAATCACCTGGACCGGATGAAATTCACCCGAGAGTCTTGAAGGAATTGAAGATTGAAATTGGAGAGTTATTGCAAAAACTTGCAAACCTGTCAATCAGAACTGGTCAGATACCAGACGACTGGAGGAAAGCGAACGTCACGCCAATTTTCAAAAAAGGATCGAGAGGAGAACCGGGCAACTATAGACCTGTGAGTCTTACGTCTGTCCCCGGCAAGATGATTGAATCACTGATCAAGGATAGCATAGTTCAGCACTTGGACACACACGACTTGATGAAACCCAGTCAACATGGATTCAGGAAAGGGAAATCGTGTCTGACGAATTTACTCCAATTCTTTGAGACCGTGAACGAGCAAATTGATAGTGGAAAGCCGGTGGACATAATATACTTGGACTTCCAGAAAGCATTTGACAAAGTTCCACACGAAAGACTTCTCAGGAAGCTACAAAGCCATGGCATAGAGGGAGATATACAAAGATGGATAGGCAAATGGCTGGAAAACCGAAAGCAGAGAGTGGGCATAAATGGGAAGTTCTCCGACTGGGAGAGAGTGACTAGTGGTGTGCCCCAGGGCTCGGTACTTGGGCCGATCCTTTTTAATATTTATATCAATGACCTGGAAAACGGAACATCCAGTGAGATCATCAAGTTTGCAGACGACACAAAACTCTGCCGGGCAATCAGATCGCAGGAGGACAGTGAGGAACTCCAGAGCGATTTGTGTCGGTTAGAAAAATGGGCGGAGAAATGGCAGATGAAGTTCAACGTGGAGAAATGCAAGGTAATGCATTTAGGCAGTAAAAATAAGGAATACGAGTACAGAATGTCAGGTGCAACTCTGGGGAAAAGTGAACAAGAAAGAGATCTGGGTGTACTGATAGATAGGACCCTGAAGCCGTCGGCACAATGCGTGGCAGCGGCAAATAAGGCAAATAGAATGTTGGGCATGATAAAGAAAGGAATCTCGAGTAGATCGGAGAAAGTTATAATGCCGCTTTATAGGGCAATGGTCAGACCCCACTTGGAATACTGCGTCCAACATTGGTCTCCCTACCTAAAGAAGGATATAAAACTGCTGGAGAGGGTGCAGAGACGAGCAACTAAACTAGTGAAGGGTATGGAGAAACTGGAATATGAGGATCGACTTAAAACACTGGGATTGTTCTCCCTTGAGAAAAGGAGACTGCGTGGGGATATGATCGAGACCTTCAAAATACTGAAAGGAATTGACAAAATAGAGCAGAGAAGATTATTTACAATGTCCAATTTGACACGGACAAGAGGACATGAAATGAAGCTAAGGGGGGGCAAGTTCAGGACTAATGTCAGGAAGTTCTGCTTCACACAGAGAGTGGTTGACATCTGGAATACTCTCCCAGGGGAGATTATTGCGGAATCGACAGTCCTAGGTTTCAAAAGCAAACTAGATGCATATCTCCTTGAGATAGGCATATAAAGATATGGTTGGCTATAAAATAAGCCAGGTGAATACCTAGCAGGGCCTCCGCGTGTGCGGATCGCCGGACTTGATGGACCGAAGGTCTGATCCGGAGATGGCGCTTCTTATGTTCTTATGTTCTTATGTTCTTATGAACTAAGGACCAAGTGGCAGCCTTACAGATTTCCTCAATAGGTGTTGATCGGAGGAAAGCGACAGAAGCCGCCATAGCTCTAACTTTGTGGCCCGTCACTCGACCTTGCAGAGGAAGACCAGCCTGAGCATAGCAGAAAGAAATGCAAGCAGCCATCCAGTTGGAGATGGTGCGCTTTGAGATAGGATGTCCCAACCTGTTCGGATCAAAGGAGATGAAAAGTTGAGGGGATGTTCTGTGAAGTTGAGTGCGTTGGAGGTAAAAAGCCAAGGCACGTTTACAGTCCAAGGTATGAAGAGCCGCTTCTCCAGGATGAGAATGAGGTTTTGGAAAAAACACAGGTAGAACAATAGACTGATTGATGTGAAATTCTGAAACAACTTTAGGTAAGAATTTTGGATGAGTACGGAGGACCACCTTGTCATGGTGAAAAACTGTGAAGGGTGAATCCGCAACCAAAGCTTGTAACTCACTGACTCTTCGAGCAGATGTGAGGGCGATGAGGAACACAGCTTTCCAAGTGAGATACTTGAGGTGAGCTTTGTCAAGCGGTTCAAAAGGAGGTTTCATCAGTTGAGCCAGCACAATATTGAGATTCCAAACCACTGGAGGTGGTTTAAGTGGTGGATGAAGATTAAGAAGTCCTTTCATGAAGCGAGAAACCATAGGATGTGCAGAAAGAGATTTGCCATCTAGAAGTTGATGAAAAGCAGCTATAGCACTAAGATGGACTCGAATAGATGTAGTTTGAAGTCCAGACTGTGACAAATGAAGTAAGTAGTCCAGAACGGATGCCAAAGAGGAAGATCTGGGTTGTAAGTGATATGTAGAACACCAAGCAGAAAATCTAGTCCACTTCTGGCCATAACATTGTCTAGTTGATGGCTTTCTGGAAGCAACTAAGATATCTTGAACAGATGGAGAAAATTGAGGAAAGTCTGTTATGTCGAAAGGTACCAAGCTGTCAAGTGTAGAGACTGCAGATTGGGATGAAGCAAGGAACCGTGACTCTGCGTGAGTAGAGAGGGAAATACTGGTAGAAGAAGAGGCTCCCTGGTGCTGAGTTGAAGTAGAAGGGAGAACCAAGGTTGTCTGGGCCACCGAGGAGCTATCAGAATCATGGTGGCATGTTCTGACTTCAGTTTGACTAGAGTCTTGAGAATCAGAGGAAACAGAGGAAAAGCATAAAGGAACTGATTCCTCCAGTCCAGTAGAAACGCATCCGCTTCGAGACGTTGAGGAGCATAAATGCGGGAGCAAAATTGAGGCAGTTTGAAGTTGAGAGGTGACGCAAACAGATCTATCTGCGGAGTTCCCCAACGGACGAAGATTTGGCGAAGAGTAGGAGAATTGAGTGTCCATTCGTGAGGCTGTAGAAGACGACTCAATTTGTCCGCCAAAAAATTGTGTTGACCTTGGATGTAAACAGCTCTGAGGTAGATGTTGTGAAGAATTGCCCATTGCCACAATTTCAGAGCTTCCTGACAGAGGGAATGAGATCCCGTCCCTCCTTGTTTGTTGACATAATACATGGCTACTTGGTTGTCTGTACGAATCAGAATCACCATGTCGTGAAGGAGATGTTGAAAAGCTTTGAGAGCATAGAATATCGCTCTGAGTTCCAACAGATTGATATGACACAGACGGTCTGCTGAAGTCCATAGACCCTGAGTCTGGAGACCATCCACATGAGCTCCCCAAGCGTATGTTGATGAGTTGGTTGTGAGGACTTTGTGATGAGGAAGAGGATGGAACAGTAAGCCTCTTGAAAGATTCAAAGAGAGCATCCACCAACGGAGAGACTTCCGCAATGAAGGAGTTATGGAAATCAGTCGAGATGGTGGATCTATGGTTTGTTGCTATTGGGATGCCAGTGTCCATTGAGGAATGCATAGGTGAAGTCTGGCAAAAGGAATCACATGAACTGTAGAAGCCATGTGACCCAGCAGAACCATCATCATGCGTGCCGGAACGGATGGAAGGTGGAAGACTTGATGAGCGATCTGAAGAAGTGCAGCCTGACGTGGTTGTGGAAGGTAGGCTCTCAGATTGATAGTGTCCAGAGTTGCTCCTATGAACTGGAGAGACTGAGAGGGAGTCAACTGCGATTTGGGAAAGTTGATGTGAAATCCCAAACTTTGAAGAAAAAGAATAGTCTGTTGGGTCGCTGCAATAACCCCTGAGAAAGAGGGAGCTTTGATGAGCCAGTCGCCTAGGTATGGAAATACTTGGAGACCCTGGTTGCGAAGAGCTGCAGCCACCACCACCAGACATTTTGTGAACACTCTGGGAGAAGAAGCCAACCTGAAGGGGAGAACTCGGTACTGCAGATGAAGGCTTCCTACTTGAAATCTGAGGTACATGCGAAATGCTGGATGAATAGGGATATGAGTATACGCCTCTTTGAGATCGAGGGAACACATCCAATCCCCTTGATCCATTAGTGAATATAAAGTCGGCAGAGTGAGCATTCGAAATTTCTCTTTGACAAGGTATTTGTTGAGAGCTCTGAGATCCAGGATAGGTCGCAAATCCCCCGTCTTCTTGGGAACTAGGAAATAACGGAAGTAGAATCCCAAGTTCTGTTGAGTAAGAGGAATTTCCTCTATAGCTTGAAGACGAAGAAGAGCCTGAGCTTCTTGAAGAAGAAGAGGAAGGTGCGACTGATTGGAAGGACACTCTCTTGGATGGCGATCTGGAGGCACCTGGAGGAACCGAAGAGAGTATCCCTCTTGTAGGATGGTAAGCACCCAAAGATCTGATGTAATGAGCTCCCACTGGTGATAAAACTGGGAAAGGCGACCCCCTATGGGGAGGGGAGAATTTGGAAACAGAGAAATTGGAATGCTCAGGCTGAGACTGTCAAAAATACTGAGCTAGTTTAGTGACAGCGGGAGTCTGAGACTTTTGCTGGCGCTGTTGTTGCGGAGGACGACGACGAGGAGGAGGTCTAGAAAAAGCAGGAGTCGTTTTCTGAGGATAACGACGTGGAGTCTGTTTAAAACCTCTAGTTGGTGTAGGTTTAGGTTTTGGTCGGATGAGAGAAGCAAAAGAGCGTTCATGTTCTGAAAGACGCTTAGTAGCTGCTTCAATAGAATCATCAAACAATTCGATCCCCTGACAAGGTAGATTCGCCAATCGATCTTGAAGATTGGGATCCATATCAACAATGCGCAGAAGCGTACCAAGGGGGGGGCGGGAGGGGCGGTCTGCCCCGGGTGCCAGCCCTGAGGGGGTGCTCCCAGCCTTGCCGTTCAGTCCCCCCCCAACCCCCGCAGGACCGCTCGCCCCACTGACCTTCCTGCACCACCTGTGAAGCAGCCCGCAGCAGGATCGCGACGTCAGCGATCCCTGAGCTGCTTGGGCGCTGCTTCCTGCACTGCTTCCTGCGCCGCGGTCCCACCCCTCCTCTGATGTCAGAGGAGGGGCGGGACCGCGACGCAGGAAGCAGCACCTAAGCAGCGCAGGGATCGCTGACGTCGCGATCCTGCTGCGGGCTGCTTCACAGGTGGTGCAGGAAGGTCAGTGAGGGGAGTGGTCCTTCGGGGGTGGTGGGGGGGACTGAACAGCAAGGCCGGGAGCATAGGTAGTGCTGCTTCATAGGTGGTGCGGGGAGGCCAGGGGGGCGAGCGGTCCTTCGGGGTGGGGCGGGCGGGCAGGCAGGCAGGCTTTCAAGGGGGAGGGGGGGTGACAGGCAGGCAGGCAGGCCTTCAAGGGGGAACAGGCCTTCGGGGGGGTGTGCAGACCTTCAAGGGGGAGGGACAGGCCTTCAATGGGGGTGCAGGCCTTCAAGGAGGGGACAGGCCTTCAAGGGGGGGGGGACAGGCAGGCAGGCCTTCAAGGGGGGAGACAGACCTACAAGGGGGTGGGACAGGCCTTCGGGGGGGTGCAGGCCTTCAAGGGGGTGCAGGCCTTCAAGGGGGGGGGGACAGGCCTTCAAGGGGGGGACAGGCCTTCGGGAGGGTGCAGGCCTTCAGGGGGGTGCAGACCTTCAAGGGGGGGACAGGCCTACAAGGGGATGGGACAGGCCTTCAAGGGGATGGGACAGGCCTTCAAGGGGATGGGACAGGCCTTCAAGGGGGGGGACAGGCCTTCAAGGGGGGGACAGGCCTTCAAGGGGGGGGGACAAGCCTTCAAGGGGGGGACAAGCCTTCAAGGGGGGTGCAGGCCTTCAAGGGGGGTGCAGGCCTTCAAGGGGGGGACCCTGGTTTAGAAGTACACAGAGGGAAGGGGGTGTTCAAAGAGACGTGCATATGTCAAACTTTGGGGGGGAGGAAGAAATAATGGGTCTGAAAATAGAGGAGAGGGAGAAAGATGATGGACCATGGGATTTAGGGAGGGAAGGAACAGAAAGGGAGAGAAATTGGACACAAGGGATGGTGTGGAGGAGGGATAGAGATACTGGATAGGAGGGTAATTGGGAAAAGAAAGGGAGAGATGGTGGACTCTGGGGTGGTGGGGAAGGAGGGAGAGATGCCGGATGAAAGGGTAGTTAAGAAAAGGTGGATCTGTGGAGGGAGATGAAAAAAAGGAAAGATACCAGACTTCCTGGGGAGGTAAGGGAAATGGAAAGGGAGGACAGAGTTGGCAGATGGATGGTTAGCATGCAGAAAGAAGAAAGAAGGAGACCCTGGCAAGCAAGTTATCAGAAGAAAACCTGAGCCTTGGACCAACAAGATTTGAAATATAACCAGACAACAAAAGGTAGAAAAATTAATTTTATTTTCTGTTTTGTGATTATATCTGCTAAATATTCAGGAGTATATTTAGAATCTGAATGGAGATCTAGTTTGAGAGCTTGTCCCATATCAAAGATAAATTTGGCAAATGAAATGGATTTGGAATCAGATGCTTCCTCAGGAGACACACTGCGAGATTTAGGAAGTGCTGAGTAGGAAGGAGAAGCTTCTCTGGAATATGGTGATAGTGGTTCTGATTCAAGACGTAGAGTTATAGAAGAAGCTGCACTGTGTGGTGGAATAAGAGAATGTTTTCTCTTAAGACTCCTGGATGGAGAAGTACCAGGTGTACGTGGTACCGAATGGGTTGAAGTCTGAGGAGAAGTGTCTCGACAAGTGGTCTTCGACGGTGGAGTCTTCGGTCGAGAAGGACTTCGAGTCGATGCTCGGTGGTGTCGAGATCCTTGCTTCGATTTCGAAGAACGAGGCAGAGAAGTCTCAGTATCGAAAGCAAAAGACTCCCTTCGAAGCTTGGAAGCAAGATGCTTCGAATGCTTCGACCGATGCTTCGGAGGAGGTGATTCCGGAGAAGAATCCGAGGAAGGTGTTCGCTTCGGAGTCCGGGATATGCCTCGGGACACTGGCAGCTGTGGTTGGGTGACAGGCTGATCCACCCGAGGCAAGGTCGAGGACGGGACCAATTGAGCTACCAATGAGGAAATATGAGTGGTCAAGATAGATTTCAGCATGTCCTCCAGCATCGGCACCGAGACAGAAGGTTCTGATCTCGTAGGTGCAGCAGTACGCTCCGAAGAGGGTGACCTCGAAGGTGAGTATTCCCTTATCTTGGAGGTACGCTTGGAAGATGGGCGTGAAGAGGATTCTGGTGGCTTCTTAGGTACGGCACCTGAAATAGAACCAAGAGACTTACCCCCTATGGAAGATTTCACCGATGTCACTATCTTCGAGGGCACCGAAGGAGGCAAGGTCGAGGCCTTCGAGACCGAAGCTCCAGCCGGAACCAGGGTCGAGGTCTTCGAGACCGTGGACGTCGATGTTGTCGGAGTCGAAGCCTTCGAGACCGGGGCAGCCGCCGCGGTCGAAGCCGGATCCAAAGATTGCTCCATGTCTCCAAAAAGTTGAAAAAATTGAGCGCACCGGCGTCGAAAGGCCCGTGGAGTGAGAGTAAAACAACGATGACAATCTTCAGGAGAATGGGTCGGACCCAGGCACTGAAGACAGCGGCAGTGGGGATCGGTGACCAAAATCACACGATTGCACTGACGACAACGTTTAAACCCGGTAAGGGGCCAGGACATAGAAAAAATAAAGTCCATGTCGAGCGGAAGGAGCAATTGGGCCTAGGCCCAAGGCTCACCGGCCGGACAAGAAAGAAAGAAAGAAAGAAACAAAAAAAAAATTTGTTTTTGGTTTTTTGTTTTTTTTTATAAGGAAAAAAGAAATAGAAGAGCATAACGACTGAACTTTTATCTGAAAAAAAGAAACAGCCGCGGTGAAGAGAAGGCAAATTGCTGCAGAGATGAAGAAAACGTGTCTTCTTGTCTCCGCGGAATTAAACGAACTGAGGATTCTCACAGGAGATGCGCCCCCTAGTTCGGGCGGGAAGGCACGCGCGCATGCGCGCTGCAGCACTCGAAAGATCGAGATCTTCAAGCAAGTTTGCTTTCGAGGCTGTCTGCTGCGGGGCTCCGTCGGTGACGTCACCCATGTGTGGGAATATGCTGCCTGCTTGTCCTGGGATAACAAGGGTGAGTATCTTCCAGGATTCCCATCCATAGGAGTTTCATTTTATTCTTATTCAATTTTAACTTTTGAGACCTAGCCCAGTTTTCAACACAAAGGAAAAAATACAACACACTTTTACTGTAAATAAAACTGTTGAAGAAAACAGAAATTAAAAAAAAAAAAAATCAAACTTTGAAATTAGACACAAACCTATTATCATAAAAACGTAGAAAAAACAAGCAATAATGAGGAGCTTTGTAGCACACCACAGATTATCTGACTCAAGGAGAACACAGCTTCTTTGAATTTCACTCTGTAAGACCTGTTGGATAGAAAACCTGACAGCTCAAAAAATACTTTTTTCCAGAAATGCCTAATTCACTCAATTGTATTAACAATTCATTATCCACCAAATCAAAACACAGATGAAAATGATCTATGAAACTAAATCTAATGATATACATTGTTCCAGTGGATGACAATTCACTTTTTATTCATTCTTGGCCAATACCTTCTGCTACAATGGAGATTTTTGAATGTAACAGATAAAAAAGAGACACAAAAATCACACACACAATGGAAATGTCACCACAAGAAAACAGAACCAGCCAGCAAGAAAATGGATAAAAGATCAAAATTGTTATTGTTAAAAAAGACAAACACTTGACATGTCCATATTTTGAGATATCTTCAGAGGTATGAATAAGACATGCAAATATGAAAATAAAACATTGAAATAAGAACATAAGCATTGCCCCTGCCGGGACAGACCAGGGGTCCATCGTGCCCGGCAGTCCGCTCCCGCGGCGGCCCCCCAGGTCCATGACCTTTAAGTGCTCCTAACCTACAACTTCCATACCCTGTTCACCTAATGTCCAGTGAAGTAACCCTCTATCTGTACCCTGCTATCCCCTTTGCTTCCAGGAAGTCATCCAGTCCCTTTTTGAACCCCTTTATTGTACTCTGTCTTATCACCTCTCCTGGAAGCGAGTTCCAGGTGTCCACCACCCGTTGAGTGAAGAAGAACTTCCTTGCATTCATTTTGAATCTGTAACCAGGGCTTAATTTGTAGAAATAAAGGAAGTGCAACTGTGCACCTAAGGGCGGAAGCAAGCAGGCTGGCAATTTGGCCAGGGGACAGAAGAGGGGCTGGATTTGGAAGTAGAATAACTGATCTCTTCTTTGACCCAGGTTCACTTCAAAGGCTGTTCGGAAGGGAGGGGCTGAACAGATTCCAAAAAGTGGTAGAACTGTGTTCCAGGCTAGTCCCCTAGAAATTAAGCCCTCCATATAACAGTTCATGAAATCAAAGCCAGATAAATACATGTATAAACACAAACGTCATGAAATTGTTAAATAACTTAAATTACAAATTTAAAAGCACTTATAAGATTAATTAATAAATAATACAT
Source organism: Geotrypetes seraphini (assembly GCF_902459505.1). Lineage (NCBI taxonomy): Eukaryota > Metazoa > Chordata > Amphibia > Gymnophiona > Dermophiidae > Geotrypetes > Geotrypetes seraphini. Next base: position 202,268,528 of record NC_047087.1, read on the forward strand.
ATACTATCACATAAAAATCCGCTATAATAAAAACCTAAGCGCGCATGCGCACTTCAATCTCCGTGCGGCTGTGATCCCTGATCCGTGGCGCTGTGCCCGCACATGCGCTGTGCCTGCCCCGATCTGACGCTGGCTGACTTTCTCCTATGCTGCCGGGATGCCAGCCGCAGGGCATTTGCTAAGCCGGCCAGCTTTCTCCTATGCTGCAGGGATGCCAGCCGCAGGGCATTTGCTAAGCCGACCCACTTCGATAATGCAAGGCGGGCCGGCCTAGCAAAAGCCCCGAGGCTGCCTGCCAAGGAAGCAAACACATATAGTGAGTTCCACCTCCTTTTCCAGAGTTAGCGATTTCCCTTCATACCTGCATTCAGAATTGCTGAACTCTTGAGCAGGGCCACTACATACAGAAGTGATTAGCCGGGAATGGAAAAGGGGTACTACTGGACAGGGGGGGAGGTAACAGTGAGGGAGAAAGGCTACTGATGGACAGGGGAAGCAGGGAAAGGGTGCTGCGGACAGGGGGGGAGGTAAAAAGAAGGGAGAAGGGATATTGCTGGACAGGGGGAGACACAGAAAGATAGTGGGAGAGAGACAGAAAGAAAGACAGTCAGACAGGGGGCCAGGGAGAGAGACAGAAAGACAGACATACAGAAAGAAATAAAAAAAGAAAGAAATGCCTAAGTCTACACATCTATTCTAGCACCCGTTAATGTAACGGGCTAAAAAATTAGTATAAAATATGACATCACACATAACAAGTGAATAAATATATGCTCAAAAATAGTAAAATGATGGAGTGTTTAATCTATGACACTCAGAGGAATGGAACAGGTGGACATGAATTGCTTGTTTATTCTTTATACATGAACTAGGGGGCATGCAATGAAGCTACTAAGTAGTATATTTAAAACAAAATAGAGAAAAGCAAAGATATTTTATCAGTAGCAGGTGTTGTCTGAAGACAGCATATATTTATTCTCACATGGGGTGACATCATCCATGGAACCAGATACGGACACTACCAAGTGTACTGTCAAAGAAATGAAAAGGAAGACTGCTGTTTTGACTGAGATTGAGCTTGTGATTTCTTTGTCCTTTGTTGCCATGCACAGGGGTTACTGAGCAGGAGGCCTAGAAGATGAGAAAGATGGCGGATTGTAACACCATTTGGTGTTATAGTAATATGAGCATATATTCAGATGAGAAACAAGATTGAGAGGTTTGTGGTTTAGATAAAGCAGTCATAGTATCTCGGGGGGGGGGGGGGGGGGGGGGGGGTTAATTCTTATCTGCTACTTCTTCAATTTTATCCCCAAACAGGTTGTTGCCCTTATAAGAAACACTGGAAAGGCCTTCTTGAACTGAAGTCTCCAGATCAGATACTCTAAGCCAAGGCAAGCACATTCTCTGGCATTGCCACTGTCACTCCAGATATATGGGGAAAAACATCAAACAAATCATACATTTCTCTAACCATATACTTTCTCATAGTGAACAAGTTCTTAGATAACTGTTGAAATTGTTTTAGGAGGGAGGAATTCCTCAAACTCTGACAGTTGTTGAAGTAAGGATTTAAGATAAACTCTGACATGTAGAATTGGTAGTCCAGAATTCTGTTGAGGAGCACAGATTGGAAAATGTGATTGCCAAAAGAATTCAATGTCCTGGCTTCTCTGCCCAGAGGAGCACAAGTATAAGATCATGAGCTGAATGATTGTTTGAGGGCAGATTCTACAACTAATGAATGATGTTGAAACCTGGACACTTTTGAATTCTACATTGTATCTTATCATTTTAGGAGTTACCTGGACTGTCAGGGGATTCTCCTAGTTCTTAAAGCTACTATCATGACCCTATGCAAAGTTACCTTAATGCATTCATTTGGTGGTGCCTCAAAGAAAAGGAGTTCAAAAAGTTTAGAATGAGGTTTTTCCTCTTTTTCCATTTTGATGGGCAAAGCCTGACCCATCTGCCTCATGAATGCAATAAAAGATATACTCTCTGGCAAAAATTTGCAAGATTGAGAAGGAGGGAAAGGGTTAGAAGGTATACCATAGGATTCTTCTGCCGAGTATTCTGGCAAATCCTCACCTGAATGGTTGGAGATACCTGAGTCAGACTCCTTAAAGAACTCCCTATTATGTGAATCAGGGAATGTGTGTCAAGAGGAGCATCAACTATGCATTGAGGTGTGTTGAGATATAGGCTGATGGTCTGATTCAGGAGATAATTCCTCCACCTATGATGATGCATGCATCAAGTAGATATGTGCTGACCCCAATGCTCAACGTCGAGCAGAGGTGCATGACCTCAACCTTGATTGACATTCCGATGTATACTCAGGCTAGATTGAGGCAGGCGTGGAAGCCTTTGAAGCCTGTGAAGACTGCATCTGCAGTAGCTCAAAAAGCTCTTTTCTGAGCATAGCCCAGATCTCCTCCTGAAGAACTGATGCTGGTACCAGAAGAGACATTTGCATGGAAGCAGTCTGCTGTACTAGATGTCAGGGCATGTGAGACTTCGATGCCGAGGCATGCCTAAAAGAAGGCATCAGCTACATGAAGGAGAGCAGTCCTCAGTGCATTGATGCTTACTATGTGTCGAGGAAGTTGGCATTTGGGAGGACACAGTGCCATCCTAGAAAGGGAAGAATGCTTGTGCTTCTTAGCTTTCTTACATGCCACACCCCTTGATGTGCAAGACATAGATAAAAAGGAAGCAGACTCCTATCTCTTTAATGAATCTGACAGACATACTCTGGATACAGTGTTGAAGCCTAAGTCATAGAAGGCTGGATGTCTAGTCCCCCACCATGCTTGATGTTGAACCAACGCAGTACCAAAAAGTTTTCAAACTGGAGTTTTCAGACTTTCAGTGACCTCTTTTGCATGCAGACAGAGGACATCTGATAAAGCCATTCGGTACCCTCTTTCACATGGAGGGGAAAACAGTCGCTACCAAGTCATGGGGCTCAATGGTCCAAGGAGGTCAAGTAACTACGGCAAGATGTCGAAAATGGTCAATACTCCATGAAGAGGCAGAGGGAAGGCAGGAAGAAACAGCCAGAGCAGGCTGTAAGTCCGGGGTCGCGGCGAGAGTTAGCTCCGCCCCCCCCCACCCGCGTCACAGGTTGCATCGGGCCCGGGCTCCCCTTTAAGAAGAAGGGAGCCAACAGCGCCCAGCCGTTCGGCGCACGGCGAAGGCGAGCGGCAAAGGCGCTCGCCTTAGCGAGAGCACCTTTGCGAAGAGCCTTGAGGAGAGCCAAACTACAATCAACTAGGATATCTTAGAGCAGCAACCTATCCCTTTACCCTATACCCTCCCCCTAATCTCACAAACCCTCGTATTTAACTCACTACCCTCGTACTTAACTCACTACTCTCACACTAACTCACAGACAGCCACCCCTTCATACACCCTCAGCTCCTAACTTCTTAATCTCTCAGACAATCCAAACCTTCACAACCTTGCATTCATCTCTCAGACACCCTAATCTCTCAGACTCTCAGTCAGCTTTTTCTAACTTTCTCTCTCTTTCTCTAATTTTCTGACAGGCAGACCTAAATCACAACGTAGAAATGGCAGGGAGGACTAGAAGCGCCAAGGCTACAATCAATTCCAGCATTTCAGCCACCATGGGAATCCAGGAGGAAATCACGGACGGCGTGCAGAGGGAGGAGGACCTAGGACGATGGACAGAGGTCTCTGTGCAGACCGAGTCCATCCCTCAGCATTACACTACAGTCTCCACACAGACAGAGGAGGCCACTCAGCTGGATGGGGCTCTCATGCAGGAACTGTGGAGCCTCTGGGAGGAGGTGGAACGCCTGAGGAGCATCCGTGAGGATGAAGCCTACATCGATGGAGTCGTTCAGGAGTTGTCTCAAGTCACAGAAAATGCCCACGACAAGTCCATTCTAGAGACGCCCAAATCATCAGCTTTGAAACCAACATTTGGGATACAGGCAATGGCTAGCGACAATGACACCTGGCAGCTGGTGACCTCTTCCACAGGCAAAAGTAAACAATGGAGATCCCCCCCCCCCTTTTTCAATCTCTTCATCCTCTTCTTTTTCTCCCCAACAGGCCAACCCTACATCAACCCCTCACCTCGTCCTGAGAAACAGATTCCAGATTCTCCAGGAAGAAGCTGCCGACGACGAACAAGAACAGACCCAACACTAAGAACAGGAGCAGACCCAACAAGCAGCTCCATATGATGACAGACTCCCCCCCCCCCCACAACGAAAGAAGCGCAGAGTAATAGTCATTGGGGACTCCATACTGAGGGGCACCGAGGGACCAATCTGCAGACCGGATATATTCTCGAGAGAGGTTTGCTGTCTACCTGGAGCCAAGATACGGGACGTCACCACTAACCTGGGTAAACTACTCACACCTCATGACTATTTTCCTATGCTTCTTATCCACATAGGTACGAACGACACTGCAAGGAACACCCAAGAGACCATCGCCAGAGACTTCGGAACCTTGGGAGCGAGGCTGAAGCAGACGGGTGCGCAGGTGGTCTTCTCTTCAATCCTCCCAGTCAGAGGCAAGGGAAGAACCAGAGATGAATGTATCCTAAGAACCAACGAATGGCTACAAGGATGGTGTCGGGATATGAACTTTGGATTCCTGAATCATGGAGAGGCGCTACAAGGTCTTCTGGGACCAGACGGACTCCACTTGACCAGCAGAGGTAAGAACATCTTCGGACACCGACTAGCCCGCCTGCTTCGTAGGGCTTTAAACTAGGTAAGTTGGGGGAGGTTACCTACTCATGTACTGGTGCAGAAAGGAACTATCCTGATGGGACGAGTCGACACTCTGCTTCCAAGGTAAGGGCACACAAAGCAAACAGTTCTCTAGGAGCCACACAGACTCAGGTGGAAAACGCCTTACAGCGACCTAGCAAACACAATATGTAGAGGGCCATGTATATTAATGCTCACAGCCTAAGCAATAAAATTCTAGAGCTGGAAACTGAAATAAGGGATGCCAACCTAGACGTGGTGGCAATAACCGAAACATGGTTTACGGACTCACATGGGTGGGATATGGCTATACCGGGGTACAATCTACTTCGTCGTGACAGAGAGGGCAGGTTAGGTGGTGGGGTAGCACTATACATTAAAGAAGACATCAAAACCACCAGGATCACAGATGTCAAATACACCGGGGAGTCCCTCTGGGTTAACCTGGCAAGAGGTGGCAATAAATGCCTGTATCTTGGTGTGGTATACAGACCCCCAAGACAAATGAAGACATGGACATGGAATTAATTGAGGACATAGAGAATATCACTCTACGGGGCGACACTGTACTGCTTGGGGACTTCAACATGCCTGATGCAGACTGGAACACATTTTCAGCAACCACCAGTAGCAGCAAGAGGCTTTTGGCCTCCATAAATGGTGCACAACTAAAACAGATGGTAACAGAGCCCACTAGGGACCAGGCGATCCTTGACCTGGTACTCATCAACGGGGAAAGCGTCACAGAGGTCTTGGTAGGAGATTCGCTAGCCTCCAGCGACCATAACATGGTATGGTTCAACCTTAGGAAAGTATTCCCTAAATCAATCACAAAAACAAAGGTACTTAACTTCCGGGGCACCGACTTCACACGCATGGGAGATTTCGTCCATCAGACGCTGCAGGACCAAGTAGAGACCGGTAATGTGGAAGCTATGTGGTCGTACCTGAAATCATCCATACACGAAGCTACTAATTGCTACATAAAATCGGTAGACAAACGGCAAAGAAACAATAAACCCCAATGGTTCACTGAGGAGATCTCGCACCTCATTAAGGAGAAGAAAACAGCATTTCTTTCCTACAAACGTACGCAGAGAAGGGAAACTAAAGTAGAATATAAGACCAGGTCTGCAGCGGTCAAAACAGCAGTTAGGGAAGCCAAACTTTGAGTGGAAGAAACTTTGGCAAAAAACATTAAAAAAGGGGACAAATCTTTCTTCAGGTATATTAGTGATAGGAAAAGGAACACAGACGGCATAGTACGCCTTAGAAGACCGGACGGAAACTACGCAGTGGCGGATTCTGAAAAAGCCAAAATACTAAATGAATATTTCTGCTCAGTCTTCACCTGTGAGGCACCGGGACAAGGACCACAGTTGATGGCAAAACAAATTGCGGAAGACCCGTTTCAGAATTTTGAGTTCACACCTGAAGACGTCTACAGCGAGCTGACAAGGCTCAAGGAGAACAAGGCCATGGGACCGGACAATTTACACCCAAGAGTGCTCAGAGAATTGAGAGATGTTCTGGCGGAACCGTTGGCCGTGCTCTTCAATCTCTCACTAAGCACGGGGAAAGTTCCGTTGGACTGGAAAACAGCCAACGTCATTCCTCTGCATAAAAAGGGTTGCAAGGCTGAGGCTGCGAACTATAGACCGGTGAGTCTCACTTCAATAGTGTGTAAACTCATGGAAACACTAATTAAGCATAAATTAGATACGGTCTTGAATGAGGGGAATCTCCGGGACCCAAGACAACATGGATTCACCAAGGTTAGGTCCTGCCAGTCCAATCTTATCAGCTTCTTTGACTGGGTAACAAGAAGGCTGGACTCGGGAGAGTCCTTAGATATCGTATACTTTGACTTCAGCAAGGCTTTTGACAGCGTCCCACACCGCAGACTGCTGAACAAGATGGAATCGATGGGGTTGGGAGTAACACTAACTGCATGGGTTAAAGATTGGCTAAGTGGCAGACTTCAGAGGGTGATGGTTAACGGTACCCTCTCCAAAACGTCAGAAGTGACCAGCGGAGTGCCGCAGGGCTCAGTCCTGGGTCCACTCCTCTTCAACATATTCATTAGGGATTTGACTCAAGGGCTTCAAGGTAAGGTAACCTTATTCGCTGATGACGCCAAACTATGCAATACTGTAAACGGCTACAATCTGAAGGATACTATGGAACAGGACCTCCGTACTTTAGAAAGTTGGTCCTCTGTCTGGCAGCTGGGCTTCAACGCCAAGAAATGTAAGGTCATGCATCTCGGATATGGAAATCCATGCAGAACCTACACCTTGAATGGTGAAACTTTAACCAAGACTACGGCAGAACGAGACTTGGGAGTGATCATCAGTGCAGACATGAAGACTGCTACTCAAGTGGAGAAGGCTTCATCTAAGGCACGGCAGATGATGGGTTGCATCAAGAGAAGTTTCGTCAACAGGAAGCCTGAGGTCATGATGCCATTGTACAGAGCCATGGTGAGACCTCATCTAGAATACTGTGTGCAATTTTGGAGGCCGTATTACCGTAAAGATGTGCTCAGAATTGAGTCGGTTCAGCGGATGGCCACCAGGATGGTCTCGGGGCTAAAGGGTCTCTCGTACGAAGAAAGACTGAACAAATTGCAGCTCTATACCCTCGAGGAGCGTAGGGAGAGGGGTGACATGATTGAGACATTTAAGTACATCACGGGACGGGTCGAAGTGGCAGATGATATCTTTCTTCTCAAAGGACCCTCAAACACAAGAGGACATCCGCTCAAACTCAAGGGAGGGAAGTTTCGTGGAGACGTCGGGAAGTACTTCTTCACGGAACGAGTGATAGAGCATTGGAACAAGCTTCCAGTACAGGTGATCGAAGCCCGCAGTATCCCAGACTTCAAGAATAAATGGGATATCTAGTGGGATCACTGCGAGAGTCATACCAATGAATAGGGTCGCTAGGATAGACTTAATAGAGCAGGTCAGTAGAGTTAAGGGGGCCAGTAGACTTAAAAGGGGGTCAATGGTATGGGCAGACTTGATGGGCTGTAGCCCTTATCTGCCGTCATCTTTCTATGTTTCTATGTTTTCTATGAAGGGATAAAAAGGGCTCTGAGTGGCCCAAAGGGCAAAAAAAAAAAAAAAAAAAACCCAACAAATTGACAAAAATGAACTAAAGTCAGGTAAAATACAGGAACACGATAAAATAAAGAAACTATGTGGAACAGACAAAATTATGCACAAGAAGGCATAAAGATAGCAAAAGTTTGACATGCCAAAGAGAAAACTGAATATACAGCTTCTCAGTTTCACAGAAAATGAAGAGTTGATGGTGCCGCGAGCCATTGTCAGGAGGGAAGGCACCTGCACATATACAGTATGAGAACTGCATAAAGATTTAAAGTGACAGAGCACTTGGTAGTGTCCTTACTGGGTTCCATGGATGACATCACCCATGTGTGAAAATATTATGCCTGCTTGTTTTTGGAGTAATATTTCTTCACTTAGTGTAAAAGTAAACTCTGGAATTCATTGCCAGAGAATGTGGTAAAATCAGTCAGCTTAGTGGGGTTTAAAAAAAGGTTTAGACGAGTTCTTAAAAGAAAAGTCCATAAATCATTATTAGGATGGACTTAGAAAATGCTCTGCTTGTTTCTGGGATAAAAACATAAAATCTGCTTTCCTCCTTCAGGATCTTGTCAGGTATTTGTGACCTAGTTAGTCTTTCCCAGTATAGCAATACTTAAACCACTGACAGGTTACAACATCAGAACATGAACCAAAATTTGGCATGCAAAATATATCTATTTAAAAAACAAATATAAAACATGAATTAAATAATTTAAAAAACAGCCTTAAGAAACTTTAAGATATTTTCCACCATAACATATAATACATACCAATTATTTGACGTTCAACAGGAATATAAGCCTCTGAGCATAACAGACAGGTTGTTCCTGACACTTCAATAGAGAACAGACAATTTAGTGGGGAATTCATCAAAGGGCGTTATGCACATTAGCATGTGCTAAACACTAAAGATACCCATTTTATTCCTATGGGCACCTTTCACAATTAACACAAGCTAACATACTTAGCACCCTTTGATGAACTCCGCACCCCCCCCCCCCCAAAGCCTTGGTAAGATCTTAAATGCTTCAATCTCAAATAAAAACTCTTGAAAATAAAGCATTTACTGTAAGCTACAAAGCCAATATAATTCACAGAATCAATGTTAATCTCCAAAGTAACAATTCCCCTGATTAAAAAAAACCAATAAACCATTACAAAAAAAAAAAATTGTACTGACTTCTGCAAATATTGGCTTTATAATTTGCAGTAAATGCAGACTCAAAAGTTTAATTTAAGTTTGTTGGGTTTTTGGGGTTGGTTTTCTTTTTTTGGGGGGAGGGATTAAAACCTACAGTAATGGTTAATGGTCTCTGTTCTCTACTAAAGTGTAGGTTGTGTTATGGTTGAGGATGTGTTAATTTTTTCAAACTATATTTTTAATTGTATAATTTAGTATAATTTATGATTTTTATGTTTGTTTTAGCATGTCTGTTTTCCTTGTAGCAATCTTTGGGCAGAACATGGCCACATCAGGCTTTATGTCTACTCGGTACTGTAGCAACCCTTGTCTCATAACATTTACATACCGGTTTACTTTGAGTTTAGCTTTTAATAAGGACAAGCCCTATGTCATTATTTATGCTTGTTCACTGTCACTTGTAGTGGGTTCGGCACTCTGAATTTTAATCCCGGCCATTTGACTGGCTATCCATCAGGTAGCCTTTGGCTCAATGACGGCTCACAGCTTAAACAGTGTATCTGCTGTGGTCTTTGATTCCTCAGGTTTTATTTTTGTTTGGTTATTCGTAGTCTCATACTATTTCATTTTTAATTCTCTGGATTTTGAGACTTTAGAATTTTTAATAACGCAGTACTATTTTAAGATTTTTTCTGTTTTATAATATATTTTAGGCTTTCAACTGTTATTTTCATTAAGATTGGGCTTTATATCTCGTTTCAATTTATTTGGTTTTTATTTATTTTCCTTTACAGTTTATTATTTAATCCACAAGCCTGCATTAGGAACCAATAGGGTATGTAACTCCCTTTTTATATGCGCATGTGATAAGGCATTCTTGTCTGTCTCCCCTTGCTGTGCAATTTTCATCAGTTCACTCTGTTGGTTTCTTTAGTGTCTTCATGCACTACGTCGCTCGACCGTTCTCTGACGTTCAAAGGAAGGATAATTGTCTTTGATATCATGTTTTTATTAACCATATTTCACTTAAACTGTCACTATTTCTCTAGTATATGGCACCATTCACCATGTCACATCCAACAACCAAAAATTTTTCCACATCTCACATCACTCATTTATTTACACTTCATATCAATTTTATTCATACAATAAGATATACGTTATTTTACACCTATATTTTGTTCATAGGACCTCTGAAGAAGACTATAGTGTCAAAACACGGACCGTGTTGGGTCCACTTGTTCTCAGAGGTTCAGGCCCTAGACATTTTTATGTGGATTATCTATTTGTTTTAATAAAGCCTTCATCATGGACATCAACTCTCCACAATTCTTTTGGTTTTTACTTGGTACTGCAGTTCATTTTGTTCTTTCTTTTGGTTCCAAGATAGCTTGTATGAGTTTTTATCTATGAAAATACTACACACAGAGCCTAGTTATATATACCACTACTTATTTCTATAGCACTATTAGACATATGCCAAACACATACTTTTGCAATGTTTCTATCAATAATCACATTAAACAAGGGCTGCCCTCTCCACCTCATAGAAATTGAACAGCATTAAGGCCCAGATTCTGTATAGGGCGCTTAAGAGGCTTTTGAGAATCGCACACAGGCAAAATCGCCCTAAGCTGCCTAACCACGATTCTAACTGGCGCCCATTAAACAGGTGCTGGCTAGAGAATCATGTTGCTGCTGAGCTGATCGCGACAAGGGAATCTCCCTGCTGTGATCAGTTTAGTGGTCGCAGCAGGATTCAGACCATGAAAGTTTGCCCATTCATATTCTAATTAGAGATCCTCTGTGTTCATCCCATGCTCTTTTGAATTCCATCACCGTTTTCCTCTCCTCCATCTCTCTCAGGAGGACATTCCAGGCATCCACCACCCTCTCCATGAAAAAGAATTTAACATTACTCTTAAGTCTCAACCTCAATTTGTGTCCTCTAGTTTTACCAATTTCCCCACATATAAAACTTAGATCGCAATACCTACTGTGCTTGTATCTAATATGTAAACCACTTAGGTTGTATCATAGAAAGGCAATATATCAAGAATCTCAAAAAACAAACCATGTCAAACTATCTTGTGTCTTATGATCTCAATGTCATCCTAATGTCACTAATGAGGTCACTGTTTGAAACAATGAAGTTTCCTTTGCTTAAAACATACTCCAAGAAGGTGCTCTTCCTAATGGCAGTTACCTTGACTAAAAGTCTACCCAGCTCTGTCTCCTTTGACCCACAGAACTACATTCCAGTTGCCAAAGAAACCATTGCAAATTTGGATGTGGGCTGCTAGCCATGCTATATTCCACTTGCAATCCCAGGCCACCTGAGGAATCCCAAAGGCCCCAGAGCAAAACCTTTAAGCTCTTCTACAACTAAAACAATCAGTTAAGGCCTGAAAGTTGGAGCTCTAGGACCAGGGCTGTGGAGTCAGTAGATAAATCCTCCAGATATCCAAATTGTCTCCAACTACTCAACTCCGACTCCAACTCAGACTTGTGGAATCGGTAGATAAATCCTTCGATCGACTCCTCAGTTTCTGGTACCCACGACTCCGACTCCAGATATCCAAAATGTCTCTGAATCTCGACTCCAACTCCACAGCCCTGCCCAGGACTCCCCTTGCGGACTTGGGGTCTTGTTATGAAAGACACCTCTGTGCTCAATAAGAACCAAGGCTTTAAAATACGTGGAGGGGCATAATTAAAAAAAACTGTCTAAAGTCCACTTTTGGCCCAAGTCCCTAGACACAGAAAGTAGGCAGCAGGGAAATGTCCATTCTCAAGAAAAAGTCCAAAATGAGGGGGGGGGGGTTTTGAGAATGGCCTACCTCCACATTCAGCAAACTAATCAGCCAGACTGCCACTACGTCTATCCTTACAACACATTCTCAACCAAAAAAATCACCAAGTATCAAATGCCCAAAACAAGACCTTTTAGGTGAAAGAGGAGGCCAGTCCTTCTCGAGTTCCCGTGTGGCCCTGCACCTCTTGCTGAATGGCTTCCACCAGGTCGCGCAAGAACTGGTGGCAGGAGGTGCGCAGGACCACTAGGGATAACTGAAAAAGTACACGGGGTAGGAGGGTAACAGAAAAGGTATGCGAGGGGGGGGGGGATAAAAAAAAAAAAATTATTTGTATCGTCCAGGCTGAGACGGGAGGGATCTCTTTTATCCCAGCCTACCACTAGAACACCAGAGGTGGAAGAGGAAGTGGGACAGGGTGCAGAGCATGGCAGGGAGAGAGGCTGGTTGCAGAGCCTGGTAGGGAAGGGAGCTGGGTGCAGAGCTTTGCAGGGCAGGGAGGGAAGGAGTTGGGTGCAGAACCTCGCAGGGAGGGGGGCTGAGTACAGAGTCTGGCAGGCATGAGGGAGAGGACATTGGGTGCAGATCCTGGTAGGACATGGCTTAAATATTAAGCCCCCGTCTTATATTAGAGTCAACCATTCTTCCTCCTTTGGGGAGGGAAAAATGGGGGTCTCGACTTATATTTGGATCAACTTAGAATGTTCTAATACATGCTCATTAGGTATTCCATACATATTATGCTGACAACATATTATATCTCTGTTTTCTGAATTTCAGTGTTGTTAAATGTACCATATATATTCGAATATAGGATGAGATTTTTGGGCCAAAAAAATGGGCCAAAAATGGGGGTCTCTTCCTAATTTGGGTCGTCACCCGACTCCCTCCCCGACTTGATGCAGGCCAGGACAGGAGAGATCCCTCCTGTCTCCCGTCCTGGCCCAGCCGATGCAAATCAATTTTTTTACCCCCCCCTCCCACCCCGGTACCTTTTCAGTTATCCTTGGTGTTCCAGCAGTGTATGGGCAGGACCACGCTCCTGACCTGCACACCTCCTTCTATTGCTGATCACAGCTCGCAGCATGCAAGAGCAAGCTTCTCAAGCTCTCGTGTGGCCCTGCACCGCTAGCAGATTGGCTGCCGCCAGTTCTCGTGGGACCTGGCGGCAGCCATTCTGTTAGCGGCGCAGGGCCGCGTAGGAGCTCGAGAAGCTCGCCCCTGCATGCCTGTGCACCGCAATCTCCGAGCAGCAAATGGAGGAGCGTGGTCCTGCCCATACACCACTGGACCACCAGGGATAACTGAAATGGTACACGTTGGGGGAGGGGAGGGGTAGCAGGTAGCAGAAAAGGTACACAGGGGAGTAAAAAAAAATGATTTGTATCGGCCGGGCTGAGACGGGAGGGATCTCTTCTGTCCTTGCCCACCACTAGATCACCAGAGGTGGAAGCAGGGTGGGGGGACAAGGTACAGAGCAGAGCCTGGCAAGTAGTGAGGGGGCTAGCTGTAGAGCCTGGTAGGGAAGGGGACAGGTACATAACTTGGCAGACTGAGTTCAGAGCCTGGCAGGGGAAGGTATAAGGGAGAGGACAATGGGTGCAGATCCTGGCAGGGCATAGCACTTGAATATTAAGCCCCCGTCTTATATTCAAGTCAACCATTTTTCCTCCTTTTTGGAGAGAAAAATGGGGGTCTCGACTTATATTCAGATCAACTTATATTCAAACATATACTGTATATATTGATACTGTCATGATAGTCCTATTATTAGGTTTAAAATTTTTATTTTTATTTTTTTTTTAATTTGTTGTGTTTGACTAAGGTTATTTGTAAATCGCCTAGTTATAGGCAGTGTATAAATTTTAAAAATACATATATACATACCTCATTGATTGTATGTATGTTTATATTTGTTCATTTCACTATTGTTATGCTGTTAACAAAACTGTACCTGCTGTATGCCACCTTGAGTGAAGCTTCATACAGGCAGTTAATAAATTCCAATAAATAAACACCGGCAACACCATGAACCATCCGAAAATCTCTAAATAGAGTGTTTTAAAGTATAAATACCTAAAATGTTCTCCAGCTTTTTTTTTTTTTTTTTTTTTAACATATTTTAGAATAATAAATAGAAATTAGATTTTCAGTAAGAACAAAAAAAAAAAAAAAGAGACTGGTTATTATTCTGAATTACAGTCCCACTGCCTTGTGCTCACCAGCTAAGTAATATTAAACACTTGAACGCTAATGAAGCTAAAAGTGGCTGTGTGTGTATAAATCACCAGTGAATGCAGAAACACTGCATACAGCAAGATAGAAAAAGACAATGAGATCAGCAACAATCTAGGTGCCTTTTATTACTTGTTAAGGATAACACAAAGTTGTACAGAAAATGGGCATTATAGCTCATAAGTGTCAAGACTCCATACACAATTATTTGGCCGTCATCAATTTTGGTCAATTGCCAAGGTCTAGTCAGGATGCAGGATTTTTTTTGTTTTTCATACATAGGACTGGGAATAAAAGTCTAGAAAGCAATGTTACTTACCGTAACAGTTGTTATCCAGGGACAGCAGGCAGCTATTCTCACTAGTGGGTGATGTCATCCGACAGAGCCCCGATACGGACATCTTGCAAGCATGTCTTGCTTGAAGAAACTCAGAAGTTTCGAGATGCCCGCACCGCGCATGCGCCAGTGCCTACCCGCCCGATTCTCCGGGCGTGTCTCCTCAGTTCAGGTAGCTAGCAGAGAAGCCAACCCAGGGGAGGTGGGTGGGACGTGAGAATAGCTGCCTGCTGTCCCTGGATAACAACTGTTACGGTAAGTAACATTGCTTTATCCCAGGACAAGCAGGCAGGTATTCTCACTAGTGGGTGACCTCCAAGCTAACCTCAATGGGATGGTGGGAGAGTTGGCAACTTAGGAGAATAAATTTTGTAACACTGTTTGGCCAAACTGTCCATCCCGTCTGGAAAAAGTATCCAGACAATAATGAGAGGTGAATGTATGAACCGAGGACCAAGTGGCAGCCTTACAAATCTCCTCAATCGGTGTCGATCTGAGGAAGGCTACAGAGGCTGCCATTGCTCTGACCTTATGGGCTGTGACCTTACAGGGAAGGGGTAATCCAGCCTGGGCATAGCAGAAAGAGATACAAGCCGCCATCCAGTTGGAGATGGTGCGCTTCGATACAGGTCGTCCCAACTTGTTTGGATCAAAGGAGACGAAAAGTTGAGGAGCAGTTCTGTGTGGTTTGGTGCGATCCAAGTAGAAAGCCAAAGCACGTTTACAGTCCAGAGTGTGAAGAGCTGATTCTCCAGGATGAGAATGAGGCTTTGGAAAGAACACTGGAAGCACAATGGATTGGTTGAGGTGAAATTCAGAGACCACTTTAGGCAGAAATTTCGGGTGAGTGCGGAGGACCACCTTGTCATGATGGAATACTGTGAAAGGTGGGTCCGCCACCAAGGCCTGAAGTTCACTGACCCTGCGAGCAGAAGTGAGGGCCACCAGAAAAACCACTTTCCAAGTAAGAAACCTTAGTGGAGCCTTGCTCAGAGGCTCAAAAGGAGGTTTCATAAGCTGAGAAAGGACAACATTGAGATCCCAAACCACTGGAGGCGGTTTGAGAGGAGGATTGACATGAAAAAGTCCTTTCATAAATCTGGAAACCACAGGATGAGAAGAGAGATGTTTCCCATGTAGAGGCTGATGGAAAGCCGCAATAGCACTCAGGTGGACTCGTATAGATGTCGACTTGAGACCAGACTGAGACAGGTGTAGAAGATAGTCCAACACAGAAGATAGGGAAGCACGCTGAGGCTCTTTGGAATTGGAAATACACCAGGAAGAGAATCTAGTCCACTTTTGGGAGTAGCATTGTCGAGTAGCAGGCTTCCTGGAAGCCTCTAAGACATCCCTCACCGCTTGAGAAAACTGGTGAGGGGTTACGTTGAGAGGAACCAAGCTGTCAGGTGGAGAGACTGTAGGTTGGGATAAAGCAGTGATCCTTGATGTTGAGTAAGCAGAGAAGGAAACACTGGGAGAAGGACCGGGTCCCTGCTGCTGAGTTGAAGTAGAAGGGAGAACCAAGGTTGCCTGGGCCACCGAGGAGCTATCAGAATCATGGTGGCCTGGTCTGATTTCAACTTGACCAGAGTCTTTTAAATGAGAGGAAATGGAGGAAACGCATACAGAAATCGATTCCCCCAATCCAGCAGAAAGGCATCTGCCTCGAGGCGATGAGGAGTGTAGATCCTGGAGCAAAACTGAGGCAGCTTGAAGTTGTGGGGAGCCGCAAAGAGGTCTATTTGAGGCGTCCCCCATTGTGCAAAGACCTGATGAAGGGGGTTGGAATGGAGAGTCCATTCGTGAGGCTGGAGGAGACGACTCAAGTTGTCTGCCAAGACATTGTCCTTCCCCTGAATGTAGACAGCTTTGAGGAAGGCATTGTGGCGAACTGCCCAATCCCAGACTCTGAGAGCTTCCTGGCAGAGGGAGGCCGATCCCGTGCACCCCTGCTTGTTCACATAATACATGGCGACCTGGTTGTCTGTACGGATGAGGACCACCATGTCGTGAAGCAGATGTTGAAAAGCCTGAAGAGCATAGAAGATGGCTCTGAGCTCCAGAAGATTGATCTGATGGAGGCGGTCCGCACTGGTCCAGAATCCCTGAGTGCGAAGCCCATCCAGATGAGCCCCCCAGGCATAGGTCGAGGAATCGGTTGTGAGAACCTTCTGATGAGGAGGAGTGTGAAACAGCAAACCTCTGGATAGATTCGAAGAGGTCATCCACCAAAGTAGAGACTGCCGAAGAGCAGGAGTGACTATGATGTGTCGAGTCAACGGGTCTGACACTTGAGTCCATTGAGAAGCTAGGGTCCACTGAGGAATTCTGAGATGGAGCCTGGCAAAGGGTGTCACATGAACTGTAGAGGCCATGTGGCCCAGGAGGACCATCATGTGTCTCGTTGAGATGGACTGGCGAGAAGACACAGACTGGCAGAGACGAAGAAGAGCATCCATGCGCTGAGGAGGAAGGAATGCTCGAAGCTGAATGGTGTCCAGTACCGCCCCGATGAAGGGAAGGGACTGGGTAGGCTGCAGATGAGATTTGGGAAAATTGATCTCGAAGCCTAGGCTCTGCAGGAAGCAGATCATGGTCAAGGTCGCCGAAATGACCTTTGGAGCTGACGGGGCCTTGATGAGCCAGTCATAGAAACATAGAAACATAGAAAGATGACGGCAGATAAGGGCCATAGCCCATCAAGTCTGCCCACACTATTTACCCACCCTCTTAAGTCTACTAACCCCCTAAAGAATAATTGTAATTATACTGTCACTCTACTGACCCGCTCATTCAGTCCTAGTGACCCTATCCCTTGGCATGACCTCGTAGGGATCCCACATAGGTATCCCATTTGTTCTTGAAGTCTGAGATGCTGCGTGCCTCGACCACCTGCACTGGAAGCTCGTTCCAATGCTCAATCACTCTCTCCGTGAAGAAGTATTTCCTGGTGTCTCCACGAAACTTCCCTCCCCTGAGCTTGAATGGATGTCCTCTTGTGGTCGAGGGTCCCCTGAGAAGAAAGATATCATCTTCCACCTCTACCCGTCCCGTGATGTACTTAAATGTCTCAATCATGTCTCCCCTCTCCCTACGCTCCTCGAGAGTGTAGAGCTGCAATTTGCTCAGTCTTTCTTCGTACGGGAGACCCTTTAGCCCCGAGACCATCCTGGTGGCCATCCGCTGAACCGATTCAACTCTGAGCACATCCTTACGGTAATGTGGCCTCCAGAATTGAACACAGTATTCCAGATGCGGTCTCACCATGGCTCTGTACAGTGGCATCATGACTTCAGGTTTCCTGTTGACGAAGCTTCTCTTGATACAACCTATCATTTGCCGTGCTTTAGATGAAGCCTTCTCCACTTGAGTGGCTGCTTTCATGTCAGCACTGATGATTACTCCTAAGTCTCGTTCTGCCGTAGTCCTGGCTAAAGTTTCTCCATTCAGGGTGTAAGTTCTGCAAGGATTTCCGTTGCCGAGTTGCATGACCTTACATTTCTTGGCGTTGAAGCCCAGCTGCCAGATCAAGGACCAATTTTCTAAAGTACGCAGGTCTTGCTCCATAGCATCCTGAAGATTACAGCCGTTTACTACATTGCATAGTTTGGCGTCATCAGCGAATAAGGTTACCTTGCCTTGGAGCCCTTGAGTCAGATCCCTAATGAATATGTTGAAGAGGAGTGGGCCCAGGACCGAACCCTGTGGCACTCCGCTGGTCACCTCCGACATTTTAGAAAGGGTACCATTGACCACCACCCTCTGAAGTCTGCCACTAAGCCAATCTTTAACCCATGCAGTTAGAGTCTCTCCTAATCCCATAGATTTCATCTTGTTCAGCAGCCTGCGGTGTGGGACGCTGTCAAACGCTTTGCTGAAGTCCAGGTACACGACGTCCAAGGACTCTCCTGAGTCTAGTCTTCTTGTTACCCAGTCAAAGAAGCTTATTAGATTGGACTGGCATGACCTACCCTTGGTGAATCCATGTTGGCTGGGATCCCGGAGATTACCCTCGTTCAGGATCGTATCTAATTTATACTTAATTAGTGTTTCCATGAGTTTGCACACTATTGAGGTGAGGCTTACCGGTCTATAGTTCGCAGCCTCAGCCTTGCAACCCTTTTTATGTAGAGGAACGACGTTGGCTGTTTTCCAGTCCAACGGAACTTTCCCCGTACTTAGTGAGAGATTGAAGAGCACCGCCAACGGTTCTGCCAGGACATCTCTCAATTCTCTGAGCACTCTTGGGTGTAAATTGTCCGGTCCCATGGCCTTGTTTACCTTTAGCCTTGCCAGTTCGTTGTAGACGTCCCCAGGAGTGAACTCAAAATTCTGAAACGGGTCATCCACGTCTTGTATTATCATCAACTGTGGTCCGTGTCCCGGTGTTTCGCAGGTGAAGACTGAGCAGAAATATTCATTTAGTAGTTCTGCTTTTTCTGAATCCGCCACCGCGTAGTTTCCGTCCGGTTGTCTAAGGCGTACTATACCGTCTGTGTTCCTTTTCCTATCGCTGATATACCTAAAGAAGGATTTGTCCCCTTTTTTAATGTTTTTGGCCAGAGTTTCTTCCACTCGACGTTTGGCCTCCCTAACTGCTGTTTTGACCGCTGCAGATCTGGTCTTATATTCTACTTTAGTTTCTCTTCTCTGGGTGCGTTTGTAGGAAAGAAATGCTTTTTTCTTCTCCTTAATGAGGAGTGAGATCTCTTCAGTGAACCATTGGGGTTTGTTGTTTCTTTGCCGTTTATCTACTGATTTTATGTAGCGATTAGTTGCTTCGTGTATGGATGATTTCAGGTACAACCACATAGTTTCCACATTGCCAGTCTCTGCTTGGTCCTGTAGCGTCTGATGAACGTGATCTCCCATACGTGCGAAGTCGGCGCCCCGAAATTTGAGCACCTTTGTTTTTGTAATTGATTTAGGGGATCCTTTCCCAATGTTGAACCATACCATGTTATGGTCGCTGGAGGCTAGCGTATCTCCTACCGAGACCTCTGAGACGCTTTCCCCGTTTGTGAGTACCAGGTCTAGGATCGTCTGGGCCCTAGTGGGCTCCGTTACCATCTGTCTGAGATGTACTCCTTTTATGGAGTTCAGAAGCCTCCTGCTGCTGCTGGTTGCTGCTGAAAATGTCTTCCAGTCTGCATCAGGCATGTTGAAGTCCCCTAGCAGCACAGTGTCACCCCGTAGAGTTATATTCTCTATGTCTTCAATTAATTCTGCGTCCATGTTTTCCGGTTGTCTTGGAGGTCTGTATACCACACCAAGATACAGGCATTTTTTACTACCTCGTGCCAGGTTAACCCAGAGGGACTCCCCGGTATACTTGACATCAGTGATCCTGGTAGTTTTGATGTCTTCTTTAATGTATAGTGCTACCCCTCCACCTAACCTGCCCTCTCTGTCCTGACGAAGTAGATTGTACCCTGGTATAGCCATATCCCACCCATGTGCGTCAGTGAACCAAGTCTCGGATATTGCCACCACGTCCAGGTTGGCATCCCTTATTTCAGTTTCTAGTTCTAGAATTTTATTGCCTAAACTGTGTGCATTAACATACATGGCCCTCCACACTTTGTGTTTGCTGAGTCCCTGTAAGGCTATTCCTGACTGAGTCTGTGTGGCTCCAAGAGAACTGTTTGCATATTGGGTCCTTACCTCGGAATCTGAGTGTCGACTCGTCCCATCAGGATAGTTCCTTTCCACCCCAGTATATGAGTAGGCCCCCTCCCCCAACTTACCTAGTTTAAAGCCCTGCGAAGTAGGCGGGCTAGTCGGTGTCCGAAGATGTTCTTACCTCTGCTGGTCAAATGGAGTCCATCTGGTCCCTGTAGTCCTTGCAGCGCCTCTCTATGATCCAGGAATCCGAAGTTCATATCGACACCATCCTCGTAGCCATTCGTTCGTTCTCAGGATGCATTCATCTCTGGCTCTTCCCTTGCCTCTAACTGGTAGGATTGATGAGAAGACTACCTGCGCACTTGTCTGCTTCAGCCTCTCACCCAAGGCTCCGAAGTCTCTGGCGATGGTTTCTGGGGTGTTCCTGGCAGTGTCATTCGTACCTATATGGATAAGAAGCATAGGAAAATGGTCATGAGGTGTAAGTAATTTCCCTAGGCTGGTGGTGATGTCCCATATTTTGGCACCAGGCAGACAGCAAACCTCTCTTGATTGTGCATCCGGTCTGCAGATTGGTCCCTCGGTGCCCCTCAGCATGGAGTCCCCGATGACTATAACTCTGCGCTTCTTCCGTTGTGGAGGTACAGTCGTCGAGGTACAGAAATACCTGAAGACCCCTGTTCCGGAGTGCAGCGGCCACCACCACCAGACACTTCGTGAAGACTCTGGGAGACGAGGACAGGCCGAATGGAAGCACTCGATACTGCAGATGTAGATGTCCCATCCGAAATCTGAGGAACTTGCGGGAGGCCGGATGAATGGGAATGTGAGTGTAGGCCTCCTTGAGATCCAGAGAGCATAACCAGTCATTCTGCTCGAGGAGAGGGTAGAGAGAAGCAAGTGTCAGCATGCGAAACCTCTCCCTGACTAGGAATTTGTTGAGGGCCCTGAGGTCCAAAATGGGTCGCAGGTCGCCCGTCTTCTTCGGAACAAGGAAGTACCGGGAGTAAAACCCCTGGTTCAGTTGGTCCGTCGGGACCGGCTCCACGGCACGAAGCCGGAGCAAAGCCTGAGCTTCCTGGAGAAGAAGGGCGGTCTGAGTCACGTTGGAAGAATACTCTCTTGGAGGGTGGTCCGGAGGGACCCGATGGAAATGAAGAACGTATCCTTCCTTGATGATAGTAAGGACCCAGAGGTCGGTTGTTATGGCCTCCCAGCGATGATAAAAATGATGGAGGCGCCCTCCGATGGGAAAAACAGGGGGAGGCAGAACGAGGTTGGTTATGCCCTCGATGAGACAGTCAAAAAGGCTGAGTGGTCTTAGGAACAGCAGGCGACTGAGACTTAGGCTGACCCTTCTGGGGAGGCTGGCGCTTCGCCGGTTGCCTCGCAGGTGGAGTTTGCCTCGGCTGATAACGCCGCTGATAAATCAACGGCGGACGAGAAGGTCGAGACTGCTGAGGCTTAGGCTTCGGCCTAAGGATAGATTGGAAGGACTTTTCGTGGTCAGACAACTTCTTCGTAACAGTCTCGATGGATTCGTCAAAAAGATCCGCCCCAGCACACGGGACGTTCGCCAGGCGGTCCTGAATATTCGGGTCCATATCAATGGTCCGCAACCAGGCCAACCGGCGCATCGCCACCGAGCAGGCCGCCGCTCGGGCTGAGAGCTCGAACGCATCATAGGCAGATTGCATTAACTGAAGCCGAAGTTGGGACAGCAAAGCAACCACTTCCTCAAACTCAAACCTAGCCTGGGATTCGATGTACGGTGTGAACTTCCGAAGCACAGGTAGAAAAAATTCCAAGTAGGCTGCAAAGTGGAAATTGTAATTCAGGACTCGAGACGCCATCATCGAATTCTGATAGATGCGTCGACCAAACTTATCCATGGTTCTGCCCTCGCGGCCCGGAAGCACTGAAGCATAGACCTGGCCAGGATGAGACCGCTTCAGCGAGGATTCGACCAGGAGGGACTGGTGAGAAAGCTGAGGACCCTCGAAGCCTTTATGATGCACCGTGCGGTACCGCGCATCCAATTTGCCAGGGACCGCAGGGATAGAGTAAGGAGACTCGAAGCATCGCATGAAGGTCTGGTCGAGGAGCTTGTGCAGGGGAAGCCGCAAGAACTCCGCCGGAGGACGAGGCAAGTGCATGGTATCGAGGTACTCCTTGGAGTATCGAGACCCAGCATCGAGAGTAATGTCCATGTCATCTGCCATCTGCCTGAGGAACGATGAAAAGGACAGTTGGTCCGCCGTCGCCGGTCTGCGAGACGGACTAGAAGAAGAAGAGGCTTCAGGCTCCAGAGAGGCCTGCGAGCAACAGGACGAGTAGAAAACCTCAGGGTCCTCGAACTCCGGGCCCGGAGGAGGAGACCCAGTCGAAGCAGCATACCCCAACCGAGGCAATTTCTTCTGAGGCGAGACGGTCGAGTGCCGAGAGGAATGCTTCGAAGAATGTCTGGATCGATGCCCCTCCCGATGCCTGGAAGGGGATCGAGTCCATCTGTGAGAAACTGGTTCAGACGCCTCCAAGGAGCAGATCGGACTCGATGCCGTCGATCGCAGAGGCGGAAGAGTCGGCGCCTCCCCCGACGACGCCCAGGTTTGATAGGGGGTTCGGAAGAACTCGTCCTGCTTCCTGCTATGCCCAGGACTGGGTGGCCCCGAAGGTGGACGCCACACTGAGTCATGGGGCGGAGTAATCGGATCCAAGGGAGGCAGGTCACTAAACGAGGCTTTCCTCGAGGGGATGGGCTCCAAGGGAGGCATATCACTAAGGGAGGCCCTCCTCGAGGGAATCGGTTCCAAAGGAGGCACAGCACTAACGGAGGACCTCCTCGAGGACCCGGACACCGCTCGCCGCTCCTCCTCGCCGAGCAACGAGGTCGTGCAGCGAGGAGGAGGGCGCGGTCCGCCCCTCGAAGCCGAAGCTGGGAGGTCACCCTGGATGGTGGCAATCAGCCGAGGCCCCATGGTCTGCATGAGCTCCACGAACTGAGCCTCCAGAAGGGACCGCAACGAAGCCGATATGGAGGGATCCGCACCAAAAGGGGGCCCTTCCACACGGTCTCCGCGCTCCTTCGGTGCTGCGTGCTTCTGCTTGCCAGTCTTCGGCACCTTGAGCACCACCGGTGGAACTGTCGGGGTCGATACCTGCTCCGAGGAGACGGAGGAAGGCACCGGCGCCGAAGCCGGGGCCGAAACCGGTGTGAACGATGCCGGTTTCAGGAGGCCCGAAGCAGCCGGGGAGGCAGAGGGCTTCGCTGAAGGAGTCGAAGCACCCGTCGATGTCGAAGCTGCAGGAGCCGATGAAGCTTCCATCTTGAATATGGACTCCCACAGCAGACAGCGGCGCTTAAACGCTCTCGCCGTCAGAGTGGAGCAAGGCCGGCACGATTTCGGGAAGTGATCCGGTCCCAGACACTGTAAGCAGCGTCGATGAGGGTCCGTGAGCGAAATCGCGCGCTGGCACTTGCTACACTTTTTAAAACCGGTAATCGGCCGGGACATAGGCCGGAAAAGCTCCGCCGCAAGGTCGAAGGCGCGGGGCCCCAGCCACGCGGCCGACCCGGTATCGGAAGGAAAAATTTTTTTATTTTTTTATTTTTTGAAAAAAGAAATCAAAGAAAGAAAGAAATGCACAGGAGAGCCAAAAGAACTCACCCCGCGGCAAAATAGAAGGCAAAAAAGAGATTCAATGGGCGCAAATTGAAGATAGACTTCTCAGCTCCGCGGAAGAAAAAGAACTGAGGAGACACGCCCGGAGCATCGGGCGGGAAGGCACTGGCGCATGCGCGGTGCGGGCATCTCGAAACTTCTGAGTTTCTTCAAGCAAGACATGCTTGCAAGATGTCCGTATCGGGGCTCTGTCGGATGACATCACCCACTAGTGAGAATACCTGCCTGCTTGTCCTGGGATAACAGCTATTACCAAATCTCTCCTAAGAGACCCACCCCCCCCCAGCTGGTTGGTTTTCAAGATATCCATTATAGCATAGCTACTCTCCTGGTGATCTCCGAGGACAGCAGGTATACGTATATCCTCACACCTGGGTAATGTCATTCCTGGAAGCCAGCACGGAATTTCAAAAATTGTACTGTCACTTTAAAACTGCCCATACTGTGTGCATGCTAGTGCCTTCCCACCAACGTCAGCTCACAAGACCATAGATCAGTAACAAATCTAAGAAGCCAACTAGGGAAGATGGGAAGGTTGCGAGAATATAATGCCTACTGTCAATAGAGAACATCTGCTACAGGTGAGTAACTATGCTTTCTCCAAGGACAAGCAGGCATTATATTCTCACATGTGGGACTCCCAACCTATCAGGATAATGCCTCTGAGAAGAGGGTTAGTGACAATTACCAAGAGCCTGACAAAACCAAAAGGGTTGGAGGGAAGTTGGCATCTAAGTGGAAAATAAATTTTGTAAACCTGCTAGGCCGAACCGACTATTCTACCTGGAAGGATTCTTCAAACAATAGTGGTATGTGAAGGTATGAATTGAGGACCAGGTGGCTGCTTTACAGATGTCTTCAAAAGGAGTGAAATGTAGATGGGCTACTGAAGTCACCATTGCTTGAACTTTATGTGCAGTGACATGGCCTTCAAGTGTCAGCTCAGTCTGAGCATAGCAAAATGAAATACAGTCTGCCAGTCGTGGAGATGGCTCTCTTGGTGACAGGAGCTCCAAATCTGTTTGGATCAAATGACAGAAACAGTTGAATAGAAGTTCTGTGAGGTTTGGTTCAATCCAAGTAATAAGCAAGAGCACATTTACAGTCCAATGTGTGGAGTTCTGCTTCACCAGGGTGGAAAGAAGACAGGGAGAACTATAAACTGGTACAGATGAAATTCTAAGATAGCAATCGGAAGGAACTTCGGATGAGTGCGAAGAACCACCCTATTATGAAAGAATGTTGTATAAGGTGTATCTGACACAAGTGCTTGAAGTTCACTGACCCGGCGTGCAGAAGTAAGAGATATGAGGAAGATTACTTTCTAAGTGAGATACTTGAAAGAAGAAGAAGTCGAGAGTGGTTCAAATAGAGGCTTCATTAGAGTGGAAAGTATAACATTAAGGTCTTAAGTAACCGGAAGAGACTTGAGAGAAGAAGAAGTCGAGAGTGGTTCAAATAGAGGCTTCA
This sequence comes from Geotrypetes seraphini, assembly GCF_902459505.1. Taxonomy (NCBI): domain Eukaryota; kingdom Metazoa; phylum Chordata; class Amphibia; order Gymnophiona; family Dermophiidae; genus Geotrypetes; species Geotrypetes seraphini. The sequence continues at coordinate 202,293,708 of NC_047087.1, forward strand.
TTAGAGAGCAAAATATAACATTAAGGGCTCAAGTAACCGGAAGAGACTTGAGAGAAGAAGAAGTCTAGAGTGGTTCAAATAGAGGCTTCATTAGAGAGCAAAATATAACATTAAGGGCTCAAGTAACCAGAAGAGACTTGAGAGAAGAAGAAGTCTAGAGTGGTTCAAATAGAGGCTTCATTAGAGAGCAAAATATAACATTAAGGGCTCAAGTAACCGAAGGAGACTTGAGAGAAGAAGAAGTCTAGAGTGGTTCAAATAGAGGCTTCATTAGAGAGCAAAATATAACATTAAGGGCTCAAGTAACCGAAGGAGACTTGAGAGAAGAAGAAGTCTAGAGTGGTTCAAATAGAGGCTTCATTAGAGAGCAAAATATAACATTAAGGGCTCAAGTAACCGAAGGAGACTTGAGAGAAGAAGAAGTCTAGAGTGGTTCAAATAGAGGCTTCATTAGAGAGCAAAATATAACATTAAGGGCTCAAGTAACCGAAGGAGACTTGAGAGAAGAAGAAGTCTAGAGTGGTTCAAATAGAGGCTTCATTAGAGAGCAAAATATAACATTAAGGGCTCAAGTAACCGAAGGAGACTTGAGAGAAGAAGTCTAGAGTGGTTCAAATAGAGGCTTCATTAGAGAGCAAAATATAACATTAATAGCTCAAGTAACCGGAGGAGACTTGAGAGGTGGTTTGGTAGGATAAAGGCCTTTCATAAATTTGAAAACAATGGTTGTACAGTTAATAGCTTTTTATCCAGTGGTATATGAGAAGAACCAATAGCACTGCGATGAACTCTGACTGAAATAGTTTTGAACCAGAGTTGAAAAAGTGTAGGACATAATCTAGAACGTATGGAAGAGGACAAGTGATCGGATCTAGTGAATAAAGATTACACCAGACTGTGAAACAAATCCACTTGAAATGACAGTAGCACTGTGTGGAAGGTTTTCTAGAAGCTTCAATGATGGCTGATGCTGGTGCAGATAGTGCAAAAGAATTTACTTGCTGGGAGAGAGATACCATGCTGTGAGTGCTAACCAATGTAGAATGGGATGAAGTAGAGAACCCTCATTCAGTGTCAGCAAGGTTGGAAAAATTTGAAGTGTGATGAGTTCCCATACACTGAGATGTAGGCAGAGAGGGAACCAAGGTTGATGTGGCCACCGAGATGCTATGAGAATCATGGTGGCTTGTTCTTGGCAGTTTGAGTAGAGTCTTTTCGACTAGAGGAATTGGAGGGAAAGCATAAAGAAAATTGCCCTACCAATTGAGGAAGAAGGCATCCAACTCCAGAAGATTGGAAGTGTAGAGTCTAGAACAGAAAAGTGGACATTTATGGTTGTAGGAGGAAGCAAAAAGGTTCACTTCTGGAGTCCCCCAATCTGAGAATATCTGATGCAAGATGGTTGAGTGACCATTTATGAGGTGTAGGAGGGTCATTCCATGCTACATGATCTAAAGGTTTTTTTAAAAAAGCTCCCCACCATTATGTCTTAGATTTTCTTCAAAATTTGTATGCAGAACTAGCACAACATTAAAAAAAAAAGGTTCCCAAAATAACAGATCCTTAGTTGCAATAGTCATTGAGCTAGACCCCCTTGTTTTACTGAGTGCTGATAGCATTATGCACAGCAGTGAATAATATGTAACTTTTAGCTGCTCATAAAGCTGACAAAAATTGATTGAAAAATACTAATTTTTGGCAGTCCAGCACAACTTTTTATGCTAGTTTCAGCAATGCTAGTATGAGCATCATGGATGCAAAAGCCCGCTTAAACATTTGCTCAAAGTGTGCCTTAAAACTTGTCACAGTTTGTCAAGACAGGTTTTGACCAGTTTATCAGCTGATCCAGAGCAAAAGTAGATATAGACTTCAGATTTTTATCATAGATTATCCTTGCACCGGACACTACACTGTCAATTTTTCCACAATTCACTATGAATAGCTGTATCAGAACATTCCTTCAAATTTTGCACCATTGACACAAAAGCTAAAATTTGTCAATTTTCAGGGTCAATTATAAAAAAAAGTCTGCCTGAATCTTTTTCTAACTAGTATCTTCTGAAAGAGTAAATATTACTCTACAAGATTTATATTTATTTATTTTGTAATACAACCCTTATTGAAATATAAATTTGTTTAAAAGTGTGGAATATTTTGTGTGCATGGCTCATGATATACACACATTACAAGGCAAGAATATGTATATGAAATAGGTGTTGCTTTAGTCCATGATAGCTTTGCCACTACTGGTTTCCAGACGAGAAAACCAGTAGCCCCATTACCATAGGGGCCATGCCCAATAGCCATGCAACAACAGCCACAAGTGGGTTTCTTTTCCGCAGATTCCCAAGCCTGTTTATATTAGGGTTTAACTTGCCAAAGGGATTACAGCATTTCTTCTATAAAAGACATATTCAGTGAGGAAAAGAGCTTCATGATGAAGGCAAACTTGGGGTGCTTGATCTAGCTTTGCTCCTGAGCGTCTGATCGGTAACTTCTGCTCTTGATCAGTAAAATCCTCAAATCTTTTCAATGCAGTCTTTTTGGCATGGAAAATTACATGGCACTTTGATGCACCAGTATCTTGCCCAATTGAACAAGGAAGCAAAGTTATTATATCCTCTTCAAAGTCTGACATCTATAACCTAAAAATCAAAGATCACAACCTGAATCAGATATCTTGGCACACATTCAAAAATTTAAAAAATACCCGACTAAAGCATTTGAATGGAGCCAAAGCAATAAACAAATGGCAAAAATGATTGGTAAAATGGGTTCAACAAGGCCTGCTTAAGCCTATCAATTCTGAGTGTAAAAACTATTTTATTACCTGGAAAATACAAATGGTACACAAATGTTAGACATACCAACCAACTGATAAATCCAGCGCTGCCTTTACTAGAGAATGAACAGCAAACAAAGCACAAAATATAGTACTAATCACTAAACTCACTCACCACCAGAAAAAAACATTACTTTACAACAATCCTGTAGAACCTTTAGAAATCTTTGACATGCATAAAACAGTTAAAAAAAAATACAGCGCTATTCAAATTATCAAACATAAATGCAAATATTGTTTGTCACACTTCTAAGCATTCCTAACTTTGAGGTGAATTTGTACATTTATGACAGTGGCATTACAAAACGATAGTGGAGGGGATATTTGTGAAGAGGAGTGGGGAGACAGGGGGTTTGGTTGATCCTTGCTCTGTATTATTTGTGTTTATAAAATGACAATTGTACAGAATATTGTTTCTTTTTATACTTTAATAAAACAAGTTCAATATAAAATCATAACTATTCGAGGCTTGTGCAGATGGGATCAGACAGTTTACAGGGACCGAGCTCAGAGTCGGGGCGGGGACTGAGCTCGCAGGGACGGGGACCATGTCATTCTCTACCCAGGACCTTTTATGGGAACTTCACTGCAGTGCCACTGCTCTGTTGGGATGTTTATGTGGCTAGTCTGCTAAGAATGCTGGCCCCACTTATATCCCAATAATTGGTTTTTTATGTATTTTTCATTTGGACTTTTTTTTTAATTCAAAAAGATAGATGTACTGAGGACAAAACATCTAGGACATGGCCATTTTCAAAGAAAAAAAAATGTTTTTCTGGTTTGAAAATGGTCATTTCTCTACTGGATTTTGAACTTTTTCCCAAAATCAGATTTAGACGTAATATAGAAAATGCCCTTCCACATCTCAATTATCCATGCTTATGTATAGTAGAGGTTCTGTAATTTTGTTCTTTATAATAGGCTCTACCATCTTTGCCCAGCAGCAATATCAGACTCACTGGTCTATACTCGTATTATGGAAACTGCTTAGGTATAGGCAGGTTAGAAATGTAATAAATAAATAATTTCTCAGCTCACCTCTAGAACCCTTTTTAAACTCTAGCATTACATTGGCCACCCTCTAGTCTTCCAGTACCATGCTGGATTTTAAAGATAAATTACAATTTTCTAACAATAGCTCTGCAAGTTCATTTTTCAATTCTATCAATACTCTGGAAAGGTTCCAGTGCTATGTTAAATAACAATGGGGAAAAGGAACAACCTTGTCTTGTCCCCCTTGTAGGATAAAATATTCCTGAAGTTTCACCATTAGTTTTAATAGAAGTAGTGGGAGTTGTGCAAAACACTTTGACCATATCTATGAAATTAGTATCAAATCCAAACCACTTCAAAGCTTTAAACATGTATGCCCATTCTACCCGGTTAAAGGTTTTTTCAGCACCTAGGGTAAGAGCCAGAAATGGAACATTAGAGTAACTCGCATAATGTATGATATTAGCAAACAATCTAGTATTATCACTTGTCAATCTTCCTACCATTAAGCCATTTTGTTCATGTCCAATTATTTTGGGTAGTACCGGTACTTGTTGGAATCTGTGTGCTGATATTTTTGCGTATATTTTCACATCTGCATTTATTAGAGAAAAAGGTCTATAGTTTGGACAACTAATGGATCTTTTCTCGGCTTAGGAAAGATTTTACTAACCTTAATTACAATGAGTGGTGGAACATAGGGCTCCTTTTATGAAGCCACACTAGCGGTTTTAGCGCATGCACCAGATTAGCGCGTGCTAGCCGAAAATCTACCGCCTGCTCAAAAGGAGGTGATAGTGGCTGGCACACGCGGCAATTTAGAGTGCGCTATTCCACACGTTAAGGCCCTAGCGCAGCTTTGTAAAAGGAGCCCATAGTGTGTGTCGCCGCAAAATAGGAAAGAATTGCAGCAGAGCTATGACACACTAAGCTCCACTCTTTCAGCTATCCATGATTTCAGTAGCACCAAATATATCAAAATGAACTTATTGGCATCCTTTTGTAAAGCTTAGTTGTCATTATTTGTATGCGCTGTAATAATTCTTTGTATGCACTCACGACTGACTAGGGTTTAGTTATACGCTTGTTACTGTTTTGTTATCTTTTTGAGATATAGGCCAGGTATATCCTTTTATGTTGTATACAGCTGGAATCGATCAATATCCTTTGAATTTCTGAAATGCTAATAAAAAATACTGAACTTAAAATAAAAAAGTATGCTGGAATGTATGCCATCCAGTCTAGGTGATTTGCTACTCTATCAAATTGCCCCATTACAAAGATTTGTGTCAGTTTCTCTGATTCATCAGCATTGAATACCATTTCTGGCATTGTTATCTCCTACATCTTCCTTTGTGAAGAATTAAACAAAAAAATCATTTAATCTCTCCTTTATGGCCTTGTCTTCCTTGATTGCTCCTTTTACCCCTCAGTCATCTAGAAGTACAACTGATTCTTTTCCCGGTTTCTTACTTCTAATATTCATAAAGAAAAAATTACTATGTGTTTTTGCTTACAACACAAACTTCTTTTAAAGGTCTCTCTTTGTCTATCCTTATTGTTGGGCAGACTGGATGGACAGTGCAGGTCTTTATCTACCGTAATGAAATAAATAAATACATGATCCAACATGATGCAAAATAATTCATAAAAGCATGCAAGAAAAAATGCCTAGAGACGCCAATGCTGAGCAAAAGCTGGTACAGAAACGTCCAGGGTACAAAAAAAAGTGTCTACAGGACGGATTAAGGCACGACACCTCCTTAATTCCCCTGCGGTTGCTGACCCCTTCCCTCTCTTCTGAAGGTGAAACTAAAATGGGAAACCAGGTTCAATGACAGTTTTCAGGTAGTAAGGACATTCTTAAAGCAGGAAACAAGTCTGAAGAGTAGCCTAGTGGTTAGTGCAGTGGACGGTAAACCTAGGGACCTTGGTTCAAATCCCACTTCAATTCAATTTTTTTTCCCATTGTGAGCCCTCCAGGAACAAAAAGATATAGTGGCGCTAGAAAAAGTTCAACGAAGACCGACCAAGATGATAAAGGGGAAGGAACTCCTCTCGTATGAGGAAAGACTAAAAAGGTTAGGGCTCTTCAGCTTGGAAAAGAGACGGCTGAGGGGAGATATGATTGGAATTAGTGGATCAATTTTTCACTCCATCAAAAATTACAAAGACTAGGGCAGTGTTTCTCAACTCAGTCCTGGAGTACCCCCTTGCCAATCAGATTTACAGGATATCCACAATGAATATGCATGAAAGAAATTTGCATATAATGTTTATGTATATTCAGTGTGGATATCCTGAAAATCTGACTGGCAAGAGGGTACTCCAGGACCGAGTTGAGAAACACTTGACTAGGGGATACTCAATGAAGTAACTGGGAAATACTTTTAAAACCAATATGAGGAAATTTTTTTCACACAGAGAATAGTTAAGCTCTGGAATGCATTGCCAGAGCTTGTGGTAAGAGCGGATAGTGTAGCTAGATTTAAGAAAGGTTTGGAAAAGTCAATAGTTTGTTATTGAGAAAGACATAGGGGAAGACACTGCTTGCCCTGGATCCGTAGCATGGAATATTGCTACTCCTTGGGTTTTGGCCAGGTACTAGTGACCTGGATTGGCCACCGTGAGACAGGCTACTGGGCTTGATGGACCATTGGTCTGACCCAGTAAGGCTATTCTTATGTTCTCATGTACCTAAATAAGCAAACTATCTGCAAGCCTGAAGGCTATTGCAGTGGTGCACATTCTGGTACAGTAAGTATTTTCCTGTTCCTGGAGAGCTCATAATTACAAAAACAAAGAGTTAAAGATAGGATTTGAACCTGGGACCCTTGGTTTCCAATCCACTAAACTAACCACTAGGCTGCCTCACTGCTCTGCATGGACATCTGTGTAGGCATTTTCAAAATTGCTGCCATGCAGATGTCCATATCCCTTGATTCCCCACCATCATATTCATAATTTGGAACGTTCCAGTTTATAAAATAGCTGATCATGCTGGACATCTCCAGCATACAGACATCCATCTCACATACTTTCAAAAAGGAAATCTCAACATATTTCCTCTGGTTCCTCAAGGTTCACAAAGCTATGGGGCCAGACAACATACACCCCAGAGTACTCAGGGAGTTAAGAGACACCTTGGCGAAACCACTATCAACACTCTTCAATCTCTCCCTTAGCAAAGGAAAAGTCCCGCTAGACTGGAAAACGGCTAATGTCATTCCACTCCACAAAAAAGGAAGCAGGACGGAAGCTACAAACTACAGACCAGTGAGTCTCACATCAATAGTGAGCAAACTAATGGAAACTCTAATCAAACACCAATTGGATACGGTCCTTAACGAGGGGAATCTGCGAGATCCCCATCAACATGGGTTCACAAAGGGGAGGTCCTGTCAATCCAACCTGATCAGCTTCTTTGACTGGGTGACGAGGAAGCTGGATATTGGGGAGTCCCTGGACGTCGTGTACTTAGATTTCAGCAAAGCATTCGATAGCGTACCACACCACAGGTTGTTGAGCAAGATGAGCTCTATAGGTTTGGGAGATACCTTGACTACATGGGTGGGGGACTGGCTAGGAGGTAGACTTCAGAGGGTGGTGGTGAATGGCTCCCCCTCCGAAACGACAGAGGTGATAAGTGGAGTGCCGCAGGGCTCGGTCTTGGGCCCAATCTTGTTCAACATCTTCATAAGGGACTTGGCTGAGGGGCTTCAGGGTAAATTAACGTTATTCGCCGATGACGCCAAATTATGCAATATAGTGGACAAGAACACAACAGGACCTGACAACAAATCCAAGACCGATAGTATGGCACATGACCTCCTCCTACTGGAGAATTGGTCCAGGACCTGAAAACTAAACTTCAATGCCAAAAAATGCAAGGTCATGCACCTTGGCAACAAAAATCCATGTAAGACTTACACTCTTAATGGTGAGATCCTAGAGAGAACTGTAGCGGAACGAGACTTAGGGGTAATCATCAGTGAGGACATGAAGACTGCAACTCAGGTGGAGAAAGCTTCATCTAAAGCCAGACAAATCATGGGTTGCATACGAAGGAGTTTCGTTAGCCTTAAGCCCGAAGTCATAATGCCATTATATAGGTCCATGGTGAGACCCCATCTGGAATACTGTGTACAATTCTGGAGACCACATTACCGCAAAGATGTGCTGAGACTTGAATCGGTCCAGCGATGGCCACACGGATGGTCACAGGGCTCAGGGATCTCCCGTATGAGGAACGGCTGAATAAATTGCAGCTCTACTCCCTAGAGGAACGCAGGGAGAGGGGGGACATGATCGAGACATTCAAGTACCTCACGCGCCGTATCGAGGTGGGGGAGGATATCTTCTTCTTCAAGGAACCCACGTCAACACGAGGGCATCCATGGAAAATCAGGGGAGGGACATTGCATGGCGACACCAGGAAATACTTCTTCACCGAGAGGGTGGTGGATCGATGGATTGGTCTTCCGATGCAGGTGATTGAGGCCAGCAGTGTGCCTGATTTTAAAGCTAAATGGGATCGAAAGGTGGGATCTCTTCGCAAAGGGAGGTAGGGGAGGGTCATTGGTATGGGCAGACTTGATGGGCCTTGGCCCTTATCTGCCGTCACTTTCTATGTTTCTATGAGATGGACATGCTTATTCTGATTTGAATGTCCATTTGAAAACATCCCTTTATGTTTTTATGTAACTTCTTCACTCTTTCGTTTCCACACCTTGCTGAACTAGCTACTACTTTTCTTAGGAGAAATACACAAGGTATTATTCTCAGCTCATCTAAATATTAAGGACCACTGAGATCCTTCTTAGGAAATATCTCAAGGAGATACTAGGGGTGGTGAATGCTGATACTATGATATTTCCCAATCATTAATATATTCCTCAAAAAAAAAAAAAAAGAGGCTCCCTGGGGAAGAAGGAATTGATCAATTAGTGAAAACAGATTTGGATTTAACTAAATTCTTTGAAGACTCCCAAGACACGATCCAAACACGAGCTACTCTCTTAATTAGCTGTTTAAATGAACTAGATTAAGTTCTTATCATGAAACTTTATTTTAGGAATAGAGAGAGGAAATTCTGTGGAGATAATGGGCTCCTTTTATCAAGCCGCGCTAGCGGGGCTAACGCGCGTGACTTTTCATCACGCGCTAACCCCCGCGCTGGCCTAAAAACTACCGTCTGCTCAAGAGGAGGTGGTAGCGGCTAGCGCGGCCGGTGGTTTAACACGTGTTAAACCGCTAACGCAGCTTGATAAAAGGAGCCCAATGTTTTGATCTTCCCTGACTTATCGAGGGCTACACAGCTTAGGAGAAAGGCCTTCTTGGCCTTAAAACCTAAAGCAGTGGAATTGGGAGCAATTTATTTTTTTTAAGATTTCCTTGTAAGTGTCTCCTACATATCCATGATAAAGATTACGTTTTCTGGGACCCATTGCAAATAGAATCATTTCTCCAGGATAGTAAAACTTAGTTGGTTTGAACTATTATATTCAGATTAAGGGGTAATTAGTATAATGATACCGCTCTTAGAGTAAAGGAAATATTTATTTTCTTTTTGATTACCTTAGCTACATTTGCCTATTTAAACTGAAAGTCTCCTCCCATTTTGTGGGCTAGATAGACTTCCTTTATTTCTCAATTTGAGATGTATATTTACTTTTCTTGTTTTTATATGTCTATATCTTTACTTGGTATTTTGTAACATTGTAAGAAATATTTTCAATAAATAAAAAAATATATATATTAAGGACCAGATGGAGGGGAAGGGGAAAGGGAAAATGATTTGATATACCACTTGAACAAGGTATATTAAGCAGTTTATAATCAGGTACTCAAGCATTTTTCCCTATCTGTCTGAGCAGATTCACAGTGTTGTCACCAGAGAAAGGTCATAGGAGGGAGAGAAAAGTAAGGCTAGATGGCCAGTGGAGAGCAGAAAGTAGAAAAGATGCTATTTTTTTAAAAAAAGGAGTTTTTTTCAATCAATTCTTAAAATTTTTTGAATGACACCCAAGTTTCCCTAAATATTTCCATTCCTAATTATATGCTTTCTGCAGTGCTCTCTATAAAAGCAGTTTCATTTTATCATAAGGGTATCATAAAATAAAATAGGAAAACTCCAGTTATCATAAAATAGGAAAACTCCAGTTATCAAAGAACTGTCCAAAGCCAGACTGAAGGTTAGGCCCCCGGTTCAGCTTTAATGTCAATATCTCCATCTCTGTTCACTTCAGTTAATTTTGCTAAATCCCTTCATTCTCTCCAGGTTCTGTGCATAGGAGATGCATGATTATAGCTGTAACACATGGTTCTGGCAATATACTGGCTCTAATAAAATAGGATTCTTTGAAGATTACTACCGTGTTTCCCCGAAAATAAGACCTACCCCGAAAACAAGCCCTAGCATGATTTTTGGGGTAGGTCTTAAAAATAAGCCCTAGTTGCTGGCAGCAGCAGCGCTTCCTGCCGCCACGCACCCCCACCCCTCTCTCCCATCCAAACCGCGATACAGGAATACCTTATAACAGCGTCTGCAGCTATCTACACAGGCTGCTTCACGGCCTTCTATCTCCTGTCATCAGCAACGCAGCAGAGGAAAGCCTGGGAGATAGAAGGCCACGAAGCAGCCTATGTAGATTGCTGCCGATGCTGTTATAAGATATTCCTGTCTTGTGGTTCGGATGAGAGGGAGAAATGGGTTGATGGGCATGGGGTGGGGGGTGTGCAGCAGCGGCGGGTGGTGGAGGGGATGGGAGGAAGGGAGGGATAGAAGCTGCAAGGGTTCTGCTGCACAGGGGGATAGAAGGGAGGGAGATACTGTACAAGGGGATGGGTGAGAGGGGAGGAAAGATGCTGTATATGTGGGGGAGAGAAAGGAAATAGGAAGAATTGGGGAAGAGGAGAGGAAGGGAGAGATGACCATTATATGAAAAAAATAAGACATCCCCGAAAATAAGACACTGTCTTATATTAATTTGGGGCCCATAGAAGGCACTAGATCTTATTTTCAGGGAAACACGGTATATTATAAAAGCAATCAAAAGCTTTTGGACACCACATCGGTAGCAAAAGAAGACAACTAAAGTAGTAACGTCTCAGGGTTCATGCACTGTATCTTTTCATTTCTTATGCCAACACACAAAGGATATTACAACATACTCAAAGAATTAGAACTTTCTGTTTAATGGCAAAAGTCCACAACAACCCTCTGGCTACCTACTTTGAATTATTTCTGTCAGAAGGCAATTCCATAGGTCACTCAACTCATGCAAAGGAATTCCACCCCACCCCCTCTTTTCTTTTTGTTTTGATACCCTGTTAAAAAGAAGGAAGTAAAAAAAGTCAGTTTCAAAATGATATGCCAAGATGCAAAAAAAAAAAAAAAAAAGACAACAGTAGTCTATGACTGAAGCCACAATAAAGAAAAAAAGGGGATGGTATTTGGTATACTGCCTTTCTATGGTTACAATCAAACCAATTTACATATATTATATACAGTACAGAGAAGGCATGTGGCACCCGACACAAGCTCAAGAGGGACAATGATATAACCCCTGCCCAGGATGGTCGATACAACCCCTGCTCAGGTTGGTCGATGATATAACCCCTGCCTTCAGATCAACAAGGTTCACCAAAAACATTTATACACACCAATTGAGGAAGAAAGAGAAAGATGGGATCAAAGAGGGGTAAAACAAAAAAAAAAAGAAAACCAAAATGGTTTCTCCTAGCAACACCAAGCCTAAGGAAGAACAACTATTAACATTTTGTAAACATTTACAAGCATACTTATTTATAAAAGCCCTTTCTATAATATATGCTACCCGACGGGGTTCTCCTTTTTGTCTCTTCATCAGGGGTAGACGTCTATTAATCTGTTTTTAAGCCGCTAACAAAATTCAAAAATTGAACCTTATCCCACTAACAGATCTGAAGTTGAGCAAGAAAGAAGATTTTCTTTGGCATTCTTTACAAAAGGAACGTCCACGGCTGCATGTTCTCGTAAGACAGACGCGAGTGAAGTCATTTCAAAACTGACCATGCCATTAAAAACAATTTTTTTTAATTGACAATTTAGGTTATGCGTGGATATCCACATGGCACTTAGCGATGACTAAGTCAAGGCACCCTTCAATGCCTAATGACACTTCCTGCAAAGTAGGCATGGTTAGGGATGGAGAATAAGCATGGCAGACTTAGGTGTTACTAGACATCCAAGTCGGGTGCTGGTAAAACCAGGTCTAATATACCAGCACCTACCACAGGGATGCCTAGCAACAGCTAAGCATGCCTAGGCGCTGCTAGGCATGATTCTATAAGCAGTGCCTAGCAATTGATTGACAACTGTCCTGACCAGCGCCTAGAAGTTAGGCACCATTTATATAAATCAAGCCCTTTATATACACTCTATTTGTAATCTAATATTTTTTTTCTTTAACTGCTTTTATTGAAATTTTTCATAACTGACAAAGAAAATATGCATAACTGTCACAAATACGATAATACAGAAAAACAAAGCCTAACTCTACTAAACAAATGACCCCTATCTCCCTCTCCTATGTAATCCAAGAATTTTTGACTGAGCAGAATATAATTTTTTTACATTAAAAAATAAAAATATAAAAGGTCAATAGGATTTTTAAAGCATAGCTTCCATCTCTATAAAGAATCAGTGCATCACAGAGACAGTGAAAAATAGATCTTCCTGTTTGTTTCACATCCACCCATGTTTCTTTCCATTGATGAGTATATAGAAACATAGAAACATGATGGCAGATAAAAGGCCAAATGGCCCATCTAGTCTGCCCATCCACAGTAACCATTATCTCTTTCTCTAAGAGATCCCATGTGCCTATCCCACACCTTCTTGAATTCAGACCTGAATAAGACCCAAAGGGTGATCCACACAATCTGTCTTTCTCTAGTATCCCTATTCTGACATCAGCTGTTAAAGTAATTTGCAGGAACATCCATAGTACAGCTCTAGGAGTCTTTAATTGATAATCCTACTGAATATCACCCACCAAGTAAACAGATTTCACTATGAGAATATGTATGGAATTCTAAGCTGTATTGTCCATAAGCATATACAAAAGCTGTGCTTCAAGTCTCAGCATGTAGCAATATACTTAGAGGGAGACAAGCAACAGATTCTGATATATCTAACTGCAGGGAGGCCAGCCAGTTTTATTCACAGAGGGAAGGAAAATGCACCAAAGTCAAATTTTATGTAAGTCCCGAGTACTGGGGTCAGTCAAAGTGAACTGAACTGAGAAAGGGACTGAATTTAAAAGGCATAGACACTCTCCAAAATGCTCAACCTACAGAAAGCAGCTCACCTAGATCTGGTGAAAAGAACAATGATTACTTACACTTATAGGACAGCAACAAGAATACCTACTAATTGAAAAATATCAATATTCTTCAACAGAACTCAAATGCTCTCAGGAGGTGTGAAGCTGAAGAAGTCTGCTAAATTTGTATGCTAAAACATACTGGTTCCCCGCTAAATAAACTGCCCTGGGTATTCCATGAGCAGTTGCCAAGTCTGTATTTTGATTGCTTCCATACAAAGGGAATGAGAGCTGGTTCTGCCTGGTTTGTTCAGACAGAACATGGCCAACTTAGGGCTAGATTCACTAACAATACTGACTCCAGCTCCTGCCATACTTACATTCAGCGTAAGGGGAAGGGGGGGTGTCGGGGGAGCGTCTGGTGGCAGGAGGGAGTGGGCATCCCTCCTGCCATACTTAGGTTCGACACTGGGGGAGCGTCGGAGGGAGCGTCTGGTGGCAGGACAGAGTGGGTATCCCTCCTGCTATATTTTTTGTTCAGGGAGGGAGGGGGAACTTTGTCGAGGGAGGGCACTGTTGGGAGGCTTTTTTTTTTTTTTTTTTAAATTAGGTAGATATTTTGTGTATGTAATACAGTACACGCAAAATATCTATGCCATTGCAAAAAGGAAAAAAAAAAACAACCAGCAGACCTATTGGTAACACTGGATTGCGGCCCTCAAGGAGGGACTTTGAGATCCCTGGTCTACAGCAATCGGGTTTTATGACCGGTAAAACCCGATGCTAAATAGCCAAGCAATGTATGTGAATCAATCGCTTGACTATTTTGCACGGGGTTTTACTGATTTGCATGGCCAGATCATAAAATGGGCGATCAAAGGGAAAAACATGCGGTGGGCCGTTTTGGGAATCGGGTTGGTTAGCAGCAATCATTGCTAAACTTGTGAAAATAATGTTTAGCGATGATCATTGACTTTAGTGAATCTAGGGCTTAGTTGTCTGTACAGACAAGCACTATCTGTTGAAGTACTGAAATGTCTTGAGAGAAAGTCTTGAGATTAATCTATAATCAGGGGAAGGGAACTCCGGTCCTTGAGAGATGTATTCCATTCGGGTTTTCAGGATTTCCCCAATGAATATGCATTGAAGGCAGTGCATGCACATAGATCTCATGCATATTCAATGGGGAAATCCTGAAAACCCGACTGTAATATGGCTCTCGAGGACCGGAGTTCCCTACCCCTGATCTATATGGTTTGTCCTTTGCGAAACCACACTCCATGAATGTGTAGACCAGTGGTCTCAAACTCTTTGCAGGGCCACATTTTGGATTTGTAGGAACTTGGAGGGCCTCAGAAAAAATAGTTAATGTCTTATTAAAGAAATGACAATTTTGCATGAGGTAAAAAAAAAAACACACAAACTCTTTATAGTTTATAAATCTTTCCTTTTGGCTAAGTCTTAATAACAATATTGTAATTTATAGCTAAAGAGACATATGATCAAGAAACTGTTTTATTTTACTTTTGTGATTATGATAAACATGCTGAGGGCCTCAAAATACTACCTGGCGGGCTGCATGTGGTCCCCGGGCCACAAGTTTGAGACCACTGGTGTAAACCATCTAGTTGAGCCCACAGCACATCATAGAAGTATCTGTTAGAATTTTTGATGGTAAGGAAGTTGGAAAGACAGACCCTGAGTAAAATTGTGTGGCAACACCTGCCATTGGAGAGAGTGTCATAGATCCATGGTCACCTGTATTAGAGTAGAGAGGAATTCCATGGCTTGGGATCACTGGATTAAGAGAGTCCAATGTGGAAGTGAAGATGTGCAAATGAGGTCACATGAACTGTTGATGCCATTGTTGCAAGAATTCTCCACCGATAAAATACATCACTCTTAAAGAGAGGAATATATTTTATATTAACCTTTTATTTGGCATTGTTGCTCAGAACCAACATGTGTCTTCTATGGCTCTTATGGGAGATCTGCATCTCCAAATGCCTGTTACTTCACACTGTTGCTCTCATCAAGTTACATAAAGCAGTCGTTTCACTATCTGCCAATTAAAGAGTTAAATACAATTTGGGAATTCATTGCATGTTTAAAGCTTAGATCTGTATAATATTAAAGAACAGAAACTTAGAGCATTTAAGAGGAACTAGAATTTTATTTTTACAGAGCAAGATTTATTTATAAGGTTAGGGATCTTTACACAAGGGAAATGTGCCACAAGATAAAATATTGTTATAGAGAAGCAGAATGGATTAATTTAAGATGGATTAAAAGTAACTCACTGTGATGCAGAGCCTTGCTGGTTGAATTCTTCAGTTGCAGACAATAATAGGGCGAGCACATGGCCTCTTGATTATAGAGGAGAGAGTTTACAGCACGGTATTTCCAGTGATAATCCCAAGAGAAAAAAGCATATGTGAATTTCCCTTTTTATGGATTCTGGGGGATTGAAGTTCTGTCCAATTACTGAGGCAGAAACCCAGAAGCAATGTCCAATCTCAGATTAGGATTTTGATTCAAAACCTTTCCTGTTTCTAGATGCATGAGTCAACTGGTTTACCTTTTGGCTAGGCAGGGCCCGACTGAATTTTAATAATGTCTTTGCTAAGTATAAATACAGTCATTGTTTTGAAATGCCAGGGGAATGGTCATCCATTCAGTCTTGAATAGCTTAAGTTCTTGCTTTGTATTGTGGTTGGGCAGGGCCTGTTTGAATTTTCTTTGTCTTATCTAAGGTTTGAATGACTTAAGTTGTGTGTCTTTTGTCTTGGCGTTTCAGGTCTCAATACTAAGTTTTGTTCTTGCAAACTGGGGTAGTATCTTACAGAGAAAAGTTCTGTTTAACAGCAATACCAAACCTTTATGGTGCATATTTTGCAGAGAAAAGTTCTGAATAGATACTGGGCTACACCTAGCCATTCTTTTGTGTTCACTGAATAGAGGCAACACCTTCTGAAGGCAGATGGCCAGCTGGAGTCTGTTAGAAACACACTAGTTCAAGCAATAATTTATATTTCTAAATTCAGAAAAAAAAATCAATCATATCTTGGTTCAGGCAACAGTCCTTTATTTTATAATTGTTAAATCCAGCCAAAATTAATCATTCATGCTACACCATGTGACCAAGAAGGCATAACATCTAGTGAGCAGAAGTGCACTTGAGGGTGGAAATTGTTTGACACAGGTGAATGAGATTGTCGACTCTCTGCTTGGATAGAACAGCTTGACCTTGAACGGTGTCTAAAACTACTCTGATTAATTCCAAGACTTGAGATGGCTGTAAATGTGACTTTTGGCAGTTAATGGCAAAACCCTAGAAGCTTGAGGAGACAAGACTGTTGAGTTTATGTCAATCTTGAGCTTTCTGCAATAATGAACTTTGATCAACCAGTTGCCTAAATATGGAAATACGTGAAATCCCCTTACGCGTACGGGGTGTTGGCACTATCACTAGGCACTTTGTGAAGACATGAGTAGTAGAGGCTATACCGAATGGCAAGACTTTGCATCAGAAATGTTGAGATCCTATGCAGAAGCAGAGGTACTTCCTGTGCGCAGGTAGGATGAAAACACGAATGTATGCTTGTTTTAGATCTAGAGAGCAAAGCCAATTGCCTTTTTCTAGTAGGGGTAGGAGGGTTCCCAGAGAAACCATGTGAAAATTCTTCATCAAGTATTTGTTTAAGCCTCAAAGATCTAGAATGGGTCAAAGACCAAATACTTTGAATAGAACCCATGGCCTCTCTCCTGCCAAGGAACAGGTTCTACTGCATTGTGTTGGAGAAGTGCCAAGAGTTCTTGATGAGGGAGGGTCTTTTGGAGGGAGTTCAAGAGAGACTCTTTTGGCAGGTGGTTTGAAGGCTTTTGAATCCCAACATAGGGCATAAGCCTGAGAGATAATTCAAAGCACCCACTGGTCTGTTGTGATAAGCGTTAAATGCAAGGGAAAAAAAGAGCAATCTGTCTCTTATGGGGAGACTGGGAGGTAGAGTCAGGGGAATGCTGGCAATGCTTTCTAGAAAAGAATCAAAAGGTCAATTACTGCTTCCTCCGAGAATGAGGTTGTGATTTTTGTCTTTTGTCGTTTTGCACGGGAGCACTGATTAGCAAGTTGAGAGAATGATGAAGATAGCTTATTGTAAAGATGTCCTATATTAGCTGTGTTAACCAGCTAGTGCAAGCTGGTTATAGCAGCCATGAAATTCCCCTCCCGTGACACACCCCCTTCCAAAAAAATATTTAAAAAAATTAACGCATGCTTAGCAAGCAGAAGAGGCATAATTTTCTTGTGTAGTGGCATAGTAAGGTGGGCGGACCACCCCAGGCACTATCTTGGCAGGGGCACCAGTGCCTCTCCTCCTCTCTACCACCTCATGTACCTTTTGAAATGTTCGCTGGCATGAGCAGCATCTTCCACCTCCTGCTCGCACCGGCCTCGAGACCAGGATGTGACGTCAGAAGAGAGCAGAGGCCGGCACGAGCAGAAGATGCTGCTCATGGGCGCCACTTCCCTGGCTGCCTCCCTCACTACACTTCTGATAAAAGGGCCCCTAATATGCATTAAAACTGTTAAAAAGTTATTCTGGAAAAATCACTGAAATCTTGGTAGCCTATACCTTTTATAATAATAATAACTTTATTCTTCTATACCGCCACAATCTTGCGACTTCTAGGCGGTTTACAATCAAGAGAGCTGGACATTCAGCGAATTACAGTGTGCAGATATTCAGAGGAAATACAGAGAGCAGAGACTTCAAGAAAGCAAGAATGTAGAAATACAATTTGTTGAGCGAGAGTATAGGATATACAGTTTGGTAGGTAGTGTCCGAGAGGACCTGTTTGGAATAAGCCGCATGTTTCAGGAAATACAGCGAAAAATTGCAATATGATAAAGATAACAGTTTATATGTATCACAGTACCGTGAAATTCAAGTGGACTAAGGAGGGGAGAGGGAGGAGGGGTAAGAGGACGGGGGACCGTTATTGGGGAGAGAGAGGGGAATGGGTCAGTTGTTTAGGTATTTCAGGAACAGGTATGTTTTTAGGCGCTTCCTAAACTCCCCGTAGGTAGTGGGCGAAAGCAGTTGATCTAGGTCTTTACCCCATAGGGCTGCTTGGTGAGAGAGAAGGTGTTTGTGGCATGAAACAAACGCCGCGGCCATTTTGGTACAAGCACCGAGTGGTCGCCACATGGGAAAGAGCCGCACGAAGGCACCCATTCAACCCTGCATTCTAGGTCTACACGAAACCACTTGTGGATATAGCCCAACAACAAAGTTCAGGAACAGGGGACATCAAAATACAACAACTGCGATCACTTTGTTGTTCTGTAGGGACAAACTTAGAGTAACAATAACAAAACACTGTTATAAGATATAAGCTTTGAACACCATCAGATTCCATCTGAAGAAAGAAGCCTATCTGGTTTTAAAAGTACATAGCAATATAAAAAAAAAAAAAACAGGAATCTTTTGGTGTGGTCCTTTTTTTATTGATGCAAACTAGAGCTGTGTAATGTCACTTAACACCATGGGGTACAGAAAGAGTGTATGTGTGCAGAGTATGCAAGAAAAACAATTTTACAATCCATAATATTTCAATTATTCTCTTTAAACAGATATCTAAATTGTCTATCACAGAATAATATTCTTGGAGTCAACACAGTGAAATATATACAGTTAAAACATCAGTTTTAATCACATGGTAATATCTCATGGGTTCTTGATAGACAGGACTGAAGGAAGTTTTAGGTGAACAAGTCTACAAATGCAACCACAATTAAGTTGCTATTGCATGACCTCTTCCTTGGCAATCCCCAGGTTTGTTCAATCATTCCATGAAGCCTGAATAATGAAAAAGTTGAAAATCCCTGCCTTTCCACAACAGCTTCCTCCCTTTTTCCTTTGGCTTCAATATTACATACATTTTTGCCTATTTTATGTATCTTAAGTAACAAAGCACTGATTTAAAAGAGCCATGAATCACTGCTTTTTCAGAAGCACATTCAGAAATACTGATATAAAATCTATGCTTATTCCCCCAAGAAAATTAAAATAAAATAAGTAAAAATCACAAGAACTAATGTAAAATTAGGAAATTTCTTCACATAGGTTTCCAAGAAAAACTATACATCTATGATTGGAACAAAACGTGCCCATTTTTTGTGCAAGCGTAGACTTTAAGTAATACAGTAGCAAAAATAAGGTTCACAAAAAATAATTAATATTTAAATATTTAATTGATAGTGTGAAAAACAATTTTAAAAAATGTGTTTTCTATGCAAGACAACATACTAGCAAAAACAAAAGCTGGTAGTGGCATGGATGGATCTACTTAATTAGGCATACCCCATTTATACATAAGAATTAACTTTTCAATGAGTCTTGCCTTTACTTTCTTACTGGGCCTACTGAATACAAATTTTTCCCAAACTGGACCATACCAGCTTCCATTAGGATTCAGTTTAAGGATGACTATCCTTATGAAACCCCAAGGTTCCAATACGAGTAACAAAAAAACAACCCATTATTCCTACTGTGATGCAACTTTGTTTCTCTCACTGTGTCCCTCAATATTAAATCTCTCTCATCAAATTTCCATTTCCTATCATAACCTGACAGATAATACTTGTAATATAAATAATGGTGCTTATAACAGGTACAAACCAGTTCTGTTGTTCTAGGCACCAACAAAAACCACTTCAATACCAATTAACAACCAAGAGAATGACTGAAAATAGGAACTGCAATTATGTTATCATATCAAAGTAATACATTTCAATTTCATTCTGCAGCCAACATGCAAAACATGTATGAGAATCAACACCACAATAAAATGGAAAAAAATGCATTTTTAAAGCATGTTAATAAAATTTGTGCCCACCAGTTTCTCATTCTTTTCTGTATTCACAACCTCCTTGAAAGCACATGAATCTATCTAATAGAAAGTCAATAGATACATACTGAAAACATTTTCTTTAGAGGGAATATTCTACTCAAAATCTTTATGGCTACATTAATCACAACAACCTTCTTTCCATTACAGTTTGGAAGGCATTAAAAAGCATCAGTTTTCCCTGAAGTGCTGATGTGCAGTTTCCAACCAAAGCGGAACACTGCTAGCATACTTAAAGCAGTAGTCCTAGGAAAAAAAAATGTTTTTAGATAATGTAGCCGACAGATAAGCATCGTTATAATCCATTTTTCATTTTCATTTCTATTTCTGAGAACATATGATTTAAAGATTTTTGAAAGGTCTACCCATCTAGCTATTATGTATCTAAGCATAAAGTAGCACTTTTATAGCTGTCTGCCTTCTTGGATTTCCATTCCTTCATACTGATCCATGACCATAGCACAAATTGCTGTTGAGTGAACTTAAGAATCTTAAAGGGGACAAGCAGAGAGAAGGAACAAGTGAAACAGTAGTTGCCCCACACTACAAAAAATGTTTTACTGTACTAATATTCCAACAACCTCAAACAAAAAATTTGACCCAAAGCAGTTTACAATAAACAAAGTAACTGAATAATCAAATATCTCTGTATGTATTATGGCAACCTGCTGAGAAATGGAGGACATAAGTACTGAAAACATAAATCCAAGGAGGAAGAAACCAGATACAAACTGAAAAGTTGATATTTTGAACACTGAGTCTTCAAAATATGGGACTTTGCAAGCAATGGGGCGTGGGGAAATGATTTAAAGAATGGGTGTAATAGCAAAGATTATGAGGGGAAAGGCATTAGAGGGAAACCATAACTGGCAAAATAGCAAAGACACAAAACAAGGTAAAATTAGAAACTAAAGGCAGCAAAAGTGGGACTGTTGTCAACAGGCAAAAGAAGCAAATGAAAGCAGTTCAAGAATGGGATCACAATTAAGTGAAGCATGTTGAGCAAGGTCAAAGAACGAGCGGGTGGAAAGAAATGAATTACAACGGGATGCTAAAAATAATAGGGGAAGGTGGAATAAGAAGAAACAACCTGAAACTGAATGCTCCACTTCAACGTAGTAAAAGTAGCATCCTCTATTGTGCCCGCGTTTAGGACAGGAATGCTTAGTGATTAGGGCAACATTAGACTACTCAGCGGCTTGGGATGAGCTATACTCTGTTAGAAACGCTGCCTCTGCCCTCGGGTTCCAGGGGTATCCAGGCACACCTAGAGGAATAATGCGCGAACAGGTAGGCAGGGGGGGGGGGAAGAGTCACCCGCGAGGAGGCAGCAGCGCCCAGAGCATCGGGCATGGGAGAAGGAGAGGGCGCTGGAAGACGAGATAACTAGGCAGAGAGAATGGGGAAGCGGGGAACTGTCGCCTTGCTCCGCCCGCATGCGCTGCCGCGCGCCACAGGCGCCCGAGCACGGAGGAAAGGGAAAGTGAGCGGCCCCCCGTCGCGCGGACAGCGAGGGACAGAGAACGCGCGCGCGCAGCGGCGGTTGCTTCGAGTTTCCCCTCCTCCCGTCACAGCCGCCTCACCTCTTCCTCCTCCGCCGCTTCCCGGGCTGCGCTTGCCGTCTCAGGCCGGGACTCCCGCGCCGCGCTCCAGCCGCCGTTCGGCCATCTTCCAGGCCCGCCGCCGGTGCGTTGTGCGAGAGGCTGGGGAAGGCGGGAGATAAGTGAGCCAGGAGGCGGAGCTGCCCGGACCCATCATTGACCGATAGCGCTGTACCGCCTTTAAGAGCGGGAGCTGCGAGGCCAAAGCCGGGGCAGGCGGGGCACCCCAGTTCGGGGATGCACCCGGGCCGTGAGGGGCAATGTTGAATTTAACCCCCACCCCCCCTTCCCGTCCCCTCTTCCCGAGCCACTGGTATTTTCCAGGCAGAGCAATGCGGGAGCAGGTTCAAACCATTTTTGGAGGAGAGGGGAGAGAAACTTGTGGGGTTTTCCGGCAAAGAGATGCAAAAGGTGATCAGCCCCACCCTACGAGAGAATGCATTCTTCCCGCGCTCTTTTATTTATTTAAAAAAAAAAACTTAGCATTCAGTTCCTTGCTAGTAGTTTGCTACAATCGTAAATATACATAGATGCCAAATCTTACTCATTAGGAATGTGTCTCTCTGATTTGGAGACTTTGAGGCTGGCACATTCAGAGCATGAATGTCAAATGCACTTTTCAGTTACTTTATTTTAAATACCGCAGTTATTAACAAGATTGTTAAACCAAAGCGGTTTCCTGATCACCGCTTTTATAAGAAGCAAGCTTAAGAGAAGAAAAGCCAAGTGGCATTACCAAATAGAAAGACATCTATGAGCGTAATTTCAAAGTGTTTTCGGATGCTTACTGCCTCCCCCTACTGGATCCATTTTCTTTCTACATAAAAGTACAGGGGCAGAAAAAGCTGTTGCTCAGTGGCTGAAAGTATGAATGGAAAGCAATTTCCAGCCCAGATAATTACCCCGCTAACTGCTTAGTTGCCTGAACACAGTCCTTTTAATTCTGCTTTCAACAACAAAATTATTGGTGCCTTCGGTTGTGTGGTTGTTGTTTTGTTTTTGGTTGTTTTTTTTTTACATGTTCTAGGGGTTATTTGGGGCACTGATTCAGAAAATTGCATTGGCTAGACCACATCGGCTCTAGTTTCTTAGATATGGTTGAATTTATTAATTTTTTACCGCTAGTTAAAATATCTCTTCTGCAGACTCTAGATGTCATACCTAGCTTTCTTTTTTTGAATAGGAAATTTATGTATTTAAATTACCCACATTTTGTGTGTGTGTGTGTGTGTGTATAAAGACCTTTGTTTCACAACTATTCATTTACTTCCTTTCCACACTGGCATAAAAATGTAAAGCTCAAATGGCAAAATTGCCTTTGTTCTATACATATTTATGTGCAAAAAATTTAGATGGTAAACACGGTTTCCTTAGACTACATAATTTGTATTTCAAAGGTTTCTCAACCTGATCTGTTTAAAACAGTTGCACATAGATTTACATTCTAACAGGTTTTCCAACTTTGTCTTCTGTTACTTAGGGCTCCTTTTACAAAAGTACATTAGGGCCTTAACGTACGGAATAGCGCATGCTAAAATGCCCCGCGCGCTAGCCACTACCGCCTCCTTTTAAGCAGGCAGTAGTTTTTTGGCTAGCGTATGCTATAGCGCGCGCTAATCTTGTGTGCGCGCTAAAAACGCTAGCACATCTTCGTAAAAGGAGCCCCTAGTTTCTGTTTTTGTGTACAAGTTAGCAGATATAGTGAGAATGTTTACATATTTCCAACTGTAGTTTTATATCCAAAACATTGGCTTGTAAAAGGTAAGTAACTTAACTGTATAATAGTTATGATCGTATGGGAGGTATGTGTATATTCACACTCATATCATTTCATTTTTGCAGATCGCACACTAGAGGTTATAGCTACTTCAAGATGGAGCTGCTTGAATCACCCGACATATTTTGCTATATTTCTGGGGAGTACACACTGAAAGCAAGTAGGAAACCTATTTCTAAGTTTGTAAAAAGAGCATATGTAGTTTATTTTAGTGTCAAGCTTGGAGATCAAGATAAGCCATGGGACCTTCATATATGCAAAACTTGTACAGAGCATTTGCGCCAATGGACAAATGGAAAACGAAGCTGCACCTTCAAAAAGATATAAAAAGGATGGAGTCGGTCCAGAAGAAGGCTACTAAAATGGTGTGTGGTCTTCGTGATAAGGCGTATGGGGACAGACTTAAAGATCTCAATCTATACACTTTGGAGGAAAGGCGGAAGAGGGGAGATATGATAGAGACATTTAAATAACTACGTAATGTAAATGTGCATGAGTCGCATCTCTTTCATTTGAAAGGAACTCTGCAATGAGAGGGCATAGGATGAAGTTAAGAGGTGATAGGCTCCAGTCATATGAGGAAATACTTTTTTACGGAAAGGGTGGTAGATGTGGTTGGCTTCGGAGTAATCGGAAGAAATACTTTATTACAGAAAGGGTGGTAGATAGTGGAACAGTCTCCTGGAAGAGGTGGTGGAAACAGAGACTGTGTCTGAATTCAAGAGGGCCTAGGATAGGCACATGAGATCTCTCAGAGAGAGAAAGAGATAATGGTTACTGTGGATGGGCAGACTAGATGGGCCATTTGGCCTTTATCTGCCATCATGTTTCTATGCCTGAAATTTGGAGTACCAATGGTTTGGAGGGAACTGAAAAACCACTTTGATGACTTTTATAGACATCAATCAAAATAATCATGACAAGTGGTCTTACCCTGATCTACCTTCAACCAGGAGACCTGTTCTGCATTCGGATCTTGTACCTGTTCCACCTTTTCGTGAACTACTACAACTCTCAGAGGATGAGTTTTGCATGTCTGATATCGCACAAGGTAAAGAAAGTGGGGGCAGTGACAGTGATTCCCAAACAATTTCACATAGTGAATATTTTGACTAGAACGAATTGAGTGATCTGATCAGGGACTTAAATCTTTCCAAGGAATCTTCTGAATTGCTTGCCTCCAGACTAATGGAAAATAATTTACTTCAGCCTGGTACGAAAATTACATTTTATCAAAGGAGAGAAAAGGACTTGCTGGCATTGTTTACCAAAGACAACAACTTAGAATTCTGCAATGACATCAGAAACCTTCTGAAGAAAATGGGTCTTTTAGAATATAACCCATCGACAATTCAAAACATAGTTTGAAATGTGTTCTTTTAAATACCGGTAACAAATATGGTTTTATTCCAATCGGTCACTCCACCAGGATGAAAGAAGAGTACAAGGCCATCTCTTTAGTCTTGGAAAAGATAAATTACCAATGGGTGATTTGTGTAGACTTGAAAATGGTTAATTTTCTTCTTGGGTAATAAAGTGGCTACACAAAGTATCCTTGCTATTTATGCCTTTGGGATAGTAGAGCCAAATATGATCAAAGGACAAAAAAAAAAAGATTGGCCTCCGAGGGAATATATGGTGGTTGGAAGACAAAATGTAGTCAATGAACCTTTGGTAGTATAAGATCATCAATGAATGAAATCGAATCATGTGCCTGATCTTCATTTGTTTTTATTGTGAAAAACTTTCTTGGTAACAAGAAGGCAGACAACTACACATAATTAGTAGAGGATATGCTCTTTCATTTCAGCAGGCTTAGCTGTAACATGAGTGTTAAAGTCCATTATCTGCACAGTCACTTAGATCATTTTCCAGAGAACCTTGGTGACGTAAGTGAAGACCAAGGTGAAAGATTTCACCAAGACATAAAAACAATTGAAACCAGATACCAAGGAAGATGGCAGTGGTGTAGTAAGGGGGGTGCAGACTGCTCGGGGTACCAAGTCGGTGCTGGCACCTCTCCCCCCAACCACACCACCATTGTGCCATCCCTCCCATTCATCCTGTACCTCCGTATTATCTTTGCTAGCGCAAGCAACTTCTGCTTGTTGCTCAAGCCAGTTTGGTTCCGCTCTGAATCACTTCCAGGTCAAAGGGCCAGGAAGTGAAATCAGAGGGAAATCCAACACTGGCGCGAGGAGCATGCTTGAGAGCATTAGTGTGGAAGCGGGGGTGGGGTGGAATGAGTAGGGGTGCGGAGAGGAGGGTGGGGGGGGGCGCCACCACCCTGAGCACCTCCTACCCTTACTACGCCACTGGAAGATGGGATGCACACTGTTGTTGGAATCTTATGCAGGATTGTCCTGGCAGATCCCACTCTTGGAAGTCTTACAAAAGGAGCTTTTTGTATGTCGAATGACTAGAAAGTTTGTATCATAAACTTGTGCTTTTGTTTTTAAATAAGTAGATTTCATGTTGTACACTTTTCTTTCAATTTTTAATATGTTTCATTCATGCTTAAAAGATATTTAAACACTACATTAAAATGTCCCCTTATTTCAGGCACTAGAAAACCACCTAAAGCGTTTCCAGTACATGAGGCCTTCAGGAGCTAATCTTGTCTGAATGGGATGTGCCGGATTTCGGTCTCCGAGTGGCAAAGGCCATGCGACAATTGGATCCAGTGGCGCAGGATGAGCTGGAGAGGTTTAAGCTCCAGAGGGTGGATGCTTTGGTAGCAGCGATGACAATGAAAACTACCTTGCCAGTTGAGTGGGGTGTGGCACTTATGAACACCCAGGATCAGAAGATTGAGTCTTCGCTTAAGCTCTTTTTCGAAGTGGCAGCAGTCACCTTGCAGGCGGCCATGTGTAGTTCTTATATGGCATGCGCTTGTCTACAATGGGTCTGACAAATGGCGGATGGGATGATGGAGTCCGGAATGGCTCTCCCATCTGAATTTCCTGATGTAGAAAGGGTTGGTGTATTTGGCGGATGCATTATATGATGTTATTCGTGCTTTGGCGAAGCAGATGTCGCTTTTGGTGGTGGCTCACAGGTCATTGTGGCTATGCCATTGGGCTGCGGCTTCCAAACTGTGGCTCATGTACCTGCCTAAGGGTCAACTATTGTTTGGTGAGGATTTGGAAAAATTGGTGAAGGATTTGGGGGATTCCAAAACTCAGAGAATGCCGGAAGATAAACCTAAGGGAACCTTGAGAGCCTTACTTTCCCAAGCCCGTTTCCAGGACGCCAAACGGTATAGACCAGGGAAGCCAAATTTCTCTCCTGCTTACGGTTCCTCCTTTGCTTCCAGGCCTAAGTTTCCACAGCAGAATTCCTTTCATCTTATAAAACTCCCGGCATCTCAGCCAGCCTGTGCTCCAGCAGTGCGTAATTCCCAATAATGGTGTCTCGGCTCCCTCCGCAGAGTGGGCTAAAATAATGTCCGATCAGTGGGTCTTGGACTTTATTTGGGAAGGTTACAAATTAGAATTCGCCTCTCCCGTCGCAGATTCTTTCTTAGTTTCCCCATGCGCAGGGGTGGGCAAGCGGTGGTTCCAGCTCCTCTGGAGCAGAGGGGCCAGGGGCGGTATTCCATGTACTTTGTGGTGCCCAAGAAGGGGGGGTCCAGTCAGACCGGTTCTGGATCTCAAGAGAGTCAATCAATTTCTCAATATTAGGCATTTCCGTATGGAAATAGTGAGGTCCGTCATTGCGGCAGTTCAACAGGGGGAATTCCTAATGGCGCTCGACCTCAAGGAAGCGTATGTGTACATTCCCATTTGGCCACCACACTACCATCTGCGGTTTGCAATTCTCGGGCAGCATTAACATTTTCAGGCGATGCCCTTCAGATTGGCCACAGCTCTGTGCATGTTTTCAAAGGTGATGGTAGTGGTAGCGGCGTTCCTTCACAAGGAGGGCATTCAGGTTCACCCCTACTTAGACGATTGATTGGTTCCGGCCTGCTTCCCATCAGGAGAGTTTACGTGTAACACAAAGGGTGATTTCACTTCTTCAGTCTCTGGGCTGGGTCATCATCTTTCCAAAGAGCTCTCTGATCCCCTCGCAGACATTGGAACATCTGGGGGTGAGGTTCGACACGGCAGTGGGGAAAGTGCTTCTGCCCAAGGACCGGGGTGACAAGTTGCAATCTCAGGTTCGCCTTCTTCATTAGTCCCCAAGACCGAGAGTATGGTATTATGTACAGGTTCTCGGCTTCCTGGTGGCGGCTCTGGAGGTGGTGCATTGGGCGCGATTTCACATGAGGCCGCTTCAACGCTCTCTTCTCTCACAGTGGTCCCGTGTCTCAGGACTACAGTCGTCATCTACAATGGACACAGGCCTAGTTCAGCATGGAGTGGTGGCTGAGCGACACTAATATGTTCAAGGGTATGTCCCTGGCATCACCAGAATTGATTGTAGTTACCATGGACGCCAGCCTGTCGGGATTGGGGGCTCAGTGCCTTCAGTCCTCAACACAGGGGGTGTGGTCTCAGGAGGAGTCTCAGTGGTCGATTAACCTTTTGGCACTCCGAGCTTTTCGGCCTTTGGTTCAGGGGCGACTAACGAGGGTTCTTTCGGACAGTATCTCGGCGGTAGCTTACATCAACCGGCAGAGGGTACCCACACTCCTCAGTTGGTGCACAAGTTGATGATTCTGCTTCTTTGGACAGAGTCCCACCTTCCTCTTGTATCTGCGGCCCACATTGCAGGTGAAGTAAAGGCTGCTTTGTTTACCTCATTGGAATAACTACAAGACGGCATTGCATCTTCCAAAATAGACAATATTTGTTTATTGTTAGTATAAAAACTTACAGTATTACAGCAGCAGAGACATATCAGAAAAATGTATTGTCAGTTCAGAATATGCAATGGAGAGAACTTGCACCCATATGCTTAGCAGGGGGCTAGCAGATCCCCGTAGCATAAGTAAGTGAATCTCTCTGGCTTTACCTAGAATGCACGTGTTTTTTATACAGAGCAATTCTTCCTTTGTTCCAAAAAGTCCATCCCCGAATTCTGGTTATGTAATTCCCTATTGATACATAAAATAATGTATACCTAACTCTTCCTCTCAGTCCACGCCTCTCTCACCTCCACCCCCCTCCCCAGTAGGGGGGGCCTTGCAGAAACAGAGAACTCTTGGTGAACTTTCTCCAGCGCTGAGATCACTTTGTAGATGCTAATTAGTGGTTTTACAATTCTGTGCATCTTCGGGATAGTGTCCTTGTATGCTGAAAGTTGGCAAAGGTGACCTTTCAACAATCCAGCTGCTTGGTTCCCATAACTTGGTTCAGAGACAGGGAGCAAATGTTTTGGTACCAAGTTCTCTCATCTCGCTACACCCACATCGTCCTGCAGGGATCCTTGCTCATTATAAAAGTTTTATGGCTTTCCAGGGTGCCTGGCATATGAAGTCATACAGCACTGATAACAGTTCAGCAGAACCTTGGAGAAATATCCTCCCAGCAGGGAATGGAGACAAAAACTTTGTAGCAAAGGTCAGCTGAGTTAGCATTGCAAAGGATATATGTACAGGCTGGGCCTGACTATGGGAAAATACAGGTCTGTAGTGTCCAGCATACACAAGGTAGTCGTCCAGTATGTCCAGTTGATTCATCTGTATGTCTAGGTTATCCATGTCACAGGAAAGGCAAATATGCAAGTAGAATTCCTCAGCAGAAATCTCTTAGAGCCTGGGGAGTGGGAACTGTCCCACGAGGCGTTCAACCTCGTTGTGTAAAGGTGGGGGTCTTCTGGAAATGGATCTCATGGCGTCAGCGCACAATGCGAAGCTACCACGGTTTTTCAGCAGGCACTGAGGTCAGAGGGAGTGGACAGGGGTCAGAGGCATCTTCTTTACGTTTTTCCCAATGATCGGTTGGGTGCTGCATTGTGTATTGTGTAAGCCGCAATGCCTCCTAGCTGACATTTGCAAGATACAAGAGTTGATATGATATGGTATAGAAAATTAGTTATATGGGAGCCTTTTTTCTACCTCCCCACAACGTGCAGATCAGAACTAGAACATTTCGCCATGGAAGTCACCATACAAAAATAAAATCCAGATTTTCATGTTATCTGAGCAATAGCAACACAAAGCTCTCCACTACCAGGCATATTGTGAAATACAAAACCTGATAAGGGGCTCCATATTTTGTACTGAATATAGCACAAAGACATTTGCAATTAATATTTCTCAAAGCTAACATATTTCAATCAATACATTCCAAATGAAACACTTTATTCTACTTTTGTTTTCTGGACAGTTACGGTACATGTTCTATTATGCTGGTTCCAGTTACTTGTCTGCTTTCCTATCTTTCTTCTGTTTCCAGTGGCTGTTGTCTCTTTTTCAATTCTCCTCTCTCCTCCTATTCCCTCAATATACAGTATGTCTCTGACATACTGATTTTTCTTTTTTAGCTCTTTCTTCCTTTTTTGGTTATTTTGCCCGTCCACTCAAATTTCACCCTATTCCTTTCTACTTTTCACCTACCTATCAAATTTATCTCTTCTTAGCCCCTAGCTCTTCCATTTCCTGTCTTGCCCCTTTCACAGCCTCCTATTCCCATCTCTTTCTCTCCTCCAATTTTTCTCCCTCCATCAAGTCCATCTCTCTCCCCATTTTTCCCCTACACCAAGTCCATCCCCCCCATTTTTCTCCTCCAACAATTCAATATCTCTTCCCATTTTCCCCCTCCATCAAGTCCATCTCTCTGTCCCCCTCTCATTTTTCCCCTCCACCAAGTCCATCTCTCTCACACCCCATTTTCTCCCCTCCAAGTTCCTCTCTCTCCCCATTTCCCCCTCCACTAAATCCATCTCTCTCACACCCCATTTTCTCCCCACCAAGTTCCTCTCTCGCATTTTCCCCTTTCACCAAGTCCATCTCCCCCTTTTCCCCCTCCCCCCTCTTTCCCCATTTTCCCCCATTTTTATCAAGTTGCACTAGAGGTTTTTAGTGTGGGCCGGCAAGATAAGTTCTCTGATGTCCATAGAAATTCTATGAGTGTCGGAGCATTTCCCACTCCGTCTTGCACTGAAAACCTCTAGCACAGTTTGATAAAAGGAGCCCTTAATCCTCCACTGCCCAGGTACATTACATAGATTGTGAGCCCACTGGGATAGATAGGAAAATGCTTGAGTACCTGATATGTAACTCGTTGTGAACTCCTTCGAGAGGATGGGCTAAAAAACTTAATAAATAAATATTTAGTTTTAATAGGGCTGATTTCTTGTGTGCAGTACTCAGCACTAGAAAACTAGAGCAGGTGAAGTCAATAGTCTCAGTGTTAACTTCCTAGGTTGTAGATAGAGAATGACATGGGGACAAATTTGTCACCATCCCCGCAGGATCTCAATTTCCTCAATTCTGTTCCTGTCCCATTTCCTACAAGCTCTGCCTTAACTAAAGTTACTAGATTTTACCATGGAGAAACCCGAACACATGGTCCTGCCTTATTCCACCCCCAGCCCCGCCCCACCTCTAGCCCTGCCCCGTCTCCAACCCTGCCCCCACAAAACCTCAACTTTTTTTTTCTGACCTCTGGACGTCTGGAGGGCCTCTGAGCATACACTTCGTGTGACGTCATCCGCGCATGCTCAGTGGCCCTCCAGATGAGGCCTCTAGGTCAGGGCTTTACAAAACCCAGACAAACTACCAGGTTTTGGAAAGTCTGTCTGGGCACCCAGATGGTCTAAAAATAGGACATGTCCTTGTTTTCCTGGATGTCTGGTAACCCTATTCTTAACCACACAAGCCATGAACACTTATGATTTTAAAGTGTTTAAAGTGCAGATGAGGACAAAGCTTGCAAGAATGGGGCAGGGACAGAAACAGAGCTTGCAGGGGATGGAATTGGGATAAAGAGAGTCTGCGGGGTAAGGGAAAATTTGTCCCCATGTCATTCTCTAGACTAGTTTTCTTATTGTGGAACATGTTTTGATATATACCGTATATCCCATATGATTCTTGAAGGGGAGACCTATATTAGGTATTGTTCTCAAATATTTGAGGTATTTCACAATGTTTATTGTGTTGTCATAGAAGGAAACTTCCAGCTGAGCACTAGCCTCTTAGCTGTTGAATGGTGGATTACAGCATCCAGTTATAATTACATTGGTAAATAGGGATTACATATAAATCCATTACATTTAAATGTAATCCCTATTTACCAATGTAATCATTAAGCCCAGAGGGATTCTTCATTAGGATCTGGCCCATGAACTTAGTATTCTGGTCACCAATGGTCTGCGATGCCTTTGTTTTTATACCGGTTATAATAGCATATTTTGGAAGGTTATGGTAGAGGTCATGGTGTAACAAAATCTTATAATTTGTAAATTGATTATGTTTTCCAGTTCAATAATTTTATTTGCAAAAATTAAAAGAGAACAATAGATAATATATAACAAATCAGGTCTGTAATTTTAAATGTCAATCTTATTGTTCGTTTAAGGCGTTACTTGAGTTGTGTGAATTTCTTGAACTGCACCAGTATCCATCTTTCATGTAAGTATCTGGAAAGCACACATTTTGCAGGAAAAGAACTTCCATGTTCAGTTGGTGTCCTATTGTTTTTTTGAGTGGTCTTCTGGTACTTAAAAAGACCTTTTTTATTGCAAGGCGATTATGCAGATTTGACATAAAAAAAAACAATATATGATTTCCCAAAAGCAGGGATTTGACAGCATCTGTTGTGCAATGAAGCACTTAACAGGTCAGTTAGCAAATATCAATATATGCAATATGCAGACTTTTTAAAAAAAATTTCTGTAAGGTAAACATCTTTGGGAATTTGAGCTTGCTGAAAGGGAGACGGCATCATCTGGAAATATTTGTGTGTGTTTTTCTGACCAGAGTTAGATGATTACATATTAATTATTAAAGTCATAAAGAGAATTTAAAGCATAAAGATAAAATGTATTAAGCTTTTACAATGTATTTTTAAACATACAGTGGTGCCTCGCATAACGAACGCCTCGCACAGTGAACGCTGCACACAACGAACTTCATGTCTTGATTCATACAACGAACTTCGTTTCACACAACGAAGTCGCCCGAGCTTCCACGATCGCTGCCGATGTATTGAATCCTTCCGCGCAGGCACTGCAGGCAGTCATTAGTCACTGCGCTTAACGCGTTTCACATAACGAACTTTTCGCATAACAAACTTGCTCCTGGAACGAATTAAGTTCGTTGTGTGAGGCACCACTGTACTGTCAAATTCTCTTTCAGACATCTACCAATCATTACAGATATAATGCCTTGTATGAAGATACAGTATGTTAATAACTAGGGAATGAAAAATAAAGCACACCTAGGGACATCTTTACTAAAGTGTGGTAAAGTGTTATGCATAGAGAATGGCATGGGGACAAATTTGTCCCTGTGGGAACTCAATTTCCCTGTCCCGTTCCTGCGAGTTCTGTCCCTGTAACTGCCCATTCCTTCAAGCTCTGCCTTGACCACACAAGATTCAGCCACAGGGCCAGATTAAAGTAGGCACGGGCCTAGGGTCTGAAATGGTCAGGGGGGTCGCCAGTGCGGTGCTTTAGGGCCTCACTCTCGGATTCGGCAGCGGCAGCATCATCGCTCCGGGCCCCGCTGACCTTCCTATCTCTCCCTCCCATGCAAAACCCCGCCGACCCTCCCATGCGAGATAACCGACCGAGTGACAAACCTCCCTCCAGCAGTGTTGGCAGCCACAGCACTCTAAACAGGCTGCTTTGCGGCTTTCTCCTGCTGGTGATTCCCTCTGCCGCGTCACTGATAAGGTAATTTTTTATTGGACTAATTTTGATATATTTTTACTAACTTTTAGAGACCAAAACCCCCTTTCTCAGGTCAGAAAAGTATAATGTAACTGCAGTATACTACATTTACTTGAAGAAGGAGGCTATGGCCTCTGAAAGTTAATTGAAAAATGGATTACTCCAATAAAATGGTATATTCTTATTTTAAATTTTTGTTTTATTTCTATTTGTAAAGTGGTGATTGTCAGTACTGTATTTTCAAATTTACATCTGCTATAGTTCTATTTTGCAAAGCATTAGGGGGCTATGTGTCATTGTTTCTGTGTTGTTTCACTGTATGCAGTTTGGCTTCTTGGCAGTTCAGTTTAGCTTTTATCTACATATTTCTATTTTTAGTTTGTGATTACTTATTCCATACTGGGTGAGGGTGTATCTGTGTTCTGTGTGTATGAAAGACGTGGTTTTCTGTTAGCGATGACTAGCCTTGTTTGGCGAAATGCACTGGGCATGGTTCTTGGGAGCACCTTGAATTAACCTGATTTGAATCTCCTTATTTTCTGCCGATCTTCTTTTGTTTCATGTTGGATTCGTTGGTGGACTACTTGCCTTGTTGTTTCGTTACAAGTTAACATACATGGAGTGGAATGTACTAAAGGAGTCACAGATTTAGTTGTTTATACATACATATGGGTTACAGTTGGTTGACATAGAGTGAGGCAATTGAGAGGCGTTGTAAACTTGGTTATTAATATAGACTTATATTTTGGATAGTATTACTGCTTTACAATATATTTGAACACTTTTATATATGTTTGGAAAGGGTTCAGAGTTAAAGTCCTGGGTAAGTAGGTGGGAAGGGAAGGAAGAGGTACTTGTTCAGAGATGTTTAAGGATTGCATGGACAAAAAACTGTGCACTCGTATGCTAATCTTTGTATGCTTTGAATTAAAAAAAAAAAAAATACAAGTGTAAATAAGAAAGTAAATAAGAAAACAGATAAATAGGGGGCGGGGTGGGGGCATGGCACTTGTGTGCCTAGGGGCCCTCGAAGAATTAATCCTGCCCTGCTCGTGCACTCGTATGCTAATCTTTGTTTGTTTTGAATTAAAAAAAAAAAAATACAAGTGTAAATAAGAAAGTAAATAAGAAAACAGATAAATAGGGGGCGGGGTGGGGGCATGGCACTTGTGTGCCTAGGGGCCCTCGAATCCTGCCCTGCTCAGACACTTATGATTTTAAAGTGTTTGAGGCTTGTGCAGATGAGGACAGAGTTTGCAGGGATGGGGCAGAGACAGGGACAGAACTCAAGGGGACATGCTGCATGTTAATAGAAAAAAGTAACACACAGTACGAGTATATGCAAAGTGGAAAATGACACAGGGACAAAGTTTATCTCTGTCCACGCAGGCTCTGACCCCGCCTCGTCCCCACGGATTGTGTCTTAATTTGCACAAGCCCTGAACACATGATTTTATATATAATTTTTTTAATCAAAGTATGAAAAGGGACAATATTCTGTATAACTGTTTATAAATCACAAATAGAGCGCCTTCATTTCAATCTGGTTTTAGTGCAACCTTCATAAAGATTCAGTTGCCTATGTTTTTACATCATCTGGGAAGGTAATTGGATTGTCTTTCAAACATGAGTGTTAAAAAAAACCCCTAAACTGTAGTGTATGAACAGTAAATAAGTGTCTATTAAATGTTGGAAATGTTCCTTAATGCTAGCAACGATGGATGAATCTGTTGCAGTAACAGTAAGATGCTTAAGCAACTGAGCACATGATGGAAAGACGTTGCAGATGGTAGGAGTGTGATCAGTAGACAAGGCTCTTGTTGCCACATCAAAGGCAGACAAGGCACAAATGATGTCATTTAACAGTAGTTCATTGATATCCAAAAGCAGCTTCTGTAGTTTTGTTTTTTTTAATCAATTAATTCAGTTGCCAATTGTCTAAGATGTGTTTAGTTTTTACATAAAGAATGACACGGGGACAAAGTTTGTCCCTGTCCCCGTACACATCCCCGACCTGTCCCCATTCCACGGATAACCGCGGGTACCCATCTTTAATGCAAAGCCTGTGTAGTAAACACAAGGGGTATACCCAGCATCTTCCCTACATACACCACACATGATGGAACCTTATTTATTTATTTAACATAAGAATAGCCTTACTGTGTCAGACCAATGGTCCATCAAGCCCAGTAGCCCGTTCTTATGATGGCCAATCCAGGTCACTAGTACCTGGCCAAAACCCAAGGAGTAGCAACATTCCATGCTACCGATCCAGGGCAAGCAGTGACTTACCCCATGTCTTTTTCAATAACAGACTATGGACTTTTCCTCCAGGAATTTGTCCAAACCTTTCTTAAAGCCAGCTATGCTATCCGCTCTTACCACATCCTTTGGCAACGCGTTCCAGAGCTTAACTATTCTCTGAATTAAAAAAAATTTCCTCCTATTGGTTTTAAAAGTATTTTCCTGTTACTTCATCGAGTGTCCCCTCGTCTTTGTAATTTTTGACGGAGCAAAAAATCAATCCACTTGTACCTGTTCTACTCCACTCAGGATTTTGTAGACTTCAATCATATCAACCCTCAGCCATCTCTTTTCCAAGCTGAAGAGCCCTAACCATTTTAATCTTTCCTCATACAAGAGGAGTTCCATCACTCTTCTTTGAACTTTTTCTAGCGCCACTATATCTTTCTTGAGATATGGAGACCAGAATTGAACGCAATACTCCAGATGAGGTCGCACCATGGAGCAATATAGGGGCATTATAACATTCTTAGTCTTGTTAACCATTCCTTTTTTAATAATTCCTAGCATTCTGTTTGTTTTTTTTGGCCGCCACTGCACATTGGGTGGAAGGTTTCATCGTATTGTCTACAACAGGGCTGCCCAAGTCCGGTCCTTGAGATCTACTGGCAGGCCAGGTTTTTTGTATATCCATAATGAATATGCATGAGAGAGATTTGCCAGCACTGCCTTCTTGGTATGCAAATCTCTCTCATGTATGTTCAATGTGGATATCCAGAAAACCTGGCCTGCCAGTAGATCTCGAGGATTGGACTTGGGCAGCCCTGGTCTACGATGATACCCAGATCCTTTTCTTGGGCGCTAATCCCCAAGGTGGACCCTAGCAACAAGTTACTGTGATTCAGGTTATTCTTCCCAATGTGCATCACTTTGTATTTGTCCACATTAAATTTCATCTGCCATTTGGACGCCTACTCTTCCAATTTCCTAAGGTCCGCCTGCTATTTTTCACAATCCACATGCGTTTTAACAACTTTGAACAGTTTAGTGTCATCTGCAAATTTAATTACCTCACTTGTTCCAATTTCCAGATCATTTATTCAATTTTCTGTACCATTCTCCCAGGACATTTCAAAATGGTTTACATGAGTTTATTCAGGTATTCAAGCATTTTTCCCTGTCTGTCCTGGTGGGCTCACAATCTATCTAATGTACCTGGGGCAATGTGGGGGATTAAGCGACTTGCCCAGGGTCACAAGGAGCACCGTGGGTTTGAACTCACAACCTCAGGGTGCTGAGACTGTAGTTTTAACCACTGCGCCACACTGTATTACATGCAGTGCCATATATTTTATCTGATACTGCAGATAATGTGGCATAGCTCTTACTGAAATAAATAATCCTCAAGTCTAATACCATGGTGGATGTGTGTGTGACATCAGCCTCACATGCTCAGAGGCCCTTCAGATACGGCCAGAGCTCATCGTGGCTTTCCAAAACCCAGACAAACTGCCAGGTTTTGGAAAATCCGTCCGATCACCTGGACAGTCCTCTAAAAAGAGGACATGTTCGGGTTTTCACGGACGTTTGGTAACCTCACCGATGACATGCCCTTCTAATCCCCCTCCCTCCAATCAGCATAATTCAATAGGTCCCTTCCCTAACTGAACATACTCATTTGTGTGCATATTTTTAAAACTACCCACAGTAATATAGCTCATATTTCCTTTTCTGATGGATTTTTTGACAGTTCTCAAGGGAAAATTGGCAGTTTTCAAAGGGAAAGCGCATGCATAATAAAAATGTAGCTAGAGATTGACATTTTTTTTCCTGCAACAACATTCTCAGCAAAAGCAATGTGTACAGTTCTAAAAATGCAAAACATATATTGTCGCCTTTCATGCCCTAATCCTGTCCTGGAAATTTCACCAAAAAATGCTGATAAAAGTATACACATTATGGAAGAATGTGTATATTTTTCTCATTGTACCTGGGTATTTTTCAACCCCCCCTTCTTACCTGTATAAATAGCATCTAAAAATAACCTTTCCTATATTCCATAGAAAAACAAACATTCCCATACTCCAAAAGTGTGTAATATCACAACATCAACATTTTTTATGGCATTAATTCCCACAAATAATCCAGTATACCCGCATTGAATGTGCTTGAAAGGCAGTTAGAATTTTCCTAACAGTACTGACTCCTTGCATATCAGGAACAAAAGCTGTAGGATCGCTTTGAAGTGTTCTGTTCAGTCACTACTTTGGCCAAGGCCTGTATGGCCTGGCTATTTAAGGTTATTTGCCCTAGTGTGGAATGTTTATGTCCAGATTTTATCTGCAATTAGCAGCAGTCAAATCTTGAATGTCCTATGTGATTTGCTGAGGTTTACTGAAAAAAAGGGAGTTACAATAAAATGTTACGAGTTTACTACAAAACAATTCATACTTTAAAAATGGCCCTCGTATATGTAGAGTTTTTGGTTTTGTTGTTACAAAAAAACATAAAAATAGCCATACTGGTTCAGACTAATGGTCCATCTAGCCCAGTATCCTGTTTCCACAGTAGCCAATCCAGTTCACAAATGCCTAGCAGAAACCAAAACAGCAGCAACATTCCATGCTATCAATCCCAGGACAAGCAGTGGCTTCCCCTATGGTTGCCTCAATGGCTAGGAATGCTAGGAATGATAAAGAAGGGGATCATGAACAGATCGGAGAAGGTTATCATGCCGCTGTACCGTGCCATGATGTGCCCTCACCTGGAGTACTGCGTCCAGTACTGGTCGCCATACATGAAGAAGGACACAGTACTACTCGAAAGGGTCCAGAGAAGAGTGACTAAAATGGTTAAGGGGCTGGAGAAGTTGCCGTACAGTGAGAGATTGGACAAAATGGGCCTCTTTTCCCTTGAAAAGAGGAGACTGAGAGGGGACATGATTGAAACATTCAAAATACTGAAGGGAATAGACTTAGCAGATAAATACAGATTATTCACCCTCTCCAAGGTAGGGAGAACGAGAGGGCACTCTCTAAAGTTAAAAGGGGATAGATTCCATACAAACGTAAGGAAGTTCTTTACCCAGAGAGTGGTAGAAATCTGGAACGCTCTTCCGGAGTCTGTTATAGGGGAAAACACCCTCCAGGGATTCAAGACAAAGTTGGACAAGTTGCTGCTAAACTGGAACATACGCAAGTGAGGCTGGACTCATTTAGAGCACTGGTCTTTGACCTGGGGACCGCCGCATGAGCGGATTGCTGGGCACGATGGACCACTGGTCTGACACAGCAGCAGCAATTCTTATGTTCTATATGTAAATGACAAATAAATTTATATTCCATTTCAAAATATGAAATATCATAATAATCCTATATAACAATTTCAAGAAATGATGTATATTAGGATCCTGCAATGTGATTTGCAGCTCCGCACTCCAGGCCTGGGCCACCCTTGTATAGTCTAAAGATGGAGAAAAATCCAAAAGAGAGTGTCTGAAGTATCTCAACGGTACTATCAGTTGAGCTTCTAGCTAATATATTTCTGACAAAAATCATACACCTTAAGAAGCAATGTCGAAGTTGGCAAAGAGTTCACATAATGTCTGAGTTGCATATAAGAAAAAGCATCCAAAGTAGTCCAGCCATAAATAGTACGCAACTGAGAGAGGACTGGTAAAGTACCATCATCATTAAGGAGCTGATACAAATAAAAAAATGGATCCCCTTCTTGCCATCTGAAATCTAGCTGATGTCATACCAGGATGAAAAAAACCAGTGCCACAAATAGGTAACAGAGGAGTTGAGCGAAAGTTTAGACCCATCTGGACGCAGACTTGTCTCCACGTGGATCATAAGGGAGCAAGAAAAAAAATAAGGGTTCTCCAGGACAGCAGCCACAACTCGAGGAGTATGAAGAAGTTATCTAAAATGATAGGGTTTCCAAAACTGCAATTCCACTGGGGTCCATGAGAAATAAGATGTGGGCAGGAACCAATCGTGAATATGATGCATATGATAGGCCTCTACAAAACGTTGTAGGGGTAACAAACCCAGGCCTCCCCTATCAATCGATAAATCCACCGTACTAAGAGGGAGGCGAGAGTAACCTCCCACCCAAAGAGATCCATGGACCAATTTATCCAAGTGAAGTTCTATTTTCCAGGAAAGAGACAAAGGCAACATCTAATAAACATATAACCACTGAGGTAGTACCAACATGTTATAGAGTGCAATGCGATCCATTAAAGAAACAGGAAAATTATGCCAAGTCAAGAGACGAGTCATAGTCCTATCCAATAAGGGCTGTATATTAAGATCATGAAGTTGAGTCCAAATCTTTTTTAAACCCAACTACACTCACCGCTGTTACCACATCCTCCAGCAGTGAGTTTCGTAGCTTAACTATTTTTAAGTGAAAAAATGTTTCCTCCTATGTTTATAAAAAGTATTTCCACATAACTTCGAGTGTCTCCTAGTCTCTGAAATTTTTGAAAGAGTAAAAAAATCAAATCACTTTTACCCATTCTACACCACTCAGGATTTTGTAGACCTTGATCATATCTCCCCCTCAGCTGTCTCTTTTCCAAGCTAAGAATCCTAATCTCTTTAGCCTTTCCTTATATGAGAGGAGTTCCATCCTCATCATTTTGGTTGCTCTTCTTTGAACCTTTCCTAATTCTACTATATATATTTTTTTTAAACAGCAACTAAAATTGGACTCAATACTCAAGGTGAAGTTGTACCATGGAGCAATACAGTGGCATTATAACATTATTGGTCTTATTTACCATCCCTTTCCTAATAATTCCTAATATCCTATTTGCTTTTTTTGGCTGTGGCTGCTGCCACCGCACACTAGGCAAAAGATTGTGGATACAGCATCCTTTGCTGAACATCTTCAGCTTTCAGGCAGAAACTAACATTAGTTGAGATGTAATAGCGACATCTTGTGGACTGAAAGGGAGTAACATCCTATGTACTAAATTGCTAGAAAGTTTTGTAACCTTCAAAACCTCACCTGTCAAAAATCATTTTTAATTACTAGAAATAAGTGCAAAACATATAATTAAAGTCACATATTCACATCTCTCTCTTCTATGCCATCATCACAGCTTTTTGCTCTCTATGCTATTTAAAAAATGTACACAAGCTGTGAGCGGAGGAATAACCTAATAGAACAGCAGATTGAGAATCAGGGAACCAAATTCAAATCCCATTACACTTCCTTCTGATCTTCAGCAAATCACTTGACCTTCCATTATCTCAGGTACAAAGCTTACATTGTAAGCCACCAGGAACAGAAATATATCCCCCTGAATATCCACCACTTTCATACTTGCAGGCAGTACAAAGAATCAGGAGAGAGGCTGATTTATGAAGTAACCACTGGTTATTCACCAGGGCATGAAATGCAAGTATAAAGCTTGATCTTTATATGCAAGCAGTGATGACTGAGAAAAATTAGTCCCGTCATCATCATGTGACTAGATGGTGAACAACTCTGACAAACAACTTGAAGCAGTACTGATGGCAAGCAGATTTAACAGTAATGGAGAAACATCATAGAAAAATCAAATTAGATAGTTGAACATAAATTTGATCATTTTAGATGTGAAATGTGAGAATTTGGATACCAGAACCTTTCATAAATTCAGTTTTTACTAGGATTCTGATATATTTTCCCACTGCCAAAGCCAGTCATCTTTTAATACTGTGCCCGACAAAGGGAAAAGGCACTAGTAATTGCTCCAGAGTAGTGGGAATTGAATCCAGTTTCCCTGGTTCTTAGGTCAACATACTAACCATAGGCTACTCCTGCCCTTCTGTTATTTTTTTATATTTCATATCTTTATGTTTGGGGGGGCTCAGCCTTTCTAATTTAACCTA
Organism: Geotrypetes seraphini; assembly: GCF_902459505.1. Taxonomy (NCBI): domain Eukaryota; kingdom Metazoa; phylum Chordata; class Amphibia; order Gymnophiona; family Dermophiidae; genus Geotrypetes; species Geotrypetes seraphini. The sequence goes on from NC_047087.1 coordinate 202,335,056, forward strand.
GAAGTATTATACAGGGAGATTATTGTGGCCCCTCCCATGGGATCTACATGTAGAGTTACCAAATGGCTCCATATCCATATATGACCCCTCCCATGGGATCTATATAATAGGGTTACCATATGGCTCCAGAAAAAAAAGAGGATGGATTGAGATATCCAGGTTTTTGCTTCCATTGAAAGCAGTGTAAGTGAGGAGGATAGAGACATCTGGATTTTACCCGTAAGAACTATATAGTATATAAATCAGAAAAAACTAAACAAAATCATTAACCAGTGTGGATTAGAGGTCTACATGGGAACGGGGATCACGGGGGTCCTGCGGGAATACCATGGGGATCCCCCCTATATCAGCGGGACTCCCACAGGGACCCCTCCAAGGCCGACGGGACTCCCACGGGGATGGAACTGGGGTTCCTTCCTATACCGACTCGAGGCCTACCTTATTTCTGGTCCGGCGCTGGTCTGAGCTCCCAACGAATCAGCAGCATGTCACATAGGCATGGAAATCATCATATAGGCAGTAAGCTCAACACAGGCCCACATTGGTTCAGATGCAGCACAATGGGCCAATCACAAACAACCTCAAAGTTCTAAGGTCATGTATGATTGGCCCATTGTGCTGCAGCTGAACCAATGTGTGCCTGTGTTGAGCTTACTGCCTACGTGATGAGCTCCAGAAAAGGGAGAGCCGACGGCCGAGTTGCTGTTTCTGGGGAGCTGCGGTCTTTCACTTTTCGTTGCCTTTGTGCAGCTGCCCAAATGATGAGCAGGATGGCTTTCTGGCTCCCAGTTGCGTTCTGCCCTGCCCCCCACCTGAGCTGGCCAAAGTTTCATGGGGTAAGTGTGGGCACTGGGTTTGGAGAAGGGAAGGACCTTTGGGGACGGGGTGGCTCAGGCCAGAATCCTGCACCTCCCCCTCCATGGCTCACCGCTGCCGTAGTGAAGATGGCTGCAGCTCCTGGGCACTGGGGTGGGCTGGCTGGGAGAGGGCCTACTCCCCTTGCCAAACCACTTGGCAGGAGCTGGCTGGTGCTGCTGAAGTCAGGTTAGTGGGGATGGGGGAGGGGGAAAGGCATGGTGAGTGCTGGGACTTGTGACAGGTGGGGGAGGAAAGAGAGGAGAGTCAATTTGGCCCACAGGTTAGGCAGGGGTGGGCTTGGGATTGGGGGGGGGAAGGGAGAGGGAAATGACAGGCAGGCCAGGGTAAGGAGAAGAAAGAGTGAGAGCTAGCATGAAGGGAGAGAGTGAGGTGAGAGGGGGGGGGCACAAGATAGCAGAGACAAGTAAGCAGACAGTATAGCTAATATGAGAACTAGCAAAAGGGACAGATGACGACCATCATGAGAGGTAGAGCGAATGAGGCAATGGTGACATGGAGCATGTGATGACAGGTGGCTAGATAATAAGGTGGCAGACAGGCCAGCCAAGGTGATAGCCTTCCACCTTGGGCAGAGAGAGATGTAGGGAGAGTAAAGTGGCAGGCTGGATGGGGTGAAGGGGAAGGGAGAGAATCTGGTGACAGGAACAGACATAAGGGGGTACAGAAATGATGGTGACGGGATCAGGGGTAGGGAGAGTGTGGTGATGGTGACAAGGAAGCAAGTGGGCCAGTATGAGGGGTAGGGAGGTTGTGTTCTGTATGTATGAGAAGGACTGTTTTCTTTTAGCATTGACTATGCAGGATCGATATGTTTTAATCTGGCTTCAGTTTAACAATGGGTATATTAATGTTCTAATGCTCCCTTTTCCTATGTGCACCCTTGCTTTGTGACTCATGGATTATTATTAAAAATATATTTTTATAGAGAGGAGGGGGTATTAAAAAAAGGAGGGGGTGTTAAAAAAAGATTGTATTTTGTTGTTGTTTTAAATAAACTAAGGCTTTAAAAAAATCAAAACTTTCTGAAGTAATTGCTGCTTTTTATGGGGACAGGTAATTTTTATGGGGTGATAGGCGAACATGGGTGGGGACGGAGGGGATTCCTCACGGGGACGGGTGAAGATGAAGGGGATTCCTTGCGGGGACGGAGGGATTCCTCGCAGGGACGGGCAAGGACGGAGGGATTCCTCGCGGGGATGGGTGGGATTTTGGCAGGGACGGGTGTGATTTCTGTCTCTGCGCAACTCTCTAGTGTGGATCCCTATGGAAAGACACCTGCCATATCAGAAAAAAGTGGAGAAAGAGAGACCTCAGATTTTATATGCCCTCATGTCAACACAACTATGTTGTGCAAAGTGGGGTCTATCATGGTCATTGGTCTCTGAAAAAACTCCACAACAAACCTTCACCAAAGGCATCAATAGTTGCAGTCCACTTAGACATAGGAATACTGCAGAATACATCACATCATCAACATTATAACAAAAAACTGAAGTCGGCAGATAGCAGAAAAATAGAAGACCAGTATTATACAAACTTGACAGCACCCTGTTTCGCGCTAAGCTGTTTCAAGAGTCCTGGCAAATTACTCTTGCACTCCTGTTACTGACCAACTGAAGCATGAAAAAGAAAAGCCAGTATTCTATAAAGGCTCACCCACAGCTAGCAGCCTCCACCGATCAGTCAACAGTTTAAATCCTCTGGTCCATTCTCAACCAGAGAGATAGCCCCCTGTGTGTTGCAGAGAGGAGGCTTTTATAGTTTGGAATCTTATTCTGAATATAGAAACTATTGTATTTCCCAGTATCTTTCTGTTTATAATTTGTAAACTGTTTGAAACAATGGTTAATTTAATTGATAAGGAAGGTGTGATACTTGTAGGCATGGTAGATGGGATTAGTCTCTGGCTTCTTTGTCCCATTCAAGCAGCCTATCTTCTTGATAAACAATCCAGTCTGGCTGGATGCTTAACATAGAAACATAGAAACATAGAAATAGACGGTAGATAAGGGCCACAGCCCATCTAGTCTGCCCACCCTAATGTCCCTCCCCTACCTTTGCCCTCTGAAAAGATCCCATGTGCCGATCCCATTTGGCCTTAAAATCAGGCACGCTGCTGGCCTCAATCACCTGTAGTGGAAGACTATTCCAGCGATCAACCACTCTTTCAGTGAAAAATAATTTCCTGGTGTCACCTCGCAGTTTCCCACCCCTGATTTTCCACGGATGCCCTCTTGTTGTCGTGGGACCCTTGAAAAAGAAGATATCTTCCTCCGCCTCGATGCGGCTCGTAAGATACTTGAACATCTCGATCATGTCTCCCCTCTCTCTGCGCTCCTCGAGCGAGTATAGCTGTAATTTGTCAAGCCGTTCTTCGTATGGAAGATCCTTGAGTCCCGAGACCATCCAGGTGGCCATTCTCTCACCAACTCCAGTCTCAGCACATCCTTGCGATAATGTGGCCTCCAAAATTGCACACAATATTCCAGGTGGGGCCTCACCATGGATCTATACAATGGCATAATGACTTCCGCCTTACGGCTGACGGAACCCCTTCGTATGCAATCCATGATTTGTCTTGCCTTGGACGAAGCCTGCTCCACTTGATTGGCAGACTTCATGTCCTCACTGACGATTACCCCCAAGTCTCGTTCTGCTACCATTTTTGCTAGGATCTCGCCATTAAGGGTATAAGACTTGCATGGATTTTGGCTGCCCAGGTGCATAACTTTGCATTTTTGGCATTGAAATTGAGTTGCCATGTCCTAGACCAGCGCTCCAGTAGGAGTAGGTCATAGAAACATAGAAAAAAGCGGCAGAAAAGGGCTATAGCCCACCAAGTCTGCCCATTCCAAGTATCCCCCCCCCCCCTGAATTTACTCCCTTAAAGATCCCACGTGAGTATCCCATTTTTTCTTAAAATCCGTCACGCTGCTGGCCGTTATCACCTGGAGTGGGAGTCTGTTCCAATGATCCACCACTCTTTCGGTGAAGAAGTACTTCCTGGAGTCGCCATGAAACTTCCCTCCCCTGATTTTCAGCAGGTGCCCTCTGGTGGTTGAGGGTCCTATGAGCCAGAAGATATCATCTTCTGACTCAATGCGTCCCGTGATGTACTTATACGTTTCAATCATATCTCCCCGTTCTCTTCTTTCCTCAAGTGAGTACAGCCGCAATTTCTTTAGTCTTTCTTCATACGTGAGATCCTTGAGCCCCATGACCATCCTGGTGGCCGTTCGCTGAACCGACTCGATCCTCAGTACGTCCTTTCGGTAACTGAACACAGTACTCCAAGTGGGGCCTCACCATGGCTCTGTACAACGGCATCATAACTTCAGGTCTCCTGCTGACGAAACTTCTGCGGATACACCCCATCATTTGTCTTGCCCTGGAGGAAGCCTTCTCCACTTGATTGGCAACCTTCATGTCCTCGCTAATGATCACCCCTAGATCGCGTTCCGCCGTGGTCCTGATCAAGGTCTCACCATTTAGTACATAAGTTCTACGTGGGTTTCTTTTGCCCAGGTGCATTACCTTGCATTTTTTAGCATTGAAGCCTAGCTGCCAAGTATTTGACCATTGTTCCAGTAGCAGTAGGTCGTGTGTCATATTATCAGGTAATAAGCATCTGCCTGCTATGTTGCAAAGTTTGGCGTCGTCGGCGAACAGTGATACCCTTCCTCTAAGTCCTCGCGTCATATCTCTTATGAATAAGTTGAATAGAATCGGGCCCAGGACCGATCCCTGCGGCACTCCACTGATCACGTCCGATGCTTCGGATGGGGTACCGTTCACCACCACCCTCTGAAGTCTACCGCTCAGCCAATCTCCAATCCATGTAGTTAGAGTGTTTCCTAATCCTATCGATTTCAGCTTGTTCAGCAATCTTCGATGAGGGACGCTATCAAATGCCTTACTGAAGTCCAAATATACCACGTCCAGGAGCACAGAATTCTGCATCAACATTCCAGAGTCAGATAATTTCCCTTAGGCCTTTGCTGACATTAGTTCTGCCAACTGAAAATGCTGATTGCTAGCAATAGCTCTGCCGACACCGATGCCATTCTATTAAGCATAGCGTCATGAGCTCAACGCATCCGTAATTTGTCCAATTAAAAAACTGCACGAATCAGCCACCATAAAAACAAAACAAATCAGAATCAATAAACAAAAACCAAACAAGAATGAAAATAGAAAAGATTAGAAAAAGAAAAATAGAAAAATATCCAAAATATTAACACCACAATGATGTCAAAACTAATCAGAGCAGCAGTAAAAAATAAAAATGCTGCCTATAAAATTAACAACAAAACCCCTTCATCAAAACAAAACCAAATAATGGAAAAAAAAACCTTCCCACAAAATCATATTTTTCATTTCTTTTAATATCAGCCTGACTGCATCCATTAATAAAAAGTGTTCCACTTGATGCTCCCATTTAGACCTTCTGGAGACACCGTATCCCAGTTAAAAACCCATCTATGTTCCATCTGCCACAAATGTCTCTGTGTATTCCCTCTTCAAAATGATGCTGGAATAGAATCCAGAACCCAGCATCGTAAATCCATGAAAGTATGACTAACAGCCAATCTTACTAAATTATACTGTATACTGTTTTTGTGTTTAATAAATTGTGTTTTTAAGGCTTTGGAAGTCTGGCTTATATACAAAAGTTGACAAGGATATAAAAGTATGTAAATGACGTGTACAAGTACAATCTGTGGCAAACTTAGATATAGCCACACACAACTTAGTCGGATGAGTAAAACTATTTTCTTCCAACATAATAATACACACAGAACATTGTCCACACTTTTTATGTCCACTCAACACATCACTCATAACCCTAGGTTGAGTCCATACATCATATTTACATAAGAGATCCCTTAAATTGTAATTGTGTGAAAAAGAAAGCATAAACTGCATATTTTAAAAACTTTTTCTGGAGCCATATGATAACCCTATCTATATAAACCCAAACAAAGCACATGTCCCTGCCATTAGTATCAGCTGTACTGGTGATAATGATAACTCAGACTTCAAGCATGACCATACCTGAGGGAATAGAGGAGGAAATAAATTAGAGTAACTAGCCCTACCTCAAACATCATTTCCTATTCCTGAGTGCCAGTGGGCTGAAGTTGAAGCAGCCTATGTAGTGTTGTGGCTGTGGAGACCCAAGACATAGTGGCGGCGTTATAGTGTGGGAACTCAACTATGTACTGTGGGAACTCAACTATATAGTGTGGGAACTCAACTACAGGACCAGCCAGAAGTTCCTGCATCATGTGGGCTGAAATTTAGCAAGAGCTGGAACATTATGCAAATTGTAAGAGAACTGTGATTTCTTTGATTGTTGTACCAGGTGAAATTTCTAGGCAACATGGCAGCCTGGAATTTGTTGAGCCTAGCAAAAGAGAAATCAGAGCTACAAGTCCTTCCATTAGAACTGCATTTATCTGTCTGACAAATATGGATCCACTTTAGCAACCTTACATTTTGAACCTGAGAGAAAACGCAGGATCATTCTAGGGTTAAACAGTAATTCAGATGATGTCGGCTGGAGGGATGGTGAAAGAGTGAACTTTTGATAAAACTGACAAGCAAAGCAGAGAGAGAAACAGAACCAGGGCCGGTTTTAGTCTTTAAATGACTTCTTCACACACAAAACACAGACAGACCTTCACCAAATACAGAACAATAGATGACAAATTAGAAATAGAAATATGAATACCAAAACTGAACTGGAAACCCCAAAAATTAAGTCTGTAAGTACTTCATTTTGTACTGAACATAATCAGTGGCATAACTATGAGAAGGGGCTGGGCCTCCCACTTTGAGCTTAGGCCTCCTCAAAATGAACATCTCCCTTGATGTAGCTGGTGGAGATCCCCAAGCCTCATCAGCTGATGACCTCATCCTTCCCCTCCTCAGGTCCAGTGACTAGAACTTTCAAAGTTCTGTAGCTGGCAGCAGTATTACAGAGCCACTGTCTTCCCTCCCCCCCCCCCCCACCCCTTCTGCTTGACTATCATGTATGCATGAAAAATTGGCAGCTTGAAGATACTGCCACTAGCTGCAAAGTTTGGAGACTTCTGGTTACCAGACTGGAGGAAGAGCTCATAACTTTCCATGGCTTGGGGATCTCCACCAGCTCAAGTATTTATATTTTGCATTCAGGCGGGGAGAAAATTTGGTGCCCATCCACCCATTTTGGGCTCCAGCCTCTCTCCACAAATCAGCTGCATGGCTACGCCACTAACTACAATAAATATTTGTGATGCTCATATCCCAAAGATAACATATTCCAGGTAATACATTCAGAATAAAACACTTTTTTCTACCATGGTGTCTGGACATTTTGTTTTTCCATCATCATGGTCCCAGTTTCTCTTTCTGCTTTTTGTCTATCTTTTACTAATTCTCTTTCCAGTGTCTGTTGTTCATTTATTTCTCCTCTCTTGCTCAATTTCCCTCACTTTGCCTGTCTCCAACATATTGATTTTTTTCCCTTTTCCATGGGTTCAACTCTCTTCTGCATTCCCCATGGTCCAACATTTTGCTCCCTATCTTTTCTATTGTTGTGTTCGTCCCTTCTCCCTTAATGCTGAACAGTGGGTTGGAGGGAAAGAGATATGTTGCATCTCTCTCTTCCTTCCATTCCCAGACCTGACATTTCTCCCTCTCTCCCTTCTTTCCATCCGCAGGTCCACAATCTCTCCCTTTTCTCTTCCCAACAGTCCTCTCTCCAAGTATCTTTCCCCTTCCTTCACTCCACCCCACCCCACATCCAACTTCTCTGTTTCTCTTCTCTCCTTTTAGATCACTGCCTACTATCTCTCCCTCCTCTGTTTCCAGTCTCATAAGCTCTTACCCTTTACCTACTCCCACACTCAGTCTGGCACTTCTTTTAACTCCCTTCCCCAGTCCACCTTTCTACTTAAAAAAAAAATTACAACTAGTAATGGGGATTTCCTCACCTGTATGTCTTCCTCCTTCTATCCACACCAGTCTGATGTTGCTCTTATCTTCCATTGCTGAAAAATCCATTTTTGCTGCAGAGAACTTTCAGCCGTGGCAGCCAATATGAGGCACGGCTTGCAGCTCCCCTCCCTGCTTTCCTTTTGCCACAGTCCATCCCCAATGACGCAACTTCTGGTTTCCGCAAAGGAAAGCAGGGAAGGGAGCCATAGGCAGCTGTTCAGATTGGCTGCTGCAGCTGGAGACCTCCTGCAGCAAAAATGGATTTGTCAGCGATGGAAAATAAGGACAGCATCAGACCGGTGCAGAAAGGGGAGAAGACATGCCGGTTCACAGGGGGCCCTCCCGAGCCTTGGGGCCCAGGGCAGCTGCCCTGTTTGCTCCCCTCTTACGCCGGCCTTAAACAGAGCAGTAGTATGTGGGTTTGTATGAAAGCGTTTTTGAATCATAGTAGGCAGTGAAAATCTGACAATGTGGAAATAATTAATTACCAGTTTCTAAGAGCAAAGTAACTTTGACCTTTTATGTCACTGACCGTAGGCGAGTCTCATAAGCATATCCCTTGCAAATTGATTTCATCCTTCATACAAGGATATTTGCTGTGGCTCTACAGAAGTGATGTCTAATTTAGTTTAAGTCTTCTAATAAGAATTGTCACTGCTGGGTCAGACCAGTGGTCCATCGTGCCCAGCAGTCCACTTACGCGACGGCCCTTAGGTCAAAGACCAGTGCCCTGAGTCTAGCCTCACCTGCGTATGTTCTGGTTCAGCAGGAACTTGTCTAACTTTGTCTTGAATCCCTGGAGAGTGTTTTCCCCTATAATGTGACCTGGAAACTAATTAGTCCTAGAGACATTTAAAGGAGGAAGGAAAACCAAACGTGGTTAATAAGAGAAAGGTGAAGGAAGCTATTAGAGCTAAAAGAGAATCCTTCAGAAAGTGGAAGGATCCAACTAAAAATAATAGGAAACATAAGGAAGGCAAAGAGAGACCTTGAAAAGAAGACTGAACTGGAAGCAAAAAAACACATAGTAAAAACAAGAAGCTGGGAAAAGAATTAGTTGGACCACTGAATAACCGAGGGGTAAAAGGGGCACTCAAGGAAGACAAGGCCATAGTGGAGAGATTAACTACTATTAATCATTTATATAGTGCTGACAGACATAGTACATTAAATGAATCCTTTGCTTTGGTCTTCACCGAGGAAGATGTGAGGGGGAAACCAATGCCAGAAATTGTATTCAATGCTGATAACACACTATAGTAACATAGGACAGATTAGTAATATCTAAAAACTGTTCAACTATGTATATTAATCGCCACTCAAAGTAGCAACATGAGAATCAACTCACAGAAACTTAACAAGCAAAATTTATAAATAAAGCAATGTTTTGTGAACCTTAATAAATTGATAAAGCCTTACTGAGAGAAATAAACTCTGGAAGGTGGGTATATCATAATGTTTATGCTACTCAGATCATAGGAATCCTTGAGGGCCGCAATCCAGTCAGGTTTTCAGAATTCCCCCAATGAATATGCATGAGATCTATTAGAATATTCATTGGGGAAATCCTGAAACCCCAACTGGATTGCAGCCCTCAAGGAGGGACTTTGACACCCCTGTTCTAGAGTCAAATGTAACAATAGAAAAATTCTAGAACAAGATTTATTTCAGTTGATAATCGCATTTTAGAATTTTTCTGATATTGTACTTCTGAATTGATTGAATTTGTGCTCTATCCCTATTATAACAGGGATGATTAACGATGTAGTCTTGACATGTCTATGTTATATGTGATAATTGGAGGGAAACAAGATTCTATATATGTGATATGGAAACCACATAGTTGTATGCGGTATATAAATTTTTAAACACATAAATAAATGGTGACAACCACTTTCAGAACTGGCGAGATCTATATGGTTGCCTGATCCTCCCATCACATGCTTACCCCTCATGCTATATGCTGTGCCCTTCGATTTGTTACTTTAACAAAGCCCTTATGTCTTATTGCTGGATCATCATACTTCACAGTTACTGGAGGTATTGTTTCCTTCAGGAATGTCTCAACTCCCCCACCCTTTCCTTTCATCAGCAATTTACCAGTTCTGTACTTTTTCTACAGACCTCTGCAGTTTGCAATAATTAGCACTGGTTTATTCAATTAACATTACCACATCTTATTAATGTATCAATGTGTTTGTGTGTATGTGTTATGCTACCTATTCCCTAAGTTGTGTGTGAATACCTTTCTCTTACTGTCTCTATATATTATTACATTCTGCAATAATTAACACTATTAGAAATATATTAATAATTCATTATATTATGAATTTCATTTCTCACAGTCTTCTCCCATCAAAATCTTAGGAGAGTAGTTCTATAACAGGTCGCTTGGCTAGGAAGTGCAATTATGCATCTATTTTGAAGCTTAATACTTTAAAGAAAGATCTGAAGACTTTTCTGTTCAGAGATGCATTCTCCTAGGCCAGTGTCTCACAAACTTTTTCAAGCCAGGGCACACTACACTTCTCCCCCCATATTCATGGTTTCAGCATTCGCGGTTTCGATTATTCATGGTTTTTAGATTGCTAGCTTCTTCCCCCAAATTACATCAGCTTGCATAGAGAAATCGCCGATTCCAAGCGTTTACAGAGAAAAATTGCTGATTCCTAGCACTTTCTTCACCATATTTTGCCTCTCCTTGAGGAACAGGCCATGTCTCCCACCATGTTATTCGCGGTTTCACCACATTCACGATGATGTTTAATAGAAAACAGTGAATAACATATGAAAAAGTTATTTGCATTTTTTCTGTATTTGCGGTTTTGTTAGTCTCCTATCACAGTGAATACGGAGGGAGAAGTGTAAACCTATTGTCCCTGGCTGGAGACACCCGGAAGTGCACTAGCGTCGGCAAGATGACATCACGTGCATGTATGATGTCAGCGCACCGTCAGCACATGCACAAAGGCCTTTCAAATGGGCCTTGTGCTGAGAGAAGGACCTGTGCTGGAGAGAAGGACCAGCAGAGAGAAGAGGTGCTGGCGTCGGGAGATTGCTTACAGGATGTGCCTCTCTTCATGAGAGGTACGTCCTGTAGACAGTCAGCTAACACCTCTCCTCTTCCAAGGTGTACCACGGCACACCTGAAATCTCAGGAGGCACACTGTTTGCGATACACTATCCTAGGCAATTGAACTTTTAAAATAATATAATACGAGATACCTATGCTGAGCAACTAGACTGTTCCCCCTACCTTGTGTGTTTTCCTCCCCCTTTCTTTTCTATCACAAATTAGAGTTCTTCCCCTGTCCCTTTTTGCATTGTAAGTCATTTTTATTTTTACTATTTTTGTTAAATGGTATTAATTTTATTGTATGTTAATTCTAATTTATTTGTAAGTTATTCTGTGATTTGCAGGATATCAAGAAATAATAAAAACTTGAAATCCAGCATTTAGATATCCATATTGTATGGACATCCAAATCCTGATTTTATAAAGCTAGAATATGGGCATCTGAAACTGCAGTACAAAGGAGTATAGTGAGGGTGCATTTTGGGTGAGACAAGGAGGGGCCAAAATATGGACGTCCAACCCTTTTAGAAAAAAATGACTATACACATACCCCCTCCTTTACTAACGCGTAGCACAGGTTATAGCGCCCGCAGCAGCAGTAACTGCTCCGACGCTCATAGGAATTCTATGAGCGTCGGAGCAGTGACCGCCGTTGCAGGCACCAGAAACCGCGCTATGTGTTAGTAAAGGAGGGGGATAATTTGTTAAGTTGTTGCCCTGAATATTTGATGAGATGCATATGAGGCGTAAATAAAGTAAAATAACATAAAATATATGAACGTGATATGTGAAATGCTCAGACCCACAATCCTGGTGTTTCAACTAAGTGAATCAAGCAGAGGTTGTCATTGGAACCATCATCACACTCACACGGCCCCAAACTGCCAGATAACACTAAAATGCTTTATGTTATTATATTAACAATCAATTTTATCTGTGATGACAGGCAGTTAATCCATCATCAGCAACTCACTGCTCGTTTGATATGTGAAATCCCAACCAACCATTTTACAGACCAACCCCTCAACTCGAGTTTCACTATGTGATGCTTTGTCAGGAGGGGATGTCACTGTGGAGGGACTGTCAAATTACTGTTTCTGATCGTAAATGAATTCATCACCGATAAGTTGATTGTTAATATAATAACAAAGCATTTTAGTTTAGAGGAAATTTTTGATTTGATTGAGGGATGGATGTCAGAATTTAGATTCAAGCTTAATTCTGAAAAAATTAAATTTTCTTTGTTTCATCTCATCAGAATATCTTTGAGACCTCTATTATGTTAAAGACGGCGCAATATCCGATCCATCCAACCATTAAGATTGTGGGGGTTACTTTATATCAAAATCTAACTGTGTAATCAAGTATTTCTGGTGGTTCGTAAAGGTTTTCACATTCACTGGAAACTGTGCACTCTTAGGGCTTATTTCAATTTTTAAGCCTTTAAATTGCTGGTACAATCTTTTGATTTAAGCCATTTGGACTATTGTAATATAGGGGTCCTTTTATCAAGGAGCGGTAGGGGTTTAACGCGCGGAATACCACACGTTAAACCGCCTGCTGCACTAGTCACTAACACCTCCATTGACGAGGCATTAGTATTTTGGCTTGCCGCTGGGGTTAGCACGTGATGAAATGTCCGACGCACTAACCCCCATAGCACACCTCAATAAAAGGAGCCCATAGTCTATTTGGCAGGAACTAAGAAAAATCTTTCAAGATTTAAGATTATTCAGAACGCTGCAGTAAGACTTATTTATGGCTTGAAAAGTATGGTCATGTATCTAATTTCATTTGAGATTTGCACTGGCTGCCAGTGGAGGCACGGGTTATCTTTAAACTGGGTTGGATATGCAGTGTTCCCCCGGTTGTTTGCGGTCGGCGGTTCGTGGTCCCAATCATTTGCGGTATTTGTCCATTGTACATAGTGATACATAGTGTACCCAGAGATACATCTGGCTCAGTTTGGAGGCATGCACGCATGCCTCCAAACTGGGCCAGATGTATCTCTGGGTTAATAGTATTAGGGCCACAACCAAGAGTCTTTCTTTAAGATGTAGAGTAAGCATAAATCTTTCAGTTAGACATTGGGAAAGCTGTTCTTTATCTATAAGGTTAATTTAATATCAATATTTATATCCCACTTAGTGGTTAAGTTCAAAATGGGTTACAACAAGCAATAAGCCATAAAACTCACAATGTACAAACAGCAGCACTCACCCCCAATTCCCCATGCCACATCAATTCATATATATTTCTGAAATAGCTATGTTTTTAGAGATTACCTGAAAGACATAATTAAATAAGTTTCTTATTTCACATGGCAAATTATTCCAATATTCTGTAGCTTTGTTTTTGTAAGTTCTTGTTGTAATACATCTAGGATAATTCTTTTGTAATCCGCCTTGAACTGCAAGGTAATGGCGGAATAGAAATCCCTAATGTAATATAAAGTTTTCTTTTTAGGAATAGCCAATCTGCAGCTAGTGCGAGAAGGTATAGCCAACATCAACTTCTGTGACAAATGTAATCACCAAGAGGATTGGTAAAGAGTTACCAGATCCTTCAAATACCCTGGGCTTAGCCCATATGAAAGTCAGACTCTTATATTCAGTCCTCGCTGCTATTGGAAACCAATGCAGATCATGTAAAAAATGGGGTAGTGTGGTCAAATTTACCTCCCTCCAAAATCAACTTGGCAGCAACATTTTGTAAAGTCCGCAATCATTTTATTTAACTGTGAGTCCCAGCAAATAAATATTACGATAGTCCAATGATTTAAATATAAACGTCTGAATAATAAATTGTAAATAACATCTCTCAAGAAAATATTTTAATCTACTCATATGAAATAAGTTTAGTTTAACTAATGATCCTTTTTTTTCTAATAATCAATCATAAAAGATAAAATTCTGGCCTAAAAGATATAGGGCTCCTTTTACAAAGCTGCGCTAGGGCCTTAACGCGCAGAATAGCACACGCTAAATTGCCGCGTGCGCTAGCCGCTACCGCCTCCTTTTGAGCAGGGGTAGATTTTCAGCTAGGTGTGTGCATTAAAAACGCTAGCCCTTAGTTTTTACTCTAATCTCTTATATAATTTTATTAATATTTTGTTAACCGAATCGAGCCCTCCTGTTGGGATGAATCAGTATAAAAAAAATCAAAGATTAGATTAGATACTTTTTTAATCAGGTTATTTCCATTGTCAGACCTGAGTTCAACCAATCCCCCAAAGTTTTATTTCATCTTTAAACACAACATCCATGTCATGGAGTCTCAAACATCCAATGAGGGGACTTCAGCACTGAATGTAAATACTACTTGGGATCCTGTCAGGTATTTATGTCCTGGATTAGCCACCTTAGGAAACAGTATTCTGGATTTGGTGGACCTTTGATCTGGCAGTTCTTGTGCTCTTAGAAGCACTATGATACCAGATTATAAATTATACGAAAATGATAAAGCAGAATGTCACCTCGTAGTCAGAAGAGCAAAAAGAGAATATGAAGAGAAGCTAGCCAGGGAAGCGTAAAATTTCAAACCGTTCTTCAGATATGTTAAAGGGAAGCAGCTGGCAAGGGTGGAGGTGGGACCGCTGGATGATGGAGATAGGAAAGGAGTGGTGAAGGAAGAAAAAGAAGTGGCGGATAGACTAAACATGTTCTTTTCGTCAGTATTTACAAAAGAGGATACATCCAACGTGCCAGAACCTGAAAAAATATTCACAGGAGATCAAGCAGAAAAATTAACATCAATGGAGGTAAGCCTCGAGAACGTACATAAGCAGATAGATAGATTAAAAAGTGACAAATCTCCGGGCCCGGACAGAATCCACTCTAGGGTTTTGAAGGAACTAAAGGAGGAAATAGCAGAACTACTACAGCGGGTTTGTAACCTATCCCGGAGGATTGGAGGATAGCTAATGTTACGCCCACCTTTAAAAAAGGATCGAGAGGTGACCCAGGGAACTACAGACCGGTAAGTCTGAACTCGGTTCCGGGGAAGATGGCAGAAGCGCTGATAAAAGAAAGCATTGATGAACATCTAGATAGAAACAAACTGATGAAAACAAGCCAAGGGAAGATCGTGCCTAACGAACTTATTGCACTTCTTCGAAGGAATTAACAAACAAATGGACAAAGGGGACCCCAAAGACATCTTATACTTGGATTTCCAAAAGGCCTTTGTCAAGGTACCCCATGAATACTTACTATGGAAATTGAAGAACCATGAGGTGGAAGGAGACGTTCATAGATGGATCAAAAATTGGTTGGCGGGTAGGAAGCAAAGGGTAGGAGTGAAGGGCCACTACTCTGACTGGAGGAGGGTCACGAGTGGTGTTCCGCAGGGGTCGGTACTCAGACCACTGCTGTTCAATATATTTATAAACGATCTAGAAACAGGGACGAAGTGCGAAGTAATAAAATTCGCAGATGACACCAAACTATTTAGTGGAGTTGGGACTAAAGAGGACTGCGAGGAATTACAAAAGGACCTGAATAAGCTAGAAGAGTGGCCGATGAGATGGCAGATGAAGTTTAATGTAGAAAAATGTAAAGTCTTGCATGTAGGGAACAGAAACCCAAAGTACAGCTATACGATGGGAGGGCTGGTAATGGGTGAAAGTACCCAAGAAAAGGATTTGGGGGTAATAGTGGACAACACAATGAAGCCGTCGGCACAGTGCACAACGGCCTCTATGAAGGCAAATAGAATGCTGGGTAATCAAAAAAGGCATTACAACAAGATCGAAAGAGGTCATCCTGCCATTGTATTGGACAATGGTGTGCCCGCATCTGGAGTACTGCGTCCAATATTGGTCACCGTACCTTAAGAAGGATATGGCGATACTCAAGAGGGTTCAGAAAAGAGCGACGCGATTGATAAGAGGTATGGAAAACCTTTCATATGCTGAAAGATTAGAGAAACTGGGGCTCTTTTCCCTGGAAAAGCAGAGACTTAAAGGGGACATGATAGAGACTTCCAAGATCATGAAGGGCATAGAGAAAGTGGAGAGGGACAGATTCTTCAAGCTTTCAGAAACTACAAGAACAAGAGGGCATACGGGAAAATTAAGAGGGGACAAATTCAGAACCAATGCTAGGAAGTTCTTCTTCACCCAAAGGGTGGTGGATGCCTGGAATGTGCTTCCAGAGGGTGTGATAGGACAGTACGGTATCAGGGTTCAATAAAGGATTGGATGAATTCCTGAAGAAAAAAGGGATAGAAGGGTATAGATAGAGATCACTATACAGGTCCTGGACCTGATGGGCTGCCACGTGAGCGAACTGTTGCGCAGGATGGACCCCTGGTCTGACCCAGCAGAGGCACTGCTTATGTTCTTATGTTCAGACCAAATTGGTGGAGGGATAAATACTATGAGTATATGAAAGATACTACAGAGTAAAGCAAGATACACGTCCTGCAGGAAACAAAGAGCGCTATGAAATCTTTATGCAAAGGAAATCCATTTATGATAAGGTAGACTGTGGCATTGGAGATGTACAACTATCTACTTGGCTAGGATGAATAAATAAATTTAAAAACGCTAAGAGAAATTAGAAAGGCAAATAAAATTGACAAAACAGTAATAATGGACAATTTTAATTACTTCACTATTGATTAGGTAAATGTCTTATCAAAACTTGCTATGGAATTTAAGTCTCAGGATGGCAATAAAAGTCAGATGCATGAAGCAATGGGTCTTGTTCAGATTTAGTCCTCTGTTGAACACAGGACCTGATCCAATTGGTAACAGTGATGAGAATATCTGGCAATAGCAGCCATCATAATATATTTAACCATGTCAGCCTCAATGAAGGGATGATATCATGTAACACTACTGCAGTAGTACTTAATTTTATATGTTTTTTGTAAATAGGATAATGTCATACAAGCATGCAGTGGTTTATCTGCGTGCACAAAACATGAAAAATCACCCCAAATATTGCAGGTAGACACTCTAGCCTTTCTTGACTAGTTAAGTGGGTATTGACAAGCATTTAAGCAATAAGATTTTCACATTTACATCTCATTTACCCTCATCCATTTCCCAATTTATAAGACAAAAGCAACTTTTATTTAGATATAGCTAAATACACAAATATACATAGCATGAATGCAACAATGTCATATAGTATCAAACTCCCATTCTCCTCCCCCAGGTATCCTGAAACAGTCCTTAACCCAAACATATCCAATATGCTCAACGGTAGGGGGAATGCTTTTATTTTTTATTTAGTGATTGATTTACATCTGCTGTCTGTTCAAGAAGAAGTGCATTTGTTTCTTTCCCTCTGGGGCATTGCTTGCAGAGTCTTGCATCTTAGGGTTTGTTTGTGAATATTAGTACTTTTAGATTTTGGTCCTGCATTTGCATGGGGTTATCTGTTTTCTGGTAGAAATGAATGTTGAAAAGCATACAGTGTGCTTTGTGTATTTTAATTTTGTGGTTAACCATTATGTGTTGTTAATGTGATTATATTGAGTGTGTGTGTATATATGAAAAATGAATGGAAAAAATGGTGTTACAATTAGTACTATTATGGGGGCGGAGATTGGGTGGAGATGGGCACGACTTAGCCCAGTGTTCTTCAACTGCTGGTCCACAAAATAATTATTTTATTTCCGCCGGTTCATAGGTGTCAAAAGGTTGAAGAACATTGCTCTAGTGTGCATCTTAGAAAATAATATACTCAAGATCCTTTTTCACATGTACATTTGTAAACAGATGTCTTTCTCCCACAATTTCATGTGTGATCCCTTCTCTCTAGTAATATAAACCTGGTGTAGGAGTTTGAACAGAGTTTCTTGCTGATTAACATTGGCAAGCAAGTATCTCCCATCTTTCCATGACATTAAGCAAATATAATACTGATTTCTCATCATTCAAGTTCTCTGTCTATTGATCTACATCTTTTAAGTGTTTCTCATCTCTCCACAGATAATCATTTCTATACCATATGGAGAGTTTGTTAAATTTCTGTGGCAGTGTGGCAAATTCTTCATCTATGCTATGGAGCTGCAAACTAGCATTCCCATGTTGCATTTGTTGAACATAGTCCTGATCTGAAAATAATTTGGCAAGTGGTCACTCACTCCCAGCTCATACGCAAGGTTTTCAGTTATTGCTAAAAAAAAAAAGAAGTAACTTTAGGGGATAAGTTTGATATATTGCACCTCCCAAACCATGCTTTTTATAAAGGTAATAAAAGGAATTAAATCCTTGCTTGCCATTCCCGGGTTTCTGACAAGATGTAATAGGGACAGATCCTAATATCCTGCTAGCATTTCTCCAGCATCCAAGTACAAGTAAATATGCTCTTATCACCCACCCTTTCCTATCATATAATCAAATATCTTGTACAATATATAATAATAAAATTACCCCCTCCCCCCTCACCATTGAACTTGAAAATTTAAGGGAAACTGTAATCTAATCAGTACAATACTTTGTTAATGGCTCCCACACATCTTGAAATTTCCTGAAACATCCTCACTATATTGCAATAAATCTCTCCATTTTATAAACATGACATAAGGAATTCCACCAGAAATTATAATTTAATCTACTCCAGTTTTTTCAATTATACGTAATTTGTTGAATGGCAACACCAGTCATTATGAGTAATAATTTGTTATTATTTGTAGAAATCTGATTTTTTGCTCTCATTGCCATACCAAACAGCACAGTATCATATGATAATGCCACTGGGTTGTCCAATAAACAATAAACCAATTTTCACTCTCCATAAAAGTTATAAAACTGTGGGTTCTGTTTGATTGCATGGTGCATGTGTTTCAGTCCAGTCAGGAATCTAGACCAAAAAGTCAATAATTGTTTTTTGGCTACAGTAAAAATGAGCAAGCCTAACTCCCTCCAGGGAAGTCAACATGTAAGGATAGAAACGGTTGAGGGCTTCTCCCTTTAGCGATACTTTAGTAATATTTTGGAGCACTGCTATGAAGTAACTTAATCCAGATGGAACTCATGGACTAAATTAATAGCTCTTATTACCCTTACTCAGCACTCTCCCACTATCATCCCTCCTATTTGTCAGATCCTCAACCTTTCACTCTCCACTGCAACTGTTCCTGATGTCTTCAAATATGCCATATCACACCTCTCCTCAAAAAAAATCCTCACTATACCCCACGTCTCCTCCAACTATCGCCCCATCTCCCTCCTTCCCTTCTTATTCAAGCTACTTGAACATGCTGTTCACCGCCGTTGCCTAGACTTCCTTTCATCTCAGGCTGTTCTTGAATCACTTCAATTGGGATTTCACCCACTCCATTCCATGGCCTCTACTCTATCCTCATCCTTCTCGATCTATCTGCTGCCTTTGATACTGTTGATCACCACCTACTCCTCAATACACTGTCCTCACTGGGATTCCAGGGTTTTATTCTCAACTGGATTACTTCCTAGCTCTCCTGATTGGTAAGGCCCGACTTTAGTGCAGGAAGAGGCGGTTGGAGCATACAGCCATTGATTTCCTTCACTCACCGGCACTCCGGCTGCTCAATCCTGCCTCTCCAGCTGTCCTCTTCTGGTCGGCGGTTGCGGTCAGAAAATACCGCAAATGAC
The DNA here is from genome assembly GCF_902459505.1 of Geotrypetes seraphini. NCBI lineage: Eukaryota > Metazoa > Chordata > Amphibia > Gymnophiona > Dermophiidae > Geotrypetes > Geotrypetes seraphini. The sequence continues at coordinate 202,354,585 of NC_047087.1, forward strand.
TGGGACTGCGAACCGCCGACCGCGAATGACCGGGGGAACACTGCACTATTTATAATTTCTATAGCGCTGAAAGGCGTAAGCAGTGCTGTACATTTAACATGCAATAGACCAGGGATCTCAAAGTGCCTCCTTGAGGGCCGCAATCCAGTCGGGTTTTCAGGATTTTCCCAATGAATGTGCATTGAAAGCAGTGCATGCACATAGATCTCATGCATATTCATTGGGGAAATCCTGAAAACCCGACTGGATTGCGGCCCTCAAGGAGGGACTTTGAGACCCCTGCAATAGACGTTCCTTGCTTAGGAGTGATTTCCTTACAGCGAGTGATTTCCTTCACTTGCCAGCACTCCGGCTGCTCTCTCCTGCCTCTCCAGTCTCCCCCCATGAAAAACCATATTTGCGGTTTTTCAAGATTTGCGGAGGTTCCTGGAATGGAACCTCCTTGAATTTCAGGGGAGTACTGTAATAGTATTGAACATTTTATAAGATTATCTACCTCATGGATGGATCCTTTGAGTTCTCAGAAATTTGGCATAGACTGGTGATACTAGTGCAGAGTACCCAGGCCTGCTGAGATGAGAGACCCTTGTTTTGATTTTTCATAGTAGAAGCTGGACTAGAGAATGACACAGGGACCAATTCGTCACCATCCCTGCAGGAACTCAATTTCCTCATCCTGCCCCCTGAGTTTTGTCGCTGTCCCTGCCCCATTCCTGTAAGTTCTGCCTTAACTATACAAGCCTCAAACACTTATGATTTTAAAGTGTTTGATGCTTATGCAGATGATGATGGAGCTTGCAGGAATAGGGCAGGGGCAGGAAAAGAAATTGCGGGGACGGGATGTGAAAATTAGTTCCTGTAGGGACGGGAACAAATTTGTCCCCATGTCATTCTCTAACTGAATGAGAGGAACTAGCCTCTGCAGCTGACTCTGGAGCAAGTGTGCATATCAATTGAAGGATGTAGTATTGGCTGACAGAGGAAAGCTTACCAGTTCATGCTATCTATATAAGTGGGTCTTCGACTTTGCTTACTCCTGAATGACAAAGTTATATTTATATTTTACAATGTCCATAGCATCTGACCATGTTCTGCTGGACTGTTACTTGCTTACAGTCTCCATTTTGGTTTTTGGGAACAAGTTGCTATTTGCTGCTTAATATATTGTCTGAGGGATATGTGTGAGGTTTGCTTAAATATAGTAGCATTAAGAATGTGAATGACTGGAAGAATTTTTTTGGGAAGGTGGGGTTGTAGTATGAATGTTTTCTGGAGTGGGTGAGAATGTGGAAGGGGGTGTGTATGAGTGAATTACTTGAGGTGTGATTGGAGACAGATAGCATGAGAAAAATGAAAATTAATAGGTGTGATGTAAGTGATTGGAGAATGGGGTTGAATAGGAGAAATTGCCTAAATGTGTGTGGGGACAAGTTTAAGTAGACAAAATGTGAGTAGGGTGAGAAGACATGAAATAGTGAAGGGGAATGGTTAACAGAGATTTTAAAAAAAAATTAAAAAAAAATTTATGGATCTATTGGTGGGGTGAAGATTGTTCACCGTTGTTGGGGTGGGAGCTGGGCTTCAATATGGGTGAGATCTCTGGATTGAAGCCATTTGAATGGTAAAGCAAATGATTAGGTGCAGTTCAATAATGAACCATAGCCTGATATCAGCATTTGAGGGAACAGAAGAAATTACCACAGAGAGCAGTGAAACAATTTATACTTGCCGTTTTTCCTATAGTGCACAGGTGTCAAAGTCGGTCCTCGAGGGCCGGAATCCAGTCGGGTTTTCAGGATTTCCCCAATGAATATGCATGAGATCTATGTGCATGCACTGCTTTCAATGCATATTCATTGGGGAAATCCTGAAAACCCGACTGGATTACGGCCCTCGAGGAGGGACTTTGACACCCCTGCTATAGTGCATAAGGGATATTGCAGTGGTGGGTTCAAGAGGAAGTCCCTCTGTCAGCAGTGTAGATGCATCTTATGAGAAAACTGGCAATAATAGAAATATAGACTGGAAAAACATGTAGATCACAAACTGTACTGCGCGCCACACTAAATTTCAGAAGTTGTATGCCCTTTACCTACTATTGCTGTAATTGATGATGTCATTTGTAATTAAGCAACTGTTGCCAAGAATGGGGGGAGGGGCAGGTATGTGTGTTGATGTATTGTGTGAGTGAAATGAGTGTGGGGGGGACAAACGAGGGGGGTGGCACATTCTTCAGAAGGTTGTGAACTAATTATAGCCCCTTCTGGATAAGGAACCACCAGAAAGGGAAGGGCTTTTTAAAAAATTGATCTCATTGTTCATGCATGTGACACTAATTGTGTTTGTTTTGTTGTTATACTGCTACTTTGTTGGGTTTTAAACCGCCTGTTTGACCTAAGTACCCTTGTAATGTGTGGCATAAATAAACTAAAAACAAAAGAAACAACCGTTTTGCAACCGTTGTCCAGTCAATTGTTTGCAGATGGAAGCATAACTCCTGTGAAGTGCTGCAACTCAAGTGGAATAGTCTTGAAACAGCAAGATTGATGTTAACTGCTTCAGCTTGTGATAATGTTTGAGAATTTGCTCTTTATAGGCAAATTTTAATATATGTGCAATGGACATTTGTGATAAAGTGACCCATCCAGTGTGTTCTCTCAATCCATAGTGGCCCCAAAAGGGTTTCTTGGAGAAATTCTGTATTGAATCATTTTTTAAAAAATAAAAAACTCACCTATATCATCTTTTCGCATTTCAGGCAGACTAATCAAGTATATTAGTTACCTCTGCTCCCAGCTGACAAAAGGGTCGTTTCTTCTAAGGTACAGCATGCACAACCACACACTGTTCTTAATGTGGCCATGCATCATTCCTGAATCTGCTGCAGAAGTGGTGGAGTCTTTGCCACTGGAAATACTGCTCAGTGAAATCAAATGAAGCTGCAACCGCGTTCTTAAGTACGAGTTGTACTTAAGTTGGGTGTTTAACTTGGGGACTGCCTGTTAGAGAATGACACAGGGACAACTTTGTCCCCTTTCCCACAGGAACTCAATTTCCCTGTCCCGTCCCCACAAGTTTGTCACTGTCCCCGTCCCATTACTGTAAGCTCTGCCTTAACCGCAGAAGCCTTGAACACTTATGGGATTAAAGTGTTTGAGGCTTCTGCAGATGAGGATGGAGCTTGCAGGAATGGGTCAGGGACAAGAAAAGAACTTGAGGGGATGGGATGGGAAAATGAGTTCCCACGGGATGGGGAAAAATTTGTCCCCATGTCATTCTCTACTGCCGGTATATGAAGCAGATAAATATTGTTGCACTAGGTACAGCCAGCATAATCAGGGTAATTCTCTAAGAGGGCACTTTGACTTGGGCACTAGTTAGAGCATGTGTTTGAAGTCTACTTCTATTTATAGATCACTAGTATATGTGGCCAAAAACGTGGGCTGGTGTAAATGCCTGAGCCTAGATTGCTCAAGACTGTGTTAATAGTGCACTTTGCTCATGTGAAAAACCTATTTGCAGAACAGACCTCACATTTCTACTTAGCACAGAAACTTATAAAAGACTAGTACATGGGTATTTATGCCCCTCTTGCCACCTGAAACTAGCTTCTTATGGGATTAACCCCATAAAAGGCAATTCTGTTCCTGGATGTCTGCATTCACACACACTATTGCATGCAAACGTGCACTTTTTCTGGGTAACTATACACTTATGCGGGTAGGTGGCAGCAAAGCGACTAAGTGTGATTCTATCGTATAAGGGCGAGTGTAAGTGGCGGAGCATGGGAGAGTCAGGCACTCGTATGCACAACTTACAGAATATGTTTAGGCATATTAGCATCGGATATACCACCCCATATGGCACACAGGTTGGAATGGTATAAAATCCAATAAAAACAGAAAAGAACGCTATTCAGAAAGAGGACAGAAAAACTGTACACCTTCTACATGACATACACAAAACAAACATAAATAAAACCTCAAACATTCTAAAAGTTAGCCCCAAAATGTTATGTAGGTCCTTACCACATTTTGGTGCCCCTACTTACACTAGGTCTATGGCTGGTGTAACTATGGGTGTGTGAAAGTAAGGCACACCGATGCTAGGCTACACTAGTATCCTGTCAAAGCCAGATGTTGCAATAGTATAGGTTTTCATTTGGGGTACTCAAGGAGATACCTACTTAAGAACTACCTCCTATGGGGGCAATGCTATAAATTGGAGCCTCAGTCTAGGAACCCCAATGTTGGACGCTATATAACAGCATCTTGGCGCCAGGATTCCGTTATTGAATCCTAGCTTAAGGTTGGCATTGGAATGCCCAAGTGTTGATGTGCCCTCTTGCTGGTACACCTAAGTGGGCCAAGTGATGCGTGAAGTTTATAGTATAAAACTTCATGCAGACCTGGGGACACACACCCATGGCCTGCCCATGCTCCACTCATGTACCGTGAGGTTCTAAGCGGTTTACAGTAGAAACAGAAGAAATGCAATAAGTAAGATTAATTAAGATGAAGAGAAAGTACTTAGAGTTCCCTGACTGTCCCTAAGGCTCACATTCTTGCTAAAGTACTTGAGAAAAATAAATTAGTTAGGTTATAAACATAGAGTAGAAGAAGGTAGGAAAACAGTTCATAGGAAAATTAATTTCGAATACATTATACATTATATATTGTTCAAGGCGGAATACAAATTATAGGAGATTTGGACATTACCAAAAGAATTGCGTAATAAAGATTATCTAGATAAATTACATAGCAGTGATTCATGTACATTACATGGTGTGGTAGAGGATTCAATTATGAGAATTACATATCAGGGAATCAAGTGATAACAGAATATAGTGGAGAATATCAGTATATACGGTTTACAGATTGGAAGTTACCTAATAATGACGTAAGAGTTTATTGGATAGTGTGGAAAATGTTTATATAGGAATCAGAGTATGTATGATAGGAAAGGTTCTAAGAATTGATTAATGTGTTATTCAATAGAGGAGGAAGTGATCAGGCATAGTACGGTACAGGGATTCAAACAGGGATTGGACAGATTCCTGAGGGATAAAGGGATCGTGGGATACTGAGAGAGGTATCCAGGTAAAAAGTATAGAAACCCAACCAGGTCGTGCATGTGCAAGACCGGAGGGTTAGGACTTCGATGGGAAGATAGGACTTAAATGGGAAACCAAGGTGGCAAGGGGCCCCTTCTGGTGATTCAGACAGGTGACCTGTTTGGGCCGTCGCGGGAGCGGACTGCTGGGCAAGATGGACCTATGGTCTGACCCGGCGGAAGCACTGCTTATGTTCTTATTTCTGGTCTTTGAGATATGTCCCCAGGTACCTGGCTTCCAAATGACAGAGACAGAGAAAGTATGAGGCAGGAATTGGGACCTAATCCTTTTCAGTTGGGGGCACGCCCGGGATGGGCAGATGATATCACCAATATTTTGTGAGTATTTCTGAATTTTTTCTGTTCTTTAATACTCACGGGTATTGGTGACCTGTACCCACCCTTTATTTTAAGTTCAAGCTTTGGGTTCTATTATGGTGTTTTTGGGGAAAAATCTCGGGGTACTTTCGGTAAGCGCCCCTCGTGAATATTACATTACATTACATTAGGGATTTCTATTCTGCCTGTGCCTTGCGGTTCTAGGCGGATTACAATATAGAAGATATCTGGGCATTTCCAGTAGAATTACATTACAGGATAAGAGTAAGTTACAGGAACCGTAAAGTATTATGATACTTCAATTTCACGGAAGATAATACATATCACAGAAGATAATACATATCACAAAAGATAATACATATCAACTGAAACAAGTTAAGTCAGGTGGGGTGTAAAAGAGTTACAGTAATTCTAGATCACAGACAAAGAGATACTATAGGTGGGTGTTTCCAAAGGCGTTGATTGGTAACTCATTGGATGGTGGTTAGAGTGATGGGAGATATTTTTTGAACAGTAGTGTTTTTATTTCTTTACGGAACTCTTTTATGTCTGTTGTTTTGGTCAGTAGTTTTGAAATGTCAGAGTCAATTTTAGCTGCCTGTGTCCCCAGAAGGTTGTCGTAAAGTTTCTTACGACGAGTACCGTTGAGAGGTGGGTAGGTGAAAAGGTTCTGTGTTCTCCTTCTTCTGGGTGAGAGGTAGTAGTGAAAACGGTTGTTTAGGTAGCTGGGTGCCGTGCCGTGGGTTACTTTGAAAAGGAGACAGTAGAGTTTGAATTGTGTTCGTGCTTTTATTGGTAGCCAGTGAGATTCTAAGTATGCATTGGTAATGTGGTCGTGTTTGTTGAGTGAGTATATGAGTCTGAGGGCTGTGTTCTGGATGGTCTGTAGTTTTTTTATTGTGTTGGTAGGGCAAGGTAAGTAGAGGCTGTTGCAGTAGTCTACAATACTTAGCACAAGGGATTGGACAATGATCCTGAATTGGTCTTTATTAAAGAATTTTCTGATTTTTCTTAGATTTCGCATTGTGAGGAATGCTTTTTGGGTGATTTTATGGATTTGTGTTTGCATTGTGCAGCATCTGTCTAAATGTATACCTAGGATTTTGAGGGAGCTCTGTATTGGGTACTTGATTGAGTTTACTTCCAGTTCTGTTAGGGATGGTTTTTTGTCCTTCTCTAGTAGTAGGAGTTTAGTTTTGTCTGGGTTCAGCTTCAGCTTATGATTTGTCATCCATTTTTCTACTGTTTCCAATGTGGTTTTCAGGCATCCTGTGGAGGTTGGGTTATGGATGTCGAATGGAAGGATGATGGTTATGTCGTCCGCATAGCTGAAAGAAGTAATGTTTAGGGCGTCCAGGGTGGTGCCTAGGGAAGCTATGAATAGGTTGAAAAGTGTGGGAGAGAGGGGAGAACCTTGTGGCACTCCGCATGGGTTGGACCATGGTTCAGATAGAGTGTCTTTTGATTTGACTCTATATGTTCTTGTTTTAAGGAAGCCTTGGAACCAGTTGTGAACTTTACCTGAGATTCCTATTGCGTCTAGTGTCTGGAGAAGTATGGAGTGGTCCACTAAATCGAAAGCAGCTGAGAGATCAAATTGGATGATTAGCAGTCTGTTTCCTTGGCTGAGGTGTCTTCGAGCTATGTCTAGTAAAGATACCAGAAGAGTTTCTGTACTGTGGTTGGTTCTGAATCCGGATTGGGATGGATGTAGGATGTTGTGGGCTTCTAGGTACATGGAAAGTTGTTGTGCTACTAGCCCTTCTATTATTTTGACATATGTTGGGATAGAAGCGATTGGTCTATAATTTGATGGGTTATTTATTAGGCCTTTGGGGTCTTTCAGTATAGGCGTAATTATGATTTCACCAAGGTCTAGTGGGAACTGGCCTTCCCTGAGTGTGGTTTGCAGCCACAGCGTATAACTAGCTTTGAAATTGGTGGAAGCTGTTGCTAGTAGGTATGGTGGGCAGTTGTTCAGATCACATGAGGATTTGCAATATTTTTTGTAGAGCCTGTCCAGTTCAGACCACTGGGTTGTAGGGAAGTTGGTCCAGGACCTGTCTGCTGATATGGCTTCATCTATTGTAGGTTTTATTAGAATCTCGTCTATGTTGTTTTGTGAGTTATTGAATGTTATTCTGATTGTGATGATTTTATTTTTGAAGTGATCTGCTAATTGAGAGGCTGTAGGTGTTAGGTTTCCCTGGGTGGCTAGACATTGTTTGGTGTCGGTAAGATTTCTTACTAAGTTGAAAAGTTTTTTTGTGTCTGGTTTGTCAGTGCCTATGAGGTTGGAGTAATAGTCTTTTCGTTTTTCCTTCAGTTTGATTTTGTATAGCTTGATTTGTGTTTTCCATTCTGTTTTGGTATTATCTTGTTTCTGTTTTTTCCATGCCCTTTCTAGTTGTCTGCATTTCCTTTTTTGTTGTAGGAGTTCAGTGTCAAACCATTTGTCTGATTGTCTACATATTTTATTTTTTGCTTTTAGTGGTGCTAGTTTGTTCAAGGTCGATTCGCTGAGAGATCGCCAGGTGTTTATGAATTCTCTAGGGTTGCTGGAATCTATTGCTGGGTCCACTGTGCTCCAGAATGTGTTGGGGTCGATTTTCTGTCTGATCATAAAGCTTGTTTTGGGAGGAGTGGGTTTATTTTTGTTATGCTCCCAGTTGATGGTGAAGTTGTATTTGTAGTGGTCTGACCATAGGGTGGGTTGCCAGGCACCATTGGTGAATATAAGCAGCTGCCATTCTTTCGGGAAGAATGAAATTATTTATAAGAACCCCCTTGCCCACTCTGTCATTTGTGAGGTTAAAAAACTTTTATAGAGTATAAGATTTTATTGTCTCTTATTACTTTACCTCGCTTATAAGGTAATATTTTTGCATTGTTATATTGTTTTTGTAATGAGTCATAATGGCACTTAGGATTCTCCCCCTCCTAGACAGATGAGACTTGTACGGCTGTGTGTGTATGACATTCTTCCTTCAGCTCACATCTCTCTGTGTCACCAATCCTTTCCCGTATATGTTTGCACTGAGGTAGGACATGCTGTTATGTGGAATGAATTGCAAGCGCTGTTTGAATCAGTCTAAGATCTTTCCTTCGCAGCTTGTACACAAGCACTATTTCTTGTCTTCCTTTTGAACATACAATAGTTTGATCCTGATTTATTCTGTGCGTTTCTTCTACGGCTGCTTCCTTTGTGTTCTGTGCTGGCAAAATTTTGTTTTGTTTTTAGAAGATTAGCCAGTTGTGCATTTTCTCTGTGCTTATTTGGATATCTAGTTACTGACCTTAAGGAATGCGATTCTGGTTTTCTCTTTCTGACTGAAAGCCATATTTTTCTATTTGGCAGTTTGAATTCTATAAAGTACAAATGCACTTTGACTGCCAGACGCTGTTCTTTGCTTTCATTATCAGGGTCCTTGCATGAATGCTTTTGCCGCCCCTTCCAGACTTCCCAGTTTTGGGCTTTCACTGATAATGTTGTATTTCATGTACCCCCTATAGTGCTTCTTTGAAGTTACTCATTCTTGTTTTTATCAAGCAGTACGGTGAGATTCCACTGCTTGTCATTTTTCTTTCCTCCAGCATTATCAAAAACACTATCAATCCTGTTGTCAAAGCTGATGGCATCCCCCGCTTCGTCCCAGACTTTCATTGCACCCATTGTCCTTGAGGTTTTTTCCTTTCTCTCCTCCATTCCATCGGCAGCCAATTTTTTTTCTGTCATTGTCTTAAAGAATGTTTTTTTTAGTCCCTGTTGGTGAGGCTTTTCAGCCCCTTTTTGCCTTCACCTTTAAGCAACAGTATACCTGATGTGGAATGCCCCAGGGCTATGTTGACTCCCCTGTTCTCCATTGTCCTCCGGGCTATTCTACAGTCATGCACTGCCCCTCATGGTTCTGTCCTCATTCTGTACCTCTTTTTGTGTTCCATAATTCAGGAGACCTGTCAGGCTGATAGTTTGCACCTTTTACAATGGTTGTCTGTGTGTGGTCACAAGGTGTCACGAAATAAACTGCACTGGTGTAAATCTGAAGTGAAATACCTGGGTTTTGTCCTGTCTCATGGTCAGAGGAAAATCTGCACTTTCTGCATTGCTGCTGTTCTGGGTCTGCCCTGCCCAGCTACCAAGAAAGACATGCTTACTTTTCTTGATATGATTGGTCACTGCCGCCAATGGATCTCTGATTGTTCCTTCTATGACCAGATTCTGAGATAGACCCTGGTTTCTGATATGACTGCTCTTATCAGATGGACTCATGAAATGTTGGAAATTTGAGATGTGCTTTGGTTTCTAGCCCAGGTCTGGGTTTTCCTGCTTATGCCCATATGTTTTATCTCTTTGTTTGGAACCATTGTAACACCATGAAGGGGGAACATGGCGGTAAGTTACGCTCTGTTGCCTTTTTTTTATAGTCACTCCTGTTCAAGTTCCCTGGCTGCATGTACTATGGTAGTAGAGATGGTTCACACTTTTCACGGTGTCCAAGCCCTTCTTTTAAATGGGCTCCTGGGTCTCAAGGGTGAATAGGATTCTCTTCCTCTCTTTTTTCACAGCTTCAGTCCTTTGTTACCCCCTTCTGAACTTGATGCCTGGCGTTTGGCAGGTGCCCAAAGCCACACTTTTGGATGGACTTTGGTGCAAAGAGGGGAAACCCTGCATACCAGCTGCTAACTCTCCCTTATTCATTGCCCAATATCATGGTATTGGTTATCGTAGTGCTCGCTCGACATTTTAACTTCTTGCTAGTGATATTTTCATTCTTGACCTTTTGCTCCTTGATACAGATATATATAGCTCGATAATTACAGATGGCACGTTTGTGACTTGAAAACAAATTGGAAAACACAATTCCTTTCTATTGTTTTAGCTGAAATTAGGATGTGGCTAATTTAAATGTTTTTTTACATAGCCATCCCAGATCTGTTTTGGCACAGATATTTCTAATGTTTTCCAAGGGTCCTCTTTATCACTGCAGAGATAGAGACGCTCCAAAGAGACATTAGCTTTATGCCTTTTTCCAAATATGAGATGGTTATGATATACATTATTGTTTCTTTGTTTTGGTTTTTTATATTAATGTGTTTATTTGCAGAGTTAAATTCAGCCCTGCACACTTGACAGATGGAGTAATAGCTCCACGCTTAAAACTTTATGTTTTGTCTGTGTCATGTCTACTTGTTTTAGTTTAGTTGGTACCCCAGGATACATAACATTGGCCATTTCTAGAGCTCTTTTTCCACTTCTTACTAGTCTAACTGCGCAATGGTCTTTTACTTATAACTTTTATATTCTGAATATAGTTTAGTTAGGGGTTATATGTTTAAGAAAAAGCTTTACTTTATACAGCATTTATTTCGTGGTGTTCCCTACATATGATCCACTCGGTATACATTTCTGAATACATTCAGTACATCAGTATGGTCTCTCTGAAGTGCCATAATATTATATGTAGCACGAAAAAACATATCTTTTTGGATTGTTCAATTAAGAACCTTAAGTAACTGAATATTGTCTCTCTTTTGCCATAGCTATATCAAGTAAATGTACTGGTATCTCACATGTTGCCACATTCAGTACAGGCAACATGGTTTCTCTCTCGTTTTCTATCTCTTATTTGGATCACATTGGAGTACAGCTGCTGAATGATATTTGGAATGCTTTTCAAGCATCTCTTTCTGTATGCACAGACATCTGGCTGCTCTCCCTTTGAGATTCTCACGGGATGACCTTTCCCCGCCCCATGGGTAGACAAACCCTCAATAGTTGAGAGTAGTGATCTTCCCTTGATACAGGAGGAATACGTCCAAAAGCTCATTAAAATATTAGGGCTTGTTCAAAAAAATGTGTCTTGCACTTCTTTTTTCTCTCCACAGATTCCTACCCATTTTTTCCAGCCTGGTGATTGTCCAGAAGCTTTCCAAGGATCGGAAGCAGACGGATTTCCCCTTTGGCCTTCCAACTACTGTGATCGCTGTGACCAGGCCCGCTGCACTCACTGAGGAGTTTCCTGTTTGGATCCACGCAAGTCGCTTGAAGAGGGTTAACCTAAAACCCCAGAAGCAAGTCTTCCCTGTGCAGATTTCACCTCCTCCAGTGGAACAACATGATGATCTCATTGCAGCATTCTACCAACTTTATCATTCTCTTACTGGCAACGCTGCTGCTAGTTTTTCTCCCTGTATGGATCATTTCTAACTGGGTCTACAGGGATGATGTGTTCTGGGTCCACGACACTTTCTGCCCATACCCATCTGTAAATGACACTCCTGCTGTAAACAGCACCCCCGGCACCTCTTTGCGAACACGACGTCAAGCTGGACTACTCCCTCGCAAAGGCTGTCCTTCAATTGGAATCCAGAAAGACAGACAGTATGCTACCCTTTGGTATAATTCCAGCAGTGTGCAAGTTGCCACCTTCTCTTTTGAGTATTGTGACATTGTGGAATGTTCATCAATTGATATACCAAGGCTGTGCCATTGGTCATAAGAACATAAGAAATGCCTTCATCGGATCAGACCGAGGTCCATCAAGTCCGGCGATCCGCTGTCGCGGTGGCCCGTTTAGGTTCTCTATTATGAAAACCTGAAATTACCATATCCCTCAATATGATTTGCAAGAAGGTGTATATCCAACTTGTGCTTGAAACCCCGAAGAGTAGTCTCCGCCACAACATCCTCAGGAAGAGAATTCCAAGCGCCCACCACTCGTTGTGAGAAACAGAACTTCCTGACGTTCGTCCTGAACCTGCTGCCACCCAGTTTCAGTCTATGACCTCTTGTCCGTGTCACATCTGAAAATGTTAGTAATGTAGCTTCTTGATCTATTTCATCCAATCCTTTTAATATTTTAAAAGTCTCTATCAAATCGCCTCTCAGTCTTCTCCTCTCGAGTGTGAACAGTCCCAGTTTCCTGAGGCGTTCTTCATAGCTCAAATTTTTCATTCCTTTGACTAGTTTCGTGGCTCTCCTTTGCACCTTCTCCAGCAGAGTTATGTCCTTTTTAAGGTAAGGAGACCAGTGTTGGACACAGTATTCTAAGTGTGGTCTGACCATTGCTTCTATAAAGTGGCATTATGACTTCTTCCGATCTACTCGTGATCCCTTTCTTAATCATGCCCAACATCCTGTTTGCCCTCTTCGCTGCCGCCGCACATTGCGCCGATGGCTTCAGGGTTCTGTCAATCAGTACCCCCAAATCCCTTTCCTGTTCGCATTTTGCTAATGTTACCCCAAACTTTCTATACTCATGTTCTTTATTCTTTTTGCCTAGATCAGCGATGGCGAACCTATGGCACGCGTGCCAACTGTGGCACGCGAAGGCCTTGCAGCTGGCACGCGCAGGGCCGCCATCAGGGCAGTACTACCAGGGGGTGCACAGGAGAGAGAGCTGAACGGGGACGATGGGAGACCCGCGGGGTTAAATATAACTCGAGCCGCGAGGCTCGTCTTCTACTCCGACTGCCCTGCCGCTCACACAGCCGATCGGAAATCTTCCTCGACGTCAGCGCTGACGTCGGAGGGAGGGCTTAAGCAAAGCCCGCCCTCCGACGTCAGCGCTGAAGTCGGGGAAGATTTCCGATCGGCTATGTGTGCGCAGCGGGACAGGCAGGAAATAGAAGACAAGCCTACGCGGCTCGAGCCACATTTTGCTGAGAAAGTTGCTAAGATGGGCTGGGAGACAAACGGGGAACACTAAAGGGGGAGGGAGTGCATTTTGGACACAAGGCATGAACTTGGGAGAAAGGAAGGGAGGGAAAGAGATGCTGAGGTGGGGGAGGGAATGGGTTTTTGGACACAGAAAGTATGAACTTGGGAGAGAGGAAAGGAGGGAAAGAGATGCTGAGGTGGGGGAGGGAATGTGTTTTTGGACACAGAAGGCATGGACTTGGGAGAGAGGAAAGGAGGGAAAAAGATGCTGAGGTGGGGGAGGGAATGGGTTTTTGGACACAGAAGGCATGGACTTGGGAGAGAGGAAGGGAGGGAAAGAGATGCTGAGGTGGGGGAGGGAATGTGTTTTTGGACACAGAAGGCATGGACTTGGGAGAGAGGAAAGGAGGGAAAAAGATGCTGAGGTGGGGGAGGGAATGGGTTTTTGCACACAGAAGGCATGGACTTGGGAGAGAGGAAGGGAGGGAAAGAGATGCTGAGGTGGGGGAGGGAATGGGTTTTTGGACACAGAAGGCATGAACTTGGGAGAGAGGAAGGGAGGGAAAGAGATGCTGAGGTGGAGGATGGAATGGGTTTTTGGACACAGAAAGCATGAACTTGGGAGAGAGGAAAGGAGGGAAAGAGATGCTGAGGTGGGGGAGGGAATGGGTTTTTGGACACAGAAGGCATGAACTTGGGAGAGAGGAAGGGAGAGAAAGAGATGCTGAGGTGGGGGATGGAATGGGGTTTTGGACACAAGGCATGAACTTGGGAGAGAGGAAGGGAGGGAAAGAGATGCTGAGGTGGGGGAGGGAATGGGTTTTTGGACACAGAAGGCATGAACTTGGGAGAGAGGAAGGGAGGGAAAGAGATGCTGAGGTGGGGGATGGAATGGGTTTTTGGACACAGAAAGCATGAACTTGGGAGAGGAAAGGAGGGAAAGAGATGCTGAGGTGGGGGAGGGAATGGGTTTTTGCACACAGAAGGCATGGACTTGGGAGAGAAGAAGGGAGGGAAAGAGATGCTGAGGTGGGGGAGGGAATGGGTTTTTGGACACAGAAGGCATGAACTTGGGAGAGAGGAAGGGAGGGAAAGAGATGCTGAGGTGGGGGATGGAATGGGTTTTTAGACACAGAAAGCATGAACTTGGGAGAGAGGAAAGGAGGGAAAGAGATGCTGAGGTGGGGGAGGGAATGGGTTTTTGCACACAGAAGGCATGGACTTGGAAGAGAGGAAGGGAGGGAAAGAGATGCTGAGGTGGGGGAGGGAATGGGTTTTTGGACACAGAAGTCAAGGACTTGGGAGAGAGGAAGGGAGGGAAAGAGATGGTTGTGTACACGGGGAATAGAAGAAAGGAGAATTTTTGGTTATAGGGAGGGAGTGAGGTACAGACAGTGGCATACCAAGGTGGGGGTGGGGGCGGTCTGCCCCGGTTTTATGCCCCAAGGGGGTACACAGCTGGCCACCCTCAAGTGTTCTCCCTAAGCTGGCAAACTGCGTCTCTTTAGCCACTTGAGTGCCACCGCCGCCATTGTGAACAGGCCGGTGCCAAGTTCTCCCTGCTTTTCACTGTGGGGCCGACCAACTCTCGCCACCCGCGTCAATTCTGATGTCGGAGAGGACGTTCTGGGCCAGCCAATCGCTGCCTGGCTGGCCCAGAACGTCCTCTCTGATGTTAGAATTGACGTCGAGTGGCGAGAGTTGGTCGGCCCCGTGGGGAAGAGAAGCAGGGCGAACTCGGCGCCGGCCTGTTCCCGATAGCGGCAGTGACAGCCTATTCCTCAGTGGCGGTGGCAGCATTTTCCCAATGGTGGTGGCATAGGGGAGGGCAAGGAGAAAGAAAGAAAGGGGGGGACAGGGAGCCAAAAAAAAAAAGAAAGAGGGCTGGGTGAAGCAAAGAAAAATGGGGCACGGAGAGAGAGAGAAAGACAGACATACAGAATGAAAGGGGGTATGGAGAGAGAGAAAAAGAAAGAAGGGGGCAGGGTGAAACAAAGAAAAAGTTTGGGGAGGGAATGAGGTCTGGAGGAGAGAAAGCATACAGGAGGCTGAAAAAAGGGAAGAAATATTGGATGCACAGTCAGAAGAATAAAGTGCAACCAGAGACTGATGAAATTACCAAGGTAGGAAAATGATTTTATTTTCAATTTAGTGATCAAAATGTGTCCGTTTTGAGAATTTATATATGCTGTCTATATTTTGCACTATGGCCCCCTTTTACTAAACCGCAATAGTGTTTTTTAGCGCAGGGAGCCTATGAGCTTCAAGAGCAGCGTGGGGCATTCAGCGTAGGTCCCTGCGCTAAAAACCGCTATCGCGGTTTAGTAAAAAGGGAGGGGGAATATTTGTCTATTTTTGTATAGTTGTTACTGAGGTGACATTGCATAAAGTCATCTGCCTTGACCTCTTTGAAAACCCGCGGAATATAAATGATAATTAACATTTTCTCTGCGTACAGCGTGCTTTGTGTTTTTAAAATTTTATTGTTGGTAGATCATTTTGACTTGGCCACAAAGGTAAGGGGGAGGGAGGGGAGCTGCTGAAAGAGTCTACCTTGATGTGGTTGCAGGCTTACAAATCTTTTGGTCAAAGAGTGCGGCGACAGAGAAAAGTATGTGTGTATTCGGCCCATGAATGAAATCATTAAAACATTATAAATTGTCAATAAATTGAAATGAAAACCAAAGGATTGTGAATCAAATTGATTCTCTGACAATACAAAGATTCCAACCTTTAAAAATGATGTTACATAGTTCAGGCAACTTTATAAAGAGTTTTTAGATACTAAAATCTTGTTATTAAGGTTTAATTGACGTGCTGGCACTTTGAGGAAATTCTTTGGTTTTGTGCGGCAGTTTGGGCACTCGGGCTCAAAAAGGTTAGCCATCACTGGCCTAGATGCATCACCTTACATTTATTTATGTTAAATTTCATCTGCCACTTAGTCACCCATGTTTCCAGCTGTCTCAGATCCTTCTGAAGCTCCTCGCAGTCCCTTTGAGAGCCAACTGCCCGACATAATTTTGTATCATCGGCGAACTTTATTATATTACATGTTGTTTCCTCCTCAAGATCGTTTATAAAAATGTTGAACAAAATAGGCCCAAGAACCGAGCCCTGGGGCACTCCACTAGTCACTTTCACCCAGTCCGAGAATTTCCCTTTTATGCTAACCCTCTGCATTCTGTTCTCTAGCCATTTACCGATCCATCTATGCACTTCTCCTCCTATTCCGTGGCTTAGTAATTTCTTCATAAGCCTTGCATGTGGGACCTTGTCAAACGCTTTCTGGAAGTCCAAGTAAACTATGTCTACTGGATCTCCAGTATCCATATGTTTGTTCACTTTCTCAAAGAATTGTGGCAAATTTGTCAAACAAGACTTCCCTTTCCTGAAGCCGTGTTGACTAGCCCTTATTAGATTGTGATCCTCCAAGTGTTGCACAATGCTGTCTTTAATAAGTGTTTCAATTATCTTCCCAGGAACCGATGTGAGGCTCACAGGTCGGTAGTTTCCTGGATCACCTCTTGATCCTTTTTTGAAAATCGGGATGACATTTGCTGTTCTCCAGTCTTCTGGTATTTGCCCTGTTCTAATTGACATGTTAGCTACGGTTTGTAATAGTTCACCAATTTCCACCTTAAGTTCCTTTAATACTCTCGGGTGAATTCCGTCTGGTCCGGGGGATTTGTCATTTTTTAGTTTGTCAATCTGAACGTATATCATGTCCAACGTCACATTTACTGTTTCGAGGTTGTCCTCTATGCCTCCGGTTAATATCCTCCCTGTGTCTGGCACTGATGAAATGTCCTCATTTGTGAAGACCGAAGCAAAGAATGAATTTAACTTATCGGCAACCTGTTTGTCATCTTTAATTGACCCCTTAATTTCTTGGTCGTCTAGAGGCCCCACTGTCTCTCTTGCTGGTTTCTTTCCTTTTATATATCTAAAAAAGGGCATGAAGTTTTTGGTTTCTAGTGCTATCCTTTCTTCATAGACTTTTTTGGCGTTTCTTACCACTCTGTGACAGTTTTTTTGGTCGTTTTTGTGACAGTTCCAGGCCTTCATTGTTATTTCCTTTTTCCATTTTTTAAACGAGTTTCTCTTCTCCCTCACTGCCTCTTTCACCTCTCTGGATAACCAAGCTGGTTCACCTTTGTTCTTTTTCCGCTTTCCTTTGGATAACCTCGGAATGTGTAGATTCTGTGCTTCTATGATGGTGTTTTTCAGTAGAGACCATGCTTGATCGACTGTTTGGTATTCCACTTTGCCCTTCTTGAGCCGTTTTCTAACCATGGTTCTCATGCTGTCGTAGTTCCCCTTTTTGAAGTTAAAGGCCGCGGATTTAGTCTTGATTGGTTTCCCCATTCCGATGCCAATGGTAAAATTGATCATATTGTGGTCACTTGTCCCTAGCGGAGTCTTAACCTCTACATCCGCTGTCCTTCCAGTAATGCCTTTTATGACCAAGTCCATGATCGCAGTTCCTCTTGTCGGTTCTATTACCATTTGTTCAAGGAAGCAATCTCCTATCATTTCCAAGAATTTTATCTCTCTTCCGCAGTTAGATGTTCCCAATTTCCAGTTTACTCCTGGGTAGTTGAAGTCTCCCATAATTGACACATTTCCTGATTTACAATTACTAATAATTTCCTCCATCATTTCGTTGTCTGTTTCCTCAGTCTGACCCGGGGGTCGATAATAGAGGCCAATATGTATGTCTGCTTCTTTTTGTCCCGGAATCATTATCCAGAGTGACTCTAGTTTACCATTTTCTTCTGTGTCTCCTTTTCTAACTGACTCTATTTCATCCTGGACATAGAGAGCAATACCTCCCCCTTTTTGCCCAATCCTATCTCTTCTGTATAGTTTATATCCTTTCAATGCTGTGTCCCATTCATTTTCCTCATTCCACCATGTTTCTGTTATTCCTATGATATCCAGTTGTTTCCTATTTGCTAATTCTTCCAGCTCGCCCATTTTGTTTCCTAAGCTTCTGGCATTCGTGTACATACATTTAAGTTCTGTTCGTGCCAATTTACTGAATTTAGTGGTCCTCACATCCTTTTTTGTATCCCTTTGATCTTTTTCATTGCCTCTTGTGTCATCATGATCTTGCCCCAATTTTGTGTTTGAGATTACCTCCTCCTGGTATCCTGATGTCCGGGCCATCGACCGGTTGTCGACTGTCGGCTCTCCCCTGTTTTTTAGTTTAAAGCTTTCTCAATGGCCTTCTTAAAGTTCTCCGCCAGGACTCTTACTCCCTCTTTGGCGAGGTGTAGTCCATCCTTTCTATATAACTTGCTTTTACCCCAGAATGCCATCCAGTTTCACACGAATTCGAAGCCTTCATCCTCGCACCAACGCCTCATCCAGGTGTTCACAGCTTTCAGTTCGTCTTGTCTCTTTGCGTCCGCTCTTGGTACCGGAAGGATTTCCGAGAAAGCCACCTTCACCTCCCTGACCTTGAGCTGCCTTCCAAGTGAGCGGAGCTGGTCCTTCAATTTTTCCCTATTGTACTTCCTCCCGCAAACATCGTTGGTACCCACGTGAATGAGCACTGCAGTATCCTTTCCTCCTGCTCCGTCTATGATCCTGGTGATCCTGCTAGCCACATCCTTTATTCTTGCTCCAGGCAGACAGGTGACCATCCTATCCTCCCTTCCTCCCGCAATGTGGCTATCCACATTTCTTAGTATGGAATCTCCGACTATTATCCCAATCTGCTTTAGTTGGAGGTTCCTCGGGGGTCTTAAGTCTGTATCCTCGTCGCAAGCGCAGATTACTATGTTCTGTGTCCCATCCTCAGTTGGTGTATCGTCTCTGCTGGTTGGATTGGTGTCTCCTTCTGCATCCATTGTTCCATCCTCTTGAGTTGTTTGGTAGCTGATCTCCAGCCCCGGGGTCTCCACAATCTGTTGGTGAGCATCTTCGATGTACCTCTCCAATTCTTCAATCTCTTCACTAGTGCTGGACTCCACAATCAACTTCTCTTGCGTGCGGTTTTCCACTTTATTGCTGAGAAGTTCTTCTAGTTCCTTCACCGTTCCCTCCAGCAACCAAACTTGCTGTTTCAGGCTTTCCAGCTCCCTGCACCGATTGCAAAAGTATGCCTCTGTCCCTGAGGGGAGGTACTCATACATACTGCAGCCGGTGCAGAAGACTGGAAAGCACATCTTGTGGCATCTGTGGGTGCTCATAACCAAACTGTCAGTACTTTTCTGACGGATTAATAAGATGAAGGATTAATAGTTCGTTAACCTTGATTCCTGGGTCTTTCTGAAGGCGTCTTCGCAAAGGCGCTCTCGCTAAGGCGAGCGCCTTTGCTGCTCGCCTTCGCCGCACGCCGAACGGCTGCGCGCCGTTGGCCCTCCCCCTTTTAAGGGGGAGTCGAGTCGCGCTGGTAGTGACGCTCTGTGGGGTGGGCGGAGCTACCTCACGCCTCCCCCACGCCGCCCGATGTAAGCCTCAGCCCTCTCTTCCCGCAAAGTCTCCCAGAGCAAAGAACAGAAAACAATTGCAGTAAACTGCTTTCACTCACTGTCGAATCTTCTCCGGTGGTCCTCAGAGATTCCTAAAAAAAACTAAAGACATATATATATATATATGTGTTACTGACTCACATTGGGGGGATAAGTGTGCATTTTGGGGAGCGGTAGGGTGGAATATTGATACTGACTGGGTTTATAAATCAGAAAGTACTCTGAAAAAAAGTGGACCAAAATGGTAAATCACTGCTTACTTGTATGACCCTTCATAAGGTTGGAAACTGTTATAGGAAAAGTGTTCCTGCACAAATTATTAAGCTTTCTCTTACTATTGACAACCCTAGACCTACTGATGAAGGTATGTACTTTATGGCCATGTGGTTTAAGGGTGGGTCTAGCTATCCGATCCATCAGTTTTCTTATGGGATCTATCTACCTCCTATAATTTTACCTATCCCCTTTGTGCACTGTGGTGTTCTAAATACCTTTTGTTACCTGGACAGAAAAAGCTTGATATTGCCGTTACTATCTATAAGGGTAATTACACATGTCATGTTTCTAAACTGACACAGGGTAGTTTTGTAGGTAATTTACCCCCAGGTTATTGTTCTGTCTTGGCTCATAGGTATGCCCCATTTTTGCAGCATCAGATTTTCACCCTAGGTGATATTTTCTGGCTCTATGGAGACTTTTGGCTCCCTGTTAAGCTACCCAGCCAGTGGATAGGCCAGTGCACTTTAGCTAAGATTATCATGCTCCTGCATATTTTTCTGAAAGGCATCCTTCCTATTCACATGGTTTTTTCCTCTTTTCTGTCTCGACATAAATCTGATCTCCTTGGTTGTTTTGATCCACATGGATACATATATGCTATAGGGTCCCAAGAGGGGTCCCAGATGAATTTAAGGCCCGAGCTCAGGTTAAGGCTGGGTTTGAGTCCCTTATTCCCTTTATTACTATTAATAAGAATGTTGATCGGATTAATTAAATTTATTTTAATCAGCAACGCTTTGTGAACTACTCTAGGGACGCCTTGCAAGGTATTGCTGATCAATTAGGCTCCACTTCTCAGATGGTTTTCAAAATCGTATGGCCCTAGATATGATTCTAACTGAGAATTCTGTAAAATTCTTCCCAGTACTTTCTGGTGTTGTACTTTTATTCCTGACAATATAGGTCCTACTATGGACATTCAGAAATTAGCAGACCTCTTTGCTGAGCTCAAATGTAACTCTGATTTATCTAATTCTTGGGATCAGCACTTTAGTTGAATGCAGGGTTGGGTAAAAGACCTTTTTATTGTTATAATCTCTATTATTATCTGCACTCTTGTCTTGGCTGCTCATGTACTGTGTTATTCGTATTACAGCTCCTAAAACCTCTCCTAGAGAGACATATCTAGAGTATCACTCCCTTTCAGCTCATGCTGTGCATTTATGATGTCATTTTCATGATGTAAGAGGGGATTGAAGGGACACGTCTTGTAGTTTTCCATAGAGTATTTTGAAGCTGTAAGAAAACCAGACCCTGTTTGTTTTTCTTTCTCTGATGTTTGATAAGATGTGTGTTATCTTGTTGTGAAGTGACTTCAATTGTTTTCATAAAGCCATATTTGCAAACAGCTTTAGATAAGCTCTGCTGACCACAGCACCCTCTGTGGACTTCAGTCTCTAGCTAAGAAAAATGCTGATTTCTTTAAAGTTTCATGTGACCTGTGTCCATATATGGTTTGCATTTACGTCACATGCTGACAACACTGATTCGTGTAGAATGATATAAAAGAGATGTAAAGCTCACAATAAAATTGGACATGTTTTGAAAGATGATTTCTGGTCTTTAAGATATGTCCCCAGGTGCACCTAACTTCCAAATGGCAGAGAAAGTATGGGGCAGGAATTGGGACCTAATCCTTTTCAACATTCTCAAACAATCAAAGATTCACCCACCTGCTAAGAAAAGCTACTTTACCTCCATGTCTACTAAGTCTGTATTCTAAGTCTGTAAATGCTGACATCTAAGACCCTTTGTCTATACTGTAAATGTTGTAAACTCTGTATTTCTCATAAAGTGTGTCCTACCCATACTTTGAATGTACTCTTGTAACCCGTTCTGGGCTCCTTTGGGAGAACGGACTAAATAAATAAATAAATATCAGTGTGCCTCCTGAGATTTCAGGTGTGCCACGAGACACTGGGGAGGAGAGGTATCGGCGCTGGCAACCGCCTACAAGATGTGCCGCTCATGGCGAGAGGCACGTCCTTCAGGCAGTCGGTGCCAGCGCCTCTCCTCTCCGGCCGTTTTCCCTGCTGGCCTAACTAGCGGGCTTTTGCGCAGGTGCGAACATTGACATGACTCCGGGTACCTCGAGCCACTACGTTTAGTGTGCTGCAGCTCGAGATAATTTGCGGGACGCTGATCTAGAAAGTCTTACTACCTTGTTGCACTTATGACATGTTCAGGACCTTTCAGTCTTGTGGTTCTGTTGGCTCACGGGTGATATTGTGGGGAGTGTGTGGCGCTTTGTTTAAAGCTACAGCCTGAATACCCTGGTGTTGTGGGCTCAAACCCACATGCTCCTTTTGACCCTGGGCAAGTCACTTAATCCCCCCGTTGCCCCAGGTACATTATAGAATGTGATCCCACCAGGACAGACAGGGAAAAGTGCTTGAGTACCTGAATAAATTCATGTAAACCGTTCTGGGCTCCTTTGGGAGAACGGTTTAGAAAATTGAATAAATACATTTTTGATGTTGTAGCCTCTCCTACTGCTTTGAAGACCACCTCAGGTGTTTTTGGACCTTCCAGTCTATCTTCCTGCTATGATGGCACTGTTCCAATGCTTTTGGCCTTGCAAGGCCAGTCAAGTTCCTGTATTGGCACTCTTCAGGTCTGACTGAATGATTTTGGTCCTTCAAGTCTGCCTTCCAGTTGTACTGGCTCTCTTCAAAGTTATTTGTCAAATTTCCACTAGCGTACGTGTTGACAAGCAGTCTCCTACCACTATTACAAACCTTTTCTTTAGGTGCTTGGCTTTACCTACTGGAATTCACATGATCTACTTGGCATAAATACACACGAGGCAAGTCTTTTTCAATTCGTTATAAGACGTATGGGGACAGACTTAAAGATCTCAATCTGAATACTGTGGAGGAAAGACGGGAGAGGGGAGATATGATAGAGATGTTTAAATACCAATGTGGCATAAATGTGCATGAGTTGAGTCTCATTCAATTGAAAGGAATTCTGGAATGAGAGGGCATAGGATGTCTGTCATGTTAATTATGAGTGTTTCTTTGTAACTCGCACAAAACTGTAGGATGTCAGCGAGTAAGAAATTAAAAAAAAATTAAAAAATAAATAAGCTGTGATAGGCTCAGGAGTAATCTAAGGAAATACTTTTTTACAGAAAGGGTGGTAGATGCATGGAACAGTCTCCCAGAAGAGGTGATGGAGACAGGGACTGTGTCTGAATTCAAGAAGGTGTGAAGTAGGCACTTGCAATCTCTTAGAGAAAAAGATAATGGTTACTGCGGATGGGCAGACTGGATGGGCCATTTGGCCTTTATTTGCCATCATGTTTCTATAACCATAAAGCTCTATGACCTCACAATACAGGTGTAAAGAGCCTTAGCCTATAGAACGAGGAGATGACAATGTTAAGAGCCTTAGCCAATAGAGAGAGGAGGAGAACGAGGGTGCTGTGGATGGGCAGAGTGGATGGGCCATTTGGCCTTTATCTATCATCGTTTCTAAAAGGAAATTCCAGAGGAAGAGGACATAGCATATAATGTTCTATAATGTATAGCCTCCACGCCTTTGCATGTTCCCACCATACTATGTCTGACTATAGCCTGGAGTTCGCAGCAGAGGAGATGGGTCCAAATAGGAGAGACTTTCCCGATGAATTGAGTTCCCGGCAAGGAATATAGGAAGAGAGGAGTTGCAGATTGAATGCACTTGTAGGTCAATAAGAGGAATTTGAACTGTTTGTGGAGCTGTATATTGAGCCAATGAAGTTACTTGAGGAGGAGGGTAGTGTGAGCATAGCAACTCTGGTGGAATATAAATTGTGCAAATTTTGAACAGATTAAATGGGAGAGAGATGGTTACGCGGAAGAGCTGTGAGAAACAAGTTGCAGTAGTCCAGGTGAGAGGTGATCTCATAGAGGAAGGGTAAGATGTTGGTATTTTAGAGATAGAAATGGCAGGTTTTGGTGGTCTTTGGATTTATGCAAAGAAAG
Source organism: Geotrypetes seraphini (assembly GCF_902459505.1). Taxonomy (NCBI): domain Eukaryota; kingdom Metazoa; phylum Chordata; class Amphibia; order Gymnophiona; family Dermophiidae; genus Geotrypetes; species Geotrypetes seraphini. Next base: position 202,378,425 of record NC_047087.1, read on the forward strand.
TCAATATAATCAGACAGATAAGTTATATTTTATTAGCATCAAATTCAAAGCAGTTCAAAAAGAATGTGCAACATACAGCAAGATAAAATACAGTATTACTACTCCTATTTATTATTTCTATAGTGCTACCGAATGCATGCAGCACTATACATCAAATACACAAGAGACAGTCCCTGTCCAAAAGAGCTTACAATCTAACTATGAAAGACAGATTTTGTAAACAATCTTTATTAGCATTTTCAAGTGCAATACATACAAAAATTTCAGATTCCATACCTCAGAATGACAGAAAAAAATATATGGATTCTTTTATGAATTTTGATGAATTGTTTTTTTTTCCTGAGATATTGTTTTTGATTGAAAGTGTCACATTCAGGATATTTCTATGTTTTCCTCCAGATTGGATTCTTTTTAAATAATCTTTATTAGCATTCTCAAGTTCAACATACAATATATAAACATTAGATTCCATACTTCACAATGACAGAAGAAAATATATGGATTCTTTTATGAATTTTGACTTATTGTTGCTTTTTTTCTTTTCTGAGGTGTTGTTTTTGATTGTAGCATTCAGAATATTTTTAAGCTTTTTCTCCAGTTTGGATTCTTTTTTTTTTTTTTTTGTAAACAAGGTTTATTAGCATTCTCAAGTGCAATATATACAAAAATAACAGATTTCATACCTCACAATGGCAGAAGAAAATATATGGATTCTTTTATAAATTTTGCTGAATTGATGGTGTGTTTTTTTCTGAGGTGTTGATTTTGATTGAAGCGTTTCTCATATTCAGAAGTTATGTTTTTCTCCAGTTTGGAATTTTTTTTTTTTTAAATAATCTTTATTAGCATTCTCCATTGCAATATATACAAAAATAACAGATTCCATACCTCACTATGGCAGAAGAAAATATATAGATTATTTTAATGAATTTTGACATATTGCTGCTTTTTTCTTTTCTGAGGTGTTTTTGATTGAAGCATTTGTCATATTCAGAATATTTTTAAGCTGTTTCTCCAGTTTGGATTCTTTTTTTTTTTGTAAACAAGGTTTATTAGCATTCTCAAGTGCAATATACACAAAAATAAGATTCCATACCTCACAATGGCAGAAGAAAATATATGGATTCTTTTGTGAATTTTGACATATTGTTGCTTTTTTTCTTGAGGTATTGTTTTTGATTAAAGCGTTTGTCATATTCACAATATTTATGTTTTTCTCCTGTTTAGATTCTCTTCTTTTTCTTTTTTAATAATCTTTATTAGCATTCTTAAGTTCAACATACAATATATAAACAGAAGAAAATATATGGATTCTTTTATGAATTTTGACTTATTGTTGCTTTTTTTCTTTTCTGAGGTGTTGTTTTTGATTGAAGCATTCAGAATATTTTTAAGCTTTTTCTCCAGGTTGGGTTCTCTTTTTTTTTTTTTTTTGTAAACAAGGTATATTAGCATTCTCAAGTGCAATATATACAAAAATAAGATTCTATACCTCACAATGGCAGAAGAAAATATATGGATTCTTTTATGAATTTTGCTGAATTGTTGGTGTTTTTTTCTGAGGTGTTGATTTTGATTGAAGCGTTTGTCATATTCAGAATATTTATATGTTTTTCTCCAGTTTTGATTCTTTTTTTTTAAATAATCTTTATTAGCATTCTCAAGTGCAATATATACAAAAATAAGATTCCATACCTCACAATGGCAGAAGAAAATATATGGATTCTTTTATAAATTATGAGTTATTGTTGCTTTTTTTCTTTTCTGAGGTGTTTTTGATTGAAGCATTCAGAATATTTTTAAGCTTTTTCTCCAGTTTGGATTCTTTTGTGTTTTTTTTGTAAACAAGGTTTATTAGCATTCTCAAGTGCAATATATACAAAAATAACAGATTTCATACCTCACAATGGCAGAAGAAAATATTTGGATTCTTTTATAAATTTTGCTGAATTGATGGTGTGTTTTTTTCTGAGGTGTTGATTTTGATTGAAGCGTTTCTCATATTCAGAAGTTATGTTTTTCTCCAGTTTGGATTCTTTTTTTTTTAATAATCTTTATTAGCATTCTCAAGTGCAATATATACAAAAATAAGATTCTATACCTCACAATGGCAGAAGAAAATATATGGATTATTTTATGAATTTTGCTGAATTGTTTTGTTTTTTTCCTGAGGTATTGTTTTTCATTGAAGCTGTTCTCACATTTAAAACATGATTTTTCTACAGTGTAGAGTCTCTCATGGAGTCTAAGGTTTTGCATTTGGCACCCCAGTCTCAGCTTTAAAGAGTGCTGTTCTGGGGTTTCTTCTTTTTCCACCTGTTGTATATGAAAGAGTAACAGCATTGTCAGATACAAACAAATATGCTACCCTAGTTGTCTCTTTCATCTACTTCCACTGTTTTTCATGCCTTTATCAGAGTGAATCTTCTGCTATCTAAATCCCACAGGAAAGGAAAGGGAATGGGGTCTTGTATACTGCCTTTTTGTGGCTTTGGCATGCAAAGCTGAAATTCAAAGCAGTGGGCACTGGAGGATTAAGTGACTTGCCCAGGGTCACAAGGAGCAGCACTGGGATTTGATCTCACAACCTCTATCTGCAGAAGCAGCATCTCTACTTGTTAGCCACTTAGTCATATCAGAGTTCTTCCTCCACTAAATTTAGCCCCTTCAGAAGAGTGAGAGATCGCAATCTAAGGTTTCAAAGTTTAGCTTCCTAGATTTAAGAATGATCAAACGTGATCACCTTATCTGCCTGTGCCTTAGTACTAATCCCAAACATGCCTGTCACTCTCTGATTGACCCTGGGAAGGTTATTTTAGCTCTATGCCTCAGTACTCACCGTGGAGAAGAACATAGTGTAGATGTAGACATATGCCACCGGAACCCCCCCAAACCCACCTAGATCCCAAAATACCTCATTATAAGTTGGCTGACCAGACGGATGCTTTCTCTGTCCGTCTGGCAAGCCCGCCTTCACTGAATGGTGGTCCTAGTCCTTAGGCCCTTTTGTCCCAAGGGCCTAAGGCCCTCACATAGGAGGGGCATTAGGTGCTTGGGCCCAACGGAATCTTAGACCTGTCCCACAATGCATTCTGGGATGCACTGGGAGTGGCCTAAGATTTTTTTGGGGGGTGGCCTAAGGGATCTGGCCAATCGGAATCTTAGGCTACTCCCAGCGCATCTCTGAATGCACTGTGAGACAGGTCAGGTTGGCCCTAGATGCCTAACTTTTGGCGAGGTGTTCCAGTAGAAGGAATTGGGCATCTCTCCTCCCTACAATCTTTGCCCCCCGCACCAAATTGATGGCAACTGGGAGATATCCTAGCTGTGATCAGCTGAACGGCAACCCAATCCAGAACTTATACCAATCAGGCACTAAGTCACAAGGTACAAGTTCTGTCCAGGCAACCTTGTAAAACTTTTGGTTATCACTGTAGGACAACTAAGTCCAGTTCAGTCCACATCCTGCTCACCTCCCGCCCTAACCACTCCTCCAAAACCACCCCTTTGAGCTATGGGCGCGCAGCGGGATTCAGAGGCCTAAAAAGTCTCTGAATACATCCAAAAACCCGTTTTGATTATCGGTACTTGGACGACCTGTCTTTTAGGTCATCCAAGTACTGACTTAGGCCGGTTTGGGGATGTATTTTTGTTTTGATTATGAGCCTCACAGCCTTTGCAAGAAGGAAGGATTGACCCTGGGTAGGTTACTTTATCTCGATGCCTCAATACTCACCATGGAGCAGAACATCGTGTAGATGTAGACAGATGCCGTCAGGAGAAAGTGGCTGTGGATGGCTTTGGCGAACAGAGGCATGACTATAAAGTCCATGAGGGTTTGCAGCAGAGTGGAGCACAGCTGGTATCCATAGGAGCAGGCCTCGGTGTTAGAATTGAAGCCCTGACGTTCCAGCCTGTGTGAGGAGACAGACCTGGATAGATAGATAGATTATAGATTGAGTGAAAAATATTTTCTCTAGTTTGTTATAAAATTGCATATTACTAACTTTGTGATGTGTCCCCTCATCTTTGTACTTCTTGAAAGACAAGTAAGTCCTTGAACTTTGATCATTCCATTCCACCACTCTACTCCACTAAATTTATCCCCTTCAGAAGAGTGGCAGATCAAAATCTAAGGGTTCAAAGTTTAGCTTCCTAGATTTAAGCATGATCAAACGTGGTCACCTTATCTGCTTGTGCCTCAACATTAATCCCTCTATTTCCATTATTCGCTGTGTGACCCCAAGTGAATAACTTTATCTCCCTGTACCTCAGGGATCTTCTCCAATCAGTTGGCCTTCCAACTCTGCCTGTCATTCTCTCAGTGACCCCCAAGTAGGATTTTTTAAAATCTCTATGCCTCAGTACTCACCGTGGAGAAGAACATGAAGAAGATGTAGACAGATTCCGCCAGGAAGTAGTGGCAGTGGATGGCTATGGTGACAGGAGGCACATAAGGATACTGAGGGAAAGCCGCATATTTGAGTGCAGCTGGAAACCATAAATAGGCCTCAGTGTTGTCAGTGAAGCCCCAGCCGTTCCTGCCTGTGTGAAGAGACAGAGCTGGGATTAGAACTCGAGAAGATGCACACAAATACAGAAACTGATGCACATATTCATATACACAGCTCGTGCAACAAAAGAGTTGGATCAGAACCTGAGGAGACGGATACCTATGCACCCACCGATACAAACGACCCAGGAAGAGATAGCTCAGATTAGAACCAGAGGAGACACACTCACATGGACACCGAAATGACACACCAGCACACATCCATACAATATTCTGTAAGCAAAGACAGTCAGATCAGAACCACAAATCACTCAGAACCTTAGACATACAGCCTGTGCAAGCCTTCCATGCTTGAGGCAGGTAAATTTCCATTGAAAGAGGGGCATATAACATGTGACATGTCTCAAGGTTATTCTTGCACAGTTGTGGCTCAGTGTGAATCTAACATTCCAAGAGACAGGATGTCAAAAGAGTCCTCATGCGCACAGTTCAGTGATAAAATTTCTCACAAAAGTAGGGAAAAATCCAAAGGAGATCCATGAACGCATGATTGCAGTTTTTGATGAGTCTGCTCCATTTTCAATAAAGTAATATTTTGGAGCAAGCAATGTAAGTGCGGGTAGAGAACCCATTGAAGATGGCCCTCACCCTGGACGGCCTGTTGGAGCAACTTCAACAGAAGTATGCAAGAAAATAGAGGATTTAATTTTGTTTGACAGACGAGTTAAGATTTCCCAAATAGCTGAAGAAGTGGGCATCTTGGCAGGTACAGTTTAGAAAATAATTCATGAAAAGTTGGGCATGTCCAAGGTTAATGCAAGATGCGTTCTAAGAATGCTGACGCCATGTCAGAAGGCCTAGAGGCTTCAGTGCTGTCAAGAGAACTTGGAGGTGCTCTGTGAAGACCAAGTGAATTTTTTTGCAATGCAGTGGAAGCACAAGTCATCCCCCACCCCCAAAATGTTCAAGACAGAAAAATCTGCAGGCAAAGTCATGGCAACTGTCTTCTGGGATGAACCATCCACCCTACGGTCCTGACCTGGCTCCCTAGGATTATTTCCTGTTCCGTGTTTTGAAGAAATCTCTCCGTGAATAGCGGTTTTCAAGTGATGAAGACGTCAAGGAAGCTGTAATGTCCTGGTTGGAAGGGATTAAAGTCATTGCAGGAAAAGTGGATGGAGTACGGTATATGGAGCTATTTATTGAAAACTCTTTCCTTTCCTACTGAGGTAGATAAATTATTGAACGCTCCTTGTATTTGTTAGAAATCTTACCTTTCACTGACATGTAAAACAGGCGCGCATATTCTGCCACATTCTTTTCAGTCTGAATATAATAAAGCAGATAATAAAACAGATTATTTTAAGTATAATAGGCAAAATAAATTATAATCAAATATAGCCCAAGAAAGTTATCAGTCAAAATGAAGTTCCATCTAGTCTGTCCAGTACTTTGCCTGTTCACCCTATTTGCACCAGACCTCAAATAAATCCTTTCCTTAAGGGAATTTTGGTTTTCAGTTCTCCAGAATCCACTGTACTGGATACCGGAAGAATCATTATGAGGTCACTATTCAGAGTCTCCTGCCCACTTAGGCCCACTGAGCGGACCAGCTGCTGAAATTCTGCTCTTAACTACAAGCTCAGACTACACAGGCCATATACGGAAAGGAGCTGGCACTTATGCAGGTATAGGCCATATTCTGGTGCCCACATAGCTAAGTGGCCAGACAGAACTGCATAAAACGTTAGCCTATCTTTCTGTGCTTATCCATGTGGATGTCTGCTTCCTGAATATGGATCAGCACCTGCACAGCTTCAGGGTCACTAATCTGTTTCCCTCCCATGATCTCCCCATTCCCCCACTTGGTTCCTACAATCCCCTGGGTTCCAGAAACAATCCCATCAGTTGACTCCCCAATCCAATCCAATCTGTAATTTAAGTTCTGGAATTCGATTGAAAATGATCCTAAAGAAAAGTCCATAAACCATCCTTAAGATGGACTTGGGAAAATCAACTGCTTATTTCTGGGTTCAGCAGCATGAAATAGAATCTGTTTTACTCTTTGGGGTCTTACCAGGTACTTGTGACCTGATTTGTCAATGTTTGTTTGAAACAGGATATAGGGCTTGATAGACCTTCAGTTTGCCCAATATAGTGAATCATTTTATAATTATACCCCCTGCTCCCCAATCCCTTAGCCCCCCTGGATCTCCATCCACCCCTAGAACTTATCCAAGGTGATCCTAGGTTGCTAGTGGGCCCCGTCTAGCACAGGGTTCCAAAAGGCAGTTATAACAAATAGTAGTAGTCTCACAGTACTACCACTAGGGGTCAGCCTTTTATACAAGGGCAAAAGTATTTTTAAAAAAAACCTCCTTTATCAATATTTTAAAAAAATTGACTATAATTACCCATTCCTTATTCTCCTCATTCTCCCATGTCTCCTGGAAAGAAAAGAGTGAAAACTAATTTAGGATTTTTCTATACTATCTTTCTGTGGTTACAATAGAAACAGTTTTCATATTCTATACACTCTCATTTATTTACATACTTATCAAGTCAGTTTTAATGGGGTCTTGTCAGATACTTGGAGTAATCCTTGTGGAGTTCATCAAGGATCCCCTCTTTCCCCAGTATTTTTCAATATTTATCTTGCCTTCTTGAGTTCAAGATGATCAAATTTTGATATCAATTTTTTAATTATGCAGATGACATAACTTTAGTAATTCCTATGTTTTCTAATCTTTCATCAGCTTCTCAGTTAATTTCGAAGGTTTTTCAGACTGTAGATTATTGGATGAGGGGTTTTAAATGAAAGCTTAACCCAGATAAAACTACATTTTGCTTTGCATCTCCTACCAAACGTACAGAACATTTGACTCTGAATGGAGTGTCCTACCCTATTACCCCAACAATCAGGATTTTAGGTGTATACTTTGAATAAAAAAAAATCTATCCATGAGTGATCAATCACATTGATGTTCTAGTTCGAAAAAGCTTCTTTACATCATGGAAACTATGAACAATTGGATCATACTTCAATATTACTCCATTCAGGTTATTGGTACAATCTTTAGTGTTGAGTATTTTGGACTATTGCAACATACAACATCTGGCAGGTTATCGTAAACATTTTCAAAGATTTCGTACTGTTCAAAATACTGCCATGCATTTAATATTTAATTTGGGAAAACCCCCCAGATCATATTACACCTTCACTGGTTGCCAGTAGAGGCTAGGGTGTTTTTCAAGTTTGGAACCACGTGTTATTAGGCCTTGCATGGTTACATATACCCAATTATCCAGTTGATCAGTTTACGTTCACTCATTTCGAGCCACTGCAATGCCTGTTTTCCCTTCTGCTCGTGGTTGTACATAAGAACATAAGAAGTTGCCTCCACTGGGTCAGACCAGAGGTCCATCTCGCCCAGCGGTCCGCTCCCGCGGCGGCCCATCAGGTCCGCGACCTGTGAAGTGGTCTCTGACCATTCCTGTAACCTACCTCAAGTTCTATCTGTACCCCTCTATCCCCTTATCCTCCAGGAACCTATCCAAACCCTTCTTGAACCCCTGTACAGAGTTCTGGCCTATCACATCCTCCGGAAGCGCGTTCCATGTGTCCACCACCCTCTGGGTAAAAAAGAACCTCCTAGCATTTGTTCTAAACCTGTCCCCTTTCAATTTCTCCGAGTGACCCCTAGTGCTTGTGGCTCCCCACAGTTTGAAGAATCTGTCCTTATTTACTTTCTCTATGCCCTTAAGGATTTTGAAGGTCTCTATCATGTCCCCTCTAAGTCTCCTCTTCTCCAGGGAGAACATCCCCAGCATTTTTAACCTGTCAGCGTATGAAAATTTTTCCATACCTTTTATCAATTTAGTCGCCCTCCTCTGCACTCCCTCGAGTACCGCCATGTCCTTCTTGAGGTACGGCGACCAGTATTGAACACAGTACTCCAGGTGCGGGCGCACCATCGCACGATACAGTGGCATGATGACTTCCTTCGTCCTGGTTGTAATACCCTTTTTGATGATGCCCAGCATTCTGTTTGCTTTCTTTGAGGCTGTCGCACATTGTGCCGATGGTTTCAGTGATGTGTTGACCATCACCCCCAGGTCCCTTTCAAGGTTACTAACCCCTAGCAGTGTTCCCCCCATTTTGTAGCTGAACATCGGGTTCTTTTTCCCTACATGCATGACCTTGCATTTCTCTACGTTAAAACTCATTTGCCACTTTTTTGCCCAGTCTTCCAGTCTCGTTAGGTCCCTTTGCAGGTCTTCACAGTCTGCCGTGTTTCTAACCCTGCTGCAGAGTTTGGTGTCATCAGCAAATTTGATAACCTCACATTTCGTCCCTGTCTCCAGATCGTTAATAAATATATTGAAGAGTAGAGGTCCCAGCACCGACCCCTGTGGAACTCCGCTCGTGACCCATTGCCAATCTGAGTATTGTCCCTTTACTCCGACCCTCTGTTTCCTGCCTGCCAACCAGTGCTTGATCCATCGGTGGATATCCCCTTGCACCCCGTGGTTCCACAGCTTTTTAAGTAGCCGTTCGTGAGGTACCTTGTCGAAGGCTTTTTGGAAGTCAAGGTAAATGATGTCTATGGATTCCCCCTTATCCATCTGGCTGTTTATTCCCTCAAAGAAGTACAGCAAGTTCGTGAGACATGACCTTCCCTTGCAGAAGCCGTGCTGGCTCGCCTTCAGTTGTCCATTGTTTTCTATGTGTTCACAGATTGTGTCTTTTACCATTGCAGAGATTTTTGACAAAGATTGCTGTCTTACCAAGCAGCTATTTGGGATGCAGAGTTTCACGGACTGTTATCTCTTTCTTCCTCTTGTATGGAGAATTGACTTGTTAATCACTGAGATTGTTCAGTCTTCTTAGTTTTTAAACCGCACAGAACTGAAAAGTTTTGGGATATACATATATGATTTTATATTATGCTATGAACTGAAAAAAACCACACCAAAATGATTTTTGTTGTATCTTCCACAGAACTCGGCTGATTCTTATGAAATTTAGTGCGTCGTATTCTGAATGAAGTTGACTTAAAATGTTGAAACTATTTCCTACCGCACCACAATACTGCCTTGTGAAAATTAATTGTGAACTGAATAAAAACACATCAAAAAGTTTTATGGCGTATCTTTTTTTTTTTTTTTTTTTATTTAATATTTATTGAAATTTTCAATATATTCAAGCATATTATAACTTGTACAGAAAGGAAATTTAGCAAGAAATTAATACAAATGAAAACATATATCAAAGAACATATAAGCATAAATTTCTACTCAAGTCCTCAAAAGGATCCAAGAAGGAAAATAGGCGACAAAAAAATTATTAAAACAAAGTAATAGGTAGTCGAATGAGATTGAGGCACCCTTTCTTAAACTAAGCACTTTCTTTCTCCAAAGATGCAGTTGTGAGAAAAGTTGTCAGTTGAGATGGCTCAAAGAAAACATATTTATGAGAATGGTAATTAACAACACATTTACATGGGTGTCGCAAGTAAAAAGTCGCCCCCAGAGATAAAACACCAGGTTTCCTTAACAGAAATTCTTTTCTCCTTCTCTGCGTCTCCTTGGCCAAATCTGGGAACATCTGAATTTTACAACCTAGAAACTCTTTTTGCTTATTTTTAAAGAAAAGTCTCAGCAACCAGTTTTTATCTGGTGCGAGAGCTACTGTCAATAATAAGGTTGCAGGGGTCACTAATTCTCTATCAGACATTTCCAATATATTGGATATATTCATTAAATCAGGTCCCGACTTCTGTTGTAATTGCTGTTGTTGTTGGTCTTGAGGCTTACTTGGAAGATAATAAACCTGCGTAAATGGTGGTAATGATTCATCAGAGAGTTCCAATATTTCCGTCATATAACGTTTCAACATTTCCCTTGGGGCTATCACAGAGACCCTAGGGAAGTTTATCAATCTGAGATTATTGTTACGAGAAAAGTTTTCCATTGCTTCCATCTTCCTTCTTAAATTAGTATTATCTTTAATTAATACCTCAGTAATTTGTTGTGATACTTTAAGTTCTTGATGAATATTTTGTATTGAAATTTTTGAGTCCTCAAGTCCAGTCTTTAAATTTTTAATCTCAGTTCCATGATTTTCTAATTTCTTTTCTACTTCTTGTAATTGTGGATTAATAGATTTTGCCAAATTGGCTACCAGGTCCCACAGAGAGTCTAATGTAACCTCTCGGGGCTTCAAAATTTGCAATGGTTGTAATTTTAAGTTAATTAGCTCACCCTCTGGCAACATGTCTCCTCCTGCAGTCTGTTGGATTTTCTGTTGGATTTTCTTATCCCCCACTGCTTCTTCCACAGTCTCCTCGTTAAGACTCCTCTGCTCCAGCAGGGAGTCCCGTGGCACAGTCCCCGTGTTCTCCCCCTTAGCCTCCGAGAGGAAGTGAACTCCAACCTCAGGAAGTTCCTCCTCTCGCGGGGAACTGGTCGACTGAGGGCGTGGGGGTGGTGCTCTCACTTCGGGGCTCAACGATGTCTCCAGCCCCATGGTGAACGCCACTGACGCGCCTCCACCGTGTGTCTCCTGCGGGGAACTCCCCGAAGCTATCGGCGTGCCCTGCATTCTCCTCATCAAGTCCTCGATGTTCCCGAAGACGGCTGTTTTGGAGCGCTGCGAGGCTCCAGCAGCGCTACGTCCCCTCCTCTTCGGCATCGTGAAACAGGTAAAGGTTTAAGTGGACAAATTATGTCAAGGAATAGACGGGAGCGTGAAACTCATGCGACTGCTCATGCGGCCATCTTGGATCCCCTTTCCAATCGTTTTATGGCGTATCTTACAGAAAAATGTAAAGTCAAAAAGAGGGAGAGTGTGCCGCAGTGGTTAAAGCTACAGCTTCAACACCCTGAGGTTGTGGGTTCAAATCTCACACTGTTCCTTGTGATCCTGGGCAAGTTACTTAATCCCCCCCCATTGCCCCAGGTACGTTAGATAGTTTGTGAGCCCGCTGGAACAGAGAGGGAAAAACTGTTTGAGTACCTGAATAAATGCATGTAAACCATTCTGAGCTCCCCTGGGAGAACGGTATAGAAAATTGAATAAATAAATAAAAAAGTAATGTTTCAGTTAACTCCCTATCCACAAAGGCACGCCATCAGCCTTGGCCGCCAATGATCTATGGACTTGTCAATGACGCCCTGCTTCAGCTCAGCCCAAACAGAGATGAGACGCTGTTTGACGTAAGATATCGCTATCTGGTAGTTGCGTTCCTCTATCAGCCCCCAGATCCGGTAGTCAACTAGGCTTAGATTTGGTGAATTCGCAGGCCAGAGGTCTGGACCAATGAAGTCTGGGGTCTTCCGAAGTAGCAGTTCTAAGGTGTTCTTTGTCCGATTTACTGGGGCATTGTCCTGTTTGAAGCTGTGACATGCGACGGATCGCTGGCAACAGCTTCTGCATCAAGAGGATGTCCCAGTAGTATGCGTCGTTGATCTTAACCCCAGGATCATTGAAGAAGAAATCTGTAAATCTGAGATTGCGACCGAGATCATGACTGATTGGCTGGAGGTCGGGGAGGTTCGTAGTAGGCGATTGGCATTAACCTCACGCTTCAGTGTTGTTGAAGGTACGCATAGGCAATCATTCTGTGTGTTAACCGGTAAATATCTTTTCATCTGTAAACCAGATGAAGCTGACACTCTGCTCTGTGTACTTGGTCAAAAGCTGCTTGCACCATTTTAGTCACGTGTTTTTGTTCTGGATAAGACACATTTTAAGACACTTTAATTTCAGATCATCATGAATTATTCCAACCACAGTTGACTGGCTTATTCCAGTTTCTCTTGCTATTTGGCGAGTTCTTCGGTGTATTTGCAGCGCATCCTACTGGCTCAGTACAAGATCGCGTACAACTTCAATGTACTCTTGTGTGCGAACCGAGCGCAGTCGTCCGCTGCCTTACGATCCACAGTGCTGGTTGCTCGGATCTTGCATAGCAGCACACCAAGGCCGTTGTTGTCCCAACCCTTCTGTGGGAACGCTTTCAACATTCGTTGACTGCTGTAACTTTTGAGCTCTTACATCTACTCCCACCCCAAGGTAAGAACACCACTAAAATTATTTCTGTGACATTTCAGAATCGTACCTCAGGTCACTCTGGACTCCTTGCTCTCTGAATTGGAAAAAGAGAGAATATATTTCAGATTTAAAAACTTAGAGTACACAAACCAGTATTATCTACACATAATTAGATAAAGTGAAGTTACTCATCTGTAGCAGGAGTTCTCCCAGGACAGCAGGACACAAATTCTCACACATGGGTAATATCATCCGAAGGAGACCCAGTGCAGACGCCACTCTGCATTCTAGAGTTTTCTGAAGCTTTTTGCAGCATCCACTACACGTGTAACCAGTGCCTTCCCGCCCAGCATGGGCTAGATTCACTAATGTCAGGTTTAGCAACAATCCTTCCTGCCATCTTTTTGGGGTTTGGGGGGATGGTAGCTCACGCTTTAGGGGCTTTTTTTCTAATGGGACAGGATATATGAAGTTACAGTGACAGGAGGCTGCTTACCCTGTCACTACTGCTAGGGATCTGGATTGTGTCAATCACTCAATGAGGGATTGAGTCGGTGGATTTGCATGCAAACTTGAGAGTGAATCAATGGCTGTTGGAGAATCGGTCAACAGCGATTGAGTCGCTATCTTTAGTGAATCTAGCCCAATATGAAAGCAAAAGAACACAACTCCTAGGGAAGGCGGGAAAGGAAGTGAGAATTTGTATCCAGCTGTCCTCAGAGAACACCTGCTAAGGGTGAGTAACTTTGATTGCTCATAGGACAAGCAGGGCAATGATTCTGATGCAAGGCAATCCCTCCATGTCCAACTGAAATGGAATGGATGCGGCCAAAATAGGAGAAAGAGGATGGGATTTGATAGTCCCCTTTTCTGTGGTTACAAGCAAGGCAGTTGACATATTATATACAAGTGCTCAGTTTGTACCTGGGAGTGTTAAGTGACTTGGCCAGAACTACAAGCAGCCGCAGTGGGAATCGAACCCAGTTCCCCAGGAGGTGAGGAGTGGCTTAGAACTGTTGCCTCAGCACCCTGAGGTTGTGGGACTGAATCCCAGCGCTGCTTCTTGTGACCCTGGGCAAGTCACTTAACCCTCCATTGCCCCAGGTACAAAATAAGTCCCTGTATATATATAAACTGCTTTGAATTTGCAACTGCAAAAGAGCATAGACAAGTCCCTTTCCTTTCTCAGATTGCTCTCCTGTGGTGGGAGGAATCTAAGGCTAGGCCTAAAGATAGGGTTACCAGATTTCCTCTTTGAAACAGAAAGATTTTATTTCTCAAACACAAACCACGTTGCACTTGTTCTGGTCAGCCAGGAACAGCAAGAGGTGGTAGTGGTTTGGTGAGGTTACCCTTAAACCAGGAGGCCGGGACTCCCCTGTCCCTGTGCCTTTAGGCATGCAATGGATAAATCTGTCCCTGACTCTCACTATATGGGTTAACACTGCAAAATGAAAATAAAATGCACATCTTTCCATATCGGCCACCAATGCGTGAGTGCCACAGGAGCACACAGAGGTGAGAAGGTGAGTGGAGGGAGCTGGGGAGACTGAAGGAGAAAGGGGAAAGAAGGCCTAATGGGGACCTCTAGAGTATCGTACATTTTCAGAATACTCACATGGCCGCACGCATCTCTCGATCTTGTCTCTGACAAAAAAAGAACAATGAAGCCATCAGTATCTGGAGAATTGATTCTTCAAACTTGAAGCAGAAAACACAATTTGGCAAATGTTTAAAGTTACTTTTCCTACTGCATTTCTCAGATTATATAAAATTGAAAAATGAGCAAACTGATAATTATGTGGTCACGTCTCATCCTGCTACAAATCTAAAACCTTTAGCACATATCCACCCACTTATTCAGACTTTGCCAACTAGTCTCCAATCAGATAACCAGGAGCTCACAAACTCACCCCTCCTGCCACATTCATATGGAACTCTTTTAACCCAGTAACACAAGAGGGCCTTGACAAAATCCCAAGACCTGTTCCCTCCATCCCTGGCAGAATCCCCTATAGGAGGGAAAAATACACTTTTCCACATAGTCCTCATGCAAGATGACGCATTTGTTGTATCGTTCAACTAGCTTCAGGATTCCTGCAGAGAAGTTTTTTGGCTGCTCCCGAAGCCAGGTGAGCACCGCTTCCTTTACTTCATCGTGCTTTGTCTTTTGATCTCCGGGTCGCAGTGAGACACCCATGTCTCGTCGCCGGTGACAATTCTCTCCAGAATACTCGGATCTTCTTCATTCCGTCTCAGGAACTGGGTCGCAAACTCCACACCCTGTTGCTAAGCTGTTTGGGAACCCATCGTGCACAGACTTTCCTGAATCCCAAGTCATCACGCATTATGGCACAGGCAGATCATAGCCGATATCCCAACTGAGCCGATTGAGACACCGTTATGTGTCGGTCTTCTCTAATCAAGGCATCAGCCCTGTCAATGTGCTCATGTGTGTTGATGGGCAGCCAGAATGACCTTCATGGGTTACACATGTTCTTCCCGCTTTAAACCTTTTCTCCCACTCATAAACCTTTTCTTGATTCATGGTGTTCTCTAGATACTGAGTCAATATCTAAAGGTGGCTTTCCACAGATTTCACTCCCTCTGCCAAAAGAGAGAGCACCACTGCACGTTGTTCTTCGATGGTGCAATCTTCCAATGGAGCGTCCATGTTTCTGACCTTGTGGCTGCCACATGACTAAAGGCCGAGCGCTGCACTATGTATGGACAAACTATTGTGACATTTCCGCTCCCCGAGACGATCATGTCAGAGTGATACCCCATAGTAAATCCTTTGACCGAGATCAGAGACTGACCGAGAATGATCAGGCAGGAGATCCTGAAAGCAGAGTTGCCTATCCTGAGCCATCTGAACCTGAGCAGGAGCCAGAATACAGGTTAGCTCCACGTCCCAGTAAAAAACCCAGCTCCCTTAAGAGGTTTAATCAGGCTCCCAGTTGTATTTGCCCAGCAACCTGGGAGGGGAGCCAAAGAGCACGAAAGCTAGGAACACAGACACCTAGAACAGGGAGTGGCACAAACTCTCTTAAACAGCTCTCCAAGGCAGTAAGGCAGGCTGCACACGAGGACCTGGCAGAGAAGGTTCTCCGGGCCAGGCAAAGGCCAGACCTCGCACAGGAGCCTATGGAATGGGAGGATTCCATTGACCAAGAATCAGCTGAGCAGTTGGGGGCTCCAGAAAGTATGGACACAGCTGAAGAAAATGTGCCTGGAGCTGAGAACGTGGAAGCCATGGATGTCCGCTTGGCAGTCTCTCACTAAGGACTGGAGGTACTTGTTTCCATAAGGAGATAGTTATTGGGACTGTTAGTTTTGGTTCTACTGAAAAACCAAGCTGAGAGCAGTGCTGCAGCAGCATTCAGCATTAATTACATTGCTGCACTCCAGGTGTGCAAAAGCCAGGGGCAACTCAAAGGAGTTTTCTTTTGGGCTTGTGGAACAGTTTCCCTGTTGCCTGTTATATTCCAAGGGACTTTCAGGATTGGGGTAGGATCCCCGAAGATCTGTGGGAGCTTGTTAAAGCTATTGAATAAAGGGGAACCAGCAATTCTGCTGCCCATCTGGAGACTAGCTATTGCTGGAATGACAAGAGCCTGCAGTAAGGCCTTACTTTTCATGTTTGAAGTTTGCTTTGCAATGTGAAGAAACAGGATTATATGACTGAAAGTCCAGGACTCAAAAATATTCTTGAGGTCTTTTCCTTTTTGGGACTAGTTTTGTTTTCTCTTGCTGGGGAAGCCGCTAGAACCTTTATTGTGGACTTCTATGGACTTACCTACTATAAGAACTGCTGTTCTTCCATTGAACTGTTTTGGGAGAAGGGAAACCTTTTTCCTTTGGAGCAAAAGGAAGTTAGTGCTAGTGCTTCCTTGTATGATTTTTGTTTTTGGTGACAAATTAAACCTTGGACATTTTTGATTTGACTTGGCTCTCGCTGTGGTTTATTGTAGCGAAGCCCGGAGTATTGGGACGCCAGTGAGGTCTTCCACTTTGGGAGCCACGCCAGGGTCGTGCTGCCGCCTGTCAGTGGTCTTCCACAAGCTTCCAGAGACCCCGGCAGGTGACACTATCCAACAGGGAATTTATGAGTACATATGTTGAATTTTGCTAGCTCTGTTCTGGTTATCATGTAATTTAAGAATTGCCTTTCATTTTTGATTCACCCTCGTAGTAAATTACCATTCAGTTCATAGAGGAAAAGTTCATAGTCTGCTACTATCTATTACGGACTTTTCCTCCAGGAAGTTGCCCAAATCTTTTTTGGACCTGATACACTAACCACTGTTACCACATTACCAGAGGATGCGTTCCAGAGCTTAACAATTAATTGAGTGAAAAAATAGAAAATGGGGAGCAGAGAGGGGAAGACATAAGAACATAAGAATAGCCTTACTGGGTCATACCAACAGTCCATCAAGCCCACTAGCCTGTTCTCACAGTGGCCAGTGGCCAATCCAGGTCCCTAGTACCTGGCATAACATTCCATGCTACCGATCCAGGGCAAGCAGTGGCTTCCCCTTGTCTTTCTCAATAACAGACTATGGATTTTTCCTCCAGGAACTTATCCAAACCTCTCTTAAAACTTGCTACGCTATCCGCACATCACTACCCCCATGTAACCTAATCTATCTCTATTAATTCTAAACATAGTAACTTTCATGTGAACTTAGATATTTCATTATTATTTGATGTATATTACATGAAGCTAAACTGTAAACTTTGAGCAGGATCAAAACAGCCCAACAGTTCTGGAGTCTGAAAAGAAATGGTGGATCTTTCATTCACACTACGAGGGAGTCGTGAGGGAAGGATGTCAAGAGATCAGCCAAGAGTGTATTGTTCAAAAAACCCACTTTCTTGATGGATATGCCGTCTCTGAGACTTACCTGACAAGCCGAACTGTTTATAATGTACTCAGTGGATGGCCCACCATCAACTTCGTGGCGATGGAAGCATTTATGGCAGATGTTAAGCCCCAAGTTAAGCATAATAAAAGATGCCTCTAAAATAAAACAATGCTTTAATAAGCAAAATATCCCTAACAATATTATTATCAACAACTTAATATACTAGAACTGAAAGTTAAAGGTGGAATAGAAGTCAATAAATGTAATGTAATATGCATTTAGGCCTCCTAGGTATTTAAATGTCTCTATCATATCTCCCCCTTCTGCCTTTCCTCTAAAGTGTACAGATTGAGATCTTAAAGTCTGTCCCCATACGCCTTATGATGAAGACCCAAGTCTATGGGACTCCCACGGGGAAACCCCCCCCCCCCCCACAGGCTCACGGGACTCCCACAGAGATGGAACCAGGATTCCCGAGGCCTAGAAAGAGAATTAGTAGAAGATAGACAAAAGCAGGAACTGGGACCAAGATGATGGAAAAACAAAATGTCCCACCAGCTACAGCAAGGGAGATGTTCATTTTGAGGGGGGGGGGCCTCCCCTCTCTTAGTTATGCCACCAATTGTGTTTAGTCCAAAATGAAGAACTTGCTGAGTTTGTTTTGGGGCTTCCAGTACAGTTTTGGCCCATTTTTCTTAGGCAACCCTTGTCCTGAAAAGTGCTTGAAATGATTTTGATGCTGTATTGTTTGATTCTTTACACGTTGCTGCATTAAAAACTATTTGTGGATCTTGGAAGGACCTCTCACAAGTTACCTGTGCCAGATGGTGGAACCAGATTTCTTTGCTCTACAGATATGAGCTTTATATTGCCCAAAAATCCAACTCTTTCAACAAGAAATGGTCGACCCTACAATCACATGACCTAATGTCTATTCTAATTCTTTATATTGTATTTTATTGCTGGTTTAAATAAACTAAGACTTTAAAACCAAATCAGAACTGTCAGAAGTAATTGCTGCTTTTTATGGGGACAGGAGTTTGGTTTTCGCTTAATAGTGAAGTTACCTCCAGCGCCACATTCAGCGCATCCTTTAGGGGACTGATTATAGACCATCCACTGAAATCGATGCTCCACAGTATATCTGTTGGATCTGAGCATCTTCCAGATGAAACGATGGCACTTGTCCATCGCTTTCAGCCATCTAAAAGAAAAAAAGAAAGAAAGAGTGTAAAACTTTCTAGTTTATAATCTAAGCTAAAAGCCAAAACAAAGTGGAACAGTCGCTCATGGAAGCAGCAGATAAAGGAACGAAGTCTTTTAGAGAACGTGTGCCTTACGCCTCGTTATGCTCCGTGCTGGCATGGATGGTGTAGGATTTTTCAGCTGCAGGAGACAGAAAATAGAAATCAGTCAGCAAAAAGTCCCCGCTATGAATGCTGGCATCTTTTGGGTACTTTTTTTCAACCTAAGCCAAAAATCAGAGACCTTAAATTCAAGCAGTATACTGCTAGATATGGCCATCTTGAGAGAAACATTTTGAGCCAAGGGAAAGTTTTGTTCCGCACTGTTTCAGTTTATCCCCTGATGAAGCCGGTAAATGTAAAACAGCGGCCCCGCAGTGCTGTTCAATATCGCTAGCAAGATAAGTGCTGTTTTGATTTTTTGATATATATTTGAAAACTACAAATATTCACAAAGTATGAGCCAATGATCGAGATTCTGACCTGTTAACACATCTAGCAGTATACTGCTTGAATTTAAGGTCTCTGAGGCTTGTCTTCGTATAGTTATTTATTCACTAAGGTGCTATCAGAGGTGATTTTTGGCTTAGACTGATTATTTGTACCTCTTTTGTATTTGTTTTTCTACTTTTTTTCAACCACAGCAGAAACTTACGAGTTAAGATTAAGATAACGTGCTCATCATCCGTCTCCTCCAGCCGGCAATTCAAGGCATATTCCTTAATAGGAGGGTCTTCTCCCTAATTAAAGCAAAAAAAAGAGACAAGAATCAGTATAAAGAAACCCCAGGATTTTGAACAATCCCAGTCTATTCCCGAACTAGTGGGTTATGCATCCCATTTTGCAAGATCTCTTGTAGGAAGCCTCCTTTACATATTTTTGATCCTCCCCTCTGACTTCCAGACTTCCACTCTTTCCTGCAAACCTGACTGACCCCCCACCCATGGCAGAATGGAAGGAGGGATGCCTACCGTCTCCTGCCAATGGCCCCCCAACCCTCCCCCTGGAGCAGGCTAATGATTCTGCATATTAAAAGATAAGTATTAAACAACAGTATGTATTGAGAAAGACATCAAGGAGAAGGTGAAAATAAGGTTCAAAGACGAATATCATTGCCCACTGAAATATGCATTTGCAATTAAGTGGATTTCACCATATTTGACACTCGGAAGTGGGGTTGCCATTTCACAAAAGCCCTAACAGCAGTGACAGGAGGCTCCTTCCCTGTCACTGCTGTGAAGACTCTGCGCATGTGTCAATCGCTCCCTGAGTGAATGATCAGTTGTGCAAATCATTTGCATGCAAACATTACATTACATTACATTAGGGATTTCTATTCCGCCTGTGCCAAACGATCGCTGCTGGAGAATCGGCCAGAGAATCAACCAACAGCGATCGAGTCGCTATCTCTAGTGCATCGAGCCCTTTGAGGACAGGAGGCATTTCTATAATTAAGTGCCTCTGTTTAGGTAATGCAAAAGCATTCAGTAGATGTCTATTCTATTCCAGAACCAAGGTCCATATTACCATAACTTGGGATTAACAGGCCAAAAACATTTATCCCCACCCCCACCCGCCTTTACTAAGCCCGACATAAATACTGGCATATTACTTACTAAATATATTGTGAAATATGTCTTGGACAGATCGAGTCTGATTGGCCTCCAGTCACTAAAAGTATAAAAATAAATAACGTTAAAAATTTCATAGACTAATAAAGTTCAAATCAATCACATACAGTAATCATTTCATTTATTAAATTTGCATTCCATTCAATGTACAAATCTTTAATTTTTTATTTATAATGAAAATCTACTTACTTTCCTGTGGTCCCCATGACTTCAGACCTCTGAAAAATGATAAAGAATGTATTAGAAATGATGCCTGATATCAGCAAATAAACTGCACCATGTTTATTTCCTAGAAAGCTATTGTAGTTTAGGGCAAGGGATCGGGACTTGTTCTACGACCACACTCAAAGTGGTTGACAGATATACAGGAGGAGGAGAGAGACCGGACTGCAGGGGGAAGATTCAGGAACATAGGAAGGAGAGGGAAAAAGATCATGGATCCCTGGGTTAGGAAGGAAACAGGGGATGGTGACAGGTGCCAGAAATTTAGGCCAGGGTTTTACAGGTCGACATTTCCGCTGCCCAGGGTCCTTCCTGAATCGCGGCCAGTGGCAGAAGTCCGGCATCGCCTCTAACCATGCCTACTTTCGGGATTCGGCATCACTAGGTGCCAGTAGCCGCCAGGGAACCAGGTGTTGGTCTTGGAGTATTTATTTTTTTTAACAAGATTTAATGGGGCCACTAATTATTCCACCGCTGAAGCCCAATTACAACAATTAATTTAGGTGGAGGTAGGGTGGCAATCACCGCCTAAACCTTCTGCGGCTTTTGTAGAATCTGAATCTATCCTGTAACTATGACAAATTGTAATCGGTTGACTGTGTATTATGTATGTCAAGCTGTAACCCGTTCTGAGTTCTTTGGGGAGAACGGGAGAGGAAACAAATTAATTCAATAAATAAATATCACTAACCAATTAATTGACAATGAGGGAGGCTTCAGAGTATGTGTGGCACCTACCAGTAACATGGGGTCCACGAAGTTCCGCTTCTCTGTCCTCTTCGCCATTCTGTGGATGAAAAGATAAATGAGAAATTAAATAAAATAAGCAATTAACCCTCCCCTGTCCCTCCTTTCCTCTAGGGTCTACATAGTCATGGCTTCCAGTCTTCCTTCATACGTTTTCTGGCACAAACCTCCTACCGTTTTCATCGCCTTCCTCTTTTTATGTCCTATGGTATCATCCGCAAAAAGGCAAACTTTTCCTTCTAACCCTTCAGCAATGTCACAACGGGTGGCACACCGTGTCAGGAATCTCCCGCCTTCCTCTGCCACTGCTGCTTTCCTGAACCAGCAACAGCGACAGTAACCTTTATATTCAGTCATTGCGGGATCTTCCTGAACTTCCATCTGGCTGCCGGTCCACTCCCTCTGACACCACTTCCTTGTTCCAAAGCAGAGCCAGCAGCCAGGGAGGTGCAGCAAAGTCCCACAATGACTTCATTTAAAAGTTTTACAACCGCTGCTGCTGTTTTGAGAAGGATACAGTAGAGGTGGGGAGGTGAGGGGGAAAATACTGGATGGCATTGGGGTGAAGGGGAGAGAAAGGGTTTGAAGGTCTGAAGAGAGGTTTGAAAGGGAGGTGGAGGGAGAGAAAGGGGTCAGATGCTGATGGAACTGGAGTGAAGAATGCAGTAAAAGACCAATGCACTTGTACCCGTTCTACACCACTCAGGATTTTGTAGACTTCAATCATCTACCCTCAGTCATCTCTTTTCCAAGCTGAAAAGCCCTAACCTCTTTAGTCTTTCCTCATACGAGAGGAGTTCCATCCCCTTTATCATCTTGGTTGCTCTTCTTTGATTCTTTTCTAGTGCTGCTATATCTCTTTTGAGATAAGGAGACCAGAACTGAACGCAATACTCAAGATGAGTCTCACATTCTCAGTCTTGTTTACCATCCCTTTTCTAATAATTCCACCGCAGGGGTTCCCTGCCCCCCTCTACCCCACACCTTTAAATTCAAGGATGGCAGGAGAGAAACAGAAACCTGATGACAGATAAAGGCCAAATGGCCTATCTAGTCTCTCTGAGAGGAAGAGACAATGGTTACTCTGCATGGGCAGACTGGATGGGCCATTTGGTCTTTATCTGCCATCAGGTTTCTATGGAGACTAGCTAGATTAAAGCTTGCTCTTTTAAGATCTAAACTGCCAATATAATGGAACCTACAAATTAACTTTTCTCCCCAAACTTATCAAAGCTCAGATCAAAATAATGTATACTTACCCAGCGGTATAGACTCTCTTCCTCTCCTCTCAGAAAGATGTTTCCTCCAAGAAGGAAAATGTCCTCTTCCTTATTTTTACAAAAATAATAAATTAAAAAATAAAAATTTTTACAAAATTAAATGTACAAAATTTTTACAAAAATAAAAGTAGGTAAAATTAAAAATTAAAAAATAAAAATTTTTACAAAATTAAATGTACAAAATTTTTACAAAAATAAAAGTAGGTAAAATAAAAAATTAAAAAATATAATTTTTTCAACAAACAGGGGATAAAACACAATTATGACATAAAAACACTAAAGGAAATGAGGGAAGGAAAAAAAAATGGATTAAATACAATATAAAAATAAATGAAAGGGTGGGTAAGGAAAAAGACAAAAGGCAGTAAACAAACTTCTTTCTGAAAATCGCGGTGATCACAGCAAAAACACACCCAACTCCCAACACTCTGATCACTAATATGAGCTGCTGGTCAGTGCTTACTCTTTCTGACATTCAGCTATGACATCACGGGTCCCATGTCACAATACTCTCTGACTGACATCATTGCTCAAGGTTTTAGCTAGCCATCCTCAAACATCCACATGTAACCACAAGCCTCTCTCCACAGCAAGCTGGAGGGCTACAAAATTTAGCAAATCTCCAGCTATACTACAGCTAAAATGCAAAAAATAAAAATGTAAATACCCAAATATAAGCTCCAATTAAATTTAAATATCAAGAAATAGACACCAAACCAGTGCCGTTTATAATTAAAAGCAATGTTCACATGCATCTCCTTCCATCCTACTTCTGGACCCCTTTTATAAAACCACAGTAGTGATGCCGCACGAAGCCCATAAGAACTGAATGAGCTTTGGTGCATTTCCACGGCTCTCGGTATAAGGGGTCTTCTATTAAAATGTTCATGCTGCCAAGCTAGACTTTACGTATTCACAGTGGCTTACAAATTGAGTAATATAAAATAACAATCATACCAGCTAACATCAAAATTCCTAGCTCACCCTCACTATAAGGTCACTTAAGAATGAACCACTAGACCCCGGTAGAAGCTGATTCTGGGAGACCGTAATGTCTCATAAGTTCAATAGACCCTGCATAGTTAACTCCCCCCCCCCCATGACTAATAAAACTAATTATCTCTTCACTTCTTTAATCATTGCAATCGCAAGCCAAAGATCTTCTTGCTCCAATGCAATGATTATTGGTATGAGCTGCAGGTCAAAATTGACTCCCCCCAACTCCCCCGGGCCTCAGCCATGACCCATAGCCCCACCCCCAGGCCCACCCCCATTATTTATTTATTTAGATTTCTATCGTGTTTTCCCTGGAGCTCAGAATAGGTAAGAATTGACATTCACAGTAAAGTTACAGGACAAAAAAATTATAGGCATTCGAAGAAGAGGCAAGGGAGGGGACGTAGAGAGAGAAGGGTAGAGGGAGCAAGACCCCAGCCCTGGCCCCACCCCCTCAAACTGTTCTTGGGAGGGAGGGCATCTGCGCATGTGTGGTGCCCTCCTGACACAGTCCCAAAGTTGCAGCACTGGATTTTTAAAATATATGTTTTAAATAGTTCTCTTTTTAAGTACTCCTCTCAGATTTTGACATCTGCTGTTCTCTTTCTTATTTTCAGTATAACATTATTATTATTTTTTTCCTTTTTGTCTCTTTATAGATTTTTATAAGACAGCCAAGGTATGTCCTCCGTGAAAACCCCTTAAGCCTAGGGGAAGAAGAGGGAACCAATAGGCAACCAGTAACAGAGAGACCTATCAGAGCAAAGGTGGTAGAGGTGACCAGGAAGTACAGCAGTGAGACCAAGGACTCAAGCTTAGGTGAGAGGAAAAGGGAGGCGGTCTTAGGAGAAAGACCACTAGAAACAAAGCAGGAGTGGCTGCAGTATGGATTAGACTACATTTCATATAATGCTTTGCTCACACACTATGGCAGGAAATGAGGGCCCAAAAGAGAGCAGAGCAGTCCAAGGGAATTTGATTGATTTCTAAATAGGTTAAAACTATCAAGACTTGGCACGGAGTCCTAAAGTCTTCAAGAGTCCTAAAGTCTTATTTTACTAATATATGGACAAATATAAAGAAAACAAAATTAAAAACACATGAATAAATCAAATTCAATCACAGATAACCAAACGCATACCTTACAATGCTAGAAATCACCTATGAGGCCTAGATAAGTCAGCAGAGGAATATTCATGCCAGAAATATTAGTACATCAAATCCCCCCTCCCCACCTCCCCATATTTTACTTTTTATCTCTAGCCCTTCTGCTTGGATCTGGGAGGAAATCCAGATCGCTGCCCCTCCCTTGTGAGGTTCCTTTTTCTTGGAAGCACAAATGATTCTGTAGTAATCTTTCTGCTGTCAGCCCTTCTCCTGAGATTAGTGTCCTGCATATAGAAGTACAGGGAGATGAGGACTACAGGCTCCTCTTCCACCCTCTCGATGGGGAAGCCAGCACCTTTCTGCCCTGCCACACCACACTTGTGCCATCCCTCCCCTCTCCACCTCATACTTCTGTAGATCTTCACCAGCATGAACAAGTTTTCATGCCTGTTGCTCGCGCCAGCCTGGTTCCTCTCTGAATCGCTTCCGGATCACGGGGCCAGGAAGTGATATCAGAGGGAAACCCAACGCTGGTGTGAAGACATGATGGAGAAGCCAATGTACTAGCGAAGATTTACAGAGATACCTGGGGGGAAGGGAGAGCGCAAGTGTGGAGTAGGGGGCTGGGGAAGGAGTGGTGGGGGAGAGGTGTGGGGGGGGGGACCACCGCCCTGGGCACCTCCTATCCTTGCTATGCCACAGATTGAGAGTACAGCCTTTTTACATTTTAAAATGCAGCCTCCCGGGGGACGGAGCCTGACTGGAGCGCTGAGCATACGCATGGGGTAATCGCTCCTCCACTCGACTTTTCTAATAACAGATTCTGCAGAGAAATCAGGTGACTAATATAAGCTTTTACCAAAGTTTTCCCAACATAATCTCACGGTAATGACTCCACCGAAGCCTGTTAAAGGTGAAACCCCTTAAATGCTCCCATGAGCGGCAAACGGCCGAAGACAGACCCGGGCTCTAAGCCAGATCCCAAACTTGGATCTCTTGTTAAAAGAGATTAGAGCGGTCAAGCTGATAGCGCAAGCACAGATAGCTGAAACCAAGATAATTCGTGAGGAAATTGAGTCTCTCAGCTCTCAGTTTGTCGATGCCCATCATCGCATCGATGCGCTTGAGGCTCACTCTCTTATAGCGCAAACGAAATTCCAGCTAGTGGATAAACATGATAAACTGATCTCTAATCTACAACGAGATCTTGAGGACCTTTCTAATCGCAGTGGGCGATCGAATATAAGAATTATCGGCTTACCGGAGTTTTCAGAGGGCTCGGATGTGGCCACTTTCTTACTTGAATTTCTGCCTAAAACCTTGGGCCTTTCCTTTGATTTGCCGCTTGAAATAGAGCATGCACATCGTTTGCCCTCCAAACCTGCTGCCCACATCAAGACGCTGCAACCTATAGTGGCCAAAATACTTCGGTTCCAGCATGCTCTACAACTCATTACAACTGCAAAAATGCACCCGCAACTTCTCCACCAGGGCAAGCGATTTGACATTGTCCCGGATCTGGCAAAATCTACTGCACTTAAGAGAAAGGCGTTTCTTTCCCATCGACAAGGCCTTAAAGATATTGGCGCCAAATACCTGCAACTATAAAGGTGACCTATATCAACCCTACAACCACTTCTACAGATCCGGAAGATCTCAGCACATTTCTGGATTCTCTGAAGATGCAATGACTGCAGGTTTCTGGTTGCTTTTTTTGCTTATGCGTGATGTGACACACGCCTGATATGTTCACCTGTTTTATCTCCACACAAGTTTTTTAGTTTTCATGTCTGAGTGGTGGCTTTCCTCGGATTGCCCCAGGTACTTCTCACTTGCTCCATCAGGAACACCCACATATTGTTATATACTCTGCACATGCTATGACTGTGTTCCTTGCCTTCACACGTGCTATTCTTCTTGGTATATCCTTTCTTTGTTTTTCTTTTCCATGCCTTTTCCTGCTTTCTCAGAGTGGTCAATATCTAACTATATACTTGCATACTAAATGATTATATGGTTTTTATTGTCGTATTTCATTGTATACTTATACATGGCTGATTTACACATTATTTCCTATAATGTGAATGGGCTTAATCACCCATCAAGAGAAAGAAAATTGCACATCATCTTCCATCTACGTCTGCTAACAAATTCACTAGTAAAGGTTATTCTTCACACTTCTTTTCCTCAGCAGCTCCTCATAAAAAGAATGGAGTTTCCATTCTTATTCGTGACAATGTGCCCTTAAACATTCTGTCTCATGATGCTGACTTGGAGGGAAGATGGTGTCTCATTCATGCTGTGTTGCACTCCTCTGAATTTATTTTTCTTAATATTTATGCCCCAGTTTTGGATCATCTGGAATTCTTCAGAGACCTTCAGACTAGATTATTGCCTTATTCAACTTGCTCAATTATTATTGGAGGTGACTTTAATCAACCCCAGGATCTTTTTATGGATAGATCCTCCATCTGTAAACCTTCCAAATCTAAATCTCACCAAGAATTACTTAATCTCAAGTCCAATTATTCCTTAATAGACTCCTGGCGCATTCTGAATCCTAAGGACAGGGAGTACTCTCATTTTTCTCATCCACACAACACTTACTCCAGATTAGACTATTTTCTTACCTCACCCACATTATTGCACTCTTTAACTGATTCTATCATCCATCCCATAACTCTCACAGATCATGCAGCTATCTCCCTACATCTTACCATCTCTCCAGTCACTTCTACCACCCCTTCTTGACGATTCAACAACCATCTTCTTCTAGATGATTAGATTGTTGCTAAATTAAGGACTTTCACAACTGAATTTTTTGAGTTTAATACTGCCGCATTCCGATGTATGCCCTGCCATCATCTGGGAGGCATATAAGGCTTCTATTAGAGGAGAAATTATTAAATTGTCTGCATGGAAGAAAAATCACACCTTCAAAAAGAGAGACATTTAGAACATTCCATCAAAACTTTAGAGTCTTAACACATGTCTACTCATATTCATGATCCCCTAATATATCAACAAATTTTGAAACTTAAATATGAATACAACACTCTTATCTCCTTAACAGCCAGAAAAGATTTATTTATCCAATCCTCTGGTCATTATATGGGTGATAACATCATGGGGAAACCTCTCGGTAATTAACTTAAACATAGGTCGAAAAAACTTCACATATCTGCCGTTCACAATTCCTCTGGTAATATTGTCATTAACGAAAATATGATCTCCACAGAATTTGAGCGCTTTTATACTAAACTTTACACTTCTGAATCCTCAGACTCTGATTCATCCATTGACTCCTTCTTGGCTACTATTGATCATACATCCCTGGATGATACTGTCAAATCCGAATTAGATATTCCAATTTCCACTTCGGAGATTACAAGAGCCATCTCTTCTTTGGCCAATAATAAAGCACCAGGCCCTGATGGGTTCACTAACAAATTCTTTAAAAAATTTCATGATATTTTAGCTCCTTATATGCTCACTTATTATAATTTTATTCATAATTATCCTGATAAGCAATATAATTTTGTTGACGCCACAATAGTTGTTTTCCCCAAATCTGAGAGAGATCCCATTCATGTTAAGAATTATCGACCAATCTCCCTACTAAATTTAGATTATAAAATTCTAGCCAAAGTTTTATCTCTTAGACTAAATAAAGTAATTTCCAATCTTATACACACTGACCAAGTGGGATTCATTAAAAATCGCTATATTGGAGATAATTTACGTCTTTTCCATCATATTAACACTCACGCCAAACTACTGAGAGACCCAATTGTAGGCCTAGCGATCGATGCAGAGAAGGCGTTTGATCGTGTAGAATGGTCTTTCTTGTTCCGTGTTCTTCAGTGGCTTAATTTTGGTCCATATTTTCTCAATTGAGTCAAGACACTGTATTGGCAACCCACTTCTCGCATTTTGATTAATATCTCACTATCTAACCAATTTTGGCTTCATCAGGGAACTCGTCAAGGATGCCCCCTATCTCCCCTATTGTTTAATTTGGCTCTGGAACCTTTACTTGCTTCTATACGACAAAACTCCGACATACAGGGCATTCAAACTCCATGCAGACAAATTAAGCTTGCAGCCTACGCTGATGATATACTTCTCTTTCTCAGAAATCCCTGCTCCTCCATACCACATCTTATCTCTTTAGTCAAGAAGTACTCCCTGTTCTCAGGATATCTTGTTAATTGGGAAAAATCCAACTTATTTCCATTAAATGATCTTATCTTTTCCTCTGATTTATCTCGTTTTCCCTTCCAATGGACCTCCGAATCTATCAAATACTTAGGTATCTTCATCCATAAAGATTCTTCACATATAATGGATCTCAATATTTCTAGGATTAAAAAATTGGTCACACAAATGACTACACAATGGTCTCCTCTTTATTTATCTTGGTGGGGCAGGATTGCCTCTATCAAAATGTCACTTACGCCTCAAATTACTTACATATTATCCATGCTCCCCTCACATTGTACTAAATCTTTCTATCGTTGGATTGATACTTCTTTATCCAAATTCATCTGGAAAGATAAGAAACCTCGCATTGCATTGAGCAAGTTGAAAGCTTCCAAGTTTCAAGTTTCAAGTTTTATTTATATTTGATTAATCGCTTAATTAAAATTATATCTAAGCGAAGTACAGTGTATGAATAAACATAATACTAAAATAGTAGATAACATAAAATATTATAAAATTAACAATTTATACTAAAATTTACTAACATATTAATTAACATGAAATATTATAAAAATTAACAATTAATACATTAAGTAATAATATATTTATAGAAAAAAAGAGGATACATAAAAAAAAATAGGAAATAACATATGAAATATTATAAAGTTATAAAGTAAAAGTTAAATTGAAAATTTTTCTTAACTATTATATAATAAGCTAAAAGTTTATAAATGATGTAAACAATAGTTACATGTAAGAGGAACTCATAATTAGCTGTGTGGTGGCATGAATCTCCCTGATGTTAATTTTTCTCATATTGCCTCTCTAGCTCATTATGGAGCCCACTGGCTCCAACACCCTCCTTCTTCTAATCCTCCGGCTTGGTTGGAAATGGAGGGTTTTATATGCTCTCCTTATCCACTCTCTATTCTCTGCACAATGATCTTACCTAGACGTTGTCACAACCCTAGCCCTAAAGCTTGGCTTGTGCCAGGTAAGGCTTTGGCTAAACCTAGCCCAGCCATTAAAAGAGCTAATCAGTGTGACAGGCTAGAGTCCAGGAATAGGGAAAACTCTGCATTCCCCTTTAAAACCCAGATTACAGATCCCTGGGGAGGGGAGGACTATGAGGGTAACAGCCTGGAACAGCCACAGAATCCTCCTCCTCACTCAGCTAACTCCCAGCTGCAGGACCTGATTAGAAGTTCTGGGAAAACTAGGCAGAAGCTGCAGGCTGCCCCTCCCCCTCAGAGAACAGGGCGTGGTAGCCTCAATGCACTAGAGGCTGCTCTGAGGAGGAGGCAGGCAGTCTGCCCTGGGCCAGCCCAGGAAGGAGGTTTGCAGGACAGCTCTCCTGAACCTCAACTTTACCAGGACATTGAGATGGTGGATCCAGCCCCTGACCCTGAGGCTAACCAGCTAGCAGAACCAGAGCTCATGGACTGCCTAGAAACTGCCAACATTACAGAAGCTTGCCCTATGGAAGAGAGTTAAGTTTCATTGCTGGTTGTTTTCTGTTTGTATGCTCATGCTAGCAATCGTTTAGGCTTCTTCCTGGGGAACTCTTTGCACCTGTGAGAAGTAAGGGAGCAGTGCTGAGCTCCTTACTAGGTGCCTGAAAGTGAAAACCTTTTTGGTTAGGTTTCAATATGCTGGACTGTTTGAGTTTATGTTTTTCTTTTGAAAGCAAGAAAAGTTTCAATTTTTGATTGTGTGCCTGAGGAGGTAGTTTGGGGAAGAATCCACACAATATCCTAGGTGGGGATTGTGGGGCCATTTGTGGCATTCTGTTGCTTACAGAAGAAAGTTAGTGGATTCAGCTAATCCCCTCCCCCACCAACTACTGTTAAGTTGGTTGGGGCCAAGCCGCCCTTTTATCTAGGCTTGAACACAACACTGTTTTCATTTATAAAGAAAGTGTGATGGTTGGTTACTGCCTATTTGCCAAAGGCAGAACGATTGGGACTACACTCTGCTACTTACCTGTGGCGCCTGCAAGAAAGGTGTGAGTTGTTGGTTGTTGGTTTTCAACTCAATTTTATTTTGTTCCATTTTCTTATGTTTTGGGAAAGAATGAACTGAACCTTGTTCAAGCTTCATTTCCACAATAAAGTGGGACTTTATTTTCTTTTGAAAGTGACTGTTTGAATCTTGTTGCTTCCTCATTGGATTGTGTGACCAGAAGGACTTCCAGCTTTTCTGGAAGCACGTAGGACGCAGGCTATTCTGAGCGCTGACCGGAGCCAAGCGTATCCACGGGCCCGGCGGTGCCACAACGTTTAAAATTATATTCCCTACTGAGTGCAACGCAGCTGGCCCTACGCACATTAGATGCTACTGCTGATGTCTCAATGTTTGCTAGATTAGATATGTCTCTGTGGCAGAACCCTAAACTCAAACACAATCATAAATCGTTCTCCTGGAGGAGATGGCAGGCTGCGGGTGTGTGGTCAATAGCTCAGCTGAGAACACCTGATTCGTTCATCACTTTCTCTGATTTTTGCTCTTCATTCCCCAGCTTAAGCAATTGTTTTTCTCAATGGTCTTTACTGACTTCGACTATAGCCACACTCTCTCTCACTATAGCTGATGCTACAACCCTCAACTCTGTTCATCGATGGTGTGTCTGTGTACTGGCTGCTGGTAAGGCTATCTCAACATTTTATCACATCCTGCGTGACCATCACTTCACATTCTCCTCTCAATCGCTGAAACATTGGGAACCCATGCTATCCACACCGTTACAAGATATTGACTGGGACCTTTTTTGGACTGCCACTAATCGACCCCTGTTATCATCAAGAATATCTCAATCTATGTTCTTTCTTACATGGCATGCTATTTGGACTCCTTTTCGTATGTGGAAAGCAAATCTCAAATC
This sequence comes from Geotrypetes seraphini, assembly GCF_902459505.1. NCBI lineage: Eukaryota > Metazoa > Chordata > Amphibia > Gymnophiona > Dermophiidae > Geotrypetes > Geotrypetes seraphini. Next base: position 202,410,176 of record NC_047087.1, read on the forward strand.
TGACCCCAAATTTTGGCACTGTTTGGAAAATGATGGCACCCTTGATCATATGTTATTTCGATGTAAACCGTTTTTTCAGTTTTGGCCTACTTTTAAATGCATTACGTCTTGCTCTTCGGATCTTGTATTTGATATGATAATTATCAGATCACAACATCCCTAACTTGCCAACTCAGCCTGTCCCCCAAAACTGATTGATACGATGTTTGTGGTGGCTCTGATGCACATCTTAAAGAATTGGAAGTCAGCCTCTCTATTGGATTTCACCTTTTGGTGGAATTCTTTATGCATGTATCATAAATTTGAATCTTATGCTTATGAAAAACGTTATCTATCCGTTATCTCTACTTCCTCTCCGTGGAAATTTTTAGACCATTTCATGCAATCAGATTGAATTGACCACTCTTGTTTTGTCATGTTATGTACTGCTATGAGAAGATATACTTGCTCTGTAGAAGCTTTTGTTTCTTTTTCACCCCCCTTTTCTTTCTCTCTTGCCCTTTATGCTCCTTAAACTTCACGCTTCTACTTTCCTTCTAGGGCTTTCCCTGTTTTGGTTTTAGATATTGTGGTGAATTGTACACTGCTAGATTCCTCCTCCTGTTCACTACTCCTCATGTACTTTCACTGTATTCAAGTTTGAGGACTGTTATTTTGTTTTACTGAAATATTAATAAAAATTTTGAACTAAAAAAAAAAAAAAAAAATGCAGCCTCCCTAGAAAGTGAGCAAAGAATATTATCTGAACTCAGTTAATACAATTCCAAGAAATCAACAATCAATTATCACCACAATACAATCACAGTAAAGTACCTCCCAAAACTCCCTCCCCCCCTTCCCCCCTCCACCCACCCCATTCCTAAATATTACTAATAAGTAGTGTTTCACTTTCTGATTACAAATGTAATGAGTTCACTACAAAACTGCCTGCTCTGACTGATAATTGTTGTATAAAAGGTTCCCAGGTCATCCAAAATTTACTGTTTTTTATAAGATGGGGAGGTCGCCCTCTCTTCCATAATCATAAGAGCGTGAAATGCTGCCCTCCAAGGCCAAAATGAGGCTGGACTTTCTTCCAATCAATTTGTAAAATACATTTTTGATCTATAATAAAGGAATTACGAAATAATTCCCTAACCCCTTTCTTAAAAATACTGTCCCATTGAAGAAACAATACCATCTGGGGGAATGAACCACAATTCTATAGATAATTGATCCAAGAAAAACACAAATAACATTCCAAAAATTCCAAATTCTGGGACATAACCAAAAAGCATGACCCAATGTATTATCCTTTTTTTAATTACATTTTAGGCATATTCTTGTCTCAACACAACCAAAATGTAAAGCCTGAACCATTCGAAATAGACTCTCTCTATAATAAATGCTAGAAATTGATGAAATGCCTAATTGAAGAGTCTTTTCTATTATTACCTCACTAATGTCTACTCCAAATCCCTCAGTCCACTTATCTGCAATCCGTTTATAGCTCATTTGTGGATATACAGAATCAAGGGTCTTTTTAAAGTATGAAATTGAGGGTAGCGCTTCCAGATGTTCAAACAAAGATCCCGGTCTATATCCCACTCTCAGTGTCAAACCTTCATTTTTCAGTGTGTTAATATAATGAACTAATTGTGCCTCACACCCAAATTAGTCAATAATACGTTCCAAGAAAGAATCTGCCCATCTGCTAATAGGGCCCTGTTCCATACCAGGAGGAAAGGTGGAATTCCCCACTATTGGAAGAGAATCAGTATGTGGTCCCTTAATTTTCCAAACCTTAATCAAAGCAATCCATATCAACTTCATACATTTCAATATCGGATGATCCCTATAATCAATGGGTCAATTACAAAGATGTGTTTGTAGAAGAATTGAAGGTTCAAAGGCCGAAAAAGAGAGCGTTCCATCTCACACCATGTTTATTCCCAAGTTCCTAGAAACCAATCTCTAAGATGTCGAAGGCCACAAGCCAAATTATACAAATAAAGATTGGGCACCCCCATCCCCCTCCTTTTCCAACTCCCTATCATATAATCCAATCTCAATTTAGGTTTCTTTCCTTTCCAAAAAAAATGTTGTAAAAAAGAAGCCAAAGCAACAAGTCACTCCCATGGGCCAATCAGAGCCTTAGCCCCTCCCTGAATGCACCAGGAAGGGGGTGGCCCATCATTTTGGTATGGAGAGCCTGCCAGCTGGAGGGAGTAAGCATCTCTCAGAGGATGTTTCTCAGAGGTAAGGGGAGTGTCGGGGTAGATTGATCTTAGGTATCTGGCCAGAGTCTTAAGCCACTCCCAGTGTATCCAGAATGCACCATGAAGGAGGTCAAAGACTCATAATGCACCAAGTAGGGGAAGGCCTGCCGTTTTGGAGTGGCTGGCCTGCTGGCCTGAGGATGTAAGCATCCCTCTGACTAGACTTTCTTCTCAGAGGTAAGGAGGAGTTAGGGGGTCAGGCTAGATATAAGGATGCAGGGTAGGGGGTCTCCAGATTTAGGGGGGTGTTGTGGGTGCGCAGGTTTGCGGGGTGTCAGTGGTTCCGGGTGGTGTTGGAGGTTCTGTGGAGGGGTTAGCATGAGGGTGTGCATATCCCTCTTGCTGGTCTTCAATGGTAGGATTTGGGGGCAGGAGGGAGTGGGCATCCCGACTGCCCGACTGCTACAGGGGGGCAAAGGTTTGTAGATAGGAGGGAGTGGGAACCCCTCCTGCCAATTTCGGCAGAACTTATGAAGTGTCCCTGCCACAGCAGCTCAGCTGATCACAACAGGGATATTCCCTTGCCACGATCAGCTCAGCGGCCGCATCTGTTTGAAATGTAGTCAGTTTGCTGGCCTATATTTCAGGTGTCCTTTGCGGCCCTAAATGCCATCTAGTGGCATTTCCAGAAACTGCTGTTCTATCAAATTCTTTATCTTGATTTGGTACCTTTAGAGACCAGTAGAGCATTCTGGGATCTGCAGTCCTATTTCTACCCCAGAATCCCAAATTTCAGAGGCTCAGATTAAAAATCTCCCTGCTCTTCCCTTTCACAGTATTGGCTTAAATTTTTAAAAAGACCAGAGGTCCATCTAAGTCCAACCAACTTCTGATATCATGGAAACAGTTCTTTTCTGCAAGAACTGACATGTAGGGTACAGAGACATTCTTAGCAAGGAGCATATCTCCCCTCCCCCACTGTTTCCCTTCCACCAAGTGGCCGCTTAAGCTCGCCTACCGCTGCCTACAATCTGGACGCCCATTTGTGGAATCAGCCCCTTAGTCCAACGAGTTTTCAGTTTTTTTTGTATCATAGGAAAAATAGCTTACTCGCTGGACTCATTCATTCATTCAATTTTCTATACCGTTCTCCCAGAAGAGCTCAGACCGGTTTAAATAAATTTATTCAGGTACTCAAGCATTTCTCCCTGTCTGTCCCAGCAGGCTCACAATCTATCTAACATACCTGAGGCAATGAGGGGGATTAAGTGACTTGCCCAGGGTCACAAGGAGTAGCGTGGGTTTGAACCCACAACCCAGGGTGCTGAGGCTGTAGCTTTAACCATATTTCCCGTCCCTGTCGACCAAGTGTATAACCCTCGATGGAGACTATGTTGTTTAACTTTCTTTTTTACCAAACTTTTCAAACCACCCTCGTATATTTAACCACATTACAAGCCAATATTGAACTCTTTTGTGCTTGTTTGAAACTCTACATGTACCTTTCAGGTACACATATATGAAATACCCTGCCCCCAAGAGTGCCTCAGCTGTAGAGAAGGTGGGAGATTCTTTAGGGAGTCATTGACTACGTATATAGATAGAAAAGCTGTGTGGCACGAGTTAGAAGGCCCTGACCTGTTTAGTTGGAGAGAAGAGCAAATAAAAGGCAGGACAGAAGAAGAAGCAGGGTTTCTGGTTATCCTGCCCTCCAGCAAGAGCCCCCAGTACTGAGGGAGACTCTTGGAAGTGTGATCAGCTCATGTGATGAAAGTCCGAGTGAGTTTGCCAGTGAGCAGAAGGCTGTTTCAGCTTGGCGAGGAAAATAGGGTGGCCTTGTGCTGAGGGCAGAGAATGAGATTGGGTGGCTTACTGAGCATTAATGCAAAGGGACCCTTCACATGAGGGTTGATACCAGGAGGGGACAAAAATTGTTAGTGTGAATACCCACCTATGGGGCGGGTAAAGGACTTTGCTTATGGTGGAGCCCCAGTGGAGTGTTACAGCTTGGCAGGAAGAGGGTGAGACCCAGAACAGTTCACCGCTAAAATCGAAAGAATTGGTGTGAAAAAGTTGGGAAATACAATGAAGACACGATAGAATTGACTGTATCATGAAAGCTTTTACCAATTTACGTATTCTAGAACCAAGATGTAAATAGTTACCAGTTGGACGTACAAGTCACCTATTCAGTAAAGGTGTTTCAGCTGTTTCACCTGTTTCAGCTTCAATTATTCCATTTGAGTGACAGACTGGTGGGAATGATTGAACCTAAAGGAAAGGTGTCGTTCAGCCTACCAGGCTGGTCCCAGCCTTTGCCCAGCTCAAACTTTGATTTTCTTTTGCTAGCCCTGGTCGCAGGTGCCTGACCCAAAGAGCTAGCTGGCGTTCCAAAACTGAGAGTGAGACCAGGGTTACACGTATTATTGAGACAAGGCTGGATTTAAAATTTGAACATGCTGCCTCTGTCACCACCATCTTCCCCCCTCCCCATACACACACTCAGGTCTTTCTGTTACCTTGCTGAACGGACACGTATCAGTATCATGTACCTTGGTAGTTTTCCTTAGGCTGTATGTTTTGAAGCTGTAAGAAAACCAGACCCTGTTTATTTTCCTTCTCTGATGTTTGATAAGATGTGTGTTATCTTGTTGTAAAGTGACTTCAATTGTTTTTATAAACCGTATTTGCAAACAGCTTTAGTTAAGAGGCTTTGCTGGCCAAGGCTCTTCTGACCTTTTGGACTCCAGTCTTGAGATAGAAAAAATGCTGATTTCTTTAAAGTTTCATGTGACCTATGTCCATATATGGTTTGCATTTACGTCACATGCTGACACATGCTGACAACTCTGATTCATTTAGAATGATATAAAAAAGATGTAAAGCTCACAATAAATTGGACATGTTTTGAAGGATGAGGAAAGGGAAGTCTGCTATTGTGGTGGGAGACTCGATCTTGAGAGAGGTAGATAGTCACGTAGCTGGAGGAAGGGAGGACCGGCTAGTGACTTGTCTCCTAGGGGCCAAGACACGAGACATCACTGATAGGATCGAGAGGATCCTGGACGGAGCAGAGACAGAGGAGACTGCGGTGATAATCCACGTCGGAACGAATGATGTGAGCCGGAGGAAATTCAGCATGGCCACACTGACTGACCAGTTCAGGGTCCTGGAACGAAAGCTGAAGCGGAGTACCCGGAGGATAGCATTCTCAGAGATCCTGCCTGTACCGAGAGCAGATGCAAAGAGGCAGGCAGACCTCCAGGCTGTGAATGCATGGATGAGGAGATGGTGCCAGGAGGAGGGCTTCCACTTTGTGAGGAACTGGACGTCCTTCTGGGGAAAGAGCAAGCTCTACCGGCGGGACGGCCTGCACCTGAGCACAGCGGGAACTAGACTACTGGCAGCCAATGTGAGGAAGGAGATCGAGAGGGCTTTAAACTGAGGAGAGGGGGAAAGCCGACAGCTGATCTGATGTTGACGCTTCGGACAACAGTATCCAGAACAGATGCTGAACGGGCTGACTGCAAGGAGGAAGTAGAGGGACCGGTGGATCTTATGATCAGACAGCGAGGGAAACATCAGGTAAAGGGAGCTTGCTGGGAAGAGACTAAGGGGCATGGAGACACAGGGGGACTGGGTGGCACGAGGGCGAAAGCTGAGGGCAATATAGGGGTGCCACAAGGCGAGGGGGTTCAAACAGAGGCTCAAGGGATGATAGCCCAGGAGGGGGCCGGTAGGGCTAGAAAACCCAGAGGAAAAGCGGGGAAGTGGGGTGGCGGGAATGTGGGGAAGCCGAAAGCTACGAGGGTAAAGGCTGAGGGCAAAGCAGAAGCACAGGGAACAGGAGAACTGCCCGGAATTCAAGGGGAGGCGGCCCAGGTAAATGCGGAGGTGGAGGAAAAACGACGGGACCTGCGGTGCTTATACGCAAATGCAAGAAGCCTCATGGCCAAGATGGGTGAACTAGAAGTCGTGGCCAAGGGGGAGGACCTGGATATAATTGGAATTACAGAAACCTGGTGGACAGAGGAAAATCAATGGGATGTGGCGCTGCCGGGCTACAAGCTCTACAGGAGGGACAGGACCCACAAGAAAGGGGGAGGCATAGCACTATATATAAAGGACTCTATCTACTCAGTCGGGATGGATATGGCAACGAAGGCAGAGGGGCTGGAATCGCTATGGGTCAAATTGCCGGGAAACAAGGGTGCAGGCATAAAACTGGGGCTGTACTATCGCCCACCTGGTACGCCAGAAGGAGTCGGACACGACTTGGAAGCTGAACTGAGACAGGAATGCAGGACTGGAAGTGTAACAGTGATGGGGGACTTCAACTACCCGGGGATAGACTGGAGTACGGGTCACTCCAACTGCACTAGGGAAACAGGATTTGTAGAAGCTGTGAGGGACTGCTTCATGGAGAAAATAGTCACGGAACCAACGCGAGGGGGTGCTACTCTTGACCTCATCCTAAACGGATTAGGGGGGCCTGCAAGAGGGGTAGAAGTGGGAGGACCACTAGGCAACAGTGACCACAACGCGATCAGATTCACATTAGAAAGGGGGACACCCATAGTAAGGAGGACTGCAACAACTGTGCTCAACTTCAGGAAAGGGAACTATGTTGCTATGAGGGAAATGGTGGGGAGGAGGCTCAGAAACATCTTTAAGATGGAGGACTGCCTGGACCCTATTCAGGGACACCCTGCAGGAAGCACAAAGAATGTACGTCCCCAGTTTCAGGAAAGGCTGCAAGAACAAGCGGTCAAAGGACCCGGTTTGGATGTCAACTGAAGCAAAGAGGGCAATAAATGACAAAAAAGTATCCTTCCGGAGATGGAAAAAGGACCCAACGGAGGAAAATCACCAGATGCACAGGAAATGCCAAAAGGAATGCCACCGAGAGGTTAGAAAAGCAAAAGGGAAATTCGAAGAGGGGCTGGCCAGGGAGGCGAAAAACTTCAAAGCATTCTTCAGTTACATAAAGGGGAAGCGACTAGCGAGAGAGGAGGTGGGGCCGTTGGACGATGGGGATAGGAAGGGAGTGATAAAGGAGGATAAAGAGGTAGCTGAGAGGTTGAACACGTTCTTCTCGTCGGTCTTCACGAGAGAAGACACATCTAATATACCAGACTCAGAGGAGCTCATGAGTGGGGAACAGGCCGAAAAATTGGAGCACATAGAGGTAAGTAAGGAGGATGTCCTCAAACAGATAGACAGGTTAAAATGCGTCAAATCACCGGGCCCGGACGGGATCCACCCAAGGGTTCTGAAGGAACTAAGACAAGAAATAGCGGGCACAATCCAGCATGTTTGCAACCTATCCTTGAAAACTGGAGAGGTACCAGAGGACTGGAAATTGGCGAATGTCACACCTATCTTCAAGAAGGGATCGAGGGGTGACCCCGGGAACTACAGGCCGGTGAGCCTGACTTCAATTATAGGGAAGATGGTGGAAGCTATGATCAAGGACGGCATTTGCGAGCACATCGAGAGAAATGGCCTACTGAGAACAAGCCAACACGGATTCTGTAAGGGAAGGTCGTGCTTAACGAACCTTCTGTACTTCTTTGAGGGAATAAGCAGTCGGGTGGACAATGGGGAACCCATAGACATCATATACCTCGATTTTCAAAAGGCTTTCGACAAGGTGCCACATGAAAGGCTGCTTAGGAAGCTGTGGAACCACGGGGTGGGAGGGGATGTGCACAGATGGATCAAGCACTGGTTGTCGGGTAGACTGCAGAGGGTCGGAGTAAAGGGCCAATATTCTGACTGGCGGGGAGTCACGAGCGGTGTGCCACAGGGATCGGTGCTGGGGCCGTTACTCTTCAACATATTTATCAATGACCTGGAAAAGGAGGCAAAGTGCGAGGTTATAAAATTTGCAGATGATACCAAACTGTGCGGCAGAGTTAGGTCCAGGGAGGAGTGTGAGGACCTGCAAAGGGACCTGGACAAGCTGGAAGACTGGGCAAACAAATGGCAAATGTGCTTTAACGTGGAAAAATGCAAGGTCATGCATATAGGGAAAAAGAACCCGTTGTTCAACTACAAATTGGGGGGGGGGGCATTGTTGGGAGACAGCAGACTTGAGAGAGACTTGGGTGTGCTGGTGGATGCATCACTGAAGCCATCTGCACAGTGCGCAGCAGCCTCAAAAAAAGCCAACAGGATGCTGGGCATCATAAAGAGGGGCATAACAACCAGGATGCGGGAAGTCATCATGCTATTTAATCGAGCAATGGTGCGTCCACATCTGGAATACTGCGTTCAGTATTGGTCACCGTACCTCAAGAAGGATATAGCAGTACTTCAGAGAGTCCAAAGGAGAGCAACGAAACTGGTAAGAGGGCTGGAACACTGCCCATACACCGAGAGGTTGGATAGGCTGGGGCTCTTCTCTCTGGAAAAAAGGAGGCTCAGGGGAGATATGATAGAGACCTTCAAGATCATGAGGGGCATAGAGAGGGTGGATAGAGACAGATTCTTCAGACTGAAGGGGACAACAGGTACGAGGGGGCATTCAGAGAAACTGAAGGGAGATAGGTTCAAAACAAATGTAAGGAAGTTTTTTTTCACCCAAAGGGTCGTGGACACTTGGAATGCGCTACCGGAGGAAGTGATCAGGCAGAGGATTCAAACAGGGATTGGACGGATTCCTGAGGGATAAAGGGATCGTGGGATACTGAGAGAGGTATCCAGGTAAAAAGTATAGAAACCCAACCAGGTCGTGCATGTGCAAGACCGGAGGGTTAGGACTTCGATGGGAAGATAGGACTTAAATGGGAAACCAAGGTGGCAAGGGGCCCCTTCTGGTGATTCAGACAGGTGACCTGTTTGGGCCGTCGCGGGAGCGGACTGCTGGGCAAGATGGACCTATGGTCTGACCCGGCGGAGGCACTGCTTATGTTCTTATTTCTGGTCTTTGAGATATGTCCCCAGGTACCTGGCTTCCAAATGACAGAGACAGAGAAAGTATGGGGCAGGAATTGGGACCTAATACTTTTCAGTTGGGGGCACGCCCGGGATGGGCAGATGATATCACCAATATTTTGTGAGTATTTCTGAATTTTTTCTGTTCTTTAATACTCATGGGCATTGGTGACCTGTACCCACCCTTTATTTTAAGTTCAAGCTTTGGGTTCTATTATGGTGTTTTGGGGGAAAAATCTCGGGGTACTTTCGGTAAGCGCCCCTCGTGAATATAAGCAGCTGCCATTCTTTCGGGAAGAATGAAATTATTTATAAGAACCCCCTTGCCCACTCTGTCATTTGTGAGGTTAAAAAACTTTTATAGAGTAGAAGATTTTATTGTCTCTTATTACTTTACCTCGCTTATAAGGTAAGATAAGCGAATATTTTTGCATTGTTATATTGTTTTTGTAATGAGTCATAATGGCACTTAGGATTCTCCCCCTCCTAGACAGATGAGACTTGTACGGCTGTGTGTGTATGACATTCTTCCTTCAGCTCACATCTCTCTGTGTCACCAATCCTTTCCCGTATATGTTTGCACTGAGGTAGGACATGCTGTTATGTGGAATGAATTGCAAGCGCTGTTTGAATCAGTCTAAGATCTTTCCTTCGCAGCTTGTACACAAGCACTATTTCTTGTCTTCCTTTTGAACATACAATAGTTTGATCCTGATTTATTCTGTGCGTTTCTTCTACGGCTGCTTCCTTTGTGTTCTGTGCTGGCAAAATTTTGTTTTGTTTTTAGAAGATTAGCCAGTTGTGCATTTTCTCTGTGCTTATTTGGATATCTAGTTACTGACCTTAAGGAATGCGATTCTGGTTTTCTCTTTCTGACTGAAAGCCATATTTTTCTATTTGGCAGTTTGAATTCTATAAAGTACAAATGCACTTTGACTGCCAGACGCTGTTCTTTGCTTTCATTATCAGGGTCCTTGCATGAATGCTTTTGCCGCCCCTTCCAGACTTCCCGGTTTTGGGCTTTCACTGATAATGTTGTATTTCATGTACCCCCTATAGTGCTTCTTTGAAGTTACTCATTCTTGTTTTTATCAAGCAGTACGGTGAGATTCCACTGCTTGTCATTTTTCTTTCCTCCGGCATTATCAAAAACACTATCAATCCTGTTGTCAAAGCTGATGGCATCCCCCGCTTCGTCCCAGACTTTCATTGCACCCATTGTCCTTGAGGTTTTTTCCTTTCTCTCCTCCATTCCATCGGCAGCCAATTTTTTTTCTGTCATTGTCCTAAAGAATGTTTTTTTTAGTCCCTGTTGGTGAGGCTTTTCAGCCCCTTTTTGCCTTCACCTTTAAGCAACAGTATACCTGATGTGGAATGCCCCAGGGCTATGTTGACTCCCCTGTTCTCTATTGTCCTCCGGGCTATTCTACAGTCATGCACTGCCCCTCATGGTTCTGTCCTCATTCTGTACCTCTTTTTGTGTTCCATAATTCAGGAGACCTGTCAGGCTGATAGTTTGCACCTTTTACAATGGTTGTCTGTGTGTGGTCACAAGGTGTCACGAAATAAACTGCACTGGTGTAAATCTGAAGTGAAATACCTGGGTTTTGTCCTGTCTCATGGTCAGAGGAAAATCTGCACTTTCTGCATTGCTGCTGTTCTGGGTCTGCCCTGCCCAGCTACCAAGAAAGACATGCTTACTTTCAAGAATAGCTTAAAGTGCCTTCTTTTTAAAGAAGCCTTTAACTGATTGTCTATATTCTTGGTTATTTCTGATCCCTATCATCCTCTACCAAATCCAGATTTTCATCCCCTTTCCCTTTGTTCCTTGCTCTGTTCTCAACTTTTTTCCTCACACCCTCCTAATGTACTACCCTTATATTGACTTTTTCTCCTAAAATTGTAGTTCCTTCCCTCCTTCCTATTGTTTCATGTGGTTTGTTACCCTTGTTTTAGTCGTTAACTTTGTATGTGTTTTGTATTTTTTTTAATTTTTTTATTTTGTATATGTGATTATGTAAATCCAATTTTATTTTTTGTAAAACGCTTTGTAATCTGAAAAGCGTTCAATCAAATAATATAATAAACTTAAACTTTTCTTGATATGATTGGTCACTGCCGCCAATGGATCTCTGCTTGTTCCTTCTATGACCAGATTCTGAGATAGACCCTGGTTTCTGAAATGACTGCTCTTATCAGATGGACTCATGAAATGTTGGAAATTTGAGATGTGCTTTGGTTTCTAGCCCAGGTCTGGGTTTTCCTGCTTATGCCCATATGTTTTATTTCTTTGTTTGGGACCATTGTAACACCATGAAGGGGGAACATGGCGGTAAGTTACGCTCTGTTGCCTTTTTTTTTTATAGTCACTCCTGTTCAAGTTCCCTGGCTGCATGTGCTATGGTAGTAGAGATGGTTACTCCTCTGACCCTTGGTCACCCCATTACCCTTCACACTTTTCACGATGTCCAAGCCCTTCTTTTAAATGGGCTCCTGGGTCTCAAGGGTGAATAGGATTCTCTTCCTCTCTTTTTTCACAGCTTCAGTCCTTTGTTACCCCCTTCTGAACTTGATGCCTGGCGTTTGGCAGGTGCCCAAAGCCACACTTTTGGATGGACTTTGGTGCAAAGAGGGGAAACCCTGCATACCAGCTGCTAGCTCTCCCTTATTCATTGCCCAATATCATGGTATTGGTTATCGTAGTGCTCGCTCGACATTTTAACTTCTTGCTAGTGATATTTTCATTCTTGACCTTTTGCTCCTTGATACAGATATATATAGCTCGATAATTACAGCTGGCACGTTTGTGACTTGAAAACAAATTGGAAAACACAATTCCTTTCTATTGTTTTAGCTGAAATTAGGATGTCGCTAATTTAAATGTTTTTTTACATAGCCATCCCAGATCAGTTTTGGCACAGATATTTCTAATGTTTTCCAAGGGTCCTCTTTATCACTGCAGAGATAGAGACGCTCCAAAGAGACATTAGCTTTATGCCTTTTTCCAAATATGAGATGGTTATGATATACATTATTGTTTCTTTGTTTTGGTTTTTTATATTAATGTGTTTATTTGCAGAGTTAACTTCAGCCCTGCACACTTGACAGATGGAGTAATAGCTCCACGCTTAAAACTTTATGTTTTGTCCGTGTCATGTCTACTTGTTTTAGTTTAGTGGGTACCCCAGGATACATAACATTGGCCATTTCTAGAGCTCTTTTTCCACTTCTTACTAGCCTAACTGCGCAATGGTCTTTTACTTATAACTTTTATATTCTGAATATAGTTTAGTTAGGGGTTATATGTTTAAGAAAAAGCTTTACTTTATACAGCGTTTATTTCGTGGTGTTCCCTACATATGATCCACTCGGTATACATTTCTGAATACATTCAGTACATCAGTATGGTCTCTCTGAAGTGCCATAATATTATATGTAGCACGAAAAAACATATCTTTTTGGATTGTTCAATTAAGAACCTTAAGTAACTGAATATTGTCTCTCTTTTGCCATAGCTATATCAAGTAAATGTACTGGTATCTCACATGTTGCCACATTCAGTACAGGCAACATGGTTTCTCTCTCGTTTTCTATCTCTTATTTGGATCACATTGGAGTACAGCTGCTGAATGATATTTGGAATGCTTTTCAAGCATCTCTTTCTGTATGCACAGACATCTGGCTGCTCTCCCTTTGAGATTCTCACGGGATGACCTTTCCCCGCCCCATGGGTAGACAAACCCTCAATAGTTGAGAGTAGTGATCTTCCCTTGATACAGGAGGAATACGTCCAAAAGCTCATTAAAATATTAGGGCTTGTTCAAAAAAATGTGTCTTGCACTTCTTTTTTCTCTCCACAGATTCCTACCCATTTTTTCCAGCCTGGTGATTGTCCAGAAGCTTTCCAAGGATCGGAAGCAGACGGATTTCCCCTTTGGCCTTCCAACTACTGTGATCGCTGTGACCAGGCCCGCTGCACTCACTGAGGAGTTTCCTGTTTGGATCCACGCAAGTCGCTTGAAGAGGGTTAACCTAAAACCCCAGAAGCAAGTCTTCCCTGTGCAGATTTCACCTCCTCCAGTGGAACAACATGATGATCTCATTGCAGCATTCTACCAACTTTATCATTCTCTTACTGGCAACGCTGCTGCTAGTTTTTCTCCCTGTATGGATCATTTCTAACTGGGTCTACAGGGATGATGTGTTCTGGGTCCACGACACTTTCTGCCCATACCCATCTGTAAATGACACTCCTGCTGTAAACAGCACCCCCGGCACCTCTTTGCGAACACGACGTCAAGCTGGACTACTCCCTCGCAAAGGCTGTCCTTCAATTGGAATCCAGAAACACAGACAGTATGCTACCCTTTGGTATAATTCCAGCAGTGTGCAAGTTGCCACCTTCTCTTTTGAGTATTGTGACATTGTGGACTGTTCATCAATTGATATACCAAGGCTGTGCCATTGGTCATAAGAACATAAGAACATAAGAAATGCCTTCACCGGATCAGACCGAGGTCCATCAAGTCCGGCGATCCGTTCTCGCGGCGGCCCGTTTAGGTTCTCTATTATGAAAACCTGAAATTACCATATCCTTCAATATGATTTGCAAGAAGGTGTATATCCAACTTGTGCTTGAAACCCCGAAGAGTAGTCTCCGCCACAACATCCTCAGGAAGAGAATTCCAAGCGCCCACCACTCGTTGTGAGAAACAGAACTTCCTGGCGTTCGTCCTGAACCTGCTGCCACCCAGTTTCAGTCTATGACCTCTTGTCCGTGTCACATCTGAAAATGTTAGTAATGTAGCTTCTTGATCTATTTCATCCAGTCCTTTTAATATTTTAAAAGTCTCTATCAAATCGCCTCTCAGTCTTCTCCTCTCGAGTGTGAACAGTCCCAGTTTCCTGAGGCGTTCTTCATAGCTCCAATTTGTCATTCCTTTGACTAGTTTCGTGGCTCTCCTTTGCACCTTCTCCAGCAGAGTTAGGTCCTTTTTAAGGTAAGGGACACAGTATTCTAAGTGTGGTCTGACCATTGCTCTATAAAGTGGCATTATGACTTCTTCCGATCTACTCGTGATCCCTTTCTTAATCATGCCCAACATCCTGTTTGCCCTCTTCGCTGCCGCCGCACATTGCACCAATGGCTTCAGGGTTCTGTCAATCAGTACCCCCAAATCCCTTTCCTGTTCGCATTTTGCTAATGTTACCCCAAACATTCTATACTCATGTTCTTTATTCTTTTTGCCTAGATGCATCACCTTACATTTATTTATGTTAAATTTCATCTGCCACTTAGTCACCCATGTTTCCAGCTGTCTCAGATCCTTCTGAAGCTCCTCGCAGTCCCTTTGAGAGCCAACTGCCCGACATAATTTTGTATCATCGGCGAACTTTATTATATTACATGTTGTTTCCTCCTCAAGATCGTTTATAAAAATGTTGAACAAAATAGGCCCAAGAACCGAGCCCTGGGGCACTCCACTAGTCACTTTCACCCAGTCCGAGAATTTCCCTTTTATGCTAACCCTCTGCATTCTGTTCTCTAGCCATTTACCGATCCATCTATGCACTTCTCCTCCTATTCCGTGGCTTAGTAATTTCTTCATAAGCCTTGCATGTGGGACCTTGTCAAACGCTTTCTGGAAGTCCAAGTAAACTATGTCTACTGGATCTCCAGTATCCATATGTTTGTTCACTTTCTCAAAGAATTGTAGCAAATTTGTCAAACAAGACTTCCCTTTCCTGAAGCCATGTTGACTAGCCCTTATTAGATTGTGATCCTCCAAGTGTTGCACAATGCTGTCTTTAATAAGTGTTTCAATTATCTTCCCAGGAACCGATGTGAGGCTCACAGGATCGGTAGTTTCCTGGATCACCTCTTGATCCTTTTTTGAAAATCGGGATGACATTTGCTGTTCTCCAGTCTTCTGGTATTTGCCCTGTTCTAATTGACATGTTAGCTACGGTTTGTAATAGTTCACCAATTTCCACCTTAAGTTCCTTTAATACTCTCGGGTGAATTCCGTCTGGTCCGGGGGATTTGTCGTTTTTTAGTTTGTCAATCTGAACGTATATCATGTCCAACGTCACATTTACTGTTTCGAGGTTGTCCTCTATGCCTCCGGTTAATATCCTCCCTGTGTCTGGCACTGATGAAATGTCCTCATTTGTGAAGACCGAAGCAAAGAATGAATTTAACTTATCGGCAACCTGTTTGTCATCTTTAATTGACCCCTTAATTTCTTGGTCGTCTAGAGGCCCCACTGTCTCTCTTGCTGGTTTCTTTCCTTTTATATATCTAAAAAAGGGCTTGAAGTTTTTGGTTTCTAGTGCTATCCTTTCTTCATAGACTTTTATGGCGTTTCTTACCACTCTGTGACAGTTTTTTTGGTCGTTTTTGTGACAGTTCCAGGCCTCCATTGTTATTTCCTTTTTCCATTTTTTAAACGAGTTTCTCTTCTCCCTCACTGCCTCTTTCACCTCTCTGGATAACCAAGCTGGTTCACCTTTGTTCTTTTTCCGCTTTCCTTTGGATAACCTCGGAATGTGTAGATTCTGTGCTTCTATGATGGTGTTTTTCAGTAGAGACCATGCTTGATCGACTGTTTGGTATTCCACTTTGCCCTTCTTGAGCCATTTTCTAACCATGGTTCTCATGCTGTTGTAGTTCCCCTTTTTGAAGTTAAAGGCCGCGGATTTAGTCTTGATTGGTTTCCCCATTCCGATGCCAATGGTAAAATTGATCATATTGTGGTCACTTGTCCCTAGCGGAGTCTTAACCTCTACATCCGCTGTCCTTCCAGTAATGCCTTTTATGACCAAGTCCAGGATCGCAGTTCCTCTTGTCGGTTCTACTACCATTTGTTCAAGGAAGCAATCTCCTATCATTTCCAAGAATTTTATCTCTCTTCCGCAGTTAGATGTTCCCAATTTCCAGTTTACTCCTGGGTAGTTGAAGTCTCCCATAATTGACACATTTCCTGATTTACAATTACTAATAATTTCCTCCATCATTTCGTTGTCTGTTTCCTCAGTCTGACCCGGGGGTCGATAATAGAGGCCAATATGTATGTCTGCTTCTTTTTGTCCCAGAATCATTATCCAGAGTGACTCTAGTTTACCATTTTCTTCTGTGTCTCCTTTTCTAACTGACTCTATTTCATCCTGGACATAGAGAGCAATACCTCCCCCTTTTTGCCCAATCCTATCTCTTCTGTATAGTTTATATCCTTTCAATGCTGTGTCCCATTCATTTTCCTCATTCCACCATGTTTCTGTTATTCCTATGATATCCAGTTGTTTCCTATTTGCTAATTCTTCCAGCTCGCCCATTTTGTTTCCTAAGCTTCTGGCATTCGTGTACATACATTTAAGTTCTGTTCGTGCCAATTTACTGAATTTAGTGGTCCTCACATCCTTTTTTGTATCCCTTTGATCTTTTTCATTGCCTCTTGTGTCATCATGATCTTGCCCCAATTTTGTGTTTGAGATTACCTCCTCCTGGTATCCTGATGTCCGGGCCATCGACCGGTTGTCGACTGTCGGCTCTCCCCTGTTTTTTAGTTTAAAGCCTTCTCAATGGCCTTCTTAAAGTTCTCCGCCAGGACTCTTACTCCCTCTTTGGCGAGGTGTAGTCCATCCTTTCTATATAACCTGCTTTTACCCCAGAATGCCATCCAGTTTCGCACGAATTCGAAGCCTTCATCCTCGCACCAACGCCTCATCCAGGTGTTCACAGCTTTCAGTTCGTCTTGTCTCTTTGCGTCCGCTCTTGGTACCGGAAGGATTTCCGAGAAAGCCACCTTCACCTCCCTGACCTTGAGCTGCCTTCCAAGTGAGCGGAGCTGGTCCTTCAATTTTTCCCTATTGTACTTCCTCCCGCAAACATCGTTGGTACCCACGTGAATGAGCACTGCAGTATCCTTTCCTCCTGCTCCGTCTATGATCCTGGTGATCCTGCTAGCCACATCCTTTATTCTTGCTCCAGGCAGACAGGTGACCATCCTATCCTCCCTTCCTCCCGCAATGTGGCTATCCACATTTCTTAGTATGGAATCTCCGACTATTATCCCAATCTGCTTTAGTTGGAGGTTCCTCGGGGGTCTTAAGTCTGTATCCTCGTCGCAAGCGCAGATTACTATGTTCTGTGTCCCATCCTCAGTTGGTGTATCGTCTCTGCTGGTTGGATTGGTGTCTCCTTCTGCATCCATTGTTCCATCCTCTTGAGTTGTTTGGTAGCTGATCTCCAGCCCCGGGGTCTCCACAATCTGTTGGTGAGCATCTTCGATGTACCTCTCCAATTCTTCAATCTCTTCACTAGTGTTGGACTCCACAATCAACTTCTCTTGCGTGAGGTTTTCCACTTTATTGCTGAGAAGTTCTTCTAGTTCCTTCACCGTTCCCTCCAGCAACCAAACTTGCTGTTTCAGGCTTTCCAGCTCCCTGCACCGATTGCAAAAGTATGCCTCCGTCCCTGAGGGGAGGTACTCATACATACTGCAGCCGGTGCAGAAGACTGGAAAGCACATCTTGTGGCATCTGTGGGTGCTCATAACCAAACTGTCAGTGCTTTTCTGACGGATTAATAAGATGAAGGATTAATAGTTCGTTAACCTTGATTCCTGGGTCTTTCTTAAGGCGTCTTCGCAAAGGCGCTCTCGCTAAGGCGAGCGCCTTTGCCGCTCGCCTTTGCCGCATGCCGAACGGCTGCTCGCCGTTGGCCCTCCCCCTTTTAAGGGGGAGCCGAGTCGCGCTGGTAGTGACGCTCTGTGGGGTGGGCGGAGCTACCTCACGCCTACCCCACGCCGCCCGATGTCAGCCTCAGCCCTCTCTTCCCGCAAAGTCTCCCAGAGCAAAGAACAGAAAACAATTGCAGTAAACTGCTTTCACTCACTGTCGAATCTTCTCCGGTGGTCCTCAGAGATTCCTAAAAAAAACTAAAGACATATATATATATATATATATATATATATATGTGTGTTACTGACTCACATTGGGGGGATAAGTGTGCATTTTGGGGAGCGGTAGGGTGGAATATTGATACTGACTGGGTTTATAAATCAGAAAGTACTCTGAAAAAAAGTGGACCAAAATGGTAAATCACTGCTTACTTGTATGACCCTTCATAAGGTTGGAAACTGTTATAGGAAAAGTGTTCCTGCACAAATTATTAAGCTTTCTCTTACTATTGACAACCCTAGACCTACTGATGAAGTACCTATGTACTTTATGGCCATGTGGTTTAAGGGTGGGTCTAGCTATCCGATCCATCAGTTTTCTTATGGGATCTATCTACCTCCTATAATTTTACCTATCCCCTTTGTGCACTGTGGTGTTCTAAATACCTTTTGTTACCTGGACAGAAAAAGCTTGATATTGCCGTTAATATCTATAAGGGTAATTACACATGTCATGTTTCTAATCTGACACAGGGTAGTTTTGTAGGTAATTTACCCCAGGTTATTGTTCTGTCTTGGCTCATAGGTATGCCCCATTTTTGCAGCATCAGATTTTCACCCTAGGTGATATTTTCTGGCTCTATGGAGACTTTTGGCTCCCTGTTAAGCTACCCAGCCAGTGGATAGGCCAGTGCACTTTAGCTAAGGTTATCATGCTCCTGCATATTTTTCTGAAAGGCATCCTTCCTATTCACATGGTTTTTTCCTCTTTTCTGTCTCGACATAAATCTGATCTCCTTGGTTGTTTTGATCCACATGGATACATATATGCTATAGGGGTCCCAAGAGGGGTCCCAGATGAATTTAAGGCCCGAGCTCAGGTTAAGGCTGGGTTTGAGTCCCTTATTCCCTTTATTACTATTAATAAGAATGTTGATCGGATTAATTAAATTTATTTTAATCAGCAACGCTTTGTGAACTACTCTAGGGACGCCTTGCAAGGTATTGCTGATCAATTAGGCTCCACTTCTCAGATGGTTTTCAAAATCGTATGGCCCTAGATATGATTCTAACTGAGAATTCTGTAAAATTCTTCCCAGTACTTTCTGGTGTTGTACTTTTATTCCTGACAATATAGGTCCTACTATGGACATTCAGAAATTAGCAGACCTCTTTGCTGAGCTCAAATGTAACTCTGATTTATCTAATTCTTGGGATCAGCACTTTAGTTGAATGCAGGGTTGGGTAAAAGACCTTTTTATTGTTATAATCTCTATTATTATCTGCACTCTTGTCTTGGCTGCTCATGTACTGTGTTATTCGTATTACAGCTGCTAAAACCTCTCCTAGAGAGACATATCTAGAGTATCACTCCCTTTCAGCTCATGCTGTGCATTTATGATGTCATTTTCATGATGTAAGAGGGGATTGAAGGGACACGTCTTGTAGTTTTCCATAGTGTTTTGAAGCTGTAAGAAAACCAGACCCTGTTTGTTTTTCTTTCTCTGATGTTTGATAAGATGTGTGTTATCTTGTTGTGAAGTGACTTCAATTGTTTTCATAAAGCCATATTTGCAAACAGCTTTAGATAAGCTCTGCTGACCACAGCACCCTCTGTGGACTTCAGTCTCTAGCTAAGAAAAATGCTGATTTCTTTAAAGTTTCTTGTGACCTGTGTCCATATATGGTTTGCATTTACGTCACATGCTGACAACACTGATTCGTGTAGAATGATATAAAAGAGATGTAAAGCTCACAATAAAATTGGACATGTTTTGAAAGATGATTTCTGGTCTTTAAGATATGTCCCCTAACTTCCAAATGGCAGAGAAAGTATGGGGCAGGAATTGGGACCTAATCCTTTTCAACATTCTCAAACAATCAAAGATTCACCCACCTGCTAAGAAAAGCTACTTTACCTCCATGTCTACTAAGTCTGTATTCTAAGTCTGTAAATGCTGACATCTAAGACCCTTTGTCTATACTGTAAATGTTGTAAACTCTGTATTTCTCATAAAGTGTGTCCTACCCATACTTTGAATGTACTCTTGTAACCCGTTCTGGGCTCCTTTGGGAGGACGGACTAAATAAATAAATAAATATCAGTGTGCCTCCTGAGATTTCAGGTGTGCCACGAGACACTGGGGAGGAGAGGCATCGGCGCTGGCAACCGCCTACAAGATGTGCCGCTCATGGCGAGAGGCACGTCCTTCAGGCAGTCGGTGCCAGCGCCTCTCCTCTCCGGCCGTTTTCCCTGCTGGCCTATCTAGTGGGCTTTTGCGCAGGTGCGAACGTTGACATGACTCCGGGTACCTCGAGCCACTACGTTTAGTGTGCTGCAGCTCGAGATAATTTGCGGGACGCTGATCTAGAAAGTCTTACTACCTTGTTGCACTTATGACATGTTCAGGACCTTTCAGTCTTGTGGTTCTGTTGGCTCACGGGTGATATTGTGGGGAGTGTGTGGCGCTGTGTTTAAAGCTACAACCTGAATACCCTGGTGTTGTGGGCTCAAACCCACATGCTCCTTGTGACCCTGGGCAAGTCACTTAATCCCCCCGTTGCCCCAGGTACATTATAGAATGTGATCCCACCAGGACAGACAGGGAAAAGTGCTTGAGTACCTGAATAAATTCATGTAAACCGTTCTGGGCTCCTTTGGGAGAATGGTTTAGAAAATTGAATAAATAAATAAATACATTTTTGATGTTGTAGCCTCTCCTACTGCTTTGAAGACCACCTCAGGTGTTTTTGGACCTTCCAGTCTATCTTCCTGCTATGATGGCACTGTTCCAATGCTTTTGGCCTTGCAAGGCCAGTCAAGCTCCTGTATTGGCACTCTTCAGGTCTGACTGAATGATTTTGGTCCTTCAAGTCTGCCTTCCAGTTGTACTGGCTCTCTTCAAAGTTATTTGTCAAATTTCCACTAGCGTACGTGTTGACAAGCAGTCTCCTACCACTATTACAAACCTTTTCTTTAGGTGCTTGGCTTTACCTACTGGAATTCACATGATCTACTTGGCATAAATACACACGAGGCAAGTCTTTTTCAATTCGTTATAAGACGTATGGGGACAGACTTAAAGATCTCAATCTGAATACTGTGGAGGAAAGACGGGAGAGGGGAGATATGATAGAGATGTTTAAATACCAATGTGGCATAAATGTGCATGAGTTGAGTCTCATTCAATTGAAAGGAATTCTGGAATGAGAGGGCATAGGATGTCTGTCATGTTAATTATGAGTGTTTCTTTGTAACTCGCTCAAAACTGTAGGATGTCAGCGAGTAAGAAATTAAAAAAAAATAAAAAAATAAATAAGCTGTGATAGGCTCAGGAGTAATCTAAGGAAATACTTTTTTACAGAAAGGGTGGTAGATGCATGGAACAGTCTCCCAGAAGAGGTGATGGAGACAGGGACTGTGTCTGAATTCAAGAAGGTGTGAGGTAGGCACTTGCAATCTCTTAGAGAAAAAGATAATGGTTACTGCGGATGGGCAGACTGGATGGGCCATTTGGCCTTTATTTGCCATCATGTTTCTATAACCATAAAGCTCTATGACCTCACAATACAGGTGTAAAGAGCCTTAGCCTATAGAACGAGGAGATGACAATGTTAAGAGCCTTAGCCAATAGAGAGAGGAGGAGAAAGAGGGTGCTGTGGATGGGCAGAGTGGATGGGCCATTTGGCCTTTATCTATCATCATGTTTCTAAAAGGAAATTCCAGAGGAAGAGGACATAGCATATAACGTTCTATAATGTATAGCCTCCACGCCTTTGCATGTTCCCACCATACTATGTCTGACTATAGCCTGGAGTTCGCAGCAGAGGAGATGGGTCCAAATAGGAGAGACTTTCCCGATGAATTGAGTTCCCGGCAAGGAGTATAGGAAGAGAGGAGTTGCAGATTGAATGCACTTGTAGGTCAATAAGAGGAATTTGAACTGTTTGTGGAGCTGTATATTGAGCCAATGAAGTTACTTGAGGAGGAGGGTAGTGTGAGCATAGCAACTCTGGTGGAATATAAATTGTGCAAATTTTGAACAGATTAAATGGGAGAGAGATGGTTACGCGGAAAAGCTGTGAGAAACAAGTTGCAGTAGTCCAGGTGAGAGGTGATCTCATAGAGGAAGGGTAAGATGTTGGTATTTTAGAGATAGAAATGGCAGGTTTTGGTGGTCTTTGGATTTATGCAAAGAAAGTCAATATAATCAGACAGATAAGTTATATTTTATTAGCATCAAATTCAAAGCAGTTCAAAAAGAATGTGCAACATACAGCAAGATAAAATACAGTATTACTACTCCTATTTATTATTTCTATAGTGCTACCGAATGCATGCAGCACTATACATCAAATACACAAGACAGTCCCTGTCCAAAAGAGCTTACAATCTAACTATGAAAGACAGATTTTGTAAACAATCTTTATTAGCATTTTCAAGTGCAATACATACAAAAATTTCAGATTCCATACCTCAGAATGACAGAAAAAAATATATGGATTCTTTTATGAATTTTGATGAATTGTTTTTTTTCCTGAGATATTGTTTTTGATTGAAAGTGTCACATTCAGGATATTTCTATGTTTTCCTCCAGATTGGATTCTTTTAAATAATCTTTATTAGCATTCTCAAGTTCAACATACAATATATAAACATTAGATTCCATACTTCACAATGACAGAAGAAAATATATGGATTCTTTTATGAATTTTGACTTATTGTTGCTTTTTTTCTTTTCTGAGGTGTTGTTTTTGATTGAAGCATTCAGAATATTTTTAAGCTTTTTATCCAGTTTGGATTCTTTTTTTTTTTTTTTTGTAAACAAGGTTTATTAGCATTCTCAAGTGCAATATATACAAAAATAACAGATTTCATACCTCACAATGGCAGAAGAAAATATATGGATTCTTTTATAAATTTTGCTGAATTGATGGTGTGTTTTTTTTCTGAGGTGTTGATTTTGATTGAAGCGTTTCTCATATTCAGAAGTTATGTTTTTCTCCAGTTTGGAATTTTTTTTTTTTTTAAATAATCTTTATTAGCATTCTCCAATGCAATATATACAAAAATAACAGATTCCATACCTCACAATGGCAGAAGAAAATATATAGATTATTTTAATGAATTTTGACATATTGCTTTTTTCTTTTCTGAGGTGTTTTTGATTGAAGCATTTGTCATATTCAGAATATTTTTAAGCTGTTTCTCCAGTTTGGATTCTTTTTTTTTTTTTGTAAACAAGGTTTATTAGCATTCTCAAGTGCAATATATACAAAAATAAGATTCCATACCTCACAATGGCAGAAGAAAATATATAGATTATTTTAATGAATTTTGACATATTGCTGCTTTTTTCTTTTCTGAGGTGTTTTTGATTGAAGCATTTGTCATATTCAGAATATTTTTAAGCTGTTTCTCCAGTTTGGATTCTTTTTTTTTTTTTGTAAACAAGGTTTATTAGCATTCTCAAGTGCAATATATACAAAAATAAGATTCCATACCTCACAATGGCAGAAGAAAATATATGGATTCTTTTGTGAATTTTGACATATTGTTGCTTTTTTTCTTGAGGTATTGTTTTTGATTAAAGCGTTTGTCATATTCACAATATTTATGTTTTTCTCCTGTTTAGATTCTTTTCTTTTTCTTTTTTAATAATCTTTATTAGCATTCTCAAGTTCAACATACAATATATAAACAGAAGAAAATATATGGATTCTTTTATGAATTTTGACTTATTGTTGCTTTTTTTCTTTTCTGAGGTGTTGTTTTTGATTGAAGCATTCAGAATATTTTTAAGCTTTTTCTCCAGTTTGGGTTCTTTTTTTTTTTTTTTTTTGTAAACAAGGTATATTAGCATTCTCAAGTGCAATATATACAAAAATAAGATTCTATACCTCACAATGGCAGAAGAAAATATATGGATTCTTTTATGAATTTTGCTGAATTGTTGGTGTTTTTTTCTGAGGTGTTGATTTTGATTGAAGCGTTTGTCATATTCAGAATATTTATAAGTTTTTCTCCAGTTTTGATTCTTTTTTTTTTAATAATCTTTATTAGCATTCTCAAGTGCAATATATACAAAAATAAGATTCCATACCTCACAATGGCAGAAGAAAATATATGGATTCTTTTATGAATTATGGGATATTGTTGCTTTTTTTCTTTTCTGAGGTGTTTTTGATTGAAGCATTCAGAATATTTTTAAGCTTTTTCTCCAGTTTGGATTCTTTTTTTTCTTTTTTTTTTGTAAACAAGGTTTATTATCATTCTCAAGTGCAATATATACAAAAATAACAGATTTCATACCTCACAATGGCAGAAGAAAATATATGGATTCTTTTATAAATTTTGCTGAATTGATGGTGTGTTTTTTTCTGAGGTGTTGATTTTGATTGAAGCGTTCCTCATATTCAGAATAGTTATGTTTTCTCCAGTTTGGATATTTTTTTTTTTTTTAATAATCTTTATTAGCATTCTCCAATGCAATATATACAAAAATAACAGATTCCATACCTCACAATGGCAGAAGAAAATATATGGATTCTTTTATGAATTTTGCTGAATTGTTGGTGTGTTTTTTTCTGAGGTGTTGGTTTTGATTGAAGCGTTTGTCATATTCAGAATATTTATGGTTTTCTCCAGTTTGGATTCTTTTTTTTTTTTTTTTTAATAATCTTTATTAGCATTCTCAAGTGCAATATATACAAAAATATCCATACCTCACAATGGCAGAAGAAAATATATGGATTCTTTTATGAATTTTGCTGAATTGTTTTGTTTTTTTCCTGAGGTATTGTTTTTCATTGAACCTGTTCTCACATATAAAACATGATTTTTCTACAGTGTAGAGTCTCTCATGGAGTCTAAGGTTTTGCATTTGGCACCCCAGTCTCAGCTTTAAAAAGTGCTGTTCTGGGGTTTCTTCTTTTTCCACCTGTTGTATATGAAAGAGTAACAGCATTATCAGATACAAACAAATATGCTACCCTAGTTGTCTCTTTCACCTACTTCCACTGTTTTTCATGCCTTTATCAGAGTGAATCTTCTGCTATCTAAATGGGAATGGGGTCTTGTATACTGCCTTTTTGTGGCTTTGGCATGCAAAGCTGAAATTCAAAGCAGTGGGCACTGGAGGATTAAGTGACTTGCCCAGGGTCACAAGGAGCAGCACTGGGATTTGATCTCACAACCTCTATCTGCAGAAGCAGCATCTCTACTTGTTAGCCACTTAGTCATATCAGAGTTCTTCCTCCACTAAATTTAGCCCCTTCAGAAGAGTGAGAGATCGCAATCTAAGGTTTCAAAGTTTAGCTTCCTAGATTTAAGAATGATCAAACGTGATCACCTTATCTGCCTGTGCCTTAGTACTAATCCCAAACATGCCTGTCACTCTCTGATTGACCCTGGGAAGGTTATTTTAGCTCTATGCCTCAGTACTCACCGTGGAGAAGAACATAGTGTAGATGTAGACAGATGCCACCGGAACCCCCCCAAACCCACCTAGACCCATAAATACCTCATTATAAGTTGGCTGACCAGACGGATGCTTTCTCTGTCCGTCCGGCAAGCCCGCCTTCACTGAATGGTGGTCCTAGTCCTTAGGCCCTTTTGTCCCAAGGGCCTAAGGCCCTCACATAGGAGGGGCATTAGGTGCTTGGGCCCAACGGAATCTTAGGCCTGTCCCACAATGCATTCTGGGATGCACTGGGAGTGGCCTAAGATTTTTTTGGGGGGTGGCCTAAGGGATCTGGCCAATCGGAATCTTAGGCTACTCCCAGCGAATCTCTGAATGCACTGTGAGACAGGTCTAAGATTCAGGTTGGCCCTAGATGCCTAACTTTTGGCGAGGTGTTCCAGTAGAAGGAATTGGGCATCTCTCCTCCCTACAATCTTTGCCCCCCGCACCAAATTGATGGCACCTGGGAGATATCCTAGCTGTGATCAGCTGAACGGCAACCCAATCCAGAACTTATACCAATCAGGCACTAAGTCACAAGGTACAAGTTCTGTCCAGGCAACCTTGTAAAACTTTTGGTTATCACTGTAGGACAACTAAGTCCAGTTCAGTCCACATCCTGCTCACCTCCCGCCCTAACCACTCCTCCAAAACCACCCCTTTGAGCTATGGGCGCGCAGCGGGATTCAGAGGCCTAAAAAGTCTCTGAATACATCCAAAAACCCGTTTTGATTATCGGTACTTGGACGACCTGTCTTTTAGGTCATCCAAGTACTGACTTAGGCCGGTTTGGGGATGTATTTTTGTTTTGATTATGAGCCTCACAGCCTTTGCAAGAAGGAAGGATTGACCCTGGGTAGGTTACTTTATCTCGATGCCTCAATACTCACCATGGAGCAGAACATCGTGTAGATGTAGACAGATGCCGTCAGGAGAAAGTGGCTGTGGATGGCTTTGGCGAACAGAGGCATGACTATAAAGTCCATGAGGGTTTGCAGCAGAGTGGAGCACAGCTGGTATCCATAGGAGCAGGCCTCGGTGTTAGAATTGAAGCCCTGATGTTCCAGCCTGTGTGAGGAGACAGACCTGGATAGATAGATAGATTATAGATTGAGTGAAAAATATTTTCTCTAGTTTGTTATAAAATTGCATATTACTAACTTTGTGATGTGTCCCCTCATCTTTGTACTTCTTGAAAGACAAGTAAGTCCTTGAACTTTGATCATTCCATTCCACCACTCTACTCCACTAAATTTATCCCCTTCAGAAGAGTGGCAGATCAAAATCTAAGGGTTCAAAGTTTAGCTTCCTAGATTTAAGCATGATCAAACGTGGTCACCTTATCTGCTTGTGCCTCAACATTAATCCCTCTATTTCCATTATTCGCTGTGTGACCCCAAGTGAATAACTTTATCTCCCTGTACCTCAGGGATCTTCTCCAATCAGTTGGCCTTCCAACTCTGCCTGTCATTCTCTCAGTGACCCCCAAGTAGGATTTTTTAAAATCTCTATGCCTCAGTACTCACCGTGGAGAAGAACATGAAGAAGATGTAGACAGATTCCGCCAGGAAGTAGTGGCAGTGGATGGCTATGGTGACAGGAGGCACATAAGGATACTGAGGGAAAGCCGCATATTTGAGTGCAGCTGGAAACCATAAATAGGCCTCAGTGTTGTCAGTGAAGCCCCAGCCGTTCCTGCCTGTGTGAAGAGACAGAGCTGGGATTAGAACTCGAGAAGATGCACACAAATACAGAAACTGATGCACATATTCATATACACAGCTCGTGCAACAAAAGAGTTGGATCAGAACCTGAGGAGACGGATACCTATGCACCCACCGATACAAACGACCCAGGAAGAGATAGCTCAGATTAGAACCAGAGGAGACACACTCACATGGACACCGAAATGACACACCAGCACACATCCATACAATATTCTGTAAGCAAAGACAGTCAGATCAGAACCACAAATCACTCAGAACCTTAGACATACAGCCTGTGCAAGCCTTCCATGCTTGAGGCAGGTAAATTTCCATTGAAAGAGGGGCATATAACATGTGACATGTCTCAAGGTTATTCTTGCACAGTTGTGGCTCAGTGTGAATCTAACATTCCAAGAGACAGGATGTCAAAAGAGTCCTCATGCGCACAGTTCAGTGATAAAATTTCTCACAAAAGTAGGGAAAAATCCAAAGGAGATCCATGAACGCATGATTGCAGTTTTTGATGAGTCTGCTCCATTTTCAATAAAGTAATATTTTGGAGCAAGCAATGTAAGTGCGGGTAGAGAACCCATTGAAGATGGCCCTCACCCTGGACGGCCTGTTGGAGCAACTTCAACAGAAGTATGCAAGAAAATAGAGGATTTAATTTTGTTTGACAGACGAGTTAAGATTTCCCAAATAGCTGAAGAAGTGGGCATCTTGGCAGGTACAGTTTAGAAAATAATTCATGAAAAGTTGGGCATGTCCAAGGTTAATGCAAGATGCGTTCTAAGAATGCTGACGCCATGTCAGAAGGCCTAGAGGCTTCAGTGCTGTCAAGAGAACTTGGAGGTGCTCTGTGAAGACCAAGTGAATTTTTTTGCAATGCAGTGGAAGCACAAGTCATCCCCCACCCCCAAAATGTTCAAGACAGAAAAATCTGCAGGCAAAGTCATGGCAACTGTCTTCTGGGATGAACCATCCACCCTACGGTCCTGACCTGGCTCCCTAGGATTATTTCCTGTTCCGTGTTTTGAAGAAATCTCTCCGTGAATAGCGGTTTTCAAGTGATGAAGACGTCAAGGAAGCTGTAATGTCCTGGTTGGAAGGGATTAAAGTCATTGCAGGAAAAGTGGATGGAGTATATGGAGCTATTTATTGAAAACTCTTTCCTTTCCTACTGAGGTAGATAAATTATTGAACGCTCCTTGTATTTGTTAGAAATCTTACCTTTCACTGACATGTAAAACAGGCGCGCATATTCTGCCACATTCTTTTCAGTCTGAATATAATAAAGCAGATAATAAAACAGATTATTTTAAGTATAATAGGCAAAATAAATTATAATCAAATATAGCCCAAGAAAGTTATCAGTCAAAATGAAGTTCCATCTAGTCTGTCCAGTACTTTGCCTGTTCACCCTATTTGCACCAGACCTCAAATAAATCCTTTCCTTAAGGGAATTTTGGTTTTCAGTTCTCCAGAATCCACTGTACTGGATACCGGAAGAATCATTATGAGGTCACTATTCAGAGTCTCCTGCCCACTTAGGCCCACTGAGCGGACCAGCTGCTGAAATTCTGCTCTTAACTACAAGCTCAGACTACACAGGCCATATACGGAAAGGAGCTGGCACTTATGCAGGTATAGGCCATATTCTGGGTTGGTGCCCACATAGCTAAGTGGCCAGACAGAACTGCATAAAACGTTAGCCTATCTTTCTGTGCTTATCCATGTGGATGTCTGCTTCCTGAATATGGATCAGCACCTGCACAGCTTCAGGGTCACTAATCTGTTTCCCTCCCATGATCTCCCCATTCCCCCACTTGGTTCCTACAATCCCCTGGGTTCCAGAAACAATCCCATCAGTTGACTCCCCAATCCAATCCAATCTGTAATTTAAGTTCTGGAATTCGATTGAAAATGATCCTAAAGAAAAGTCCATAAACCATCCTTAAGATGGACTTGGGAAAATCAACTGCTTATTTCTGGGTTCAGCAGCATGAAATAGAATCTGTTTTACTCTTTGGGGTCTTACCAGGTACTTGTGACCTGATTTGTCAATGTTTGTTTGAAACAGGATATAGGGCTTGATAGACCTTCAGTTTGCCCAATATAGTGAATCATTTTATAATTATACCCCCTGCTCCCCAATCCCTTAGCCCCCCTGGATCTCCATCCACCCCTAGAACTTATCCAAGGTGATCCTAGGTTGCTAGTGGGCCCCGTCTAGCACAGGGTTCCAAAAGGCAGTTATAACAAATAGTAGTAGTCTCACAGTACTACCACTAGGGGTCAGCCTTTTATACAAGGGCAAAAGTATTTTTAAAAAAAACCTCCTTTATCAATATTTTAAAAAAATTGACTATAATTACCCATTCCTTATTCTCCTCATTCTCCCATGTCTCCTGGAAAGAAAAGAGTGAAAACTAATTTAGGATTTTTCTATACTATCTTTCTGTGGTTACAATAGAAACAGTTTTCATATTCTATACACTCTCATTTATTTACATACTTATCAAGTCAGTTTTAATGGGGTCTTGTCAGATACTTGGAGTAATCCTTGTGGAGTTCATCAAGGATCCCCTCTTTCCCCAGTATTTTTCAATATTTATCTTGCCTTCTTGAGTTCAAGATGATCAAATTTTGATATCAATTTTTTAATTATGCAGATGACATAACTTTAGTAATTCCTATGTTTTCTAATCTTTCATCAGCTTCTCAGTTAATTTCGAAGGTTTTTCAGACTGTAGATTATTGGATGAGGGGTTTTAAATGAAAGCTTAACCCAGATAAAACTACATTTTGCTTTGCATCTCCTACCAAACGTACAGAACATTTGACTCTGAATGGAGTGTCCTACCCTATTACCCCAACAATCAGGATTTTAGGTGTATACTTTGAATAAAAAAAAATCTATCCATGAGTGATCAATCACATTGATGTTCTAGTTCGAAAAAGCTTCTTTACATCATGGAAACTATGAACAATTGGATCATACTTCAATATTACTCCATTCAGGTTATTGGTACAATCTTTAGTGTTGAGTATTTTGGACTATTGCAACATACAACATCTGGCAGGTTATCGTAAACATTTTCAAAGATTTCGTACTGTTCAAAATACTGCCATGCATTTAATATTTAATTTGGGAAAACCCCCCAGATCATATTACACCTTCACTGGTTGCCAGTAGAGGCTAGGGTGTTTTTCAAGTTTGGAACCACGTGTTATTAGGCCTTGCATGGTTACATATACCCAATTATCCAGTTGATCAGTTTACGTTCACTCATTTCGAGCCACTGCAATGCCTGTTTTCCCTTCTGCTCGTGGTTGTACATAAGAACATAAGAAGTTGCCTCCACTGGGTCAGACCAGAGGTCCATCTCGCCCAGCGGTCCGCTCCCGCGGCGGCCCATCAGGTCCGCGACCTGTGAAGTGGTCTCTGACCATTCCTGTAACCTACCTCAAGTTCTATCTGTACCCCTCTATCCCCTTATCCTCCAGGAACCTATCCAAACCCTTCTTGAACCCCTGTACAGAGTTCTGGCCTATCACATCCTCCGGAAGCGCGTTCCATGTGTCCACCACCCTCTGGGTAAAAAAGAACCTCCTAGCATTTGTTCTAAACCTGTCCCCTTTCAATTTCTCCGAGTGACCCCTAGTGCTTGTGGCTCCCCACAGTTTGAAGAATCTGTCCTTATTTATAGACTTTCTCTATGCCCTTAAGGATTTTGAAGGTCTCTATCATGTCCCCTCTAAGTCTCCTCTTCTCCAGGGAGAACATCCCCAGCATTTTTAACCTGTCAGCGTATGAAAATTTTTCCATACCTTTTATCAATTTAGTCGCCCTCCTCTGCACTCCCTCGAGTACCGCCATGTCCTTCTTGAGGTACGGCGACCAGTATTGAACACAGTACTCCAGGTGCGGGCGCACCATCGCGCGATACAGTGGCATGATGACTTCCTTCGTCCTGGTTGTAATACCCTTTTTGATGATGCCCAGCATTCTGTTTGCTTTCTTTGAGGCTGTCGCACATTGTGCCGATGGTTTCAGTGATGTGTCGACCATCACCCCCAGGTCCCTTTCAAGGTTACTAACCCCTAGCAGTGTTCCCCCCATTTTGTAGCTGAACATCGGGTTCTTTTTCCCTACATGCATGACCTTGCATTTCTCTACGTTAAAACTCATTTGCCACTTTTTTGCCCAGTCTTCCAGTCTCGTTAGGTCCCTTTGCAGGTCTTCACAGTCTGCCGTGTTTCTAACCCTGCTGCAGAGTTTGGTGTCATCAGCAAATTTGATAACCTCACATTTCGTCCCTGTCTCCAGATCGTTAATAAATATATTGAAGAGTAGAGGTCCCAGCACCGACCCCTGTGGAACTCCGCTCGTGACCCATTGCCAATCTGAGTATTGTCCCTTTACTCCGACCCTCTGTTTCCTGCCTGCCAACCAGTGCTTGATCCATCGGTGGATATCCCCTTGCACCCCGTGGTTCCACAGCTTTTTAAGTAGCCGTTCGTGAGGTACCTTGTCGAAGGCTTTTTGGAAGTCAAGGTAAATGATGTCTATGGATTCCCCCTTATCCATCTGGCTGTTTATTCCCTCAAAGAAGTACAGCAAGTTCGTGAGACATGACCTTCCCTTGCAGAAGCCGTGCTGGCTCGCCTTCAGTTGTCCATTGTTTTCTATGTGTTCACAGATTGTGTCTTTTACCATTGCAGAGATTTTTGACAAAGATTGCTGTCTTACCAAGCAGCTATTTGGGATGCAGAGTTTCACGGACTGTTAGCTCTTTCTTCCTCTTGTATGGAGAATTGACTTGTTAATCACTGAGATTGTTCAGTCTTCTTAGTTTTTAAACCGCACAGAACTGAAAAGTTTTGGGATATACATATATGATTTTATATTATGCTATGAACTGAAAAAAACCACACCAAAATGATTTTTGTTGTATCTTCCACAGAACTCGGCTGATTCTTATGAAATTTAGTGCGTCGTATTCTGAATGAAGTTGACTTAAAATGTTGAAACTATTTCCTACCGCACCACAATACTGCCTTGTGAAAATTAATTGTGAACTGAATAAAAACACATCAAAAAGTTTTATGGCGTATCTTACAGAAAAATGTAAAGTCAAAAAGAGGGAGAGTGTGCCGCAGTGGTTAAAGCTACAGCTTCAACACCCTGAGGTTGTGGGTTCAAATCTCACACTGTTCCTTGTGATCCTGGGCAAGTTACTTAATCCCCCCCCATTGCCCCAGGTACGTTAGATAGTTTGTGAGCCCGCTGGAACAGAGAGGGAAAAACTGTTTGAGTACCTGAATAAATGCATGTAAACCATTCTGAGCTCCCCTGGGAGAACGGTATAGAAAATTGAATAAATAAATAAAAAAGTAATGTTTCAGTTAACTCCCTATCCACAAAGGCACGCCATCAGCCTTGGCCGCCAATGATCTATGGACTTGTCAATGACGCCCTGCTTCAGCTCAGCCCAAACAGAGATGAGACGCTGTTTGACGTAAGATATCGCTATCTGGTAGTTGCGTTCCTCTATCAGCCCCCAGATCCGGTAGTCAACTAGGCTTAGATTTGGTGAATTCGCAGGCCAGAGGTCTGGACCAATGAAGTCTGGGGTCTTCCGAAGTAGCAGTTCTAAGGTGTTCTTTGTCCGATTTACTGGGGCATTGTCCTGTTTGAAGCTGTGACATGCGACGGATCGCTGGCAACAGCTTCTGCATCAAGAGGATGTCCCAGTAGTATGCGTCGTTGATCTTAACCCCAGGATCATTGAAGAAGAAATCTGTAAATCTGAGATTGCGACCGAGATCATGACTGATTGGCTGGAGGTCGGGGAGGTTCGTAGTAGGCGATTGGCATTAACCTCACGCTTCAGTGTTGTTGAAGGTACGCATAGGCAATCATTCTGTGTGTTAACCGGTAAATATCTTTTCATCTGTAAACCAGATGAAGCTGACACTCTGCTCTGTGTACTTGGTCAAAAGCTGCTTGCACCATTTTAGTCACGTGTTTTTGTTCTGGATAAGACACATTTTAAGACACTTTAATTTCAGATCATCATGAATTATTCCAACCACAGTTGACTGGCTTATTCCAGTTTCTCTTGCTATTTGGCGAGTTCTTCGGTGTATTTGCAGCGCATCCTACTGGCTCAGTACAAGATCGCGTACAACTTCAATGTACTCTTGTGTGCGAACCGAGCGCAGTCGTCCGCTGCCTTACGATCCACAGTGCTGGTTGCTCGGATCTTGCATAGCAGCACACCAAGGCCGTTGTTGTCCCAACCCTTCTGTGGGAACGCTTTCAACATTCGTTGACTGCTGTAACTTTTGAGCTCTTACATCTACTCCCACCCCAAGGTAAGAACACCACTAAAATTATTTCTGTGACATTTCAGAATCGTACCTCAGGTCACTCTGGACTCCTTGCTCTCTGAATTGGAAAAAGAGAGAATATATTTCAGATTTAAAAACTTAGAGTACACAAACCAGTATTATCTACACATAATTAGATAAAGTGAAGTTACTCATCTGTAGCAGGAGTTCTCCCAGGACAGCAGGACACAAATTCTCACACATGGGTAATATCATCCGAAGGAGACCCAGTGCAGACGCCACTCTGCATTCTAGAGTTTTCTGAAGCTTTTTGCAGCATCCACTACACGTGTAACCAGTGCCTTCCCGCCCAGCATGGGCTAGATTCACTAATGTCAGGTTTAGCAACAATCCTTCCTGCCATCTTTTTGGGGTTTGGGGGGATGGTAGCTCACGCTTTAGGGGCTTTTTTTCTAATGGGACAGGATATATGAAGTTACAGTGACAGGAGGCTGCTTACCCTGTCACTACTGCTAGGGATCTGGATTGTGTCAATCACTCAATGAGGGATTGAGTCGGTGGATTTGCATGCAAACTTGAGAGTGAATCAATGGCTGTTGGAGAATCGGTCAACAGCGATTGAGTCGCTATCTTTAGTGAATCTAGCCCAATATGAAAGCAAAAGAACACAACTCCTAGGGAAGGCGGGAAAGGAAGTGAGAATTTGTATCCAGCTGTCCTCAGAGAACACCTGCTAAGGGTGAGTAACTTTGATTGCTCATAGGACAAGCAGGGCAATGATTCTGATGCAAGGCAATCCCTCCATGTCCAACTGAAATGGAATGGATGCGGCCAAAATAGGAGAAAGAGGATGGGATTTGATAGTCCCCTTTTCTGTGGTTACAAGCAAGGCAGTTGACATATTATATACAAGTGCTCAGTTTGTACCTGGGAGTGTTAAGTGACTTGGCCAGAACTACAAGCAGCCGCAGTGGGAATCGAACCCAGTTCCCCAGGAGGTGAGGAGTGGCTTAGAACTGTTGCCTCAGCACCCTGAGGTTGTGGGACTGAATCCCAGCGCTGCTTCTTGTGACCCTGGGCAAGTCACTTAACCCTCCATTGCCCCAGGTACAAAATAAGTCCCTGTATATATATAAACTGCTTTGAATTTGCAACTGCAAAAGAGCATAGACAAGTCCCTTTCCTTTCTCAGATTGCTCTCCTGTGGTGGGAGGAATCTAAGGCTAGGCCTAAAGATAGGGTTACCAGATTTCCTCTTTGAAACAGAAAGATTTTATTTCTCAAACACAAACCACGTTGCACTTGTTCTGGTCAGCCAGGAACAGCAAGAGGTGGTAGTGGTTTGGTGAGGTTACCCTTAAACCAGGAGGCCGGGACTCCCCTGTCCCTGTGCCTTTAGGCATGCAATGGATAAATCTGTCCCTGACTCTCACTATATGGGTTAACACTGCAAAATGAAAATAAAATGCACATCTTTCCATATCGGCCACCAATGCGTGAGTGCCACAGGAGCACACAGAGGTGAGAAGGTGAGTGGAGGGAGCTGGGGAGACTGAAGGAGAAAGGGGAAAGAAGGCCTAATGGGGACCTCTAGAGTATCGTACATTTTCAGAATACTCACATGGCCGCACGCATCTCTCGATCTTGTCTCTGACAAAAAAAGAACAATGAAGCCATCAGTATCTGGAGAATTGATTCTTCAAACTTGAAGCAGAAAACACAATTTGGCAAATGTTTAAAGTTACTTTTCCTACTGCATTTCTCAGATTATATAAAATTGAAAAATGAGCAAACTGATAATTATGTGGTCACGTCTCATCCTGCTACAAATCTAAAACCTTTAGCACATATCCACCCACTTATTCAGACTTTGCCAACTAGTCTCCAATCAGATAACCAGGAGCTCACAAACTCACCCCTCCTGCCACATTCATATGGAACTCTTTTAACCCAGTAACACAAGAGGGCCTTGACAAAATCCCAAGACCTGTTCCCTCCATCCCTGGCAGAATCCCCTATAGGAGGGAAAAATACACTTTTCCACATAGTCCTCATGCAAGATGACGCATTTGTTGTATCGTTCAACTAGCTTCAGGATTCCTGCAGAGAAGTTTTTTGGCTGCTCCCGAAGCCAGGTGAGCACCGCTTCCTTTACTTCATCGTGCTTTGTCTTTTGATCTCCGGGTCGCAGTGAGACACCCATGTCTCGTCGCCGGTGACAATTCTCTCCAGAATACTCGGATCTTCTTCATTCCGTCTCAGGAACTGGGTCGCAAACTCCACACCCTGTTGCTAAGCTGTTTGGGAACCCATCGTGCACAGACTTTCCTGAATCCCAAGTCATCACGCATTATGGCACAGGCAGATCATAGCCGATATCCCAACTGAGCCGATTGAGACACCGTTATGTGTCGGTCTTCTCTAATCAAGGCATCAGCCCTGTCAATGTGCTCATGTGTGTTGATGGGCAGCCAGAATGACCTTCATGGGTTACACATGTTCTTCCCGCTTTAAACCTTTTCTCCCACTCATAAACCTTTTCTTGATTCATGGTGTTCTCTAGATACTGAGTCAATATCTAAAGGTGGCTTTCCACAGATTTCACTCCCTCTGCCAAAAGAGAGAGCACCACTGCACGTTGTTCTTCGATGGTGCAATCTTCCAATGGAGCGTCCATGTTTCTGACCTTGTGGCTGCCACATGACTAAAGGCCGAGCGCTGCACTATGTATGGACAAACTATTGTGACATTTCCGCTCCCCGAGACGATCATGTCAGAGTGATACCCCATAGTAAATCCTTTGACCGAGATCAGAGACTGACCGAGAATGATCAGGCAGGAGATCCTGAAAGCAGAGTTGCCTATCCTGAGCCATCTGAACCTGAGCAGGAGCCAGAATACAGGTTAGCTCCACGTCCCAGTAAAAAACCCAGCTCCCTTAAGAGGTTTAATCAGGCTCCCAGTTATATTTGCCCAGCAACCTGGGAGGGGAGCCAAAGAGCACGAAAGCTAGGAACACAGACACCTAGAACAGGGAGTGGCACAAACTCTCTTAAAAGCTCTCCAAGGCAGTAAGGCAGGCTGCACACGAGGACCTGGCAGAGAAGGTTCTCCGGGCCAGGCAAAGGCCAATCTCGCACAGGAGCCTATGGAATGGGAGGATTCCATTGACCAAGAATCAGCTGAGCAGTTGGGGGCTCCAGAAAGTATGGACACAGCTGAAGAAAATGTGCCTGGAGCTGAGAACGTGGAAGCCATGGATGTCCGCTTGGCAGTCTCTCACTAAGGACTGGAGGTACTTGTTTCCATAAGGAGATAGTTATTGGGACTGTTAGTTTTGGTTCTACTGAAAAACCAAGCTGAGAGCAGTGCTGCAGCAGCATTCAGCATTAATTACATTGCTGCACTCCAGGTGTGCAAAAGCCAGGGGCAACTCAAAGGAGTTTTCTTTTGGGCTTGTGGAGCAGTTTCCCTGTTGCCTGTTATATTCCAAGGGACTTTCAGGATTGGGGTAGGATCCCCGAAGATCTGTGGGAGCTTGTTAAAGCTATTGAATAAAGGGGAACCAGCAATTCTGCTGCCCAACTGGAGACTAGCTATTGCTGGAATGACAAGAGCCTGCAGTAAGGCCTTACTTTTCTTTTCATGTTTGAAGTTTGCTTTGCAATGTGAAGAAACAGGATTATATGACTGAAAGTCCAGGACTCAAAAATATTCTTGAGGTCTTTTCCTTTTTGGGACTAGTTTTGTTTTCTCTTGCTGGGGAAGCCGCTAGAACCTTTATTGTGGACTTCTATGGACTTACCTACTATAAGAACTGCTGTTCTTCCATTGAACTGTTTTGGGAGAAGGGAAACCTTTTTCCTTTGGAGCAAAAGGAAGTTAGTGCTAGTGCTTCCTTGTATGATTTTTGGTTTTGGTGACAAATTAAACCTTGGACATTTTTGATTTGACTTGGCTCTCGCTGTGGTTTATTGTAGCGAAGCCCGGAGTATTGGGACGCCAGTGAGGTCTTCCACTTTGGGAGCCACGCCAGGGTCGTGCTGCCGCCTGTCAGTGGTCTTCCACAAGCTTCCAGAGACCCCGGCAGGTGACACTATCCAACAGGGAATTTATGAGTACATATGTTGAATTTTGCTAGCTCTGTTCTGGTTATCATGTAATTTAAGAATTGCCTTTCATTTTTGATTCACCCTCGTAGTAAATTACCATTCAGTTCATAGAGGAAAAGTTCATAGTCTGCTACTATCTATTACGGACTTTTCCTCCAGGAAGTTGCCCAAATCTTTTTTGGACCTGATACACTAACCACTGTTACCACATTACCAGAGGATGCGTTCCAGAGCTTAACAATTAATTGAGTGAAAAAATAGAAAATGGGGAGCAGAGAGGGGAAGACATAAGAACATAAGAATAGCCTTACTGGGTCATACCAACAGTCCATCAAGCCCACTAGCCTGTTCTCACAGTGGCCAGTGGCCAATCCAGGTCCCTAGTACCTGGCATAACATTCCATGCTACCGATCCAGGGCAAGCAGTGGCTTCCCCTTGTCTTTCTCAATAACAGACTATGGATTTTTCCTCCAGGAACTTATCCAAACCTCTCTTAAAACTTGCTACGCTATCCGCACATCACTACCCCCATGTAACCTAATCTATCTCTATTAATTCTAAACATAGTAACTTTCATGTGAACTTAGATATTTCATTATTATTTGATGTATATTACATGAAGCTAAACTGTAAACTTTGAGCAGGATCAAAACAGCCCAACAGTTCTGGAGTCTGAAAAGAAATGGTGGATCTTTCATTCACACTACGAGGGAAGGATGTCAAGAGATCAGCCAAGAGTGTATTGTTCAAAAAACCCACTTTCTTGATGGATATGCCGTCTCTGAGACTTACCTGACAAGCCGAACTGTTTATAATGTACTCAGTGGATGGCCCACCATCAACTTCGTGGCGATGGAAGCATTTATGGCAGATGTTAAGCCCCAAGTTAAGCATAATAAAAGATGCCTCTAAAATAAAACAATGCTTTAATAAGCAAAATATCCCTAACAATATTATTATCAACAACTTAATATACTAGAACTGAAAGTTAAAGGTGGAATAGAAGTCAATAAATGTAATGTAATATGCATTTAGGCCTCCTAGGTATTTAAATGTCTCTATCATATCTCCCCCTTCTGCCTTTCCTCTAAAGTGTACAGATTGAGATCTTAAAGTCTGTCCCCATACGCCTTATGATGAAGACCCAAGTCTATGGGACTCCCACGGGGAAACCCCCCCCCCCCCCCAGGCTCACGGGACTCCCACAGAGATGGAACCAGGATTCCCGAGGCCTAGAAAGAGAATTAGTAGAAGATAGACAAAAGCAGGAACTGGGACCAAGATGATGG
Source organism: Geotrypetes seraphini (assembly GCF_902459505.1). NCBI lineage: Eukaryota > Metazoa > Chordata > Amphibia > Gymnophiona > Dermophiidae > Geotrypetes > Geotrypetes seraphini. The sequence goes on from NC_047087.1 coordinate 202,449,141, forward strand.
AAAAACAAAATGTCCCACCAGCTACAGCAAGGGAGATGTTCATTTTGAGGGGGGGGGCCTCCCCTCTCTTAGTTATGCCACCAATTGTGTTTAGTCCAAAATGAAGAACTTGCTGAGTTTGTTTTGGGGCTTCCAGTACAGTTTTGGCCCATTTTTCTTAGGCAACCCTTGTCCTGAAAAGTGCTTGAAATGATTTTGATGCTGTATTGTTTGATTCTTTACACGTTGCTGCATTAAAAACTATTTGTGGATCTTGGAAGGACCTCTCACAAGTTACCTGTGCCAGATGGTGGAACCAGATTTCTTTGCTCTACAGATATGAGCTTTATATTGCCCAAAAATCCAACTCTTTCAACAAGAAATGGTCGACCCTACAATCACATGACCTAATGTCTATTCTAATTCTTTATATTGTATTTTATTGCTGGTTTAAATAAACTAAGACTTTAAAACCAAATCAGAACTGTCAGAAGTAATTGCTGCTTTTTATGGGGACAGGAGTTTGGTTTTCGCTTAATAGTGAAGTTACCTCCAGCGCCACATTCAGCGCATCCTTTAGGGGACTGATTATAGACCATCCACTGAAATCGATGCTCCACAGTATATCTGTTGGATCTGAGCATCTTCCAGATGAAACGATGGCACTTGTCCATCGCTTTCAGCCATCTAAAAGAAAAAAAGAAAGAAAGAGTGTAAAACTTTCTAGTTTATAATCTAAGCTAAAAGCCAAAACAAAGTGGAACAGTCGCTCATGGAAGCAGCAGATAAAGGAACGAAGTCTTTTAGAGAACGTGTGCCTTACGCCTCGTTATGCTCCGTGCTGGCATGGATGGTGTAGGATTTTTCAGCTGCAGGAGACAGAAAATAGAAATCAGTCAGCAAAAAGTCCCCGCTATGAATGCTGGCATCTTTTGGGTACTTTTTTTCAACCTAAGCCAAAAATCAGAGACCTTAAATTCAAGCAGTATACTGCTAGATATGGCCATCTTGAGAGAAACATTTTGAGCCAAGGGAAAGTTTTGTTCCGCACTGTTTCAGTTTATCCCCTGATGAAGCCGGTAAATGTAAAACAGCGGCCCCGCAGTGCTGTTCAATATCGCTAGCAAGATAAGTGCTGTTTTGATTTTTTGATATATATTTGAAAACTACAAATATTCACAAAGTATGAGCCAATGATCGAGATTCTGACCTGTTAACACATCTAGCAGTATACTGCTTGAATTTAAGGTCTCTGAGGCTTGTCTTCGTATAGTTATTTATTCACTAAGGTGCTATCAGAGGTGATTTTTGGCTTAGACTGATTATTTGTACCTCTTTTGTATTTGTTTTTCTACTTTTTTTCAACCACATCAGAAACTTACGAGTTAAGATTAAGATAACGTGCTCATCATCCGTCTCCTCCAGCCGGCAATTCAAGGCATATTCCTTAATAGGAGGGTCTTCTCCCTAATTAAAGCAAAAAAAAGAGACAAGAATCAGTATAAAGAAACCCCAGGATTTTGAACAATCCCAGTCTATTCCCGAACTAGTGGGTTATGCATCCCATTTTGCAAGATCTCTTGTAGGAAGCCTCCTTTACATATTTTTGATCCTCCCCTCTGACTTCCAGACTTCCACTCTTTCCTGCAAACCTGACTGACCCCCCACCCATGGCAGAATGGAAGGAGGGATGCCTACCGTCTCCTGCCAATGGCCCCCCAACCCTCCCCCTGGAGCAGGCTAATGATTCTGCATATTAAAAGATAAGTATTAAACAACAGTATGTATTGAGAAAGACATCAAGGAGAAGGTGAAAATAAGGTTCAAAGACGAATATCATTGCCCACTGAAATATGCATTTGCAATTAAGTGGATTTCACCATATTTGACACTCGGAAGTGGGGTTGCCATTTCACAAAAGCCCTAACAGCAGTGACAGGAGGCTCCTTCCCTGTCACTGCTGTGAAGACTCTGCGCATGTGTCAATCGCTCCCTAAGTGAATGATCAGTTGTGCAAATCATTTGCATGCAAACATTACATTACATTACATTAGGGATTTCTATTCCGCCTGTGCCAAACGATCGCTGCTGGAGAATCGGCCAGAGAATCAACCAACAGCGATCGAGTCGCTATCTCTAGTGCATCGAGCCCTTTGAGGACAGGAGGCATTTCTATAATTAAGTGCCTCTGTTTAGGTAATGCAAAAGCATTCAGTAGATGTCTATTCTATTCCAGAACCAAGGTCCATATTACCATAACTTGGGATTAACAGGCCAAAAACATTTATCCCCACCCCCACCCGCCTTTACTAAGCCCGACATAAATACTGGCATATTACTTACTAAATATATTGTGAAATATGTCTTGGACAGATCGAATCTGATTGGCCTCCAGTCACTAAAAGTATAAAAATAAATAACGTTAAAAATTTCATAGACTAATAAAGTTCAAATCAATCACATACAGTAATCATTTCATTTATTAAATTTGCATTCCATTCAATGTACAAATCTTTAATTTTTATTTATAATGAAAATCTACTTACTTTCCTGTGGTCCCCATGACTTCAGACCTCTGAAAAATGATAAAGAATGTATTAGAAATGATGCCTGATATCAGCAAATAAACTGCACCATGTTTATTTCCTAGAAAGCTATTGTAGTTTAGGGCAAGGGATCGGGACTTGTTCTACGACCACACTCAAAGTGGTTGACAGATATACAGGAGGAGGAGAGAGACCGGACTGCAGGGGGAAGATTCAGGAACATAGGAAGGAGAGGGAAAAAGATCATGGATCCCTGGGTTAGGAAGGAAACAGGGGATGGTGACAGGTGCCAGAAATTTAGGCCAGGGTTTTACAGGTCGACATTTCCGCTGCCCAGGGTCCTTCCTGAATCGCGGCCAGTGGCAGAAGTCCGGCATCGCCTCTAACCATGCCTACTTTCGGGATTCGGCATCACTAGGTGCCAGTAGCCGCCAGGGAACCAGGTGTTGGTCTTGGAGTATTTATTTTTTTTAACAAGATTTAATGGGGCCACTAATTATTCCACCGCTGAAGCCCAATTACAACAATTAATTTAGGTGGAGGTAGGGTGGCAATCACCGCCTAAACCTTCTGCGGCTTTTGTAGAATCTGAATCTATCCTGTAACTATGACAAATTGTAATCGGTTGACTGTGTATTATGTATGTCAAGCTGTAACCCGTTCTGAGTTCTTTGGGGAGAACGGGAGAGGAAACAAATTAATTCAATAAATAAATATCACTAACCAATTAATTGACAATGAGGGAGGCTTCAGAGTATGTGTGGCACCTACCAGTAACATGGGGTCCACGAAGTTCCGCTTCTCTGTCCTCTTCGCCATTCTGTGGATGAAAAGATAAATGAGAAATTAAATAAAATAAGCAATTAACCCTCCCCTGTCCCTCCTTTCCTCTAGGGTCTACATAGTCATGGCTTCCAGTCTTCCTTCATACGTTTTCTGGCACAAACCTCCTACCGTTTTCATCGCCTTCCTCTTTTTATGTCCTATGGTATCATCCGCAAAAAGGCAAACTTTTCCTTCTAACCCTTCAGCAATGTCACAACGGGTGGCACACCGTGTCAGGAATCTCCCGCCTTCCTCTGCCACTGCTGCTTTCCTGAACCAGCAACAGCGACAGTAACCTTTATATTCAGTCATTGCGGGATCTTCCTGAACTTCCATCTGGCTGCCGGTCCACTCCCTCTGACACCACTTCCTTGTTCCAAAGCAGAGCCAGCAGCCAGGGAGGTGCAGCAAAGTCCCACAATGACTTCATTTAAAAGTTTTACAACCGCTGCTGCTGTTTTGAGAAGGATACAGTAGAGGTGGGGAGGTGAGGGGGAAAATACTGGATGGCATTGGGGTGAAGGGGAGAGAAAGGGTTTGAAGGTCTGAAGAGAGGTTTGAAAGGGAGGTGGAGGGAGAGAAAGGGGTCAGATGCTGATGGAACTGGAGTGAAGAATGCAGTAAAAGATCAATGCACTTGTACCCGTTCTACACCACTCAGGATTTTGTAGACTTCAATCATCTACCCTCAGTCATCTCTTTTCCAAGCTGAAAAGCCCTAACCTCTTTAGTCTTTCCTCATACGAGAGGAGTTCCATCCCCTTTATCATCTTGGTTGCTCTTCTTTGATTCTTTTCTAGTGCTGCTATATCTCTTTTGAGATAAGGAGACCAGAACTGAACGCAATACTCAAGATGAGTCTCACATTCTCAGTCTTGTTTACCATCCCTTTTCTAATAATTCCACCGCAGGGGTTCCCTGCCCCCCTCTACCCCACACCTTTAAATTCAAGGATGGCAGGAGAGAAACAGAAACCTGATGACAGATAAAGGCCAAATGGCCTATCTAGTCTCTCTGAGAGGAAGAGACAATGGTTACTCTGCATGGGCAGACTGGATGGGCCATTTGGTCTTTATCTGCCATCAGGTTTCTATGGAGACTAGCTAGATTAAAGCTTGCTCTTTTAAGATCTAAACTGCCAATATAATGGAACCTACAAATTAACTTTTCTCCCCAAACTTATCAAAGCTCAGATCAAAATAATGTATACTTACCCAGCGGTATAGACTCTCTTCCTCTCCTCTCAGAAAGATGTTTCCTCCAAGAAGGAAAATGTCCTCTTCCTTATTTTTACAAAAATAATAAATTAAAAAATAAAAATTTTTACAAAATTAAATGTACAAAATTTTTACAAAAATAAAAGTAGGTAAAATAAAAAATTAAAAAATAAAAATTTTTACAAAATTAAATGTACAAAATTTTTACAAAAATAAAAGTAGGTAAAATAAAAAATTAAAAAATATAATTTTTTCAACAAACAGGGGATAAAACACAATTATGACATAAAAACACTAAAGGAAATGAGGGAAGGAAAAAAAAAAGGATTAAATACAATATAAAAATAAATGAAAGGGTGGGTAAGGAAAAAGACAAAAGGCAGTAAACAAACTTCTTTCTGAAAATCGCGGTGATCACAGCAAAAACACACCCAACTCCCAACACTCTGATCACTAATATGAGCTGCTGGTCAGTGCTTACTCTTTCTGACATTCAGCTATGACATCACGGGTCCCATGTCACAATACTCTCTGACTGACATCATTGCTCAAGGTTTTAGCTAGCCATCCTCAAACATCCACATGTAACCACAAGCCTCTCTCCACAGCAAGCTGGAGGGCTACAAAATTTAGCAAATCTCCAGCTATACTACAGCTAAAATGCAAAAAATAAAAATGTAAATACCCAAATATAAGCTCCAATTAAATTTAAATATCAAGAAATAGACACCAAACCAGTGCCGTTTATAATTAAAAGCAATGTTCACATGCATCTCCTTCCATCCTACTTCTGGACCCCTTTTATAAAACCACAGTAGTGATGCCGCACGAAGCCCATAAGAACTGAATGAGCTTTGGTGCATTTCCACGGCTCTCGGTATAAGGGGTCTTCTATTAAAATGTTCATGCTGCCAAGCTAGACTTTACGTATTCACAGTGGCTTACAAATTGAGTAATATAAAATAACAATCATACCAGCTAACATCAAAATTCCTAGCTCACCCTCACTATAAGGTCACTTAAGAATGAACCACTAGACCCCGGTAGAAGCTGATTCTGGGAGACCGTAATGTCTCATAAGTTCAATAGACCCTGCATAGTTAACTCCCCCCCCCCCCATGACTAATAAAACTAATTATCTCTTCACTTCTTTAATCATTGCAATCGCAAGCCAAAGATCTTCTTGCTCCAATGCAATGATTATTGGTATGAGCTGCAGGTCAAAATTGACTCCCCCCAACTCCCCCGGGCCTCAGCCATGACCCATAGCCCCACCCCCAGGCCCACCCCCATTATTTATTTATTTAGATTTCTATCCTGTTTTCCCTGGAGCTCAGAACAGGTAAGAATTGACATTCACAGTAAAGTTACAGGACAAAAAAATTATAGGCATTCGAAGAAGAGGCAAGGGAGGGGACGTAGAGAGAGAAGGGTAGAGGGAGCAAGACCCCAGCCCTGGCCCCACCCCCTCAAACTGTTCTTGGGAGGGAGGGCATCTGCGCATGTGTGGTGCCCTCCTGACACAGTCCCAAAGTTGCAGCACTGGATTTTTAAAATATATGTTTTAAATAGTTCTCTTTTTAAGTACTCCTCTCAGATTTTGACATCTGCTGTTCTCTTTCTTATTTTCAGTATAACATTATTATTATTTTTTTCCTTTTTGTCTCTTTATAGATTTTTATAAGACAGCCAAGGTATGTCCTCCGTGAAAACCCCTTAAGCCTAGGGGAAGAAGAGGGAACCAATAGGCAACCAGTAACAGAGAGACCTATCAGAGCAAAGGTGGTAGAGGTGACCAGGAAGTACAGCAGTGAGACCAAGGACTCAAGCTTAGGTGAGAGGAAAAGGGAGGCGGTCTTAGGAGAAAGACCACTAGAAACAAAGCAGGAGTGGCTGCAGTATGGATTAGACTACATTTCATATAATGCTTTGCTCACACACTATGGCAGGAAATGAGGGCCCAAAAGAGAGCAGAGCAGTCCAAGGGAATTTGATTGATTTCTAAATAGGTTAAAACTATCAAGACTTGGCACGGAGTCCTAAAGTCTTCAAGAGTCCTAAAGTCTTATTTTACTAATATATGGACAAATATAAAGAAAACAAAATTAAAAACACATGAATAAATCAAATTCAATCACAGATAACCAAACGCATACCTTACAATGCTAGAAATCACCTATGAGGCCTAGATAAGTCAGCAGAGGAATATTCATGCCAGAAATATTAGTACATCAAATCCCCCCTCCCCACCTCCCCATATTTTACTTTTTATCTCTAGCCCTTCTGCTTGGATCTGGGAGGAAATCCAGATCGCTGCCCCTCCCTTGTGAGGTTCCTTTTTCTTGGAAGCACAAATGATTCTGTAGTAATCTTTCTGCTGTCAGCCCTTCTCCTGAGATTAGTGTCCTGCATATAGAAGTACAGGGAGATGAGGACTACAGGCTCCTCTTCCACCCTCTCGATGGGGAAGCCAGCACCTTTCTGCCCTGCCACACCACACTTGTGCCATCCCTCCCCTCTCCACCTCATACTTCTGTAGATCTTCACCAGCATGAACAAGTTTTCATGCCTGTTGCTCGCGCCAGCCTGGTTCCTCTCTGAATCGCTTCCGGATCACGGGGCCAGGAAGTGATATCAGAGGGAAACCCAACGCTGGTGTGAAGACATGATGGAGAAGCCAATGTACTAGCGAAGATTTACAGAGATACCTGGGGGGAAGGGAGAGCGCAAGTGTGGAGTAGGGGGCTGGGGAAGGAGTGGTGGGGGAGAGGTGTGGGGGGGGGGACCACCGCCCTGGGCACCTCCTATCCTTGCTATGCCACAGATTGAGAGTACAGCCTTTTTACATTTTAAAATGCAGCCTCCCGGGGGACGGAGCCTGACTGGAGCGCTGAGCATACGCATGGGGTAATCGCTCCTCCACTCGACTTTTCTAATAACAGATTCTGCAGAGAAATCAGGTGACTAATATAAGCTTTTACCAAAGTTTTCCCAACATAATCTCACGGTAATGACTCCACCGAAGCCTGTTAAAGGTGAAACCCCTTAAATGCTCCCATGAGCGGCAAACGGCCGAAGACAGACCCGGGCTCTAAGCCAGATCCCAAACTTGGATCTCTTGTTAAAAGAGATTAGAGCGGTCAAGCTGATAGCGCAAGCACAGATAGCTGAAACCAAGATAATTCGTGAGGAAATTGAGTCTCTCAGCTCTCAGTTTGTCGATGCCCATCATCGCATCGATGCGCTTGAGGCTCACTCTCTTATAGCGCAAACGAAATTCCAGCTAGTGGATAAACATGATAAACTGATCTCTAATCTACAACGAGATCTTGAGGACCTTTCTAATCGCAGTGGGCGATCGAATATAAGAATTATCGGCTTACCGGAGTTTTCAGAGGGCTCGGATGTGGCCACTTTCTTACTTGAATTTCTGCCTAAAACCTTGGGCCTTTCCTTTGATTTGCCGCTTGAAATAGAGCATGCACATCGTTTGCCCTCCAAACCTGCTGCCCACATCAAGACGCTGCAACCTATAGTGGCCAAAATACTTCGGTTCCAGCATGCTCTACAACTCATTACAACTGCAAAAATGCACCCGCAACTTCTCCACCAGGGCAAGCGATTTGACATTGTCCCGGATCTGGCAAAATCTACTGCACTTAAGAGAAAGGCGTTTCTTTCCCATCGACAAGGCCTTAAAGATATTGGCGCCAAATACCTGCAACTATGAAGGTGACCTATATCAACCCTACAACCACTTCTACAGATCCGGAAGATCTCAGCACATTTCTGGATTCTCTGAAGATGCAATGACTGCAGGTTTCTGGTTGCTTTTTTTGCTTATGCGTGATGTGACACACGCCTGATATGTTCACCTGTTTTATCTCCACACAAGTTTTTTAGTTTTCATGTCTGAGTGGTGGCTTTCCTCGGATTGCCCCAGGTACTTCTCACTTGCTCCATCAGGAACACCCACATATTGTTATATACTCTGCACATGCTATGACTGTGTTCCTTGCCTTCACACGTGCTATTCTTCTTGGTATATCCTTTCTTTGTTTTTCTTTTCCATGCCTTTTCCTGCTTTCTCAGAGTGGTCAATATCTAACTATATACTTGCATACTAAATGATTATATGGTTTTTATTGTCGTATTTCATTGTATACTTATACATGGCTGATTTACATATTATTTCTTATAATGTGAATGGGCTTAATCACCCATCAAGAGAAAGAAAATTGCACATCATCTTCCATCTACGTCTGCTAACAAATTCACTAGTAAAGGTTATTCTTCACACTTCTTTTCCTCAGCAGCTCCTCATAAAAAGAATGGAGTTTCCATTCTTATTCGTGACAATGTGCCCTTAAACATTCTGTCTCATGATGCTGACTTGGAGGGAAGATGGTGTCTCATTCATGCTGTGTTGCACTCCTCTGAATTTATTTTTCTTAATATTTATGCCCCAGTTTTGGATCATCTGGAATTCTTCAGAGACCTTCAGACTAGATTATTGCCTTATTCAACTTGCTCAATTATTATTGGAGGTGACTTTAATCAACCCCAGGATCTTTTTATGGATAGATCCTCCATCTGTAAACCTTCCAAATCTAAATCTCACCAAGAATTACTTAATCTCAAGTCCAATTATTCCTTAATAGACTCCTGGCGCATTCTGAATCCTAAGGACAGGGAGTACTCTCATTTTTCTCATCCACACAACACTTACTCCAGATTAGACTATTTTCTTACCTCACCCACATTATTGCACTCTTTAACTGATTCTATCATCCATCCCATAACTCTCACAGATCATGCAGCTATCTCCCTACATCTTACCATCTCTCCAGTCACTTCTACCACCCCTTCTTGACGATTCAACAACCATCTTCTTCTAGATGATTAGATTGTTGCTAAATTAAGGACTTTCACAACTGAATTTTTTGAGTTTAATACTGCCGCATTCCGATGTATGCCCTGCCATCATCTGGGAGGCATATAAGGCTTCTATTAGAGGAGAAATTATTAAATTGTCTGCATGGAAGAAAAATCACACCTTCAAAAAGAGAGACATTTAGAACATTCCATCAAAACTTTAGAGTCTTAACACATGTCTACTCATATTCATGATCCCCTAATATATCAACAAATTTTGAAACTTAAATATGAATACAACACTCTTATCTCCTTAACAGCCAGAAAAGATTTATTTATCCAATCCTCTGGTCATTATATGGGTGATAACATCATGGGGAAACCTCTCGGTAATTAACTTAAACATAGGTCGAAAAAACTTCACATATCTGCCGTTCACAATTCCTCTGGTAATATTGTCATTAACGAAAATATGATCTCCACAGAATCTGAGCGCTTTTATACTAAACTTTACACTTCTGAATCCTCAGACTCTGATTCATCCATTGACTCCTTCTTGGCTACTATTGATCATACATCCCTGGATGATACTGTCAAATCCGAATTAGATATTCCAATTTCCACTTCGGAGATTACAAGAGCCATCTCTTCTTTGGCCAATAATAAAGCACCAGGCCCTGATGGGTTCACTAACAAATTCTTTAAAAAATTTCATGATATTTTAGCTCCTTATATGCTCACTTATTATAATTTTATTCATAATTATCCTGATAAGCAATATAATTTTGTTGACGCCACAATAGTTGTTTTCCCCAAATCTGAGAGAGATCCCATTCATGTTAAGAATTATCGACCAATCTCCCTACTAAATTTAGATTATAAAATTCTAGCCAAAGTTTTATCTCTTAGACTAAATAAAGTAATTTCCAATCTTATACACACTGACCAAGTGGGATTCATTAAAAATCGCTATATTGGAGATAATTTACGTCTTTTCCATCATATTAACACTCACGCCAAACTACTGAGAGACCCAATTGTAGGCCTAGCGATCGATGCAGAGAAGGCGTTTGATCGTGTAGAATGGTCTTTCTTGTTCCGTGTTCTTCAGTGGCTTAATTTTGGTCCATATTTTCTCAATTGAGTCAAGACACTGTATTGGCAACCCACTTCTCGCATTTTGATTAATATCTCACTATCTAACCAATTTTGGCTTCATCAGGGAACTCGTCAAGGATGCCCCCTATCTCCCCTATTGTTTAATTTGGCTCTGGAACCTTTACTTGCTTCTATACGACAAAACTCCGACATACAGGGCATTCAAACTCCATGCAGACAAATTAAGCTTGCAGCCTACGCTGATGATATACTTCTCTTTCTCAGAAATCCCTGCTCCTCCATACCACATCTTATCTCTTTAGTCAAGAAGTACTCCCTGTTCTCAGGATATCTTGTTAATTGGGAAAAATCCAACTTATTTCCATTAAATGATCTTATCTTTTCCTCTGATTTATCTCGTTTTCCCTTCCAATGGACCTCCGAATCTATCAAATACTTAGGTATCTTCATCCATAAAGATTCTTCACATATAATGGATCTCAATATTTCTAGGATTAAAAAATTGGTCACACAAATGACTACACAATGGTCTCCTCTTTATTTATCTTGGTGGGGCAGGATTGCCTCTATCAAAATGTCACTTACGCCTCAAATTACTTACATATTATCCATGCTCCCCTCACATTGTACTAAATCTTTCTATCGTTGGATTGATACTTCTTTATCCAAATTCATCTGGAAAGATAAGAAACCTCGCATTGCATTGAGCAAGTTGAAAGCTTCCAAGTTTCAAGTTTCAAGTTTTATTTATATTTGATTAATCGCTTAATTAAAATTATATCTAAGCGAAGTACAGTGTATGAATAAACATAATACTAAAATAGTAGATAACATAAAATATAAAATTAACAATTTATACTAAAATTTACTAACATATTAATTAACATGAAATATTATAAAAATTAACAATTAATACATTAAGTAATAATATATTTATAGAAAAAAAGAGGATACATAAAAAAAATGGGAAATAACATATGAAATATTATAAAGTTATAAAGTAAAAGTTAAATTGAAAATTTTTCTTAACTATTATATAATAAGCTAAAAGTTTATAAATGATGTAAACAATAGTTACATGTAAGAGGAACTCATAATTAGCTGTGTGGTGGCATGAATCTCCCTGATGTTAATTTTTCTCATATTGCCTCTCTAGCTCATTATGGAGCCCACTGGCTCCAACACCCTCCTTCTTCTAATCCTCCGGCTTGGTTGGAAATGGAGGGTTTTATATGCTCTCCTTATCCACTCTCTATTCTCTGCACAATGATCTTACCTAGACGTTGTCACAACCCTAGCCCTAAAGCTTGGCTTGTGCCAGGTAAGGCTTTGGCTAAACCTAGCCCAGCCATTAAAAGAGCTAATCAGTGTGACAGGCTAGAGTCCAGGAATAGGGAAAACTCTGCATTCCCCTTTAAAACCCAGATTACAGATCCCTGGGGAGGGGAGGACTATGAGGGTAACAGCCTGGAACAGCCACAGAATCCTCCTCCTCACTCAGCTAACTCCCAGCTGCAGGACCTGATTAGAAGTTCTGGGAAAACTAGGCAGAAGCTGCAGGCTGCCCCTCCCCCTCAGAGAACAGGGCGTGGTAGCCTCAATGCACTAGAGGCTGCTCTGAGGAGGAGGCAGGCAGTCTGCCCTGGGCCAGCCCAGGAAGGAGGTTTGCAGGACAGCTCTCCTGAACCTCAACTTTACCAGGACATTGAGATGGTGGATCCAGCCCCTGACCCTGAGGCTAACCAGCTAGCAGAACCAGAGCTCATGGACTGCCTAGAAACTGCCAACATTACAGAAGCTTGCCCTATGGAAGAGAGTTAAGTTTCATTGCTGGTTGTTTTCTGTTTGTATGCTCATGCTAGCAATCGTTTAGGCTTCTTCCTGGGGAACTCTTTGCACCTGTGAGAAGTAAGGGAGCAGTGCTGAGCTCCTTACTAGGTGCCTGAAAGTGAAAACCTTTTTGGTTAGGTTTCAATATGCTGGACTGTTTGAGTTTATGTTTTTCTTTTGAAAGCAAGAAAAGTTTCAATTTTTGATTGTGTGCCTGAGGAGGTAGTTTGGGGAAGAATCCACACAATATCCTAGGTGGGGATTGTGGGGCCATTTGTGGCATTCTGTTGCTTACAGAAGAAAGTTAGTGGATTCAGCTAATCCCCTCCCCCACCAACTACTGTTAAGTTGGTTGGGGCCAAGCCGCCCTTTTATCTAGGCTTGAACACAACACTGTTTTCATTTATAAAGAAAGTGTGATGGTTGGTTACTGCCTATTTGCCAAAGGCAGAACGATTGGGACTACACTCTGCTACTTACCTGTGGCGCCTGCAAGAAAGGTGTGAGTTGTTGGTTGTTGGTTTTCAACTCAATTTTATTTTGTTCCATTTTCTTATGTTTTGGGAAAGAATGAACTGAACCTTGTTCAAGCTTCATTTCCACAATAAAGTGGGACTTTATTTTCTTTTGAAAGTGATTGTTTGAATCTTGTTGCTTCCTCATTGGATTGTGTGACCAGAAGGACTTCCAGCTTTTCTGGAAGCACGTAGGACGCAGGCTATTCTGAGCGCTGACCGGAGCCAAGCGTATCCACGGGCCCGGCGGTGCCACAACGTTTAAAATTATATTCCCTACTGAGAGCAACGCAGCTGGCCCTACGCACATTAGATGCTACTGCTGATGTCTTAATGTTTGCTAGATTAGATATGTCTCTGTGGCAGAACCCTAAACTCAAACACAATCATAAATCGTTCTCCTGGAGGAGATGGCAGGCTGCGGGTGTGTGGTCAATAGCTCAGCTGAGAACACCTGATTCGTTCATCACTTTCTCTGATTTTTGCTCTTCATTCCCCAGCTTAAGCAATTGTTTTTCTCAAATGTCTTTACTGACTTCGACTATAGCCACACTCTCTCTCACTATAGCTGATGCTACAACCCTCAACTCTGTTCATCGATGGTGTGTCTGTGTACTGGCTGCTGGTAAGGCTATCTCAACATTTTATCACATCCTGCGTGACCATCACTTCACATTCTCCTCTCAATCGCTGAAACATTGGGAACCCATGCTATCCACACCGTTACAAGATATTGACTGGGACCTTTTTTGGACTGCCACTAATCGACCCCTGTTATCATCAAGAATATCTCAATCTATGTTCTTTCTTACATGGCATGCTATTTGGACTCCTTTTCGTATGTGGAAAGCAAATCTCAAATCTGACCCCAAATTTTGGCACTGTTTGGAAAATGATGGCACCCTTGATCATATGTTATTTCGATGTAAACCGTTTTTTCAGTTTTGGCCTACTTTTAAATGCATTACGTCTTGCTCTTCGGATCTTGTATTTGATATGATAATTATCAGATCACAACATCCCTAACTTGCCAACTCAGCCTGTCCCCCAAAACTGATTGATACGATGTTTGTTGTGGCTCTGATGCACATCTTAAAGAATTGGAAGTCAGCCTCTCTATTGGATTTCACCTTTTGGTGGAATTCTTTATGCATGTATCATAAATTTGAATCTTATGCTTATGAAAAACGTTATCTATCCGTTATCTCTACTTCCTCTCCGTGGAAATTTTTAGACCATTTCATGCAATCAGATTGAATTGACCACTCTTGTTTTGTCATGTTATGTACTGCTATGAGAAGATATACTTGCTCTGTAGAAGCTTTTGTTTCTTTTTCACCCCCCTTTTCTTTCTCTCTTGCCCTTTATGCTCCTTAAACTTCACGCTTCTACTTTCCTTCTAGGGCTTTCCCTGTTTTGGTTTTAGATATTGTGGTGAATTGTACACTGCTAGATTTCTCCTCCTGTTCACTACTCCTCATGTACTTTCACTGTATTCAAGTTTGAGGACTGTTATTTTGTTTTACTGAAATATTAATAAAAATTTTGAACTAAAAAAAAAAAAAAAAAAAATGCAGCCTCCCTAGAAAGTGAGCAAAGAATATTATCTGAACTCAGTTAATACAATTCCAAGAAATCAACAATCAATTATCACCACAATACAATCACAGTAAAGTACCTCCCAAAACTCCCTCCCCCCCTTCCCCCCTCCACCCACCCCATTCCTAAATATTACTAATAAGTAGTGTTTCACTTTCTGATTACAAATGTAATGAGTTCACTACAAAACTTCCTGCTCTGACTGATAATTGTTGTATAAAAGGTTCCCAGGTCATCCAAAATTTACTGTTTTTTATAAGATGGGGAGGTCGCCCTCTCTTCCATAATCATAAGAGCGTGAAATGCTGCCCTCCAAGGCCAAAATGAGGCTGGACTTTCTTCCAATCAATTTGTAAAATACATTTTTGATCTATAATAAAGGAATTACGAAATAATTCCCTAACCCCTTTCTTAAAAATACTGTCCCATTGAAGAAACAATACCATCTGGGGGAATGAACCACAATTCTATAGATAATTGATCCAAGAAAAACACAAATAACATTCCAAAAATTCCAAATTCTGGGACATAACCAAAAAGCATGACCCAATGTATTATCCTTTTTTTAATTACATTTTAGGCATATTCTTGTCTCAACACAACCAAAATGTAAAGCCTGAACCATTCGAAATAGACTCTCTCTATAATAAATGCTAGAAATTGATGAAATGCCTAATTGAAGAGTCTTTTCTATTATTACCTCACTAATGTCTACTCCAAATCCCTCAGTCCACTTATCTGCAATCCGTTTATAGCTCATTTGTGGATATACAGAATCAAGGGTCTTTTTAAAGTATGAAATTGAGGGTAGAGCTTCCAGATGTTCAAACAAAGATCCCGGTCTATATCCCACTCTCAGTGTCAAACCTTCATTTTTCAGTGTGTTAATATAATGAACTAATTGTGCCTCACACCCAAATTAGTCAATAATACGTTCCAAGAAAGAATCTGCCCATCTGCTAATAGGGCCCTGTTCCATACCAGGAGGAAAGGTGGAATTCCCCACTATTGGAAGAGAATCAGTATGTGGTCCCTTAATTTTCCAAACCTTAATCAAAGCAATCCATATCAACTTCATACATTTCAATATCGGATGATCCCTATAATCAATGGGTCAATTACAAAGATGTGTTTGTAGAAGAATTGAAGGTTCAAAGGCCGAAAAAGAGAGCGTTCCATCTCACACCATGTTTATTCCCAAGTTCCTAGAAACCAATCTCTAAGATGTCGAAGGCCACAAGCCAAATTATACAAATAAAGATTGGGCACCCCCATCCCCCTCCTTTTCCAACTCCCTATCATATAATCCAATCTCAATTTAGGTTTCTTTCCTTTCCAAAAAAAATGTTGTAAAAAAGAAGCCAAAGCAACAAGTCACTCCCATGGGCCAATCAGAGCCTTAGCCCCTCCCTGAATGCACCAGGAAGGGGGTGGCCCATCATTTTGGTATGGAGAGCCTGCCAGCTGGAGGGAGTAAGCATCTCTCAGAGGATGTTTCTCAGAGGTAAGGGGAGTGTCGGGGTAGATTGATCTTAGGTATCTGGCCAGAGTCTTAAGCCACTCCCAGTGTATCCAGAATGCACCATGAAGGAGGTCAAAGACTCATAATGCACCAAGTAGGGGAAGGCCTGCCGTTTTGGAGTGGCTGGCCTGCTGGCCTGAGGATGTAAGCATCCCTCTGACTAGACTTTCTTCTCAGAGGTAAGGAGGAGTTAGGGGGTCAGGCTAGATATAAGGATGCAGGGTAGGGGTGTCTCCAGATTTAGGGGGGTGTTGTGGGTGCGCAGGTTTGCGGGGTGTCAGTGGTTCCGGGTGGTGTTGGAGGTTCTGTGGAGGGGTTAGCATGAGGGTGTGCATATCCCTCTTGCTGGTCTTTAATGGTAGGATTTGGGGGCAGGAGGGAGTGGGCATCCCGACTGCCCGACTGCTACAGGGGGGCAAAGGTTTGTAGATAGGAGGGAGTGGGAACCCCTCCTGCCAATTTCGGCAGAACTTATGAAGTGTCCCTGCCACAGCAGCTCAGCTGATCACAACAGGGATATTCCCTTGCCACGATCAGCTCAGCGGCCGCATCTGTTTGAAATGTAGTCAGTTTGCTGGCCTATATTTCAGGTGTCCTTTGCGGCCCTAAATGCCATTTAGTGGCATTTCCAGAAACTGCTGTTCTATCAAATTCTTTATCTTGATTTGGTACCTTTAGAGACCAGTAGAGCATTCTGGGATCTGCAGTCCTATTTCTACCCCAGAATCCTAAATTTCAGAGGCTCAGATTAAAAATCTCCCTGCTCTTCCCTTTCACAGTATTGGCTTAAATTTTTAAAAAGACCAGAGGTCCATCTAAGTCCAACCAACTTCTGATATCATGGAAACAGTTCTTTTCTGCAAGAACTGACATGTAGGGTACAGAGACATTCTTAGCAAGGAGCATATCTCCCCTCCCCCACTGTTTCCCTTCCACCAAGTGGCCGCTTAAGCTCGCCTACCGCTGCCTACAATCTGGACGCCCATTTGTGGAATCAGCCCCTTAGTCCAACGAGTTTTCAGTTTTTTTTGTATCATAGGAAAAATAGCTTACTCGCTGGACTCATTCATTCATTCAATTTTCTATACCGTTTCCTAGAAGAGCTCAGACCGGTTTAAATAAATTTATTCAGGTACTCAAGCATTTCTCCCTGTCTGTCCCAGCAGGCTCACAATCTATCTAACATACCTGAGGCAATGAGGGGGATTAAGTGACTTGCCCAGGGTCACAAGGAGTAGCGTGGGTTTAAACCCACAACCCAGGGTGCTGAGGCTGTAGCTTTAACCACTGCGCTACATATTTCCCGTCCCTGTCGACCAAGTGTATAACCCTCGATGGAGACTATGTTGTTTAAGTTTCTTTTTTACCAAACTTTTCAAACCACCCTCGTATATTTAACCACATTACAAGCCAATATTGAACTCTTTTGTGCTTGTTTGAAACTCTACATGTACCTTTCAGGTACACATATATGAAATACCCTGCCCCCAAGAGTGCCTCAGCTGTAGAGAAGGTGGGAGATTCTTTAGGGAGTCATTGACTACGTATATAGATAGAAAAGCTGTGTGGCACGAGTTAGAAGGCCCTGACCTGTTTAGTTGGAGAGAAGAGCAAATAAAAGGCAGGACAGAAGAAGAAGCAGGGTTTCTGGTTATCCTGCCCTCCAGCAAGAGCCCCCAGTACTGAGGGAGACTCTTGGAAGTGTGATCAGCTCATGTGATGAAAGTCCGAGTGAGTTTGCCAGTGAGCAGAAGGCTGTTTCAGCTTGGTGAGGAAAATAGGGTGGCCTTGTGCTGAGGGCAGAGAATGAGATTGGGTGGCTTACTGAGCATTAATGCAAAGGGACCCTTCACATGAGGGTTGATACCAGGAGGGGACAAAAATTGTTAGTGTGAATACCCACCTATGGGGCGGGTAAAGGACTTTGCTTATGGTGGAGCCCCAGTGGAGTGTTACAGCTTGGCAGGAAGAGGGTGAGACCCAGAACAGTTCACCGCTAAAATTGAAAGAATTGGTGTGAAAAAGTTGGGAAATACAATGAAGACACGATAGAATTGACAGTATCATGAAAGCTTTTACCAATTTACGTATTCTAGAACCAAGATGTAAATAGTTACCAGTTGGACGTACAAGTCACCTATTCAGTAAAGGTGTTTCAGCTGTTTCACCTGTTTCAGCTTCAATTATTCCATTTGAGTGACAGACTGGTGGGAATGAATGAACCTAAAGGAAAGGTGTCGTTCAGCCTACCAGGCTGGTCCTAGCCTTTGCCCAGCTCAAACTTTGATTTTCTTTTGCTAGCCCTGGTCGCAGGTGCCTGACCCAAAGAGCTAGCTGGCGTTCCAAAACTGAGAGTGAGACCAGGGTTACACGTATTATTGAGACAAGGCTGGATTTAAAATTTGAACATGCTGCCTCTGTCACCACTATCTTCCCCCCTCCCCATACACACACTCAGGTCTTTCTGTTACCTTGCTGAACGGACACGTATCAGTATCATGTACCTTGGTAGTTTTCCTTAGGCTGTATGTTTTGAAGTTGTAAGAAAACCAGACCCTGTTTATTTTCCTTCTCTGATGTTTGATAAGATGTGTGTTATCTTGTTGTAAAGTGACTTCAATTGTTTTTATAAACCGTATTTGCAAACAGCTTTAGTTAAGAGGCTTTGCTGGCCAAGGCTCTTCTGACCTTTTGGACTCCAGTCTTGAGATAGAAAAAATGCTGATTTCTTTAAAGTTTCATGTGATCTATGTCCATATATGGTTTGCATTTACGTCACATGCTGACACATGCTGACAACTCTGATTCATTTAGAATGATATAAAAAAGATGTAAAGCTCACAATAAATTGGACATGTTTTGAAGGATGAGGAAAGGGAAGTCTGCTATTGTGGTGGGAGACTCGATCTTGAGAGAGGTAGATAGTCACGTAGCTGGAGGAAGGGAGGACCGGCTAGTGACTTGTCTCCTAGGGGCCATGACACGAGACATCACTGATAGGATCGAGAGGATCCTGGACGGAGCAGAGACAGAGGAGACTGCGGTGATAATCCACGTCGGAACGAATGATGTGAGCCGGAGGAAATTCAGCATGGCCACACTGACTGACCAGTTCAGGGTCCTGGAACGAAAGCTGAAGCGGAGTACCCGGAGGATAGCATTCTCAGAGATCCTGCCTGTACCGAGAGCAGATGCAAAGAGGCAGGCAGACCTCCAGGCTGTGAATGCATGGATGAGGAGATGGTGCCAGGAGGAGGGCTTCCACTTTGTGAGGAACTGGACGTCCTTCTGGGGAAAGAGCAAGCTCTACCGGCGGGACGGCCTGCACCTGAGCACAGCGGGAACTAGACTACTGGCAGCCAATGTGAGGAAGGAGATCGAGAGGGCTTTAAACTGAGGAGAGGGGGAAAGCCGACAGCTGATCTGATGTTGACGCTTCGGACAACAGTATCCAGAACAGATGCTGAACGGGCTGACTGCAAGGAGGAAGTAGAGGGACCAGTGGATCTTATGATCAGACAGCGAGGGAAACATCAGGTAAAGGGAGCTTGCTGGGAAGAGACTAAGGGGCATGGAGACACAGGGGGACTGGGTGGCACGAGGGCGAAAGCTGAGGGCAATATAGGGGTGCCACAAGGCGAGGGGGATCAAACAGAGGCTCAAGGGATGATAGCCCAGGAGGGGGCCGGTAGGGCTAGAAAACCCAGAGGAAAAGCGGGGAAGTGGGGTGGAGGGAATGTGGGGAAGCCGAAAGCTACGAGGGTAAAGGCTGAGGGCAAAGCAGAAGCACAGGGAACAGGAGAACTGCCCGGAATTCAAGGGGAGGCGGCCCAGGTAAATGCGGAGGTGGAGGAAAAACGACGGGACCTGCGGTGCTTATACGCAAATGCAAGAAGCCTCATGGCCAAGATGGGTGAACTAGAAGTCGTGGCCAAGGGGGAGGACCTGGATATAATTGGAATTACAGAAACCTGGTGGACAGAGAACATAAGAACATAAGAACTGCCATCTCCGGATCAGACCTTTGGTCCATCAAGTCCGGCGATCCGCGCACGCGGAGGCCCTGCCAGGTGTACCCTGGCGTAATTTATAGTCCATCATATCTTTATATGCCTCTCTTAAGGAGATATGCATCTAGTTTGCTCTTGAAGCCTAGGACGGTCGATTCCGCAATAATCTCCTCTGGGAGGGCATTCCAGGCGTCAACCACTCTCTGAGTGAAGCAGAACTTCCTGACATTAGTCCTGAACCTGTCCCCCCTTAGCTTCATTTCATGTCCTCTAGTCCGTGTCAAATTGGACAATGTAAATAATCTTCTCTGCTCTATTTTGTCGATTCCTTTCAGTATTTTGAAGGTCTCGATCATATCCCCACGCAGTCTCCTTTTCTCTAGGGAGAACAATCCTAGTGTTTTAAGTCTATCCTCGTATTCCAGTTTCTCCATACCCTTCACCAGTTTTGTTGCTCGTCTCTGCACCCTCTCCAGCAGTTTTATATCCTTCTTTAGGTAGGGAGACCAATGTTGGACGCAGTATTCCAAGTGTGGTCTGACCATTGCCCTATAAAGCGGCATTATAACTTTCTCCGATCTACTCGAGATTCCTTTCTTTATCATGCCCAATATTCTATTTGCCTTCTTTGCCGCTGCCGCGCATTGTGCCGACGGCTTCAGGGTCCTATCTATCAGTACACCCAGGTCCTTTTCTTGTTCACTCTTCCCCAGAGTTGCACCTGACATTGTATACTCGTATTCCTTATTCTTATTGCCTAAATGCATTACCTTGCATTTCTCCACATTGAACTTCATCTGCCATTTCTCCGCCCATGTTTCTAACCGACACAAGTCGCTCTGGAGTTCCTCTCTATCCTCCTGCGATCTGATTGCCCGGCATAGTTTTGTATCATCTGCAAACTTGATGATCTCACTGGTTGTTCCTTCCTCCAGGTCATTGATATAAATATTAAAAAGGATCGGCCCAAGTACCGAGCCCTGTGGTACACCACTAGTCACTTTCTCCCAGTCGGAGAACTTCCCATTTATGCCCACTCTCTGCTTTCGGTTTTCCAGCCATTTGCCTATCCACCTTTGTATATCCCCCTCTATGCCATGGCTTTGTAGTTTCCTGAGAAGTCTTTCATGTGGAACTTTGTCGAACGCTTTCTGGAAGTCCAAGTATATTATGTCCACCGGCTTCCCACTATCAATTTGCTCGTTCACAGTCTCAAAAAATTGGAGTAAATTCGTCAAACATGATTTCCCTTTCCTGAATCCATGTTGACTGGGTTTCATCAAGTCGTGTGCGTCCAAGTGCCAGGAAAATCAATGGGATGTGGCGCTGCCGGGCTACAAGCTCTACAGGAGGGACAGGACCCACAAGAAAGGGGGAGGCATAGCACTATATATAAAGGACTCTATCTACTCAGTCGGGATGGATATGGCAACGAAGGCAGAGGGGCTGGAATCGCTATGGGTCAAATTGCCGGGAAACAAGGGTGCAGGCATAAAACTGGGGCTGTACTATCGCCCACCTGGTACGCCAGAAGGAGTCGGACACGACTTGGAAGCTGAACTGAGACAGGAATGCAGAACTGGAAGTGTAACAGTGATGGGGGACTTCAACTACCCGGGGATAGACTGGAGTACGGGTCACTCCAACTGCACTAGGGAAACAGGATTTGTAGAAGCTGTGAGGGACTGCTTCATGGAGAAAATAGTCACGGAACCAACGCGAGGGGGTGCTACTCTTGACCTCATCCTAAACGGATTAGGGGGGCCTGCAAGAGGGGTAGAAGTGGGAGGACCACTAGGCAACAATGACCACAACGCGATCAGATTCACAATAGAAAGGGGGACACCCATAGTAAGGAGGACTGCAACAACTGTGCTCAACTTCAGGAAAGGGAACTATGTTGCTATGAGGGAAATGGTGGGGAGGAGGCTCAGAAACATCTTTAAGATGGAGGACTGCCTGGACCCTATTCAGGGACACCCTGCAGGAAGCACAAAGAATGTACGTCCCCAGTTTCAGGAAAGGCTGCAAGAACAAGCGGTCAAAGGACCCGGTTTGGATGTCAACTGAAGCAAAGAGGGCAATAAATGACAAAAAAGTATCCTTCCGGAGATGGAAAAAGGACCCAACGGAGGAAAATCACCAGATGCACAGGAAATGCCAAAAGGAATGCCACCGAGAGGTTAGAAAAGCAAAAGGGAAATTCGAAGAGGGGCTGGCCAGGGAGGCGAAAAACTTCAAAGCATTCTTCAGTTACATAAAGGGGAAGCGACTAGCGAGAGAGGAGGTGGGGCCGTTGGACGATGGGGATAGGAAGGGAGTGATAAAGGAGGATAAAGAGGTAGCTGAGAGGTTGAACACGTTCTTCTCGTCGGTCTTCACGAGAGAAGACACATCTAATATACCAGACTCAGAGGAGCTCATGAGTGGGGAACAGGCCGAAAAATTGGAGCACATAGAGGTAAGTAAGGAGGATGTCCTCAAACAGATAGACAGGTTAAAATGCGTCAAATCACCGGGCCCGGACGGGATCCACCCAAGGGTTCTGAAGGAACTAAGACAAGAAATAGCGGGCACAATCCAGCATGTTTGCAACCTATCCTTGAAAACTGGAGAGGTACCAGAGGACTGGAAATTGGCGAATGTCACACCTATCTTCAAGAAGGGATCGAGGGGTGACCCCGGGAACTACAGGCCGGTGAGCCTGACTTCAATTATAGGGAAGATGGTGGAAGCTATGATCAAGGACGGCATTTGCGAGCACATCGAGAGAAATGGCCTACTGAGAACAAGCCAACACGGATTCTGTAAGGGAAGGTCGTGCTTAACGAACCTTCTGTACTTCTTTGAGGGAATAAGCAGTCGGGTGGACAATGGGGAACCCATAGACATCATATACCTCGATTTTCAAAAGGCTTTCGACAAGGTGCCACATGAAAGGCTGCTTAGGAAGCTGTGGAACCACGGGGTGGGAGGGGATGTGCACAGATGGATCAAGCACTGGTTGTCGGGTAGACTGCAGAGGGTCGGAGTAAAGGGCCAATATTCTGACTGGCGGGGAGTCACGAGCGGTGTGCCACAGGGATCGGTGCTGGGGCCGTTACTCTTCAACATATTTATCAATGACCTGGAAAAGGAGGCAAAGTGCGAGGTTATAAAATTTGCAGATGATACCAAACTGTGCGGCAGAGTTAGGTCCAGGGAGGAGTGTGAGGACCTGCAAAGGGACCTGGACAAGCTGGAAGACTGGGCAAACAAATGGCAAATGTGCTTTAACGTGGAAAAATGCAAGGTCATGCATATAGGGAAAAAGAACCCGTTGTTCAACTACAAATTGGGGGGGGGGGCATTGTTGGGAGACAGCAGACTTGAGAGAGACTTGGGTGTGCTGGTGGATGCATCACTGAAGCCATCTGCACAGTGCGCAGCAGCCTCAAAAAAAGCCAACAGGATGCTGGGCATCATAAAGAGGGGCATAACAACCAGGATGCGGGAAGTCATCATGCTATTTAATCGAGCAATGGTGCGTCCACATCTGGAATACTGCGTTCAGTATTGGTCACCGTACCTCAAGAAGGATATGGCAGTACTTCAGAGAGTCCAAAGGAGAGCAACGAAACTGGTAAGAGGGCTGGAACACTGCCCATACACCGAGAGGTTGGATAGGCTGGGGCTCTTCTCTCTGGAAAAAAGGAGGCTCAGGGGAGATATGATAGAGACCTTCAAGATCATGAGGGGCATAGAGAGGGTGGATAGAGACAGATTCTTCAGACTGAAGGGGACAACAGGTACGAGGGGGCATTCAGAGAAACTGAAGGGAGATAGGTTCAAAACAAATGTAAGGAAGTTTTTTTTTCACCCAAAGGGTCGTGGACACTTGGAATGCGCTACCGGAGGAAGTGATCAGGCAGAGTACGGTACAGGGATTCAAACAGGGATTGGACGGATTCCTGAGGGATAAAGGGATCGTGGGATACTGAGAGAGGTATCCAGGTAAAAAGTATAGAAACCCAACCAGGTCGTGCATGTGCAAGACCGGAGGGTTAGGACTTCGATGGGAAGATAGGACTTAAATGGGAAACCAAGGTGGCAAGGGGCCTCTTCTGGTGATTCAGACAGGTGACCTGTTTGGACCGTCGCGGGAGTGGACTGCTGGGCAAGATGGACCTATGGTCTGACCCGGCGGAGGCACTGCTTATGTTCTTATTTCTGGTCTTTGAGATATGTCCCCAGGTACCTGGCTTCCAAATGACAGAGACAGAGAAAGTATGGGGCAGGAATTGGGACCTAATCCTTTTCAGTTGGGGGCACGCCCGGGATGGGCAGATGATATCACCAATATTTTGTGAGTATTTCTGAATTTTTTCTGTTCTTTAATACTCATGGGCATTGGTGACCTGTACCCACCCTTTATTTTAAGTTCAAGCTTTGGGTTCTATTATGGTGTTTTTGGGGAAAAATCTCGGGGTACTTTCGGTAAGCGCCCCTCGTGAATATAAGCAGCTGCCATTCTTTCGGGAAGAATGAAATTATTTATAAGAACCCCCTTGCCCACTCTGTCATTTGTGAGGTTAAAAAACTTTTATAGAGTAGAAGATTTTATTGTCTCTTATTACTTTACCTCGCTTATAAGGTAAGATAAGCGAATATTTTTGCATTGTTATATTGTTTTTGTAATGAGTCATAATGGCACTTAGGATTCTCCCCCTCCTAGACAGATGAGACTTGTACGGCTGTGTGTGTATGACATTCTTCCTTCAGCTCACATCTCTCTGTGTCACCAATCCTTTCCCGTATATGTTTGCACTGAGGTAGGACATGCTGTTATGTGGAATGAATTGCAAGCGCTGTTTGAATCATAGTAACATAGTAACATAGTAGATGACGGCAGATAAAGACCCGAATGGTCCATCCAGTCTGCCCAACCTGATTCAATGTAAAAAAATTTTTTTTTTTTTTTTTTTCTTCTTAGCTATTTCTGGGCGAGAATCCAAAGCTTTACCCGGTACTGTGCTTGGGTTCCAACTGCCGAAATCTCTGTTAAGACTTACTCCAGCCCATCTACACCCTCCCAGCCATTTAAGCCCTCCCCTGCCCATCCTCCTCCAAACGGCCATACACAGACACAGACCGTACAAGTCTGCCCAGTAACTGGCCTAGTTCAATCTTTAATATTATTTTCTGATTCTAAATCTTCTGTGTTCATCCCACGCTTCTTTGAACTCAGTCACAGTTTTACTCTCCACCACCTCTCTCGGGAGCGCATTCCAGGCATCCACCACCCTCTCCGTAAAGTAGAATTTCCTAACATTGCCCCTGAATCTACCACCCCTCAACCTCAAATTATGTCCTCTGGTTTTACCATTTTCCTTTCTCTGGAAAAGATTTTGTTCTACGTTAATACCCTTTAAGTATTTGAACGTCTGAATCATATCTCCCCTGTCTCTCCTTTCCTCTAGGGTATACATATTCAGGGCTTCCAGTCTCTCCTCATATGTCTTCTGGTGCAAGCCTCCTATCATTTTCGTCGCCCTCCTCTGGACCGCCTCAAGTCTTCTTACGTCTTTCGCCAGATACGGTCTCCAAAACTGAACACAATACTCCAAGTGGGGCCTCACCAATGACCTGTACAGGGGCATCAACACCTTCTTTCTTCTACTGACTACGCCTCTCTTTATACAGCCCAGAATCCTTCTGGCAGCAGCCACTGCCTTGTCACACTGTTTTTTCGCCTTTAGATCTTCGGACACTATCACCCCAAGGTCCCTCTCCCCGTCCGTGCATATCAGCTTCTCTCCTCCCAGCATATACGGTTCCTTCCTATTATTAATCCCCAAATGCTTTACTCTGCATTTCTTTGCATTGAATTTTAGTTGCCAGGCATTAGACCATTCCTCTAACTTTTGCAGATCCTTTTTCATATTTTCCACTCCCTCTTCGGTGTCTACTTTGTTACAAATCTTGGTATCATCTGCAAAAAGGCACACTTTTCCTTCTAACCCTTCAGCAATGTCACTTACATACATATTGAACAGGATTGGCCCCAGCACCGAACCCTGAGGGACTCCACTAGTCACCTTTCCTTCCTTCAAGCGACTTCCTTTAACCACCACCCTCTGGCGTCTGTCCGACAGCCAGTTTCTGACCCAGTTCACCACTTTGGGTCCTAACTTCAGCCCTTCAAGTTTGTTCAACAGCCTCCTATGAGGAACTGTATCAAAGGCTTTGCTGAAATCCAAATAAATTACATCTAGCATATGTCCTCGATCCAGCTCTCTGGTCACCCAATCAAAAAATTCAATCAGGTTCGTTTGGCACGATTTACCTTTTGTAAAGCCATGTTGCCTCGGATCCTGTAACCCATTAGATTCAAGGAAATACACTATCCTTTCTTTCAGCAACACTTCCATTATTTTTCCAATAACTGAAGTGAGGCTCACCGGCCTGTAGTTTCCTGCTTCATCCCTGTGACCACTTTTATGAATAGGGACCACATCCGCTCTCCTCCAATCCCCAGGAATCACTCCCGTCTCCAGAGATTTGTTGAACAAGTCTTTAATAGGACTCGCCAGAACCTCTCTGAGTTCCCTTAGTATCCTGGGATGGATCCCGTCTGGTCCCATCGCTTTGTCCACCTTCAGTTTTTCAAGTTGCTCATAAACACCCTCCTCCGTGAACGGCGCAGAATCTACTCCATTTTCTCGTGTAACTTTGCCGGACAATCTTGGTCCTTCTCCAGGATTTTCTTCTGTGAACACAGAACAGAAGTATTTGTTTAGCAGTCTAAGATCTTTCCTTCGCAGCTTGTACACAAGCACTATTTCTTGTCTTCCTTTTGAACATACAATAGTTTGATCCTGATTTATTCTGTGCGTTTCTTCTACGGCTGCTTCCTTTGTGTTCTGTGCTGGCAAAATTTTGTTTTGTTTTTAGAAGATTAGCCAGTTGTGCATTTTCTCTGTGCTTATTTGGATATCTAGTTACTGAACAGAAGTATTTGTTTAGCAGTCTAAGATCTTTCCTTCGCAGCTTGTACACAAGCACTATTTCTTGTCTTCCTTTTGAACATACAATAGTTTGATCCTGATTTATTCTGTGCGTTTCTTCTACGGCTGCTTCCTTTGTGTTCTGTGCTGGCAAAATTTTGTTTTGTTTTTAGAAGATTAGCCAGTTGTGCATTTTCTCTGTGCTTATTTGGATATCTAGTTACTGACCTTAAGGAATGCGATTCTGGTTTTCTCTTTCTGACTGAAAGCCATATTTTTCTATTTGGCAGTTTGAATTCTATAAAGTACAAATGCACTTTGACTGCCAGACGCTGTTCTTTGCTTTCATTATCAGGGTCCTTGCATGAATGCTTTTGCCGCCCCTTCCAGACTTCCCGGTTTTGGGCTTTCACTGATAATGTTGTATTTCATGTACCCCCTATAGTGCTTCTTTGAAGTTACTCATTCTTGTTTTTATCAAGCAGTACGGTGAGATTCCACTGCTTGTCATTTTTCTTTCCTCCGGCATTATCAAAAACACTATCAATCCTGTTGTCAAAGCTGATGGCATCCCCCGCTTCGTCCCAGACTTTCATTGCACCCATTGTCCTTGAGGTTTTTTCCTTTCTCTCCTCCATTCCATCGGCAGCCAATTTTTTTTCTGTCATTGTCCTAAAGAATGTTTTTTTTTAGTCCCTGTTGGTGAGGCTTTTCAGCCCCTTTTTGCCTTCACCTTTAAGCAACAGTATACCTGATGTGGAATGCCCCAGGGCTATGTTGACTCCCCTGTTCTCTATTGTCCTCCGGGCTATTCTACAGTCATGCACTGCCCCTCATGGTTCTGTCCTCATTCTGTACCTCTTTTTGTGTTCCATAATTCAGGAGACCTGTCAGGCTGATAGTTTGCACCTTTTACAATGGTTGTCTGTGTGTGGTCACAAGGTGTCACGAAATAAACTGCACTGGTGTAAATCTGAAGTGAAATACCTGGGTTTTGTCCTGTCTCATGGTCAGAGGAAAATCTGCACTTTCTGCATTGCTGCTGTTCTGGGTCTGCCCTGCCCAGCTACCAAGAAAGACATGCTTACTTTCAAGAATAGCTTAAAGTGCCTTCTTTTTAAAGAAGCCTTTAACTGATTGTCTATATTCTTGGTTATTTCTGATCCCTATCATCCTCTACCAAATCCAGATTTTCATCCCCTTTCCCTTTGTTCCTTGCTCTGTTCTCAACTTTTTTCCTCACACCCTCCTAATGTACTACCCTTATATTGACTTTTTCTCCTAAAATTGTAGTTCCTTCCCTCCTTCCTATTGTTTCATGTGGTTTGTTACCCTTGTTTTAGTCGTTAACTTTGTATGTGTTTTGTATTTTTTTGTATTTTTTTATTTTGTATATGTGATTATGTAAATCCAATTTTATTTTTTGTAAAACGCTTTGTAATCTGAAAAGCGTTCAATCAAATAATATAATAAACTTAAACTTTTCTTGATATGATTGGTCACTGCCGCCAATGGATCTCTGCTTGTTCCTTCTATGACCAGATTCTGAGATAGACCCTGGTTTCTGAAATGACTGCTCTTATCAGATGGACTCATGAAATGTTGGAAATTTGAGATGTGCTTTGGTTTCTAGCCCAGGTCTGGGTTTTCCTGCTTATGCCCATATGTTTTATTTCTTTGTTTGGGACCATTGTAACACCATGAAGGGGGAACATGGCGGTAAGTTACGCTCTGTTGCCTTTTTTTTTTATAGTCACTCCTGTTCAAGTTCCCTGGCTGCATGTGCTATGGTAGTAGAGATGGTTACTCCTCTGACCCTTGGTCACCCCATTACCCTTCACACTTTTCACGATGTCCAAGCCCTTCTTTTAAATGGGCTCCTGGGTCTCAAGGGTGAATAGGATTCTCTTCCTCTCTTTTTTCACAGCTTCAGTCCTTTGTTACCCCCTTCTGAACTTGATGCCTGGCGTTTGGCAGGTGCCCAAAGCCACACTTTTGGATGGACTTTGGTGCAAAGAGGGGAAACCCTGCATACCAGCTGCTAGCTCTCCCTTATTCATTGCCCAATATCATGGTATTGGTTATCGTAGTGCTCGCTCGACATTTTAACTTCTTGCTAGTGATATTTTCATTCTTGACCTTTTGCTCCTTGATACAGATATATATATAGCTCGATAATTACAGCTGGCACGTTTGTGACTTGAAAACAAATTGGAAAACACAATTCCTTTCTATTGTTTTAGCTGAAATTAGGATGTCGCTAATTTAAATGTTTTTTTACATAGCCATCCCAGATCAGTTTTGGCACAGATATTTCTAATGTTTTCCAAGGGTCCTCTTTATCACTGCAGAGATAGAGACGCTCCAAAGAGACATTAGCTTTATGCCTTTTTCCAAATATGAGATGGTTATGATATACATTATTGTTTCTTTGTTTTGGTTTTTTATATTAATGTGTTTATTTGCAGAGTTAACTTCAGCCCTGCACACTTGACAGATGGAGTAATAGCTCCACGCTTAAAACTTTATGTTTTGTCCGTGTCATGTCTACTTGTTTTAGTTTAGTGGGTACCCCAGGATACATAACATTGGCCATTTCTAGAGCTCTTTTTCCACTTCTTACTAGCCTAACTGCGCAATGGTCTTTTACTTATAACTTTTATATTCTGAATATAGTTTAGTTAGGGGTTATATGTTTAAGAAAAAGCTTTACTTTATACAGCGTTTATTTCGTGGTGTTCCCTACATATGATCCACTCGGTATACATTTCTGAATACATTCAGTACATCAGTATGGTCTCTCTGAAGTGCCATAATATTATATGTAGCACGAAAAAACATATCTTTTTGGATTGTTCAATTAAGAACCTTAAGTAACTGAATATTGTCTCTCTTTTGCCATAGCTATATCAAGTAAATGTACTGGTATCTCACATGTTGCCACATTCAGTACAGGCAACATGGTTTCTCTCTCGTTTTCTATCTCTTATTTGGATCACATTGGAGTACAGCTGCTGAATGATATTTGGAATGCTTTTCAAGCATCTCTTTCTGTATGCACAGACATTTGGCTGCTCTCCCTTTGAGATTCTCACGGGATGACCTTTCCCCGCCCCATGGGTAGACAAACCCTCAATAGTTGAGAGTAGTGATCTTCCCTTGATACAGGAGGAATACGTCCAAAAGCTCATTAAAATATTAGGGTTTGTTCAAAAAAATGTGTCTTGCACTTCTTTTTTCTCTCCACAGATTCCTACCCATTTTTTCCAGCCTGGTGATTGTCCAGAAGCTTTCCAAGGATCGGAAGCAGACGGATTTCCCCTTTGGCCTTCCAACTACTGTGATCGCTGTGACCAGGCCCGCTGCACTCACTGAGGAGTTTCCTGTTTGGATCCACGCAAGTCGCTTGAAGAGGGTTAACCTAAAACCCCAGAAGCAAGTCTTCCCTGTGCAGATTTCACCTCCTCCAGTGGAACAACATGATGATCTCATTGCAGCATTCTACCAACTTTATCATTCTCTTACTGGCAACGCTGCTGCTAGTTTTTCTCCCTGTATGGATCATTTCTAACTGGATCTACAGGGATGATGTGTTCTGGGTCCACGACACTTTCTGCCCATACCCATCTGTAAATGACACTCCTGTTGTAAACAGCACCCCCGGCACCTCTTTGCGAACACGACGTCAAGCTGGACTACTCCCTCGCAAAGGCTGTCCTTCAATTGGAATCCAGAAACACAGACAGTATGCTACCCTTTGGTATAATTCCAGCAGTGTGCAAGTTGCCACCTTCTCTTTTGAGTATTGTGACATTGTGGACTGTTCATCAATTGATATACCAAGGCTGTGCCATTGGTCATAAGAACATAAGAAATGCCTTCACCGGATCAGACCGAGGTCCATCAAGTCCGGCGATCCGTTCTCGCGGCGGCCCGTTTAGGTTCTCTATTATGAAAACCTGAAATTACCATATCCTTCAATATGATTTGCAAGAAGGTGTATATCCAACTTGTGCTTGAAACCCCGAAGAGTAGTCTCCGCCACAACATCCTCAGGAAGAGAATTCCAAGCGCCCACCACTCGTTGTGAGAAACAGAACTTCCTGGCGTTCGTCCTGAACCTGCTGCCACCCAGTTTCAGTCTATGACCTCTTGTCCGTGTCACATCTGAAAATGTTAGTAATGTAGCTTCTTGATCTATTTCATCCAGTCCTTTTAATATTTTAAAAGTCTCTATCAAATCGCCTCTCAGTCTTCTCCTCTCGAGTGTGAACAGTCCCAGTTTCCTGAGGCGTTCTTCATAGCTCCAATTTGTCATTCCTTTGACTAGTTTCGTGGCTCTCCTTTGCACCTTCTCCAGCAGAGTTAGGTCCTTTTTAAGGTAAGGGACACAGTATTCTAAGTGTGGTCTGACCATTGCTCTATAAAGTGGCATTATGACTTCTTCCGATCTACTCGTGATCCCTTTCTTAATCATGCCCAACATCCTGTTTGCCCTCTTCGCTCCCGCCGCACATTGCACCAATGGCTTCAGGGTTCTGTCAATCAGTACCCCCAA
This sequence comes from Geotrypetes seraphini, assembly GCF_902459505.1. Lineage (NCBI taxonomy): Eukaryota > Metazoa > Chordata > Amphibia > Gymnophiona > Dermophiidae > Geotrypetes > Geotrypetes seraphini. The sequence goes on from NC_047087.1 coordinate 202,480,722, forward strand.
ATCCCTTTCCTGTTCGCATTTTGCTTATGTTACCCCAAACATTCTATACTCATGTTCTTTATTCTTTTTGCCTAGATGCATCACCTTACATTTATTTATGTTAAATTTCATCTGCCACTTAGTCACCCATGTTTCCAGCTGTCTCAGATCCTTCTGAAGCTCCTCGCAGTCCCTTTGAGAGCCAACTGCCCGACATAATTTTGTATCATCGGCGAACTTTATTATATTACATGTTGTTTCCTCCTCAAGATCGTTTATAAAAATGTTGAACAAAATAGGCCCAAGAACCGAGCCCTGGGGCACTCCACTAGTCACTTTCACCCAGTCCGAGAATTTCCCTTTTATGCTAACCCTCTGCATTCTGTTCTCTAGCCATTTACCGATCCATCTATGCACTTCTCCTCCTATTCCGTGGCTTTGTAATTTCTTCATAAGCCTTGCATGTGGGACCTTGTCAAACGCTTTCTGGAAGTCCAAGTAAACTATGTCTACTGGATCTCCAGTATCCATATGTTTGTTCACTTTCTCAAAGAATTGTAGCAAATTTGTCAAACAAGACTTCCCTTTCCTGAAGCCATGTTGACTAGCCCTTATTAGATTGTGATCCTCCAAGTGTTGCACAATGCTGTCTTTAATAAGTGTTTCAATTATCTTCCCAGGAACCGATGTGAGGCTCACAGATCGGTAGTTTCCTGGATCACCTCTTGATCCTTTTTTGAAAATCGGGATGACATTTGCTGTTCTCCAGTCTTCTGGTATTTGCCCTGTTCTAATTGACATGTTAGCTACGGTTTGTAATAGTTCACCAATTTCCACCTTAAGTTCCTTTAATACTCTCGGGTGAATTCCGTCTGGTCCGGGGGATTTGTCGTTTTTTAGTTTGTCAATCTGAACGTATATCATGTCCAACGTCACATTTACTGTTTCGAGGTTGTCCTCTATGCCTCCGGTTAATATCCTCCCTGTGTCTGGCACTGATGAAATGTCCTCATTTGTGAAGACCGAAGCAAAGAATGAATTTAACTTATCGGCAACCTGTTTGTCATCTTTAATTGACCCCTTAATTTCTTGGTCGTCTAGAGGCCCCACTGTCTCTCTTGCTGGTTTCTTTCCTTTTATATATCTAAAAAAGGGCTTGAAGTTTTTGGTTTCTAGTGCTATCCTTTCTTCATAGACTTTTATGGCATTTCTTACCACTCTGTGACAGTTTTTTTGGTCGTTTTTGTGACAGTTCCAGGCCTCCATTGTTATTTTCTTTTTCCATTTTTTAAACGAGTTTCTCTTCTCCCTCACTGCCTCTTTCACCTCTCTGGATAACCAAGCTGGTTCACCTTTGTTCTTTTTCCGCTTTCCTTTGGATAACCTCGGAATGTGTAGATTCTGTGCTTCTATGATGGTGTTTTTCAGTAGAGACCATGCTTGATCGACTGTTTGGTATTCCACTTTGCCCTTCTTGAGCCATTTTCTAACCATGGTTCTCATGCTGTTGTAGTTCCCCTTTTTGAAGTTAAAGGCCGCGGATTTAGTCTTGATTGGTTTCCCCATTCCGATGCCAATGGTAAAATTGATCATATTGTGGTCACTTGTCCCTAGCGGAGTCTTAACCTCTACATCCGCTGTCCTTCCAGTAATGCCTTTTATGACCAAGTCCAGGATCGCAGTTCCTCTTGTCGGTTCTACTACCATTTGTTCAAGGAAGCAATCTCCTATCATTTCCAAGAATTTTATCTCTCTTCCGCAGTTAGATGTTCCCAATTTCCAGTTTACTCCTGGGTAGTTGAAGTCTCCCATAATTGACACATTTCCTGATTTACAATTACTAATAATTTCCTCCATCATTTCATTGTCTGTTTCCTCAGTCTGACCCGGGGGTCGATAATAGAGGCCAATATGTATGTCTGCTTCTTTTTGTCCCAGAATCATTATCCAGAGTGACTCTAGTTTACCATTTTCTTCTGTGTCTCCTTTTCTAACTGACTCTATTTCATCCTGGACATAGAGAGCAATACCTCCCCCTTTTTGCCCAATCCTATCTCTTCTGTATAGTTTATATCCTTTCAATGCTGTGTCCCATTCATTTTCCTCATTCCACCATGTTTCTGTTATTCCTATGATATCCAGTTGTTTCCTATTTGCTAATTCTTCCAGCTCGCCCATTTTGTTTCCTAAGCTTCTGGCATTCGTGTACATACATTTAAGTTCTGTTCGTGCCAATTTACTGAATTTAGTGGTCCTCACATCCTTTTTTGTATCCCTTTGATCTTTTTCATTGCCTCTTGTGTCATCATGATCTTGCCCCAATTTTGTGTTTGAGATTACCTCCTCCTGGTATCCTGATGTCCGGGCCATCGACCGGTTGTCGACTGTCGGCTCTCCCCTGTTTTTTAGTTTAAAGCCTTCTCAATGGCCTTCTTAAAGTTCTCCGCCAGGACTCTTACTCCCTCTTTGGCGAGGTGTAGTCCATCCTTTCTATATAACCTGCTTTTACCCCAGAATGCCATCCAGTTTCGCACGAATTCGAAGCCTTCATCCTCGCACCAACGCCTCATCCAGGTGTTCACAGCTTTCAGTTCGTCTTGTCTCTTTGCGTCCGCTCTTGGTACCGGAAGGATTTCCGAGAAAGCCACCTTCACCTCCCTGACCTTGAGCTGCCTTCCAAGTGAGCGGAGCTGGTCCTTCAATTTTTCCCTATTGTACTTCCTCCCGCAAACATCGTTGGTACCCACGTGAATGAGCACTGCAGTATCCTTTCCTCCTGCTCCGTCTATGATCCTGGTGATCCTGCTAGCCACATCCTTTATTCTTGTTCCAGGCAGACAGGTGACCATCCTATCCTCCCTTCCTCCCGCAATGTGGCTATCCACATTTCTTAGTATGGAATCTCCGACTATTATCCCAATCTGCTTTAGTTGGAGGTTCCTCGGGGGTCTTAAGTCTGTATCCTCGTCGCAAGCGCAGATTACTATGTTCTGTGTCCCATCCTCAGTTGGTGTATCGTCTCTGCTGGTTGGATTGGTGTCTCCTTCTGCATCCATTGTTCCATCCTCTTGAGTTGTTTGGTAGCTGATCTCCAGCCCCGGGGTCTCCACAATCTGTTGGTGAGCATCTTCGATGTACCTCTCCAATTCTTCAATCTCTTCACTAGTGTTGGACTCCACAATCAACTTCTCTTGCATGAGGTTTTCCACTTTATTGCTGAGAAGTTCTTCTAGTTCCTTCACCGTTCCCTCCAGCAACCAAACTTGCTGTTTCAGGCTTTCCAGCTCCCTGCACCGATTGCAAAAGTATGCCTCCGTCCCTGAGGGGAGGTACTCATACATACTACAGCCGGTGCAGAAGACTGGAAAGCACATCTTGTGGCATCTGTGGGTGCTCATAACCAAACTGTCAGTGCTTTTCTGACGGATTAATAAGATGAAGGATTAATAGTTCGTTAACCTTGATTCCTGGGTCTTTCTTAAGGCGTCTTCGCAAAGGCGCTCTCGCTAAGGCGAGCGCCTTTGCCGCTCGCCTTTGCCGCATGCCGAACGGCTGCTCGCCGTTGGCCCTCCCCCTTTTAAGGGGGAGCCGAGTCGCGCTGGTAGTGACGCTTTGTGGGGTGGGCGGAGCTACCTCACGCCTACCCCACGCCGCCCGATGTCAGCCTCAGCCCTCTCTTCCCGCAAAGTCTCCCAGAGCAAAGAACAGAAAACAATTGCAGTAAACTGCTTTCACTCACTGTCGAATCTTCTCCGGTGGTCCTCAGAGATTCCTAAAAAAAACTAAAGACATATATATATATATATGTGTTACTGACTCACATTGGGGGGATAAGTGTGCATTTTGGGGAGCGGTAGGGTGGAATATTGATACTGACTGGGTTTATAAATCAGAAAGTACTCTGAAAAAAAGTGGACCAAAATGGTAAATCACTGCTTACTTGTATGACCCTTCATAAGGTTGGAAACTGTTATAGGAAAAGTGTTCCTGCACAAATTATTAAGCTTTCTCTTACTATTGACAACCCTAGACCTACTGATGAAGTACCTATGTACTTTATGGCCATGTGGTTTAAGGGTGGGTCTAGCTATCCGATCCATCAGTTTTCTTATGGGATCTATCTACCTCCTATAATTTTACCTATCCCCTTTGTGCACTGTGGTGTTCTAAATACCTTTTGTTACCTGGACAGAAAAAGCTTGATATTGCCGTTAATATCTATAAGGGTAATTACACATGTCATGTTTCTAATCTGACACAGGGTAGTTTTGTAGGTAATTTACCCCAGGTTATTGTTCTGTCTTGGCTCATAGGTATGCCCCATTTTTGCAGCATCAGATTTTCACCCTAGGTGATATTTTCTGGCTCTATGGAGACTTTTGGCTCCCTGTTAAGCTACCCAGCCAGTGGATAGGACAGTGCACTTTAGCTAAGGTTATCATGCTCCTGCATATTTTTCTGAAAGGTATCCTTCCTATTCACATGGTTTTTTCCTCTTTTCTGTCTCGACATAAATCTGATCTCCTTGGTTGTTTTGATCCACATGGATACATATATGCTATAGGGGTCCCAAGAGGGGTCCCAGATGAATTTAAGGCCCGAGCTCAGGTTAAGGCTGGGTTTGAGTCCCTTATTCCCTTTATTACTATTAATAAGAATGTTGATCGGATTAATTAAATTTATTTTAATCAGCAACGCTTTGTGAACTACTCTAGGGACGCCTTGCAAGGTATTGCTGATCAATTAGGCTCCACTTCTCAGATGGTTTTCAAAATCGTATGGCCCTAGATATGATTCTAACTGAGAATTCTGTAAAATTCTTCCCAGTACTTTCTGGTGTTGTACTTTTATTCCTGACAATATAGGTCCTACTATGGACATTCAGAAATTAGCAGACCTCTTTGCTGAGCTCAAATGTAACTCTGATTTATCTAATTCTTGGGATCAGCACTTTAGTTGAATGCAGGGTTGGGTAAAAGACCTTTTTATTGTTAGAATTTCTATTATTATCTGCACTCTTGTCTTGGCTGCTCATGTACTGTGTTATTCGTATTACAGCTGCTAAAACCTCTCCTAGAGAGACATATCTAGAGTATCACTCCCTTTCAGCTCATGCTGTGCATTTATGATGTCATTTTCATGATGTAAGAGGGGATTGAAGGGACACGTCTTGTAGTTTTCCATAGTGTTTTGAAGCTGTAAGAAAACCAGACCCTGTTTGTTTTTCTTTCTCTGATGTTTGATAAGATGTGTGTTATCTTGTTGTGAAGTGACTTCAATTGTTTTCATAAAGCCATATTTGCAAACAGCTTTAGATAAGCTCTGCTGACCACAGCACCCTCTGTGGACTTCAGTCTCTAGCTAAGAAAAATGCTGATTTCTTTAAAGTTTCTTGTGACCTGTGTCCATATATGGTTTGCATTTACGTCACATGCTGACAACACTGATTTGTGTAGAATGATATAAAAGAGATGTAAAGCTCACAATAAAATTGGACATGTTTTGAAAGATGATTTCTGGTCTTTAAGATATGTCCCCTAACTTCCAAATGGCAGAGAAAGTATGGGGCAGGAATTGGGACCTAATCCTTTTCAACATTCTCAAACAATCAAAGATTCACCCACCTGCTAAGAAAAGCTACTTTACCTCCATGTCTACTAAGTCTGTATTCTAAGTCTGTAAATGCTGACATCTAAGACCCTTTGTCTATACTGTAAATGTTGTAAACTCTGTATTTCTCATAAAGTGTGTCCTACCCATACTTTGAAAGTACTCTTGTAACCCGTTCTGGGCTCCTTTGGGAGGACGGACTAAATAAATAAATAAATATCAGTGTGCCTCCTGAGATTTCAGGTGTGCCACGAGACACTGGGGAGGAGAGGCATCGGCGCTGGCAACCGCCTACAAGATGTGCCGCTCATGGCGAGAGGCACGTCCTTCAGGCAGTCGGTGCCAGCGCCTCTCCTCTCCGGCCGTTTTCCCTGCTGGCCTATCTAGTGGGCTTTTGCGCAGGTGCGAACGTTGACATGACTCCGGGTACCTCGAGCCACTACGTTTAGTGTGCTGCAGCTCGAGATAATTTGCGGGACGCTGATCTAGAAAGTCTTACTACCTTGTTGCACTTATGACATGTTCAGGACCTTTCAGTCTTGTGGTTCTGTTGGCTCACGGGTGATATTGTGGGGAGTGTGTGGCGCTGTGTTTAAAGCTACAACCTGAATACCCTGGTGTTGTGGGCTCAAACCCACATGCTCCTTGTGACCCTGGGCAAGTCACTTAATCCCCCCGTTGCCCCAGGTACATTATAGAATGTGATCCCACCAGGACAGACAGGGAAAAGTGCTTGAGTACCTGAATAAATTCATGTAAACCGTTCTGGGCTCCTTTGGGAGAATGGTTTAGAAAATTGAATAAATAAATAAATACATTTTTGATGTTGTAGCCTCTCCTACTGCTTTGAAGACCACCTCAGGTGTTTTTGGACCTTCCAGTCTATCTTCCTGCTATGATGGCACTGTTCCAATGCTTTTGGCCTTGCAAGGCCAGTCAAGCTCCTGTATTGGCACTCTTCAGGTCTGACTGAATGATTTTGGTCCTTCAAGTCTGCCTTCCAGTTGTACTGGCTCTCTTCAAAGTTATTTGTCAAATTTCCACTAGCGTACGTGTTGACACAGTCTCCTACCACTATTACAAACCTTTTCTTTAGGTGCTTGGCTTTACCTACTGGAATTCACATGATCTACTTGGCATAAATACACACAAGGCAAGTCTTTTTCAATTCGTTATAAGACGTATGGGGACAGACTTAAAGATCTCAATCTGAATACTGTGGAAGAAAGACGGGAGAGGGGAGATATGATAGAGATGTTTAAATACCAATGTGGCATAAATGTGCATGAGTTGAGTCTCATTCAATTGAAAGGAATTCTGGAATGAGAGGGCATAGGATGTCTGTCATGTTAATTATGAGTGTTTCTTTGTAACTCGCTCAAAACTGTAGGATGTCAGCGAGTAAGAAATTAAAAAAAAAAAAAAAAAAAAATAAGCTGTGATAGGCTCAGGAGTAATCTAAGGAAATACTTTTTTACAGAAAGGGTGGTAGATGCATGGAACAGTCTCCCAGAAGAGGTGATGGAGACAGGGACTGTGTCTGAATTCAAGAAGGTGTGAGGTAGGCACTTGCAATCTCTTAGAGAAAAAGATAATGGTTACTGCGGATGGGCAGACTGGATGGGCCATTTGGCCTTTATTTGCCATCATGTTTCTATAACCATAAAGCTCTATGACCTCACAATACAGGTGTAAAGAGCCTTAGCCTATAGAACGAGGAGATGACAATGTTAAGAGCCTTAGCCAATAGAGAGAGGAGGAGAAAGAGGGTGCTGTGGATGGGCAGAGTGGATGGGCCATTTGGCCTTTATCTATCATCATGTTTCTAAAAGGAAATTCCAGAGGAAGAGGACATAGCATATAATGTTCTATAATGTATAGCCTTCACGCCTTTGCATGTTCCCACCATACTATGTCTGACTATAGCCTGGAGTTCGCAGCAGAGGAGATGGGTCCAAATAGGAGAGACTTTCCCGATGAATTGAGTTCCCGGCAAGGAGTATAGGAAGAGAGGAGTTGCAGATTGAATGCACTTGTAGGTCAATAAGAGGAATTTGAACTGTTTGTGGAGCTGTATATTGAGCCAATGAAGTTACTTGAGGAGGAGGGTAGTGTGAGCATAGCAACTCTGGTGGAATATAAATTGTGCAAATTTTGAACAGATTAAATGGGAGAGAGATGGTTACGCGGAAAAGCTGTGAGAAACAAGTTGCAGTAGTCCAGGTGAGAGGTGATCTCATAGAGGAAGGGTAAGATGTTGGTATTTTAGAGATAGAAATGGCAGGTTTTGGTGGTCTTTGGATTTATGCAAAGAAAGTCAATATAATCAGACAGATAAGTTATATTTTATTAGCATCAAATTCAAAGCAGTTCAAAAAGAATGTGCAACATACAGCAAGATAAAATACAGTATTACTACTCCTATTTATTATTTCTATAGTGCTACCGAATGCATGCAGCACTATACATCAAATACACAAGACAGTCCCTGTCCAAAAGAGCTTACAATCTAACTATGAAAGACAGATTTTGTAAACAATCTTTATTAGCATTTTCAAGTGCAATACATACAAAAATTTCAGATTCCATACCTCAGAATGACAGAAAAAAATATATGGATTCTTTTATGAATTTTGATGAATTGTTTTTTTTTCCTGAGATATTGTTTTTGATTGAAAGTGTCACATTCAGGATATTTCTATGTTTTCCTCCAGATTGGATTCTTTTAAATAATCTTTATTAGCATTCTCAAGTTCAACATACAATATATAAATATTAGATTCCATACTTCACAATGACAGAAGAAAATATATGGATTCTTTTATGAATTTTGACTTATTGTTGCTTTTTTTCTTTTCTGAGGTGTTGTTTTTGATTGAAGCATTCAGAATATTTTTAAGCTTTTTATCCAGTTTGGATTCTTTTTTTTTTTTTTTTTGTAAACAAGGTTTATTAGCATTCTCAAGTGCAATATATACAAAAATAACAGATTTCATACCTCAAAATGGCAGAAGAAAATATATGGATTCTTTTATAAATTTTGCTGAATTGATGGTGTGTTTTTTTCTGAGGTGTTGATTTTGATTGAAGCGTTTCTCATATTCAGAAGTTATGTTTTTCTCCAGTTTGGAATTTTTTTTTTTTTTAAATAATCTTTATTAGCATTCTCCAATGCAATATATACAAAAATAACAGATTCCATACCTCACAATGGCAGAAGAAAATATATAGATTATTTTAATGAATTTTGACATATTGCTGCTTTTTTCTTTTCTGAGGTGTTTTTGATTGAAGCATTTGTCATATTCAGAATATTTTTAAGCTGTTTCTCCAGTTTGGATTCTTTTTTTTTTTTTGTAAACAAGGTTTATTAGCATTCTCAAGTGCAATATATACAAAAATAAGATTCCATACCTCACAATGGCAGAAGAAAATATATGGATTCTTTTGTGAATTTTGACATATTGTTGCTTTTTTTCTTGAGGTATTGTTTTTGATTAAAGCGTTTGTCATATTCACAATATTTATGTTTTTCTCCTGTTTAGATTCTTTTCTTTTTCTTTTTTAATAATCTTTATTAGCATTCTCAAGTTCAACATACAATATATAAACAGAAGAAAATATATGGATTCTTTTATGAATTTTGACTTATTGTTGCTTTTTTTCTTTTCTGAGGTGTTTTTGATTGAAGCATTCAGAATATTTTTAAGCTTTTTCTCCAGTTTGGGTTCTTTTTTTTTTGTAAACAAGGTATATTAGCATTCTCAAGTGCAATATATACAAAAATAAGATTCTATACCTCACAATGGCAGAAAAAAATATATGGATTCTTTTATGAATTTTGCTGAATTGTTGGTGTTTTTTTCTGAGGTGTTGATTTTGATTGAAGCGTTTGTCATATTCAGAATATTTATATGTTTTTCTCCAGTTTTGATTCTTTTTTTTTTTTAATAATCTTTATTAGCATTCTCAAGTGCAATATATACAAAAATAAGATTCCATACCTCACAATGGCAGAAGAAAATATATAGATTATTTTAATGAATTTTGACATATTGCTGCTTTTTTCTTTTCTGAGGTGTTTTTGATTGAAGCATTTGTCATATTCAGAATATTTTTAAGCTGTTTCTCCAGTTTGGATTCTTTTTTTTTTTTTTGTAAACAAGGTTTATTAGCATTCTCAAGTGCAATATATACAAAAATAAGATTCCATACCTCACAATGGCAGAAGAAAATATATGGATTCTTTTGTGAATTTTGACATATTGTTGCTTTTTTTCTTGAGGTATTGTTTTTGATTAAAGCGTTTGTCATATTCACAATATTTATGTTTTTCTCCTGTTTAGATTCTTTTCTTTTTCTTTTTTAATAATCTTTATTAGCATTCTCAAGTTCAACATACAATATATAAACAGAAGAAAATATATGGATTCTTTTATGAATTTTGACTTATTGTTGCTTTTTTTCTTTTCTGAGGTGTTTTTGATTGAAGCATTCAGAATATTTTTAAGCTTTTTCTCCAGTTTGGGTTCTTTTTTTTTTTGTAAACAAGGTATATTAGCATTCTCAAGTGCAATATATACAAAAATAAGATTCTATACCTCACAATGGCAGAAAAAAATATATGGATTCTTTTATGAATTTTGCTGAATTGTTGGTGTTTTTTTCTGAGGTGTTGATTTTGATTGAAGCGTTTGTCATATTCAGAATATTTATATGTTTTTCTCCAGTTTTGATTCTTTTTTTTTTTAATAATCTTTATTAGCATTCTCAAGTGCAATATATACAAAAATAAGATTCCATACCTCACAATGGCAGAAGAAAATATATGGATTCTTTTATGAATTATGAGTTATTGTTGCTTTTTTTCTTTTCTGAGGTGTTTTTGATTGAAGCATTCAGAATATTTTTAAGCTTTTTGTCCAGTTTGGATTCTTTTTTTTCTTTTTTTTGTAAACAAGGTTTATTATCATTCTCAAGTGCAATATATACAAAAATAACAGATTTCATACCTCACAATGGCAGAAGAAAATATATGGATTCTTTTATAAATTTTGCTGAATTGATGGTGTGTTTTTTTCTGAGGTGTTGATTTTGATTGAAGCGTTCCTCATATTCAGAATAGTTATGTTTTCTCCAGTTTGGATATTTTTTTTTTTTTTAATAATCTTTATTAGCATTCTCCAATGCAATATATACAAAAATAACAGATTCCATACCTCACAATGGCAGAAGAAAATATATGGATTCTTTTATGAATTTTGCTGAATTGTTGGTGTGTTTTTTTCTGAGGTGTTGGTTTTGATTGAAGCGTTCCTCATATTCAGAATAGTTATGTTTTCTCCAGTTTGGATATTTTTTTTTTTTTTTAATAATCTTTATTAGCATTCTCCAATGCAATATATACAAAAATAACAGATTCCATACCTCACAATGGCAGAAGAAAATATATGGATTCTTTTATGAATTTTGCTGAATTGTTGGTGTGTTTTTTTCTGAGGTGTTGGTTTTGATTGAAGCGTTTGTCATATTCAGAATATTTATGGTTTTCTCCAGTTTGGATTCTTTTTTTTTTTTTTTTTAATAATCTTTATTAGCATTCTCAAGTGCAATATATACAAAAATATCCATACCTCACAATGGCAGAAGAAAATATATGGATTCTTTTATGAATTTTGCTGAATTGTTGGTGTGTTTTTTTCTAAGGTGTTGGTTTTGATTGAAGCGTTTGTCATATTCAGAATATTTATGGTTTTCTCCAGTTTGGATTCTTTTTTTTTTTTTTTTTTTAATAATCTTTATTAGCATTCTCAAGTGCAATATATACAAAAATATCCATACCTCACAATGGCAGAAGAAAATATATGGATTCTTTTATGAATTTTGCTGAATTGTTTTGTTTTTTTCCTGAGGTATTGTTTTTCATTGAAGCTGTTCTCACATATAAAACATGATTTTTCTACAGTGTAGAGTCTCTCATGGAGTCTAAGGTTTTGCATTTGGCACCCCAGTCTCAGCTTTAAAGAGTGCTGTTCTGGGGTTTCTTCTTTTTCCACCTGTTGTATATGAAAGAGTAACAGCATTATCAGATACAAACAAATATGCTACCCTAGTTGTCTCTTTCACCTACTTCCACTGTTTTTCATGCCTTTATCAGAGTGAATCTTCTGCTATCTAAATGGGAATGGGGTCTTGTATACTGCCTTTTTGTGGCTTTGGCATGCAAAGCTGAAATTCAAAGCAATGGGCACTGGAGGATTAAGTGACTTGCCCAGGGTCACAAGGAGCAGCACTGGGATTTGATCTCACAACCTCTATCTGCAGAAGCAGCATCTCTACTTGTTAGCCACTTAGTCATATCAGAGTTCTTCCTCCACTAAATTTAGCCCCTTCAGAAGAGTGAGAGATCGCAATCTAAGGTTTCAAAGTTTAGCTTCCTAGATTTAAGAATGATCAAACGTGATCACCTTATCTGCCTGTGCCTTAGTACTAATCCCAAACATGCCTGTCACTCTCTGATTGACCCTGGGAAGGTTATTTTAGCTCTATGCCTCAGTACTCACCGTGGAGAAGAACATAGTGTAGATGTAGACAGATGCCACCGGAACCCCCCCAAACCCACCTAGACCCCAAAATACCTCATTATAAGTTGGCTGACCAGACGGATGCTTTCTCTGTCCGTCTGGCAAGCCCGCCTTCACTGAATGGTGGTCCTAGTCCTTAGGCCCTTTTGTCCCAAGGGCCTAAGGCCCTCACATAGGAGGGGCATTAGGTGCTTGGGCCCAACGGAATCTTAGGCCTGTCCCACAATGCATTCTGGGATGCACTGGGAGTGGCCTAAGAATTTTTTGGAGGGTGGCCTAAGGGATCTGGCCAATCGGAATCTTAGGCTACTCCCAGCGAATCTCTGAATGCACTGTGAGACAGGTCTAAGATTCAGGTTGGCCCTAGATGCCTAACTTTTGGCGAGGTGTTCCAATAGAAGGAATTGGGCATCTCTCCTCCCTACAATCTTTGCCCCCCGCACCAAATTGATGGCACCTGGGAGATATCCTAGCTGTGATCAGCTGAACGGCAACCCAATCCAGAACTTATACCAATCAGGCACTAAGTCACAAGGTACAAGTTCTGTCCAGGCAACCTTGTAAAACTTTTGGTTATCACTGTAGGACAACTAAGTCCAGTTCAGTCCACATCCTGCTCACCTCCCGCCCTAACCACTCCTCCAAAACCACCCCTTTGAGCTATGGGCGCGCAGCGGGATTCAGAGGCCTAAAAAGTCTCTGAATACATCCAAAAACCCGTTTTGATTATCGGTACTTGGACGACCTGTCTTTTAGGTCATCCAAATACTGACTTAGGCCGGTTTGGGGATGTATTTTTGTTTTGATTATGAGCCTCACAGCCTTTGCAAGAAGGAAGGATTGACCCTGGGTAGGTTACTTTATCTCGATGCCTCAATACTCACCATGGAGCAGAACATCGTGTAGATGTAGACAGATGCCGTCAGGAGAAAGTGGCTGTGGATGGCTTTGGCGAACAGAGGCATGACTATAAAGTCCATGAGGGTTTGCAGCAGAGTGGAGCACAGCTGGTATCCATAGGAGCAGGCCTCGGTGTTAGAATTGAAGCCCTGATGTTCCAGCCTGTGTGAGGAGACAGACCTGGATAGATAGATAGATTATAGATTGAGTGAAAAATATTTTCTCTAGTTTGTTATAAAATTGCATATTACTAACTTTGTGATGTGTCCCCTCATCTTTGTACTTCTTGAAAGACAAGTAAGTCCTTGAACTTTGATCATTCCATTCCACCACTCTACTCCACTAAATTTATCCCCTTCAGAAGAGTGGCAGATCAAAATCTAAGGGTTCAAAGTTTAGCTTCCTAGATTTAAGCATGATCAAACGTGGTCACCTTATCTGCTTGTGCCTCAACATTAATCCCTCTATTTCCATTATTCGCTGTGTGACCCCAAGTGAATAACTTTATCTCCCTGTACCTCAGGGATCTTCTCCAATCAGTTGGCCTTCCAACTCTGCCTGTCATTCTCTCAGTGACCCCCAAGTAGGATTTTTTAAAATCTCTATGCCTCAGTACTCACCGTGGAGAAGAACATGAAGAAGATGTAGACAGATTCCGCCAGGAAGTAGTGGCAGTGGATGGCTATGGTGACAGGAGGCACATAAGGATACTGAGGGAAAGCCGCATATTTGAGTGCAGCTGGAAACCATAAATAGGCCTCAGTGTTGTCAGTGAAGCCCCAGCCGTTCCTGCCTGTGTGAAGAGACAGAGCTGGGATTAGAACTCGAGAAGATGCACACAAATACAGAAACTGATGCACATATTCATATACACAGCTCGTGCAACAAAAGAGTTGGATCAGAACCTGAGGAGACGGATACCTATGCACCCACCGATACAAACGACCCAGGAAGAGATAGCTCAGATTAGAACCAGAGGAGACACACTCACATGGACACCGAAATGACACACCAGCACACATCCATACAATATTCTGTAAGCAAAGACAGTCAGATCAGAACCACAAATCACTCAGAACCTTAGACATACAGCCTGTGCAAGCCTTCCATGCTTGAGGCAGGTAAATTTCCATTGAAAGAGGGGCATATAACATGTGACATGTCTCAAGGTTATTCTTGCACAGTTGTGGCTCAGTGTGAATCTAACATTCCAAGAGACAGGATGTCAAAAGAGTCCTCATGCGCACAGTTCAGTGATAAAATTTCTCACAAAAGTAGGGAAAAATCCAAAGGAGATCCATGAACGCATGATTGCAGTTTTTGATGAGTCTGCTCCATTTTCAATAAAGTAATATTTTGGAGCAAGCAATGTAAGTGCGGGTAGAGAACCCATTGAAGATGGCCCTCACCCTGGACGGCCTGTTGGAGCAACTTCAACAGAAGTATGCAAGAAAATAGAGGATTTAATTTTGTTTGACAGACGAGTTAAGATTTCCCAAATAGCTGAAGAAGTGGGCATCTTGGCAGGTACAGTTTAGAAAATAATTCATGAAAAGTTGGGCATGTCCAAGGTTAATGCAAGATGCGTTCTAAGAATGCTGACGCCATGTCAGAAGGCCTAGAGGCTTCAGTGCTGTCAAGAGAACTTGGAGGTGCTCTGTGAAGACCAAGTGAATTTTTTTGCAATGCAGTGGAAGCACAAGTCATCCCCCACCCCCAAAATGTTCAAGACAGAAAAATCTGCAGGCAAAGTCATGGCAACTGTCTTCTGGGATGAACCATCCACCCTACGGTCCTGACCTGGCTCCCTAGGATTATTTCCTGTTCCGTGTTTTGAAGAAATCTCTCCGTGAATAGCGGTTTTCAAGTGATGAAGACGTCAAGGAAGCTGTAATGTCCTGGTTGGAAGGGATTAAAGTCATTGCAGGAAAAGTGGATGGAGTATATGGAGCTATTTATTGAAAACTCTTTCCTTTCCTACTGAGGTAGATAAATTATTGAACGCTCCTTGTATTTGTTAGAAATCTTACCTTTCACTGACATGTAAAACAGGCGCGCATATTCTGCCACATTCTTTTCAGTCTGAATATAATAAAGCAGATAATAAAACAGATTATTTTAAGTATAATAGGCAAAATAAATTATAATCAAATATAGCCCAAGAAAGTTATCAGTCAAAATGAAGTTCCATCTAGTCTGTCCAGTACTTTGCCTGTTCACCCTATTTGCACCAGACCTCAAATAAATCCTTTCCTTAAGGGAATTTTGGTTTTCAGTTCTCCAGAATCCACTGTACTGGATACCGGAAGAATCATTATGAGGTCACTATTCAGAGTCTCCTGCCCACTTAGGCCTAGAGAATGACACGGGGAGCGATCCCCGCAGGGAGCTTCGGCGTGGCTGCGGTTTGGCTGCGGGTTATGGAGACTCCAAAGCCAAATCGCCGCAGACACGGGGACAAAAGTTTTCACCGCCCGCAAAAACGGTGAAAAGATTTGTCCCCGCAGGCCAATGTACCCCCTTCTAGGAACCGCTATTTACCTGTGTTTCACCGTGTTCGTGACCGGGTGTTTGATGTCTCCGCCATGTTGTCTGTCCCCTCCAACTCTCGATCCAACTTGCACGTTGCCGCATTGACTCCGCCCCCCAATATACTGGCTCCTCATTTGTCAGATCAACCCTTCCTGCCAATAGAACCCGCCCCCCCCCCCGATGATCGCCGGCAGGAAGGTGCTCAGCCCTTCATGCCGACAGAACCAGCCCTCCCCAACGATCGCGGCAGGAGGGTACCCATCCCCTCCTGCCTACCCCAACAGCCCCCCCGACGATCGCAGCAGGAGGATATCCAACCCCTCCTGCCAGCTCCCCAACAGCCCCCCTATGATCACTGGTAGGAGGGTGCCCAACCCCTCCTGCCGGCCCCCCCAACGGCCCCCTATATCGCCAATAGGAGGGTGCCCAACCCCTCCTGCCGGACCCTCCCCCAACAAACCCCGCCATCCCGAAACACCACCCTTAGTCTTACTTTCCAAGTTGGACCGGACAGCTCCTCGCTCGTCTGGCCAGCAGGCCTGCCTCTGTCCAAATGAGGCGGGCCCGCCCCTCCCCTCCCCTGCCTAACCCACAGGATCCTAGGGCCTGATTGGCCCAAGCACCTAAGGCCCCTCCTATAGCGGGAGTGGCTTTAGGTGCCTAGACCAATCAGGCCCTAGGATCCTGTGGGTTGGGCAGGGTAGGGGCGGGCCCGCCTCATTTGGATGGAGGCAAGCCTGCTGGCCATACGTGTGAGGAGCCGTCCGGTCCAACTTGGAAAGTAAGACTAAGGGGGTTCCGGGGTGGGAGGGTTCGTTGGGGGGGGGGTCCAGCAGGAGGGGTTGGGTACCGTCCTGCCGGCGATCTTAGGGGAGGCCATTGGGAGGACCGGCAGGAGGGGTTGGGTACCCTTCTGCTGCGATTGTCGGGAGGGCCGTTGGGGGGGGTCTACAGGAGGGGTTGGGTGCCCTCCTGCCGTGATCGCTGGGGGGAGGGGAGACTTGCAGCCGTAGCCGCGGTCACTATGCTAATCACGGCAGGGAGATCTTTGCCGCGATTAGGTACAGCGGCCGCGTCTACTTACCATGTAGGCTAACATTGTAAGCATTAAAAGTACATGTCGTGTTTGTTTTTGTATAGTTATTAAGTAATATTTAACTAAGTTTTAAAGTTTTAAAGTTTTAAAGAATGTTTCCTTTATACGTAAATAAAGAAAAGTATATAAAATCGTACCCGTTTGAGGCTTTTATGTATGCAGCGGTGACGGTGACGGGGCGGTGAATGGGGTTGCAGTGGCGGTGATGGGGCGGTGAATGGGGTGGCAGTGGCGGTGACGGGGCGGTGAAGGGAATGGCGGTGACGGGGCGGTGCAGAGGATGGTGAGACGGGGACGGGGCGGTGACGGGGACCAATTTTTTCACCGTGTCATTCTCTACTTAGGCCCACTGAGCGGACCAGCTGCTGAAATTCTGCTCTTAACTACAAGCTCAGACTACACAGGCCATATACGGAAAGGAGCTGGCACTTATGCAGGTATAGGCCATATTCTGGGTTGGTGCCCACATAGCTAAGTGGCCAGACAGAACTGCATAAAACGTTAGCCTATCTTTCTGTGCTTATCCATGTGGATGTCTGCTTCCTGAATATGGATCAGCACCTGCACAGCTTCAGGGTCACTAATCTGTTTCCCTCCCATGATCTCCCCATTCCCCCACTTGGTTCCTACAATCCCCTGGGTTCCAGAAACAATCCCATCAGTTGACTCCCCAATCCAATCCAATCTGTAATTTAAGTTCTGGAATTCGATTGAAAATGATCCTAAAGAAAAGTCCATAAACCATCCTTAAGATGGACTTGGGAAAATCAACTGCTTATTTCTGGGTTCAGCAGCATGAAATAGAATCTGTTTTACTCTTTGGGGTCTTACCAGGTACTTGTGACCTGATTTGTCAATGTTTGTTTGAAACAGGATATAGGGCTTGATAGACCTTCAGTTTGCCCAATATAGTGAATCATTTTATAATTATACCCCCTGCTCCCCAATCCCTTAGCCCCCCTGGATCTCCATCCACCCCTAGAACTTATCCAAGGTGATCCTAGGTTGCTAGTGGGCCCCGTCTAGCACAGGGTTCCAAAAGGCAGTTATAACAAATAGTAGTAGTCTCACAGTACTACCACTAGGGGTCAGCCTTTTATACAAGGGCAAAAGTATTTTTAAAAAAAACCTCCTTTATCAATATTTTTAAAAAATTGACTATAATTACCCATTCCTTATTCTCCTCATTCTCCCATGTCTCCTGGAAAGAAAAGAGTGAAAACTAATTTAGGATTTTTCTATACTATCTTTCTGTGGTTACAATAGAAACAGTTTTCATATTCTATACACTCTCATTTATTTACATACTTATCAAGTCAGTTTTAATGGGGTCTTGTCAGATACTTGGAGTAATCCTTGTGGAGTTCATCAAGGATCCCCTCTTTCCCCAGTATTTTTCAATATTTATCTTGCCTTCTTGAGTTCAAGATGATCAAATTTTGATATCAATTTTTTAATTATGCAGATGACATAACTTTAGTAATTCCTATGTTTTCTAATCTTTCATCAGCTTCTCAGTTAATTTCGAAGGTTTTTCAGACTGTAGATTATTGGATGAGGGGTTTTAAATGAAAGCTTAACCCAGATAAAACTACATTTTGCTTTGCATCTCCTACCAAACGTACAGAACATTTGACTCTGAATGGAGTGTCCTACCCTATTACCCCAACAATCAGGATTTTAGGTGTATACTTTGAATAAAAAAAAATCTATCCATGAGTGATCAATCACATTGATGTTCTAGTTCGAAAAAGCTTCTTTACATCATGGAAACTATGAACAATTGGATCATACTTCAATATTACTCCATTCAGGTTATTGGTACAATCTTTAGTGTTGAGTATTTTGGACTATTACAACATACAACATCTGGCAGGTTATCGTAAACATTTTCAAAGATTTCGTACTGTTCAAAATACTGCCATGCATTTAATATTTAATTTGGGAAAACCCCCCAGATAATATTACACCTTCACTGGTTGCCAGTAGAGGCTAGGGTGTTTTTCAAGTTTGGAACCACGTGCTATTAGGCCTTGCATGGTTACATATACCCAATTATCCAGTTGATCAGTTTACGTTCACTCATTTCGAGCCACTGCAATGCCTGTTTTCCCTTCTGCTCGTGGTTGTACATAAGAACATAAGAAGTTGCCTCCACTGGGTCAGACCAGAGGTCCATCTCGCCCAGCGGTCCGCTCCCGCGGCGGCCCATCAGGTCCGCGACCTGTGAAGTGGTCTCTGACCATTCCTGTAACCTACCTCAAGTTCTATCTGTACCCCTCTATCCCCTTATCCTCCAGGAACCTATCCAAACCCTTCTTGAACCCCTGTACAGAGTTCTGGCCTATCACATCCTACGGAAGCGCGTTCCATGTGTCCACCACCCTCTGGGTAAAAAAGAACCTCCTAGCATTTGTTCTAAACCTGTCCCCTTTCAATTTCTCCGAGTGACCCCTAGTGCTTGTGGCTCCCCACAGTTTGAAGAATCTGTCCTTATTTATAGACTTTCTCTATGCCCTTAAGGATTTTGAAGGTCTCTATCATGTCCCCTCTAAGTCTCCTCTTCTCCAGGGAGAACATCCCCAGCATTTTTAACCTGTCAGCGTATGAAAATTTTTCCATACCTTTTATCAATTTAGTCGCCCTCCTCTGCACTCCCTCGAGTACCGCCATGTCCTTCTTGAGGTACGGCGACCAGTATTGAACACAGTACTCCAGGTGCGGGCGCACCATCGCGCGATACAGTGGCATGATGACTTCCTTCGTCCTGGTTGTAATACCCTTTTTGATGATGCCCAGCATTCTGTTTGCTTTCTTTGAGGCTGTCGCACATTGTGCCGATGGTTTCAGTGATGTGTCGACCATCACCCCCAGGTCCCTTTCAAGGTTACTAACCCCTAGCAGTGTTCCCATTTTGTAGCTGAACATCGGGTTCTTTTTCCCTACATGCATGACCTTGCATTTCTCTACGTTAAAACTCATTTGCCACTTTTTTGCCCAGTCTTCCAGTCTCGTTAGGTCCCTTTGCAGGTCTTCACAGTCTGCCGTGTTTCTAACCCTGCTGCAGAGTTTGGTGTCATCAGCAAATTTGATAACCTCACATTTCGTCCCTGTCTCCAGATCGTTAATAAATATATTGAAGAGTAGAGGTCCCAGCACCGACCCCTGTGGAACTCCGCTCGTGACCCATTGCCAATCTGAGTATTGTCCCTTTACTCCGACCCTCTGTTTCCTGCCTGCCAACCAGTGCTTGATCCATCGGTGGATATCCCCTTGCACCCCGTGGTTCCACAGCTTTTTAAGTAGCCGTTCGTGAGGTACCTTGTCGAAGGCTTTTTGGAAGTCAAGGTAAATGATGTCTATGGATTCCCCCTTATCCATCTGGCTGTTTATTCCCTCAAAGAAGTACAGCAAGTTCGTGAGACATGACCTTCCCTTGCAGAAGCCGTGCTGGCTCGCCTTCAGTTGTCCATTGTTTTCTATGTGTTCACAGATTGTGTCTTTTACCATTGCAGAGATTTTTGACAAAGATTGCTGTCTTACCAAGCAGCTATTTGGGATGCAGAGTTTCACGGACTGTTATCTCTTTCTTCCTCTTGTATGGAGAATTGACTTGTTAATCACTGAGATTGTTCAGTCTTCTTAGTTTTTAAACCGCACAGAACTGAAAAGTTTTGGGATATACATATATGATTTTATATTATGCTATGAACTGAAAAAAACCACACCAAAATGATTTTTGTTGTATCTTCCACAGAACTCGGCTGATTCTTATGAAATTTAGTGCGTCGTATTCTGAATGAAGTTGACTTAAAATGTTGAAACTATTTCCTACCGCACCACAATACTGCCTTGTGAAAATTAATTGTGAACTGAATAAAAACACATCAAAAAGTTTTATGGCGTATCTTACAGAAAAATGTAAAGTCAAAAAGAGGGAGAGTGTGCCGCAGTGGTTAAAGCTA
This sequence comes from Geotrypetes seraphini, assembly GCF_902459505.1. Lineage (NCBI taxonomy): Eukaryota > Metazoa > Chordata > Amphibia > Gymnophiona > Dermophiidae > Geotrypetes > Geotrypetes seraphini. The sequence goes on from NC_047087.1 coordinate 202,501,388, forward strand.
CAGCTTCAACACCCTGAGGTTGTGGGTTCAAATCTCACACTGTTCCTTGTGATCCTGGGCAAGTTACTTAATCCCCCCCATTGCCCCAGGTACGTTAGATAGTTTGTGAGCCCGCTGGAACAGAGAGGGAAAAACTGTTTGAGTACCTGAATAAATGCATGTAAACCATTCTGAGCTCCCCTGGGAGAACGGTATAGAAAATTGAATAAATAAATAAAAAAGTAATGTTTCAGTTAACTCCCTATCCACAAAGGCACGCCATCAGCCTTGGCCGCCAATGATCTATGGACTTGTCAATGACGCCCTGCTTCAGCTCAGCCCAAACAGAGATGAGACGCTGTTTGACGTAAGATATCGCTATCTGGTAGTTGCGTTCCTCTATCAGCCCCCAGATCCGGTAGTCAACTAGGCTTAGATTTGGTGAATTCGCAGGCCAGAGGTCTGGACCAATGAAGTCTGGGGTCTTCCGAAGTAGCAGTTCTAAGGTGTTCTTTGTCCGATTTACTGGGGCATTGTCCTGTTTGAAGCTGTGACATGCGACGGATCGCTGGCAACAGCTTCTGCATCAAGAGGATGTCCCAGTAGTATGCGTCGTTGATCTTAACCCCAGGATCATTGAAGAAGAAATCTGTAAATCTGAGATTGCGACCGAGATCATGACTGATTGGCTGGAGGTCGGGGAGGTTCGTAGTAGGCGATTGGCATTAACCTCATGCTTCAGTGTTGTTGAAGGTACGCATAGGCAATCATTCTGTGTGTTAACCGGTAAATATCTTTTCATCTGTAAACCAGATGAAGCTGACACTCTGCTCTGTGTACTTGGTCAAAAGCTGCTTGCACCATTTTAGTCACGTGTTTTTGTTCTGGATACGACACATTTTAAGACACTTTAATTTCAGATCATCATGAATTATTCCAACCACAGTTGACTGGCTTATTCCAGTTTCTCTTGCTATTTGGCGAGTTCTTCGGTGTATTTGCAGCGCATCCTACTGGCTCAGTACAAGATCGCGTACAACTTCAATGTACTCTTGTGTGCGAACCGAGTGCAGTCGTCCGCTGCCTTACGATCCACAGTGCTGGTTGCTCGGATCTTGCATAGCAGCACACCAAGGCCGTTGTTGTCCCAACCCTTCTGTGGGAACGCTTTCAACATTCGTTGACTGCTGTAACTTTTGAGCTCTTACATCTACTCCCACCCCAAGGTAAGAACACCACTAAAATTATTTCTGTGACATTTCAGAATCGTACCTCAGGTCACTCTGGACTCCTTGCTCTCTGAATTGGAAAAAGAGAGAATATATTTCAGATTTAAAAACTTAGAGTACACAAACCAGTATTATCTACACATAATTAGATAAAGTGAAGTTACTCATCTGTAGCAGGAGTTCTCCCAGGACAGCAGGACACAAATTCTCACACATGGGTAATATCATCCGAAGGAGACCCAGTGCAGACGCCACTCTGCATTCTAGAGTTTTCTGAAGCTTTTTGCAGCATCCACTACACGTGTAACCAGTGCCTTCCCGCCCAGCATGGGACCAGCAGTACATGGGCTAGATTCACTAATGTCAGATTTAGCAACAATCCTTCCTGCCATCTTTTTGGGGTTTGGGGGGATGGTAGCTCACGCTTTAGGGGCTTTTTTTCTAATGGGACAGGATATATGAAGTTACAGTGACAGGAGGCTGCTTACCCTGTCACTACTGCTAGGGATCTGGATTGTGTCAATCACTCAATGAGGGATTGAGTCGGTGGATTTGCATGCAAACATGAGAGTGAATCAATGGCTGTTGGAGAATCGGTCAACAGCGATTGAGTCGCTATCTTTAGTGAATCTAGCCCAATATGAAAGCAAAAGAACACAACTCCTAGGGAAGGCGGGAAAGGAAGTGAGAATTTGTATCCAGCTGTCCTCAGAGAACACCTGCTAAGGGTGAGTAACTTTGATTGCTCATAGGACAAGCAGGGCAATGATTCTGATGCAAGGCAATCCCTCCATGTCCAACTGAAATGGAATGGATGCGGCCAAAATAGGAGAAAGAGGATGGGATTTGATAGTCCCCTTTTCTGTGGTTACAAGCAAGGCAGTTGACATATTATATACAAGTGCTCAGTTTGTACCTGGGAGTGTTAAGTGACTTGGCCAGAACTACAAGCAGCCGCAGTGGGAATCGAACCCAGTTCCCCAGGAGGTGAGGAGTGGCTTAGAACTGTTGCCTCAGCACCCTGAGGTTGTGGGACTGAATCCCAGCGCTGCTTCTTGTGACCCTGGGCAAGTCACTTAACCCTCCATTGCCCCAGGTACAAAATAAGTCCCTGTATATATATAAACTGCTTTGAATTTGCAACTGCAAAAGAGCATAGACAAGTCCCTTTCCTTTCTCAGATTGCTCTCCTGTGGTGGGAGGAATCTAAGGCTAGGCCTAAAGATAGGGTTACCAGATTTCCTCTTTGAAACAGAAAGATTTTATTTCTCAAACACAAACCACGTTGCACTTGTTCTGGTCAGCCAGGAACAGCAAGAGGTGGTAGTGGTTTGGTGAGGTTACCCTTAAACCAGGAGGCCGGGACTCCCCTGTCCCTGTGCCTTTAGGCATGCAATGGATAAATCTGTCCCTGACTCTCACTATATGGGTTAACACTGCAAAATGAAAATAAAATGCACATCTTTCCATATCGGCCACCAATGCGTGAGTGCCACAGGAGCACACAGAGGTGAGAAGGTGAGTGGAGGGAGCTGGGGAGACTGAAGGAGAAAGGGGAAAGAAGGCCTAATGGGGACCTCTAGAGTATCGTACATTTTCAGAATACTCACATGGCCGCACGCATCTCTCGATCTTGTCTCTGACAAAAAAAGAACAATGAAGCCATCAGTATCTGGAGAATTGATTCTTCAAACTTGAAGCAGAAAACACAATTTGGCAAATGTTTAAAGTTACTTTTCCTACTGCATTTCTCAGATTATATAAAATTGAAAAATGAGCAAACTGATAATTATGTGGTCACGTCTCATCCTGCTACAAATCTAAAACCTTTAGCACATATCCACCCACTTATTCAGACTTTGCCAACTAGTCTCCAATCAGATAACCAGGAGCTCACAAACTCACCCCTCCTGCCACATTCATATGGAACTCTTTTAACCCAGTAACACAAGAGGGCCTTGACAAAATCCCAAGACCTGCTCCCTCCATCCCTGGCAGAATCCCCTATAGGAGGGAAAAATACACTTTTCCACATAGTCCTCATGCAAGATGACGCATTTGTTGTATCGTTCAACTAGCTTCAGGATTCCTGCAGAGAAGTTTTTTGGCTGCTCCCGAAGCCAGGTGAGCACCGCTTCCTTTACTTCATCGTGCTTTGTCTTTTGATCTCCGGGTCGCAGTGAGACACCCATGTCTCGTCGCCGGTGACAATTCTCTCCAGAATACTCGGATCTTCTTCATTCCGTCTCAGGAACTGGGTCGCAAACTCCACACCCTGTTGCTAAGCTGTTTGGGAACCCATCGTGCACAGACTTTCCTGAATCCCAAGTCATCACGCATTATGGCACAGGCAGATCATAGCCGATATCCCAACTGAGCCGATTGAGACACCGTTATGTGTCGGTCTTCTCTAATCAAGGCATCAGCCCTGTCAATGTGCTCATGTGTGTTGATGGGCAGCCAGAATGACCTTCATGGGTTACACATGTTCTTCCCGCTTTAAACCTTTTCTCCCACTCATAAACCTTTTCTTGATTCATGGTGTTCTCTAGATACTGAGTCAATATCTAAAGGTGGCTTTCCACAGATTTCACTCCCTCTGCCAAAAGAGAGAGCACCACTGCACGTTGTTCTTCGATGGTGCAATCTTCCAATGGAGCATCCATGTTTCTGACCTTGTGGCTGCCACATGACTAAAGGCCGAGCGCTGCACTATGTATGGACAAACTATTGTGACATTTCCGCTCCCCGAGACGATCATGTCAGAGTGATACCCCATAGTAAATCCTTTGACCGAGATCAGAGACTGACCGAGAATGATCAGGCAGGAGATCCTGAAAGCAGAGTTGCCTATCCTGAGCCATCTGAACCTGAGCAGGAGCCAGAATACAGGTTAGCTCCACGTCCCAGTAAAAAACTCAGCTCCCTTAAGAGGTTTAATCAGGCTCCCAGTTGTATTTGCCCAGCAACCTGGGAGGGGAGCCAAAGAGCACGAAAGCTAGGAACACAGACACCTAGAACAGGGAGTGGCACAAACTCTCTTAAACAGCTCTCCAAGGCAGTAAGGCAGGCTGCACACGAGGACCTGGCAGAGAAGGTTCTCCGGGCCAGGCAAAGGCCAGACCTCGCACAGGAGCCTATGGAATGGGAGGATTCCATTGACCAAGAATCAGCTGAGCAGTTGGGGGCTCCAGAAAGTATGGACACAGCTGAAGAAAATGTGCCTGGAGCTGAGAACGTGGAAGCCATGGATGTCCGCTTGGCAGTCTCTCACTAAGGACTGGAGGTACTTGTTTCCATAAGGAGATAGTTATTGGGACTGTTAGTTTTGGTTCTACTGAAAAACCAAGCTGAGAGCAGTGCTGCAGCAGCATTCAGCATTAATTACATTGCTGCACTCCAGGTGTGCAAAAGCCAGGGGCAACTCAAAGGAGTTTTCTTTTGGGCTTGTGGAACAGTTTCCCTGTTGCCTGTTATATTCCAAGGGACTTTCAGGATTGGGGTAGGATCCCCGAAGATCTGTGGGAGCTTGTTAAAGCTATTGAATAAAGGGGAACCAGCAATTCTGCTGCCCAACTGGAGACTAGCTATTGCTGGAATGACAAGAGCCTGCAGTAAGGCCTTACTTTTCATGTTTGAAGTTTGCTTTGCAATGTGAAGAAACAGGATTATATGACTGAAAGTCCAGGACTCAAAAATATTCTTGAGGTCTTTTCCTTTTTGGGACTAGTTTTGTTTTCTCTTGCTGGGGAAGCCGCTAGAACCTTTATTGTGGACTTCTATGGACTTACCTACTATAAGAACTGCTGTTCTTCCATTGAACTGTTTTGGGAGAAGGGAAACCTTTTTCCTTTGGAGCAAAAGGAAGTTAGTGCTAGTGCTTCCTTGTATGATTTTTGTTTTTGGTGACAAATTAAACCTTGGACATTTTTGATTTGACTTGGCTCTCGCTGTGGTTTATTGTAGCGAAGCCCGGAGTATTGGGACGCCAGTGAGCTCTTCCACTTTGGGAGCCACGCCAGGGTCGTGCTGCCGCCTGTCAGTGGTCTTCCACAAGCTTCCAGAGACCCCGGCAGGTGACACTATCCAACAGGGAATTTATGAGTACATATGTTGAATTTTGCTAGCTCTGTTCTGGTTATCATGTAATTTAAGAATTGCCTTTCATTTTTGATTCACCCTCGTAGTAAATTACCATTCAGTTCATAGAGGAAAAGTTCATAGTCTGCTACTATCTATTACGGACTTTTCCTCCAGGAAGTTGCCCAAATCTTTTTTGGACCTGATACACTAACCACTGTTACCACATTACCAGAGGATGCGTTCCAGAGCTTAACAATTAATTGAGTGAAAAAATAGAAAATGGGGAGCAGAGAGGGGAAGACATAAGAACATAAGAATAGCCTTACTGGGTCATACCAACAGTCCATCAAGCCCACTAGCCTGTTCTCACAGTGGCCAGTGGCCAATCCAGATCCCTAGTACCTGGCATAACATTCCATGCTACCGATCCAGGGCAAGCAGTGGCTTCCCCTTGTCTTTCTCAATAACAGACTATGGATTTTTCCTCCAGGAACTTATCCAAACCTCTCTTAAAACTTGCTACGCTATCCGCACATCACTACCCCCATGTAACCTAATCTATCTCTATTAATTCTAAACATAGTAACTTTCATGTGAACTTAGATATTTCATTATTATTTGATGTATATTACATGAAGCTAAACTGTAAACTTTGAGCAGGATCAAAACAGCCCAACAGTTCTGGAGTCTGAAAAGAAATGGTGGATCTTTCATTCACACTACGAGGGAGTCGTGAGGGAAGGATGTCAAGAGATCAGCCAAGAGTGTATTGTTCAAAAAACCCACTTTCTTGATGGATATGCCGTCTCTGAGACTTACCTGACAAGCCGAACTGTTTATAATGTACTCAGTGGATGGCCCACCATCAACTTCGTGGCGATGGAAGCATTTATGGCAGATGTTAAGCCCCAAGTTAAGCATAATAAAAGATGCCTCTAAAATAAAACAATGCTTTAATAAGCAAAATATCCCTAACAATATTATTATCAACAACTTAATATACTAGAACTGAAAGTTAAAGGTGGAATAGAAGTCAATAAATGTAATGTAATATGCATTTAGGCCTCCTAGGTATTTAAATGTCTCTATCATATCTCCCCCTTCTGCCTTTCCTCTAAAGTGTACAGATTGAGATCTTAAAGTCTGTCCCCATACGCCTTATGATGAAGACCCAAGTCTATGGGACTCCCACGGGGAAACCCCCCCCCCCCCAGGCTCACGGGACTCCCACAGAGATGGAACCAGGATTCCCGAGGCCTAGAAAGAGAATTAGTAGAAGATAGACAAAAGCAGGAACTGGGACCAAGATGATGGAAAAACAAAATGTCCCACCAGCTACAGCAAGGGAGATGTTCATTTTGAGGGGGGGGGCCTCCCCTCTCTTAGTTATGCCACCAATTGTGTTTAATCCAAAATGAAGAACTTGCTGAGTTTGTTTTGGGGCTTCCAGTACAGTTTTGGCCCATTTTTCTTAGGCAACCCTTGTCCTGAAAAGTGCTTGAAATGATTTTGATGCTGTATTGTTTGATTCTTTACACGTTGCTGCATTAAAAACTATTTGTGGATCTTGGAAGGACCTCTCACAAGTTACCTGTGCCAGATGGGGGAACCAGATTTCTTTGCTCTACAGATATGAGCTTTATATTGCCCAAAAATCCAACTCTTTCAACAAGAAATGGTCGACCCTACAATCTCATGACCTAATGTCTATTCTAATTCTTTAAATTGTATTTTATTGCTGGTTTAAATAAACTAAGACTTTAAAACCAAATCAGAACTGTCAGAAGTAATTGCTGCTTTTTATGGGGACAGGAGTTTGGTTTTCGCTTAATAGTGAAGTTACCTCCAGCGCCACATTCAGCGCATCCTTTAGGGGACTGATTATAGACCATCCACTGAAATCGATGCTCCACAGTATATCTGTTGGATCTGAGCATCTTCCAGATGAAACGATGGCACTTGTCCATCGCTTTCAGCCATCTAAAAGAAAAAAAGAAAGAAAGAGTGTAAAACTTTCTAGTTTATAATCTAAGCTAAAAGCCAAAACAAAGTGGAACAGTCGCTCATGGAAGCAGCAGATAAAGGAACAAAGTCTTTTAGAGAACGTGTGCCTTACGCCTCGTTATGCTCCGTGCTGGCATGGATGGTGTAGGATTTTTCAGCTGCAGGAGACAGAAAATAGAAATCAGTCAGCAAAAAGTCCCCGCTATGAATGCTGGCATCTTTTGGGTACTTTTTTTCAACCTAAGCCAAAAATCAGATACCTTAAATTCAAGCAGTATACTGCTAGATATGGCCATCTTGAGAGAAACATTTTGAGCCAAGGGAAAGTTTTGTTCCGCACTGTTTCAGTTTATCCCCTGATGAAGCCGGTAAAGGTAAAACAGCGGCCCCGCAGTGCTGTTCAATATCGCTAGCAAGATAAGTGCTGTTTTGATTTTTTGATATATATTTGAAAACTACAAATATTCACAAAGTATGAGCCAATGATCGAGATTCTGACCTGTTATAACATCTAGCAGTATACTACTTGAATTTAAGGTCTCTGAGGCTTGTCTTCGTATAGTTATTTATTCACTAAGGTGCTATCAGAGGTGATTTTTGGCTTAGACTGATTATTTGTACCTCTTTTGTATTTGTTTTTCTACTTTTTTTCAACCACATCAGAAACTTACGAGTTAAGATTAAGATAACGTGCTCATCATCCGTCTCCTCCAGCCGGCAATTCAAGGCATATTCCTTAATAGGAGGGTCTTCTCCCTAATTAAAGCAAAAAAAAGAGACAAGAATCAGTATAAAGAAACCCCAGGATTTTGAACAATCCCAGTCTATTCCCGAACTAGTGGGTTATGCATCCCATTTTGCAAGATCTCTTGTAGGAAGCCTCCTTTACATATTTTTGATCCTCCCCTCTGACTTCCAGACTTCCACTCTTTCCTGCAAACCTGACTGACCCCCCACCCATGGCAGAATGGAAGGAGGGATGCCTACCGTCTCCTGCCAATGGCCCCCCAACCCTCCCCCTGGAGCAGGCTAATGATTCTGCATATTAAAAGATAAGTATTAAACAACAGTATGTATTGAGAAAGACATCAAGGAGAAGGTGAAAATAAGGTTCAAAGACGAATATCATTGCCCACTGAAATATGCATTTGCAATTAAGTGGATTTCACCATATTTGACACTCGGAAGTGGGGTTGCCATTTCACAAAAGCCCTAACAGCAGTGACAGGAGGCTCCTTCCCTGTCACTGCTGTGAAGACTCTGCGCATGTGTCAATCGCTCCCTAAGTGAATGATCAGTTGTGCAAATCATTTCCATGCAAACATTACATTACATTACATTAGGGATTTCTATTCCGCCTGTGCCAAACGATCGCTGCTGGAGAATCGGCCAGAGAATCAACCAACAGCGATCGAGTCGCTATCTCTAGTGCATCGAGCCCTTTGAGGACAGGAGGCATTTCTATAATTAAGTGCCTCTGTTTAGGTAATGCAAAAGCATTCAGTAGATGTCTATTCTATTCCAGAACCAAGGTCCATATTACCATAACTTGGGATTAACAGGCCAAAAACATTTATCCCCACCCCCACCCGCCTTTACTAAGCCCGACATAAATACTGGCATATTACTTACTAAATATATTGTGAAATATGTCTTGGACAGATCGAATCTGATTGGCCTCCAGTCACTAAAAGTATAAAAATAAATAACGTTAAAAATTTCATAGACTAATAAAGTTCAAATCAATCACATACAGTAATCATTTCATTTATTAAATTTGCATTCCATTCAATGTACAAATCTTTAATTTTTTATTTATAATGAAAATCTACTTACTTTCCTGTGGTCCCCATGACTTCAGACCTCTGAAAAATGATAAAGAATGTATTAGAAATGATGCCTGATATCAGCAAATAAACTGCACCATGTTTATTTCCTAGAAAGCTATTGTAGTTTAGGGCAAGGGATCGGGACTTGTTCTTCGACCACACTCAAAGTGGTTGACAGATATACAGGAGGAGGAGAGAGACCGGACTGCAGGGGGAAGATTCAGGAACATAGGAAGGAGAGGGAAAAAGATCATGGATCCCTGGGTTAGGAAGGAAACAGGGGATGGTGACAGGTGCCAGAAATTTAGGCCAGGGTTTTACAGGTCGACATTTCCGCTGCCCAGGGTCCTTCCTGAATCGCGGCCAGTGGCAGAAGTCCGGCATCGCCTCTAACCATGCCTACTTTCGGGATTCGGCATCACTAGGTGCCAGTAGCCGCCAGGGAACCAGGTGTTGGTCTTGGAGTATTTATTTTTTTTAACAAGATTTAATGGGGCCACTAATTATTCCACCGCTGAAGCCCAATTACAACAATTAATTTAGGTGGAGGTAGGGTGGCAATCACCGCCTAAACCTTCTGCGGCTTTTGTAGAATCTGAATCTATCCTGTAACTATGACAAATTGTAATCGGTTGACTGTGTATTATGTATGTCAAGCTGTAACCCGTTCTGAGCTCTTTGGGGAGAACGGGAGAGGAAACAAATTAATTCAATAAATAAATATCACTAACCAATTAATTGACAATGAGGGAGGCTTCAGAGTATGTGTGGCACCTACCAGTAACATGGGGTCCACGAAATTCCGCTTCTCTGTCCTCTTCGCCATTCTGTGGATGAAAAGATAAATGAGAAATTAAATAAAATAAGCAATTAACCCTCCCCTGTCCCTCCTTTCCTCTAGGGTCTACATAGTCATGGCTTCCAGTCTTCCTTCATACGTTTTCTGGCACAAACCTCCTACCGTTTTCATCGCCTTCCTCTTTTTATGTCCTATGGTATCATCCGCAAAAAGGCAAACTTTTCCTTCTAACCCTTCAGCAATGTCACAACGGGTGGCACACCGTGTCAGGAATCTCCCGCCTTCCTCTGCCACTGCTGCTTTCCTGAACCAGCAACAGCGACAGTAACCTTTATATTCAGTCATTGCGGGATCTTCCTGAACTTCCATCTGGCTGCCGGTCCACTCCCTCTGACACCACTTCCTTGTTCCAAAGCAGAGCCAGCAGCCAGGGAGGTGCAGCAAAGTCCCACAATGACTTCATTTAAAAGTTTTACAACCGCTGCTGCTGTTTTGAGAAGGATACAGTAGAGGTGGGGAGGTGAGGGGGAAAATACTGGATGGCATTGGGGTGAAGGGGAGAGAAAGGGTTTGAAGGTCTGAAGAGAGGTTTGAAAGGGAGGTGGAGGGAGAGAAAGGGGTCAGATGCTGATGGAACTGGAGTGAAGAATGCAGTAAAAGACCAATGCACTTGTACCCGTTCTACACCACTCAGGATTTTGTAGACTTCAATCATCTACCCTCAGTCATCTCTTTTCCAAGCTGAAAAGCCCTAACCTCTTTAGTCTTTCCTCATACGAGAGGAGTTCCATCCCCTTTATCATCTTGGTTGCTCTTCTTTGATTCTTTTCTAGTGCTGCTATATCTCTTTTGAGATAAGAAGACCAGAACTGAACGCAATACTCAAGATGAGTCTCACATTCTCAGTCTTGTTTACCATCCCTTTTCTAATAATTCCACCGCAGGGGTTCCCTGCCCCCCTCTACCCCACACCTTTAAATTCAAGGATGGCAGGAGAGAAACAGAAACCTGATGACAGATAAAGGCCAAATGGCCTATCTAGTCTCTCTGAGAGGAAGAGACAATGGTTACTCTGCATGGGCAGACTGGATGGGCCATTTGGTCTTTATCTGCCATCAGGTTTCTATGGAGACTAGCTAGATTAAAGCTTGCTCTTTTAAGATCTAAACTGCCAATATAATGGAACCTACAAATTAACTTTTCTCCCCAAACTTATCAAAGCTCAGATCAAAATAATGTATACTTACCCAGCGGTATAGACTCTCTTCCTCTCCTCTCAGAAAGATGTTTCCTCCAAGAAGGAAAATGTCCTCTTCCTTATTTTTACAAAAATAATAAATTAAAAAATAAAAATTTTTACAAAATTAAATGTACAAAATTTTTACAAAAATAAAAGTAGGTAAAATAAAAAATTAAAAAATAAAAATTTTTACAAAATTAAATGTACAAAATTTTTACAAAAATAAAAGTAGGTAAAATAAAAAATTAAAAAATATAATTTTTTCAACAAACAGGGGATAAAACACAATTATGACATAAAAACACTAAAGGAAATGAGGGAAGGAAAAAAAATGGATTAAATACAATATAAAAATAAATGAAAGGGTGGGTAAGGAAAAAGACAAAAGGCAGTAAACAAACTTCTTTCTGAAAATCGCGGTGATCACAGCAAAAACACACCCAACTCCCAACACTCTGATCACTAATATGAGCTGCTGGTCAGTGCTTACTCTTTCTGACATTCAGCTATGACATCACGGGTCCCATGTCACAATACTCTCTGACTGACATCATTGCTCAAGGTTTTAGCTAGCCATCCTCAAACATCCACATGTAACCACAAGCCTCTCTCCACAGCAAGCTGGAGGGCTACAAAATTTAGCAAATCTCCAGCTATACTACAGCTAAAATGCAAAAAATAAAAATGTAAATACCCAAATATAAGCTCCAATTAAATTTAAATATCAAGAAATAGACACCAAACCAGTGCCGTTTATAATTAAAAGCAATGTTCACATGCATCTCCTTCCATCCTACTTCTGGACCCCTTTTATAAAACCGCAGTAGTAATGCCGCACGAAGCCCATAAGAACTGAATGAGCTTTGGTGCATTTCCACGGCTCTCGGTATAAGAGGTCTTCTATTAAAATGTTCATGCTGCCAAGCTAGACTTTACGTATTCACAGTGGCTTACAAATTGAGTAATATAAAATAACAATCATACCAGCTAACATCAAAATTCCTAGCTCACCCTCACTATAAGGTCACTTAAGAATGAACCACTAGACCCCGGTAGAAGCTGATTCTGGGAGACCGTAATGTCTCATAAGTTCAATAGACCCTGCATAGTTAACTCCCCCCCCCCATGACTAATAAAACTAATTATCTCTTCACTTCTTTAATCATTGCAATCGCAAGCCAAAGATCTTCTTGCTCCAATGCAATGATTACACTGCACAACAAAGTTTTTGCTTCCTGAACACTGCTGGGTGTTTCTTATAGAATTTTGGGTGCTGATCATGAATATTACATCAAAAATTACCCATCACGTACCATTTCAGAGAAATCTTCAATTTTGTCGTGATTTTTTCTTATATTTGGATGCAAACAATTTTTTCTCCCATAAGTGTCTTATCAACAACGGTTTGTGCCGCCTGGGTATGTCCATGCATAAAATCTAGCCAGGTTGGAAGCTGTTTTATGGAAGATGACATCCTGGGCATGTCTGGGCAGGTCTGAACGAGCTTGCGCTGTCTCACCATGCTATAATGGTGGCTTCCATACACCGATCCTGCTCATTTGGTTAATATAGATAGTCCGTGTGTGTATATAGTATCAGTATAGTAGTATAGTAGCTGTAGCAATATAACAGTAAGTAAGCTTGATGCTATAGACGTTTTGGTGTCGGGCAATATGTCTCGTCGGTGTCGTAACAGCCGCGACACATTCTGCTATATCTGTGGGGAATATACACTTACGCCTCAGAGACGTTCGATGACTGCCCTTGTAAAGAAAGCCTATCATCTGTATTTTGGCTGCAAAATAGGTGATCAAGACAAGCAATGGGCGCCTCACATTTGCTGTGCGACATGTGCTGTTAGTCTGAGAGCCTGGCTCAGAGGTACTCGAAAGACGATGCCATTTGCTGTTCCGATGATATGGCGAGAACAGAAAGACCATGTGACGGACTGTTATTTCTGTTTGACTAATGTGTCTGGTTTCTCTGCCAAAAACAAGAAGTCAATTGAATATCCTAATCTGCCTTCAGCAATGAGACCCATGCCACATGATGACAGTCTTCCAGTTCCGAAACCACCAGAGGATTGGACCTTAGACGAACCAGATGAAGAAACTGCAGTGCAGGGTTCTAACAGTGACATTGACCCGGATTTTGAACCATCCTCATCAGGCGATCCACATCTGATAACACAGTCCGAATTGAACGATTTGGTCAGAGATTTGGGTCTGTCAAAAGCAAAAGCTGAGCTGCTAGGTTCGAGACTGCAGGAATGGTGTTTGCTATCACCAGGTACGAAAATTTCTGTGTTTCGAGACCGGCATCATGATATAACCAAATTTTTTGCACAAGTCGACAGTCTCTGTTTCTGTTGTGACATTGAAGGATTGTTCTCGGTCTTTGGTTGTGATCACAACCCGGAAGAGTGGCGTCTTTTCATTGATGCGTCAATGTTAAGCCTGAAAGCTGTTCTGTTGCACAATGGCAACGTTTATCCTTCAGTACCTGTTGGCTATGCAGCACATATGAAAGAAACATATGAGAATATGGAAATGTTACTAAAGTATGTCCAGTATACCAGGTATAACTGGAATATCTGTGGAGACCTCAAAGTCGTTGCTCTGTTACTAGGACTGCAGCTTGGCTATACAAAGTACTGCTGTTTCATCTGCGAATGGGACAGCCGAGACAGAGAGTCGCACTATTCTAGAAAGAACTGGCCACTCCGTAAAAAGTTAGTTCCAGGACAGAAAAATGTAGCACATGAATCGCTTGTTGACCCGACAAAGATATTTTTGCCTCCTCTTCACATTAAACTGGGACTCATGAAGAATTTTGTGAAAGCAATGAACAAGGAAGGGGAAGGTTTTCGTTATTTAAGACAGATGTTCCCAAGAATAACTGATGCCAAGATCAAAGAGGGTATTTTTGTTGGCCCCCAGATCAGACATGTTATGAGTGACAAGCGATTTGAAGATCTGTTAGTTGGGCCGGAAAAAATTGGCTGGAAAGCCTTGAAAGACGTTGTTGACAATTTTCTGGGCAATTACAGAGCCCCAAACTACATTCAGCTGGTAGACAAACTTCTCAAAGCATACAAGAGAATGAAGTGCAATATGTCACTCAAGATTCATTTCCTCCATTCACACTTGGACTTCTTCCCCGCAAATCTCGGTGCTGTGAGTGACGAGCACGGTGAAAGGTTTCATCAAGACATAGCTACGATGGAGAAACGATACCAGGGCAATTGGAATCCGTCAATGCTTGCCGACTATTGTTGGATGCTACAACGTGATGCACCAGACACTGAATATAAAAGAAACTCGGGAGCAAAACACTTTTAATTCTGTTTCATTTAGTCGCTTGTGCGAAACGTAAACTTGACTATATATTTTATTGTCAGTAAACATAAAAATGTCTATTTCTCATAGTTCTTACGTGATGCAGTAAAACCAAAACCATATTTGAGCATACCAAGTTGGTACCTGTCATAATCACCAAAAACTTTTCAGGAATCAAGACTTAACCAAAAAATTGTTGTGCAGTGTTATTGGTATGAGCTGCAGGTCAAAATTGACTCCCCCCAACTCCCCCGGGCCTCAGCCATGACCCATAGCCCCACCCCCAGGCCCACCCCCATTATTTATTTATTTAGATTTCTATCGTGTTTTCCCTGGAGCTCAGAATAGGTAAGAATTGACATTCACAGTAAAGTTACAGGACAAAAAAATTATAGGCATTCGAAGAAGAGGCAAGGGAGGGGACGTAGAGAGAGAAGGGTAGAGGGAGCAAGACCCCAGCCCTGGCCCCACCCCCTCAAACTGTTCTTGGGAGGGAGGGCATCTGCGCATGTGTGGTGCCCTCCTGACACAGTCCCAAAGTTGCAGCACTGGATTTTTAAAATATATGTTTTAAATAGTTCTCTTTTTAAGTACTCCTCTCAGATTTTGACATCTGCTGTTCTCTTTCTTATTTTCAGTATAACATTATTATTATTTTTTTCCTTTTTGTCTCTTTATAGATTTTTATAAGACAGCCAAGGTATGTCCTCCGTGAAAACCCCTTAAGCCTAGGGGAAGAAGAGGGAACCAATAGGCAACCAGTAACAGAGAGACCTATCAGAGCAAAGGTGGTAGAGGTGACCAGGAAGTACAGCAGTGAGACCAAGGACTCAAGCTTAGGTGAGAGGAAAAGGGAGGCGGTCTTAGGAGAAAGACCACTAGAAACAAAGCAGGAGTGGCTGCAGTATGGATTAGACTACATTTCATATAATGCTTTGCTCACACACTATGGCAGGAAATGAGGGCCCAAAAGAGAGCAGAGCAGTCCAAGGAAATTTGATTGATTTCTAAATAGGTTAAAACTATCAAGACTTGGCACGGAGTCCTAAAGTCTTCAAGAGTCCTAAAGTCTTATTTTACTAATATATGGACAAATATAAAGAAAACAAAATTAAAAACACATGAATAAATCAAATTCAATCACAGATAACCAAACGCATACCTTACAATGCTAGAAATCACCTATGAGGCCTAGATAAGTCAGCAGAGGAATATTCATGCCAGAAATATTAGTACATCAAATCCCCCCTCCCCACCTCCCCATATTTTACTTTTTATCTCTAGCCCTTCTGCTTGGATCTGGGAGGAAATCTAGATCGCTGCCCCTCCCTTGTGAGGTTCCTTTTTCTTGGAAGCACAAATGATTCTGTAGTAATCTTTCTGCTGTCAGCCCTTCTCCTGAGATTAGTGTCCTGCATATAGAAGTACAGGGAGATGAGGACTACAGGCTCCTCTTCCACCCTCTCGATGGGGAAGCCAGCACCTTTCTGCCCTGCCACACCACACTTGTGCCATCCCTCCCCTCTCCACCTCATACTTCTGTAGATCTTCACCAGCATGAACAAGTTTTCATGCCTGTTGCTCGCGCCAGCCTGGTTCCTCTCTGAATCGCTTCCGGATCACGGGGCCAGGAAGTGATATCAGAGGGAAACCCAACGCTGGTGTGAAGACATGATGGAGAAGCCAATGTACTAGCGAAGATTTACAGAGATACCTGGGGGGAAGGGAGAGCGCAAGTGTGGAGTAGGGGGCTGGGGAAGGAGTGGTGGGGGAGAGGTGTGGGGGGGGGGGACCACCGCCCTGGGCACCTCCTATCCTTGCTATGCCACAGATTGAGAGTACAGCCTTTTTACATTTTAAAATGCAGCCTCCCGGGGGACGGAGCTTGACTGGAGCGCTGAGCATACGCATGGGGTAATCGCTCCTCCACTCGACTTTTCTAATAACAGATTCTGCAGAGAAATCAGGTGACTAATATAAGCTTTTACCAAAGTTTTCCCAACATAATCTCACGGTAATGACTCCACCGAAGCCTGTTAAAGGTGAAACCCCTTAAATGCTCCCATGAGCGGCAAACGGCCGAAGACAGACCCGGGCTCTAAGCCAGATCCCAAACTTGGATCTCTTGTTAAAAGAGATTAGAGCGGTCAAGCTGATAGCGCAAGCACAGATAGCTGAAACCAAGATAATTCGTGAGGAAATTGAGTCTCTCAGCTCTCAGTTTGTCGATGCCCATCATCGCATCGATGCGCTTGAGGCTCACTCTCTTATAGCGCAAACGAAATTCCAGCTAGTGGATAAACATGATAAACTGATCTCTAATCTACAACGAGATCTTGAGGACCTTTCTAATCGCAGTGGGCGATCGAATATAAGAATTATCGGCTTACCAGAGTTTTCAGAGGGCTCGGATGTGGCCACTTTCTTACTTGAATTTCTGCCTAAAACCTTGGGCCTTTCCTTTGATTTGCCGCTTGAAATAGAGCATGCACATCGTTTGCCCTCCAAACCTGCTGCCCACATCAAGACGCTGCAACCTATAGTGGCCAAAATACTTCGGTTCCAGCATGCTCTACAACTCATTACAACTGCAAAAATGCACCCGCAACTTCTCCACCAGGGCAAGCGATTTGACATTGTCCCGGATCTGGCAAAATCTACTGCACTTAAGAGAAAGGCGTTTCTTTCCCATCGACAAGCCCTTAAAGATATTGGCGCCAAATACCTGCAACTATAAAGGTGACCTATATCAACCCTACAACCACTTCTACAGATCCGGAAAATCTCAGCACATTTCTGGATTCTCTGAAAATGCAATGACTGCAGGTTTCTGGTTGCTTTTTTTGCTTATGCGTGATGTGACACACGCCTGATATGTTCACCTGTTTTATCTCCACACAAGTTTTTTAGTTTTCATGTCTGAGTGGTGGCTTTCCTCGGATTGCCCCAGGTACTTCTCACTTGCTCCATCAGGAACACCCACATATTGTTATATACTCTGCACATGCTATGACTGTGTTCCTTGCCTTCACACGTGCTATTCTTCTTGGTATATCCTTTCTTTGTTTTTCTTTTCCATGCCTTTTCCTGCTTTCTCAGAGTGGTCAATATCTAACTATATACTTGCATACTAAATGATTATATGGTTTTTATTGTCGTATTTCATTGTATACTTATACATGGCTGATTTACACATTATTTCCTATAATGTGAATGGGCTTAATCACCCATCAAGAGAAAGAAAATTGCACATCATCTTCCATCTACGTCTGCTAACAAATTCACTAGTAAAGGTTATTCTTCACACTTCTTTTCCTAAGCAGCTCCTCATAAAAAGAATGGAGTTTCCATTCTTATTCGTGACAATGTGCCCTTAAACATTCTGTCTCATGATGCTGACTTGGAGGGAAGATGGTGTCTCATTCATGCTGTGTTGCACTCCTCTGAATTTATTTTTCTTAATATTTATGCCCCAGTTTTCGATCATCTGGAATTCTTCAGAGACCTTCAGACTAGATTATTGCCTTATTCAACTTGCTCAATTATTATTGGAGGTGACTTTAATCAACCCCAGGATCTTTTTATGGATAGATCCTCCATCTGTAAACCTTCCAAATCTAAATCTCACCAAGAATTACTTAATCTCAAGTCCAATTATTCCTTAATAGACTCCTGGCGCATTCTGAATCCTAAGGACAGGGAGTACTCTCATTTTTCTCATCCACACAACACTTACTCCAGATTAGACTATTTTCTTACCTCACCCACATTATTGCACTCTTTAACTGATTCTATCATCCATCCCATAACTCTCACAGATCATGCAGCTATCTCCCTACATCTTACCATCTCTCCAGTCACTTCTACCACCCCTTCTTGACGATTCAACAACCATCTTCTTCTAGATGATTAGATTGTTGCTAAATTAAGGACTTTCACAACTGAATTTTTTGAGTTTAATACTGCCGCATTCCGATGTATGCCCTGCCATCATCTGGGAGGCATATAAGGCTTCTATTAGAGGAGAAATTATTAAATTGTCTGCATGGAAGAAAAATCACACCTTCAAAAAGAGAGACATTTAGAACATTCCATCAAAACTTTAGAGTCTTAACACATGTCTACTCATATTCATGATCCCCTAATATATCAACAAATTTTGAAACTTAAATATGAATACAACACTCTTATCTCCTTAACAGCCAGAAAAGATTTATTTATCCAATCCTCTGGTCATTATATGGGTGATAACATCATGGGGAAACCTCTCGGTAATTAACTTAAACATAGGTCGAAAAAACTTCACATATCTGCCGTTCACAATTCCTCTGGTAATATTGTCATTAACGAAAATATGATCTCCACAGAATCTGAGCGCTTTTATACTAAACTTTACACTTCTGAATCCTCAGACTCTGATTCATCCATTGACTCCTTCTTGGCTACTATTGATCATACATCCCTGGATGATACTGTCAAATCCGAATTAGATATTCCAATTTCCACTTCGGAGATTACAAGAGCCATCTCTTCTTTGGCCAATAATAAAGCACCAGGCCCTGATGGGTTCACTAACAAATTCTTTAAAAAATTTCATGATATTTTAGCTCCTTATATGCTCACTTATTATAATTTTATTCATAATTATCCTGATAAGCAATATAATTTTGTTGACGCCACAATAGTTGTTTTCCCCAAATCTGAGAGAGATCATGTTAAGAATTATCGACCAATCTCCCTACTAAATTTAGATTATAAAATTCTAGCCAAAGTTTTATCTCTTAGACTAAATAAAGTAATTTCCAATCTTATACACACTGACCAAGTGGGATTCATTAAAAATCGCTATATTGGAGATAATTTACGTCTTTTCCATCATATTAACACTCACGCCAAACTACTGAGAGACCCAATTGTAGGCCTAGCGATCGATGCAGAGAAGGCGTTTGATCGTGTAGAATGGTCTTTCTTGTTCCGTGTTCTTCAGTGGCTTAATTTTGGTCCATATTTTCTCAATTGAGTCAAGACACTGTATTGGCAACCCACTTCTCGCATTTTGATTAATATCTCACTATCTAACCAATTTTGGCTTCATCAGGGAACTCGTCAAGGATGCCCCCTATCTCCCCTATTGTTTAATTTGGCTTTGGAACCTTTACTTGCTTCTATACGACAAAACTCCGACATACAGGGCATTCAAACTCCATGCAGACAAATTAAGCTTGCAGCCTACGCTGATGATATACTTCTCTTTTTCAGAAATCCCTGCTCCTCCATACCACATCTTATCTCTTTAGTCAAGAAGTACTCCCTGTTCTCAGGATATCTTGTTAATTGGGAAAAATCCAACTTATTTCCATTAAATGATCTTATCTTTTCCTCTGATTTATCTCGTTTTCCCTTCCAATGGACCTCCGAATCTATCAAATACTTAGGTATCTTCATCCATAAAGATTCTTCACATATAATGGATCTCAATATTTCTAGGATTAAAAAATTGGTCACACAAATGACTACACAATGGTCTCCTCTTTATTTATCTTGGTGGGGCAGGATTGCCTCTATCAAAATGTCACTTACGCCTCAAATTACTTACATATTATCCATGCTCCCCTCACATTGTACTAAATCTTTCTATCGTTGGATTGATACTTCTTTATCCAAATTCATCTGGAAAGATAAGAAACCTCGCATTGCATTGAGCAAGTTGAAAGCTTCCAAGTTTCAAGTTTCAAGTTTTATTTATATTTGATTAATCGCTTAATTAAAATGATATCTAAGCGAAGTACAGTGTATGAATAAACATAATACTAAAATAGTAGATAACATAAAATATAAAATTAACAATTTATACTAAAATTTACTAACATATTAATTAACATGAAATATTATAAAAATTAACAATTAATACATTAAGTAATAATATATTTATAGAAAAAAAGAGGATACATAAAAAAAATGGGAAATAACATATGAAATATTATAAAGTTATAAAGTAAAAGTTAAATTGAAAATTTTTCTTAACTATTATATAATAAGCTAAAAGTTTATAAATGATGTAAACAATAGTTACATGTAAGAGGAACTCATAATTAGCTGTGTGGTGGCATGAATCTCCCTGATGTTAATTTTTCTCATATTGCCTCTCTAGCTCATTATGGAGCCCACTGGCTCCAACACCCTCCTTCTTCTAATCCTCCGGCTTGGTTGGAAATGGAGGGTTTTATATGCTCTCCTTATCCACTCTCTATTCTCTGCACAATGATCTTACCTAGACGTTGTCACAACCCTAGCCCTAAAGCTTGGCTTGTGCCAGGTAAGGCTTTGGCTAAACCTAGCCCAGCCATTAAAAGAGCTAATCAGTGTGACAGGCTAGAGTCCAGGAATAGGGAAAACTCTGCATTCCCCTTTAAAACCCAGATTACAGATCCCTGGGGAGGGGAGGACTATGAGGGTAACAGCCTGGAACAGCCACAGAATCCTCCTCCTCACTCAGCTAACTCCCAGCTGCAGGACCTGATTAGAAGTTCTGGGAAAACTAGGCAGAAGCTGCAGGCTGCCCCTCCCCCTCAGAGAACAGGGCGTGGTAGCCTCAATGCACTAGAGGCTGCTCTGAGGAGGAGGCAGGCAGTCTGCCCTGGGCCAGCCCAGGAAGGAGGTTTGCAGGACAGCTCTCCTGAACCTCAACTTTACCAGGACATTGAGATGGTGGATCCAGCCCCTGACCCTGAGGCTAACCAGCTAGCAGAACCAGAGCTCATGGACTGCCTAGAAACTGCCAACATTACAGAAGCTTGCCCTATGGAAGAGAGTTAAGTTTCATTGCTGGTTGTTTTCTGTTTGTATGCTCATGCTAGCAATCGTTTAGGCTTCTTCCTGGGGAACTCTTTGCACCTGTGAGAAGTAAGGGAGCAGTGCTGAGCTCCTTACTAGGTGCCTGAAAGTGAAAACCTTTTTGGTTAGGTTTTAATATGCTGGACTGTTTGAGTTTATGTTTTTCTTTTGAAAGCAAGAAAAGTTTCAATTTTTGATTGTGTGCCTGAGGAGGTAGTTTGGGGAAGAATCCACACAATATCCTAGGTGGGGATTGTGGGGCCATTTGTGGCATTCTGTTGCTTACAGAAGAAAGTTAGTGGATTCAGCTAATCCCCTCCCCCACCAACTACTGTTAAGTTGGTTGGGGCCAAGCCGCCCTTTTATCTAGGCTTGAACACAACACTGTTTTCATTTATAAAGAAAGTGTGATGGTTGGTTACTGCCTATTTGCCAAAGGCAGAACGATTGGGACTACACTCTGCTACTTACCTGTGGCGCCTGCAAGAAAGGTGTGAGTTGTTGGTTGTTGGTTTTCAACTCAATTTTATTTTGTTCCATTTTCTTATGTTTTGGGAAAGAATGAACTGAACCTTGTTCAAGCTTCATTTCCACAATAAAGTGGGACTTTATTTTCTTTTGAAAGTGACTGTTTGAATCTTGTTGCTTCCTCATTGGATTGTGTGACCAGAAGGACTTCCAGCTTTTCTGGAAGCACGTAGGAAGCACGTAGGCTATTCTGAGCGCTGACCGGAGCCAAGCGTATCCACGGGCCCGGCGGTGCCACAACGTTTAAAATTATATTCCCTACTGAGTGCAACGCAGCTGGCCCTACGCACATTAGATGCTACTGCTGATGTCTCAATGTTTGCTAGATTAGATATGTCTCTGTGGCAGAACCCTAAACTCAAACACAATCATAAATCGTTCTCCTGGAGGAGATGGCAGGCTGCGGGTGTGTGGTCAATAGCTCAGCTGAGAACACCTGATTCGTTCATCACTTTCTCTGATTTTTGCTCTTCATTCCCCAGCTTAAGCAATTGTTTTTCTCAACGGTCTTTACTGACTTCGACTATAGCC